>NC_083420.1:1617863-3050726 GCF_020745735.1 Hemiscyllium ocellatum
GGCCAACCTCCTGGCCCAGTTGGGAGCTGATGTCCAGGTCCGTGGCTTGGTGGATTCTGGGTGGTTCCTGGACAATAAACAACCACGACAGACCGAATGCTCAGGTGAAACCACCTGCAGTCCAAACCATGTCATTAAAAAAGGACTCAGGTAAACTACAAAATGACAAATATACTCTTTATCTTCCAAAAGCCTCTGAACGTTCAGGAGATGGGAGGAGAGGTGAAGATTGTTCTGGGTGTGACAGAAGGTTGACTCACTCTGATGTGTTATCTTTAAACATTAATGTAATTTACCAAATGTCGATAGCTTCAAAAAGAATGAGAAACAAAGAACAAAGAACAGAGATAATTACAGCTCAGGAAGAGGCCCTTCAGCCCTCCAAGCCTGTGCTGATCCTGCTATCTAAACCTGCTGCCTATGTTTTAAGGACCTGTATCCCTCTGCTCCCTGCCCATTCATGTATCTGTCTAGATACATCTTAAATGATGCCATCATTCCCGCCCCTTCCACCTCCGCTGGCAACACGTTCCAGGCTCCCACCACCCTCTGTGTAAAGAACTTTCCACATGTATCTCCCTTAAATTTTTTCCCTCTCACCTTGACCTCGTGACCCCTAGTAATTGAATTCCCCACTCTGAGAAAAGGCTTCTTGCTATCCATCCTGTCTATACCTCTCATGATTTTGTAGGCCTATATAAGGTCCCCCCTCAACCTCCTTCTTTCTAATGAAAATAATCCTAATCTACTCAACCTCTCTTCATAGCTAGCACCCTCCAGACCAGGCAACATCCTCATAAACCTTCTCTGCATCCTCTCCAATACATCTATAACCTTTTGGTAATGTGGTGACCAGAACTGTACACAGTATTCCAAATGGGGCTGAACCAATGTCTTGTACAACTGTAACATGACCTGCCAACTCTTGTACTCAATACCCCGTCCGATGAAGGAAAGCATGCCGTGTGCCTTCTTGACCATTCTATCGACCTGCATTACCACCTTCAGGGAACAATGGACCTGAACACCCAGATCTCTCTGTACATCAATTTTCCTCAGGACTTTTCCATTTACCGGATAGTTCACTCTTGTATTAGATCTTCCAAAATGCATCACCTCACATTTGTCTGGATTAAATGCCATCTGCCGTTTCTCTGCCCAAGTCTCCAATCTATCTATATTCTGCTGTATTCCCTGACAGTCCCCTTCACTATCTGCTAATCCACCAATCTTAGTGTCATCTGCAAACTTGCTAATCAGGCAACCCACACCTTCCTCCGGATCATTTATGTATATCACAAACAGCAGTGGTCCCAGCACGGACTCCTGTGTCACAGGCCTCCATTTTGAGAAATAGTTTGGTTTTGTTATTTCACTGGCAAGGAGCCGAACGCTGATCCTGGAAAAGCTCTGGCCCCTTGTCAGAAGCTGTGTCGATTCCTCCTGGTCTCAGCGACAATGGTGGAAATAGAGAAAGTAAGAGTAAGCAAGATCCCAAAAGAAGTGTCAAGGGCACGGTGAAAGAGCAAGGGAGAAGGATGGAGCTGGCCAGGGGACAGAGAGAGAGGGAGGGAGGGGAAGGGAGGGAGGAAAGGGGAGGGGGGAGGTGGGAGAGAGAGAGAGAGAGAGAGAGAGAGAGAGGGAGGGTGAGGAAGGGGGAGGGAGAGAGAGGGGGGGGAGGGGGAGAGAGGGGGACAGAGAGAGGGAGGGAGGGGGAGAGAGAGAGGGAAGGGGAGAGAGAGGGAGGGGGAGGGGAGAGAGAGGGGGAGGGGGAGAGAGGGGAACAGGGAGAGAGGGAGGGGGGAAGGTGGAGGGAGGGGGGAGAGAGAGGGAGAGAGAGGGAGGGGGAGAGAGGGGGACAGAGAGAGAGGGAGGAAGGGGAGGGGGAGGGAGGGGGAGAGAGAGAGAGGGGGGAGGGAGAAGGAGGGGGAGAGAGAGAGGGGGGAGAGAGAGAGGGAGGGGGATTGGGAGAGAGAGGGGGAGGGGGAGAGAAGGGAACAGGGAGAGAGGGAGGGAGGGTAGAGAGAGAGGGAGGGGGAGGGAGGAAGGGGGAGGGAGGGGGAGAGAGAGAGAGAGAGAGAGAGAGACAGCGAGACAGAGAGACAGAGAGAGAGGGAGGGGAAGGAAGGGGGAGGGAGGGGGAGAAAAGGGGTAGAATGTTGCTCCATATAAATACTCACAGCCTTCCCAAAAGAGTGCTCCCACAGAATCCTACAGTGTGGAAAAAGGCCCAACACATCCACACCGACCCTTCGAACAGTAACCCACCCAGGCCCATTCCCCTAACAAATGCTCCTAAGCTACATATCCCAACACGACAGGCAATTTCCCATGGCCAGTTCACCCTAACCTGCACACCTTTGGACAGTGGGAGGAAACTCAATGCAGAAACAGGGACAATGTGCAAACTCCACACAGACAGTCACCAGGGGCTCAAGTCGGACCTAGATCTCTGGTACTGTGAATCAACAGTGCTAACCACTGAGCCACCATTCTTCTACAAATGGTTCAAATACTGATAATAGAGACTTCTTCCCAGGATGGAAATGTCTATCATGAAGGGTTATGATTTTAAGGTGACTGGGAGAAGATTTAAAGGAGATGTCAAAGGTTGGTTCTTCACACAGAGAGTGGGGGGTGTGTGGAATGCACTGCCAGCGGGGGTAATAGAGTCAGAGACATTAGGGACATTTAGTGACTCTGGGATAGGCAGATGGATGATAGTACAATGGAAGGTATATACATTGGTCTGATCTTAGAGTAGGATAAAGGAACAGCACAACATCAAGGGCCGAAGGGTCTGTACTGTACTGAACTGTTTGATGTTCTATGTTCTCCCGAGTGGTTCCACTTTAAACACAATGGGTTTGTGCAGCTGTTTCTGTTTTATGTCCATCTCCCATATGACAGGCTGTAGGCAACACACCTTCCCCATGCTACACATGCAACTTCTGCCATCCTGGCGCCAACCTGGCACAGGCACAGGACCTGGGCTTATAGAGACTGTTGGCTTCTCTCCCTGTGGAGAACCTTGCCCATGGATACAGTGTGCACCAAACAGGTCACACTCAGGTTCCTTCAGCTTAAACCGTCAACATTTTAAAGGACAGACTTTCAGACATTGCTGAGTTTTCTTTTAATGTGTATCATATTCTCACTCTCCCAATCCCATCAGCCACAACCCCATCAGCCCCAATCCCATCAGCCCCTATCCCATCAGCCCCAATCCCAACAGCCCATATCCCGTCAGTCCCAATCCCGTCAGCCACAATCCCATCAGCCACAATCCCATCAGCCCCTATCCCATCAGCCACAACCCCATCAGTCCCAATTCCATCAGCCCCAAACCCATCAGTCCCAATCCCAACAGCCCCAATCCCATCAGTCCCAATCCCAACAGCCCCAATCCCATCAGCCACAATCCCATCAGTCCCAATCCCATCAGCCCCAAACCCATCAGCCCATATCCCATCAGTCCCAATCCCATCAGCCCCAAACCCATCAGCCCCTATCCCAACAGCCCATATCCCATCAGCCCCAATCCCATCAGTCAATAGACAAGACAATAGACAGTAGGTGCCGAAGTAGGCCATTCTGCCCTTCGAGCCTGCACCACCATTCAATATGGTCATGGCTGATCATCTTCAATCAGTATCCTGTTCCTGCCTTATCTCCATAACCCTTGATTCCACTATCCTTGAGAGCTCTATCTAACTCTTTCTTAAATGAATCCAGAGACTGGGCCGCCACTGCCCTCTGGGACAGAGCATTCCACACACCCAACACTCTCTGGGTGAAGAAGTTTCTCCTCATCTCTGTCCTAAATGGTCTACCCCGTATTTTTAAGCTGTGTCCTCTGGTTCGGGACTCACCCATCAGCGGAAACATGTTTCCTGCTGCCAGAGTGTCCAATCCTTTCATAATCTTATATGTCTCAATCAGATCCCCTCTCAGTCTTCTCAACTCAAGGGTATACAAACCCAGTCGCTTCAGTCTTTCAGTGTAAGGTAGTCCTGCCATTCCAAGAATTGACCTCGTGAACCTACGCTGCACTCCCTCAATAGCCAGAATGTCTTTCCTCAAATTTGGAGACCAGAACTGCACACAGTACTCCAGGTGAGGTCTCAGTAGGGCCCTGTACAGCTGCAGAAGGACCTCTTTGCTTCTATACTCAATCCCTCTTGTTATAAAGGCCAGCATGCTCGAAACGTCGAATTTCCTGTTCCTTGGATGCTGCCTGACCTGCTGCGCTTTAACCAGCAACACATTTTCAGCTCTGATCTCCAGCATCTGCAGACACCACGTTTTACCCCAGCACCCTATTAGCCTTCTTCACTACCTGCTGTACCTGCATGCTTACCTTCATTGACTGGTGTACAAGAACACCCAGATCTCTCTGTACTGCCCCTTTACCTAAATTGATTCCATTTAGGTATTAATCTGCCTTCCTGTTCTTGCCACCAAAATGGATAATCATACATTTATCCACATTAAATTGCATCTGCCATGCATCTGACCACTCACCTAACCTGTCCAGGTCACCCTGTAATCTCCTAACATCCTCCTCACATTTCACCCTGCCACTCAGCTTAGTATCATCAGAAAATTTGCTAATGTTATTACTCGTTCTATCTTCTATATCATTAATATATATTGTAAAAAGCTGCGGTCCCAGTACTGATCCCTGCGGTACTCCACTGGTCGCTGCCTGCCATTCCGAAATGGAGCCATTTATCACTATTCTTTGTTTCCTATCAGCCAACCAACTTTCAATCCAAGTTAGTACTTTGCCCCCAATACCATGTGCCCTAAATTTGCTCACTAACCTCCTATGTGGGATTTTATCAAAAGCTTTCTGAAAGTCTAGGTACACTACATCTAGTGGATCTCCATCGTCCATCTTCAGAGTTACATCCTCTTTACTCAGCGAGTCGTGAGTTCATGGAATGCCCTGCCAGTAACAGTGGTGGACTCTCCCTCTTTATGGGCATTTAAACGGGCATTGGATAGGCATATGGAGGAAAGTGGGCTTGTGTAGGTTAGGTTAGCTTGGATCGGCTCAACATCGAGGGCCGAAGGGCCTGTACTGCATTGTATTTTTCTATGTTATATGTTCTATGTTCTAAAATTCCAGAAGATTAGTCAAGCATGATTTCCCCTTCATAAATCCATGCTGACTCTGACCTATCCTGTTGCTACTATCCAGATGTGTCGTAATTTCATCCTTTATAATAGACTCCAGCATCTTTCCCACCACTGAGGTCAGACTAACTGGTCTATAATTTCCCGCTTTCTCTCTCCCACCTTTCTTAAAAAGTGATACAACATTAGCCACCCTCCAATCCGCAGGAACTGATCCTGAATCTATCGAACTCTGGAAAATAATCACCAACACATCCACGATTTCCCGAGCCACCTCCTTCAGTACCCTGGGATGTAGACCATCAGGTCCCAGGGACATATCAACCTTCAGACCTAACAGTCTCTCCAACACCAATTCCTGGCAAATATAAATTCCCTTTAGTTCAGGTCTTTCAGCCACTGTTACCTCAGGGAGATTACTTGTGTCTTCCCCAGTGAACACAGATCTGAAGTACCAATTCAATTCTTCTGCCATTTCTTTGTTCCCCGTAATATATTCCCCTGTTTCTGTCTTCAAGGGCCCAATTTTAGTCTTAACCTTTTTTTTTCCCTTTCACATACCTAAAAAAGCTTTTACTATCCTCCTTTATATTATTGGCCAGTTTGCCTTCGTACCTCATTTTTCCTCTGTGTATTTCCTTCTTAGTAATCCTCTGTTGTTCTTTAAAAGCTTCCCAGTCCTCTGTTTTCCCACTTATCTTTGCTATGTTATACTTTTTCTCTTTTAACTTTATATTCTTCTTATATTCCCTTGTCAGCCACGGCCACCCATGCCTCCTCATAGGATCTTTCTTCCTTTTAGGAATGAACTGATCCTGCAACTTCTGTATTATACCCAGAAATATCTGCCATTGTTCCTCCATTGTCATCCCTGCTAAGGTATTGCACCATTGAACTTTGACCAGCTCCTCCCTCATAGCTCCATAGTTCTCATTATTCAACAGAAATATTGTCACTTTCGATTGTACCCTCTCCCTCTCAAATTGCAGATTGAAGCTTAATGTATTATGGTCACTACGTCCCAATGCCTCCTTCACTTCGAGGTCCCTGACCAATTCTGGTTCGTTACACAATACTAGATCCAGAATTACCTTCTCCCTGGTCGGCTCCAGCACCAGCTGCTCTGAGAATCCATCTCGGAGGCACTCCACAAAGTCTCTTTCTTGAGGTCCAATACCATCCTGATTCTCCCAGTCTACCTGCATGTTAAAATCCCCCATAACAACTGTAGTAACATCTTTACCACAGGCCAATTTCAGCTCCTGATTCAACTTACATCCGACATCCAGACTACTGTTTGGGGGCCTGTCGATGACTCCCAAGAGGGTCTTTTTACCCTTAGTATTTCACAGCTCTATCCACACTGACTCTACATCCCCTGACGCTAAGTCCCCCCGCGCAAGGGACTGAATATCCTCCCTTATCAACAAGGCCACCCCACCCCCTTTGCCCGTCAGTCTGTCCTTACGATAGCACGTGTAGCCTTGAATATTCATTTCCCAGGCCCTGTCCACTTGAAGGCACGTCTCAGTTATCCCCACAATATCGTATCTGCCAAATTCCAAAAGAGTCTCAAGCTCATCCATCTTATGTCTAATGCTTCATGCCTTCATATACAGTATTTTTAATTTGTTACTGCTCTCACCCTTCCCATCAACCCCTATTTCACTCAGCCTTACAGCATGATCCCTTTCTGAGTTTTCTGCCTCAGTGATATAGTTAGCTTTCTTGATTTCCCTTGTTCTGACTTTCCTTTCAATTTCCTTCTTAAACATCCAGTCCCAATCCAATAGCCCCAATCCCATCGGTCCCAATCCCATCAGCTCCAATCCCATCAGTCCCAATCCCATCGGCCCCAATCCCATCAGCCCCAACCCCATCAGCCCCAATCCCATCAGCCCCAATCCCAACAGCCCCTATCCCATCAGCCCCCATCCCATCAGTCCCAATCCCATCAGCCCCTATCCCATCAGTCCCAATCCCATCAGCCCCAATCCCATCAGCCCCAATCCCATCAGTCCCAATCCCATCAGCCTCTAACCCATCAGTCCCAATCCCATCAGCCCCAATCCCATGAGTCCCAATCCCATAAACCCCTATCCCATCAGCCCCCATCCTAGCAGCCCGAATCCCTTCAGCCCCAATCCCATCAGTCCCAATCCCAACAGCACCTATCCCATCAGCCCCAATCTCATCAGTCCCTATCCCATCAGCCGCAATCCCATCAGCCCCAATCCTATGAGTCCCAATCCCATCAGCCACAATCCCATCAGTCCCAATCCCATCAGCCCCTATCCCATCAGCCCCAATCCCATCAGCCCCAATCCCATCAGCCCCTATCCCATCAGCCCCAATTCCATCAGTCCCAAACCCATCAGCCCCAATCCCATCAGCCTCAATCCCATCAGCCCCCATCCCATCAGCTCCAATCCCATCAGCCCCTATCCCATCAGTCCCAATCCCATCAGCCCCTATCCCATCAGCCCCAATCCCATCAGTCCCAATCCCATAAGCCCCTATCCCATTAGCCCCAATCCCATCAGCCCCCATCCCATCAGTCCCAATCCCATCAGCACCAATGCTATCAGCCCCAATCCCATCAGCCCCAATCCCATCAGCCCCAATCCCATCAGCCCCTATCCCATCAGCCCCAATTCCATCAGCCTCAATCCCATCAGCCCCTATCCCATCAGCCTCAATCCCATCAGTCCAAATCCCATCAGTCCCAATCCCATCAGCCCCTATCCCATCAGTCCCAATTCCATCAGCCCCAATCCCATCAATCCCAATCCCATCAGTCCCAATCCCATAAGCCCCTATCCCATTAGCCCCAATCCCATCAGCCCCCATCCCATCAGTCCCAATCCCATCAGCACCAATGCTATCAGCCCCAATCCCATCAGCCCCTATCCCAGCAGTCCCAATCCCAACAGCCCCAATCCCATCATTTCCATCCAATCAGCATCCCCTCCTGTCCAATACCATCTATGGTAAATTGATGCAGGGATACCAGACTGAAGTTCATGTTTGACCTTGAGTGGACAGTTATCCCTTTGAGTTGGAACTGTTTTTGTGTTGCTGGGTTTGACATCACTGTCAATGTGTGAGGACCCTACAGTATTGACCCACCCACCGGGGGACAATCATTTCCCTGAGCTTTCTGTTGAAATGAAGCTGTGGCGTAGGGGCTGAAGGTCCTCAATGTTCCAGAAATAGGAGGACTAGACCATTCAGCCCATCAAGCCTGCTCCAAACGTCTATAAATCTGGATTGACGCATTCCAACCAATTATTGGAACTGCGGGACATTCAACCTCGCATATCTCCCTCCAAATTGATATTGCTCTCAAAATTGCAACAGCAAAGTGAGAAATGAAGATGAGATGTTAGTTGTCTTTATTATTGTGTTGATTGTGTTTATGAATGGTGAGTTTGAGTTTTTAAAATGGTTCAAAATGTGGTAATGAATATCAACAGTTGTTCTGAAGTTTTACAGTGAGCTAATGGGATCTTTCTGTGCAGAATGTGGAATAGTGTTGTTCCGGAGAGATGCAGACAGCATTATAGACGAGGAGAAGAATGGCAATGCTTCTTTGGCTACAGGATGTATCCGTTCCTAAAATGTAAATGAAATTTGAAACTTTGCAGATTTCCGAACTCGGACGCTGGAGTAGCTGATCTAGCTAATATCTGCTTCTGTTGTAGCCCCTGTGTTTGTGGTCCAGTGGCTGTTTGATGAAGAGCAGTTGAAAATGGAGAATATTCAACTGGGAAGTCACTCCCTCACAGAAAGCCAATGGAATTATATCCAGAATCTGGGCAGAGACCTGAGAAACTCATTACGGGATGTAACGTGAGTAATGATACAATTTTAAGCATTTGTACTTGGGTGGGAGATCATGCTAATCAATGAGAATGGGGAAGTCCGATATCTAAGTATTGCAGACAAGTGACTCCCATTCTAAATGTAGCATCATAGCCCAAGGTATTCCTCTGCCTGCCTCAAACTCCAGGAAATGGTTTTGAGTTATCGTTACGGGGTACTCCAGGGTATAAAAAGGAGGAGATATGTAAGGTGGAGGAGAGAGGCAACAAGATAACACCTGGCCCTCACATGAATTGATGGATCATGTAGATAGAATCGCGACAGTGTGGAAAAAGGCCATTTGGCCCATCATGTCTGCACTCACCATCTGAAGAATATCCCACTCGGATCTCAGTCCCCATAACAACACATTTCCTATGGCTAATCCACACTTCTCAATAAACTATGGACAACTTAGCATGGCCAATTCACCCTAACCTGAAAATGTGTTGCTGGAAAAGCGCAGCAGGTCAGGCAGCATCCAAGGAGCAGAGAATTGACGTTTCGGGAATGAGCCCTTGCGCTTTTCCAGCAACACATTTTCAGCTCTGACCTCCAGCATCTGCAGTCCTCACTTTCTCCCAGTTCACCCTCATGTGCACATCTTTGGGCTGTAGGAGGAAACCAGAGCAACTGGAAGAAACCCACACAGACCCAGAGAGAACCTGCAAACTCCACACAGATAGTTGCTCGAGGATACAATTGAACCCAGGACCCAGGACCTGGGCTCAGGTAACCACTGAGCCACCATGCTGCCTTGTGTGAGGAGGGTACACTGCACTGAAGGTGCTGTTGAAGAATTGTTCCAGCTTCTGCTGTTGGGTCAGTTCTTTCTGTAGCTGTGAATGTTCTCCCAGCACCAAGCTCAGGAGACAATGGGGAGGTCAGGTGGACCGTCCCAGTAACCAACCCATCAGATATCTCATAGAACCACAGAGTTCATCCAATTTCTCACAATAATACAGCTGCAGTATAATAACTGTTCATGTTGATCACCCTACTGGCTTACTCAAGATGTCATCAAGGGGACAGGTGACATATTTTAGGGTTTGACAGTTAATCCTTTCCATAGAGTATGAGCACAGAAGGGGACAAATTCCTTCAATATATGCAGGAGAACTTTCTGGAATTGTACATATCTAGTCTGACTAGGGAGGGAGCTGTTCTGGACATAAGACAGGCCCAATGGAGAAGGTCAGAGTACGTTGAAAATGTGTTGCTGGTTAAAGCACAGCAGGTCAGGCAGCATCCAAGGAACAGGAAATTCGACGTTTCGGGCATAAGCCTTTCATCAGGAATGGCTTCCTGATGAAGGGCTTATGCCCGAAACGTCGAATTTCCTATTCCTTGGATGCTGCCTGACCTGCTGTGCTTTAACCAGCAACACATTTTCAACTGTGATCTCCAGCATCTGCAGACCTCATTTTTTACCCGAAGGTCAGAGTAAGTACAGCCACTCCCAGAATATTTTTTATTTATTCATGGGATGAAGGTGTCACTGCGAGACAGCATTTATTGCCCAGCCTTAATTACCCAGAGGGCAGTTAAGAGTCAACCCCATTGCTGTGGGGCAGGAGTCACATGTAGGCCAGACGAGGTAAGGATGAAGATTCATTCTCTAAAGGACATTAGTGAACCAGATGGGTTTATTTTCAACAATCGATTTATGGTTACCATTAGATTCTTAATTCCAGATTTTTAAAAATTGAATTCAAATTCCACCATGGCAGTGATTTGAACCCAGGCCCCCAGAATATTATTTGGGTGTCTGGGTTAACAATCCAGTGATTGGCTTCCCTATATTAGTCACGTTTGCCTGTGGTGAGGTGCCAAACATCCCACTTGGCAAATCCAGAATTGTTCGGTTTTGCCGTGACATCTTTATCCTGAAGAAGTCTGGCCACCCCTAGCAACGCTCACACTCCGTTACCAAGGACAACGGGTCCAGCTGCAGGTCACCATGGTGATATTGTGACTGTGACAAACATTGAGGGTTTTGAGGATCTGGATCTGTCCTTATTGATAAGCGCTGAGGATATCCCACAAGTTTGTCACTTTCTGTGATATCAATAACTTCCAAAGGCATTGTTGATGGAAATTCCTGGGGAGGTTGAGGTGGAGACGCAGAAAGTAGAACATGAGCGGGACCTTCATTTGGAAATGAACTTGGACATATTTCTGAGGGGCATGTGAAAGCCTCCAACCAACAATGGGCCCTCATTCGACCCCCAGTTTGCTCCATCATCCGATTGTTTTCTGGAAGGGACTATCTCTTCAACATTGTATCCACCACAGAACCTTAGTGAACTCTAGGCCTGTCTGAATACATGAGAATGGAATAGTGTACCTTCACTGAGGCAGTCATGAGGGTTTAGAGTCATAGAGATGTACAGCACGGAAACAGACCCTTCGGTCCAACCCGTTCATGCTGACCAGATATCCCAACTCAATCTAGTCCCACCTGCCAGCACCCGGCCCATATCCCTCCAAACCCTTCCTATTCATATACCCATTAGAATGCCTCTTAAATGTTGTAATTGTACCAGCCTCCACCACATCCTCTGGCAGCTCATTCCATAAACATACTACCCTTATTTGTATAGAAATGGTGTGCATGATATGAGGAAAAGGGAGGTGTCTGGCACTAGTGGATAGAACTGGTACAGGGGCCGAATGTCCTCCTCCAGTGTTGTAACAACTCAGTGATTCACTTTTATTATAACTGATTCCTGTCTAGCCAATAACTTGCAGTTCCCTTGGCCACCTGAACCTAGCTTCAGCATCAGAGGGTGAACAGTGGCTCCTGAAGTAGATGGGGTTAGGGGAGTGAGCTGGACCACTTCTTATTGCATCCAGTGAGCCCCTGCCTGGTCAGCAGGAATGTGTCTCCTGTCAGTGACACTCACATAGTTCTGGGAAAATAAGTTAGCAGCTGAGAATGGGGCTTCTGTCTTGAGAAACAACAAGTTGATTCCAATGAGCTGCAAGACCTTTTGTCTGACCATGGGATATTTGACTTAATGCTGTTGTCAGATTTTGCAAAAGTGAACAACAGTGATCTGTGAACTGGCTGCAAGCTCCTGAAGCTTGTTCAATGTAAAAGGGAGTCTCTGTGCTCCCTGCATCTTCAGAAAGAGATTGGGGGAGATGGGGATGTGAGAGATGTTACAGGTTTCAGTTGTGCTGTATCAATGGATGCAATGAGGGGAATCCCTTCTATTGTGTATACAGGCCAAAGGGATATCAACTCCTCAGCCTCATCAGGGATTGACAGAACATGCTGAAACATTCCCACAGCACCAGATGTTGGCTGTGATCAGATAATTGCAAACAGACTGTAAAGAAACAACAGCAGGTTTGAATATAGCTGACGTTTTGGGATAAGTCTTTTTGAATGACCACCTACCCCCAGAATTACTTCCAGCAAAAAAAGTTACCTCAAACTTTCTTTGAGAAAGAAGTGTTTAGAAAATGTTGGAGTTCTGGAAGAGGAGGAGATAGAAACAAACATTTTATGGATCTCCAGCATCCACAGTATTGGCCTTTCATTAGGAGGTAGAAGTTTGGCTTAGCCTGCACCAACAGGTAATAGGGGGTCGATCTTTCGTTGTACCTGGAGCACGGTGTTCAGTTCCGAATGCGATAATCTGTCTTCACCTTAGCTACCTGGTATTGTTTGGAGGAGGAATAGCACTTAGCGAACTGGAGAGGACATTGCTGTTGAACATTAAATGTCTCTCCAGTTGTTAGGACCATTTTCGCTGTGAGACTACATCGATTTTTTCAGTTTAATATTCTGAGGAGCAGTTTGCTCAATAATGAAGGGTAAATGCTGCTGTGAATCACCAGCCCAGAATCTACAATCACAGACTGCTGGAGACTTCGACACAACTGACATACCACAAAGTACTCATTAGAAAAATTTGCAATCTCTTTTTCAAAATTCATCTGCTGTCACTCGGACTTGAAAAGTCTTGGGTAGTTACATCATGAGAAAAAACTTCAGATATGAGTTAGCTGTTTTCTGCAAATTGCAACAGCAACCCTTTGCCTGATATCACTCAAACCGTGTAGAACACACATGGTCATTTCATTTGACATTGTCTAAGCTGCCTTAGCAAGGAACAATATATTTTGAGTGTTTCTATATACTATTTTAATGTTTATTGTGTAATATTTTGTAGATAATTTGAATTCTCCCTATTTCAGAGCTGTTTTTGCCCCAGCCTGTCTTGCACACACCATGATCTTGAACAGGTAAGGTATTAAAATGTTACATAAGTTGAAAACTTGCACAAAGTAACATTGGATTTGTATTCTTCTGTGGTGAATTAGCTCATTAAACAGTTTCCAGAGGACATTTATTTCCTCTGCTGTTTCTGTCAGAGCACATCTGCACTCGATCACTCATACATTCCACAATGCAGTTCGACAGGAGATTAGGCCTGTACTGTTGCGCTATTTTTAAACTTCAGGCTATAATTTCAGTTCAGTTAATCAATGCCTCACTAAAGTGAAGTAACAAATTATGTTAAATGAATGAATTTAAATTTTGCAAGATTGTAGTGAATATTCTAGTCTGAGTTGTAAATGAACATGGAACATTACAGCACAGTACAGGCCCTTCGGCCCTCCATGTGGCGCCGCCCTGTCATACCAATCTGAAGCCCATCTAACCTACACTATTCCATGTACGTCCATATGCTTGTCCAATGACGACTTAAATGTACTTAAAGTTGGCGAATCTACTACCGTTGCAGGCAAAGCATTCTATACCCTTACTACTCTGAGTAGAGAAACTACCTCTGACATCTGTCCTATATCTATCACCCCTCACTTTAAAGCTGTGCCCCCTCATGTTTTCCGTCCCCATACTTGGAAAAAGGCTCTCCCTGTCCACCCTATCGATTATCTTATATGTCCCTATTAAGTCACCTCTCAACCTTCTTCTCTCTAAAGAAAACAGCCTCAAGTCCCTCAGCCTTTCCTCATAAGACCTTCCCTCCATACCAGGCAACATCTTAGTAAATCTCCTCTACACCCTTTCCAAAGCTTCCACATCCTCCTTATAAAGCAATGACCAGAACTGTACACAATACTCCAAGTGCGGCCACACCAGACTTTTGTACAGCTGTAGCATAACCTCATGGTTCTGGAACTCGATCCCTCTATTAATAAAGGCCAAAACACTGTATGCCTTCTTAACAACCCTGTCAATCTGGGTGGCAACTTTCAGGGATCTGTGTACCTGGACACCGAGATCTCTCTGCTCATCTGCACTCCCAAGAATCTTACCATTTGCCCAGTACTTTGCATTCCGGTTACTCTGACCAAAGTGAATCACCTCACACTTGTCCGCATTAAACTCTATTTGCCACCTCTCAGCCCAGCTCTGCAGCTTATCTATGTCTCTCTGTAACCTACAACATCCTTCATCACTATCCACAACTCCACCGACCTTAGTGTCATGTGCAAATTTAGTAACCCATCCTTCTACGCCCTCATCCAGGCCGTTTTTAAAAATGACGAACAGCAGTGGACCCAACACCGACCCTTGTGGTACACCACTGGTAACTGGACTCCAGGATGAACATTTCCCATCAACCACCTCCCTTCTTTCAGCGAGACAATTACTGATCCAAACTGCTATATCTCCCTTGCCTCCGCATTTTGTGCAATAGCCTACTGTGGGGAACCTTATCTTTTCTGAACCCTCTCCGATTTGAGAAATATCCTTCCCCTAGAGGGTGACCAGAACTGTACACAGTACTCCAAAAATGGCCTCACCGACGTCCTGTACAACCTCAACATGATGTCCCAACTCTTATCCTCAATGGTCTGGACAGTAAAGACTAGCATGCTAAACACCTTCCTTACCACTCTGTCTACCTAAGATGCAACTTTCAAAGAACTATTACCTGCACTGTTAGGTCTCTCTGTTCCACAACCCTCCCCAGGGCCCTGCCATTAACTGTATAAATACTGCCCTGGTTTGTTTTAGCAAAATACAACACCTCACATTTATCAAATTAAACTCCATCTGTCACTCCTTGGCCCATTGACCCAAATGATCAAGAATCTTTTTTAATCCCAGATAATCTTCTTCACTGTTCACCATACCACCACTTTTTGTTCATCTGCAAACTTACTGACCATTACTCCTAAAGTCTCATCCAAGTTGTTTATGTAAACAATAGTGGAAAACCACTGGTCAGAGGCCTCCGGTCTGAAACACAACCCTCCACCACCACCCTCTGTCTCCTACCGTTAAGACAATCTTGTTTCCAACTGGCCATTGACTCCTCAGGTAAGATCCAGCAACAACATGCATGATCAGGCAGATCAGTGGCAAGTACCATTTGTAGCATTACCAGGCAATGATCGGTGCAATAAGACAGAATCTAACCGTTGTCCTTTGATGTTCAGTGATATTGCCATCATTGAATATTGCAGCTGTATTGAACTTTAGTTGGGCCATGTTTGGAATATTGTGTTCAGATCTGGTTGCCACATCACCAGAAAGGCGTGGAGGCTTTGGAGAGGTTACAGGAATAGTTTACCAGAATATTGCTTGGTCTAGAGGGTATTAACGATGAGGAGTGATTTGGAGATGCCGGTGTTGGACTGGGGTGTACAAAGTTAAAAATCACACAACACCAGGTTATAGTTCAACTGGTTTAATTGGAAGCACTAGCTTTCAGAGCGCCGCTCCTTCATCAGGTGGTTGTGCTATAAGGAGAGATTGGACAAGTTTCACTTGAACATTGGAGGATAAGGGATAACCTGATAGAAGTTTACAAAATGATGACAGGGATACACAGAATGGAGAGTCAGAGTCTTTTTTCCCAGGGTAGAAATATCAGTTAATATGGGCCCAGATTTAAGATAAAAAGGGAGTAGGTTTAAAGGAGGCGTGAGAGGCAGGTGCCTTACACAGAGGGTGGGAAGTACCTGGAATACGGTGCCAGAGGAGGTGGGGGAGGGAGGCAGGTGGGAATACAATAGCAACGTTTAAGAAGCATCTTGACAGATCCATGAATAAGCAGGGAATAGAGGGATACAGACTGCATACAGGCCAAAGGTTTTTAGTTTAGAAAGGCATCATGTGTTGGCACAGACCTGGTGGGCCGAAGGGCCTGTTCCTGTGCTGGACTCCTCTTTGCTGTTATTTTTTGAATCCCCTACTATCAAAATCCTGAGGGTGACCATTGACCAGACACTGATCTGGCCTTGCCACAGACATACAATAGTTACAAGAGCAGGTCAGAGACAGAGAATTCTGCAGTAAGTAACTCATCTCCTGTCTCCTCAAATCCTGGGCAGCATCTACAAGACACAATCAGGGCCAGAAAGTTAGTGGTTGGAGATTAAATATTGGAGATGCCTCACCTGATTTTAGTTTCCTGTTCTCCAACCCCAGCTCAAACCGGATTACCCAGCTGTGAGACTTGGTAATAGTAGGACCCTGCTGGTGTAGGACTTGGTGTGGAAGACATTTCAGGATGTAGCCTTCCAGTCAGGTTGGAGTGACAGGGGCTGGTCACCTACAAAGAGAGAATTCCAGCAATCCCAACAGGAATTCATCAAACTAACAGACTAGTGTCTCAGTAACACTGGTAGGAACAGAGGAGGGAAATATTCTGGACGTAAAAAAGGCCATTTTGTTGATATTGGTCATGGAAAGAAGGTAAATCAGGTGAAGTCAAAGTCAGTAGAGACACAACACCAGGTTATAATCCAACAGGTTCATTTGAAATCACAAGATTTCTGATGATTTCACCTGACAAAGGTGCAGTGCTCTGAAAGCTTGTGATTTCAAATAAACCTGTTGGACGATAACCTGGTGTCATGTGACCTCTGACCTTGTCTACCCCAGTCCAACACCGGCACCTCCACAACAGTTGAGGTCACTAGGATGCCAAGTGTTCTCCCTGGGGACAGAACCGTGAGTGTGGGAGGAGTGAGTGTGGAAGGAGTGAGTGTGGGAGGAGTGAGTGTGGGAGGAGTGAGTGTGGGAGGGGTGAATGTGGAAGGAGTGAGTGTGGGAGAAGTGAGTGTGGGAGGAGTGAGTGTGGGAGGACTGAGTGTGGGAGGAGTGAGTGTGGGAGGGATGAGTGTGGGAGGGGTGAGGGTGGGAGGAGTGAGTGTGGGAGGGGTGAATGTGGAAGGAGTGAGTGTGGGAGGAGTGAGTGTGGGAGGAGTGAGTGTGGGAGGGGTGAGTGTGGGAGGGGTGAGTGTGGGAGGAGTGAGTGTGGGAGGGATGAGTGTGGGAGGGGTGAGGGTGGGAGGAGTGAGTGTGGGAGGGGTGAATGTGGAAGGAGTGAGTGTGGGAGGAGTGAGTGTGGGAGGGGTGAGTGTGGGAGGGGTGAGTGTGGGAGGAGTGAGTGTGGGAGGGATGAGTGTGGGAGGGGTGAGGGTGGGAGGAGTGAGTGTGGGAGGGGTGAATGTGGAAGGAGTGAGTGTGGGAGGAGTGAGTGTGGGAGGAGTGAGTGTGGGAGGGGTGAGTGTGGGAGGAGTGAGTGTGGGAGGGATGAGTGTGGGAGGGGTGAGGGTGGAAGGAGTGAGTGTGGGAGGGGTGAATGTGGAAGGAGTGAGTGTGGGAGGAGTGAGTGTGGGAGGGGTGAGTGTGGGAGGAGTGAGTGTGGGAGGGATGAGTGTGGGAGGGGTGAGTGTGGAAGGAATGAGTGTGGGAGGAGTGAGTGTGGGAGGGATGAGTGTGGGAGGGGTGAGGGTGGAAGGAGTGAGTGTGGGAGGGGTGAATGTGGAAGGAGTGAGTGTGGGAGGAGTGAGTGTGGGAGGGGTGAGTGTGGGAGGGGTGAGTGTGGGAGGAGTGAGTGTGGGAGGGGTGAGTGTGGAAGGAATGAGTGTGGGAGGGGTGAGTGTGGGAGGAGTGAGTGTGGGAGGACTGAGTGTGGGAGGAGTGAGTGTGGGAGGGATGAGTGTGGGAGGGGTGAGTGTGGAAGGAATGAGTGTGGGAGGGGTGAGTGTGGAAGGAATGAGTGTGGGAGGGGTGAGTGTGGAAGGAGTGAGTGTGTGTATGCAGTTGATGAAGTCCTGAGCTCTACCTGCACGGAGTTCCCGAAACCTCATCAAACATTTTTGTCCAGTTTTAAAATAACGTAAACCTGATTCTTCAAACATCTAATTCATTTTTTATTTGAGAAAGAAGCTCTGTAAAATTATGTTGTCAGCTAAAAATGATAGGTCACATTCTGGAAATGTTTTAATGGTTTATGTCTGTTGTCATGTGCACATCTCTGAATATATTTGAACATGTTTAATTGCTATTCTAAGGTAACCCCCATTGTCCTTTCTCAAACTCGGTGGTCAAGGAAGTAGGAATGTTAAATCTCATTATTAATCATAATATTTGGCTCTTTGGGAATTTCAGCCAGTAATTAATAGCTATTGCAAGAAGCTTCGATAGTAAGAACGTGGGGAAAATGTCAAATTAATTTTAGATCACTATAATTGACATATTTCAACATATTGTACCACTCACGTTGTGCAATCAGCCTAAAGGACATTCACACAAATTATCCCAAAGATATTTACACATTTTTGACAATTAGTTTTGTCTTGATATCCCTCCATCATCCCAGCAATCACACAGTCATCCAAAACCCAAGGTTCATGCACTGCATTTACACTAAACATGACCACGACAGAACAGCTGCTGTTCCACAATATGTAACGCCAATGCAAATTCAGAATCAAATAATACAAATCGTAAATTAATATATTTAAACTCAATTTTCACTCCCAGAAATGGGTGGCTTGGTAACAGGTCAGCAGGGAAAATGCAGAAATCTAAAACAGGAACTTAACCTGTTTCCAACACAGTCACTTCCTGTACTGAGGAGAGCAACCAATCCACTTACAGAAACTGGAATGGAGATTTAAATATGAAAAAGAGGGTGCGTACCTTCATTTTAGATGACTTTAATTATAACCAATGGGGCTGAGATCATGCTATAGGTGCCTCTCCTGCAGTACTTATAGGACAGGAGTGCCAATAGTAAATGTGAACGGTCCCATCATGCTCGGTCCGTCAACTCAGTCTGTCAACCATGTCCTCCACTCACCATCACCATCTGATACCCTCTGCCACCCTGTGATAGACCACTAGAGAAGCTCCCATCATCTGGATCTCCCCGGTTTCCGGATCCCACCTCTCTATGATCAAGACCCCATCCCCATACAATTCTCTCACCTTCCCCAACGTGCTGTCATTCAGTTTCAACCTGTAAAGACTGCCTGATGGTGGGAAATACATTATAATGGAGGCAAGAATATAGTCCTGCTGGAAGAGCTCTTGTGGTGTAGTGGTAGTGTCCCTACCTCTGATCCACAAGACTGGGGTTCAAGTCACACACTCCCAAGGTATGTGGTAACCACACTGATCAGGAATTCTGGGTTTTCCCTTGCTCTCTGAAAGACACCATTTCCATTCTACAGTCAGGCCTGTGTCTGTAAATACACGGCTCTAACACAAAGTGATTCAGGTGCTCTCCAACACAAAAAGAGAATGAAGCCACAGGACCTTCTTAAAGTGTGATGACGTGATAGCCAAGTCGAAGCAAGACCTCATCTAATTTAAGCATCACTAACAGCATTGTGGGGTCAACCCACAGCACATGGACTGCAACGGTTCAAGAAGGCAGCTCACCCCCACCTTCTCAAGGGGCAACTGGGGATGGGTAATAAATGCTGGGCCCAGCCAGTGACACCCACGTCCCACAAGCAAATCCTTACCCCAAGATGTAACAGTCTAGTCTTTATGATTATACAGTATTTTTTCTAACATTCCATGACATTTTTCTGTTCTATGTACCCAGATCCATTATGCTGTTTGTATCGTTAATGGTTTCAGCTCTTAGTGATATGGAAATATCTTCTAACATCTAAAGTGGCTGAAGTCACACATCTTCAATGGTCTCTTAGGAAGGACTTTATCAAATCATTTCTGCAAGTCTATATAAATAACATTCCCCCTTCCACTACACAGTCATTCAAATTCAGTATGATTCATCAGGCATGGCCTACCTTTTACAAGTGCATAATGGTTCTCTCTGACTAGCAGCAGATTCTCCAGGTATTGAGTCACTCTGTCCTCGATGATAAATTGCAGTCATTTCTCGACAGCACATGTTGAGCCAACTCCTGCAGATTTCCCTGGCTTTTCTTAGAGAGCTGTTGTAATGAAGGATTTGGTCTATATTTAACTTTTCAGATCATGTTTGACAATCTAACACGTTTTTATGATAACTTGTTTCTTGGATAATGGAGGTTCCATGGATTCTTTTCAACCTACTGCCAAACGTGGCTGAAGGGTTGCTGGAACAGCTAGACAAATAGTTGACTGTTTCATTTCTCCAGGGTTTTCACTGAAGTTTCACAACTGGGGGGGAGCTCCAGGGAAATTGTCAGCAGAGAAGCACTCATCCGCATGACTACACACTTTATTTGAATCCCTATGATAAGGGGAGTGTTAACTCTCAATCCGCTCTCAATCCAAAAATACCAAAATCAACTTACACATAAGGTCACAAAACATTGCCACATTATAAATTAGATTAGTTATAATTTCAAACTAAATTATACAATTGAATTCAAACATAAAGGTAAGTTACCATAGTCCTATTGCCTCATTACAGAGAGAGCGCGCGCGCGCTAGTGATGGTTAAATCTCAAGCAAGGGGACAGTCCAGTGTGGTGACCTCAGCTGGTGGAGGAATTGAACCCATGCTGTTGGTATCATAAACCAGCCATGCAACCAACTGAGCTAACCAGCCTGGAAGCAAAGTACCGATTCTTCATGATTCTTCATGATTAGTGAGCTCCTAAAGTAGAACTGCAGTGGAATACTGACCTTGAATGTTTACCTGAAACTTCTGCAGCAGTTTTAGTTTGACACATTAACCAATGAATTAAAGATGAAAGCCAAGGAAGACCAACTCTACCTAAAGACGACAATGATTTTAACACCGAAACCAACAAATTCTGGAGATAACAGCGGGTCAGGTAGCATCCACAGAGACAGAGAGAGAGCGAGAGCTAATGTTTTGAGACTAGATGATCTTCATCAGAGCTGTGATGACTCAAAGCATTGGCTTGCTCTCTCTCCCTGACCCACTGTGATCTCCAGCACTTTTTGTCCTCAGCATAGATTCCAGCTCCTGCAGTAATCTGCATGGACAATAATTCTAACAATCCTCCTGTATCATTGTTCTAGCAACTGGCTGGACTTCCAGGTAAGAGGAGCTGCCTTGAATAGGGCTTTACAATGCTGGGACCGCAGTCTGCAAGAGAACAGGAACTCAACACCCTCGATGAGAAACTGCTCCTTTCACTTCATTGATCAGTGCCGGTTACCGCACTGTAACCCCACGTGCCCAGCTCTTCACGATCAGGTCACAGGGCAAGAGGTGAACATGATTCAGCTGCTGATGGACATGGGCTTTGATATTCAGAGAATAGCACAGCAGCTTGGAATGGAACCCAGTCACTTGCTGGGAATGCTCAGTAATGGAGGCTAAACTCTTCAAACTAATCTCATTGCTTTCCTCTGAGCAGGAAGATTTACAGTAAAAACAAACCTGGATTTCAGTCACAGCATTGCTTGGTTAACAAAGCTGGAATTTTAAATTAGCATGCTCAGTTATTTAGAAACTATTCCGGTTTAGTATAACAATATATTTTTAACCGAGCATTGTTCAATGTGGTTCAACTTCTTTACTGTCAATGTGCCTTATTTTTGTGAGAAGTGATGGGTTTAATTTGTACTTAACATTTCGTAAACTGTATTCTTCACTTTTGTTGAGTATTTGGCTTTGATCATTTCTAATCTAGAATGTTAACAAAGCAACCCATAAATTACTGGGATTAAATAAGCAAAACTAAATCACGTCTTTTATTAATGATTAAGACAAGTCTGTTTGTAACTAACAGTCAGAAGTCACATGACACCAGGCTCAAGGTGAACAGGTTTATTTGAAATCACAAGCTTTGTAAGTGCTGCTCCTTTTTCAGGTGAAGTCAGATGAAGGGGCAGCGCTCCGAAAGCTTGTGATTTCAAAGAAAACTGCTGGACTAGAACCTGGTGTCATGTGACTTCTGCCCATCCCAGTCCAGCACCGACACCTCCACATCATGTAACCAGCAGTTACGGGGTTAAAGGTGCAGATTCATTATTGTCATTCCCAATTATTTTGTTGCTGCTATTTGCGTTTAGAGTCAAGGAAAAATATAATTCCAATTGATTTTATTCATTGTTTTCCTGGTTTAGTGTGACAGGTTAAGGCTTTCATTGAAAACGGACTGAATTCTCTACATCCAATTCAGTCAAGTTCAGTCAAAAAAGGGATGTACCTTAATTGAAGAAAAATTATTTTCCTGAAATTCCATAAACCAGTAACAATCTTTCCTAAGTTTACATACAAGGGAAACATTTGCATGGTCAGTGATTGAATAGGAATTCCATTAAAACATTGACCTGTTTCTAAAACAATGATCCTGGAATTATGTTACTTTTCCAATTAAAGAATGTTGCCTTGAGATTACCGGAAGCTAAGAGCCCAGTGGTTTATCCTGTAACAGCATCCTTCTGTAACTGTGTGTCACTTATCAGGCAGGGGGGCAGGGGGAGAAATCAGCATAATGAGACCTTGCTGGGATCTTACATACCATTAAAAAAAAGCCAAATCCATTAGGAAACATAAAAACTGAAAGAACTGCGGATGCTGTAAATCAGAAACAAAAACAGAAAAGCTCAGCAGGTCTGGCAGCATCTGTGGAGAGAAAGCACAGTTAATGTTTCAGAACTGAGGAAGGGTCACTCAACCCAAAACAGTAACTCAGATTTCTCGCATTAGATGCTGCCAAACCTGCTGAGCTTCTCCAGCAATATCCATTTGGAAACTCACTCCATACCAATTACACACACTAAAAACAGACATTAGAAAAAGTGACAGCCACCACAGTTTGCTCTCTTATGAGAGTGGGAACTAATTGATAGTGGGTTTAACCTGAAGGTCAAATAATGGGCAAGTCATGAGCTTTCACACGTCCTTCAGCCAGGGGAGGGATTATACCCACACTGTTGGCATCACCATTACACTGTGAAACCAGCAGCCTAGCCCCCTGAGCTCTGTATGATTACCACAATGTGACATCACTTACAAGCATTAACATATATGATTCAATAACTATGCTGCCTTCCTTAGACCATAATCAGGTGAAGGTATTTGTAACCTAATATGCTCACTTAACTCATTGTGACGACCTGAGCTGTTAGTTGTAATATTGTTTAAAATAAATTCACTGCAGCGGGGAAGGTGTGGTTTTCTGTTATTGATTTTGAATGGGGTCACGATTTACAGGAGAGTGAGGCCAACGGAACTTTACAGAAATGAAAGTATCTGCAAGGCAGCACTGTCGTTTCTGGTGGACAAGCTGCTCATGTTCCATTATCGTGGGGGAGTCAAAGGACAAGGAGGGAAAGAGTGAAAGAGAATGACCCAGCCATCACCCTGCAGAGAGCAAGCTACTCTGGAAGGAGTCCTTCCCCAGTGGTGGAGCCAGGGAGATCAGTCAGTGTTTGTATCAGGGCCTGTGGTCACACACAGACAGATGCAACAGCACCAACTCGAGACCATTCAGCCTCTTCAGGATGCTGTAGCATTCTATAAAATCCTGGCTGATTTGATTGTATTGAGAATTCCACGTTCCTATCTATCCCTGATAACCCTGAATTCCCTGCTGATCAAGAACCTATCCATTTTTGTTTTTAAATTATTCAATGACCCCCATCTCCACCACCTTCTGAGGCAGAGATCTCGAAACAGTTCCAACAATATCTGGGACAAAGAGTCTAATGATGACCATGAAATCATATCCATTTATCAGAAACCCCAACCTGGCTCACTAACTGCCATCCTTATCTGGTCTGGCCTACATGCGACTCCAGACCCACAGCCTTAACTGCCTCTGGGCAATAAATGCTGCTGAGCCAGTGATGCTCTTATCCTGTGCATGAATGAATAAACAAAACTCTCCATATTTCACAGGGTTTTGGCTGTGGTGAGGATGTGGTGATCTGGAGCCAGGGAAACAGCCTCTGTGTGAGGGGCTGACCATCCACTAACATAGAAGCTGCCATCTAATATCATCATGACTGATCAATGTACTCAGTCCCCTGTTCATACCTTCTCCCCAAACCCTTTGATCCCTTTCACCTTCCCCTATCTCCTTATTGAATACGTTGACTGCTTTCTGTGCTAGTGAATTCCACAGGCTCACCACACTCTGCGCAACACTGAGACCCGGGTTCAATTCCCACCTCAGGCGACTGACTGTGTGGAGTTTGCATGTTCTCCCCATGTCTGTGTGGGTTTCCTCCGGGTGCTCCGGTTTCCTACCACTGTCCAAAAATGTGCAGGTTAGGTGAATTGGCCATGCTAAATTGCCTGTAGTGTTAGGTAAGGGGTAAATATAGGGGAATTGGTCTGGGTGGGTTTGCGCTTCGGTGGGTCAGTATGGACTTGTTGGGCCGTAGGGCCTGTTTCCACACTGTAAGTAATCTAAATCTAAGTAACCTTTCCTCCTCATCTCAGTCCCAAATGGTTTATTCTTTATGTCATAGAATGCCTGCTGTGCAAAAAGAGGCCATTCAGCCCATTGAATCTGCACTGACACTTTGAAGAGCATCCCATCCCCCACCCTATCCCATTGTTTCCCATGGCAAATCCATTTAACCTGTACATAAAGTCATAGAGATATACGACACGGAAACAGACCCTTCAGTCCAATGCATCCATGCTGACCAGATATCCCAGTCTAATCTAGTCCCATTTGCCAGAACTTGGCCCATGCCCCCATCCAAATGCCTTTTAAATGTTGCAATTGTACCAGCCTCCACCACTTCCTCTGGCAGCTCATTCCATACACGTACCACCCTCTGCATGATAAAGTTGCCCCTTAGATCCCTTTTATATCTTTCTCCTCTCGCCCTAAACCTATGTCCTCTAGTTCTGGACTCCCCAACCCCAGGAAAGAGATTTTGTCTATTTACCCTGTCCATGCCCCTCATGATTTTATAAACTTCTATAAAGTCACCCCTCAGTTTCTGATCTTCCAGGGAAAACAGCCCCAACCTGTTCAGCTTCTTCCTGTAGCTCAAACCCTCCAACCCTGGCAACATCCTGGTAAATCTTTTCAGAACCATTTCAAGTTTCACAACATCCTTCCAATATTCCAGAAGTACTAACCACTGAACTACAGTGCTGCCCTAAATCCTGTCCAGTATTCCTTGACAATTGAAGAGTTTAAATGAAAGAAATTTTAAAACTGTTTATATGAAAGTAGACACAAAAGAAGAGAAAGAAGCGTGAATATAAAACATCTCCCTGACCGGATCCAGTGATGAGATGAAACTGGCCGCTCTGCATCTCCTAGCCCTTCCAGCACAAACACTGCAGTGACTCCAGTCACACCAACGGTTCAGCTTGTCAATCATTTTTGGCACTCTTCCAAGATTTCTCCTTCTTTCGAGTTCTGTACATTTTTAAACAAACTCCATTCATGTACACCCCCTGCCCTTCAATGATCTGCCTCACCATTCACACCTGTCGATAAAATTGCATGTCTTCAAGCTAAAGGAACTGTCCTCTCTCTGTGTGACCTGTTCACCTCTGAGTATTAAAGGAAGAAGGAGGAAGCAGAGGAACTATGAGCTATCTGTACAAGATTGAGGAGAGTTAGCTCCAGCTCATCATAATGCTTTATTCCAAATAGGACAATAGTAGGATGATAAATTAGTGCTAAGGGCCCAGAGGGAACCCTGTACTCCTCACACACCGAGGATTAAGTTGATATTTTCCCATGACCCAAACTGAGCCTGTCCCAGTAGCGCTGGGTTAGGTCAACTAATTCCCAACAGAAATGTGTATGACCACTTCCACAAAAGAGAAAAATCACATGATGGGGCTCAACATTGGAGTGTTTAAAGATAAAATTCCTTACTTAAATGCATCAATTTAAATATCAAGGGCAATTTTAGTCATTCACAATGTAGTTTGCACAAGGAACTGAGGTTTGTACAACTCCATACAGCATCAGGTGCTTACAACTTTGCAATTAAACAATTAGGCGAAGTTTAACACCTCCAAAACTCAACAATGTGTCCAGAGTAAAATATGTATCTCTGCTTCCACCGGAATCATTGTAAAATCAAATTAAAATTCAGAAGGTTTATTACATTTTCAATATGAGATCATGGTTTGAAAACAAAGCACAGATTTGATACATTTTACTGATTTATGTCCAGCTTCGTAGGTTTTATGAATTGTTTACTTTATATATGATTCTTTCAACATCCACACACTTCCAAATACTTTTCTAACATTTATTCCACTTGTTTATGGATCTGACTATAATTACATACAGTGCATAATTATCCTTTAATGTGGAACTGGTCCTTAGAGAAAAATGTGAAATCCTACCCTTTTATTCAGAATAAAAATCTTTCTGTACATTTGCCGGAAGTACTTTAAACCAGAATGTGATTTGGGTGAATAAAGGAGCGAGTTAAGAAGCAGCTGTTAGGCCACATTCTCATTATTAAACTGGAGAATCGGATGTATAAAACACCGTGTCTCATATTACACTATGTTCATTCTAGAACATGCAAAAGAGTTTTGTGAAAATGTCAGATCCTATTCTAAAAGAATATAATTTAAATAAAATGGAATGGTCAGATGCAGATTGTTAAATATTTAGATCTGGAAATTCCTCATCCTTTTGTAAAAAGGAGAGGCCTTGAATGTGACCTAATTTTTTTTAAAAATCCATAGAATTTATGAAAGTACATTAAACAGCAATTTAAATGTGAGATTACGTAAACTGCAATAGTGTACAACATAATTTCTTCCACTGAATGGCAGGCAGTACTGCACTCAACAGATGGGAGGGCATAGATATAAATTCCATTTCTGCTTCATGACTGCAGTTTAATTTCCTGGGCTGGGGTTGGGGGGTGGTCATGAGTTTTCACATTGGGAGGCCACCAGAAACAAGAATGGTCAATTCTGTTGCTGCTACATCAAAGGAAATGTGAACCAGGTTAAACGGGTGAACACATCCCCACAGACTAGACCAGAGCATTCATGATACATCTCAGCCACAACTGAATTCTGTTCCCTTTGGCTGGTTTGTTGAGACCATTGCTATGACATGAATGGGAAGAGGGGATTGAGAATCCAAATCTGTTATTTGACAAATCATCACAAATGCATACATACCCCATTAAACTGCCAGATTATTGATTTGCTTGAAGGATTGCTATTCAAGACAAAAATAATTCATGCGAGATTTCTTTGTTAATGGGATAACTATTTATTGTTAACAAACGTATTATTTAACAAATGACAGAGAAAAAGAACTGATCACTAATCTTCTACTTAAATTATGCCCCTTTAAAATCCAAAGGACAGACACACTGCTTCACAAATAAGGCAGACGACAGAGAGACAGTTTCACATAATTGTTCTGTTTGGAAAAATATAGGCAGAGATGAAATACCCAGACAACAAGGTGGAGAGTCACTTCCCATACTTCTTTTGATTTGGGCAATAATGGGTTGCTTTGATCCAATAGTTGATCAGGTAGACTGAGATCATATTCTGCATTAGAATTCGAGTCACAAGATTTTTTTTACTTTTCACTTCCTCAGAGAGAAAAGAGAGAGATGGATTTTTTTTTAGATTCCCTACAGAGTGGAAACAGGCCCTTCAGCCCAACCAGTCCACACCGACCCACCGAAGAGCAACCCACCCAGACCCATTCCCCTACATTTACCCCTGACTAATACACCTAACAGTATGGGCAATTTATCATGGCCAGTTCACCTGATCTACACATCCTTGGACTGTGGGAGGAAACCGGAGCACCTGGAGGAAACCCACACAGAGAATGTGCAAACTCCACACAGCCATTTGCCTGAGGCGAGAATTGAACCTGGGTCTCTGGAGCTGTGAGGCAGCAGTGCTAACCACTGAGACACCGTGCCGCCCACTGTATGGAAATAAAAAATGCTGGAGATTATTGGATAAGGTAGCATCCATGGAGATAGAGCAAGCTAGCGTTTCAAATTTAGATGACTCTTCATCTGAGATCTGATTTAGACTTGAACCATGAGCTCGCTCTCTCCCGACAGATGCTGCCTGAGCCACTGTGATCTCCAGGATTTGTTGTTTTCATTACAACTTCCAGCATCTGCAGGAACTTGCTCTGCCAGTTTCTGTTTGCCAGCTCTGGTGTTTCTGCCGGTGCTGCCGTCAGGCTGACAGCTGTCATCAAGCTCTTCCTGTCACCTGTCTCATTCCTGATGAAGGGCTTTTGCCCGAAGCGTCGATTCTCCTGCTCCTCGGATGCTGCCTGACCTGCTGTGCTTTTCCAGCATCACTCTAATCAAGCTCTTCCTTCCCTATCTTACATTCCAGGTGCTGCTCTGTCTCAATAATGTAACACCTTCACTGCTCCAAAAGCAACATAGCTGATTTCTGCTAAAATTCAAACCGTGTCACTTCTGGTGAATTGCAGCAGATGAGGAAGATACTAAATGAGTATTTCGCATCAGTATTTACTGTGGAAAAGGTCATGGAAGACACAGCCTGTAGGGAAATAGATGGTGACATCTTGAAAAATGTCCATTTACAGAGGAGGAAGTGCTGGATGTCTTGAAATGCATAAAGGTGGATAAATCCCCAGGACCTGATCAGATGTACCTTAGAACTCTGTGGGAGCTATGGAAGTGATTGCTGGGCCTCTTGCTGAGATATTTGTATCATCGATAGTCACAGGTGAGGTGCCGGAAGACTGGAGGTTGGCAAACAAGGTGTCATTGTTTAAGAAGGGTGGTAAAGACAAGCCAGGGAACTATGGACCAGTGAGCCTGACCTTGGTGGTGGGCAAGTTGTTGGAGGGAATCCTGAGGGACAGGATGTACATGTATTTGGAAAGACAAGGACTGATTAGGGATAGTCAACATGGCTTTGTGTGTGGGAAATCATGTCTCACAACCTTGATTGAGTTTTTTGAAGAAGTAACAAAGAGGATTGATGAGGGCAGAGTGGTAGATGTGATCTATATGGACTTCAGTAAGGCGTTCAACAACGTTCTCCATGGGAGAC
This sequence comes from Hemiscyllium ocellatum, assembly GCF_020745735.1. Taxonomy (NCBI): domain Eukaryota; kingdom Metazoa; phylum Chordata; class Chondrichthyes; order Orectolobiformes; family Hemiscylliidae; genus Hemiscyllium; species Hemiscyllium ocellatum. Next base: position 1,647,059 of record NC_083420.1, read on the forward strand.
TGATTAGCAAGGTTAGATTTCATGGAATACAGGGAAAACTAGCCATTTGGATACAGAACTGGCTCAAAGGTAGAAGATAGAGGGTGGTGGTGGAGGGTTGTTTTTCAGACTGGAGGCCTGTGACCAGTGGAGTGCCACAAGGATCGGTGCTGGGTCCACTGCTTTTTGTCATTTACATGATTTGGATGTGAACATAAGAGTTGTAGTTAGTAAGTTTATAGATGACACCAAAATTGAAGGTGTAGTGGACAGCGAAGAAGATTACCTCAGCCTACAACAGGGCCAATGGGCTGAGAAGTGGCAGATGGAGTTTAATTCCGATAAATGTGAGGTGCTGCATTTTGGGAAAGCAAATCTTAGCAGGACTTATAGACTTACTGTTATGGTCCGAGGGAGTATTGCTGAACAAAGAGACCTTGGAGTGCAGGTTCATAGCTCCTTGAAAGTGGAGTCGCAGGTAGATAGGATAGTAAAGAAGATAGTGAAGAAGGTATGCTTTCCTTTATTGGTCAGAGTATTGAGTACAGGAGTTGGGAGGTCATGTTGTGGCTGTACAGGACATTGGTTAGGCCACTGTTGGAATATTGCGTGCAATTCTGATCTCCTTCCTATCGGAAGGACGTTGTGAAACTTGAAAGGGTTCAGAAAAAGTTTCCAAGGATGTTGCCAGGGTTAGAGGATTTGAGCTATAGGGAGAGGCTGAACAGGCTGGGGCTGTTTTCCCTGGAGCGTCAGAGGCTGAGGGGTGACCTTATAGAGGTTTACAAAATCATGAAGGACATGGATAGGGTAAATAGACAAAGTCTTTTCCCTGGGGTGGGGGAGTCCTGAACGAGAGGGCATAGGTTTAGGGTGAGAGGGGAAAGATTTAAAAGGGACCTAAGTTGCAACTTTTTCACACAGAGGGTGGTACGTGAATGCAATGAGCTGCCAGAGGAAGTGGAGGATGCTGGCACAATTGCAACATTTAAAAGTCGTATGGATGGGTACATGAATAGGAAGGGTTTGGAGGGATATGGGCCAGGTGCTGGTAAATGGGACTAGATTGGATTAGGATAGCTGGTTGACATGCACAAGTTAGACCGAAGGGTCTGTTTCCGCGCTGTACATCTCTATGACTCTATTGAGCATCCTTCCCCTTTAAGCATCCAAAGAGCAGGAGAAACGACGTTTCGGGCATGAGCCCTTGATTCTCCTGCTCTTTGGATGCTGCCTGACCTGCTGCGCTTTTCCAGCAACACATTTTCAGCTCTGATCTCCAGCATCTGCAGTCCTCACTTTTTCCTCCCCATTAATCATAGCAAGCTGCTCTTTGCAAGTTGCCCCTTTCCTCAGTACCACTTCTCTATGGCACCCCACTCGTCCTTTCTTCCTTCTCAGTAGAGACAGAAGCATTTATCACTGCCAGGAATCAGCATTCCCAGCATCACCTCGATTTCTAAAGCCCAGCCATACATGAGCTGGAATTCTGTCAGCCAGCAGTTACCCTTCATGATGTAGTTGCAGGAAAACCAGCCAAGCATTTAGAAACCCAGAATATAATTAATCAGAGACCGCAAGCCTTTGTGAAAAGGAAATCAAGCCTGACAATTTATTCCAGTTCACTGAGGAGGTAACAAGCAGGTTGTTGACTTGCTTGCTGAGCTGGTAAGTTTGTTTGGAGATGTTTCGTCACCATACTAAGTAACATCATCAGTGCACCTCTCGTGAAGTGTTAGTGTTCTGTCCCGCTTGCTATTTATGTGTGTCGGTTTGCTAAGGTGGGTAGTATCATTTCCAGTTTTATTTAATGGTTGGTATATGGGGTCTAATCTACATTTTTGTTAATGGAGTTTTGGGTTGATAAAGGGGAACTTGTAAGTGTAATATATTTGGATTTATAAAAGGCATTTGATAAGGTACCTCACATGAGGCTACTTAATAGGATAAGAGCCCATTGGTGTTGGGGGCAGTATGTCAACATGGATCGGCTATTAAATTCAGAGAATTGGGATAAAGTGACATTTTCAACCTGATAACCTGTAACTAGGGGTGTGCCACAGGGGATCAACACTGGGGCCATACTTATAAACACAAGAAATGAATGAGTTAAATGAGAAAAGAGCAAGTTTGCAGATGGTACAAAATTAGATTGGAAGACAAGTAATGAGAATGATACTAGGAGTTAACAGAGGGATACAGACAGGTTAAGAAAATACAGATGGGATATACTGTGGGATAATGTCAAGTTATGGATGAGTTGAACCAAAGGCTCTGTTTCTGTGCTGTATATCTCTATAACTTGGGAACAGAGACACTGTTTTACAGTTCAGATTTCCAGAGAATTGATCAGACACATGGTGTGTAGAATACAAGGTGAAGAAGTATTGTAAACATGTTTTTGTGGAAATAATGAGGAGGGGATGGAATTAGAGGGAACAGTTTTGATGCAGCTGCAGAAACAGAGAAAGCTGAGCATTCAGAGACAACAGTCTGAGGATAGCTTCTAAAGTCATTCAGCTGACAAGAAAACACACCAAATCTCTGCCTTGTGAACTGATGAATAGAGTACAAGCACCAGGAAATTAACCGACAGCTTTACACAGGGTGGGTAGGTCTCAGTATTTCACCCAGGTCTGAACGCAACATTTGCACAAAGCTGTCCAGAGCTGTGAGGGGATGTGATGGGATTGGCTGCAATCTCCCAGCAGGACAGAGCGGAATTGTGCAGAAACCTGAGAGGATCAGTCTGTAAGTCTTGGAGCAGATGGAGTTTATCAGTAAGCGAATAGTGGTGTCCAAGCTGATGAGGTCCCCTATATCCACAGAGCTGTGAATGTTCTTTTATTCAGTTGTGAGATGTGGGCATCACTGACTGGTCAGTTTTTTATTACCCATCCCTAATTGCCCCTTGAGAAGGTGGGGGGTGAGCTGCCCCTACCAGTGCAGTGAACCACTGCAGTCCATGTGCTGTGGGTTGACCCACACTGCCCTGAGGGAGGGAGTTCCGGGATTGTGACCCACGCACTGGCAGTTCAGAAGAAGTGCCGAATAAGCAGCAGCACCTATTGGCCCGTGTGACTCCAGTCTGAAGTTTACTCTTACCTTCTGTTGGTTGAAGGGGTTTCCATGAGGCACCTGTGATTTCCCTTTGTACATCAGATTGTCAAAGGTTAAATCTTCTTTCACATTTGACAGGATTTGCAGCCTGTTTCACAATTTAACAGGAACAGGAGGAGGCCATTCAGCCCCTCATGCTTGTTCCATTCTTTGCTTATGTTGTTATCAGTGTCCAAATTATACTGACACCCTCCCTGTCCTTTACATCCTATGTCATAAATCTGACGGGTACAGTGGCTCGGTGGTTAGCACTGCTGCCTCACAGCACCAGGGACGCAGGTTCAATCCCAGCTTCGGGCTGTGGCTGTTGGTCTGTATGGAGGTTGCATGTTCTCCCCGTGTGTGCGTGGGTTTCCTCTGGGTGCTCCGGATTCCTCCCACAGTCCAAAGATGTGCAGGTTAGGGTGGATCAGCCATGCTAAATTGGCCATAGTGTTCAGGGATATGCAGGTTAGGGTGGACTGGCTATGGGAAATGTGGGTTACAGGGTAGGGGCTGGGACTGGGTGGGTTCTTTTTGGAGGGTTGGTGTGGAGCCAATGGGCCGAATGGTTTCTTTCTACACTGTAGGGTTCACCGACTTCAGTAATGATCTGAGGACCCAGGATTAAATCCAGGCAGAGCTGATGGTACAACTTGGATTCCATTCAGGTGGCACGGTGGCTCAGTGGTTAGCAGTACTGCCTCACAGCACCAGGGACCCAGGTTCAATTCCAGCCTTGAGCAACTGTCTGTGTGGAGTTTGTACATTCTCCCCGTGTCTGCGTGAGTTTGCTCCGGTTTCCTCCCACTGTCCAAAGATGTCCAGGTCAGGGTGAATTGGCCATGGGAAATTGTCCATAGTGTTAGGTGCATTAGTTAGGGATAAATAATATAGGGTAGGGGAATGGGTCTGGGTAGGTTACTCTGCAGAGGGTCGGTGTGAACTTGTTGGGCTGAAGGGCCTGTTTCCATACTGTAGGGAATCTAAAGTAAAAAAACTCCCTTAGTATTAAGTGCCGATAGATTCCAAAGACTAGTGGATCAAATCAAACTCCATATCCCTTTGAGTGTGTTAAGAATGATCAGCAATCCGTTTGTGATTCATAGAATCAGTGTCGAAGCCGACCACTGAGTCCACACTAACTCTTCCTTCATGGAGCATACCCCCTGCACACACCCACCCCCCACCCCCGTCATCCCTGTAACCCCACATTCCCATAACTAATCCAACTACCCTGCACATTATTGGACTGTGAGAGAAAGTGACAGCACCCGGAGGGAATCCGGGCAGACACGGGGAGAACGTGCAAACTCCACCCGAGGCTGCAAGACCCAGAGACCAGCTCCTCTTTAAGAAAAGCGCAGCAGGTCAGACAGCATCCAAGGAGCAGGAACTTCCTGATGAAGGGCTCATGCCTGAAATGTTGAATCTCCTGCTCTTTGGATGCTGCCTGACCTGCTGCGCTTTTCCAGCAACACATTTTCAGCTCTGATCTCCAGCATCTGCAGACCTCACTTTCTCCTCCTCTTTAAGAAAGGTGTGTGGGAGAGGAGGGGGTGTGTGGGGAAGTAGGAGGGGGTGTGCAGGGGGTTGGGGGGGGGGTGTGGGAGGAGGAGGGGTGTGCAAGAATGTGGGAGGTGCACTGTGTGTGGGGGGATGCTCCAGGATCCTGGGGCACTTTACCTCAACACTGAGCAGCTTGTGATAACTGTGGCCTCTCCCCATACCCCGCACTACACAAACCAACATTCACCTAGACCCCTCACACAGACACACACACACACCCAGAATCTTCTCTCTCTCACACACACACAGGCCCCTCTCCCACGCACACAGTCTGACCCCTCTCTCTCACACACACACACCCAGCCTCCTCACACACACATAACCAGACTCCTCACACAGACACACACCCAGAGCCCTCTCTCTCTCACACACACACACAGACAGATAGACACACACAGACAGACAGACAGACACTGGGTTGGGATGAGGGTCGGGGTAAGGGTTGAGTGTAACAGTCTCGGGCCCCAGTCTCTGAGCAGAAAGACACGCCGCTTCCTCCTCGCTCCGACACTGAGTGACGCGGATCCTCGTAACAGGAAGTTTCCAAAGTTTCAGCAACTTCAGCCCGAGAGAGAGAGAGAGAGACTGAGTGAGTGAGAGAGAGAGGGAGAGAGAGAAAGAGGGAGGGAGAGAGAGAGAGAAGGGAGAGGGAGGGCGGTGGGGGTCTGTTCCGATGCCGGCTCCCGGGGCTGGCGGGCGGGGGGACTGTGGGGATTGAGCTCAGAGCCGTGACGCCATGCCCGGCCGTTCGGGCCGTCGCTGCCGCCTGTTCTGGCTCCTGGCGAGCTGCCTGAGCGCCGCCTTCCTGTGCCTGAGGAGCGAGCTGGCCACTCAGCCCGAAGAGGAGCCTAGCCCATTGCCTGTGCTGCAGCTGTCCCTGGCTTTCCTGCTGTGTTACTCTCTGATCAAGTCCTGGTGCCCAGTGTGTCCTCACCAGCCCTGCCCTGTGCTGGCACCGTCCGCCTCTCTGGCCAGGAAGGCCGCCCTGGAGGGTTACTATGAGCAGCGGCTGAGAGTCTCCCCCCATGTCCTGGGTCACAGCCGGGCCCATGTGAGTCAGTTAGTGGGTGAGTTACTCAGGGTGGGCAGGACAGAGCAGGATGGGGGCACACTGGGATTCCGGGGAGATTTCCTGCAGATTGGCAGCACCTGGGAACAACACCAGACCAACAGCCCGGACTGCTTCGACATCCTGGTGCCCATCAAAGTGCCCCAAGTCCTGCAGCTGGAGCCCAGCTTCCAGGCGGGCCCCCAGTCCATGCCCCTCTCCCTGGGGGGCACTGCCATCTGCAGGGTGAAGGCATGCAGTAAGCCGGAGGGGGCACGCTGCAGGAGGGAGTTCATGGAGAGTTTCTGTGTCCGCCTGGAGAAGCAGCGGGCCCTATCCTCTGCCCAGGTCCTCAGGTGGTTCCATGCCAAGGTGCTCCGCTCTCTGAATGTGATCCGCTTCCAGTGGGAACAGCGCTGCTCCATCAGCCTGCTCCCTCACCGAGACCAGCTCATCCTCAAACTGCTGCCCAGAGCCGACTATGTTTGCTGCCACATCTCCCTGTCTGTCAGGCTGATCCCTGCTCTGCATGTCGGTGATTCCGTCTTCCTGGTGGCTGAGAGTTCCAGAGGGAAGGAGTTACTGCTCCCTGCCCTCACCCCGGGCACCCTCTGGGCTGTGTACCTCTCCAAACACGAGCACAAGTTTCTGAACTGGCTCAGGGCTCAAACGCCGAGCAATTCCTGCCACCTCAAGTGTCTCCAGTTGATGAAAGTTCTCCGGGACCTGGCCTGCAGAGAGTTTGACCAGCGGTTCTCGGTTCAGTGGAACACCATCCTGTGTACCTACAACATGAAAACGGCGCTTTTCCACTTGCTCCTGAAAGGTCCCTTGGATGCCTGGGATGAGAAATTCCTCATGGAAAGGCTGCAAGACCTGGTCCTGTTTTGGAGGGAGCGGTTACAGAAACAGGAGCTGATGCACTTTTTCCTCGGGAATAAGAACGTGCCGGATTTCCTCACGGTGCCCAGGAAGATGAAGGAAGTGTTCCCGGTGAACTTGCTCGCTGGCTTTGATGCTGCTCTCTTGGACCTGGTGTCCTTTCAGCTGCTGAAAACGTGGAATTGTGCCCATCTCATTATGAAGCTACACAGTCACAAACACTTGCCGAGAAATTACTAACAGACGCCGAAATCTGAAACTGCCTTCAATGTAACAAACCGCCCTGCTGCTTCTCTCTGCTCGGTTGGTCATTTTAATTTATTGCGTCATTTTAAGTGACACATCAGTATTATGTCCTGATCACGTTCAAAACATAGTGTCTCAAAACATGTCTCCCCACAGCCACTTCACATTCCAAAAGTTATCTCTTGTTTCTCTCTCTGTGTGTCTCTCTGCATTGAAGCTGCCAGACTTGCTGAGTTTTTTCGAGCAATGTCACTATTTGATTCATTACTTTAACTGTTCTCTGTTCAGGAAGAAAGCCAGTCAGTATTTTATATCAAAAAATGTTTTATTTGAATGTGTACATTTTTAACACATAATTTATTATTTTGTTAATAAATAATTTGAAGGATTTCCTTGCTTTCTGCTGTTTTCTATCAGTGCTTAGGGTCAGCAGTGGGGCATTATTCAAATGAAGCTTGAACTAACAACACAAGCTTTTGTATGTGATGTGGTGATACTGAGGACAAAATATCGGTGAGAAAAACAACTCAAAAGGCACAGGTTGGTGGTGACGCATTCCAGGATTTTCTCTCACCATCTCTCACATCTTTGTGCTGCTGTATAAGGTTTGTTTTATCATAATGTTTCATCTCACTGTCATCCAGGGCACAAGAAATTCTCAAGGTCAAAAAATGTATCAGAGGAGAGTGCTGATTGGTTGGCAGGTGGATTCTGATTGGTGGAGAGTTTATTTTACAGAATACACCAGTTAGACGATGACTGACAGTTAACTGTCAAGCTTTGTTTAAATGTAACCCTGGAAGGTTGACTGTACGCAAAGTCAGAAATCGCATGACCTCAGGTTATAGTCCAAAGGTTTATTTGAAATCGCAAGCTTTCGGAGCGCTGCTCCTTTGTCAGGTGGGGTGATGGCAGTCCATCACTGACACCTCCACATAATTACTCTAGTCAAGGCATTGTTCGGAGGAATTAGCTTTCACCTTTTCAATTCAGTTTAAGCAAGGGTAGAGTGAATATGTTTTGTTATCATCTTCAAAGATCAGGGAGCTCTGGATTAATATTGGTAGTTTGCAGTGAACACAGGAACCTGATAAAGCTTGGCTGTCAACTGTCAGTCATCATCGAACTGGTATCTTCTCCATGGAAATGCTTCTACCCATCTGAGTCTGTTTGCCACCCAGTGATTGTGATTCTCCCATGTAGAGTAAACCTGCTGGTTCCCCTTTAGTTTGATATTTCTTGTGACTTGTTCTGACCAGTGCAAGATGGAAAACTCAATTAAAATATCTTTTAGCAGCCCTCCAATTCTGTACTACCAAAACAATAATTGTGCAAATCATTAAAACATGTCAGTGTCGTAACCTTCTGCTGCCCACACAGGGTCCCCCATTAACAGAAAACCTGTAACCGAGAATTGCCGTCACCCTGGAATTGTGTGACACCGTTGTGCCTTTTCTGTCTCTTTGCCATATGACCCATGGTGCTGGTTCTGCATTTACAGATCCTGCTCTGACTTATTTATCTAATAATGACTTTCTCAGGATGGGTCGATGCAGTGAGCAGGAATTCTGAGGCTTTGCTGAGATGCTTGGTAGAGATGAATGGGGCTGAATCTCCAGCCACTAAAACAGGCGAAGACAACTTCCAGTAATCCAAGGCTCATTCCATGATCGTATCTAGTATCTGTCCATTATTCACAACTATTTGGCAGTTTGATCAATTTAAATATATGATTTTCATCCCTTAATGCTTAAATGGATTGCACTTTAACAACATGTGGATAACTGGTACGTTTTTAAATAATTTATATTTGATTCCAGCATGCTGGTATTTGAACTTTTTTTCATTTTCTGCAATTAATTTATAAATCCAAATGTTTGTTTGGTCTCACCCATAGTCATATCTTAAAGGTTACGATGTTTATCCAGGTATCTGAGTGTAGGGGATGCAAAGAAATTCACAAGCCACTGTCCGTGGCAGAGTATGATCCATGGAAACATCGATGTGTTACAAATCGCTCTCTAATGTGATTGCAAGTAATGTATTGAAAACTGATTGTGAAACGCTGAATGCATGGAATGTCAGGAGCTTAAGCATCACATTTTGATAAGTTGTCTGATTTGTACGGAATATCTGCTACAATGCAGAGCAGACTGTGTTACAGTCAGTTTGGTCTGTCTCAGTGTTCTAGGTTAAACTGCTCATAACCAGTTTCATGTTCTTATAACTTCCATTTTATTTACTCTTTGTGCTTTTTAGTCTTTCATTTCCCATTCATACTTTCAAACTTATTGATGACATGACCTTCTCGATATATTAGAGGAAGTGGTAGATGCAGGTACAGTTACAGCATTTAAGAGACATCTGGACAGGTATGTGAATAGGAAGGGTTTGGAGGGATATGGGCCAAGCACGGGCAAGTGGGAAACAAAACCAGAAATAGCAGGAAAAGCTCAGCAGATCTGGCAGCATCTGTGAAGAGAAATCAAAGTTCATGTTTTGGATCCGGTGACCCTTCCTCTGAATGTTTCGAGGAAGGGTCACTTAACACAAAATGTTAATTCTATTTCTCTCCACACATGCTGCCAGACCTGCTGAGCTTTTCCTGCAATTTCTGTTTTTGTTCCTGATTTACAGCATCCGCAGTCAGTTTGGGAAATCTGGTCAGCAGTGACAAGGTGGAGCCAACAACAGCGCAGTACAACACAGCGCAGAACAATACAGTGTAGAACAACACAGCGCAGAACAACACAGCGCAGTACAACACAGCGCAGAACAATACAGTGTAGAACAACACAGCGTAGAACAACACAGCGCAGTACAACACAGCGCAGAACAATACAGTGTAGAACAACACAGAGTAGAACAATACAGCACATAACAATACAGCGCAGAACAACACAGCGCAGAACAATACAGCGCAGAACAATCCAGCGCAGAACAATCCAGCGCAGAACAACACAGCGTAGAACAATACAGCATAGAACAATACAGCGTAGAACAACACAGCGTAGAACAATACAGCGTAGAACAATACAGCGTAGAACAACACAGCGCAGAACAACACAGCACAGAACAATACAGCGCAGAACAACACAGCGCAGAACAACACAGCGCAGAACAACACAGCGTAGAACAACACAGCGTAGAACAACACAACGCAGAACAACACAGCGCAGAACAATACAGCGTAGAACAACACAGCGCAGAACAACACTGCGCAGAACAATACAGCGTAGAACAACACAGCGTAGAACAACACAGCGCAGAACAACACAGCGTAGAACAACACAGCGCAGAACAATACAGTGTTGAACAACACAGCGTAGAACAACACAGCACAGAACAATACAGCATAGAACAACACAGCGCAGAATAACACAGCGCAGAACAATACAGCGCAGAACAACACTGCAGAAAAACACAGCGCAGAACAATACTGCGCAGAACAATACAGCGCAGAACAACACAGTGTAGAACAATACAGCGCAGAACAATACAGCGCAGAACAATACAGCGCAGAACAATCCAGCGCAGAACAACTCAGCGTAGAACAATACTGCGTAGAACAATACAGCGTAGAACAACACAGCGTAGAACAATACAGCGCAGAACAACACAGCGCAGAACAATACAACGTAGAACAATACAGCGTAGAACAACACAGCGCAGAACAACACAGCGTAGAACAATACAGCGCAGAACAACACAGCGCAGAACAACACAGCGTAGAACAACACAGCGCAGAACAACACAGCGCAGAACAATACAGCGTAGAACAACACAGCGCAGAACAACACAGCGTAGAACAACACAGCGTAGAACAATACAGCACATAACAATACAGCGCAGAACAACACAGCGCAGAACAATACAGCGCAGAACAATCCAGCGCAGAACAATCCAGCGCAGAACAACACAGCGTAGAACAATACAGCATAGAACAATACAGCGTAGAACAACACAGCGTAGAACAATACAGCGTAGAACAATACAGCGTAGAACAACACAGCGCAGAACAACACAGCACAGAACAATACAGCGCAGAACAACACAGCGCAGAACAACACAGCGCAGAACAACACAGCGTAGAACAACACAGCGTAGAACAACACAACGCAGAACAACACAGCGCAGAACAATACAGCGTAGAACAACACAGCGCAGAACAACATTGCGCAGAACAATACAGCGTAGAACAACACAGCGTAGAACAACACAGCGCAGAACAACACAGCGCAGAACAATACAGTGTTGAACAACACAGCGTAGAACAACACAGCACAGAACAATACAGCATAGAACAACACAGCGCAGAATAACACAGCGCAGAACAATACAGCGCAGAACAACACTGCAGAAAAACACAGCGCAGAACAATACTGCGCAGAACAATACAGCGCAGAACAACACAGTGTAGAACAATACAGCGCAGAACAATACAGCGCAGAACAATACAGCGCAGAACCATCCAGCGCAGAACAACACAGCGTAGAACAATACTGCGTAGAACAATACAGCGTAGAACAACACAGCGTAGAACAATACAGCGCAGAACAACACAGCGCAGAACAATACAACGTAGAACAATACAGCGTAGAACAACACAGCGCAGAACAACACAGCGTAGAACAATACAGCGCAGAACAACACAGCGCAGAACAACACAGCGTAGAACAACACAGCGCAGAACAACACAGCGCAGAACAATACAGCGTAGAACAACACAGCGCAGAACAACACAGTGTAGAACAACACAGCGTAGAACAACACAGCGCAGAACAACATTGCGCAGAACAATACAGCGTAGAATAACACAGCGTAGAACAACACAGGGCAGAACATCACAGGGCAGAACAACACAGCGTAGAACAACACAGCGCAGAACAATACAGTGTAGAACAACACAGCGTAGAACAACACAGCGCAGAACAACACAGCGCAGAACAATACAGCGTAGAACAACACAGCGCAGAACAACACAGCATAGAACAACACAGCGCAGAACAATACAGCGTAGAACAACACAGCGCAGAACAACACAGCACAGAACAATACAGCGTAGAACAACACAGCGCAGAATAACACAGCGCAGAACAATACAGCGCAGAACAATACAGCGCAGAACAACACAGCGTAGAACAATACAGCGCAGAACAATACAGCGCAGAACAATACAGCGCAGAACAATCCAGCGCAGAACAACACAGCGTAGAACAACACAGCGTAGAACAACACAGTGTAGAACAACACAGCGCAGAACAACACAGCGTAGAACAACACAGCGCAGAACAATACAGCGTAGAACAACACAGCGCAGAACAACACAGCACTGAACAATACAGCGTAGAACAACACAGTGCAGAATAACACAGCGCAGAACAATACAGCACAGAACAATACAGTGTAGAACAACACAGCGTAGAACAATACAGCGCAGAACAATACAGCGCAGAACAACACAGCGCAGAACAATACAGCGCAGAACAATCCAGCGCAGAACAACACAGCGTAGAACAATACAGCGTAGAACAATACAGCGTAGAACAACACAGCGTAGAACAATACAGCGCAGAACAACACAGCGCAGAACAATACAGCGTAGAACAATACAGCGTAGAACAACACAACGCAGAACAACACAGCACAGAACAACACAGCGCAGAACAACACAGCGCAGAACAATACAGCGTATAACAACACAGCGCAGAACAACACAGCGTAGAACAACACAGCGTAGAACAACACAGCGCAGAACAACATTGCGCAGAACAATACAGCGTAGAACAACACAGCGTAGAACAACACAGCGCAGAACAACACAGCGTAGAACAACACAGCGCAGAACAATACAGTGTAGATCAACACAGCACAGAACAACACAGCGCAGAACAACACAGCGCAGAACAATACAGCGTATAACAACACAGCGCAGAACAACACAGCGTAGAACAATACAGCGTAGAACAACACAGCGTAGAACATAACAGCGTAGAACAATACAGCGTAGAACAACACAGCGCAGAACAACACAGCACAGAACAATACAGCGCAGAACAACACAGCGCAGAACAACACAGCGCAGAACAACACAGCGTAGAACAACACAGCGTAGAACAACACAACGCAGAACAACACAGCGCAGAACAATACAGCGTAGAACAACACAGCGCAGAACAACATTGCGCAGAACAATACAGCGTAGAACAACACAGCGTAGAACAACACAGCGCAGAACAACACAGCGTAGAACAACACAGCGCAGAACAATACAGTGTTGAACAACACAGCGTAGAACAACACAGCACAGAACAATACAGCATAGAACAACACAGCGCAGAATAACACAGCGCAGAACAATACAGCGCAGAACAACACTGCAGAAAAACACAGCGCAGAACAATACTGCGCAGAACAATACAGCGCAGAACAACACAGTGTAGAACAATACAGCGCAGAACAATACAGCGCAGAACAATACAGCGCAGAACAATCCAGCGCAGAACAACACAGCGTAGAACAATACTGCGTAGAACAATACAGCGTAGAACAACACAGCGTAGAACAATACAGCGCAGAACAACACAGCGCAGAACAATACAACGTAGAACAATACAGCGTAGAACAACACAGCGCAGAACAACACAGCGTAGAACAATACAGCGCAGAACAACACAGCGCAGAACAACACAGCGTAGAACAACACAGCGCAGAACAACACAGCGCAGAACAATACAGCGTAGAACAACACAGCGCAGAACAACACAGTGTAGAACAACACAGCGTAGAACAACACAGCGCAGAACAACATTGCGCAGAACAATACAGCGTAGAATAACACAGCGTAGAACAACACAGGGCAGAACATCACAGGGCAGAACAACACAGCGTAGAACAACACAGCGCAGAACAATACAGTGTAGAACAACACAGCGTAGAACAACACAGCGCAGAACAACACAGCGCAGAACAATACAGCGTAGAACAACACAGCGCAGAACAACACAGCATAGAACAACACAGAGCAGAACAATACTGCGTAGAACAACACAGCGCAGAACAACACAGCACAGAACAATACAGCGTAGAACAACACAGCGCAGAACAACACAGCGCAGAACAATACAGCGCAGAACAATACAGCGCAGAACAACACAGCGTAGAACAATACAGCGCAGAACAATACAGCGCAGAACAATACAGCGCAGAACAATACAGCGCAGAACAATACAGCGCAGAACAACACAGCGTAGAACAATACAGCGCAGAACAATACAGCGCAGAACAATACAGCGCAGAACAATCCAGCGCAGAACAACACAGCGTAGAACAACACAGCGTAGAACAACACAGTGTAGAACAACACAGCGCAGAACAACACAGCGTAGAACAACACAGCGCAGAACAATACAGCGTAGAACAACACAGCGCAGAACAACACAGCACAGAACAATACAGCGTAGAACAACACAGTGCAGAATAACACAGCGCAGAACAATACAGCACAGAACAATACAGTGTAGAACAACACAGCGTAGAACAATACAGCGCAGAACAATACAGCGCAGAACAACACAGCGCAGAACAATACAGCGCAGTACAATCCAGCGCAGAACAACACAGCGTAGAACAATACAGCGTAGAACAATACAGCGTAGAACAACACAGCGTAGAACAATACAGCGCAGAACAACACAGCGCAGAACAATACAGCGTAGAACAATACAGCGTAGAACAACACAGCGCAGAACAACACAGCACAGAACAACACAGCGCAGAACAACACAGCGCAGAACAATACAGCGTATAACAACACAGCGCAGAACAACACAGCGTAGAACAACACAGCGTAGAACAACACAGCGCAGAACAACATTGCGCAGAACAATACAGCGTAGAACAACACAGCGTAGAACAACACAGCGCAGAACAACACAGCGTAGAACAACACAGCGCAGAACAATACAGTGTAGATCAACACAGCGTAGAACAACACAGCACAGAACAATACAGCGTAGAACAACACAGCGCAGAATAACACAGCGCAGAACAATACAGCGCAGAACAATACAGCGCAGAAAAACACATCGCAGAACAATACTGCGCAGAACAATACAGCGCAGAACAACACAGCGCAGAACAATACAGTGTAGAACAACACAGCATAGAACAACGCAGCGCATAACAATACAGCGTAGAACAACACAGCGTAGAACAACACAGCGTAGAACAACACAGCGCAGAACAACACAGCACAGAACAACACAGCGCAGAACAACACAGCGCAGAACAATACAGCGCAGAACAATACAGCGTAGAACAATACAGCACAGAACAACACAGCACAGAACAACACAGCGCAGAACAATACAGTGCAGAACAATAAAGCATAGAACAACACAGCGTAACACAACACAGCGCAGAACAACACAGCACAGAACAACACAGCGCAGAACAATACAGCGCAGAACAATACAGCGCAGAACAATACAGCGTAGAACAACACAGCACAGAACAACACAGCACAGAACAACACAGCGCAGAACAATACAGCGCAGAACAATACAGCGTAGAACAACACAGCGCAGAACAACACAGCACAGAACAACACAACGCAGAACAATACAGCATGGAACAACACAGCGCAGAACAACACAGCGCTGAACAATACAGCGTAGAACAACACAGCGCAGAACAACACAGCACAGAACAATACAGCGTAGAACAACACAGCGCAGAACAACACAGCGCAGAACAACAGAGCGCAGAACAACACAGTGCAGAACAATACAGCGTAGAACAACACAGCGCAGAACAATACAGCGTAGAACAACACAGCGCAGAACAATACTGCGTAGAACAACACAGCGCAGAACAATACAGCGTAGAACAACACAGCGCAGAACAATACTGCGTAGAACAATACAGCGCAGAACAACACAGCGTAGAACAACACAGGTAGAACAATACAGCACAGAACAACACAGCGCAGAACAATACAGCGCAGAACAATAAAGCGTAGAACAACACACCGCAGAACAATACAGTGCAGAACAACACAGCGTAGAACAACACAGCGTAGAACAATACAGCGCAGAACAATACAGTGTAGAACAACACAGCGCAGAACAACACAGCACAGAACAATACTGCGTAGAACAACACAGCGCAGAACAATACAGCGTAGAACAACACAGCGCAGAACAATACTGCGTAGAACAACACAGCGCAGAACAATACAGCGTAGAACAACACAGCGCAGAACAATACTGCGTAGAACAATACAGCGCAGAACAACACAGCGTAGAACAACACAGCGTAGAACAATACAGCACAGAACAACACAGCGCAGAACAATACAGCGCAGAACAATAAAGCGTAGAACAACACACCGCAGAACAATACAGTGCAGAACAACACAGCGTAGAACAATACAGCGTAGAACAACACAGCACAGAACAATACAGTGCAGAACAATGCAGCGCAGAACAATACAGCGCAGAACAATACAGCGCAGAACAATACAACATAGAACAACACAGCGCTGTACAATACAGCACAGAACAACACAGCGCAGAACAAGCCCTTTGGCCCTCGATGTTGCACCGACCTGTGAACTATTCTCAGCTTGTTCCCCTAAGCTATCCCAAAATCATCCATGTGCTTATCTAAGGATTGTTTAAATCTCCCTAATGTGGCTGAGTTAACTACATTAGCAGGGAGGGCATTCCATACCCTGACCACTCTCTGAGTAAAGAAACTGCCTCTGACATCTGTCTTAAATCTATTACTTCTCAATTTGTAGTTATGCCCCATCGTACAAGTTGACGTCATCATCCTAGGAAGAAAGACTTTCACTGTCTACCCTATCTAATCCTCTGATCATCTTGTATGCCTCTATCTTAGCCACCTTCTTTCCAATGAGAACCGATCCAAGTCTCTCAGCCTTTCCTTATAAGACCTCCCCCCCCACCCCCACAACCCCCACCGAGACCAGGCAACATCCAGGTAAATCTCCTCTGCACCTTTTCCAATTCTTCCACATCCTTCCCGAAATATGGTGACCAGAACTGTACATAATATTCCAAGTGTGGCCGCACCAGCATTTTGTATTGTTGCAGCATGATATAGCGGCTCCAGAACTCAATCCCTCTACCAATGAAACCTAAGACACCGTATGCCTTCTTAACAGCACTATCAACCTGGGTGGTAACTTTCAGGGATCTATGCACATGGATTCCAAGATCCTTCTGAACATCCACACTAACAAGAATCTTTCCATTGACCCTGTACTGCCTTCCTGTTATTCTTCCCAAAGTGCATCACCTCACATTTAGCTGCATTGAACTCCATTTGCCACCTCTGAGCCCAATTCTGCAGTTTATCCAAGTACCCCTGCAACCTGTAACATTTTTCCAAACTGTCCACTACTCCACTGACTTTAGTGTCATCTGCAAATTTACTAATCCATCCACCTATGCCTGCGTCTAAGTCATTTATAAAAATGACAAACAGCAGTGGTCCCAAAACAGATCCTTGTGTCACACCGCTAGTAACCCGACTCCAGGCTGAAAATTTTCCATCAACCATCACTCGCTGCCTTCTTACAGAAAGCCAGTTTCTAATCCAAACTGCTAAATCACCCTTAATCCCATGCCTCAGCATTTTCTCCAACAGCCTACCATGTGGAACCTTATCAAAGGCTTTACTGAAGTCCATGTATACCACGTTAACTGCCCTACCCTTATCTACATGCTTGGTCACCTTCTCAAAAAACTCAATGAGGTTTGTGAGATACGACCTGCCCTTGACAAAACCATATTGACTATCTGAAATCAAATTGTTGCTTGCTGGATGATTATAAATCTTATCTCTTATAATCCTTTCCAAAACGTTTCCTACAACAGAAGTAAGGCTGACTGGTCTGTTTGTTTCTGTGCTGTATGACTCTATGACAACCATGATAATGGATATAGGGGCATATTAACAGGAGCATGGTTCTTTCTGTTATTTCTCTCCTGCTGTATATATCTTCCAGGTCGTACTTAACGCAGACACACTGAGATTAGGAGTTTGTTCATATTTTCTTGAGATGCTGTTAGAATTTGGAGGTTTGTGATCACAGGTGACACTACTTGCAGGAAAGTTTCATAGATTTTATTCAGCTGTTAACCAGCAGATTAGCTAGTTCTGAAGAAAGGTCATTGGAATCGAAGGTCACTTTGACTCTTATCTCTCTCTCTCCACAGATGCTGCCAGACCTGCTGAGTTTCTCCAGTAATTTCTGTTTTGGTTTCAGATCTTCAGTTCTCTGTCTTATTAGAGCTCAGATACTTTGGTTAATTAAACAGCGATGTGTACAACTTGTGACAATGGAGGATGGTTGACATAGCAGTGGGCAAACAAGCAGTTCATGAGGAGTGTGTCGCTCTCATTAAAGTTGTGAAGACAGCAACTTGCTGTCTAACCAAAGTGGGAAAGTCTTTCCTCAACCGTTTCTGGTCCATCTTCCATTGAAAGAAGACAGCTCCCTGATAATGACTTCTCTCCTGCCTCCGAGCAGATGTGGATAAGCTCTATTTTTTGGCAATTGGCACTCTCTCAATCACCTGTCTTAATCCTCGAGCCAATGAGCATAGGATAGCTCCTCTCAATGTCTGAATAACTGATGTCCCTCTGCCCATCTTCATCCAAAGGTTGCTCTCGGAAGAAATATTTTTCTAAAGATCAGATTGCTTATAAGATACTGGTGCCAGGTAATTAATTGATGACAATTGCTGGAGTACAGTGGCCTGGTGGGTTTATTGGCACCTTGTTTTGTTATTGTTTATTAGAAATTGTTTCTGTTTGCAGAAAGGAAGGAAGTGCTGAGGCAGCCGTTATATGAAGTCTCATGCTACACAGGAAATACTAAAGGTTCAGTTTTAAAGTGATCCCAATTTCTGATAATAGGCAATTTTCTTCAGCAAGGGAAACATTTTGACTTAATTTGTACATAAAACAAATCCCTAGGCTCTTGGAATATCCTGTTCAACCGATAAAAGTCCTTTTAATTTCTGTTACATTTTTCAGTAAAATATACAAACAATCAGTTGCTAAACATAGACTTTGGGTGGCTATGAAGATTGGCATATTCCTTGCTAAACATAGATGGATAACTCCATGCACTAAGGCACTCAGAAGGGTAAAGGCCGTGTACTGAGAGGTAGTGCTGATGGAGCTTTCTGTCAGGAGGTAAGACTGTGGAACGATTTGTAAAACACGACAGTGACTCATCGAGTCATAGAGATGTACAGCACGGAAACAGACCCTTTGGTCCAACTCATCCATGCCAACCAGGTATCCTAAATTAATCTAGTCCCATTTACCAGCACTTGACCCATATCCCTCTAAACCTTTCCTATTCTTATACCCATCCAGATACCTTTAAATGCTGTAATTGTACCAGCCTCCACCAATTCCTCTGGCAGCTCATGCCATACACACACCGTCCTCTGCGTGAAAAAATTGCCCCTTAGGTCTCTTTTATATCTTTCCCCTCTCACTGTAAACCCATGCCCTCTAGTTCTGAACTCCCCCACTCTAGGGAAAAGACCTTGTCTGTTTACCCTATCCATGCCCTTCATGATTTTATAAACCTCTAACAAGGTCACCCTTCAGCCTCTGACACTCCAGGGAAAACAGCTCCAACCTATTCAACCTCTCCCTATAGCTCAAACCCTCCAACCCTGTCAACATCCCTGTAAATCTTTACTGAACCCTTTCAAGTTTCACAACATCTTTCCGATAGAATGGAGACCAGAAATGCAGGCAATATTCCAACAGTGTCCTATACACCTGCAACATGACCTCCCAACTCCTGTACTCAATACTCTGACCAATAAAGGAAAGCATACAAAACGCCTTCTTCACTATCCTATCTACCTGCGACTCCACTTTCAAGGAGCTATGAGCCTGATATGGGAGCTATGAACAAGGTCTCTTTGTTCAGCTCTCCTTTGAATTCAGTGAACCAGTTTAAGTTGGGGAAATCTGCAAGATTTTCTTCAGGATAGAATGAAGGCAGTGGAGTTTTGGGAGAGTTTAAATTTATTGAGGCCAGAACTGAAGCCTCAAAGTGTGAAAGAAGTTGAGTGAATAGAAGGAGGAAGTCCTTGATCCGGCTTGCCTCCTCCCTTGCTGCTGCTGCCATGTTGCTGAGGTATAAATGGGCATTTTTAATCACGGGTGGACTGTGAACAATCCAGTTCGGTCTGGATTAACATCGGAGCTGCAATTTGGAATCAGGAGTTGAGTGTAACGATGATAGTGGAGACTTAGAAATCCTCTATGTTTAAAATTTTAAATCTATGTTGGAAAATATTTGTTGCGTATCTATCACTTGAATAAACACCCGTAGAGTAGATTGGTGGGAAGATAGAGTGAACATCATTGGTATTAATTTGGAAACTGAATAGTAGCAAGTAACAGACCAAAAGGATTGGGCTAAGGCTGGAGTCAGATTTATCTAAACCTATCACACCCTCCCAAGGGCATCCGGGCAATTTAAAGGAACTTTGGAAACCCAATATCCATTAAGGAGAGAATCTGCTTAAATATACTGCTCAGTTACAGAATTGAGAAAACTGGCTCTCACCATATATGCTCTCTGAATCAGGGGATACTAAAACATTCAAGACAGAATTATTGAAAGTTTTTCAATTGCACTCACTGTGTGCAGTGTACAATTCCTGCTCAGGAACATGCATCCACCCTCCTGAGTTAATGATTATTTACTTTGTAAGTAGATGATGTGTAATATTAATTAGAAGCTGCAATATGGGTTCTCTGTATGTGTTCGGTTTTATAAACCAGGATTGTACAGGAGGAACTGAGAGAAATGACGCATCAGCTGAGGCATTTCTGCCTTGAAGAAAGCCAAATGTGCTCCCAGTACAGACAACCCAATTTCCTTAAATAAAACAAAACTTCTTTTAATATTTCTACATTTCCAAATTTAATGAAAGATTGGACAATGGGAAGAATCCTATGGAGATCCAGGAAAAGGTTAAACTTTGCTGCTATCTAAAATAAAGAGCTATTTTTAAAAGTTAGCTGTGCTTTATCGAACTGAAAACTACAAAGTCGTGACGTGGCCTGACAAAAATATTCTGGGTAGATTGTATGTTGGACATAACCAGAGCAGCCTTTCTTAGCTGAGGCAGAAGTTTTGATCTTTCAAGGTGTTTATGGTTTTTGCTGAGATTTCCCGGCTAACAGATTTTTGGGTTTACAGTGTTTATTTTTGCAGATTTTGATTTGCATCAAATGTAATTGCTTTCCCTGGGACTGGGACTGGGACACATCAATGCTTTCAATGAGACAGTTTATGTTCACGCAACCTCCCAGATGTCGCCCACTTGTCGAGAATATTGCTTTCCTGTCGGTTGGCAGGTGAGAGTGTCTCTCCTTGGACATTGCTGTGCTCACAAACTATTTCCTTCACAGCCTGAACAGCTATCGATTGCTGGCCTGAGGATTCAACTTCTGTCCCTGTTTTTCCTGCTAAGGAGTTGCAAGAAAGTTTGGATTCAGCCAAGGAAAAGATTCCAGTGGAAAAAAAGTTTTTGTACCACTAAAAAGTTTATTCTAATTTCAATGCCTTGACAATCTTTCATAGTAACACAGAGATATACCCAGACTATATACAGGATTCAAATATTCCATTTTCTGGGTTTTTTTGCAATGCTTCTGAAATGCACTTACTCTGAAATCTCTTCCAGGACAGCTCTTAGTGGGTCAACACAAAACTCCACAGCGTTCTATATTTGATGCTATTTTATGACTGTGTACAGTTCATTGACTGTAACATTCAATTTAGTTGTCTGGTTGCTAATATTTTGCATAGTACAGCACCACTACATGATAGATCTGAGTCACCCAGTACAGCCTTGGACGTGTCTAGCTTCTGAAATATTACTGCTCAACTCTTCTACGGTCGAGATATTTTGAAAACAGAATACACTTTTTTTTATAGAATCATTGAATCCGGACAGTGTGGAAACAGGCCATTTGGCCCAACAAGTCTATACCGATCCTCAGAAGAATACCCTACCCCGAACCCATTCCCCTACCCTATTGCTCTGCATTTATCTCTGACTATTGCACCTAGCCAACTCATCCCTGAACACTACGGGCAATTTAGCTTGGCCAATCCACCTAACCTGCATATCTTTTGACTGTGGTAGGAAATCAGAACACCTGGAGGAAACCCATGCAGACACGGGGAGAATGTGCAAATTCCACACAGACAGTTGTCTGAAGGTGGAATCGAACCTGAGTCCCTGCCACTGTCAGGCAGCAAATAAGCTATTCTCTCAGGATGTCTGGAAAAATACGAACTTATTAGTGGTAGGCAGCATGGGAAGATCATGTCTCACAAATTTGACTGAGTTTTTTGAGAAAGTGACAAAGCTGATTGATGAAGGCAGGGCTGTAGTTGGTGTCTCCATGAACTTTAGCAAAGCCTTTAATAAGGTCCCTCATGGCAGGCTGATACAAAAGGTGAAATCATGTGCCATCTTCAGTGAGCTGGTAAGATGGATACAGGACTGGCTTTGTCATGGAAGACAGAGAGTAGCGGTGGAAAGGTGTTTTTCTGAGTGAAAATCTGTGCCCATTGGTGTTATTGAATCCTTCACCCTGGGAAAAAGCTTATCTCTGTCTACCTGTCTATACCCTTCATGATTTTGTAAACCTCTGTCAGGTCACCCCCTCAATCTCCTTTTTTCTAATGAAAACAAACCTAACCTACTCAACCTCTCTTCATAGCTAGCACCTTCCATATCAGGCAACATCCTCGTAAACCTTCTCTGCACCCTCTCCAAAGCATCCACATCTTTTTGGTAATGTGGCCAAACCAATGTCTTGTACAATTTTAACATGACCTGCCAGCTCTTATACTCAATACCCCGTCCGATGAAGGCAAGCAAACCATATGCCTTCTTGACCACTCTATCCACCTGTGCAGCCACCTTCAGGGTACATGGACCTACACTCCCAGATCTCTCTGCTCATCAACTTCCCCCAAGGCCCTTCTGTTTTTAATATTGTTCACTCTAGAATTAGACTTCCCAAAATACATCACCTCACATTTGCCTGGATTGAACTCCATCTGCCACTTCTCCGTCCAACTCTCCAGTCTATCTATATCCTCCTGTATTATTTGACAGTCCCCTATGCTTTCTGCTACTCTACCAATCTTCGTGTCACCTGCCAACTTATTGATCAGACTAACAGTGCCCTCTTCCAATCATTTATTTCTATCACTATGCATTTTGCTATCACAATGCGAATTCACAAACATGATTGACGATTTGGTGGCAGAAAAGGGCAAACTTTTAAAACGTGTGTTGGCTTAAGCATGTTTACATTGCCAACACTTTAAGTGCTGTTTCTAAAGCCCAATGTTTCTATAATGTGGAGTTGCACAAGACACATCGCGTTGTAGAAGAAGTACATGTATATTTACAATAATGCCTTCTACACCAATAATGTGGTGTGTGAGAATTGCAGACAGCAGATGAGATGCAATATAACTGAACTTGTGAGATGGTTAAACTAATAATTTATAAAAGATAAGTTAGTTCCACTAGCAGAAATAATTATAGTATATCACCCATACAATAATCAGTTTATTGCGCCAGGATAATTTGTATTTACATAGAACTTTAACATAATTAAACATTCCAATGCACTTCACAGACATATTATAAAATAAAGTATGATCCCAAGCCACAGGAGGAGATTTCAGCTTCAAGGACCAAAATCTTGATGAAAGAAATAAGTTTTAGCAATTGTCTTCGAGGAGAAAGGTGAGATGCAGAGGATCAGGGAGGGGCTTCCAGAGTTTGGTGACCAGGTCACTAACAGTGCAGCAATTCTCAGACCCAAGTGGCCAGAATGAGAGCAGTCTAAATATTTCAGAGGGTTGTGGGATTGGAGGAGATCTCAGAGACAGGGAGGAACGAGGTGGAGGAGGAGAGATTTGGAAACAATGATGAGAACTTTAAAATTGAGGTGTTGCTTGACTCGCAGCCAATGTAGATCAGAAAGCACGGTGGTAATAGGGGAGCAGGCTCATTCGGAGTTAAAAGGCAGCATCCTGGGTGACCTCAAGTTTGTGGACTCCACAGGAAACAAAGCAATGGATGAAGGTTTCAGCAGTAGATGAGCTGAGTCTGTTGAAATTGATCGATATTATGAAGATAGACATAAGTGGCTTTGGACAGGCTCAATTCAATGCCTGGGAAAGTAAACAGGTTAACTCCTTCCCAGTTAGTTGGCAGGGAGACGAATCAGTGTCTCGGGAACTAGAATGAAATAATTATTTTTAAGTATTACTCCCTTATTTTTTCATGAGCATTGAATTAGAACTTTGCAATTAGCGACACTTTTAAGAAGCTTTATGTTTTGTTGGAAAAAAAATCTATGAGGTGCACATAGGGTGACAAGTTACCGGAGAGATCATTAGAAACTAGAAGTGGAAGAAAAAATTTTGGAGATGAAGGGGTTACTAAACAGAGACAGTGAGCAGAATAAATGCTTGTGTAATAATAACAAAAAAAAACAGACATGAGGGAAAAGGGAAATAGATGAACATGATTTTCACCACAGGGGAAGTTAAAAGAAAGACTCAGTTTCCATTTGTGCATCGTTTGAATTAAATTCAGCACTTGAATATACAGAAATGTAATACTAAGTATTTAATGTGGTCACTGTCTTTTCAGTTGTGTTAAACAGATTTTAATATTGCTGAGAAAATACATTTTTGTGAAGCTTTACATTCATCAGGACACTTTGCAAGAACGTCGAATTTCCTGTTCCTTGGATGCTGCCTAACCTGCTGTGCTTTAACCAGCAACACATTTGCAACTTTGCAAGAATACCATTTCAAGGGGAAAATCAATATTGATGCTGCATGAGAGAAGAGTGATAATGGTTAGCATGTGAACTGCAATTGGAAGAGGCATTACAGTGGAGAATAAACTCATTAATACAGATTGGCATTTAATGTCCAGGCTTTATTTAATTCTAAACAGGCCGGTTGACTGATTAGGCAGGGCACTGCACTGAGAAGTGAATGGGAAATGGTTGTCACTTATTTTGTTGAGTTGAACCAGGCTGTGGGTTCATGTTCCTTCTGTCTGCAAACAGCAGGGCCTTGTATATTAGTACATGTAGATTCCAGTCCATGCAGACACACCACACTGCAAACCCCACGGACAGTCCTGAACTGGTGACAGTGCATTTCCTCACACACTCAGGATCATTGAGCAAATGCTGTCCAGTTTCGGAATCCTTCTTAATGCTGCACGCTATGTTACAAGTTTTCCTATTGAGGGCTGTTCGAGTACAGACAACTGAAAATGTGTTGCGGGTTAAAGCACAGCAGGTCAGGCAGCATCCTAGGAACAGGAAATTCAACGTTTCGGGCCAGAGCCCTTCATCAGGAATGAGGAGAGGGTGTCAGGCAGGCTAAGTTAAAAGGTAGGGAGGAGGGACTTTTATCTTAGCCTGCCTAGCACCCTCTCCTCATTCCTGATGAAGGGCTTTGGCCCGAAACGTCGAATTTCCTGTTCCTTGGATGCTGCCTGACCTGCTGTGCTTTAACCCGCAACACATTTTCAGCTCTGATCTCCAGCATCTGCAGACCTCACTTTTTACTCGAAGAGTACAGACAACGCCATGTGAACAGCCAAAATGATGTGCTGTTTGGTATGATCTACTTATGTTTAGGATGTCGAGAGTGTAGTGCTGGAAAAGCTCTTCATCAGGAAGGGCTTTTGCCCAAAACATTGATTTTCCTGCTCCTTGGATGCTGCCTGACCTGCTGTGCTTTTCCAGCACTGAACTCTCGACTCTACTCTCCAGCAACTGCAGTCCTCACTTTCACCCTGTGTTTAGAATCACACTGGCACTGAAATTCATATCCCACATTATTCTTTAGTGTGACAGGCAGAAAGCATTGTCGATTAATGGCAGCATCTGGAAGTGGTGAACATGCCTATCTCCTTTTCCACCTATCCACTCCACCCTCTCCTCCCTGACCTATCACCTTCATCCCCTCCCTCACTCACCCATTGTACTCTATGCTACTTTCTCCCCACCCCACCCTCCTCTAGCTTATCTCTCCACGCTTCAGGCTCTCTGCCTTTATTCCTGATGAAGGGCTTTTGCCCGAAACGTCGATTTCGCTGCTCATTGGATGCTGCCTGAACTGCTGTGCTCTTCCAGCACCACTGATCCAGAACCTGGTTTCCAGCATCTGCAGTCACTGTTGTTACCACTCTTGGTGCTACTGCCGAGTAAAAAGTAGCAGCTTCTTGGAAAAGGCATCTTAACTGAAGCAGACGGGCATTTTTCAGGACCAAGACTGAAATGGAGCTTTTATGAGTTTGTGAGATATCCAATGAGAAATTATCTGACCAGGGTAATCCATTATCCAACAGAATGGCTTTGATGTGCCCTATTTCAGCATCAAGATTAATAAGGAAACGGACCGGCTGGGCTATTTTTAATGAGGTTATCAATAAGACCAATGTCTCAGTATGTGACGCTACAGAAACTGACCTGTGCAAACTGACCAGTGCAAACTGACCAGTGTAAACTGACCAGTGCAAACTGACCAGCGAAGGAGGGTTTTCAGTAGACTGCAGTAAAGAAACCCCTGCTCGATTTCTGAACTAACACATCAAGGAGAAGCAGCTGATTTGACTGATCCATTTCCAATCTGAATGTGAATGTAAGATGGAGCTCATTAAGACAGAGCAGGAAATTCTTTCATGATGAGCACAGACCAAAACCTCAACAACATTCGCTTTTTTCAGCAATCCCACATTCCACATTACCAAACAATCCCCTTTTAGTGAACATTTCATTGCTTTTCAAAGAGTTATGGGTACCCAGGAGAGAGTTAATGTCATCATGTACTGCAGTTTAACTGCTTCTGTACTTACCAGTGTTACAACCAGACCTGCAAGGGATCCATTAACTGGGAGGTTGTATTGCTCAGTTAGCCTACGTTTAGATTTTTGGGGGGTTCCAATTTAAAAATAGCCAGCAGCAAAGCTTTAGACTGGAACATGATAAAGGTTAAGTTGTTGCACAACTATTATTCAAAGTTACTCAGTACAAAGAGGGATAGTAACTGAAATATGGATACGAAGATTAAAAGAGGGTACAGGTGAAATAACACTGATACAGATGGCAATAAACCTGTGATTGCAGACCAGGACTGGTTATCTGAATTGAAAACTTGAAGTTACAGTTCAGCAGCAAAGTTGACATCTGCAGTTGAATAGATGAAGATTTCTTCCAGGAGGGAAGAACAAGGAGGGGGTGGCAGCTTTGTTATTTCATTTTGATGACATTGCAGGCTGTAGCCATTCACCTGCTTCATTCCTTTAGCTAGGTTACCTTTTTCCATCTCTCTATAGACAGCCTCTAACGCAACCCTCACTCCAACCCCGCCTTTTTGCTGTCTAAGATAGTTTTCCGTCTTACTCTGTCTGATACATGTCAAGACAGGAGATGGCTGCTATACCAAGTTGTGATGAGTCATTGTTTCACAAAGCAAAGCCAGTTGTGCTGTCCATCCCCAAAAGGAATCCTTCAACACTCTTTTTTCCCTCAGAAGCTTAGAATTCTCACACCTTGAGAAAGACCCATTGTGTTGCCCAAGAGTTAATCATATTCTAAAAGTCTCTCTTTGTGGTTGATGCTGAGGAAACACATTCTTTCTGCTTTTTTCCGGATGTACTGACTCAAGAAGCTGACCATGTGACTGAGCAACTGTATTTTTAGACACCTTGTGAGCACTTAAAGAGAGATTTACCTTTTTACAAAATCTAGAATATATTACATTGTTGTAATACTGGTCACTTGGAAGTGAATCTTACAAGCTCTGTGGTCTGGGTTGTGATTTTCTGGTCATTTGGATATGGCCTCAATCTCACTGGGCTGTGAGCAGGAAAGGCAGCCTCATTGTTTCTCGTGCCTCTGTGTAAGCCTGTGTAGTGGACAATGTGAAAGGTGACAGTGACTGTTCAGCACTCAGTTTGTCAGTTGATGCTCACTGTTTTGGGCTCAGACACAAGAATTAACTGCGTTGACAGCTTCAGACAGATTTCTTACCAGAAAGAAGATGGGAGAAGGGAAAATGGATCTGATTTCCTTTATTTGCAGGACTACCCGGTTTTATAACCATGTCACATCCACTCTGCATGATGACAGATGCTTAACTCCTTCAACTAATCACATTCTAACAATCTGTTTGAGGTTGATACTGAGAAAACTGTTTTTTCCCGGATGTGCTGACTCAGGAAGGCATGGTCACATGGTTGAGAGACCAGGGCAGCCATTTTTTCAGCACTTTGTGTACATTTAAAGAGAGATTGCCTTTTTACAAAATCTAGAATATCTTTACGTTGTTGTAATACTGGTCACTTGGAAGTGAATCTTACTATTGCTGTGATCTGGGTTGTGATTTTTCTATATAATTTCTAAGTAAACAATACATGAGCCTGAATTTGTAACCAAATATTATAAACATACAAATCAGCAACAGAAATGTATAATTTACCATGATGTGAACTTTCCTTCAGGAAACAAGTCATGTGATTTGAGTCAACAAATTGGTTAATCCCATAAAATGTGAAAATGAATTTCTTTTATAGAGTGGACAATGTATTTTCCGGAACTCTTCAGTTAATGAATAGCAGCCAGCCTTAGCAACTCTCTAAAGAAAGACACAATGACAGAAGGTTGCCTTTTTTAGAGAAATCTTTCAAAGCTAAACTGATTCAATTTTTAAAATATAGACAGCTGTTTCCTGTTGGCTGCAAAACCACAAAGTGTGACAGGGAAAGAGAGAACCTCTGACAGAACTTTGCCTTCCTTCAGACAGATAGCAAGGGGTCCCTGGGCACTGAGCTGGCAATGACTAAACAGCTTCAGACTGAAGCCAGTGACGATTATTTCAAATTGTGGGCAGCTGACATCATTCCCATGATTCAATGAATTCAGAATGAATATTCAACAGTATTAAATGAAGCTCATCCTTCTACATAGCCCAGGATACTTGACAGGAAATGTAATCTTATCAATTAACCCATAGGGATAACTATTCACATCTTCAGAATGAGTAAGCAGTTACAGAACAGAAACTGTCTTGGATGGACCCTTGGAGAAATCGTGTCAGAGATTGAAGATCATAATAGCATAGAAAGATCCAAGATTTAAAAGGAATGCGAGCTATGAAAAGGGAAAACCCATTTTTCAACATTTTTGCCAGAGCGTGAAGTTTATTCTCCATGAGTATTTTGAGGTGTTAACAAAATGGAGCTATTGGTATTTTCTGCTAGACAACTCTGTAGGCCTACTCACTCAGATGATCAGATGGCAAGTAAGTGTCCAGATCAATGCCAGGAGTGCAGGTTCAATTCCTGTTTCGGATGAGGGACACTTTGGACCTACCTCCAAGACTGGAAAGCAATGATACATGACCACAGACAAAAACAGCCAAGATAACAGCTAAGGATGAAACATCAGCTGATAAGGAGCCAGGTATCTGTCATCAGGCAGAGTGGATGTGACACGGCTCTAAAACTGGGTAATACATCAAAATTAGTAAACTGCAAATAAAGGAAATCAGATCCATTTTCCTTGTTCCCATCTCCTCCTCTTTCTATCGGATAGTTAATTGGGTGGTATGAATCTGTCTGAAGCTATCAACATAATTAATTCCTGTGTCTGAGCCAAAACAGCAAGTATCAACTGACAAATTAACTGCTGAACATTCACTGTCACATTTCACATTGTCCACTACACAGGTTTACACAGAGGCATGAGAAACAATGAGGCTGCCTTTCCTACTCACAGCCCAGCGAGACTGAGGTCAACTGGAGCCCATTCAAGAGCAGATGGGGAAATTGAAACTTGGAACAGCAGGTCAATCGATAAACCCACAGACCTAATACAGCTTTGTAAATATAGCCCAAAAGATTCATTCACATTCTGAAACCAATGAAACCATTCAGCTTCAGAGATGTGGTTCTAATGTGAAACTACATCATAAAAGATATCAAGTTAAAAAATAGTGGATCTTGGAGCTAACAAGTGGGTGAAATTGTACTGCAAATATCTTCAGGAGCAGAATATACAAATTGGCACTGAAATAAATCAAAAAAATATATTCTTGGCCAAGATTACAAGGAAATCAAATTTATACCTCTTGGTGAAAATGTATATTTCTTGATTTAGTTATATTTCCTATTAGAGAATACATTACCATCTGACTACCATCAACTCAAAAAACTAAAGATTGAACAATTCATTGAAGTCAATTTACATTTTGTATGCCTTTTCTCAGTTGTTCATTAAATATACAAATGAAAATATGTCTTGTCTTCGATTATCATTCAGTCATAGAGATGTACAGCATGGAAACAGACCCTTCGGTCCAACCCATCCATGCTGACCAGATATCCCAACCCAATCTAGTCCCACCTGCCAGCACTCGGCCCATATCTCTCCAAACCCTTCCTATTCATATACCCATCCAGATGCCTCTTAAATGTTGTAATTGTACCAGCCTCCACTACTTCCTCTGGCAGCTCATTCCATACACGTACCACCCTTTGTGTGAAAAAGTTGCCCCTTAGGTCTCTTTTATATCTTTCCCCTCTCACCAAACCTATGCCCTCTAGTTCTGGACTCCCCGAACTCACTTTGTTTATTTATTCTATCTATGCCCCTCATGATTTTGTAAACCTCAATAAGGTCACCCCTCAACCTCCGACGCTCCAGGGAAAACAGTCCCAGCCTGTTCAGCCTCTCCCTGTAGCTCAAACCCTCCAACCCTGGCAACATCCTTGGAAATTTTTTCTGAACCCTTTCAAGTTTCACAACATCTTTCCGATAGGAAGGAGACCAGAATTGCACGCACTATTCCAACAGTGGCCTAACCAATGTCCTGTACAGCCACAACATGACCTCCCAACTCCTGTACTCAATACTCTGACCAATAAAGAAAGCATACCAAACGCCTTCTTCACTATCCTATCTACATGCGACTCCACTTTCAAGGAGCTATGAACCTGCACTCCAAGGTCTCTTTGTTCAGCAACACTCCCTAGGACCTTGCCATTAAGTGTATAAGTCCTGAATGACATCTTTCAGCTTTTGATTTTCCATACTCATAAGTGTACTCACACTGCCAGCAAAAATATGAGAGCAGGAGTAGGATATTCAGTCATTAAGCCCATCCTGTCAATCAATAGCATCACCAACTCCAAATCAATGGTCTGTACCATGAACAGCTGGGGTCCAAGTACTGATCCTTGTGGTTCCCCCACTAGTCACAGCCTGCCAATGTGAACAAGACCCATTAATTCCCAATCTCTTTTTCTGTTAGGCGATCATTACTCTGAGCCAGTATACTCCGATTTAAATTTTTTAAAATTTTTCTAACCAGCCTCCCATGGAGAACTTTATCAAAACCCCATCTGAAAAATCTAAGTGAACTCCATCTATCAGCTCTCCTTCATCAATTTTGTTAGTAACATCTTTTAAAAAGAGTTCAACAATGCCAACAAAAATGATTTTCCATTCACAAATCCATGCCAATCAGATCAGAAAACCCTGCCTCTCATCCAAGAATAATGTAAAATAATTTCAAAGAGTTCTGTCACAAACAACATATAAAACAGTTATTCCCATCAATGAAACTTAATGTTATCTTGAAGGAAATTGAAAACACTCGTATTTATAATATCTCCCACATCTAACTTCAATATTTAAACCTGTGACTTAAAGCTTTCGAAGTGTCCAGAGATATTTACACTGTATTTGCCCTGGGGACTGTGTGAATAAATATAATTCATAGTCGGTGACTGAAGACAAACATCAGGTTGACTTCATGACCTCTATTTCCTTCTCTAGTGATCTGGGCATTGCTGGCTGTGCCAATATTAATTGCCTGCCCGTAACTGCCCTTGAGAAGTGGTGGCAAGCTATCTTACTGACTTGCTGCAGGCCACATTGTACTGTGGGTCTATCTATACATCAGAAAGGGATGAGCCAGGACCTTGACCCAACACTAAAGGAATGGTGATATATTTCCATTGGAATAGTTCCCTCAACTTGGGAACTTGCAGGGGGTGGTGTTCCCATGTACCTGCTGCTCTTGTCTTTCTAGATGGAAGTGGCTATGGGTTTGGAAGGTGCTGTCGAAGGTGAATTTCTGCAGTGCATCTTGTAGATGACATGCAGTGCTGCTACTGAGCCACTTCACCTGTTTTTATAGGACAGAATTTAAAGGTCACGTGATCCCCTCATTCCTCCATTTTGTCTTAAATAAAAGACACTATTCTGAAACATAACACTTTTATAAATATTGTACCCATAACATAATTTTGGATCTTGTGTGAAAGCAGCATCTCTGGCCAGTTCAGTCTTCGATGTGCCAGACTGTGTTCGGGGTTACAGGTCCCATGTGCCCTGACCAGTGCCCTGAAAGGGGCTGTTAAGGGCGTGACCTCAATGATGCAATTAGCAGAAATTCTCATTGAAACGTTAAGCCAGGAGCATTGGAGATGAGTAAAAACCTCATGTCAGTACAGTGCTGAAGAAGTGCTGCAGTTTCAGATGGTGTGTGTAAGATCCCATGACAATCTTTCACTAAACCAGTGATTCTGATCGTTATCACATTGCAGTTTATGGGACGTTGTGGGTGAAAACGGCTGCTGTGTTTCCAACATTCCAACAGTGACTCCACTTTAAAAACTGTTTCACTGGCTCCAAAGCCCTTTGAGACTCTGAGGTAGAGAAAGGTGCTTTATAAACACAAGCAGGCTAAGATAAAAGGTAGGGAGGAGGGACTTGGGGGAGGGGCATTGGGAATGTGATAATCATGGAGGAGGAGGGGGGCGTGGGTGGTGTCTCGAATGCAGGTGCCGGCCCACCCATTGTCTCAGCCTGCTCCTGTCCCACTGAACTCATCTCCGCATACCTCGAACACTGTCCTGTCCCCCTTAGTCCAAGAACTCCCCACCTACGTTCGGGACGCCACCCACACCCTCCACCTCCTCTATGATTTTCACTTGCCCGGTCCCCAACGCCTTATCTTCACCATGGACATCCAGTCCCTGTACACCTCCATCCCCCATCACGAAGGACTCAAAGCCCTCTGCATCTTCCTTTCCCGCCGTACCAACCAGTACCCTTCCACTGACACCCTCCTTCGACTGACTGAACTGGTCCTCACTCTGAACAACTTCTCTTTCCAATCCTCCCACTTCCTCCAAACCAAAGGAGTAGCCATGGGCACCCGCATGAGCCCCAGCTATGCCTGCCTCTTCGTAGAAAATGTGGAACAGTCCATCTTCCGCAACTACACTGGCACCACCCCCCACCTTTTCCTCCGCTACATTGATGACTGTATCGGCGCTGCCTCGTGCTCCCACCAGGAGGTTGAACAGTTCATCTACTTTACCAACACCTTCCATCCCGACCTCAAATTCACCTGGACTGTCTCAGACTCCTCCCTCCCCTTCCTAGACCACTCCATTTCTATCTTGGGTGACCAACTCAACACGGACATTTACTATAAACCGACCGACTCCCACAGCTACCTAGACTACACCTCCTCCCACCCTGCCCGCTGTAAAAACGCCATCCCATATTCCCAATTCCTTCGCTTTCGCCGCATCTGCTCCCAGGAGGACCAGTTCCAAAACCGAACAACCCAGATGGCCTCAAAGACCGCAATTTCCCCTCAGACATGGTTGATGATGCTCTCCACCGCATCTCCTCCACTTCTCGCTCCTCCGCCCTTGAACCCCGCAACGCCAATTGCCACCAGGACAGAACCCCACTGGTCCTCACCAACTACCCCACCAACCTCCGTATACAGCGTATCATCCTTCGTCATTTCCGCCACCTCCAAACGGACCCCACCACCAGGGATATATTTCTCTCCCCTCCAATATCAGCATTCCGGAAAGACCACTCCCACAGTGACTCCCTCGTCAGGCCCACACCCCCCAACAACCCAACCTCCACTCCCAGCACCTTCCCCTGCAACCGCAAGAAATGCAAAACTTGCGCCCACACCTCACTCCTCACTTCCCTCCAAGACCCCAAGGGATCCTTCCATATCCTCCACAAATTCACCTGTACCTACACACACATCATCTATTGCATCCGCTGCACTCGATGTGGCCTCCTCTACATTGGGGAGACAGGCCGCCTACTTGCGGAACGCTTCAGAGAACACCTCTGGGACGCCCGGACCAACCAACCCAACCGCCTCGTGGCTGAACACTTTAACTCCCCCTCCCACTCCACCGAGGACATGCAGGTCCTAGGCCTCCTCCATCGCCAGACCATGGTAACACGACGCCTGGAGGAAGAGCACCTCATCTTCTGCAAAGGAACCCTCCAACCACAAGGGATGAATGTAGATTTCTCCAGCTTCCTCATTTCCCCTCCCCCACCTTATCTCAGTCCCAACCCTCGGACTCAGCACCGCCTTCTTGACCTGCAATCTTCTTCCCGACCTCTCTGCCCCCACCCCCTCTCTGGCCTATCACCCTCACCTTAACCTCCTTCCACCTATCGCATTCCCAATGCTCCTTCCCCAAGTCCCTCCTCCCTACCTTTTATCTTAGCCCGCTTGGCACACTCTCATCATTCCTGAAGAAGGGCTTATGCCCGAAACGTCGATTCTCCTGCTCCTTGGATGCTGCCTGACCTGCTGCACTTTTCCAGCAACACATTTTTCAGCTCTGATCTCCAGCATCTGCAGTCCTCACTTTCTCCCTTTATAAACACAAGTCTTTCTCTTCATGTAGTACTGACAAGACACTGGTTATAGTCTGGCAATTGCTGTAATTGAACCTGTGCCCAGTTGGTGTTGTGTGGAAAGGGAGACAATGACTAAGCCCCAGCTACTCCACATCTCAACTTCAGACAACAATCTGGAGACCACAAGCCTCACTGTGCCAATAACAACAAGAAGTTTAATTTTAATCTTAGATTTTAAGATTAATTTTAGATTTTAATCACAGAACCATAGAACCCCTACAGTGTGGAAACAGGCCACTTTGCCCAACAAGCCCACACCAACCCATTCCCCTACCCTATGGCGCTGCATTTCCCCTGACTAATGTACCTAACCCACTTATCCTTGGATGCTATGGACAATTTAGCATGGCCAATTCACCTAACCAGCGCATCTTTGGATTGTGGGAGGAAACCGGAGCATCCTGCTCACCATCAACCTGCTGATGTTGTAATATGCCGACAGGACAAACATCATCTGTTGAGAAAACATAAGAAAGTGGGGCAGGAGTCGGCCGTCTGGCCCCTCGGGCCTACTCTGTCATTCAATAAGATCACGGCTGATCTTTTCATGGTCTCAGCTCCACTTACCCGCCCTCTCAGCATGACCCTTAATTCCTTTACTGTTCAAAACAATTAGCTGTCTAAGTGATAAAACAAATCAACGAGGAAGCCTCAACTACTTCCCTGGGCATAGAAATCCACAGATTCACAGCCCTCTGGGTGAACAAGGTCCTGCTCAACCCAGGCCTAAATTGCAGCCACATTAAAGCTGGGCGCTGTAGGTGTACCGAAGCAGAGCAAAGTGCACTGGTTCACAAACACAGAATCCCTGGAGAAAGAAGCTCCAAAGCTTCCAGTGTGTGTCACCAAAGTGTTTGGGCAAAAGTAAAACCACATTCTTTGAAAAATATGCACAAGTTTTGTACTGACATTTCCTGGATCTTCCTACATTGCTCCTCTACAAAGCCATTGTACCACGACAGACACTCCATGTACAAATACATTTCCCTGGGTAATTCTGACGGATATGAGGGAAATGACCAGTGACAAATTCCAGCTTTAAAATGGATTTGTTTCACATTCTCAATTATTCTTCAGTCAGTCGCTGGACAGTATCAGGAATGGATGTAAGTTTGGTGAAAATGAACCTTCCAGCTCAGTGAGCAAGTTTGCTTCCAGTGCCTCAACCTGAGCGACAAATCTTCACCAAACTGGCTATTCTCAGGAATGTCAGTTCTCCAATACCAGCGGCAATGGCATGTCTCACAATAACCACTTTGAAATGAAACCACTGCTGTCTGGAACAGGTTAGAGCTCTGTAAGACTGGTTTGAGGCAGTGAGATAGTAACTTGGGATCCGTTTTATTTCACAGCGGGGCCCCATCCACAGGGTTTGTACTGAAGGAATGTTCCGGGATTTGCCTCCAAGCAGGTGACTGAATTACTAACCATTGT
The DNA here is from genome assembly GCF_020745735.1 of Hemiscyllium ocellatum. Lineage (NCBI taxonomy): Eukaryota > Metazoa > Chordata > Chondrichthyes > Orectolobiformes > Hemiscylliidae > Hemiscyllium > Hemiscyllium ocellatum. Next base: position 1,683,222 of record NC_083420.1, read on the forward strand.
TAAATTGGGATTTATCACTGTTGATGATTCCCCCAGTCAGCTGCTGCCATCTGTGAGCAGTAATATCAACGCTGTCCCTGGTTACTCAGAGCTCCCAGAATGAAAGCCAGCTTGGCAATTACAAATATTCTGAAGCCAAATGTTCCCTGAACAAAGAGCTCCCACAAAAACAAGTGTTGTACTCCAGTTGCCAAAGTAAATTTTTGATGTAATCACATGGATATTCCCATGAATATCCCATGGGAATAAAATGTGAGAACTTCAACTACATCCTTATTCTTACATCCCCACGGTGGAAATTCAGTGATGGAAAGTGGGAGATCTGTGTGGAAAACTAAACATGTGCTTGTGTTCCGTGTGCTGGTTCTGATGGTTTAATCCTGAATGCCATGTTGATGAAGGAGGGAGGAGTCCTTTCCTGATTAAAAGCCTCTATTTTAGTTTCCAAGGCAATGGAAGGAATGTGACAAAGCTGTGCTCGGGTTCTCTCAGAAGCCCCGCTGGAGGTGGAAGACACGAGGCTGTGGAAGGGACTCATTGTCCTTCGCATGCGTTCTGTAAATCGTCATCATGACTGTAGGAGTTGGATGCTGTACAGTGGAACTATTCAATGAGCTCACTTCAACAGAAAGAGTGAGTGCTGCCCTTTACTTATTCCTCTCTCAAGAACAGCTGACAACACTTCATTCTCTCTCCAGCAATCGAAACAATTCCCTTCCTTCCATCACATCCTTCACTACCCAACCTGAGACCTCCCATACAGCTCAGCATTCTCATTATGAACACTCTCCCCAACCCGTTCCCCTCCCCCACCCCCAACCCTCCGCTCTTTCCAAAGTCCCCGGGCAGCATTCCTCACTGTAACTGTTAAAAATCAGACAACACCAGGCTATAGTCCAACAAAGTTATTTGGAAATACGAGCTTTCAGAGTGCTCCAAAAGCTAGTGCTTCCAATTAAACCTGTTGGACTATAACCTGGTGTTGTGTGATCTTTAACCTTGTACATCCCAGTCCAACACTGGCTCCTCCAAGTCATCACAGTAACTGAATCACCTTCTCCTGAGATTCTTCCTGAATTCATTCCATTCAACACTTGCTCACTCCATTTAGATTCATAGAGTCATAGAGATGTAACGCACAGAAACAGACCCTTCGGTCCAACCCGTCCATGCTGACCAGATATCCCAACCCAATCTAGTCCTGCCTGCCATCACCCGGCCCATATCCCTCCAAACCCTTCCTGTTCATATACCCATCCAAAGCCTCTTAAATGTTGCAATTGTACCAGCCTCCACCACATCCTCTGGCAGCTCATTCCATTCACGTACCACCCTCTGCGTGAAAAAGTTGCCCCTTAGGTCCCTTTTATATCTTTCCCCTCTCACCCTAAACCTATGCCCTCTAGTTCTGGACTCCCCAACCCCAGGGAAAAGATTTTGTCTATTTATCCTATCCATGCCCCTCATGATTTTATAAATCTCTATAAGGTCACCCCTCAGCCTCCAACGTTCTAGGGAAACCAGCCCCAGCCTGTTCAGCCTCTCCCCATAGTACAAATTCTCCAACCCTGGCAACATCCTTGTAAATCTTTTCTGAACCCTTTCAAGTTTCACAATATCCTTCCGATAGGAAGGAATCCAGAATTGCACGTTATATTCCAAAAGTAGCCTAACTTCTGGATTCTTCTCCATCTCAGTTTTTGCAGCTTTACACTCAGACTTCCTTTTTCCATTCTCACCCACACTTGGCTGGACAGAAGCGGATGAGGTGATGAAGCAAGACAGGATGGAGAGGAACTCATTTCAGGCTCCTGAGTGAGCTGGAAGTGTGAGCATGTTAATTCACCAGCTCACCAAGGTGGGATCAGATACTGTCTCATTGGGGGCTTCATCAAATAGGGTTGCTGACAGTTACTTCTATTACACAACAAAATCACAGATTCATGCAATTTAAATATATCAGGTTACATTGAGACATGCACCTTCTGTAACTGTGCAGTCTCTCGGTTGGATTTCCATTTCTTTCCTCTTGTTTGCACAACTGCCAGAGAGGCTCAAAGAAACCTGGACCAAGTGGGGAACTATTCTAGAGGAAGCAGCATTCGGTCCCTCATCACTTCAGGCCGTAATCGCTGCTTCATTTGGTCATTGTCATCCATCACTTCTTTATTCATCAATCCAAACTCATCACTTCAACACTCATCTTCTTCACCTCTTCACTCATCAATCCTCACTTCATCCTTCATCATCCATTTGTTCATCAATCCTCACACATCTCTTCATCACTGCATCATTCATCTTTCTTCACCTCATCACTTCAGTAATTTATCACTCATCACTTCTTCACTTCATTCACATAATACTTCACTTCTCACTTCATCACTCATTACTAATCATTTGTCACCTTCTCATTCATCATGTCACTCATATCTCCATTTCACTCAGCTCTCCATCATGTATCACTTCATTATTCTACAGCTATGTGACGAACAAGTGGATGGCCAGAGTGAAGATGGGGCTGATCAGGGATAGTGAAGGGAACCTGCATCATGGAGTTGGAGGAAATAGGAGAGGTCCTTAATGAATACTTTGCTTCAGTATTCACTACTGGGAGGGACCTTGATGTTTCTGAGGACAGCGTGAAACAGACTGATATACTGGAACAGGTCGCTGTTAGGAAGGGGGATGTGCTGAAAATTTTGATAAACATAAGGATAGACAAACCCCCTGGGCCAGATGGGATATACCTGGGGTTATGACAAGAAGCAAGGGAAGAGATTGCTGTGCCTTTGGGCGATGATCTTTGTGTCCTCACTGTCCACTGGAGTAGTGCCAGATGATTGGAGGGTGGCAAATGTTATTTCCTTGTTCAAGAAAGGGAATAGGGATAATTGTGGGAATTACAGACAAGTCAGTCTTATGTCAGTAGTGGGCAAAGTACTGGAGAGGATTCTGAGACTGGATTTATGATTACTTGGAAAACCATAGTTTGATTAGAGATAGTCACCATGGCTTTGTGAGGGGCAGGTCGTACCTCACAAACATTATTGAAATCTCTGAGGATGTGACAAAACATGTTGATGAAGGTAGAGCAGTGGATGTTGTATACATGGACTTTAGCCAGGTGTTTGGTAAGGTTCCCCATGGTAGGCTCATTCACAAAGTAAGGAGGCATGGGATACAGGGAAACCTGTCTGCCTGGATACAGAATCGGCTGGCCCATAGAAGACAGAGGAAGGTAGAAGATGGAAAATATTCAGCTTGGAGCTTGGTGATCAGTGGTGTTCTGTAGGGATCTGTACTGGGACCTCTGCTGTTTGTGATTTTTATAAATGACATGAATGAGGAGGTAGAAGGGTGGGTGACTAGGTTTTTTGATGATTTAAAGGTTGGTGGAGTTGTGGATGGTGTGGAGGGCTGTTGTAGGTTGCAAGGGACATTGACAGGATGCAGAACTGGGCTGAGAAGTGGCAGATGGAGTTCAACCTGGAAAAGTGTGAAGTGATTCACTTTGGAAGGTTGAATTTGAATGCAGAATACAGGGTTAAAGGCAGGATTCTTGGCAGTGTGGAGGAACAGAGGGAACTTGGTGTCCATGTCCATAGACCTCTGAGTCCAGAACTAGAGGGCATAAGTTTAGTATGAACATTGAACATTGCAGTGCACTGCAGGCCCTTCGGCCCTCAATGCTGCGCTGACCTATGGAACCAATCTGAAGCCTATCTATCCTACACTATTCCATTCCAACCCATATGTTTATCCAATGACTATTTAAATGCCCTTAAAGTTGGTGAGTCTACTACTGTTGCAGGCAGTGCATTCCCTCCCCCCCCCCGCCCTCCCCCCCACTACTCTCTGAGTAAAGAAACTACCTCTGACATCTGTTTGTATCACCTCTCAATTTAAAGTGATGTTCCCTTGTGTTAGCCTTCACCATCCGAGGAAAAAGGTTCTCACCGCCCAGCCTAGCTAACCCTTTGATTATCTGATATGTCTCAATTAAATCATCTCTCAACCTTCTTCTCTCTGACGAAAACTGCCTCAAGTCCCTCAGCCTTCCTTATCAGACCCTCCCTCCATACTGGGCAACATCCTAATAAATCTTCTCTGAACCCCTTCCAAAGATTCCACATGCTTACAAGAATGTGCTGACTAGATCTGTACGCAATGCTCCAAGTGCGGCCACACCAGAGTTTTGTACAGCTGCAGCATGACCTCGTGGCTCCGAAACTCACTCCCTCTACTAATGAAAGCTAACACACTGTATGCCTTCTTAACAACCTTATCAACCTGGGGACACCAAGATCTCTCTGCTCATCAACACTACCAAGAATCTTACCATTAGCCCAATAATCTGTTTTCCTGTTACTCCTTCCAAAGTGAATCACCTCACACTTTTCCACATTAAACTCCATTTGCCACCTCTCAGCCCAACTCTGTAGTTTATCTATGTCCCTCTGTAACCTGCAACATCCTTCAGCACTATCCACAACTCCACCATTCTTAGTGGCATCGCAAATTTACTAAACCATCCTTCTATGCCCTCATCCAGGTCATTTATAAAAATGACAAACAGCACTGACCCAAAACAGATCCTTGCGGTACCCCACTGGTAACTGTGCTCCAGGATGAACATTTCCCATCAACCATCACCCTTTGTCTTCTTACAGCTGGCCAATTTCTGATCCAAACTGCTAAATCACCCACAATCCCATGCCTCCGTATTTTATGTTATACCCTACCGTGGGGAACCTTATCAAATGCTTTCCTGAAATCCATCTACACCACATCAACCATTTTACCCTCATCCATCTGTTTGGTCACCCTCTCAAATGACTCAATAAGGTTTGTGAGGCACGACCTACTCTTCACAAAACTGTATTGACTATCCCTAAACAACCTATTCCTCTGTAGATGACTATAAATCCTATCTCTTATAACCTTTTCCAACCCTTCACCCACAAAGGAAGTAAGGCTCACTGGTCTATAATTACCAGGGTCGTCTCTACTTCCCTTCTTCAACAAGGGGACTACATTTGCTATCCTCCAGTCTTCTGGCACTATTCCTGTTGACAATGATGACATAAAGATCAAAGCCAAAGACTCTTCAATCCCCTCCCTGGCTTCCCAGAGAATCCTGGGATAAATCCCATCAGGCCAGGGAACTTACCTACTTTCACACTCTGCAGAACTGCTAACACCTCCTCCTTGCGAACCTCAATCCCATCTCGTCTCATAGCCTCTATCTCAGTATTCTCCTCAACAACATTGTCTTTTTCCAATGTGAATACTGAGAAAAAATATTCATTTCGTGCTTCTCCTATCTCCTCTGACTCCACGCACAATTTCCCACTACTCTCCTTGATTGGACTTAATCTTACTCTAGTCATTCTTTTATTCTTGATATATCTATAGAAAGCCTTAGGGTTTTCCTTAATCATACCCGCCAATGACTTCTCATGTCCCCTCCTGGTTCTTCTTAGCTCTCTCTTTCAGTCTTTCTTGGCTAACTTGTAAGTGCCGTAACTGAGCCTTTGCATCTCATCTTAAGACCATAAGATCATAAGACATAGGAGTGGAAGTAAGGCCATTCAGCCCATCGAGTCCACTCTGCCATTCAATCATGGCTGATGGGCATTTCAACTCCACTAAACAGCATTCTCCCCGTAGCCCTTAATTCCTCGTGACATCAAGAATCTATCAATCCCTGCCTTGAAGACATTTAGCATCCCGGCTTCCACTGCACTCTGTGGTAATGAACTCCACAGGCCCACCACTCTCTGGCTGAAGAAATGTCTCCGCATTTCTGTTCTGAATTGACCCCCTCTAATTCTAAGGCTTTGTCCACGAGTCCTAGTCTCCTCGCCTAACGGAAACAATTTCCTAGCGTCCACCCTTTCCAAGCCATGTATTATCTTGTAAGTTTCTATTAAGTCTCCCCTTAATCTTCTAAACTCCAAAGAATACAATCTCAGAATCCTCAGCAGTTCCTCGTATGTTAGACCAACCATTCCAGGGATCATCCGTGTGAATCTCCACTGGACACGTTCCAGTGCCAGTATGTCCTTCCTGAGGTGTGGAGACCAAAACTGGACACAGTACTCCAAATGGGGCCTAACCAGAGCTTTATAAAGTCTCAGTAGCACATCGGTGCTTTTATATTTCAACCCTCTTGAGATAAGAATCTTAACATAAGCCTTCTTCTTCCTCTTGACAAGAGATTCAACAGGTGTGAGGGGAAAGATATAAAAGGGACCTAAGGGGCAATGGTTTCACACAGAGGGTGGTGTGTGTATGGAATGAGCTGCCAGCAGAAGTGGTGGAGGCTGGTACAATTGCAACATTTAAAAGGCATCTGTATGGGTATATGAAGAGGAAGGGTTTAGAGGGATATGGGCCAGGTGCTGGCAAATGGGACTAGATTAATTTAAGATATCTGGTCAGCATGGATGAGTTGGATCGAAGAGTCTGTTTCCGTGTTATACATCTCTATGATTCTAAGTTGATAGGGTTGTGAAGAAGGCGTATGGTGTGTTGACTTTCATTAACAGGGGGATTGAGTTTAAGAGCTGCGAGGTTATGCTGAAGCTCTATAGAGCCCTGGTTGTACCACACTTGGAATATTGTGTTCAGTTCTGGTCGCCTCATTATGAGAAAGAGGTGGAAGCTTTAGAGACGGTGCAGAGGAGAGTTACCATGCCTGGACTGGAAGGTGTGTCTTATGGAGAAGGTTTGAGGGAGCTAGCGCTTTTCTCATTGGAGTGAAGAAGGATGTGAGGTGACTTGGTAGAGATGTATAAGATGTTGAGAAACATAGACCGGGTGGATAGCCAGAAATTCTTTTCCCGGGGCGGAAATGTGTATCATGAAGGGGCATAATTTTGAGGTGATTAGAGGAAGGTTTAGGGGAGATGTCAGAGGTAGGTTCTTTACACAGAAATTGGTGGGTGTGTGGAATGCACTGCCAGCGGTGGGAGTAGAGTCAAATACATTTGGGACATTTAAGTTGTTCTGTGTGCTATGTTCGAAAATTGAAAATAAGATTTAAGGGAATATTGTCTAATATCACTGAAAAATGTAGGAAAATATAATAAGATGGTAGAGACAGTAAGCCCCTTACACAGCTGCTAATGGGTTGGATTTGAGAATGGGGATGATCATATGTTAAGGCGTAAGGTAGCAAAGGACATAGACTTGCCTTCTCTGAGGATTGAACTCAGGACCTTCAGATTATGAGACTGACGCGCTACCGACTGCACTAAGAAGGCCAGTCATATGTTCATATGTTAACACTGGATGGGAATTATTTCCAACTTTGAGAATAGACAGAATGTGGGACTGAAGCAAAAGGTAGAGAAAATAAACAAACATCTAAAAACAATCCATGTTTATGTGGGCCAAAGACTGAAATAAATATGAATAACACCATATAAGGGAAGAACCTCAGTGTGACAAGGCAAAATGTAATTTAAACCATGTACACCACAGCAGAAAACTGATATAGTTAGTGGGGATTTACTGGTATTGTCCTATCACAGGATCTCACCTCAGTTTGTTCACATTTTATACAAAAAAAATCAAAAGTGACCCCATGACCTATTCATCCTATGCCGTCAGGATGTGGAGCAGTTTCCATTCCTCCTTCCCCTCCCTTTCCCCTGGTCATTACAGTCTCCTAGGGCAGGTGGCAAAGCACAACTTCTCACCAATTTTAAGAGACTGCACCACTTCTAGGAGGTCCTTTACTTTGGAGGCAGTTGACCAAGCTTACAGGAGACTCCGAGAACAGAGATTGGTCATTATAAAGCCCACTATTTATCTTCCATAACCTGAGGTATTCTGAACTGTCAGGAACTCACTCAGGAACTCTCTCTCTTTTGCTAAGTTGCAGTAAATCAATATTTATCAGACTTTTGATAATATTTTGCAGGTACGTGTTCTATTAAGAAGATATACTTGCCAAGTCTGACCCATCGATTAACTGTTTCCCCTTCCTCATCAAACCTATACAACATAACTGGAAACACATATCAGAGACTGAGGGCTATTGAAGATTTTGGACTGATTGTTTCCCTTTGATGAATTAAATACAATCTGGAATAAAGAGCTGGCTTAACGGTGATCCAGTAACCATTGTCGATTGTTGTAAAAACCGATCTGATTCACAAATGGCTTCCATGGAAGGAATCTGCCATCCTTACCTGCTCTGGTCTACGTGTGATTCTAGACCCACAGCAATGTAATTGACTCTTAATTGTCCTCTGAGCAGTCAGGAATGAGCAATAAATGCTGGTGTCACCAACAATGCCCACATCCTGTGAACAAATGTTTGAAAAGCCAGGAATGGGAATGAACCATGTTTCCTGATGCACAACTCAACACTTGAAGAGTGGGACCTGCGCAGGCTGAAGGAGAGAGCGCAGACCAGGAGACAGGGCAGACCAGGTCAGGAACTAATAGAGTTATAATTGGAATACATGAGCATGTTTCAATCAGCACTAAGGTGAAGAGGGCAGTTACAAGACACGCCAACTCTTTATAGGTTGGGATTCACAGCGGGCCAGGCAGAACCCGTGGAGAGAAAGCAAGATAACTTTTTGAGTCTGGATAACTCTTCATCAGAGCTGATGTGAAGCACCCAAACAGGACTACTTTGCGTGCCCAACAACATAAGCTGCAAATGACAGACTGCGCAAAGTAGTCCCATAACTAACTGATCAGATCTAAGCTCTGCCGTCCCGCCACTTCCAGTAATGAGTGGTGGCAAATAATGAACAACTCCCCAGAGGAAGAAGCTCCACAAAAATCCCCATCCTCACTGATGGAAGACCCCAGCATATCAGTACAAAACAAAAGGCTGGACCTTTCACCTGGCCAAGGAGCAGCGCTCTGAAAGCTTGTGATTTCAAATAAACCTGTTGGATCATAATCTGGTATCCTGTGACTTCTGACTCAGGAAGTTCATTCCACACACAAACCACCTTCTGTGTTAAAAAATCTTCCCTTTATGTCTTTCTTAAAAATGTGACCCCGGTCTTGAAATCCCCCAATCCTAGGGAAAAGGTAACTACTATTAACTCAAAATATACAGCTCATTATTTAATAAACTTCTATCAGATCACCTCTCAACCTCCTACCATCCAGTGAAAAAAAGGTCCTGGCCTATTCAGCCTTTCTTTACAACTCAAGCTTTAGAGAGGGTGCAGAGGAGATTTCCCAGGATGCTGTCTGGACCAGACGACATGTCTTATGAAGAAAGGTTGAGGGAGCTAAGGTATTTCTCACTGGAGTGAAGAAGGATGAGAGGTGACTTGATAGAGGTGTACAAGGTAATGAGAGGCATCGATACAGTGGATACCCCGAAACTTTTTTCCTAGGATAGAAATTTCTATCCTGAGGGGCATAATTTTAAGGTAATTGGAGGAAGGTTTAGGAGAGATATCAGAGATAGGTTCTTTACTCAGAGAGGGGTGGAATGCACTGCCAGTGATGATAGTAGAGCCATATACATTAGGGATGTTTAAGCGACTCTTGGATAGGCACATGGAAGTTTGTACAATATAGGGTATGTGGGTTAGTCTGATCTTAGAGTAGGATAAAAGATCGGCACAACATCAAGGGCCAAAGGGCCTGTACTGTGCTGTCCTGTTCTATGGTCAAACCTTAAAAGTATTGATTGTTAGGAAAATCCTATCTTGTTCACTAATATCCTTCAGGGAAGAAAATCTGTTGTCCTTACCTGGTCTGGCCTTTTTATTTATTCATTCATGGGATATGGCATTTATTGCCCATCCCTATTTGTCCAGAGGGCTGTTAAGAGTCAGCTACATTGCTGAAGTCATGTGTAGGCCAGACCAGGTAAGGATGGCAGTTTTCTTCCCTAAAGGACATTAAGGAACCATATGGATTTTTTTCTGACAATCGACAATTGTTTCATGGTCATCATAGAATAGAATCACAGAATGTTACCGTACAGAAGGAGGCCATTCGACCCATCGTGTCTGTACTGGCTTCTGAAAGAGCTACCCAGCTAATCCCAGTCTCCACCCTATCTCCACATCCTCCAAATTCACCCCTTTCAAATATATCTCCAGCTCTCCTCTGAAACCTCCGATGGGATCTGCCTTCCCCACCCTCCCAGGCAGCACATTCCAAATCCTAACGACTCTCTGAGTAAAGAAGTTTCTCTTCATCTCACTCCTAGCTCTCTTGCTGACAATCTTGAAACTGTGACCTCTAGTTACTGACATACCAACTATTGGAAACAGAATACCCGTTGTTGTGGTTCTGTTCGCCGAGCTGGGAATTTGTGTTGCAGACGTTTCGTCCCCTGTCTAGGTGACATCCTCAGTCCTTGGGAGCCTCCTGTGAAGCGCTTCTGTGATCTTTCCTCCGGCATATATAGTGCTTTGAATCTGCCGCTTCCGGTTGTCAGTTCCAGCTGTCCGTTTCACAAACTTTGAACAGAATACCCTTCTGTACTCTGTCAAAATTGTTCTTCATTTTGAACACCTCAGTAAGGTCACCTCTTAATCTTCTCTGCTCCAAGGAGAAAGAGCCCAAACTCTTGTATCTAAATTCTTTCATTCCTGGCATCATTCTAATAAATCTCCTTTTGAACTCTCTCCAGGGCTTTAATATCCTTCCTTAAATAAGGAGAGCTGAACTGAACACAATGCTCCAAACATGGTCTGAACAATGATTTGTAGAGGGATTCTCTTTATACTCTATGCCTCTGTTTATAAACCCAAGGATCCTATAAACCTTCTTAATAACAGTTTCAACTTGCCTGGTCCCTGTGAACCCCAACATCATGTGAACCCCGAGGTCCCTCTGCTCCTACACTCCCCTCAGGGATGTACCATTGAGTATGTATTGTGTCTCTGCGTTTCTGCTATCAAAAGCATTCCCTCACATTTCTCTGCCCATGTGGACAACTCGTCAATGTCCCTCTGAAGTCAGTCAGCATCATCTTCATAATTCATTATTCTCCCTAGCTTAATATCATCTACAAATTTAGAGATATTGTCCTCAACACCCATCTCCAAATCATTTTTATAAATCAGAAAAAGCGGGTGTCCCAACGCTGATCCCTGGGGAACACTGCTTCCAACTTGTCTCCAATCTGAGAAAAGCCCATCGATAGCTATCCTCTACTTTCTAGCTTTTCGCCAACTTCTAATCCATGCTGCCAAGGATCCATCCATCCTGAACATTTCTAATTGGTTAACCAGCCTGTCATGTGGCACTGTATCAAATACATTCTGAAAGTCCAAATATACAACATCCAGAGCCCTACCCTCAACCACTGCCTGTGTCACCTCAGAGAACTCAATTAAATTAGTCAAATGTGACTTGCCCTTGACAAAGCTGTGTTGACTGTCTAGTATTAATTTATTTTTCTCTAAGTGTATATTTACATTGTCCCATGCTATGGCTTCCATCAGTTTTTTCACTATTGATGTTAAACTGACAGGTCTGTAGTTTCCTGGGTTACCCTTTGTCCCTTTCTTAAACAACACTCGTATTTACAATCCTCCAGTCTCTTTCCAGAGCGGACTGGAAAGTTTCTGTCAATGACTCAATGATTTGCTCCTTTACTTCTCTCAACAATCTGGAATGTATCTGATCTGGGCCAGGTGCTGCCAGCCTTTCCAGCACCTCTCCTCTATCTAGCACTGTACTGCTCAACAGCCGCAATTCGATGGGCCATTGTTACCATCTTCTAATTTAGTAAAGACAGAAACAAAATATTTATTCAGTACCTCAGCCATACCTTTTGCTTCGGTGAACAGCTTACCCTGTTGCTCCTTATGGTCCCACTCTCTATCTTCACTAATCTTTTACTATTAATATGTTTGATGAACATTTTACTATTAGTTCTAGTGCAGCCTGCAATCCTTTCCTCATGTTTCCCCTTAGCCTTCCTTTTTCTAGCCTTATCTCTTACATTTGAGATACTCTTTCCAGATTTCTACTGTTAGTACTAATCTGATATGCATTGTATGCCTCCATTTCCTTCCTTATTTTCTTATCAATATACCTACTCACCCAGGGTACATTACCTTTGGATACCCTATATTTATTTCTAAGGGGTGTGTACGTGGCCTTATTCAACTCCCTTTTGAAATTTTCCTATTTTTCATCCATTATTTTATCCACCAAAATGTGTTTTCAATCATCTTTCAGACCCCTAAAATCTGTCCTTTTCTAGTCTGGGATTTTAACCATTGACTGATTTTTGTCCTTTTCCAACTTAATATTGAACATTGTTATGATCGCTATTTCCCAAATGCTGTACTCCACTGACATTCTCCTGTTGGTCTGCCCCATTTCCTAGGACCAGATCCAGCACAGCTCCCCTCCCTGGTAGGACTGGAAATTTACTGTTCTAGAAAGTTCTCAGGCACACATTGCAGGAATTTCTCCCCTTCACACTGCGCCTTTTTCCCAGTCTAGCCGAAAGTAAGTGAAATCACCAACTATCCAATCCTACTTATCCTGCAGATTTCCATAACCTGCCTACAAATGCTGTCTTCTATTTCTACTTCCTCCCCACTACTTGGAGGTCTGTGATTAATTCCCAACAAGATTGTGGCTCCCTTCCTGTTCTTTCATCTCCGACCATATAGATTCTGATTCAGGAACTGCATCTCGTTCAAGGGCAATGATATGATCTTTGGTGAAGCCTGCTATACTTCCTCCCTTTTTACCCACCTGTTTCAATGAAAAGCCTTATAACTCAAGATGTTAATTATCCAGACATGTTCTAGCTTGAGCTACTTTCCTGTCAATGCTATTATGATATCCCTTATAGCAGGTTCTGTTCTAGTTCCCCAGTTTTGTTCACTATTCTTCATGCAATTACACAAATACAATTTCACCCTGACCTTATCTCCTTCTTGCCCGTTGAAGGTGATCATTTCTTTGTTCTTTGTCAGCCCAGCCCCCCAGCCTTACAAGTTTCCAGCCTCATCCTTTGACTCTTAAATCTACAGTTTTTTTATTGAATCAAATTTTACCATCTGCCAAGGTGGGTCTCCAGAACGTTACCTGGATCTCTAGATTAGTAGGTGAAAACAATGACTGCAGATGCTGGAAACCAGATTCTGGATTAGTGGTGCTGGAAGAGCACAGCAGTTCAGGCAGCATCCGAGGAGCAGTAGTCTAGTGATAACACACCACTAGGCCATCATCTCCACACATACAGGGGGCTCCAGATCCACAGTAATGTAGCTGAATCTTAACTACACTTAGGGCAATTAGGGATGGGTAATAAATGCTGGCTCAGCCAGTGATGCCTAAATCTTGTGACTGAATAAAATTGAGAAGCAGACAAAGACACTTTGATAAAGCATTATTCTTTCCTCGATTATCTCCACAGCAGCATGAGTGGATGATGAATCCTACACTTGCCCCACCCCATCAGTGGTGACTGCACGATATCTTCAGCCTCTAGATCCCAAGTGCTCTTCCAAAACATCTCCAACTCCTCATTTCTTTCTTGTTATTTTAAAATGTTCCTTTAAACTTACCATCTGTCATTTTCAAAATCACCTACTTTGCCTCAGTGTTCACTTTTCTATGATTACATTCCTGTGATGTGCCTAGCAATGTATTATTGCATTAAATGTACAATCTAAATGTAAGTTTTTGTAGTCTCACTCCCTACTCAGTTGGGTTAACAAACTACAACAAAACTTTGAGCTTTGGATAATTATTGTAATAAGTTAACCTAGGAGGATTATCTGGTGTTAACATCACAAACAAGTGGTGCATGAAGAGAAATTGTGGGTGATTTTATTGATTTTCTTTAAAGCAAGGTCTGAGATTAACTTGTTGCTCCTAAATTACTTCCCAAGGCCAATTATCATCAGTTTTTCCGTGCAGTGAAGTATAAATCATACCTAACATTGGCTTATTTCTGAAATATATCCATCTGACGTGAAATGATAGAATTACCTTTCAGTACATCAGGAAAGATTATTATTTCTCTGACAATTTTCAGTTTCTTTTAATTAAAAAAGGATCTAATTCATTTCTTGCTGCCATCCACCAACATTGCTCATGATGGAGAATCAAATTGACAAGAGACAGAAATTAATTCTTCGTATTATGTTCACTAGCAGAGTGTGAATAGATTGCATTCAGAACTCCAGCTCCATCTTCTATCAAAATATACCATCAAACCTTATTAAAACTCATAGATTATATTGCTGTACTGTGAATATTTCCAGATCTCCTATTTCATTATCCCATGCAGATGTCAATGCATGATGAGTAATGAGATACTGGCCAGATGACTAAAGACAATTGGTTGAGTTTCCCTTCCTCCACATTCTGATGAAACATTGACAGAATGGGCTTGTTGAGCTCACGCAGCCCTCCCTCAGTCTTCCCTGATGGATTGCTGCCAGGGTCTTCTCCTGAGAACTTGACTAATTTCCTTTCTGATTTCTGCTGCTGCTTCTGCCAATCCAGAGAGTTACCAGAAAGTGGTCTACATCCCTCTCTAGGTCAATGCTGATAGTGAGGAAGGGAGTTCTAGTGTTGCAATTGCTGAGTGTGTGTCTCTGTGCAGTTTTATTCAAATTAGCCTACTCAGAGAGACTATTATTCTTCTCTGGAGCAAGGGGCCTTGAACATAGTCCTCTTGGCTCAGAGGTAGAGACACTACCACTGCATCACAAGAGCCCAAGTGTGTAGTGTGAATTGTGCTTACGAGCAGCTCAAAGTAGCGTAGGTATGTTGAGTGAACTAACTCCACGGAGGCCAGTATCCTGTCACCAAGTCCCCCCTTATTTACACATGGAGGGTCCCTGACACTGACCCAGCTCCCTCAGAGCCAGCTCTCAGAGTGAACAGAACCCCTGACACTCCTGATTCTATCTGTCAGCCAGGGCTCCCTGATTGGACCAGGTTAACTGCCCCAAATCAGGGAACTCATATTTGGCTGACCTCATTACGATCACTGTTAGAACATGTACACAAGAGTCCTCTGCAGTGGTAATGCCCCCACCTCTCAGCCAGGTGGTCTGGGTTCAGGTACAGGCACAGGCATGTGATTCTTTAAAAACAATTTACAAGAACTGTTTCTGCTTGGAAGGAGGGGGAATGTCATCTGCACGTGGAGGATGATGCTTATTGTGGAGGCCAGATCAGCTCCAGCTTCTTCCTTTGTCAGATGGATAATTATCAGGTAATTGAGTCATTGAGTCATACAGCATGGAAACAGACCATTTGGCCCAACTCATCCATGCCAACCAACTTTCCCAAATTAGTCCCACTTACCTGTGTTTGGTCCATATCCTTTGAAACCTTTCCCATCCATGTAGCTGTCCAAATATCCTTGAAATGTTGGAACTGTTCCTGCACCTACCACTCCCTCTGGCAGTTCATTCCATATAGGAACCACTCTCTGGGTGAAAAGGTTATCTCTCAGGTCCCTTTTAAATCTTTCTTTTCTTATGCCCTATACTTTTAAACTCCCCTACCCTTGTGAAACGATGCTTGCCAATTGCCTTATCTGTGCCCTTCATGATTTCATGAACCGTTTCAACCTGCTACACTTGTGAAAAGAGTCCCAGCCTATCCAGCCTCTCCTTATAACTCAAACCCCCCAGTCCTGGCAACATCCTTGTAAATCTCTTCTGAGCTCTGTCCACTTTAATAGTATCCTATCTACAGCAGGTTGACCAGAACTGTACTCAGTGTACGAAAAGGGACCTCACCAATGACCTGTATAACCTGAACGTGACATCTCAACTCCTATATTCAAAGGTCTTACCAATGAAGGCAGCATGTTAAACACCTTCTCTATAGCCTGTTTACTTGTGATGTAACTTTCGTGTAACTACATACCGGAACCACTAGGTCTCTCTTTTTTTTATTTCGAAAATATACTTTATTCATAAAATAATTTGATGGTCTGTACAGTTGGTCATGCCATACATACGTAAACGTTTACATACAGAGATCAGAATTTATCATTTGTATATACAGGTCTGTATGTTTATCAATCATATGTCCATATATTGAGCTGAGGCATCAGTGGAGCCCAGATGACTGCGTGGGCCCCCTGTTCTTCTTAGGCAGGCAGATGTTACACGGTGGTCTTTCCCCACCGCGCCTTGGCGGCAGCTCCCCCAAGCTTCAGCGGGTCCCTCAACACATAGTCCTGGACCTTGGAATGTGCCAGTCTGCAACACTTAGTCGGGGTCAACTCCTTCAGCTGGAAGATCAACAGGTTTCAGACCACCCAGAGAGCGTCCTTCACCGAGTTGATGATCCTCCAGGCACAGTTGATGTTCATCTCGGTGTACGTCCCGGGGAACAGGCGGTAGAGCACGAAGTCCTGCGTCACGGCACTGCTCGGGACGAACCTCGACAAATACCACTGCATTCCTCTCCAGACTTCCTCTGTGTAGGCACATTCCAGAAGGAGGTGTGTGACAGTCTCGTCCCCCCCGCAGCCGCTTCGAGGGCAGTGTGCAGTGCGGCTGAGAGTCCGGGCGTGCATAAATGATCTCACAGGTAGAGCCCTTCTCACCACCAGCCAAGCCATGTCTTGGTGCTGGTTGAAAAGTTCTGGCGATGAGGCATTCTGCCAAATGGCTTTGACAGTCTGCTCAGGGAACCACTCGACAGGATCCGCCCTCTCCTTTTCCCGAAGGGTCTCAAGGATACCACGTGCTGACCACTTCCTGATGGACTTGTGGTCAAAGGTGTTTTTCTTCATAAGCTTCTCCACGAAGGACAGGTGGTACGGAACGGTCCAACTACTCGGAGCGTTCCATGGCAGCGAGGCCAGGCCCATCCTCCACAACACCGGGGACAGGTAGAACCTCAGTACGTAGTGACACTTGGTGAGGTCTCTCTATTTGACAAAACTCTTCAGAGCCTACCATTAACTGTAGAAATTCTGCCCTGATTCACCTTACCATAAATACAATACCTCGCATTTAGACAAACTAAACTCCATCTGTCGCTCCTCAGTCCACCGGCCCATCTGATCAAGATCCTGTTATAATCTTAGATAATCTTCTTCACTGTCTACTAAACCATCAACTTTGGTGTCACCTGCCAACTTACTAACCATGCCTGATAAATTTTCATTTAAATTATTCATACAAATGACAAACAACAGTGGATCCAGTACCATTCCCAATGGAACACTGCTGGTCACAGGCCTCCAGTACTGCCCTCTGTCTCTGACTGTCAAGCTAGCTTTGTATCCAATTGGCTCATTCTCCCTGAATCCCATGTGATCTAATTTGAGGTTAATGGGAAAAGGCCTTGGAGTGGCCTCTTGTTTGTCATAATCAACCTACCAGCAATACCATTCGGTCTCAGTACTTTGTTGAAGATAATGACCCCTCCGCCACACACACACACACACACACACACACACACACACAAACGAACACACGATCAAATCTTCTTTTGTCATCTCTGTAGGGCTCATCCAACCACGTCGCTGCCCACTACCTACTCTGATGTGTGCTGTGACTGAATGACCTTCCTGGTTGTGTGACAGGCAGTTCCTGACCCACAGTTACAGGAAGCTAATAGTTTGAGTTGTCTATGATGATTGCTTTGAGAAATTGTGGACCACCGATTAGGAACATTTCCTATCAAGGTAGGAATACACACTTTCAACAAACAAGTTCAGCACAGAGGACTCCAAGCAGGATCAGGAGGAATATGAAAATAATTGACACAGCTCATATGTGTCACAGTCTCAAATGCAGTAACACATTAGTTTAATCGCCCCAGCTCTGAGATAATTCAAAGTGAGGCGTAACACCAGCTCTTTACAGGTAAGTGGGTGGGGTGAGCTACCATTTCCTACCCAGAAGGGTGAGCTGTGAGTTACAGTGAGGAATGAACCTAGTCCTAGTTGACTGAAATCTGCCATGTGAATTAACACCATAATCTGTGTGTTCAATTAGACAAGTTCGAGGGAAGGATTTTGGCTGGAGCTGACCTCAGCTCTTGTTTGGGTGGTGGTGGAGCACCCTCCTGCTGGTCTGTGTGAAGTGTTTGGGTGGTGGTGGAGCACCCTCCTGCTGGTCTGTGTGAAGTGTTTGGGTGGTGGTGGAGCACCCTCCTGCTGGTCCGTGTGAAGTGTTTGGGTGGTGGTGGAGAACCCTCCTGCTGGTCTGTGTGAAGTGTTTGGGTGGTGGTGGAGCACCCTCCTGCAGGTCTGATGGAAGTGTTTGGGTGGTGGTGGAGCACCCTCCTGCTGGTCTGTGTGAAGTGTTTGGGTGGTGGTGGAGCACCCTCCTGCAGGTCTGATGGAAGTGTTTGGGTGGTGGTGGAGAACCCTCCTGCTGGTCTGTGTGAAGTGTTTGGGTGGTGGTGGAGCACCCTCCTGCTGGTCTGTGTGAAGTGTTTGGGTGGTGGTGGAGCACCCTCCTGCTGGTCCGTGTGAAGTGTTTGGGTGGTGGTGGAGAACCCTCCTGCTGGTCTGTGTGAAGTGTTTGGGTGGTGGTGGAGAACCCTCCTGCAGGTCTGATGGAAGTGTTTGGGTGGTGGTGGAGCACCCTCCTGCAGGTCTGATGGAAGTGTTTGGGTGGTGGTGGAGCACCCTCCTGCTGGTCTGTATGAAGTGTTTGGGTGGTGGTGGAGCACCCTCCTGCTGGTCTGTGTGAAGTGTTTGGGTGGTGGTGGAGCACCCTCCTGCAGGTCTGTGTGAAGTGTTTGCGTGGTGGTGGAGCACCTCCTGCTGGTCTGATGGAAGTGTTTGGGTGGTGGTGGAGCACCCTCCTGCAGGTCTGTGTGAAGCTGAGTGCTGATGCATTGGAAGTTAGAAAATGCCCACTTTTCAAGGAAATGTAAATTTGCATACAGTAATCCTGTGGCTATGATGCAGGAAACGAGGAAACTGAGTAAAGTGACATAGTAGCAGATGGTGAAAACTGTCATTACTCTGCCAAAGAACCGCATGCCCAGCTGGATGAATGTGCAGATGTCTGTAGTCTTGCCTGTTAGACCTGGAAACAGTGCAGGAACAAACTCAAAGACCTGACCCAGGCAGCTGCTTCCCAGTTTCAGTCTTGTCTTTATTGTCAGCGCAGCCCTGCAATATCTCAGAGAACCAGAAAAATGATTCTATCCTCCCACACAGATATTCAAAACTGTTCAACCTGTCGGTCATTCCCACTCTGCCTTTCCGTTTTCTGAACAAATCACTCTATAATACCGAGGCCTGGGGTTCCTCTGGTGCAGTGATAATGTGGCTACCCTGAGTCAAGAGGCATCAGTTCAAGTCTTGCCTGCTCCAGAAGTTTGTAATAATATTTTTGAACAGGCTGATTTAAAACTGTCTATAATATCTGGAAAAAGATCCACATCTGGGGATCACTACTCTTTCACATGCTCACATCAGCTGAAGAAACTTCAACAGATATTGGAAGGAAATCAAGAGCTTGAGGTGTGGTTGACTGTAGGCTGCAGGAATAACAAGCCAGGTTTCCTGGCCCTACAGTGATCCATTCCTTTTATCATTCGTGAAACCACTCATTCAGTCTAGTCACTTCTTGATGTTTTCTTCATGAAGCAGTCATCATTTTCCTAGTTCCTCCATCTAGGCTGTAATCAAATCCCATTCCCATTCTCTATCACTCACTCTTACCCTTGGAAACAGTAGGTCAGTGACTGTGGTTTGTACATGTTGACTTGGTGGGTCACCACTGGATGCTGTACAAGATGCTGGAGGAAAGGTTGGTTCAGCTCTTAGGCCGGGTTCACAGCCAGATCCATATTTCAAAAGACAAGATTTAGCTGCAGCTCAGGAGTTATTAGATGCAGCAGAGCTCCTATCATGAAGACAATATGACACTGGGAGGGCAAGGAGTTATTCCGAGTTAGGTGTGGCATTCACCAGGGCATGGCTCCACTGTCTTTACCATGGAGCATGGAGATACCTGGATCAGTTGATCATCAATGTGAGTCATCATAACACTCTAAGCTTTCAGAGCAGAATTAGGCCATGTGGCCCATTGGGTCTGTTCCGCCATTCAATCATGATTGATATGTTTCTCAATCCCAATCTCCTTACTAATCAAGAACCTATTTATCTCTGTCTTAAAGATGCTCAATAAATTGTCCCAGTGGATGCTGGGACAGTGAGAAAAATTTAAGGAGGAGTTAGACAGATTTTTAATCAGTAACGGGTTAAAGGGTTATGCAGAGTGGATAAGAAAGTGGAGTTGAGGCTGAGATGAGGTCAGTCATGATGGTTTCATAGTTTCATAACAGAAGCAGGATAAGGCCATTTGGCCCATCGAACCATTCATTAAGATCATGGCTGATCTATCCATCATCTCAACTCCTCCTGTCTGCATTATCCCTTAATTCCCCTCCCAAGCAAAAACCCATCCAACTGTGTCTTGAATATATTTAATGAAACTGCTTCTACTGCTTTCTGGGTAAAGAATCCATAGATTGACTACTGTTTGGGAAAAGCTGTTCCTCCTCATCTCTGTCCTAAATCTATTCCCCCTAATCCTGAGGCCATGTCCCCTAGTCTTAGTCTCACCTACCATTGGAAACAACTTGCCGCCTCTATCTTATGTATCCCTTTCATAATTTTATAAGATCCCCTCTCATTCTGCTAAATTACAGTGAGTACAGTCCCAGGTGGCTCAACTTCTCCTCACAGGGTAACCCCCTCATCTCCGGAGTCAACCTGGTGAACCTCCTCAGCACTGCCTCCAAAGCCAATATCCCCTTCCTCAAGTAAGGAGACCAGAACTCCGCACAATACTCCAGGTGCGGCCTCACCAACACCTTGTACATTTGCAGCCGAAACTCCCTGCTCTTAAATTCAATCCCCCCAGCAATGAAAGCCAATGTTCTGTTTGCCTTCCTGATTACCTGTTCCACCCACAAATCAACTTTTAGCCGTTCACATACGAGCACTCCTAAGTCCCTCTGCACAACAGCATGCTGCAATCTTTCACTATTTAAATAATACTTTGACCTACACGTTTTACTTCCAAAGTGGATAACCTCACATTTACCAACATTGTATTCCACCTGCCAGACCCTTACCCACTCACCTAACCGATCTAAATCTCTCTGCAGACTCTCCACCCCCTCTGCACAGTTTGCCTTTCCACTCAATTTAGTGTCATCAGCAAACTTGGACACGTTACACTTTGTCTCTGTTTTCAAACTGTTTATATCTATCATGAACAGTTGTGGACCCAACACTGACCCCTGTGGCACTCCACTCACCACTGATCTTCAACCAGAGAAATACCCATTTATCCCAACTCTCTGCTTTCTATTGGTTAACCAGTCCTCTATCAATGCTAGTACATTCCTTGCAACTCCATGCATTCTTATTTTATGGATGAGTCTTTTATGCGGCACCTTATGGAACATCTTCTGGAAATTGAAGTATAACATCCACCTGTTCCCCTGCATCCACTGCACTTCTTATCTCCTCAAAGAACACAGAACATAGAACCTCCCAGCACAGTACAGGCCCTTCAGCCCTTGATGTTGCACTGACCTGTGGAACCAATCTGAAGCCCATCTATCCTACACTATTCTATTCTCATCCATATGTCTATCCAAAGACCATTTAAATGCCCTTAAAGTTGGTGAGTCTACTACTGTTGCAGGCAGAGTGTTCCACATCCCTACTACTCTCTGAGTAAAGAAACTACCTCTAACATCTGACCTATATTCATCACCCCTTAATTTACAGCTATGTCCCCTTGTACTAGCCATCACCATCCAAGGAAAAAGGCTTTCACTGTCCACTCTATCTAACCCTCTGATTATCACATATGTCTCAATTAAGTCGCCTCTCAACTTTCTTCTAATGAAAACAGCCTCAAGTCCCTCAGCCTTTCCTCATAAGACCTTCCCCCCAGACCAGGCAACATCCTGATAAATCCTCTCTGCACCCTTTCCAAAACTTCCACATCCTTCCTATAATGCGATGACTAGAACTGTACGTAATACTCCAAGTGCAGCCACACCAGTGTTTTGTACAGCTGCAGCATAACCTCATGGTTCCAAAACCCAATCCTTCAACCAATAAAAGCTAACACATCGTATGCTTTCTTAACAACCCTATCAACTTGGGTGGCAACTTTCAGGGTCATCCACACTACCAAGAATCTTACCATTACCGCAGTACTCTGCATTCCTGTTGCTCCTTCCAAAATGAATCACCTCACACTTTTCCACATTAAATTCCATTTGCCACCTCTCAGCCCAGCTCTGTAGCTTATCTATTTCTCTCTGTAACCTACAAAATTCTTTGTCAATATCCATAGCTCTACCAACTCTCGTGTCATCCACAAATGTACTAACCTATCCTTCTCTGCCTCATCCAGGTCATTTATAAAAATGACAAACAGCAGTGGACCCAAAACAGATCCTTGTGGTACCCCACTAGTATCTGAACTCCAGAATAAATATTTCCTAAAAAACCACCACCCTTGTCTTCTTACAGCTCACCAATTTCTGATCCAAACTGCTAAATCACCCTCAATCTCATGCCTCTGTATTTTGTCCAATAACCTACTGTGGGGAACCTTATCAAACCCAAGCACTTTACTGAAATCCATATACACCACATCAACAGCTTTACCCTCATCCACCTGTTTGGTCACCTTCTCATAGAACTCAATAAGGTTTGTGAGGTACGACCTACCCTTCACAAAACTGTGTTGACTCTTCCTAATCAAATTATTCATCTGTCGATCATTATAAATCCTATAACCTTTTCCAACACTTTATCCACAACCGAAGTAAGTCTCACTGGTCTATAATTACCAGGGTTGTCTTTACTCCCTTTCTTGGACAAGGGAATAATATTTGCTGTCCTCCAGTCTTCTGGCATTAATCCTGTAGACAATGAAGACATAAACATCAAAGTCAAAGGCTCTGCAATCTTCTCCCTGACTTCCCAGAGAATCTGAGGATAAATCCCATCCAGCCCAGGGTATTTATCTATTTTACACTTTCCAGAATTACTAACACCTCCTCTTTTGCACCTCATCGCATCTAGTCTCATAACCTGAATCTCAGTATTCTCCTTGACCACATTCTCTTTTTCCTGTGTGAATACTGACAAAAAGTATTCATTTAGCACTTCCCCTATCTCGTCTGATTCTACACAAAACTTCCCCCTACCACGCTTGATTGGCCCTAATCTTATTCTAGTCATTCCTTTATTCCTGATATTGCAGTAAAAAGCCTTAAGGTTTTCCTTGATCCTATCCACCAATGACTTCTCATGTCCCCTCCTGGCTCTTCGTAGCTTTCTCTTTAGGTCTTTCCTGGCTAACTTGTAACTCTCAAGTCCCCTAACTGAGTCTTCACATCCCATTCTAACATAAGCTATCTCCTTCCTCTTGACAAGAGATTCAACTTCCTTAGTAAACCACAGCTCCTGCACTCGACAACCTCCTCCCTGCCTGACAGGTACATATTTATCAAGGACACACAGTAGCTGGTCCTTGAATAAGCTCCACATTTCAATTGTGCCCATCCCCTGCACCTTCCTTCCCCATCCTATGCAGCTTAAATCTTGTCTAATTGCATCATAATTGCCTTTCCCTCAGCTATAACTCTTGCCCTGCAGTATATATCTATACCTTTCAATCACTAAAGTAAACATAACCAAATTGTAGTCACTATCACCAAAGTGCTCTCTTATTTCCAAATCTAACACCTGCCTGGGTTCGTTACCCAGTACCAAACCCAATGTGGTCTTGCCCCTTGTTGGCCTGTCTACATAGTGCGTCAGGAAACCCTCCTGCACATATTGGACAAAAACTGACCAATCTAAAGTACTGAACTATAGTTTTCCTAGTCAATATTTGAAAAGTTAAAGTCCCCTATAACAACTACCCTGTCGCTCTCGTTCCTATTAAGGATCATCTTAGCTATCTTATTCTCTACATCTCTGGAACTATTTGGAGACCTATAGAAAACTCCCAACAGGGTGACCTCTCCTTTCCTGTTTCCAATCTCAGCCCAGTAGATAAGTCCTCAAATGGCCTTCTGCAACCGTACTGCTGTCCTTGACCAACAATGCCACACCACCCCTTCTTTTATCATTTTCTCTGTTCTTACTGAAACATCTAAATCCCAGAAGCTGCAATAACCATTCCTGTTCTTGTTTTACCCATGTCTCTGAAGTGGCCATAACATTGAATCCCAGGTACCAGCCCATGATGCAGGTTCACCCACTTTATTCCGGATGTTCCTGAAGTAGACACACTTCAAACCAACTCCTTGCCTGCCGGTACCTTCTTGCGATCTTGAAATCTTAGTTCTGACTTCACTACTCTCATCCTCCCTGTACACTGGAACTACAATTTCGGTTCCCATCCCCCTGCTGAATTAGTTTAAACCCACCCAAGGAGCATTACCAAACTACCCCCTTCTCCCTAGGATATTGGTACCCATCTGGTTCAGGTGAAGACCATCCTGTTTGTAGAGGTCCCATCTTCCCCAGAAAGAGTCCCAATTATCCAGGGATCTAAAACTCTCCCTCCTGCACCATCCCTGTAGCCATGTGTTCAGCTCCTCTCTCTCCCTATTCCTTGCTTCGCTAGCACATGGCACAGGTAACAAACCAGGGATAACAACTCTGATTGTTCTAACTCTAAGCTTCCTTCATAACTCCCTGAATTTCTGCTTTAAATCCCCATCTCTCTTCTTACCTAACTCATTGGTGGCTATGTGGACCATGACTTGGAGCTGCTCCCCTTTCCCCTCAAGGATCCTGAAAACATCACAAGCCCTGGCACCTGGGAGGCAATGTACTAACCGTGAGTTTCTCTTGTTTCCACAGAACCTGTCCCCCCTAACTATGGAGTCCCCAAGAACTCCAGGAAATTTGTCAAACATGACATTCCCTTCTTGAATCCATGCTGCATCTGCCTAATAGAACCCTTTCCATCCAGATGTCTCACTATTTCTTCTTTAATGATAGCCTCCAGCATCTTCCCTCCTACAGATGTTAAGCTAACTGGCCTATAGTTACGTACGTTTTGCCTTCACAATTTTTAAACAGCAGTGTGACATTCGCTGTCTTCCAGTCCACCTAGACCTGCCCGGAGGCCAGTGAATTTTGGTAAATTACCACTAACGCATCTACTGTAACTTCTGCCATTTCTTTCAGCACCCTGGGATGCATTCCATCAGGACCAGGGGACTTACCTACCGTTAGACCCACAAATTTGGTCAACACTACACCTTTAATGATAACAATTGAATTGAGGTCCTCACCTCCCATCGTATCCTTAAATCATCCTTTGGCATGTTAGACACATCTTCCATTATGAAGACTGACACAAAATAGGTATTCAAGGTCTTGGCCATTTCAGCAATACTCAATCATTATTCCCCTTGCTCATCCTGCAAGGGACCTAAGTCCACTTTAGCCACTTTTCTGTTTTATCTATATTTACAAAATCTTTTCCTACCTGTTTTTATATTCTGTGCTAGTTTGCATTCATAATCTATCTTTCTTTTCTTTATTGTTTGCTTTGTGGTTCTTTGTTGCTTTTTAAAGTTTACCCAATCTTCCAGTTTCCCCACTACTCTTGGCTACTTTGTCAGCCGGAACCTTTAACTGGACGTGTTCCTTTATTTCCTTGGTTACCCAAGGCTGGCTTTTCCTACCCTTAACTGGAATATACTTTCCTTGAGCACTGTGAAAAATCTCTTTGAAAGTCCTCTACTGTTCCTCAACCGTTCTGCCATGTAACTTGTGCTCCCAGTCTCCTTTCTCATCCCATGATAGTCTCCCTTGTTTAAGGATAATAGCCTGGTTTTAGATGATACTATTTTACCATCCATTTGTATATGAAATTCGACCATACTGTGATCACTGTTTCCAAGAGGATCCTTCACTATCAGATCATTAACTTTACCCATGTTACAACACGGGGTAAACCCTCCTGCGAACTTAAACCAGCAACACAGAAAAGATGTATCCTATGCAGTAATTTGTAGATTTGAGAGGCCAAGAACTATTTAAAGTAAAAATTAATAACCTTATTTCTTAAAGTATAACAGAGAATAATTAACTAACAACTATTTACAACTCCTTCCTCTAACATATCTTTTACCTTCCCTTCTATAATGCTAGTTTGATAAATCTCGCCCCCCCCACTAAGATTTACCAAAACTTCAAGTTTTCAAAACCAGCCAAATATCAAATCTTCTCTTCATATCTTACTCAGTCTTCTTTTCTTCTTAAGGATTTCTGTTTCATAAGTGACTGATCGATAAAGGTACCTTTAAGAGAGCTATTTTTCAAGCAGTCTCTACATGTTGGTGGCATGGCAGTTCGTTCAATTTTCCTCGGTCTTATACCCCCAAAGCATTGGATTTTGTCATTGGCTTTTAAGATCGTCAATATACTCAATTCAAACTGGATTGGAGATTGTTTTTCTGGGGGGGTTCTAGAATTTAAACTGATTGGCCTAATTCGAATCCGCTTTTGTCTCCAGGCAACCAGCTACCCTAGCTGCCCCTGTAGCTGGACTACGTTACATTGCATCTTATTCAGAACATTTGGTGCTGTCAGGTAGTTCTGCTCGCTTTTAACTC
This sequence comes from Hemiscyllium ocellatum, assembly GCF_020745735.1. NCBI lineage: Eukaryota > Metazoa > Chordata > Chondrichthyes > Orectolobiformes > Hemiscylliidae > Hemiscyllium > Hemiscyllium ocellatum. The sequence continues at coordinate 1,709,817 of NC_083420.1, forward strand.
TCTTAAAGGTACAGTACACCCACATCTTCATAATACCATCTCATTAAATACCAGATCTAAAATTGCATGCTCCCTTGTAGGTTCTGGAACATGCTGTTCAAGAACATTATCATGGATGAGCACTTCGAACTCCTCTTCAAGACTGCCTCTACCACCTTGATTCGGCCAATCACTGCGCATGTTAAAGACCCCATGACTACTGTTTCTCTACTCTTATATGCCTCATACATTTCCTGATTGATCTTCTGTGTCACTGTAGCATTATTATTGGGTGGCCAATAGACTACTCCCACCAGTGACTTCTCCCCCTCACGATGTCCTCTTTGGCATCATGAATGGGTCAAACCCTTCCTGATCATCTTCAGCATCTCCTATTCTTCATATTCTCCCAGGTTTCCTCTGCAGATGACCTTAAAAACATTAGACACGAGCAGGAGGAGGCCATTCAGCCCATTGAGTCTGCTTCACCATTCACTGAGACCACAGCTGTCTCTCTCTGTCAGTCATAGAGTCATAGAGATGTACCGCACAGAAACAGACCCTTCAGTCCAACCTGTCCATGCCGACCAAATATCCCAACCCAATCTACTCCCACCTGCCAGCACTTGGCCCATATCCCTCCAAACCCTTCCTGTTCATATATCCATCCAAATGCCTCTTAAATGTTGTAATTGTACCAGCCTCCACCACATCCTCTGGCAGCTCATTCCATACACGTACCACCCTCTGCATGAAAAAGATGCCCCTTAGATCCCTTTTATATCTTTCCCCTCTCACCGACCCCAGGGAAAAGACTTTGCCAATTTACCCTATCCATGCCCCACATAATTTTGTAAACCTCTATAAGGTCACCCCTCAGCCTCCAGGGAGAACAGCCCCAGCCTGTTCAGCTTCTTTCCCTTGTTGCCCCCGGTGAGAGGTGAGCCTTGGCTAAGGGTGCTGTTAACTGCCCCTTACCCTTTCTCTCGCTGCTGCCAAATCCTTCAGGAAACTGCAATTCAGGCAGGCAAGAAAAATCTCCCCACAAACTGCTGGAGAAACTCAGCAGGTCTGGCACTATCTGTGGAGACAGAACCAGAGCTAACGTTTCAGGTTCAGTGATCCTTCTTCAGATGCAGTTTCTCCAGCAATTTCTGGTTTTGATTCGAAACATTAATTCTGTTTCACCCTCCTACACTTTCTGTGTTTGTATTCGATCAGGAATCTACCAAAAGATTTGAGTTTTTAACGCAGTGCTCGGATCTGTCCGATTGAAAAGTATTCTTTCGGTCATTTTTCCCGGTGAATACGTTGATTATAAAAATCAAAAAGACCTTTTTTTTAAAAAAGCTTATTAATTTATATTCGATATCTAGAGAATTTCGAAGTTCCGATGTTAATCCTTCCAGTGCAGCTGGTCCGTCTCTGGATCAATGGGAACACTGTGAAGATATTGTCAGGAAGATGACCCTCTCGGCAGTGACACATGAAGCTGCTGTTTAATGGGGGACAGGTTCAAACTCCAGCATTCGGTACCACGGAGCTCGCTTCTGATTTTAATTCTCACACTGGCATTTGTCTAGCTGCCAGGTGAATCCGAGGAAATGTTCAGTGTGTGTGTGTGTGTGTCAGCGGGCAGGTCCAGGGCGATGGTCCCCCGATGGGATCTTGTTGCTGGAGATCTCCAAGCGGATCTGACCCTGGAATGATGGAGCCGAGAGACCAGTCTCCGTTCACTCAGACAGTGCCATCATTATCACTCTCAGATCCCCCCCATCACTCCCCCCAACATCCTCCCCCCACCCCCACCCCCCGCCCAGAGGGTTTGTACAGAACCCCAAATTCCATCCAGTTCCCCCACCCTCCAGGCTCTCCCTCACCCCCCAGGCACCCCCCACCCCCAGGCTCCCTCCCCCACCCCCAGGCTCTCCCCCACCTCCAGGCCCCACCCCCAGGCTCCCCCCACCCCCAGTCTCCCCCTTACCCCCAGCCACCCCCCCACCCCAAGCCTCCCCCCTCCCCCAGGTTCTCCCCCCTCCCCCAGGCTCTCCCTCTCCCCCAGGCTCTCCCCCCACCCCCAGGCCCCCCACCCCCACCCCCAGGCTCCCCCCCCGGCCGGGGAGTGTGTGTGTTTGATGAACTCAGTGCTGTTTACATTTCAGCCTGAACCAAACCCGCAAAATGAATGCAGCGGGAGGGGCAAACCCCCCCCCACAATGAGCACCACACCCCCCCAACCCACCGTGAATGGGGAACATCACACCCCCTCCCCATCACACACCCCCATCACACCCCTTCCCCCATACACCCCCTCCCCATCACACCCCCTCCCCATCACACCCTCATCACACCCCCTCCCCGTCACACACCCCATCACACCCCTTCCCCCATACACCCCCTCCCCATCACACCCCCTCCCCATCACACCCCCTCCCCATCACACCCCCATCACACCCCCTCCCCATCACACCCCCATCACACCCCCTCCCCGTCACACACCCCATCACACCCCTTCCCCCATACACCCCCTCCCCATCACACCCCCTCCCCATCACACCCCCATCACACCCCCTCCCCATCACACCCCCATCACACCCCCTCCCCGTCACACACCCCATCACACCCCTTCCCCCATACACCCCCTCCCCATCACACCCCCTCCCCATCACACCTCCTCCCCATCACACCTCCTCCCCATCACACCCCCTCCCCATCACACCTCCTCCCCATCACACCTCCTCCCCATCACACTACCCCATCACACCCCTTCCCCCATACACACCCTCCCCGTCACACCCCCTCCCCATCACACTACCCCATCACACCCCTTCCCCCATACACCCCCTCCCCGTCACACCCCCTCCCCATCACACTACCCCATCACACCCCTTCCCCCATACACCCCCTCCCCATCACACCCCCTCCCCATCACACCCCCTCCCCATCACACCCCCATCACACCCCCTCCCCATCACACCCCCTCCCCATCACACCCCCTCCCCATCACACCCCTTCCCCATCACACCCCCTCCCCATCACACCCCCCCGTCACACCCCCTCCCCATTACACACCCCATCACACCCCCTCCCCATCACACCCCCATCACACCCCCTCCCCATCACACCCCCCCATCACACCCCCTCCCCATCACACCCCTTCCCCATCACACCCCCTCCCCATCACACCCCCCCATCACACCCCCTCCCCATCACAACCCCCCATCACATCCCCTCTCCATCACACCCCTTCCCCATCACATCCCTTCCCCCAAACACCCCCTCCCCATCACACCCCTTCCCCCATCATATCCCCATCACACACCCCTCCCCATCACACCTCCTCCCCATCACACCCCCTCCCCATCACACCCCCTCCCCATCACACACCCCCATCACACCCCCTCTCCATCACACTACCCCATCACACATCCCTCCCCATCACCCCCTCCCCATCACACACCCCATCACACCCCCTCCCCATCACATCTCATCCCCATCACACCCCCTCCCCATCACATCTCATCCCCATCACACCCCCTCCCCATCACCCCCTCCCCATCACATCTCATCCCCATCACACCCCCTCCCCATCACACACCCCCATCACACCCCCTCCCCATCACCCCCTCCCCATCACATCTCATCCCCATCACACCCCCTCCCCATCACACCCCCTCCCCATCACACCCCTTCCCCATCACACCCCCTCCCCATCACACTATCCCATCACACCCCCTCCCCATCACATCTCATCCCCATCACACCCCCTCCCCATCACATCTCATCCCCATCACACCCCTTCCCCATCACACCCCCTCCCCATCACACTATCCCATCACACCCCCTCCCCATCACACCCCCTCCCCATCACACCCCTTCCCCATCACACCCCCTCCCCATCACACTATCCCATCACACCCCCTCCCCATCACATCTCATCCCCATCACACCCCCTCCCGAACACACCCCCTCCCCCATCACCCCCCCCCCCCCGTGTGTGTGTATATACACCTGTCTCTCACATTTCCTCCTCTCTCTCTCTCTCACACACACACTGCTGCTGTCTCTGTGTACCCCTCTCCCCGGGGGTCAGTGTGTGTCTGCCTGTGTGTGTGTCTGGGGGTGTGTGTGTGTGTCTGTGTGTGTGTGTGTCTGGGGGGTGGGGGGGGGGGGCGGTGATGCTGACTCCGGGATCTCTCCCTGTACTCTCACGTCTCTCGGAGTGACCGGGACCGCGATGCGCAGGACCGGCCTGGACACGGACTGAGGCTGGGGGGAGGATGGCGTACATTCAGGTAGGACCCGGGGGCAGGGGGCGGGGGGGGAGGGAGGCTCCCCCCGGGGGGTGCCCACTACACCCGGGGGACAGCTCCCCCCCCGGGCTGCAGCTGGAAGGTGCCGGCACGGAGCTGGAGCCGGCTCCGGGATCAGTCCCGGAGTCTCGGAGTGAAGCTGCTGCATCAACCCCCCCCCCTCCCCTCCCCTCCCCTGGGGCACATCAGCCTGACCCCCCGGGGTCTCACACCGTGCACACTCACCGTGCACACACTCACTGCATACTCACACCGTGCACACACTCACTGTGCACACTCACACCGTGCACACTCACTCACTCACCGTGCACACACTGATCGTGCACACTGACCACTCACATTGTGCACACACGGGCCGTTCACACTCACACCGTGCACTGCGTGTGTGTGTGTAAACACTGAATGTGCAAACAACTGTTGCTCGGGAAAACTCAGCAAAAGCTTTGTCAGAAACCTCGCGCAGTCTCCGGCAGTTTGTGTGTGTGTGTCTGTGTGTCTCTCTCTCTGTCTGTGTGTGTGTCTGTCTGTATGTCTGTGTGTCTGTCTGTCTATGTGTCTGTGTATGTCTGTGTGTGTGTCTGTGTGTCTGTCTATGTCTGTGTGTGTCTGCGTGTATGTGTGTGTGTCTGTCTGTGTGTATGTGTGTGTCTGTGTGCTTGTCTCTGTGTGTCTGTGTTTGTGTGTGTCTGTCTGTGTGTCTGTGTGTATCTGTGTCTGTGTGTGTCTGTGTGTGTGTGTCTGTCTGTGTGTGCGTGTGTGTGTGTGTCTGTCTCTGTGTGTGTCTGTCTCTGTGTGTGTGTCTGTGTGTATGTGTGTGCGTGTGTCTGTCTGTCTGTGTGTGTGTCTGTCTGTGTGTCTGTGTGTGTGTGTCTGTCTGTGTGTGTATGTGTGTGTGTCTGTGTGTGCATGTGTCTGTGTGTGTGTCTGTCTCTGTGTGTCTGTGTGTGTGTATGTCTGTGTGTGTGTGTGTCTGTCTGTGTGTCTGTGTGTGTGTCTCTGTGTGTGTGTGCGTCTGTCTGTCTGTGTGTGTGTCTGTGTGTGTGTGTCTGTCTGTGTGTGTGTGTCTGTGTGTGTGTGTCTGTGTGTGTGTGTGTCTCTGTGTGTGTGTGTCTGTGTGTGTGTCTGTGTCTGTCTGTGTGTGTGTGTCTGTGTGTGTCTCTGTGTGTGTGTGTCTGTCTGTGTGTGTGTGTGTCTGTGTGTGTGTCTGTGTGTGTGTGTCTGTGTGTGTGTGTGTGTCTGTGTGTCTGTGTGTGTGTGTCTGTGTGTGTGTGTGTGTGTCTGTGTGTGTGTGTCTGTGTGTGTGTGTGTGTGTGTGTGTGTGTTTGGCGGGAGTTCCCTGGGACTGGGAGCTGTGTGCAGGCTCCGGCCGCGGTTACCATGGAGACCGCTCATGCAGCCAGTTCTGCGGCCGCGTCAAGGCCTGGCCCAGGGACAGTGGCCCCACAACCCCCCACCCCTGGGGGGCAACTTCCATAACCCCCCCAACCCCTGGGGGGCAACTGCCATAACCCCCCCCAACCCCTGGGGGGCAACTGATATAAACCCCCCACCCCCGGGGGGCAACGGCCATAACCCCCCCAACCCCTGGGGGGAAACTGATATAACCCCCCCCACCACCCTTGGGGGGGGCAACAGCCATTACCCAGCCCCCTCCCCGCATCTGCCATTACCCCCCACCTTTGGGAAATTGCCAATACCCAACCCCCCACCTCCGGGAACTGCCATTATCGCCCCCCCCTCCCCAACAGGGCGTAACCACATTACCCCTGTGGGCAACTGCCAATCCCCCTCTGCCTCCTCCTGGGCATTACTGCTATCACCCCTGGGGGGGGCAACTGCTTTTATTCCCAATTCCCCAACTCTCTGGGAGCACCAATAGCCCTCCCAGTCTTCCCCCACGGCAGCCCCGTTAACTGTGTGTGTGTGTGTGTGTGTGTCTGTGTGTGTGTCTGTGTGTGTGTGTGTGTGTGTGTGTGTGTGTGTCTGTGTGTGTGTCTGTGTGTGTGTGTGTGTGTGTGTCTGTGTGTGTGTGTGTGTGTGTGTGTGTCTGTGTGTGTGTCTGTGTGTGTGTCTGTGTGTGTGTGTGTGTGTCTGTGTGTGTGTCTGTGTGTGTGTGTGTGTGTGTGTGTGTCTGTGTGTGTGTGTGTGTGTGTGTCTGTGTGTGTGTCTGTGTGTGTGTCTGTGTGTGTGTGTGTGTGTGTCTGTGTGTGTGTGTGTGTGTGTGTCTGTGTGTGTGTCTGTGTGTGTGTGTGTGTGTCTGTGTGTGTGTGTGTGTGTGTGTGTGTGTGTCTGTGTGTGTGTCTGTGTGTGTGTGTGTGTGTGTCTGTGTGTGTGTGTGTGTGTCTGTGTGTGTGTGTGTGTGTCTGTGTCTGTGTGTGTGTCTGTGTGTGTGTGTGTGTGTGTGTCTGTGTGTGTCTGTGTGTGTGTCTGTGTGTGTGTGTGTGTGTCTGTGTGTGTGTGTGTGTGTGTGTGTGTGTGTGTCTGTGTGTGTGTGTGTGTGTGTCGGGGGAACGGTGGGAGGGTGATTGTTAATGAAGTGAGTGTGTCTGATTCAAACACTAAACTGTTTCTTTTCCCCCCTCCATCGCTCTCTAAAAGGACAGTTGGAACCAATAGACCAGGTGAGGCTGCACCCACGGACACTCCGGCCCCCACCCCCCAGCACAGCAGGTCTCCAAACACACAGGCTCCCCCCTCACCCCTCCCCTCCCCCTCCCCCTTCTCCTCCTTCTCCTCCCCTCCCTCTCCCCCCTCTCCTCCCCCTCCCCCTCCCGCCCCTCCCCTCCCCACTCCCCCCTCTCCTCTCCCTCCCCCTCACCCCTCTCCTCCCCCTCCCCCCTCCTCCCCCCTCCCCTCCCCCTCCCCCCTCCTCCCCATCCCCCTCTCCTCCCTCCTCCCCTTCCCTTACCCCTCCTCCTCCTCCCCTCCCCTCCCCACTCCCCCCTCTCCTCTCCCTCCCCCTCACCCCTCTCCTCCCCCTCCCCTCCCCTCTCTTCCCCTCCCCTCTCTTCCCCTCCCCTCTCCCTTCCCCTACCCCTCTCCTCCTTCCCCCCTCTCCCCTTCCCTTACCCCTCCTTCTCCCCCTCCCCTCCCCCCTCTTCCCTCTCCCCTCCCCTCCCCCATCCTCCACCTCCCCTCCCTCCTCCCCTTCCCTCCCCCTCTCTCCTCCCCCTCCCCTCCCCTTCCTCCCCTCCCCCTCCATTCCCCCCTCCAACCTCCTCCACTCCCTCCTCCTCCCCCTTCCTCCCTCCCCCTCCCCCTCTCCCCCATCCCCTCCTCACCCCCTCTCCCCCCTCCCCTCCTCCTCCTCCTCCTCCTCCTCCCCCTCCCCTCCCCATGGATGCTCAGAAAAACAGCATTCAGAGAAAACATGGAGCTGTCACAGACCTGGGAGAGGGGCAGAGGAAAACGGGGGAGCAGGGTGAGGGAGGGGCTGGGGTTAGTTGGAGAAGAGAGGCAGGAAGGGGGGAAGTGGGGGAGGGGAAAAGAGGGTGGGCGGACTAGCAGCAGCTGAATGTGAGAGGAGCTCAGGGCTGTGAGCATGTGGGGGAGGGTGAGTGCAGGAAGGGTGAGTGTGGGAGGGAGTATGGAGGGGAAGGGAGTGTGTTGGGGTTGGGAATGTGGGGAAAGGGGAGGGAAGTGGGGGCGAGTGTGAGGGCAGGGGAGAGTAGAATGTGTGGGGGGTATGGCAGGAAGGGGGGGAGAGTTCAAGGGGCGAGTGTGGAGTCGGGGGTGGGGAGGGGGTAATTGTGTGCTCTGCTCAATTTGTGTTTTCCCTTTGTCGAAGCAGGGCTTCCTGTCCAGAGTGTCGGATTTGCTCCTGTGCAGGTGGACGTGCAGGAAGTGCTGTGAGAAATGCTCAGACTGTAGCTGCTGCCAAGCCACTGAGGATGAGGTGGAGATCCTGGGGCCGTTCCCTGCTCAGACCCCTCCCTGGCTGTAAGTCTCATCTGAAGTGGGTTCATTGTTGCAGCAGCCAGAGACTCCACCCCTTTCAGCCCGGGTGCTGACTTCACAGGCTCTGGTTAATATTGTTATTAATGTTGTTGTTGCTGTCAATCCCCAGGCTCTTGGCAGTGATCCATTGGCATCAGTGTCATTTGCCAATCAGCAACACACTGGTGATGGTGTGTAAACTTGATGCTGGGGGTGTGTGTGTGTGTGTGTGTGTGTGTGTGTGTGTGTGTGTGTGTGTGTGTGTGTGTGTGTGTGTGTGTGTGTGTGTTTGAGAGAGTCTGTGTGTGTGTTTGTGTGAGTGAGTCTGTGTTTGTGTGTGTGTGAGAGAGTCTGTGTGCGTGTGTGTCTGTGTGTGTGTGTGTGAGAGAGAGTCTGTGCGTGTGTGTGAGAATCTGTGTGTGTGTGTGTATGTGTGTGAGAGAAGAGAGTCTGTGTGTGTCTGTGTGTGAGAGTCTGTGTGCGTGTGTATGAGTCTGTGTGACCAGGCCCTGTTGGGAGAGCACTGTGACTGCAATAGGGTTAGTGAGCAGCAACTGCTCGCATCTTCTCACCGTCAAACATTATTATAGTGAAGCTCCACACAACAACCCGTCAGATACATTACTAACCAACTCAAACCAGTGACAGTTTTACATCAGTGCTATACGCAGATGGAGACTTTACTACAATGTAGGAGATTTGAACAGGCCAAAGTACAAAGTTGATGCTACACAATTCTAATTTTCTGTCAGAAAAGAGGGACAACTTTTTCACACAGAGGATGGTGCATATATGGAACAGCTGTCAGAGGAACTGGTAGAGGCAAGAATAATTACACCATTAAAAAGAAATTTGGCTAGGTACATGGATAGGAAACATTTAGCAGGATATAGGCCAAATGCAGGACTAATTCAGCTTGGGAAACCTGGTCAACATGGATGAATTGGGCCGAATGGCCTGTTTCCAAGCTGTATGATTATAGGTAGTTCACAACGAGTAGGAGGGGATGGGCTGGGAATTATCAAAGGTGACACTAAACATTGAAAATTTATAGTACAGAGGGAGGTCATTGTGTCAGAGCTGGTCAGAACATAGCCAGCTAGTCTAAACCCATGTCCCAGATCTTGGTTCACCACCCTATCAGCTTCAGCACCTCACCCAAAGGACTTTCTAACCAATCAGTGTTTCTACCTCCACTGGCACTTCAGGCAAGGAGCCAAGGTCATGTTCAAAAAGGTGAATTTTTGTGGAGGGTTTTGAGGAGGGTGGGGGCGGGGGGGAAAGTGGGAAAAGTATGAGGAGCACCAGGGACAGACTCCCCTCAGTGATAAAGCTACTGCTGAAAGCTATGAAGATGATGATAAACCTGGAAGAAGAGAGATACAGTAAACTGCAGTTGGGTTGCAGCATAAGCTTAGGTCATTTAGCCCCTCAAGCTTGTTACACCATTCAATGGGATCATGGCTGATCTGTGGCCAAATGCTGCATACCTGTACCTGCCTTTGAACCATATACTTTAATATATCTACTTCCCAAAAAGTTATCCATCTCCGATTTAAAATTAACAACTGATCTCACATCAACTGCTACTTGTGTCAAACTGCATCGTAACATCTCTCCCGAACAGTCTGGCCCTAATTCTTAGACTGTGCCCGTTAGTTTTAGAATACCCAACCAGTGGAAATAGTTTATCTTTATCTACCCTGTCTTTTCATGTTAATATCTTGCACACTTTGATCAGATCACCGTTTAACCTTCTAAATTCTAGTGAAAACAGACTTAATTTGTATAATCTGCCTTTGTAACTTTACTTACTTCACCTGACAAAGGGATACAGTCCGAAAGCTTGTGATTTCAAATAAACCTGGTGTCATGTGACTTTGGACCCTGAAGTCCAATATTGGATAAAGGTCTGTGTGGGATTTATATGAGAAGATGGAATCTGAGATTGTACAGTGTGTGTGTGAGATGGTGAATTTGTGTATTATGTGTCTATCTCGGATATTTAGAGGTTATTGTGTCCTGTTGTGAAAAGATACGTGTATTTTAAAGTACTATTTCAGTCCTGGCTCCGCTACAACACGTTAAAACAAATGTATTTAACAGCTGTCTTTAACTGTACAACAGAGCTTGTTTCATTTGTGTAATTAGTCTTTGAAACATAATTTCTTTCTAAATTCACTTTCTTATTTGTAGAAAATGCTATTTCGGGAGCAGGCTGACAATTATGTAACATACCCAGCTATTCCCTGCAATGTGGAAAGAAATTCCCCTTTATTATCTAAGATTTTCTGAAAAATTCAGGAAGAGCTATAAATTGAGGTGGTTCAGTAACTGTTACTGGCTGAAATCAGTTTGGTAAATCAGCACCAAGATCAAATTTTCACTCCAGTTCTAAAGTTCATGTCAGCACACAATAATATTTGAGGAGTATTACTCCCACATTGGGCAGGTGCCTTATACACTGGGATGCCAACTGTAATTCACATTGTACTTTTGCATGGGCTTTGCTCGAATATATGTCTATACCAGTAATCCTTGCAGAATGCAATGGTTAATTTTCTCAAACTATCCTCAGTTCAAACTAAAATGCTTATGGTGATCCACTGGTTGTTACAAATAAATAGTATCAACATTAACTTTGAATAACACTGTACTCCTCAACTTAGCCGAGACCCTATATTCAATGCTCTCCGTCTGATTGGGATGTGTGTTTTCTGAGACTCCACAAATGTATTTTTGATAATGGAGGTCACTTTGGGTCCAAGTTTGGAACCAATTTCTATGATTGACACCTAATGGAAAGTGATCACATTTGGTTTGAAGTGATTTTGGATACATTAGATCGAAGAGGAACCTGGGCAGTGAGTATAGATGGGAACAGAAGAGGCCAGTGATAGATCATGGCAGACTCTAGAGGTGACAGTATGGGTGTTAGACGTGAAGCCGTTGCAGGAAGTACAGTGACCAAGATTGAAAATGGAAAATCGGAATAAACATAGAACATAGAACATAGAAAAATACAGCGCAGTACAGGCCCTTTGGCCCTCGATGTTGCGCCGACCAAAGACTACCTAACCTACACTAGCCCAATAACCTCCATATGCTTATCCAATGCCCGCTTAAATGACCATAAAGAGGGAGAGTCCACCACTGCTACTGGCAGGGCATTCCATGAACTCACAACCCGCTGAGTAAAGAATCTACCCCTAACATCTCTCCTATACCTACCACCCCTTAATTTAAAGCTGTGTCCCCTAGTAACAGCTGACTCAATTAGTGGAAAAAGGTTCTCACTGTCAACCCTATCTAAACCCCTAATCATCTTGTACACCTCTATCAAATCTCCCCTAAACCTTCTTTTCTCCAATGAGAACAGCCCCAAGTGCCTCAGCCTTTCCTCATACGATCTTCCTATCATACCAGGCAACATCCTGGTAAACCTCCTCTGCACCCGTTCCAGTGCCTTCACATCCTTCCTATAGTATGGCGACCAAAACTGTACACAATACTCCAGATGAGGCCGCACCAGAGTCTTATACAACTGCAACATGACCTCAGGACTCCGGAACTCAATTCCTCTACCAATAAAGCCCAGTACACCATATGCCTTCTTCACAGAAACCTTGGGGATCCACTCTGAACAGGAGGAGGAGGATGACAGAACAATAACTAGGCCTGTAGAGAGGTCAAAAGAATGAGAAGGGTTAATGCCCATTCTCACACTTACAGAAGATGGCATTTGTGATGTTGATTAGGGCTGCTGAGTACTGGTCCAGGGTAGAAACATAATCGGACAGGTTCACACATAGAGTCATGGGATATGATAAAATGGCCGAGGCATTGAACAGGTGCTTTGTGTCGGTCTTCACAGTGGAGGGCACTAATAACATGCCAGTGATTGACAAAGAGATGAAAGTAGATGAGGACCTGGAAATAATGATCATCATGGAAGAGGTATTGTTGAGAAAGTGAGGTCTGCAGATGCTGGAGATCAGAGCTGAAAATGTGTTGCTGGAAAAGCGCAGCAGGTCAGGCAGCATCCAAGGAACAGGAAATTCGACGTTTCGGGCATAAGCCCTTCATCAGGATGATTACTTGGATGCTGCCTGACCTGTTGCGCTTTTCCAGCAAGAAGTATTGTTGGGCAAGCTAATGGAGCTAAGAATAGACAAGTCTCCTGGCCCTGAAGAAAGTGCACCTCAGGGTACTAAAAGAGATGGCAGGAGAAGTAGCAAATGCACTTGTGGTAATTTTTCAAACTTTGCTGAACTCTGGGGCAGTTTCAGCAGATTGGAAAACAGCAAACGAAATGGCATTGTTTCAAAAGGGCAGTAGACAAAAGATGGGGAATTATAGACCAGTTAGCTTAATTTCTGTAGCAGGGAAGATGCTTGAGTCTATTATCAAGGAAGGAATAGCAAGGCATCTCGATAGAAACTGTCCCATTGGGCAGACGCAGAATGGATTCATAAAGGGCAGGTCAGGCTTAACAAATCTTTCGGAATTCTATGAAGACATTACAAACACGGTGGATAACGGGGACCCAGTGGATGCGGTGTACCTGGATTTCCAAAAGGCCTTTGACAAGGTGCCACACAAAAGGCTGTTGCATAAGATAAAGATGCAAGGTATTAAGGGTAAAGTTTTGGAGTCGATAGAGGATTGGTGCACTAACAGGAAGCAAAGAGTGAGGATAAATCTGGTTGGCGATCAGTGACTACTGGTGTGCCTCAGGGATTGGTGTTGGGACCACAATTATTCACAATTTACATGGAGGATTTGGAGTTGGGGACGACTTGTAGTGTATCAAAGTTTGGAGATGTCACTAAGATGAGTTGCAGAGCAAATTGTGCAGAGGACTGTGAAACTTTGCTGAGGAACATAGATACTTTGAGCGAGTGGGCAATGGTCTGACAGATGGAATACAATGTTATTAAATGTGAAGTCGTCCATTTTGTTAGGAAGAACAGTGAAAAGAGATATTACTTATTGATAGAATCTGTGGGTGAGCGCCATGCCTCTTGGAATTCCCTGGCTGTTCTCTGTTTGGCTTGTCCTATAATAGTAGTGTTGCCCCAGTCAAACTCATGTTGCTTGTCATCTGCGTGTGTGGCTACTGAGGATAGCTGGTCGTGTCGTTTCGTGGCTAGTTGGTGTTCATGGATGCGGATCGTTAGCTGTCTTCCTGTTTGTCCTATGTAGTGTTTTGTGCAGTCCTTGCATGGGATTTTGTACACTACATTGGTTTTGCTCGTACTGGGTATTGGGTCCTTTGTCCTGGTGAGTTGTTGTCTGAGAGTGGCTGTTGGTTTATGCGTCCTAGTGGTCGCAGTAGTCTGGCTGTCAGTTCAGAAATGCTCCTGATGTATAGTAGTGTGGCTAGTCCTTTGCGTTGCGGCATGTCCTCGTTCTGTTGTCTTTCCCTTAGGCATCTGTTGATAAAATTGCAGGGGTATCCATTTTTGATGAATACATTGTAGAGGTGTTCTTCTTCCTCTTTTTGTAGTTCTGGTGTGCGGCAGTGTGTTCTGGCCCTTTTGAACAGTGTCTTATGGGGGATCTTATAGAAACATATAAAATTATGAAGGGAATAGATAAGGTAGAAGTAGAGAGGATGTTTCCACTGGTGGGTGAAACCAGGACAAGAGGGCATGGCCTCAAAATAATGAGGAGCAGATTTAGGACCGAATTGAGAAGGAACTTCTTCACCCAGAGGGTTGTGAATCTGTGGAATTTCCTGCCCAGTGAAGCAGTCGATGGTCCTTCAGCAAATGTTTTTAAGGCTAAGATAGATTTTTTTTTAACCATAAAGGAATTAAGGATTACGGTGAGAGGGCGGCTAAGGGGAACTGAGGCCACAAAACAATCAGCCAGGACCTTCTTGAATGTGGAGCAGGCTCGTAGGGCCAGACGGCTCACTCCTGCTCCTGGTTCTTATGTTCTGTGAAAGTCCTGAGAAAGATGGGATCAAATTTGGGAGATAACATGGAGAAGAAGACAAGAAGGATGGATGGAGACTGATTTGTAAGGACTGGGCCAAAGTAGGAGTTTTTTGAGGAAAGTAATATCAGGAGATTCAAAAGAGAGGACAAAGGGAACCCGTTGTCATTATCAGATACCGCAGGGAAGGGGAACAGAGGAGGAGTTGGGTGGTCAAGTGTTTGGTGAAAATAGAATTGAAAGAGCCAAGGTGGAGGGGGTCAAAATATTAGAAGGGTGTGAGGGGAAATGGCCGAAACTAGAAACAGATGCAATTTCTCATTAGGCAGCACCCTACAACATTATACCATCATACATTGTGAAATTCCTGTATGCTGGGCCTATGTTGAAATGTAAATAAAGACTGAGTTATGGAGAAAACCTTTAGGACTAATTCTGCCCTAATTAGTTATTTTTGTTCATTCATGGGACATGGGCATCACTGGCTGGGCCAGCATTTATTACCCATCCCTAGTTGCCCCCCTTGTGAAGGTGGGGGTGAGCTGCCTTCTTGAACTGCTGCAGTCCACCTGCTGTGGGTTGACCCTCAATATCCTGAGGAAGGGAATTCTTGGATTTTGACCCAGCGTCAGAGAAGAAATGGTGATATCTTTCCAGGTCAGGATGGTGAATGGCTTGGAGAGGAACTTGGTGTGATTGATGTTCCCATATAGCTGCTGCCTTTGTCCTTCTAGATGGAAGGTGGATTTGGAAGGTGCTTTCTAAGGATTTTGATGAATTCCTATCGGTTATCTTGTCAATGGTGTGTATTGCTGCTCCTGAGTGTTGGTGGTGGAGGGATGTTTGTTGATGAACCAATCACTATGGCTGCTTTGTCCTGGATGGTGAAAAGCTTCTTGAGTGTTGTTGGAGCTGCCCCCATTCAGACAAGCGGAGAATACTGCCGAATAGTGTGGTGCTGGAAAAGCACAGCAGGTCAGGCAGCATCCGAGGAGCAGGAGAATCGACATTCTGGGCAAAAGCCCTTCTTCAGGAATATGGGGGGGTGTGGAGCAGCGGGACAAGGGGACTGAGAGATAAATAGGAGGGTGGGACTCGGGGGAAGGCGAGATGTAGATGCAGTTGGGAGGTGATGGTGGTAGTTCGAAGGGGAGGGTGGAGTGGATAGGTGGGCAGGTAGATAGACAAGTAGCGCGAAATATTGCATCACACTCCTGACTTGTACCTTGTAGATGGTGGACAGGAGGTGGGAATCACTGCAGGATTCCTCGCTCTGACCTGCTCTTGTTAGACACTGTTGTTTAAGGAGATACATTGTTTGTGTGTATGACAGAAATAATAAACATGGTTCAATGAAGTAAGTTGAAGGCTGTATTGCAAAACTATTAATTTCAAAATCTATTTGAATTCTTAGCTGTCATTATAGGAAAATGTTCCATTATATCAGAGTGAGTTCAGGAATAACACTGACAGACACTACCAAATAACATTTTAAAGGCAAAATAACTTGGCAGAACCATATTGAGCAAGGTATTTTGCAGAGTTGTATAAATCATTTAGTAAACAGTGTGTCATAAACATACTTTAGAACATAAAAACCTTTTTTTTTAAATTAAACAGAATAAATGATCGTAACACTGACCAGGAAACAGATGCTGAGAATGCTAACAGTGATCCTCCACCAATTCCCCAAGGCATCTCTCCTGACAGAAAGAGTTCCTCAGATACATCACGGTCCAGCTACAGCTTTACAAGACGAATTTCAAGTAAGAATGAGATGCATTAAATGTATTTCCATTTATGTGTTGTATTCAGCACAGGACCAGAGGGAGACCATTAATCTCATCAAGCCTTTTTTGCTATTCAATCAGATCATGACTAATTTGCATCTTAGCTCAATCAACTGTTAACGGAATTAAAACCTGTTAAGGAAGCAGAAACCAGAACACATAGCTGTTCTTTGCTGAGAGTTTATTTACTTGCTTAGAATTCCAGCTCTCACCCCACATCCAGTACCCCAGTTGTCCCCTATTTCTGTGTGCCCAAAGACAATTAATAGCCATCACCTGGTTCTCTTAACATTTAACAATGTAATTGACATGACAGCAACGTGTAACTGCTTTGATTTTTTTCAATAAACCCCTACACTACCGTTTAACAGCAGCACCCATGTCGTGTGTGTGCAGATGTCGAACTCAGTGATGAACAGAAAGTGCAGAAATCTTTATTAATATCCTACCACCAGGAAGAAAGGAAACACCCGAGTGGCCAGTGACAAGCAGAGCCCTTCACATCAAAGGGCAATGTCTAAATGATCAAACAGTGAAGGGAGGGCAGGGATTAAATCAAAATAGAATCCGAGGGGGAGATGTAACTGCTTTGATTATTTAATTCCTCTCCTTAATGAGAATCCTGTGCTATCAGGTTTGAAATTTTCAATCGATGCTCAGCTGCAGCAGGCTTTTTGTGGAGGTGTTTCCAGATTTCCATTCTATTTTCAGAAGTCTCAGATACACATCACCCCTAGTTGACATCACTCCAATTTTCAGATTCTGCCCTCTTCTTGTAGACTCCTTAGCCAGAGGAAATAGCTTCTCTCTTTATCTGCCCCATTAGATGCTTTTATTGACAACATTATCTCTTTAATTTTCTAGACTCAAATAGAGTCTCAAATACATATAGAGTCCATGCAACCTGTTCTTATAAATCTTTAAATACAATAACATGTTTGACTTGTCTAGTTGCCATTTTATTCTGAATTGGCCAGGCTGCTACAGAGCTGAAATGTAAGAACTAATGTTGATCTAGGAGTTATTGCAGATTAGATTGTGCCTCTTACATTTCAATGACAACTGGCCTGCTTTCTCAAAGGTGGGGTAGAATTGTTCTTGATGTTTGATGTGTCTTGTCTTATGCAACATATATATTCAATAAAAATGTCTATATGTTGGTGTGATTGTATAGAAAATAATGAATGACTTGAAATGACTATATAGAATAAGGATGGTTAAGATTTCTATACAAAGAATAGGAGAGATTAGTTAGTAAATTGTAAACACTTGAGAATATTTGTGTACAGCGAATACATAACTCAGAGTAATCACCTGAAGTGGTTTGAAACAAATAAATAAAATTTTCAAATAGTTTCTATGGCATCATGCCCTTTGAGACTGAAACTCGTGCAGTTTATAGTTTACATTGATATCGAGGAATGAGCTGTCAGAGCTGACTTTGTGAGGTTTAGCTGTCTATGTTGAGACTGCTGGATATGGTGTTTATACATTGGAGTATGTGCTGCTTAATACTGACATGTTACATTTTGTATCTTGCAGTTTCAGAGGCGTAATGAGACGTATTTGTATTAGTTATTTTTTGCTGGGATTATTTCTGTATTTCTATGGGGAACACCATGTGTAATTAATTTCCTTTCATATTTTTGTCATTTCCAACTGCCTTTGCACTTTGCTGGTTAATCATTGCTAGACAGGCAGCAGACTGGAAGAACACAGCAAGCCAGGCAGCATCACGAGGTGGAGAAGGCAACTTTTCGGGTGCAACCCTTCTTCAGGACTGGAATTGTTCAGGACAGGAATGGTTAATCATTGCTGCATCACAGTTTTTAGTTCTAGGATTGGAATTAGCAAATCCTTGTGAAGTTTTTTATTCATCCTGAGCAACACCGAGGCCCGAAAGGCCTTTACTGCACTGTAATGCTCTATGTTCCATGAGTCTAGGTCTGCAGGGAACTGGCCAGCAGTGACTAGTGACCAGGAGGGGTTAACACATGCATGTTCAAAGAGAGCCCAGACTGTGTATTCATTTGTCAATGTTCATTTACTTCTGCTTAGAGATCACTTTGGGAGTGTCAGTGAAGACCTGACTTCACTGTAGGGACACTACTGAGTCATGGCGTCATTTGGCAGGACTGACTCAATGGGCTGAAGAGCCTATTCTGTACTATTTGATTCGGTGATGCGCCTTGCCCTCACTTGGGTCAAATAACATGTTTGCTCACTGTGAGCCATTTCAGAGTGTTTTCTTCATTTCAGGGCCTCTGTTTTCATTTGCACCCCCTCCCTCATAAAGTGATGCAGTTCTGAAGTAACAGCACCTCCTGTAATTGTGTTGCATGTTTTTTAAAGTGTTCACCTTTACTAAGATAAAACAGTACAAATAGCAATGATGGTTTACAGATATGAAACGTTTTAACTTGAAACCTATAAGGGAGATGTTTTGGTCAGTTTGTGAGAAATGAATCTCTGATACTCTTTGCAAACTGGTATAATAGAGATGATTTGGAGATACCAGTGTTGGACTGGGGTGTACACAGTTAAAAATCACACAACACCAGGTTATAGTCCAACAGGTTTAATTGGAAGCACTAGCTTTCAGAGCGATGCTCCTTCATCTGACAACCACCTGATCAAGGAGCGTCGCTCCAAAAGCTAGTGCTTCCAATTAAACCTGTTGGACTATAACCTGGCATTGTGTGATTTTTAACGGTATAATAGAGGAAAGATGAGATGATGCTGGATAATTCAAATTTAATAGCTAATGAACAAGGCATGTGATTCAATTAAAAAATGGACAGCTCATCTGGTTAACATTCTGGCTTGGACCTGAGCATCTCCTGCATCATCCTCTGACATTGGCCACTGCTCTAGCTTCCAGAATCTCGGCTGTTTATTGGTTTTGGGAGGTCCAGGGACTGGCCAGAATAACCCCTTCTCCCAGCTCCTCTCACTCACCTCCTGCTTCTTGAGCATTAAGATCGGAGAGGAGTAGGCCTCACCAGTAGTAGTTTGGCGCACTGACCTCTACACAGCTGAGACCTGGTACCAACTCATGGACACTTCCTCCTACTGCCTCCTCGATCACAACCCCACCTCTCATCACTAAACTATCATCTTTCAGACATCCACAACCTCATCACCTCAGGTGATCTCCCATCTACAGCCTCTAATTTCATAGTCCCAGAACACCGTACTGCCCGGTTCTACCACTTATCCAAAATTCATAAGCCTGACTGCCCCAGTCGACCCATTCTCTCTGCCTACTCCTGCCCCACCAAACTTATCTCCGTATGCCTTGACACTGTCCTGTCCCCCTTGGTCCATGAGCTCCCCACATAAATTCGGGATACCACCCACACCCTCCACTTCTCCATGACTTTCGGTTCCCCGGGCCCCAGCACCTCATCTTCACCATGGACATCCAGTCCCTGTACACATCCGTCTGCCATGGTGAAGGCCTCGAAGCCCTCTGTTTCTTCCTGTCTCTTCCTCTCCTGCTGACCCAACCAGTACCCCTCCACTGATACACTCGTTTGATTGGCGAAACCTGTTCTCACCCTCAACAGCTACTCTTTCGAATCCTCCTATTTCCTTCAGACCAAAGGGGTAGCCATGGGCACCCACATGGGCCCCAGCTATGCCTGCCTCTTCATTGGATATGTGGAACAGTCCATCTTCCGCAGTTACACTGGCGCCTTCCCCTCCTTTTCCTCTGCTACACTGATGACTGGATCACACCACTTCATGCTCCCACAAGCAGTTCATTAACTTCACAAACACCTTCCACCCTGACCTCAAGTTCACCTGGACCATCTCAGACACCTCCCTTCCCTTCCTGGACCTCTCTGTGTCTATCTCTAGTGACTGACTCAACATGGACATCTACTTCAAGCCCATTGACTCCCACAGCTACCTGGACTGCATCTCTTCCCACACTGCCTCCTGTACTCACAATTCCTACCCTGTATCTTCCCACACTGCCTCCTGTACTCACAATTCCTACCCTGTATCTTCCCACACTGCCTCCTGTACTCACAATTCCTACCCTGTATCTTCCCACACTGCCTCCTGTGCTCACAATTCCTACCCTGTATCTGCTCCCAGGAGGAGCAATCCCACTCCTGAACATCTTAGATGGCCTCCTATTTCAAGGACTGCAATTTTCCCTTCCACATGATCAACAATGTTCTCCAATGCATCTTCTCCACTGCCCACACCTCTGCCCTTGAACCCCATCCCTCCAACTTCAACAAGGCTGGAACTCCCCTGCTCCTCACTTTCCATCCCACTATTCTCCAGGTACAGCACATTATCCTCCGCTATTTCCGCCATCAACAATCAGACCATGCCACCAGAGATATATTTCCCTCCCCAGCCCTATCAGAGACCATTCCCTCCGCGACTCCCTCGTTAGGTCCATGCTGCCCCACCAACCCTCCCTCCAGTCCGGCACCTTTCCTTGCCACTGCAAGAGGTGCAAAACCTGCGCCCACACCTCCCCCCCTGCCCCCCCACCATCGTACAAGGGCTCACAAGACCTTTCTACATCCCACAGAGATTTTCCTGCACATCCAAACACTTCATGTACTGTGTCTGTTGCTCTCGATATGATCTCCTCTACACTGGGGAGACAGGATGTCAATTCGTGAAACATTTCAGGGAACATTTCTGGGACACACGCACCCAACAACCCTACCGCCCTGTGGCTGACAACTTCAATGCCCCCCTCCCACTCTGCCAAGGACATGCAAGTCCTGGGCCTCCTCTACTGCCAAATCCAAGCCACCTGACGACTGGAGGAAGAGCGCCTCATCTTCCGCCTTGGGACCCTCCAACCACATGGCATCTACGTCAACTTATCGCCCTTCCCTCTGCCTCATCCCAGATCCAACCCTCCAACTCGGCCATGCCCTCTTGAACTGTCCTATCTATCCATCTTCCTTCCCATCTATCTGGTCTACCCTCCCCTCTGATCTTTTACCGTCCTGCATCTACCTATTGCCTTTCCTGACCCCCACACTCCTATTTGTCTCTCAGCCCCCTTTCCCCACCACCCACACTCCTGATGAAGGGTTTATGACTGAAACGTCAATTCTCCTGCTCCTCGGATGCTGTCTGCTATGCTTTTCCAGGTCTTTTCAATTTTTACCTTGTTAACCCTCAACTCTCTTTTCAGTTTTTCTGATGCAAAGTCAAAGCTAACCAGCAGTCTGGTGGGTCCATCACCGCAATTTATTTACCAGAAGCTGTAGCTAGTACATGTGACCAACAAATCTTCATATCTTGCCCTCACCTCTTCAGGTGAATATCAAGGACTATTACTTCATAAAGCCACAGATTAATTCACCCAATTTTTTTCCCTAGAATTGTCCTTTATTCTGGTTGTTACTATAACACATTTATTAAGCAGCAGCATCATTTCACAATTTCCAAAGAATGGCTGAAGAAGTGGAGATCAGAGTGAGCCTTCACGGACATTGCTAATGACTACAGTTAGGAACCACAATAGAGCAACACAGCATTTACACAATGTTCAGACCATGTCAAACTTACCATGAAGAAATTATTTCATCATCTAAACTGAGGAGAATATATGGTCCTCTGGAGTTCAGGCACAGTTCACAGGTGTTTTCCCATTTGTTACCTATTGGACAAATTCAGGATTCAAACCGGAGTGAACATGCTACAGTTTGGAATGGGCACAGACAGAGCTGCCAGCCACAGGAACAGGGCAATACTTCCACATTTATTTATCATTTCCTTAAATATATTCAGTGATACTGAGTTTCACAGGTTCACCACTCTCGCAGTGAAGACATGTTTCCTCACCTCAGTCTGAAATGGTCTACCCCATATTTTGAGACTGTGTCCCCTGATTTTAGGCTCCCCACCCAGGGGAAACATTCTCCCTGTATCGAGCCCTGTTAGAATTTTGTATGTTTCAATCAGATCTCCTCACATCTTTCTACACTCAAGTGAATACAGGTCCAGTCAAAACCAATCTCTCCTCACAGGACATCCCCAGTATCAGCCGAGTGAACCTGCCCTGCACACTCTCTCTCTCTGATAAAAACAATGACTGCAGATGCTGGAAACCAGATTTTGGATTAGTGGTGCTGGAAGAGCACAGCAGATCAGGCAGCATCGGAGGAGCAGGAAAATCGACGTTTCGGGCAAAAGCCCTTCATTCCTGATGCTGCCAGGATGCTGCCTGAACTGCTGTGCTCTTCCAGCACCACGAATCCAGAATCTGGTTTCCAGCATCTGCAGTATTGTTTTTACCTCGTCGATTTTAACCCTACTCCGAATCCTCTTGCAAGGCTGCCTGCCTTGAAGAAGTTTTCATCCTCTCTCTACAAGAATCTCAGGGAGTCCCTCTCCCACTGCAACTCCCAGGTCATTTCCTCTGCCCTGCTCTCTCTCTATGTCTAGCGTATCCTCTATTAGGTAGAGGAACCAAACTGCGTGCAGTTCTCCAGGTGTAGTCTCACCGAAGTCCTGTATAATTGCAGTAAAACACCCCTATTCCTGAATTTAAACCCTCTTGAAATGAAGGCTCGTATACCATTTGTCTTCCTAATTGCTTCCTGCAGCTGCCTGACTACTTTCAATGACTGGTGTACAAGGATACCCAGATCCCTTTGCACATCCGTACTTACCAACACATCACCATTTAAATTATTCTTTGCCCTTTTATTTTTCATACCAATATATAAAGCCTCACATTTTATCCACATCATACTGCAACTGCCATGTGTTTGCTCACTTACTCAACTTGTCAAGATCACCCTGAAGTGTCCTTCTGTACTCATTGCAGTTTCAGAAACCCACCTCATTTGGTGTTGTCAGGGAACTTGGAAATGTTGCAGTTGGTGCCCTCATTCAAATCGTTAGCATATATTGTGACTAGCCAGAGTGCAAGTACCGATCCCTGCGGTACCCAACTAGTCACTGTCTGCCACTCAGAAAAAAAACCATTTATTCCCACTCTCAGATTCCAATCCACGCCCAATCCCATATACTTTCATTTTCCCCACTAGCTTCTTATATAAGACCTACTCAAAAGCCTTGTTGAAATCCAAAAACAGCATATCCACAGACTCTTCCTTATCTATTCCACAATTAAGATCCTCAAGAACTTCAGTAGATTAGTTAAATATGACTCCCTTTGACAAACACAACTGATTTTGTCACATTCCATTCATGTTTTCAAAATATTCTGTTAATATGTTAATAGACTTTTATAGTATACTGTAGCATTTTACTCTGTAGAGTCCAGCGAATTATGAAAGATGACCATCAATGCATCTGATATTCCCAGGGCCATGTGGCATTCGGATTATCAGGCCTTGGTGTTTTGTTAACATTAATCCCATTACGTTCTCTAGCACCATACTTTTCCTAATACCTGTACTGATTTTCTTTACTTCTTCCTGCTTACTATCTAGACCCTTGGTTTCCTAACATTTTGGGACATTATTACTGTCCCCTTTTGTGAAGACAGGCCAGAATATGTGCTCAATTCTTCTACCATTTCTTTGTTTCACCTTATATAATTTCCCCTATTTCTGACTGTAAGGGATCTATCTTTGTCTTCATTAATCTTTGCATCATCACACATTAACAGAAATGTTTATAGTCACATTTTATATTTCTTGCAAGTTTATTCTCATACTCTATTTTCCCTTCCTTATCAATCTTTGTATGCTTTAGCTGACTTCTCAAGTGGTCCCACTGCTAAGGTTTTAAGGTACTTCTGACAATTCCAAATGTCGCCCCTCTGGATCTAACACTAACTTAATTTAGTTTCTAAGCCATGGTTGAGCTACCCTGCTTGTTTTATTTTTCTGTTGGAAAGGAATGAATCATCATTGTAATACATGCACAATTTTCTTAAATATCAGCTATTCCGTGTCAAATGCCAACTCTTTAGTAAGATTCCCAATCCTTTATTGCCAACTCAATTCTCATATCCTTTCCTTAGATTCAGGACCTTGGTTTTGGATTCAACTTTTTCACTCTTCGCCTTAATGAAAATTCTGTCATTTTATGATTACTTTTCCCCAACAAACTCCATACAATAAGATTGTTAATCATTTCTCATCATGTACACATGCCAGAAAATCTCCCTCTGCATTATTATTGCTGGTTTGGTTTGCCCAATCTATATGTAGGTTAAAGTTACACATCATTTCAGTTGCACTCTTACTTCATGCACTTTTTGAATGCCCTGCAGCTGATCAGTAACATCTCTGACCTGACACCAGGGAGGCAACATACCATCCTGGAGACTCTTTTGTCGCTGCAAAACCACCTGTATGCTGCCCTTACAGTTGAATCCACTACTATTACAGACTTGCCATTCTTCTTCCTCCCCTCTTCAGCAGCAGAACTACCCCTGCTGCCATTAAGTTGGCTCCCACTGCATTCCCTACACACCCATCTCCCCAAACGATATCCAGAATGAGGGATTGCTGCACTATAGTACCTTCCCCCACTCTGCCTGGTGGTCATCTATCCTCTCTCTGCTTGTTCAGTCTTTACCTGTGAAGTGACCAACTCACTGAACGTGCTGTCCATGACAAACTCAGCACACTGGCTGGAGCAGCTCCCACTTGAAAATGTGGATCACTAGTAGCTGTGACTTCCTGTGAACATGATATCACACACAGCACAGGAGGAGTATCACACAGGTGTAAGCTCTGCTGCCATGGCTTCCCTTTATAGCAAGCTTGCTAGTCACTCCTTTTTAAAAAAACAATTATTGCAGGGGACGTTTTGCACTCGAAACAGTCCCACTACAATCCAGTGTCCCAAACTTATTTTGGCAGTACCTTTAATTACAGGAAAAAATACTTGGCTAACCCTACTCCCAATGCTTTCTAGTTTAGAGTTACTGTAAGGTGCACCTTACGGATACAATCTCATACTCGTGCACAATCTCACCATGCGCCAATGACAGGTGAGTCAAAGTCTCAGCCATCATTTCCAATGGTTCTTGACTACAGTATAAAACTTCTGATGAAGGGTCACTGGACTCAAAACATTAACTCTTTCTCTCACTAGATGATACGAAGTTAGGAGGACAGGCAGGTAGTACTGAGGAAGTGGGGAGGCTGCAGAAGGATCGAGACAGTTTGGGAGAGTGGTCCAGGAAATGGCTGATGGAATTCAACGTGAGCAAATGTGAGGTCTTGCACTTTGGAAAAAAGAATAAAAGCATAGACTACTTTCTAAATGGTGAGAAAATTCGCAAAGCCAAAGTACAAAGGGATCTGGGAGTGCTAGTCGAGGATTCTCTAAAGGTAAACATGCAGGTTGAGTCCGTGATTAAGAAAGCAAATGCAATGTTGTCATTTATCTCAAGAGGGTTGGAATATAAAAGCACCGTTGTGCTACTGAGACTTTATAAAGCTCTGGTTCGGCCCCATTTGGAGTACTGTGTCCAGTTTTGGTCCCACACCTCAGGAAGGACATACTGGCACTGGAGTGTGTCCAGCGGAGATTCACACGGATGATCCCTGGAATGGTTGGTCTAACATACAAGTAACGGCTGAGAATTCTAGGATTGTATTCATTGGAATTTAGAAAATTGAGGGGAGACTTAATAGAAACTTACAAGATAATAGATGGCTTGGAAAGCGTGGACGCTAGGAAATTGTTTCCGTTAGGCGAGGAGACTAGGACCCTTGAACACAGCCTTAGAATTAGAGGGGGTCAATTCAGAACAGAAATGCGGAGACATTTCTTCAGCCAGAGGGTGGTGGGCCTGTGGAATTCATTGCCGCAGAGTGCAGTGAAGGCCGGGACGCTAAATGACTTCATGGCAGAGATTGATAAAGTGTTGATGTCACAAGGAATTAAAGGCTAAGGTGAGAATGCTGGTAAGTGGAGTTGAAATGCCCATCAGCCATGATTGAATGGCCGAGTGGACTCAATGGGCCGAATGGCCTTACTTCCACTCCTATGTCTTATGGTCTTATAGATAGTGATTGCAGAACCAACAGTATGAAGATTGGAAATTCAGCGTTTACGGTGATAAGATTGCTGTAAAAACATTTTGTTCCTAAACATGACGCAAAATGAATCAAAATTGCATAAAGTAAGGCCTTTTGTCATTGACCTTATTTAAGATGTTCATGTATTTTGGCAGATTCAACATCCTATATAAGAAATTAATGTGTAAAATTAAAATGCATGGGATTGGGGGTAGTGTATAGAAATGGATAGAAAATTAGTTAGCAAACAGGAAGCAAAGAATGCTTCTTCTGAATGGCGGGCAGTGATTAGTGGGGTATCACATGGACCCTAATTATTCACAATATATGTTAATGATAGGGAACTAAATGTAATACCTCAAAATTTGCAAATGACACAGCGGGATGTGAGGAGCTTGCTGTGTGACTTAGTCAGGCTGAGTAAGTGGGTAAGTGCATGGCAGGTGCTGTATAATGTAGATAGATATGAGGTTATCCTCTTTGGTACCAAAAATAGGAAGGCAGATTATTATCAAAATGGCGATAAGTTGAGAAAGGGGAACGTGCAACAAGACCCAGGTGTCTGTGTGGACCACCAGCTCGAAAGTTAGGGCACAGATACAGACGGCAGTCAAGAAGGGAGATTGTATGTTGGTCCTCATACCAAGAGGATTCAAGGACAGGAACAAGGATGTCTTGCTGCAGTTATACAGGGCATTAGTGAGTTCACACCTTGATATTACGTACAGTTTTTATCTCCTTATCTGAGGAAGAATGTTCCTGCTGTAGAGGGAGTGTAGCGAAGGTTGACAAAATTGATTCCTGGATGGCAGGACTGAAGTATGAGGAGAGATTGAGTTGGTTAGAATTGTATTGACTGGAGCTGAGGAGAATGAGGGAGGATCTCGTAGAAACCTATATAATTCTCGGACTAGACAGGTTAGATACAGGAAGATGTTCTCAAAGCTGGGGAGTGCAGAACAAGGAGTCATAGATTATAGGTACAGGGTAAGTCTTTTCGGGCTGAGAAAAGGAGAATTTTCTTCACCAGGAGAGTGGGAGGTCTGTTGAATTCACTAGCACAGAAATGGTTGGAACCAAAAGATCACGAGTTTTCAGAAAGGAGGTAGATATAGTTCTTGTGGCTAAAGGGATCAAGATTTCCTCCTGATACTATCTTCTAACATTTCTATAATATAGCTCCCAAGATTGAACAGTTGGTGGTCTAACTTGTTAGAAACTATCCCTTGGTGAGTGGCTGTCGAAGGCAGCCAAGATGTCCTGTATTAACAATTGAGATGACTAAAGGGATTGAAACCAGAGAATGATGGCAAAATTCAGCAAGTCTGGCAGCAACTGTGGAGAGACAAAGAGAGAGAGAGAGAGAGAGAGAGAGACAGTGTTTAGAGTCCAACATGACTTTTCTTTAGAAATGAAATCTCCCAGATTTGCACTTGTCCTTCTATATGATAATGGTCTTGAAATTGTAAGGTGCTGTTGAAGGAGCTTTGGTGAATTTCTGCAGTGCCATCTTGTAGAGAGTGCACACTGCTGCTACTGAGCGTCGATGTTAGAGGGAGTGCATGTTTGTGGATGTGGTGTCAATGAAGTGGGCTGCTTTGTCCTGGATGGTGTCAAGTTTCTTGAGTGTTGTTGGAGCTGCATCCATCCATAAGTGAGGAGTATTTCATCACGTTCTTGACCTGTGCCTTGTAGATCTTGGACAGGCTTTGTGGAGTCAAGGGGTGATTTACTCACTGCAGGATCTCTAGCCCCTGACCTGCTCTTGTAGCCACAGTGTGTAAGTAGCGAGTCCAGTTCCGTTTCTGGTCAGTAGAGTCCTCCAAGATAAACACAGAGGGAACTATATCGATGTTAAGGACATTGAACATAAAGGGCTCTTTGATTGTCTCTTGCTGGAGATTAGATCAGAGTGGTGCTGAAAAAGCACAGCAGGTCAGACAGCATCCGAGGAGCAGGATAATTGATGTTTCAGGTAAAAGCCTTTCTTCAGGAATAGAGGCAGGAAGCCTCCAGGGTGGAGAGATAAATGGGGAGGGGGGGGGAGCGCTGGGAGTCCAAAAGTCTTCTATGGTCCATGGAAAAAGATCCCAGTCTATCCAGCTTCTCATTACTCGAACACTCCAGTTTCAGTAGCATCTTTGTAAATCTTCTTTGCATCCGTTACAGCTTAATAACATCCTCCCTATAGCAGGGTGGTCCGAACTGAATGCAGTACTCCAAATGTGGCCGTCATTCCCCTCCCCCCACCTTACCTCAGTTCCAACCTTCCAGCTCAGCACTGTCCCCATGACCTGCCCTACCTGCCAATCTCCCTTTGCACCTATCCACTCCACTCTCCTCTCTGACCTATCATCCCCATCCCCACCCCCATTCACCTATTGTACTCTCCCTAGCCCCACCCCCGCAAATGTCCAAATCTTGCTGCATTTGAACATGGACTGCTCAGTATCTGAGGAGTTACAAATGGTGCTGAACATTGTACAATCATCAACGCACATCCCCACTTCTGACCTTCTGATGGAGGGAAGGTCATTGATGAAGCAGCTGAAGCTGGTTAGGTCCAGGATGCGACCCTGAGGAACTCATAGAATCATAGATTCATACAGCATGGAAACAGACCCTTTGGCCCATCTCATCCAGGTCAGGCAGGTTTCCTGAACCGAACTAGTCCCATTTGTCTGTATGTAATTCATGTCCCTCTAAACCTTTCCTTTCCATGTACTTGTCCTAAAGTTTTCTATGGTCCATCGAAAAAGGTCCCAATCTATCCAGCTTCTCATTATTCAAACACTCCAGTAACATCCTTGTAAATCTTCTTTGCATCCTTTACAGCTTAATAACATCCTCCCTATAACAGGGTGGCCAGAACTCAATGCTACACTCCAAATGTGGCCTTACCAATGTTTTGTACAGCCATAAAATGATGTCCCAACTGCTGTACTCAGTGCTCTGACCGATGAAAGCAGGCATGCCAAAAAAGACTTCTTCACCACCCAGTTTATATGTGACACCACTTTCAACGAGCAATGTACCCACATCCGTATGTCTCTGTTCAGTGACACTACTCAGGACCCGACCATTAACTGTGTGAGTCCTGCCCTGTTTTGCCTTACCAAAGATCAACACCTCGCATTTATCAAATTAAACTCCATCTGCCATTCTTCGGCCCACTGGCCCAGTTGATTAGGATCCTGTTGTACTCTGAGATAACCTCCTTCACTGTCCGCTATATCACCAATTTTGATGTCATCTGCAAACTTACTAAGCAACTGTGATCACTATATTGTCATCCAAATTATTTATATAAATAACAAATTACAGAGGATCCAGCATCCTTACAGAGGATCCTTACAGGGTTGCAAGCCTCCAGCCTGAACAATAATCCTGTAGCCCTCCTCTGTCTCCTTCCATGCAGTGATGCCCTGGAGCTGAGATGACTGACCTTCAAACACCACAGCCATCTCCCTTTGTGCCAGATAGGATCCCAACCAGGGGAGTGATTTCACCTGCTTCTCCTTGATTCCAGTTTTGCTGGGGCGCTTTAATGCCACATTCTGTCAAATACAGCCATGATGTCAAAGCAGTCACCCTCAATTCCCCTGTATTGTTCAGCTCTTTTGTCCATATCTGAGCCAAGGCTGTGGTGAGGTCAGGAGCTGAGTGGCCCTGGCAGAACCCAAACAGGTGCTGCTTGAAAGCACTGTTAATGATACCTTCTATCGCTTTGCTGATGGTCGACAGGAGACTGATTGGGCGGTAATTGGCCAGGTTGGATTTGTCCTTTTTTTGTGTACAGGACATAGCTGGGAAGTTTTCCACATTGTCAGATAGATGCCAGTTTTGTAAATGTACTGGCACAGCTTGGCTATGTGTGCAGCTTGTTCTGGAGTGCAAGTCTTCAGTACTATGAACAGAATGTTGTCAGGGCCCATAGCCTTTGCAATATCTCATACTCTCAGCTGTTTCTCGTTATCACATGGAGTGAATCAGTAATTTAGCCCATCGAGTCTGCTCTGTCATTCAATGAGATCATGGCTGATCCTCAACTCCACTTTCATGATTTTTCTTCATAATCCTTGATTCCCTTACTGATTAAATATCTGCCCCAGCTTTGTATATACTTAATGATTCTGTTCGCAGAGCTGGGAGTTTGTGTTGAAAATGTTTTGTACCCTGTCTAGATGACATCTTCAGTGCTTGGGAGCCTCCTATGAAACTTCACAGGAGGCTCCCAAGCACTGAGGATGTCACCTAGACAGGGGACGAAACGTTTGCAACACAAACTCCCAGCTCGGCGAACAGAACCACAACAATGAGCACCCAAGCTACAAATCTTCTCCCAAACTTTGACTATACTTAATGATCCTGGTGTGACAGCCCTCTGTGATAAAGAATTCTGCAGATTCACTACCTCTGAGACAAACGACAAATCCTCCTCATCTCTGTCTTAAATGTGTAAATCCTTACTCTGAGATTGTGTCCTCTGGTCCTAGACTCTCCCACAAGGGTCTCTCAAAAGGGTTGCCTCTCATCCTTCTAAATTCCAATCTACTCAACCTCCCTTTATAAGACAGTCCCTCATAACTCATATTAGCCAAGTGGACCTTCTCTGGACCCTCCCCAGTGCTAATGTATCTTCCCTTAGGTAAGGTGCTCCAAACTGTTCACGGTATTCCACAGAATTGAGTTGGCTGGAATCTGGGATCTGTGAAGCTGAAACCTGCTGGAGGAGGCTGAGTTGGACCATCCATTCAGCATTTCTGTTTGCAGATTGTCATAAATACTTCAACGTTATCTTTTCTACAACATTTACATTTCCTGTATCCTTTGGTACGAGATAGTAATGGAGATGCATCAAACTCACAAGAAATGATGTAAGTAATGGTGTAAGCAAGTGATTGACAGAGTACCTGAGAACTGTGTCATTACTACAGAGTATTGTTTAACCAATTACAGACGAAAGAAACTCTCAACCAAGAGTGCAGATTTCAATGAACAGTTTGACTGGTTGATTGCCATTTTATTTTAATTATAAAATCTTATTTTTGACTGTTCCAAAGGTTTGCGTTTCTTTAACATTATTCACATTTCTTCTCGGATTTCTCAATGTTTCAGATTTCGAGGCCATCAGACGACCGAGCTCCCCATTACTAGATATCAAACCGATTGAGTTTTGGGCAATAGGATCTAAGAAAGAAATAGTTCAACCAAAAGTATTTCGAAAAGCCAATGTGCCTGAGGACTACTTCCGAAAGTTTGAGCCCAGACTGTACTCTGTTGATTCAAGCAGTGATGATGTGGAAACTTTGACTGATGATGAGATTCTGTCCAAATATCAGCTTGGAATGCTCCATTTCAGCACTCAGTATGACCTGCTACATAACTCCTTGATAGTGCGAGTGATCGAAGCCAGGGATCTTCCTCCCCCAATCTCATACGATGGGTCTAGACAAGACATGGCTCATTCGAATCCATACGTGAAGATGTGTCTCCTTCCAGATCAGAAGAACTCAAGACAAACGGGTGTTAAACGAAAAACCCAGAATCCAGTTTTTGAAGAGCGTTATACATTTGAGATTCCATTTTTAGAAGCTCAGAGGAGGACTCTCCTTTTAACAGTTGTTGACTTTGATAAGTTTTCACGTCACTGCGTCATTGGAAAAGTCACGATGCCTTTAAATGAGGTTGACCTTGTGAAAGGTGGACATTGGTGGAAAGCACTGATTCCGAGCTCTCAGGTAAGATGCGACTTCGATTGTGTGCCTTAGATTTCCACTTTTTCTTCAATGTATGAGTCGATGCCACCTGAGTACCATGGGGTATGTGCAGACATTCCCAAATCCTGGTGTCCAGTACTGCTATCAACAGTGGAAGAGGTTTTACTGTTAAATACTTCGAGGTGAGTTGAATTGATTTTGCTTATTTGGCTAAACTTCCCAACTCCATGAACATGAAACTTTCCAAAAGAGATATGACCCCCCCCCCCCGCCCCTCCCCTCCCCCCCCCCCCCCCCCCCCGCCACCCCCCTCGCCTGGCTGATTTAACAGCCAGTTAAGGGAAATGGGATGAGGCTATCAGTAACATGTTTGATAAGGTTCCCCACGGTAGACTATTGCTGAAAATGCAGAGACATGGGATTGAGGGTGATTTAGTGGTTTGGATCAGAAATTGGGTAGCTGATAGGAGGCAGAGGGTGGTGGTTGATGGGAAATGTTCATCCTGGAGTTCAGTTACAAGTGGTGTACCACAAGGATCTGTTTCGGGGCCACTGCTGTTTGTCATTTTTATAAATGACCTGGATGAGGGCGTAGAAGGATGGGTTAGTAAATTTGCATATGACAGTAAGGTCGGTGGAGTTGTGGATAGTGCGAAAGGATGGTGCAGGTTACAGAGGGACATAGATAAGCTGCAGAGCTGGGCTGAGAGGTGGCAAATAGAGTTTAATGTGGAAAAGTGTGAGGTGATTCACTTTGGAAGGAGCAAAAGCAATAAAGAGTATTGGGCTAATGGTAAGATTCTTGGTAGTGTAGATGAGCAGAGGGATCTCAGTGTCCATGTACATAGATTCCTGAATGTTTCCACCCAGGTTGACAGGGTTGTTAAGAAGGTATACGGTGTGTTAGCTTTTATTGGTAGAGGGACTGAGTTTCAGAACCATTAAGTCATGCTGCAGCTGTACAAAACTCTGGTGTGGCCGCACTTGGGGTATCACGTACAGTTCTGGTCACCACATTATAAGAAGGATGTGGAAGCTTTGGAAAGGGTGCAGAGGAGATTTACTAGGATGTTGCCTGGTATGGAGGGAAGGTCTTATGTGGAAAGGCTGAGGGACTTGAGGCTGTTTTCGTTAGAGAGAAGGTTGAGAAGAGACTTAATTGAGACGTATGAGATAATCAAAGGGTTCAGTAGGTTGAACAGTGAGAGCCTTTTTCCTCAGATGGTGATGGCTAGCCAGAGGGGACATAGCTTTAAATTGAAGGGTGATAGATATAGGACAGATGTCAGGGGTAGTGTCTTTACTCAGAGAGTAGTAGGGGTGTGGAACGCCCTGCCTGCAACAGTAGTAGACTCACCAAGTTTAAGGGCATTTAAATGGTCATTGGATAAACATACAGATGAAAATGGAATAGTGTAGGTTAGATGGACTTCAGATTAGTTTCACAGGTGCAATATCGTGGGCCGAAGGGCCTGTACTGCGCTGTAATGTTCTATGTTCTCTGTACTAGATGGATTTTTGACCTGTGCAGACATGGGCCGAAGAACCTGTTCCTGTAAAATCTCTGCCATTCTATGACTCTCTGACTTCTGTGAGGTTTGACACTTGCTGTACTGACAAGGGCTGAGCAAAAGATTCACCTGGTTATTTATAGGACATTATCCCTTAGCAAATGTTGAATTTCTCTAATTCCCATTGTGAGACTGGCTAAGAATATTAATAAAACAACTCACTGTAGAAGTCAATTCGTAATAAGAGAGGCTTTGAAATCTGGTACTTGGAAATGATTTGTTTGATATAAGCTCAGAAAATGTGTTTCTTATATATTGTTTTAATGGTACATGATACACTAGAAATGAATTTACATCTTCGAGTTAATCCAAAGTAGGATGTCTGTGTCATTGTTGTGATGCTGGACTAACAAGCTGAATACCAAAGACCTAAATCACACCTTGACGATGTGTGAAAGTGGCTTCAATAAATCTTGTGGCATTGTGGCTTGGCACTAAAACATATCATTGAGAAAGTTGCTGTTAGTTTGAGAAAATCCACCTGCATTGCAGGGAATGGAATCTGACCTCCTTTCGTGGCCTGACCTACCTGTGACTTTAGTCCTCCGTTTTAATATTTCACTACCAAAATCAAGGGATACCTGTGAACAGGAAGCTGGACAGACCATTGAGGGAGAAGAAGCAGAAAGAGATGCTGCTCAGGTTAACCTGAGAGGTGATATCAGAACCAACCAGTTGTCCTAAGGACATTCTTAATGTAAACTGACACCCATTTTCAATCTCAGCCTTCTGGATACAGAATTGGCTGGCCTATAGAAGACAGAGGGTGGTGGTAGATGGAAAGTATTCAGCCTGGAGCTCAATGACCAATGGTGTTTCGCAGGGATTGGTTCTGGGACTTCTGCTCTTTGTGATTTTTATAACTGACTTGGATGAGGAAGCGCAAGGGTGGTTTAGGAGGTTTGCTCATGACTACAAAGGTTGGTGGAGTCGTAAGTAATGTGGAGGGCTGTTGTAGGTTGCAACGGGACATTGACAGGATGCAGACCTGTCAATAAGTGGCAGATGGCGTTCACCTTTGAAAACTGTGAAGTGTTCCACTTTGGAAGGTCAGATTTAAATGCAGAATACAGGGTTAAAGGTAGGATTGGTGGCAGTGTTGAGGAACAGTGGGATCTTGGGGTCCAGAGATCCCTCCAAGTTTCCACCCAAGTTGATTGGGTTGTCAAGAAGGCATTTGGTGTATTGGCTTTCAATAACAGGGGGACTGAGTTTAAGAGCCACGAGGTTATGCTGCAGCTCTATACAGCCCTGGTTATGTTAGGTTCTTTTTTTCTTGATTCTTACACACTTGATGCAACTGCAGATGCCAGCTTCTGTGAACAAGCAAACGTTTATTAAGCAAATACAAGATAAGCGATGGAGAAACTCTTACCACTCTTTGCTATGCTTGTGAACAAAGGAAACAGTCCTTCCTTTATACAAAATCTTTATGTCACTGTCAGTAATGGCCACAAGACAACCCCCCAGTCACTCCCTCACAGTCACATGCCACTTAAGACACAATGCAGTGACCACTTCATCTCCAGAAACAATATACTGTAAATCATCCCTTAATGGTCAAATCTGTTGTGAATCTTTTTTTTTAACTACAGGGTGTAGTCAAAATTCCAACTGCAATGTTCGATTGGTTTTGAATAGGATGATGATGCAAATGTAAATTATTGCTGAATAATAGGAGATGGCCATGTAAATGGCTCTGAATTGCCAGGGATGGGAATGTAAATTCCTTACATTCTACCTGTAAGTCAAAGACATCCAATTTCCTGCAGGTCAGCAGAGCAAATTAACTCTTTAATATCACAGTTAATCCACACTTGGAATACTGTGTTCAGTTCTGGTCGCCTCATTATAGGATGGATGTGGAAGCTTTAGAGAGGGTGCAGAGGAGATTTCCCAGGATGCTGCCTGCACTGGAGGGCATGTCTTAAGAAGAAAGATTGATGGAGCTCAGGCCTTTCTCATTGGAGCGAAGGAGGGTGAGAGATGACTTGATAGAGGTGTACAAGATGATGAGAGGCATGGATAGAGTGGATAGACAGATTTTTTTCCCAGGGCGGAAATGTCTATCGTGGTGGGGCATAATTTAATGTGATTGGAGGAAGGTTTAGGGGAGATGTCAGAGGTAGTTTTTTTTATACAGAGAGTGGCATGTTTGTGGAATGCACAGCCAGCGTTAGTACGAGAGTCAGATACATTAGGTTCACTTAAGCGACTCTTGAATAGGCACATGGATGATTGTATAATGAAGGGTATGTAGGTTAGTCTGATCCTAAAATAGGATAAAAGATTGGCAAAACATCAAGGGCCAAAGGGCCTGTACTGTTCTATGTTCTCCATTGATGACCATTCAAGTCTCCTCCAATGGATCTCCTCCAACATTCAACAGGATGAGATTCCCCTCTCTGAATCGACTCTTATTTGCCTAGTCCTTTGCGAAGAATTACTTGCAGTGGTTTATTTTATTACATCAAGAGTGGCCCAAGGGTTGATCCCTGACCATTCTCCTCCTTTTCCAAAATCTGATCCCCTGTGTCCGGTGAAGTTGGCCAGCACCTACACCCCTGCAGCCGTCTTGCTGCCTGTGGATGTCCAATTCTGAACTGAGCAGATGGTTTCCCGAAAGAATATTGGGAACAGCTAACCATTGTCTTCGGTTTCCTGCACAAATTCCATTCTATGTTGACTCATCCCTCTCCCCTGACACTGAGACTGACCCCAAGCCACTTGTGACTTTGATTTACTAAGAGTTATTTCCCTGACTACATTTTCACTGTAACAGCAGGAATGCCTATTTCGAGTCCTATAGTATGACCAAGTCTCCACCTGCTGCTGCTGAAATCCTCAGGTATGCCCCAGCAGCCTCGATAATGGACTATTCCAATAGTCACCTGGTTGATCCCCCAATCTGTCGCTCTCACCCTCACCCAAACTCATCTAGAACTGAATTCCAGTTCACATGAATCTCATCTAGAAATCATCTCAACATTTTGGACCTACACTGGCTCCTGATTTGACAATTTTCCAATTTTAAAATTCTCAGTCTTGATTTTAAATTCCTACATGTTCTTGCCCTTCCTTATCTCTGTAACTTCCTCTTTCTAACTGGCCTCTGAAATCTCTGGCGCTGCTTCAACCCTGGCTTTTGCACTTTCCTGATTTTAATCATTCCACCGTTGGATTCAGGTATCTGGACTTGACTCTGAAATTCCTTCTCCTCTCTTTCCTCCTTGAAGACCTCTCTTAAATCTACCCCTTTAACCGGCTTCTGGTCATCTGTCCTCCTGTCTTCTCGTGTGTCAGATTTGCTTGGTAGTGTTTCTGTGAAATCATTTGAAATGTTTTACTGTGTTATTCGTGCGATATGAATGCATGCTTCTGTTGCAGATTCAACTTAATTCTTGACAAAGGAAAGTAACTGAAAAGGGGCTGCATCTGCTATTCTGAGGGAAACTTAAGACAGGAAATAAATTTAGCTTAATCTACGTTATCTGCGTTACAGGAGAAAAGCAAGGTACAGCTGAGGGGGCTGTCTGTTACATCCAGTATGATCTGGCCTAGGAGTGAATAGAACAGGGGAATAACTAATGGCTATAGGATATTTCCCTCATCAACTTCTTCAGAGATGCTATGACACACCTCTGGAGAAGGTGGGACTTGAATCTGGGCTTCCTGGCCCAAAAGTAAGGACATTACCTTGACACTATAGGCGAAAGTTAGATGTTAATTCAGGGTTAGTTGGGTGAGAGTTTCTGGGTGTATGGAATGTGGGAGATTGTGCTTCGTTCTGGGTAATCCAGAAATTCTGGATTTCTGGGTAATTCTGGGTAATCCAAGATGGAGGATGGGAAAAATTTCTGGCAGTAAGAGCTGCTCCTTTTTTGAGGTATTTTAGGGGCTGGAGGAGATTTCCTCGAATTCCAGGAGCAGCAATTCCGGTTTTATATGTTGTTGCATTGTTTTGGAACTTTGGGGAAAACAAAGTCAAAACAGCAGCAGTTTAAAAGGGAAAAGAGTAGACAAAGGAAGCACATGGTGAGGACAGTGCAGGAGAGAGAGAGAGAACCTGCACAGCTACTGCCTTTGCTGCTTTTGAATTCATGTATCGCTGGACATCGGAGTGCGTCTGGGAAAATTAACAAACAGTGAAATTCACAACTAATCTTGGATGAACCGGTTTGGGTGAAGTTCACAGCACAGAATCAGATAAGTTAATTGTTTTAAGTGTGGCCTACAGAGAATCTGCAGTAGTGAGTAGAGTGAGTTCTTTCTTGATTATATATTTTTGGCTATACATCTCTTGATTACACTTAAAATATAAGCCATAACTATTAATTTAACCTGGGGCAGTGTTTGTAGAGGAATAAGACGGTGTTATTTTCTGGGTCTGTAGATTGTGAAGGAGCAAAAATGGCCTTTGCAGTGATATGTACTTCTTGTCAGATGTGGGAGTTTAAAGAGAGTTTAAGGGTTACTGCGGGTTATATCTGCCACAAATGCTTTTGGTTGCGAATCTTATCAGATCAAGTGGATCGGTTGGAGAGACAAATAGAAGCGATGAGGCATTTGCAACAGCAACAGTATGTGATGGATGGCAGTTATAGGAAGGGGGGAAAGTCTCAGATACAGTCACATAGATGGGTTAACTCCAGGAAGGGTGAGAGAGGTCAGCACCTAGGGCAGGACTCTTTTGTGGATATACCCATTTCAAACAGGAATGCTGTTTTGGAAAATGTAGGGGGTGATGGATTCTCAGGGGAACGTAGCACGAACAGCCAAGTTTCTGGTATTGAGACTGGCTCTAATGCAACGAGGGGTACATCAGGTTCCAAGAGATCAATTGTGTTAGGGGATTCTGTCATCCGAGATACAGACAGACGTTTCTGTGGCCAGCAGAGAAAAAGCAGAATGGTGTGTTGTTTCCCTGGTGCCAGGATCAAGGATGTCTCAGAGAGGGTGCAGAATGTTCTCACAGGGGAGAGGGACCAGCAAGAGATCATTGTCCACATTGGAACCAACAACATAGGAAGGGAAAAGGTTGAGATTCTGAAAGGAGATTACAGAGAGTTAGGCAGGAATTTAAAAAGGAGGTCCTCGAGAGTAGTAATATTTGGATTACTCCCAGTGCTACGAACT
This sequence comes from Hemiscyllium ocellatum, assembly GCF_020745735.1. Classification (NCBI taxonomy): domain Eukaryota; kingdom Metazoa; phylum Chordata; class Chondrichthyes; order Orectolobiformes; family Hemiscylliidae; genus Hemiscyllium; species Hemiscyllium ocellatum. Next base: position 1,748,206 of record NC_083420.1, read on the forward strand.
AGTGAGGGCAGGAATAGGAGGATAGAGCAGATGAATGCATGGCTGAGGAGCTGCTGTATGGGAGAAGGATTCACACTTTTGGATCATTGGAAACTCTTTTGGGGTAGAAGTGACCTGTACAAGAAAGACGGATTGCACCTAAATTGGAAGGGGACTAATATACTGGCAGGGAGATTTGCTAGAGCTGCTCGTGAGGATTTAAACTAGTAAGGTGGGGGGTGGGACCCAGGGAGATAGTGAGGAATGAGATCAATCTGAGACGGGTACAGTTGAGAACAGAAGTGAGTCAAACAGTCAGGGCAGGCAGGGACAAGGTAGGACTAATAAATTAAACTGTATTTATTTCAATGCAAGGGGCCTAACATGGAAGGCAGATAAACTCAGGGCATGGTTAGGAACATGGGACTGGGATATCATAGCAATTACAGAAACATGGCTCAGGGATGGGCAGGACTGGCAGCTTAATGTTCCAGGATATAAATGCTACAGGAAGGATAGAAAGGGAGGCAAGAGAGGAGGGGGAGTGGCATTTTTGATCAGGGATAGCATTACAACTGTGCTGAGGGAGGATATTCCTGGAAATACATCCAGGGAAGTTATTTGGGTAGAACTGAGAAATAAGAAAGGGATGATTACCTTTTTGGGATTGTATTATAGACCCCCTAATAGTCAGAGGGAAATTGAGAAACAAACTTGTAAGGAGATCTCAGCTATTCGTAAGAATAATAGGGTGGCTACAGTAGGGGATTTTAACTTTCCAAGCATCGACTGGGACTGCCATAGTGTTAAGGGTTTACATGGAGAGGAATTTGTCAAGTGTGTACAAGAAAGCTTACTGATTCAGTATGTGGATGTTCGCAGGTAAAAGGATGGCTGGAAGATGGGATGAGATAACAAGAATCCAGAGGAAGTATATTCCTGTCAGGGTGAAAGGGAAGGTTCGTAGGTATAGGGAATGCTGGATGACTAAAGAAATTGAGGGTTTGGTTAAGAAGGAAGCATATGTCAGGTATAGACAGGATAAATCGAGTGAATCCTTAGAAGAGTATAAAGGCAGTAGGAGTATACTTAACAGGGAAATCAGGAGGGCAAAACGGGGACATGAGATAGCTCTGGCAAATAGAGTTAAGGAGAATCCAAAGGGTTTTTGCAAGTACATTAAGGACAAAAGGGTAACTAAGGAGAGAATAGGGCCCCTCAAAGGTCAGCAAGGCAGCCTCTGTGTGGAGTTGCAAAAAATAGGGGAGATACTAAACGAGTATTTTGCATCAGTATTTACTGTGGAAAAGGACATGGAAGATATAGACTGTAGGGAAATAGATGGTGACATCTTGCAAAATATCCAGATTACAGAGGAGGAAGTGCTGGATGTCTTGAAATGCATAAAAGTGGATAAATCCCCAGGACCTGATCAGGTGTATCCTAGAACCCTGTGGGAAGCTAGAGAAGTGATTGCTGGGCCTCTTGCTGAGATATTTGTATCATCGATAGTCACAGGTGAGGTGCCAGAAGACTGGAGGTTGGCATACGTGGTGCCACTGTTTAAGAAGGACGATACAGACAAGCCAGGGAACTATAGACCGGTGAGTCGGATGTCGGTGGTGGGCAAGTTGTTGGAGGGAATCCTGAGGGACAGGATGTACATGTATTTGGAAAGGCAAGGACTGATTCGGGATAGTCAGCATGGCTTTGTGCATGGGAAATCATGTCTCACAAACTTGATTGTGTGTTTTGAGGAAGTAACAAAGAGGATTGATGAGGGCAGAGCAGTAGATGTGATCTATATGGACTTCAGTAAGGCGTTCAACAAATGGAAAATTTTATTGATGTATCATTCAACCCATCCAATACATTTGACGAGTGTGAGACCATTTCTTTGATTGTAAAGTTGAATTTGCTCAGATTTTGAGGTAAGAAATATTTATTGAACTGTCATCAGTTTAGCTGCACATTTCTGTTACTGCATTACGGGGTAAAATGAGATATGTTGGTAAACAGTAGAGGGATTGCAACATGTGGTTGTAATCGGAACCCCATTTCTACCAGTGCAGGCAGACATCGTCTGTGCTGTTGTATACGGCAGTGGTTCTGCAGGGGTTAATTTGACATGTTACATTAGCTTCACCCTGCAGCTAGAGACAAGGAGTTGTCCCTGAGCTTTCAAGGTCCCAGTGATGACATCTAACCAAATGTAGCTGTACTTCCTGCTCCCATGAAATAAATCTTCCTCATATCCAAGATTTATTATAATTGAAAGGAAGGTTAATTTTGGAGGAAGCCATTCAAGTTGCTGGAAATGGAAACCAGAAACACTCATGGACAGATCCTGGGAGGGAAGACCAACCAACCTCAAGAGAACAACATAGTCTGTTTGCACTGTTAGAATAGGAATATTGGAATAGGACTAGTCCATTCAGCCCTTTGAGCCTGTTCTACCATTCAGTGAGATCATGGCTGACCTGTGGCCCTCGTCAAGAGTGTGTTGCTGGAAAAGCACAGCAGGGCAGGCAGCTTCCAAGGAGCAGGAGATCAAAATCAAAATCATAAGCCCTTCATCAGGAATGATGCCCAAAATGTTCAGCACCACACTCTCGACTCTGATCTCCAGCATTTGCAGCTCTCACTTTCTCCTGATCTGTGGCTTTCGGCCCATGTACCTTAATACCTTTGCTTAACAAAAATGTATCTATCTCAGATTTAAAATGAACAACTGATCCAGCATCCAGTGCCATTTGTGGAAGAGAATTCCAAAGCTCTCCCACCCTTTGTGGGAAAACAGCCAACTTTATATAATCTGCCCTCATAATGTAATCTGTAAAAGTGCAAAGTTCAAAATCACACAACACCAGGTTATAGTCCAACAGGTTTAATTGGTGTTGTGTGATTTTTAACTTTGTACACCCCAGTCCAACACCGGCATCTCCAAATCATGTAAAAGTGCAGGTATTGTTCTTGTAAACCCTGCTAAGACCTCCTTCCTGAGGTGTGGTGCCCAGATCTGCAGACCACACTCCAAGTGGGCTCCATGAAGACTTGGACACTTTAAAGGATCATGTGACAGGCCAGCACGAACGTGAGCCAAATAACAGATGCTGAGAACAAGTGTCAGCAATGTAAGACAACAGGAGCTGACAGGCACAGGGAATGTCCAGCTGTCACTGAGCACTGTTCCATCTGCAAGATCTCTCCGAGCAGACGTTTAGCATCCAGCAGATACACTGGGTCTCAGTGGGCCACACAGATCACTGCTGGGAGCCTTGCTGGTTGTTATGTACATTAACAATTTGAATGTGAGTGGAGAAGATATAATTAGTAAGTTTGCAGATGATATGAAAATTGATGATGATGTTGATAGTGAGGAGGATGGTCTCTGGCTCCAGTCTGATATTGATCAGCTGGGAAATTGGACAGAGCAATGGCAGGTGGAATTTAATCCTGAAAAGGGTGAACCGATACATTTTGGGAAGTCTAATAAGGGGAGGATATACACAATGAATGGTAGGTCCTGAGGGAGTACTGAGGAACAAAGAGACCTTGGTGCACAAGGGCATAGATCTCTGAAGGTGTCAGCACAGGGAGACAGGGTGGGGAAGAAGGCATACGAAATGCTTGCTTTCATTATACAACTTTATAAACCATTAGTTATGCCACAGATGGAATACTATGTACAGTTCTGGTCACCATACTATCAGAAGGACCTGGAGAGGGTGCAGAGGAGATTCACCAAGATATTACCTGGGATGGAAACTCTCAGTTATGAGGAGAGACAGGATAGGTTGGGGTTGTTTGGTCTGGAGCAGGGGAGGTTGAGAGGTGATCTGATTATTGCATACAAGATTATGAGATGTGTAGACAGAGTTGAGCAACTAGTCGAGAGGGGAGCTAATGTTTTCACCCAGAGGGTGGTGGAAATATGGAAAGTGCTGCCTGAGAGGGTTACGGATGCAGGTACTCTCTCAACTTTGAAGAAGCATCTCCTGAGTACTTAAAATGGCAGGGTGTCGTCGGCTATCGACCAAGTGCAGTGAATGGGATTAATGTAGTTTGGTGTTTGTTAATTGACATAGACATGGTGGGCCGAAAAGCCTGTTTGTCCGCTGTATGACTGTTTGATTGATGGAAAAGGTAAATCTTCCTCTTCTCTCAACTAAAAAAAAGTGTCCCACATTAATCATCCCGAGTCCCACCTGCTAGCACCCAGGCCCATATCCCTCCAAGACCTTTCCATTCATATATCTATCCAAATGCCTTTTAAATGTTGCAATTGTACCAGCCTCCACCACTTCCTCTGGCAGCTCATTCCATACATGTACCACCCTCTGCGTGGAAAGGTTGCCCCTTAGGTCTCTTTTATATCTTTCCCCTCTCACCCTAAACCTATGCCCCCCTAGTTCTGGACTCCCCGACCCCAGGGAAAAGACTTTGCCAATGTATCCTATCCATGCCCCTCATAATTTCGTAAACCTCTATAAGGTCACCCCTCGGCCTCCAACGATCCAGGGAAAACAGCCCCAGCCTGTTCAGCCTCTCCCTGTAGCTCAAACCCTCCAACCCTGGCAACATCCTTGTAAACCTTTTCTGAACCTTTCAAGTTCCACAACATCTTTCCGATAGGAAGGAGACCAGAATTGCACACAATATTCCAACAGTGGCCTAACCAATGTCCTGTACAGTCGCAACATGGCCTCCCAACACCTGTACAATCAGTTCTGCTCTAATGCGCGTTTCTTCAATACGAATTGTCTTTCAAGCGATTAAAGAAATTAGACCATTATTTGTAGAATGTGAACCTTCCTTACCTGTAGTGGCTATAACATGATTCCAGCTCCATTAATTTAAATGGCACGGCTATTGCATGATTTTGTTATAACACAAGATCACATGAGAACAGAACTATAGTGTTATATCAGAACTGACTGTACTCAATGAAACACTGATCAATAAAGGAAACATACCAAACGGCTTCTTCACTATCCTATCTACCTGCGACTCTACTTTCAAGGAATTCTGAACCTGCACTCCAAGGTCTCTTTGTTCAGCAACACTCCCTAGGACCCTACCATTAAGTGTATAAGTCCTGCTAAGATTTGTTTTCCCAAAATGCAGCACGTCACATTTATCTAAATTAAACTCCATCTGCCACTCCTCAGCCCATTGGCCCATCTGATCAAGATCCTGCTGTAATCTGAGGTAATCTTCTTCAATATCCACTACACCTCCAATTTTGGTGTCATCTGCAAACTTACTAACGGTACTTCTTATGCTCACATCCAAATCATTAGTATAAATGATAAAAACACCCTTGTCACAATCTATTTTTCTACCTGAATGGGTGTCAATGGCAAATATATCTATAAGTCTGAATTAGAGTGGTGCTGGAAAAGCACAGCAGGTCAGGCAGCATCCAAGGAGCAGAAAGATTGATATTTTGGGCAAAAACCTTTCATCAGGAATAGAGACAGGAAGCCTGCAGGGTGGCGAGATAAATGAGAGGGAGGGTGGTATGGGGAGAAAGTAGCATAAAGTACAATAGTTGAATGGGGGTGGGGATGGAGGTGATAGGTCAGAGAGGGGGGTGGAGTGGATAGGTGGGAAGGAAGATAGGCAGGTAGGCCAGGTCATGGGGACGGTGCTGAGCTGGAAGGTTGGAACTGGGGTGAGGTGGGGGAAGGGGAAATAAGGAAACTGTTGAAGTCCACATTGATGCCCTGGGGTTGAAGTGTTCCGAGGCGGAAGATGAGGCGTTCTTCCTCCAGGCGTCAGGTTGTGAGGGAGCGGCGGTGAAGGAGGCCCAGGACCTCCATGTCCTTGGCAGAGTGGGAGGGGGAGTTGAAATGTTGGGCCACGGGGCGGTGTGGTTGACTGCTGCAGGTGTCCCAGAGATTTTCCCTGAAGCGCTCTGCTAGGAGGCGCCCAGTCTCCCCAATGTAGAGGAGACCGCATCGGGAGTAACGAATACAATAAATGACATTGGTGGATGTACTAGTAAAACTTTGATGGATATGGAAGGCTCTTTTGGGGCCTTGGATGGAGGTGAGGCAGGAGGTGTGGGCACAGGTTTTACAGTTCCTGCGGTAGCAGGGGAAAGTGCCAGGATGGAAGGGTGGGTTGTTGGGGGGCGTGGACCTGACCAGGTAGTCACAGAGAGAATGGTCTTTGCAGAAGGTGGAAAAGGGTGGGGAGGGAAATGTATCCCTGGTGGTGGGGTCCGTTTGGAGGTAGCGGAAATGTTGGCAGATGATGTGGTTAATGCGAAGGTTGGTAGGGTGAATTGTAAATTATTGAAAATGAAGTTTAAAATAAAAAAGCCTAAGTGAATGTATTTACTGTAAACATTCGTTAAAACTACTCTCAGCTGATGAAGGAGCAGTGCTGTGAAAGCTAGTGCTTCCAATTAAACCTGTTGGACTATAACCTGGTGATTTTTAACTTTGTTCACCTGATGAAGTTTTAATTAGCCAGGCTCCATCTAGTGGCAGTCACTAGTTGGTGCAGGTGAAACCACCTGGACTGACCAGCCCCTGCCATAATGTGGAGGCCAGGACATCAGTGAAAGTTCAGAAAGGGAGCCAGGAGAGAAGCAGACACTGGAGACTTTAGAAACAGAGCAGAGAGTGGGAATAGGAGATGGTGTGGGTGGGGAGGAGGCAGGGTAAACAGAGACTGAAGGAAGAGAGAGAATTGAAGGAAGATAGAGGATGGTGGTGGAGGATTGCCACAAGGATCGGTGCTGGGTCCTCAGCTTTTTGTCATTTACATAAATGATTTGGATGTGAGCATATGAGGTACAGTTAGTAAGTTTGCAGATGTCACCAAAATTGGAGGTGTAGTGGACAGCGAAGAAATTTACCTCAGATTACGATGGGATATTGATCAGATGGGCCAATGGGCTGAGGAGTGGCAGATAGAGTTTAATTCAGATAAATGCGAGGTGCCGCATTTTGGAAAAACAAATCCGAGCAGGACTTATACACTTAATGGTAAGGTCCTGAGGAGAGTTGCTGAACAAAGAGACCTTGGTGTGCAGGTTCATAGCTCCTTGAAAGTAGAGTCGCGGGCAGATAGGATAGTGAAGGCAGCGTTTGGTATGCTTTCCTTTATTGGTCACAGAGTTGAGTATAGGAGTTGGGAGGTTATGTTGCAGATGTACAGGACATTGATTAGGTCACTTTTGGAATCCTGTGTGCAGTTCTGGTCTCCATCCTATCGGAAAGATGGTGTGAAACTTGAAAGGGTTCAGAAAGATTTACAAGATGTTGCCAGGGTTGGAGGATTTGAGCTTAAGGGAGAGGCTGAGTACACTGGGGCTGTTTTCACTGGAGCATTGGAGACTGAGGGGTGACCTGATAGAAGTTTATAAAATCATAAGGGGCATGGATAGGGTAAATAGACTCCCTGGGGTCGGGGAGTCCGGAACGAGAGGGCATAGGTTTACGGTCAGAGGGCAAAGATATAAAAGGGACCTAAGGGACAACTTTTTCATGCAGAGGGTGGTGCGTGTATGGAATGAGCTGCCAGAGGAAGTGGTGGAGGCTGGTACAATTACTGCATTTTAAAGGTATCTGGATGGGTATATAAATAGGAAGGGTCGAGAGGAATATGGGCCAAATGCTGGCAAATGAGAATAGGTTGTTTAGAATATCTAGTCAGCATGGATGAGTTGGACCTAAGAGTCTGTTTTCATGCTTTACAGCTGTATGACTGTGTAACTTCAGCATGGAGAGGAGGAGCAGATACATGGGGAAAAATTCTCAAAAGCAGGACATCTGTATCAATAACTTTAAACCTCTCAATGGCAATGAAGATAGAAAATCGATGGTGACCCAGTTAACATACCATGAATCAATAAACAAACTTTAACAAATATTTCATTACTTTAATAATGATGTTAAAGTGAAATAATGTTAACTGAGTCAACTTTAAAGAAGGACTTACTGTAATTACATTTAGAGTCATGGATTCAGAAGCTTGGGTGCAATGGATCGTCGCAGAATGGGGCTATTGTGACATTGCTCAGGATATGGGTAGTATTGACCTTAATGATTGGTGATGGTTGGTGATCTACCAATGGATGTTGAGGGAGTTCTGGTACACACAAGCAGTGGTACCCTGCACCATGGTGATGCCTGCAACCATTGAGGTAGCAGCAGCCTGCCTTCCCTGTTCCCTCATCACTCTCCATATATCCGCAGCCTTGTGGGATGGTTTCTCATATGTGACAGTGAACAGTAGCCAAGGAGAGAATGGAACTATCTCCCGGTCCAGCAAGGCAGGAACCTGAGTAATGAAACATTATAGCCATGGTCACCTTCACAGCCATTGGCAATGCCAACCTCCAGCTGCAATAGGTAACTGAATTCAGTTTATACCTCCTCACAATGGCCAGGAGTTGAAGATTTGCAACCTAACAGCAAAGAACAACAAGGAACCATGCAGGACAAAAACAGGCCGTTCGGCCCTCCAAGCCTGTGCTGACACATTCTGCCCTTCCATACTAAAACCGTCTTCCCTTACAGGATCCGTATCCCTCTATTCCTTTCCTATTCCTGTATTTATCCAGGTGCTTCTTGAATGCTGTTTGTGTCTGCTTCCACTGGCAGCACGTTTCTGGCACGTATCTGCTTTTGTGTGAAAAAACCTGCCTCGCACATCTCTTTTAAACTTCCCCTATTGCATCTTGAACCTGTCTCCCCAAGTAATTGACCCCTCCACCCTGGGATAAACCTCATACTTTCCACTCTATCCATGTCATTCACAATCTTATCAATTTCTGCCAGGTCGCCCCGAACCTCCTGCGTTCCAGTGAAAACAAACCCAGTCTATCCAACCCTTCTTCATAGTTAAAATCCCCCAGACCCGACAATATGCTGGAAACCTTTTCTGTACTCTCTCCAAAGCATCCACATCCTTCTGGTAGTGAGATTCCAAGTGGGGCCTAACTAAAGTTCTATAAAGCTGCAGCATCACTTGCCTATCCTTACACTCAATGCCCCTTCCAATGAAGGCAAGCGTACCATAGATCTTTTTCACTGCCTTATCTACCTGCACTGCCACCTTCAGTGATCTGTGGACCTGCACACCCAGATCCCTCTGCATATCAATACTCGTAGATTTCCTGGATTATCCGTGCTACGCTTCTTAAACAATGGGACAACATTGGCTATTCTCCAATCCTCTAGATTCTCACCTGTGGCCAAAGAGGATACAAAGATGTCCATCAGTGCTTGAGCAATTTGTTCTCCTGCCTCCCTCAATATTCTGGGATAGATCCCATCAGAACCGGGGATTTAGCTTCCTTAATACTTTTTAAGATGCACAACATCTCTTTCGTTTTTAATAACAACTTGGCTTAGAAATTTGAAACTCCCTTCCCTGAGGTCATCCTCCATCAGTTCCTTCTCTTTGGTGAATACCAACACAAAGTATTCGTTTAGGACCTCACCTCCATCTTCTGACTCCACACATAGGTTCCCTCCTTTGTCCTTGAGTGGGCCAACCCTTTCCCTGGCTACCCTCTTGCGTTTTATATGCTTCCTTTTTCTTTTTAACTGAGGATGCCTGTTCATCCAAGGTCCATGTAACTTGCCTCCCCAATCCTTCATTCTCTCAGGAACGTGCCACTCCTAAACTCTTACCAACTGCCTTTGGAAAGCTCCCAAATGTCCCTCAAACAGCCACCTCCAATCAACATTCTCCAGTTCCTGCCTTATAATGTTGTCGTGCACCTTCCCCCAATTTAACAGCTTTACCCAAGGATTCCTGTTATCCCTATCCATGAGTATCTTAAAACTCACCGTATTATGGTCACTACTCCCAAAATACTCCCCCACTAAAACTTCCCTCACCTGGTCGGGTTCATTTCCCAAAACCAGGTCCAGGTTAATCCCTGCCCTGGTTAGACTGATTACATACTGTGTCAAGAAACCCTCTTGAATGGCCTTTACAAATTCTGCCCCATCCAAGCCCTTGGCGCAAAGTGAGTTCCCGTCAAAATAGGGGAAATTAAAATCACCCACCAAAATAACCCTGCTATTATTACATCTTCCCAAAATCAGTCTGCATATCCTGTCCTCTATCTCCCGCTGGCACCAGGAGTATGGTGCTGAAAAAGCACAGCAGGTCAGGCAGCATCCGAGGAACAAAAGAGTTGATGTTTTGGGCATAAGCTCTTCATCAGGAATCTCCCTGTGGCAGTTGGGAGGCCTGTACTATACCCCAGCATTGTGATTTCACCCTTCGCATTCCTGAGTACTGCCTCGCTGCACGAATCCTCTGATATATCCTCCCTCAGTACAGCTGACAGATACTCCTTTACCAATGATGCAACTCACCCACCCCTTTTGCATCTCCTTCTATCATACCTAAACCATCTAAATCCTGGGACATTCAGCTGCCAATCCAGTCTCTCTTTCAGCCAAGTCTCTGTAATGCCGTAATTTCAAGAACAAACCAAAGTTCCACCCGTGTACCAATGAGGCCTCCTTGTGTTCCCACCAGCATCCTCCCTTCTCCAGCAGTTTGCCCTGTGCAGCGTTGCATCCCCTGAGAGTCCTGCTGCAGCTAGCTCTCAGAGCACATAGGCTAAACAAAACCTTCAAATTCTGAAATGATGCCTTCAGAATGGATCATGCCACTTCCTGTAAGTTTTTGCAATTACATGGAACAGTACAAAGCAGCAAACACTTTGACAGTCTCAATGACAGCTGTCCGAACCAATTGACAGCTGCCCTGAAGCCCACGGACAGTCTCAGCGGGTCTGGCTGGTGTGAATCCTTTTTGTTGCTAATTCCATGCTCACTCTGGGAGGTGGAGGAAGGGGTCTGTAAGGTGGAACTTTCAGATCAAAAATGGCATCACTGTGTCAAACCAGTGAAACAAGCTGATTACCAGCAAGGTCTGTTCACTGTGTCACTCCCAGCTCCAAGTGACACTCTTATTGATTTGGTACTGGCAGGGCCTGCTCCCAATATCTGGACACACAGAACATAGAACATAGAAAAATACAGCGCAGTACAGGCCCTTCGGCCCTCGATGTTGCACCGATCCAAGCCCACCTAACCTACACTAGCCCACTATCCTCCATGTGCCTATCCAATGCCCGTTTAAATGCCCATAAAGAGGGAGAGTCCACCACTGTTACTGGCAGGGCATTCCATGAACTCACGACTCGCTGAGTAAAGAATCTACCCCTAACATCTGTCCTTTACCTACCACCCCTTAATTTAAAGCTATGCCCCCTCGTAATATCTGACTCCATACGTGGAAAAAGGTTCTCATGGTCAACCCTATCTAAACCCCTAATCATCTTGTACACCTCTATCAAGTCACCCCTAAACCTTCTTTTCTCCAATGAAAACAGCCCCAAGTGCCTCAGCCTTTCCTCATACCATCTTCCTACCATACCAGGCAACATCCTGGTAAACCTCCTCTGCACCCGTTCCAGTGCCTCCACATCCTTCCTATAGTATGGCGACCAAAACTGCACAAAATACTCCAGATGCGGCCGCACCAGAGTCTTATACAACTGCAACATGACCTCAGGACTCCGGAACTCAATTCCTCTACCAACAAAAGCCAGAAATTGACACTGTTTTCTGAAACTATCCCTCATAGGAGCCATAAGTCAGGGCAGCGTGCAACTAAACTTTGTGCCCAGAATGTTGCTCTTCTAGAAACACTTACAAGTGATTTGTTCCAGAAGAAACATATTTGTTGCTATATATGAAGATGGAAGAGAGTGTTATATGTGGCTGTGATTTCATAAAGAAATCTGTTTGTGCATATATTTCATATCCTAAATATGAAACCAAGCTGTTCCTAAGTATGATTTAATTATTAAATTCATTGCTTCAAACACTTGGTGTTTTAATTACACTCTGTTTCCTTACAGAATGAAGTTGAACTAGGAGAGTTGTTGATTTCTCTCAATTACTTGCCAAGTGCAGGAAGACTGAATGTGGATATTATTAGGGCAAAACAACTCCTCCAGACAGATATGAGCCAAGGTTCAGGTAAATAAGGTTCATATTTAACATTGACTGTACAATAAGCTGGTAAGAATGTAATATTTTACTCTGCAGAGCATTCACAGAGAAACATGGAATATAGGAGCAGGAGTAGGCCATTCAGCCTTTCGAACCTGTTCCATCATTCACTATGATCATTGCTGACCATCCAATTCTATGAGGCAAAAGTGAGGATTGCAAATGCTGGAAACTAGAGTCTAGATCAGAGTGGTGCTGGAAAAGTGCAGCAGGTCAGGCAGCATCCGAGGAGCAGGAGAATCGACATTTTAGGCAAAAGCCCTTTATCAGGAATTTTGCCCGAAACGTTGGTTTTCCTGCTCCTCGGATGCTGCCTGACCTGTTGTGCTTTTCCAACACCACTCTAATCCCAACATCCAATTCGGTGGCCTATTTGTGGTTTCTTTCAGATCCTTTGATCCCTTTAGCTGCAAGTGCTAAATCCAACTCACTTTTGAAATCATACATTTATATCGCAACTGTTTCCTGTGGCAGAGTCCCGCAGAGTAGATCCACAGAAAATGCACATTGGACAAGATAGCAGTTGGATATTATAACAGTCTGAAACTTGCCCTGCTTTTAAATTTTGACAGATCCATTTGTTAAAGTTCAGCTGGTGCATGGATTAAAACTGGTAAAAACTAAAAAGACATCTTGTATGAAGGGCACTATCGACCCATTCTACAATGAATCGTTCAGTTTCAAAGTTCCAGTGGAAGAATTGGAAGATATCAGCTTAGTTTTTACAGGTAAGACCGTGCAGTATTCATCATCCAGCCGTTCAATTCAATGTGAATTATCAATTGCTTCAAAATCCCACCCTGTTTGTTTTTACTCAAGTTTCAATTTCTTTGCCAAAGAAAGCCATTTGCTGGTGTGTGTGCATATAATTTAAAAATACAGCCTGTGTTTATATAGTTCAGTGTTTTCTCATTTAAAGATTAATTCTGGATTCAGTACATTCCTGCAGTTACCAGACCCTGGCACTCTTCACCAAATGATCATCCTTTAGGAGGCCTACACACTGAAAGGGGATAGGCTGTTCCACCACAGAGATCATTACATCGGAGCCGACAGCAGGAGTCTGACCAGATAAGAATCAGATCCATAAATATGATTTTATTTTTGATCTGTCTGACTCAGCTAACACCATTGTGAAGCATCACTTTCTAGGCTACACAGATTATGCTGCATTGGGAAGTGTATTTACCTGGCTGAGCCGCTTAGGAACATTAGGAACAACTGAATTCTGTCTATTGAAACATAATAAGCATTAATGGTGAAAACTTGGATGGCAATATGTTGTAGTATGTTCCCGCACTGTAATTTGTAGCTCCTCAAGGCATGAATTACATTTACTGTTTTATTCTCATCTGGTGCTTTTATAAGTGGTCATTGTTTTAAAGTAATGATTTTGGAGTTGAAAAGGACTGAATGTTCATTAGCCAATTGCGTGTCATTAATAATTTCTCAGAAATACAAAAGGGATGTTATAACGGACCACAGCTAATAATGACCAATTTACTTCCTGGCAGCAGCGTCTCCGAACCCTGCTTTCAGACCTGCTAATGTTTAACCAAAGTTATGTTTCCCATCTGTTCCAGCCTGTCCCGGCTGTGACAGTGTGCTGCAATGATGAGCAGCATTTTAATTGATGAACTGACAGAAGAATGTTGGGGGTAGGAGTGGCTGGAACAGGACAATAGCGTGCACCACATCTTGCAGAAGTCTACATCCTGGAGGTGCCATTCTGGAGTTTAACGAGAGCCGGTCTCTGATAATCACAGTTCATCACCTCAGTAAATAGGACATGATCTTGTCGATCCTTTTCTCGGAGTTAAAGGTCTGTCTGGTGGTCCCAGTCTGTCAACTGAAAGCTTCTTTGTCTTTCATATGGAAGTTCTTTTCATCGTGCAGGAGTATTGGTCAGGAAAGCAGCACTTTTTAACTTTAGGACATGGATTCCAATTCAAACCAGAGACCCAAGACAAGATCACCACAGGATCCTTCAGTACAAAGACCCAAGAAAAAATTGAACACGTCCCTCCCTAGGTGTCAGAAACGCAACACAGTGACTCAATAAGGATGACAGCATTGACAACATTGATGAACTATTAATGTTCCTCAATTTACAGAGACCTCAGTGATGGGGTGAATGACAATGACAATAATAAACCAGGGAGTATTTTCCCTTCCGTGTGACGTTGTCTATCTCAGTCTCACAAATATTAACCTCAATCTATGAAATGTAGTTGCAAACCTATCCAACGATCTTGCTATAAATGCAACTACCTTTCTGACATCAAAATACTGTGGATTGTGGAAATTTGAATTTAAATGAAATTATTAGAGAAATCAACAGACTAGGCAGCATCTGTGGAGAGAGAAAAACAGAGCTTATGTTTTGAGTTGTAGAGTTTTTATCGTTATTGGGAAATGTTACAGATTAAAGAATACAGATCGCCACATTGTTCAGATCTGATGAAAGGTGCTTGATCTGAAACATTTACTTGGTGTCTCCTTCCACAGCTCTTCCTGACATCTTTGATATTTCTGACCATTGCTGTTTTTATAAACTGGCTTTCAGCATGTCCACATGAGATGTGTTGCTGACGGATTTATCCACCCTCAGAAGCCCCTTATCTATGTCACTTCTTTCTGTCTTTTTATAGAAGGACCTAGAATGTGCCACTAGTTCACACACTGCACTCAAAGCTGCATCCAAGCAGATGCAGACACCGACCATCGCCAGCTCCTCAACAGTCACTAAGTTTGGAGAATATGGGCAATGTCACTGAATGCTCCTGGGTATCCCAGCTGCGGAGCTTAAACAGAGTTATACGGCAGGCAGTAGGTTCATCTTCACAGGACAGCAGTGAAATATCCAAATTATACACAACGATGGGCCAGTACATGGGGGAACTCACTGCTTAAAATACCACCCAGCAGACGTGCAAAGATTCAACTGCCTTAGACAGATTGATGTCTTCACTGATGTTAGACAAAGGAGTTGTTGTGATTACACTAAGTGTTTCTGTGAGAACACTACATCATATAATTACCAGGTTCGGATCATTAAGTATTAATTATTGTGCTTACTGATGTGGAATCAGCTTTCTGGGGATTGAACATCTTCACTTCTGAAGGCGAATTCCTCATCTCTCCTGTGCATATCTCCGAGCTTACCCTGACCTCACACCCACTCTCTGTTCTTACCTTAGACTGAAGTCCTGCCCTTTTCTTTGTGATTGGTTCCGTTCCTTTAGTGTCATTGAGATTCTGGGCTCCCATCTAATAACAGAACTCAGTGAGTGCAAGTAATTCTGCCTTTAGATGATGCCTGGTTACTCTAACAATACTGTATAGTGAAGGTCATTGCAGTGATTTTGTTCAATATTATATGTTTTTTATATTTAGTAATGATCTTATTTTGCAAATTATTTGAGCTGGGAATGCAATTTTGTACACATATAGGACAGTATTTCAACTTTTATGTTGCTTTTTTGATTGAGAAATGAAGGAATCTAATACTTGCTTTAAGCCTGATTTTTATGGAAAACCACGTTTAATTAAAAGTTGCTTAATTTGAACACAGGATTTTTAAGAACTTTCAGCATCACTTTAAATGAGGACTTACTATATTTGTTTCGTAGTTGACCTTCTTGGCTAATAACAAAGACATACTTGTTTAGTATTGGAGAGAATACTGCAGCTCAGCAGTCTGCATGGCAATTTCTGCTTTCATTCTAACCTGACTATTGTGTTCTGCGTCCCTCTAATAGATGGGCAGCAGAACTTCTTGAAAAGAAATAAGGTGTTTTTGGAAGGATGTCTAATTGCCTAAACTTTTGCCAATTCCATGGTTTCTCCTCTGGGATCTTGCAGGGATGGACACTTCAGTATTCCTGATTGTCCTGCAGGGAGGGTGAATGGGAGTCCATTGGGGCCAGAAAATAGCAAACCATTTTCATGAATTCTGCTGCTCCATATGTCAGTTTGAGTCATGCAGTAATCTTCCGCATTGCTGGAGCTAATTGTATCATTGATTAATTGACCCCAGTTCTTCAGCTTGAGGAGCAACTATATACAATTGTTAACTATTAGCAGAATTATCTGTCAAAATGATGGCAACTACATTATTTTCCTTATTTGCGAAATGTAGATGCCTGAATGTTGAAAGATATTATGTTCTGTGCATCGTGCTAAATAGTGTGGAAATTTAGAATTGGAAGTGAAATGGGCAGAGAGTTGATATGTCTATGCTAGACCCCAAATTCTAGCCCTATCTGTTGTGCTATTGGGCAGTATAGGCAGAATGGAGAATGGCTCACATGATCACTGAGAGAGTGATGGCTTTGCATTTCCTAGTTCTTTGAGAGTAGATGATGCATTGTGAACTATGATTGTATTGCTATGTTCTATCCTATAGTTACCTCTCTCTCTTGTTTACTGCTGTTTAATTTGAAAGGTGACTGTGTTCCTAAAGCCTCAGTGAACATTGAGCATGGCTGAGTTGTTAAGCAGTCTTCTCATTGCTGAAGAGATGCCATTTACCTCCTATATATCTCCTCACAGTTATTGCTGAACCACTGTGCTACAGCAGTTCACCAGCCTGCCCCATGATGTGCTGATACTGACAGTGTCAGTGATGGGGAGATTTGTGAATCAAGGGTCTGGGATTTCACACTGAGCTGCATTTCAAGAGCCATATTCAGGTCAGTCTCAGGGTTGGAGCTGATGATGGAAAACTATCAGAAGTTCACATTTTCCTGGGGCCAGAGGGTTAGAACTGTTACTGCACGCTGGGATGGTTTCCTGACCAGTGGGCCTGATGTCGGTGATGGGCAAGTTGTTGGAGGAATCCTGAGGGACAGTGTGTACATGTATTTGGAAAGGCAAGGACTGATTAGGGATAGTCAGCATGGCTTTGTGTGTGGGAAATCATGTCTCACAACAATCGAGTTTTTTGAATAAGTAACAAAGAGGATTGATGAGGGCAGAGCAGTGGACATGATCTATATGGACTTCAGTAAGGCATTCAACCAGGTTCCCAATGGGACACTGGTTAGTAAAGTTAGATCTCATGGAATACAGGGAGAACTAGCCATTTGGATACAGAACTGGCTCAAAGGTAGAAGAGAGAGGATGGTGGTGGAGGGTTGCTTTTCAGACTGGAGGCCTGTGACCGTTGGAGTGCCACAAGGATCGCTGCTGGGTCCACTACTTTTCATCATTTATATCAATGATTTGGATGTGAACATAGGAGGTTTAGTTAGTAGGTTTGCAAATGACACCAAAATTGGAGGTGTAGTGGTCAGCGAAGAAGGTTACCTCAGATTACAACAGGATCTTGATCAAATGGACCAGTAGACTGAGGAGCGGCAGATGGGGTTTAATTTAAATAAATGTGTCGTGCTGCATTTTGGAAAAACAAATCTTAGCAGGACTTACACACTTAATCATACAGTCATAAAGTCATAGAGATGTACAACACGGAAACAGACCCTTCAGTCCAACTTGTCCATGACGACCAGATATCCTAACCTAATCTAGTCCCATTTGCTAGCACTTGGCCCATATCACTCCAAACCCTTCCTATTCATATACCCATCCAGATGCCTTTTAAATGTTGCCTCCACCACTTCCTCTGGCAACTCATTCCATACACGCAACGCCCTCTAAAAACGTTGTCCCTTAGGTCCCTTTGAGATCTTTCCCCTCTCGCCAGAAACCTATTGCCTTTAGTTCTGGAATCCCCCACCCCAGGGAAAAGACTTTCTAGGGAAAAGGTCCTAGGGAGTGTTGCTGAACAAAGAGACTTTGGAGTGCAGGTTCATAGCTCCTTGAAAGGGGAGTTGCAGGTAGATAGGATAGTGAAGAAGGCATTTGGTATGCTTTCCTTTATTTGTCAGAGTATTGAGTACAGGTGTTGTGGTTCTGTTCGCCGAGCTGGAAGTTTTTGCTGCAAACGTTTCGTTCCCTGGCTAGGGAACATCATCAGTGCTATTGGAGCCAAATAGCACTGATGATATTCCCTAGCCAGGGAACGAAACGTTTGCAGCAAAAACTTCCAGCTCGGCGAACAGAACCACAACAACGGACACCCGAGCTACAAATCTTCAACCAGACTTTAAATTGAGTACAGGAGTTGGGAGGTCATGTTGCGGCTGTACAGGATGTTGGTTCGGCCACTTTTGGAATATTACGTACAATTAGCACATAGGACAATACAGCGCAGAACAGGCACTTTGGCCCTCTAAGCCCATCCCCCTACACTATCCCATCATCTTCCATTTGCTTATCCAAGGACTGTTTAAATGCCCCGAATGCGGCTGAGTTAACTACATTAGCAGGTAGGGCATTCCACGCCCTGACCACTCTCTGTGTAAAGAACCTGCCTCTGACATCTGTCTTAAATCTATCGCCCCTCAATTTGCAGCTATGCCCCCTCATACAAGCTGATGTCATCATCCTAGGAAAAAGACTTTCACTGTCCGCGCTATCCAATCCTCTGATCATCTTGTATGTCTCTATCAAATCCCCTCTTAACCACCTTCTTTTCAATGAGAACCGACCCGAGTCTCTGCCTTTCCTCATAAGACCTCCCCTCCCCCCAGACCAGGTAACATCCTGGTAAATATCCTCTGCACCTTTTCCAATGTTTCCACATCCTTCCTGTAATGGGGCGACCAGAACTGGACACAATATTCCAAGTGCGGCTTCACTAGTGTTTTGTATCGTTGCAGCATGACATCATGGCTCCAGAACTCAATCCCTCTACCAATGAAACCTAACACACCGTATGCCTTCTTAACAGCACTAACAATCTGGGTGGCAACTTTTAGGAATCTATGTATATGGACTCCAGGATCCCTCTGCACATCCACACTACCAAGAATCTTTCCATTAACCCAGTATTCTGTCTCCCTGTTATTCTTCCCAAAGTGAATCACCTCACATTTAGCTGCATTGAACTCCATTTGCCCCCCTCAGCCCAATTCTGCAGTTTATCCAAGTCCCCCTGCAACTTGTAACATTCTTCCACACTGTCCACCACTCTACCGACTTTAGTGTCATCTGCAAACTTACTAATGCATCCACCTATGCCTGCGTCCAAGTCATTTACAAAAATGACGAACAGCAGTGGTCCCAAAACAGATCCTTGTGGCACACCAATAGTAACGAGATTCCAGGCTGAATATTTTCCATTAACCACCACTCGCTGCCTTCTTACAGAAAGCCAGTTTCTAATCCAAACTGCTAAATCACCCTTAATCCTATGCCTCAGCATTTTCTCCAAAAGCCTACCACGTGGAACCTTATCAAAGGCTTTACTGAAGTCCATGTATACCACGTTAACTGCCCTACCCTCATCTACATGCTTGGTCACCTTCTCAAAAAACTCAATGAGGTTTGTGAGACACAACCTGCCCTTGATAAAACCATGTTGGCTATCTCCAATCAAATTGTTGCTTGATAGATGATTATAAATCTTATCTCTTACAATCCTTTCCAAAACATTTCGTACTATAGACATAAGGATCACTGGTCTCTAAATATCTGGATCATCTCTACTGCCCTTCTTGAACAAGGGCACAACATTTGCAATCCTCCAGTCCTTTGGTACTAACCTGTAGACAATGACGACTCAAAGATCAAAGCCAAAGGCTCTGCTCTCTGCTCCCTAGCTTCCCAGAGAATCCTCAGATAAATCCCATCCGGCCCAGGGGACTGGTCTACTTTCAGTCCTTCTAGCATTGATAACACTGCCTCCTTACTAAGCTCAATCCTTTCTCATCTAAGAGCCCGTATCTCAGTCTTCTCATCTGTTTTCAGTCAGGAAAAGGAGAATATTGGAGCGAAATATTCGTTTAGCACCTCTCTGATCTCCATAGCGTCGACACACAGCTTCCCACTTCTGTCTTTAACTGGCCCTGTTCCTACCCTAGTTGTCCTTTTATTCCTCACATACCTATAGATAGCTTTAGGGTTCTCCTTTATTCTATTTGCTAAAGATTGCTTGTGTTCCCTCCTTAGTCTTCTTAACTCTCTTGTTAAATCCTTCCTGATCTGTAACTCTCTATCGCCTCATCTGAACCATCTCCTCTCAACGTCATATAAGCCTCCTTCTTCCACTTAACAAAAGATACACTTTTTCATAAACTATGGTTCCCTTACCTTATCACTTCCTCCCTGCCTGACATACCTATTGAGGACATGCAATATCTGTTCCTTAAACCAGCTCCACATTTTGATTGTCCCCATCCCCTGCATTTTGCTACCCGATTCTGTGCCTCCTAAGTCTTGCCTAATTGTATTATAATTGCCCTTGCCCCATTGATAACTCTTGACCTGTGACATATACCTATCCTTTCCATCGCTAAACTAAACACGACATTTCCTCATTCCTGATGAAGGGCTTTTGCCCGAAACGTCGAATTTCCTATTCCTTGGATGCTGCCTGACCTGCTGCGCTTTAACCAGCAACACATTTTCATAACTGAATTATGGTCACTCTCTCCAAACTGCTCACCTACAACTAAATCAAACACCTGGCCTGGTTCATTACCAAGCACCAGATCCAGTGTGGCCTTCCCTCTTGTCGGCCCTTCGACATACTGTGTCAGGAAACCCTCCTGTACACATTGGACAAAAGCTGATCCATCTGACGTACTAGAGCATTTCCAGTCAATGTTGGGGAAGTTAAGGGCCCCCATAATGACCACCCTGTTCCTTTCACCCCTACCCAGAATCGTTTTGCCAATCCTCTCCTCCAAATTTCTGGAACTTTGCAGAAGCCTGTAAAAACCTCCCAGCAGTGTGACCTCTCCTCTCCTGTTTCTAACCTCAGCCCATACCACCTCAGTAGACGAGTCCTCGTCAAAAGTTCTTTCAGCTACCATTATACTGTCCTTGACCCTCCTTTACCACCTTCCCTGATCTTAATGAAAGATCTAAATCCTGGAACCTGCAACATCCATTCCTCACCCTGCTCTATCCATGTCTCCAAAATGGTCACAACATCGAAGTCCCAGGTACCTATCCATGCTGCAAGCTCACCTACCTTATTCCAGATACTTCTGGCGTTGAAGTAGACACACCACCCCCGGCACCTTCCCCTGCAACCGCAGGAAATGTAAAACTTGCGCCCACACCTCCACACTCACTTCCCTCCAAGGCCCCAAGGGATCCTTCCATATCCGCCACAAGTTCACCTGTACCTCCACACACATCATCTATTGCATCCGCTGCACCCGATGTGGCCTCCTCTATATTGGTGAGACAGGCCGCTTACTTGCGGAACGCTTCAGAGAACACCTCTGGGCCGCCCGAACCAACCAACCCAATCACCCCGTGGCTCAACACTTTAACTCCCCCTCCCACTCCACCGAGGACATGCAGGTCCTTGGACTCCTCCACCGGCAGAACACAACTACACGACGGCTGGAGGAGCAGCGCCTCATCTTCCGCCTGGGAACCCTCCAACCACAAGGTATGAATTCAGATTTCTCCAGCTTCCTCATTTCCCCTCCCCCCACCTTGTCTCAGTCGGTTCCCTCAACTCAGCACCGCCCTCCTAACCTGCAATCCTCTTCCTGACCTCTCCGCCCCCACCCCACTCCGGCCTATCACCCTCACCTTGACCTCCTTCCACCTATCCCACCTCCATCGCCCCTCCCCCTAGTCCCTCCTCCCTACCTTTTATCTCAGCCGGCTTGGCTCTCTCTCTCTTATTCCTGATGAAGGGCTTATGCTCGAAACGTCGAATTCTCTATTCCTGAGATGCTGCCTAACCTGCTGTGCTTTGACCAGCAACACATTTGCAGCTGTGATCTCCAGCATCTGCAGACCTCATTTTTTACACTTCAAACCAGCTTGCTGTCTGTCAGCGCACTCCTGTGACCATGAAATCCTGTCCATGTCCTCCCTAATCTCACCCTCCTGTGTACTGGAACTACACCTCAGGTTCCCATCCCCCCGCTGAGCAAGTTTAACCCAACTGAATAGCACCCGCAAATTTCCCACCCAGGATATTAATACCCCTTTAGTTCAAGCGAAGGCTGTCCTGTTTGTACAGGTCCCACCTTCCCCAGAAAGAGCCCTAATTATCCATATACCTAAAACCCTCCTTCCTGCACCATCCCTGCAGCCATGTGTTCAGCTGATATCTCTCCCTGATCCTTGCCTCGCTATCACGGCTAACAAACCAGAGATAACAACTCTGTTTGTTCTCGCTCTCAGCTTCCACCCTAGCTCCCTGAAATCCTGCCTTACATCCCTATCCCTCTGTCTACCTACATTGTTGGTACCTATGTGGACCATGACTTGAGGCTGGTCACCCTCTCCCTTCAGGACCCCAAAGATACGATCTGAGACATCTCGGACCCTGGCACCTGGGAGGCAACACATCAACCACGAGTCTCGTTTGTTCCCAACAAACCTTTTATCTGAGCCTCTAACTATTGAGTCCCCAATAACTAATGCTCTCCTCCTTTCCCTCCTTCCCTTCTGTGTAACAGAGACAGACTCTGTGGCAGAGACCTGCACCCCAATGCATACCCCTGGTAAGATCCCCCCTCCCAACAGTATCCAAAACAGTATACTTGTTTTTCAGGAGAACACCCACAGGAGATCTCTGTACTGACTGTTTTCCCCCTTCAAACAGATACCCAGCTTTCTTTGTGACTAAGAGTAACTGCTTCGCTGTAACTCGTATCTATCACAGCCTCTGCCTCCTGAATGATCTGAAGTTCATCCAGCTCCTGCTCCAGTTCCCTAACACGGTCTTGGAGGAGCGAGAGTTGGGTGCACTTCCTGCAGATGTACTTGGATGGGACACTAATGTTGTCCCTCACCTCAAGTATCATGCAGGAGGAACATTGCTCTCCTTACACGGCCATCCCTGCTAGTCCCCTAGTCACAACGTAAAGAAGAAGAGAAGCTTACCTGATGAGTTGAGAGTGTGTTGCTGGAAAAGCGCAGCAGGTCAGGCAGCATCCGAGGAGCAGGAGAGTCGACATTTTTAGCCAGAGGCCTTCATTGGGGCTGAAGGGCTGATCCTGATGAATGGCTCCAGCCCAAAACGTTGATTTTCCTGCTCCTCAGATGTTGCCTGACCTGCTGTTTTTCCAGCACCATGCTCTCAAGCTGATCTCCAGCATCTGCAGACCTTACTAGCCCCTTACCTGATGTGTCCCTGGTGTTTAAGATGAGAGGAGGTGGATGAGCGGGAGCCCCTACAAGGGTAGGGTCTTCGGTTTAGAAAAAACTTACTTATATAGCTGAGGGAAAAATAATTCTGGTCTCCTTCTTATCGGAAGGATGTTGTGAAACTTTAGATTACTTACAGTGTGGAACCAGGCCCTTCGGCCCAAGAAGTCCACACCGACCCACCGAAGAGCAACCCACCCAGACTCATTCCCCTACATTTACCCCTTCACCTAACACTACGGGCAATTTAGCATGGCCAATTCACCTAACCTGCACATTTTTGGACTGTGGGAGGAAACCCACGCAGACACTGGGAGAATGTGCAAACTTCACACAGACAGTTGCCTGAGACAGGAATTGAACCCGGGTCTCTGGCGCTGTGAGGCAGCAGTGCTAACCACCGTGCCACCCACTGAAACTTGAAAGGGTTCAGAAAAGATTTACAAAGATGTTGCCAGGTTTGGAGGATTTGAGCTACAGGGAGAGGCTGAATAGGCTGGGGCTGTTTTCCCTGGAGCGTCGGAGGCTGAGGGATGACCTTATAGAGGTTTATAAAACCATGAGGGGCATGGGTAGGGTAAATAGAGAAAGTCTTTTCCCTGGGGTGGGGGAGTCTGAAATTGGAGGGCATGGGTTTAGGGTGAAAGGGGAAAGATTTAAAAAGGACCTAAGGGGCAACCTTTTCACACACAGAGTTGTGTATCTATGGACTGAGCTGCCAGAGGAAGTGGTGGGTGCTGGTACGGTTGAAGTATCTGAAAGGCACCTGGATGGGTATATGAATAGGAAGGGTTTAGAGGGATATGGACCAAGTGCTGGCAAATGGGACTAGATTGGGTTAGGATATCTGGCCAGCATGGATAAGTTGGACTGAAGGGTCTGTTTCCATGCTGTACATCTATAACAGTATGACTCTAGAGGCAGCAGCTGCAGAAGTGGAGGTTGGGCACTCAGTGTAATGGCAAGAGCATCCTCGTCTGAGGCTGCTCAGTGTCCTGAGGGAAAGAGTTTGTGGCACACCCTGCCACAGAGAAGCACGAGGGAGGGCAGCTGAGATCCCCTGGCTCCCAGGTGGGCGGGAGAGGGACATTCCTTCACAGAGTGAGGCAAGAGCATCTCCCTCTGTCTCCAATCTCTCCTCTGCTGTTACCTCTTCCTCATGTTTTCACTGCGCTGCTTCCTTCCAGCCTTGCTGTCCTCTGGAGGGCAGAGGAAGGGCCCTGCAATGACCAAGACCTTAACAGGATGGCATTGACCACTGGATCCAGGGCATAGTGCCTTCTGAGTCTCTGTTGCCCCATCAGCTGGGAGTCTGACGTGTTCTCCAGCCTGGGAGTGTCTGATCACCTGGCTGTTGGATCAGTACCTGAGAGATTTTCCAGAGGTCAGCACTGTCAATGGCACAGACAACTCTGTCCTTCAGTCTCCTCCTGGTCAGCACCAACATTCCCCATCATCGACCAGTATCTTCACCTCTACCTCGATCCTGTGCTGCAATATGTTGTCTGTAGGGGTCTTCATTTCTGAAGATGGTACCCTCCATTCCCAGCTGCCTGTTCCTGGTGCTGAAGGAGCCTGTGCCTGTTGTTCCAGCACCCAGCTGATGCAGGCTGGCAATGATCACCTCGACTGACAACATTCATAATACTCGAGTAAAAAGTGAGGTCTGCAGATGCTGGAGATCAGAGCTGAAAATGTGTTGCTGGTTAAAGCGCAGCAGGTCAGGCAGCATCCAAGGAACAGGAAATTCGATGTTTCGGGCCAGAGCCCTTCATCAGGAATCAGGAGGCCCCTTTAAAGGTTGCTGTTTTTGTTAAATGTTCGTTAATCTTCACGGCTGCTGTATTTCTAATGAACTTTGCTACAGCAAGATTCCGTAGAAAGGTAGCTATTCAAGTTTGAAAACCCTTAACACCTTCGAGTAAAAAATGAGGTCTGCAGATGCTGGAGATCACAGCTGCAAATGTGTTGCTGGTCAAAGCACAGCAGGTCAGGCAGCATCCCAGGAATAGAGAATTCGACGTTTCGAGCATAAGCCCTTCATCAGGAATAAGAGAGAGAGAGCCAAGCAGGCTAAGATAAAAGGTAGGGAGGAGGGACTAGGGGGAGGGGCGATGGAGGTGGGATAGGTGGAAGGAGGTCAAGGTGAGGGTGATAGGCCGGAGTGGGGTGGGGGCGGAGAGGTCAGGAAGAGGATTGCAGGTTAGGAGGGCGGTGCTGAGTTGAGGGAACCGACTGAGACAAGGTGGGGGGAGGGGAAATGAGGAAGCTGGAGAAATCTGAATTCATACCTTGTGGTTGGAGGGTTCCCAGGCGGAAGATGAGGCGCTCCTCCTCCAGCCGTCGTGTAGTTGTGTTCTGCCGGTGGAGGAGTCCAAGGACCTGCATGTCCTCGGTGGAGTGGGAGGGGGAGTTAAAGTGTTGAGCCACGGGGTGATTGGGTTGGTTGGTTCGGGCGGCCCAGAGGTGTTCTCTGAAGCGTTCCGCAAGTAAGCGGCCTGTCTCACCAATATAGAGGAGGCCACATCGGGTGCAGCGGATGCAATAGATGATGTGTGTGGAGGTACAGGTGAACTTGTGGCGGATATGGAAGGATCCCTTGGGGCCTTGGAGGGAAGTGAGTGTGGAGGTGTGGGCGCAAGTTTTACATTTCCTGCGGTTGCAGGGGAAGGTGCCGGGGGTGGAGGTTGGGTTGGTGGGGGGTGTGGATCTGACAAGGGAGTCACGAAGGGAGTGGTCCTTGCGGAACGCTGATAGGGGAGGGGAGGGAAATATATCCTTGGTGGTGGGGTCCGTTTGGAGGTGGCGGAAATGGCGGCGGATAATACGTTGTATGCGCAGGTTGGTGGGGTGGTAGGTGAGAACCAGTGGGGTTCTGTCTTGGTGGCGGTTGGAGGAGCGGGGCTCAAGGGCGGAGGAGCGGGAAGTGGAGGAGATGCGGTGGAGGGCATCGTCGATCACGTCTGGGGGGAATCTGCGGTCCTTGAAGAAGGAGGCCATCTGGGTTGTGCGGTGTTGGAATTGGTCCTCCTGGGAGCAGATGCGGCGGAGACGAAGGAATTGGGAATATGGGATGGCGTTTTTACAGGGGGCAGGGTGGGAGGAGGTGTAGTCCAGGTAGCTGTGGGAGTCAGTCGGTTTATAATAGATGTCTGTGTTGAGTCGGTCGCCCGAGATAGAAATGGAAAGGTCTAGGAAGGGGAGGGAGGAGTCTGAGACAGTCCAGGTGAATTTCAGGTCGGGATGGAAGGTGTTAGTAAAGTTGATGAACTGTTCAACATCCTCGTGGGAGCACGAGGCAGCGCCGATACAGTCATCGATGTAGCGGAGGAAAAGGTGGGGGGTGGTGCCAGTGTAGTTGCGGAAGATGGACTGTTCCACATATCCTACGAAGAGGCAGGCATAGGATGGACTGTTCCACATATCGACCTCTTTATAGCCAACTGCCGCCGTGACATCAACCGACTCAACCTGTCCACCCCTCTCACCCACTCCAACCTCTCACCCTCAGAACGTGCAGCCCTCCACTCCCTCCGCTCCAATCCCAACCTCACCATCAAACCCGCAGACAAGGGAGGCGCGGTGGTAGTTTGGCGCACTGACCTGTACACCGCTGAAGCCAAACGCCAGCTCGCGGACGCCTCCTCTTATCGCCCCCTTGACCACGACCCCACCTCCCACCACCAAACCATCATCTCCCAGACCATCCAGGACCTCATCACCTCAGGGGATCTCCCATCCACCGCCTCCAACCTCATAGTCCCACAACCCCGCACCGCCCGTTTCTACCTCCTGCCCAAAATCCACAAACCTGCCTGCCCCGGCCGACCCATTGTCTCAGCCTGCTCCTGCCCCACCGAACTCATCTCCCAATACCTCGACACGGTCCTGTCCCCTTTAGTCCAAGAACTCCCCACCTACGTTCGGGACACCACCCACGCCCTCCACCTCCTCCAGGATTTTCGCTTCCCCGGTCCCCAATGCCTTATTTTCACTATGGACATCCAGTCCCTGTACACCTCCATCCCCCATCACGAAGGACTCAAAGCCCTCCGCTTCTTCCTTTCCCGCCGCACTAACCAGTACCCTTCCACTGACACCCTCCTTCGACTGACTGAACTGGTCCTCACCCTGAATAACTTCTCTTTTCAATCCTCCCACTTCCTCCAAACTAAAGGAGTTGCCATGGGCACCCGCATGGGCCCCAGCTATGCCTGCCTCTTCGTAGGATATGTGGAACAGTCCATCTTCCGCAACTACACTGGCACCACCCCCCACCTTTTCCTCCGCTACATCGATGACTGTATCGGCGCTGCCTCGTGCTCCCACGAGGATGTTGAACAGTTCATCAACTTTACTAACACCTTCCATCCCGACCTGAAATTCACCTGGACTGTCTCAGACTCCTCCCTCCCCTTCCTAGACCTTTCCATTTCTATCTCGGGCGACCGACTCAACACAGACATCTATTATAAACCGACTGACTCCCACAGCTACCTGGACTACACCTCCTCCCACCCTGCCCCCTGTAAAAACGCCATCCCATATTCCCAATTCCTTCGTCTCCGCCGCATCTGCTCCCAGGAGGACCAATTCCAACACCGCACAACCCAGATGGCCTCCTTCTTCAAGGACCGCAGATTCCCCCCAGACGTGATCGACGATGCCCTCCACCGCATCTCCTCCACTTCCCGCTCCTCCGCCCTTGAGCCCCGCTCCTCCAACCGCCACCAAGACAGAACCCCACTGGTTCTCACCTACCACCCCACCAACCTGCGCATACAACGTATTATCCGCCGCCATTTCCGCCACCTCCAAACGGACCCCACCACCAAGGATATATTTCCCTCCCCTCCCCTATCAGCGTTCCGCAAGGACCACTCCCTTCGTGACTCCCTTGTCAGATCCACACCCCCCACCAACCCAACCTCCACCCCCGGCACCTTCCCCTGCAACCGCAGGAAATGTAAAACTTGCGCCCACACCTCCACACTCACTTCCCTCCAAGGCCCCAAGGGATCCTTCCATATCCGCCACAAGTTCACCTGTACCTCCACACACATCATCTATTGCATCCGCTGCACCCGATGTGGCCTCCTCTATATTGGTGAGACAGGCCGCTTACTTGCGGAACGCTTCAGAGAACACCTCTGGGCCGCCCGAACCAACCAACCCAATCACCCCGTGGCTCAACACTTTAACTCCCCCTCCCACTCCACCGAGGACATGCAGGTCCTTGGACTCCTCCACCGGCAGAACACAACTACACGACGGCTGGAGGAGGAGCGCCTCATCTTCCGCCTGGGAACCCTCCAACCACAAGGTATGAATTCAGATTTCTCCAGCTTCCTCATTTCCCCTCCCCCCACCTTGTCTCAGTCGGTTCCCTCAACTCAGCACCGCCCTCCTAACCTGCAATCCTCTTCCTGACCTCTCCGCCCCCACCCCACTCCGGCCTATCACCCTCACCTTGACCTCCTTCCACCTATCCCACCTCCATCGCCCCTCCCCCTAGTCCCTCCTCCCTACCTTTTATCTCAGCCGGCTTGGCTCTCTCTCTCTTATTCCTGATGAAGGGCTTATGCTCGAAACGTCGAATTCTCTATTCCTGGGATGCTGCCTGACCTGCTGTGCTTTGACCAGCAACACATTTGCAACCCTTAACACCATAAGCTACAGGAGCAGGATTAAGATATTTGGCCCAAGTCTGTTCTGCCATTCAGTCGTGGCTGATATATTTCTTAACCCCATTCTCCTGCCTTCTCCCTGCAACCATTGATCCTCTTATTAATCAATAACCTATCTATCTGTCTTAAATACTTGGCCTTGACAGCATTCTTTGGCAATGATTTCCACAAATTCACCACACTGCGGCTGAAGAAATTCCTCCACATCTCAGTTCTAAAGGGTCACCCCTTCACTCCAAGGCTCTGCCCTCTGTCTTTGTCTCCCCCACTAGTGGTAATATCTTTTCATCTGATCTTTCCAGGCCTCCCAGTATTCTGTACGTTCAGTCAGATTCCCCCTCATCCTTCTAAACTTCATCGAGTGCAGACAAAAGAGTCCTCAATCACTCCTCATATGACAAGCCCTTCATCCCTGAGATCATTCTTGTAGGCCTCCCTCCAAGGCCAGCACTCCCTTCCTTCGATACAGGGCCCACAACAGCCAAATGCCGTGTGACCAGAGCTTTATACAGCCTCAGTAGTATATTTCTGCTGTTGTATTCCAGCCTTCTTGTGATTAATGCTAGCATTGCATTTGCCTTCCTACCTGCCAACTAAACCTGCAGGTTAACCTTGAGAGAATCCTAAAGTAAGATTTCCAAGTCCCTTTGTACTTCAGTTTTCTGAAGTCTTTCCCCATTTAGAAAATAGTCCACACCACCAATCTTACCACCAAAGTACATAACCTCACACTTTCCTACTTTGCCTTTCATCTGCCATTTCTTTGTCCACTCTCCCAGCCTATCCAAGGCCTTCTGTAGCCTCCCCACTTCCTCAACACTACCTGTCCCTGTTCTCACTAAATAATCTCAATGACCAACTCCCATTCAATCCCAGGCCCAGTCAGGGATTACATTATGTTAATTGTTGATTACGTTAATTGTTATTGGCTAAGTTACAGCGTATTACTAAACTGTATTCTGGAAATTGGCATCATTCTGGAGAGTGAGTTACAATTGATTCCAATAACCATCAAAAATTCAGACAGAAGAATCTAAACATCAGCGAGAACTGTGCTCCATGGGGGTGTTGAGACAACGCTGATGGAAGGTTATTGTATTTTTTTTCACTAGGTGCCTTCTGTGCAAATGTGATCTTTCCTTATGTTGTGTCTGGACAGAACATTTGGAAATGGATGTAAACTATCAAGAATAACAGCTCTGTCACAAATGGAGGAAAACTGTTTGACGTGATGAATGAGTGTTGCACCAGATTCAAGTGAAAACCTTCCAACTGGTGTCGGTACATTGAAAAACAGGTCCATATCAAAGTCACCATAGTCTTACCAGACCATAAGGTTGCTCTCTCATTAGAGAGAGAGAGAGAGAACTGGTGGTGGTTTAACCTGAGAGTTACCACGCCTCGGATGAGGGGAGAGGTTGAGAAGGAGAGTCCTTCATGGTAACATCTGCCAGTGTGAGAACTGAACATTTATTAATTCTGGTGGCAAAAAAGAGCTTTTATTTAAAAGGACCAAAACAAAAAGTACTGGAGCAATGAATCATTTGATACTTGAACATTCCAGAGACGTATTTATCGGTGTTTAGCAGTCATAGTGTTTGGAGAATACTTGGTAGTGTTGATGTGAGTGTTGAGTGATTGAGAGCACAGGTTCAGTGCTGTTTACTCAGTCGTGGCCATGAGTCAATGTAACCATCAATCCACAAATTATGAAAATATTGTATTTAATGTGAAAGAATTCAGCTACAATGCAGCACATTGAAATAATATCAACTTAGGTTTGCAAACGTATGGAGAGCAACAGTATAAGAATGGAAATCAAAACAGTTGAAAAACAAACTGCTGACTGCTTGGCAAGGTCAGTGTCATTTTTGGATATTAACTCTGTCACTGTGGAGAGTTAGGGAGATGACAGCACTGGGGCAAAGGCATATTTTACTGGTGAAACATTGTCTGAATTGATTGTCAGCATTCGGATCTGTGGATGTTCCTCACATTGTGTAGCCAAGAAAGTAAACACAGAAATAAAAGCCAAATACAGTGGATACTGGAAATGTGAAACAAACACCGAGTGGGCGGCACGGTGGCACAGCAGTTAGCACTGTTGCCTCACAGCACCAGAGACCCGGGTTCAATTCCCGCCTCAGGTGACTGTCTGTGTGGAGTTTCTCCCTGTGTCTGTGTGGGTTTCCTCCCACAGTCCAAAGATGTGCAGGTTAGGTGAATTGGCCATGCTAAATTGTCTGTAGTGTTAGGTGAAGGGGTAAATGCAGGGGAATGGGTCTGGGTGGGTTGCGCTTCGGCGGGTCGGTGTGGACTTGTTGGGCCGAAGGGTCTGTTTCCACACTGTAGGGAATCTAATCTTAATGGAGAAACTTAGCAGATCTGGCAGCAGCTGTGGGGAGGGAAACTGTGTTAATGTTTCGGGTCCAGAAATGACCGTTCTTCAGAATGATGGGAATCACTCTACTTCCAAACTTTGGGACATCGGAGGAATTCAAGAATATTGACAGTCTTTGGAAAGCTATTAGGTTAAGATAACTGTTATTAAAGGAAGAGTAAAAACTTGCTCATTTATTCTAGTACAAGTTGCAAACTTTTTCCAGGTACAGCAGTTTAAGTGAATACCTATTCCATTATACCATTATACCAGTGCAGGAGGTAATAGCAAGAATTGATCATGCCTGACCGTGTTCTCCACAGCAGAGTGAATATCTGAAACTGATCCCATATTGGTCAAGTGGTCTTCAATTTGCTTTTCAAAGGTTAAGGATTCTATTCTCAAACTACTGCACTCTATAGTTTTGGAGAGGTCTGGCCATTAACCATCTGGTGCTGATATAGCTGAAGGATTAACTGTCCGACATTCCTCGACGTCGCACATTCATATGACATGGGCGTCACTGGCTAGGCCAGTGTTTATTGCCCATCCCTAATTGCCCCAGAGGGCAGTTAAGTGTCAGCATTCTAACAGTGTTTGCAGGAACTGCCATCACATATAGAGTACAGCAGTCCCAACACCTACAAAGAAACAAAGAAAAAGCAATAAATGCTGGTCTTGCTCCCAACTCATATTGTGAGAATTTGTTTTTAAAGTAACATGGCTCCTGGCTGATTACAAAATTCTTCCTTTTTTATCAGAAGGAACTGGGACAATTGGATAGTCACCTGGTTCCAGGCTGCCCCAAGGAACTGTTCACTTTGAGCCACATTCAGAGAGAGGGCAGGTTGAGAAAGAGCACATGGAGCTCATGAGCATCTCAGCAAACATAAACACGCTGAAATTCAACCGCAATCCCTCACACATTCCCACACGCTAATAAAAGCCTGTATTCTGTCCAATCGTATGTCTCTCATTGATGTGGGTCTCAATACAGTTGCAGTCTGCTCTGATTGTGCAGAGAGTTCAGGAAGTGCTATTAGTAAAATGGAACCTTACATCTCAGTGCAACCAAGCACCCAGACTTCTGTCCTGTCTGAATAACTAGGTCATGCTTGGCATCCAACAGATGCATCATGGATACTGTTTGAGGAAATAGACATTTAAAATTTATGATTGCATATAATATAGCACATTAAGGCACTATAATCTTTCTGATTAATGTGATTGATTATTTTTAATGTCATTCATAGAATGTACAACGCGGAAGTTGAGGATGTGGTTTGAGTGATCTGTGCTGCTGCACAACATGGAAGGATGGATTGATGCAGCATCAGATGATCATACCTTTGCCAACTGCCTGAGTGAACAGCTCCACTCATGCCATTCTCCCGCCTTCTTCCGGTATCCCTGGATTTTCAAATAGCACCCTGATTCCCTTTGGAAGGTCTTGAATGACGTGCCTTCCCCACACTCTAAGACAGCACACTCCAGACCCTAACCACTCACTGTGTGAAAACATTGTTTCTTGTGTTGCTTTTCCTCCTGTTAATGGTGAATTTAAATCTGTTAGCTCTGGATCTTGATCCTTTAATCAGTAGGAAACAGTTTCTGATTAGCTACTCCGTCCAGACCCTTCCTGATTTTGAACATCTGTATCAAAAACCTTCTCTAGGCCTTCTTTCGAAGGCGAACAGTCCAGCTTCTCCAATCTGTCTTCCTCACTGAAGTTCCTCATCCCTAGAACTGTTCTTGTGAATCTTCTCTGTACTCCCTCCAATATCCTCACATCCTTCCTAAAGCATGATGTTCAAAACTGGATGAGAGACTCCAGCTGAAGCTGATACAGAATTTTATATCAAGGGTCTACATCGCCACTTGCTGTTGTTCTCTACACCCCTGTTCATAAAGCATTCTCAACCCTTCCCTCCACCTTCAATGGTTTATAATTAGAAGGAAGTCCTCACCAGCTTGGACAGGAGTTCCCTTTGCAGGAACAGCCAGTTGTGCCTGGAGTGGGCACTATGTTGTGCTGCAAGTTCCCACTTGTACATAAATCGATGGAAATCATTAGCTGGTCCCCAAGGAGGCATTGTGCATTCACTGAGGGTTTCAATTGTACTCTCAATCTTACTTTGCATGAAAATGTTCATTGATGCTATTGATCAATGGCAACTGAATTAATGCCTCACAGTAAATTAGTGTCAGAGTAGAGGATGGGATTAGCATCAACAATGACCAGGCAGATCGGCTTCTCCATTTCCCACTTTCTGAAGGCAACCTCAAGGGGTGAAAGCAGAGAAATAGAACCCTCCATTTCTGTCATATTATGGTGTGTCAAAAGAAAGAAGACAGTTATAAAATGAGACCAATCACATCTGTGAAGAGAGAGTGAGAGGTCAAGCTTTTAGACACGCCATCTGTTAAAGATTACTGCGCTGTCAGCCAAATATAATTTTACTGCAGGCTCTGTACATGATATTGTTAAAAGAAATGTGTCACATGGAGTTTTTCCATTAACTATCCTGATATGTGGTTACTGCTGGTGCAATGGAGTGAACATGGTAATTAGACAGACTCAAAATACCAATCCCTATCAATGAACTCTGTGAGTTAATGTCCCAAGTTCAGTTACCGAGCACAATTTCTAAATTACTTGTTGGAATGAAATACTTGTTGAAATTATATATTAATGGGGAGCATTAAAAGTGACTTTTCCTTTTAGCTTTTAACCAGAATAGCATTTCATTCTTTTATTGGACATCTTCAATATCAATTTATTTTGAACAGTCAGAACAGATATAGATAGAAATCACATGGTCATTGCTATTGACCCTGGTCCAGATATTGCTGTACCCCAATCTCTGGTTAGTTTGTCAGGTTTGTGCTGAGATTGTATGTATTGCAAACTGCTGAAAATTGAGCTGCTGATCTCATGATGAGAGAAACAAGGAATTTGGGATTTGAGTAAAATATCTGTTCTCCCTCACCATTCACAACGCACATTGGAGATGGTGAGTAGTATAAGGACCCAAGTAGCAGTGCTAGTTTGAATGGGTGAATTCACTGTCAAATCAGGTACAGGAAGTGATCATGAAAGAGAGAATGATTGGCCTAACAGACAGAGAAAAGGAATAGGAATGATACAAAAAAACAAAGTCGATAGGTTTGAATTATTATAAAAGATTTAAACCATAATGGGTGGAGTTTTCAGACTTTTAGTTGACTTCTTTCTGGGCCTTTGAAATTGATGGGGAGTAATTAACAACAACTGATAGCAGCAATGGGGAGCTCCTGATTTTGTTAAA
Organism: Hemiscyllium ocellatum; assembly: GCF_020745735.1. Lineage (NCBI taxonomy): Eukaryota > Metazoa > Chordata > Chondrichthyes > Orectolobiformes > Hemiscylliidae > Hemiscyllium > Hemiscyllium ocellatum. Next base: position 1,782,815 of record NC_083420.1, read on the forward strand.
GTGCTAGCCATAAATTTCTGAGGTGGGTTTAGTGGATGGCACGGTGGCACAGTGGTTAGCACTGCTGCCTCACAGCGCCTGAGACCCGGGTTCAATTCCCACCTCAGGTGACTGACTGTGTGGAGTTTGCACATTCTCCCCGTGTCTGCGTGGTTTTCCTCCGGGTGCTCCGGTTTCCTCCCACACTCCAAAAGATGTGCGGGTCAGGTGAATTGGCCATGCTAAAATTGCCCGTAGTGTTAGGTAAGGGGTAAATGTAGGGGTATGGGTGGGTTGCGCTTTGGCGGGTCGGTGTGGACTTGTTGGGCCGAAGGGCCTGTTTCCACAATGTAAACAATCTAATCTAGTCTGTGTCCATTGTACAACAATGGGACCATCATCAGGTTCTGAACATTCCAAAGAGGAAGTGTGTGCATTATTGTTTACACAAAGCTAACAACAGAATGGTACTTCAGCTGCAATTTCTGGGCATCCACATTTAACTGTGCGTCTCTGCATTTTTAATTAGTTTACTGCCACTTTGGCAGCAGTCTGTAGAGCACTGTATTAAGGAATTTGGGATTTGTTTGCTTTGGGGTTGGGTGGTGTAACGTTTGACCCTACCCACTTTGCTTTCTCCTCCTGAAGATTCTACTTATCCTGTAAATAATCCTGGAACCACTGGGAGCCATGCTGCACAGCTCCTCGGAGGCTCTGTGCACACCCATGGACATTGGGCAAATATTGACCTCTGGTTCCTAAAGTCGTTGTCATCCATGGACCCCAGGAGAGTGCACATCCACAGGAGAAATGAGCAAAAACTCAGACTGGCAACCCATCTGTATCCAGCAGAATAGGATACATTTTTAGGTTGTGCCCTTGCTGGTGGAAGAGAGCAATGAGACCCTCAGGCTGGAGGAGTGTACAGGGCCAGGCGCCTAGGCCAGCAGCTGTATTTGACTTCACTATGTACCTGACATTCACATGTGCATTGTAACTGGGCCACAACCTACATTACAAACCTGATGCACCAAGTCCATTTGTAGCTTTAGTAATGAAACACTTAACATTTTGCTTTCATTTCAATGTTATGCATAAACGTTTCATATTTTTGGATTGAAACAAACAGCAAACACCAGATCTAAATAAGAGATGATTAACCATGGGGGGCTAACCAGAAATCTTCCTCTTCTTTTTAATTCATTCAGAGGATTTGGATGTAACTGGCTAGGCGATATTTATTAGTATAAAAAGTGAGGTCTGCAGATGCTGGAGATCAGAGCTGAAAATGTGTTGCTGGTTAAAGCACAGCAGGTCAGGCAGCATCCAAGGAGCAGGAAATTCGACGTTTCAGGCCAGAGCCCTTCATCAGGATGAAGGGCTCTGGCCCGAAACGTCGAATTTCCTGTTGCTTGGATGCTGCCTGACCTGCTGTGCTTTAACCAGCAACACATTTTCAGGCGATGTTTATTGTCAATCCTTAATTGTCCACAGGGCACTTAAGATTTAACCACATTGTGGTGGGTCTGGAGTCACATGTAGGCCAGACCAAGTAAGGACTGCAGCTTCTTTCCCTAAAGGGCTTATTGAGCCAGATCCGGTTTCCCCCAACAATTGTGAACAGTTTCACAGTATCATCAGAGTTAATTTTGTTCTTTGAAATTGGGTCCCTGGGAACATTACCTGGATTAATAGTCTAGTGATAGGGCAAAGCGTCCCTCAATGGAGAGGAACAAGCGGGTGTAGAACTTGAGAGGTACCACCCAGATTAAACATAGGAGAGCAAGCAGTTGGGGTTCCATAACCAATCAGAGCTGGTTCAGGTATTGTACCTATGTGTGTCTTTCACCATGACATTGTAGCAAGCTAGTCAGCAAAGTTAATGAATTCCTCCTCGGCCCTCCCCATAAATAAACCCAAACTTTATCTGGTAACTGTGCTTGACAGAGCTGGGTCAGAAAATTTGAAGTAGCTTTTCCTTCTTGCAATAAGAATTTCAGATCAGGAATATTTGGTCCAGTTTTTGTATCTAGTTGCTGATCTGTGCTCCCAGCACAACTTTGTCGCATTGTATATTAGGACACAGCTGAAAACAGGAACCTCCAATTCAGTGCTTGGTTAATGAAGGGTGAATACAATTCTAATTTCAGTTATTAATATTTATGATAAACAGAATTTACAATTTGCATCTATACTGTTATCTAAATGGCAAATACATTTATTTAATTATATTTGGCATTTTATATTTTCCAAATCTCCATGTAAATGGCGGAATTGGCATGGCAACAATCTCTGATTAATTATTTTTACTGTTTAAGATACTAAATTAAATTATGACTGTGGCTTCCAAGAGGTAACTACATTATAAAAATTGAATTAAGCTCAGCAGAAATGATGTGGAAATTGATATTTCAGGTTTGCTTATTTCCATCAGAGCTGGTTTTATAGTGGTAACAATAGCACAGAATTTGTTTTAAAAATATTTGTTACCAAAGGTTTCAAAAGGTAGAAGATGAAAATATCAGCATTCATTTTTGAAGAATTGCGTAATTGTGGTTTCAGATGAGCTGTTCATGTAGACAATGGCCTTGAAATTGGATCATGCTGTGCCTGTTTCTCAGGTTGAAAGAACCAACTTATGAAGTCAACTCACCGTCAATGCCACATTGATTCGGGTATTGTCGAGGAATCCCAGCAGCTGTTTATGACGCTGTTCTAGTTTGAGTTTGTCTGCTTCTTGTATAGAAACAGGTTTCTTCAAACAGTGTCCATGAATAGAGTATACACAGTGCTTTATGCTGCTTTAGGTCCAACCCTCCTGTAGAGTCTTCATCACATGTCTACCAAGTTTACAGTTACATCACAGTACCTCAAGGGCTCACCTGGATAATCATTAAACCCGATCTCTCATCTCGCCCAAATATTTTCTCAGTTTCTAACATTATTAAAAGTGTTTCCAACAGCACCACTTTCTCCCAAAGTCTGTTGTTCCCAGGTCTAATCACTGTGGGGATTTCACAGTCCTTTGTGACCCTTGTCATTTGGAATGGTTTCGAGGGTAATGAGAGTGATGTCATGGCCTGCGAGCTGACCTTGAAAGACCCTCTCAGGAGCTGAAGTGAGAAGCGTAGATTAATAACATTGTCCTGCAGCCAACGCTGTTGAAATGACTAGTTGGCTGAAATCACAGGCTTTCAGAGCACTGCTCCTTCATCAACTGAACTGGCTACACCTGACAAAGGAGCAAGCCTCCAAATGCTTGTAATTTTAAATAAACCTATTGGACTATAACCTGATGTCGTGTGACTCCTAACTTCATTGAAAACCATAAAACACGTTGCAAATTTTGAGCAGATATTGTTTTAAATGTCATCACAGGCTGTGGGTGTTGCTGGTTAGCCCATCCACAGCCATATTGCTGTGGCTCTGAAGTTGAATGTAGCCAGTGTAGGGAAGGATGGCAGATTTCCTTCCCTAAAGGACATTAGAGAGCTAGATGGGTTTTTCCTTACAATCTACAATGGTTCATGGTTATCATTAGACTATCAGGTCCAGAGTTTTTAATGAATTCAGTTTTTACCATCTGCCATGACAAGATTCCAGTCGGGGTCCCCAGAACATTTGCTCAGTCTCTGGATGAATGGTCCAGTGAAAATATCATTAGACCATCATCTCCGTTTAGACTTGGCAGTAATCCAAAGAAAAATAAAATACGGCACATGCTGGAAATCTGTAATAAAAACAGAAATTCAATAGGTCTGGCAGCATCTAGAGAGAGAATTCGAGTCCAAAAACTCAAACTGTTAAACACAGTTTCCCTCTCCACTGCTGCCAGACCTGCTGAATTTCTCCAGCACTTTCTGCTTTTGCAACCTAACAGATTTGTCTTTGTGGTTGAATGGCAATGCATTGGGGAGGTCTGTTTGACAGATAGGAGCACGTTGTGCTGTGAAAGTTACAGAGAGGCCAACACTTCCAGCGATGACCAATTCTTGCAATCCGTCCAGCGCTGGACAGAAAAGACTGTTCAGCTTGCTCATAATTCTGATAGACTACTGCTTGTGATTCAGCATTCACTGTAGTCAGGACCACCTCCTCAGTTCTGCATCCAGTGCTCGTTCTCATCTTACTGGGGCCTGTGCAGAGCCCAAAGTAGTTTGTGCAGTATATTGCATCCATTGAGTGGAAATTATATTGCAATTTTTTTTGTAGCTTGTTAATTAACTATTAAAAGTGGATTGTTTTGTAGTTACAGGTATTCTAACTGCTAAAGTAACTTGCTTCACTCAGATACCTCAGGACCCATTTGTTAGTGGCACCACATACACTACGTGTCCAAAAGAGGTCACTGGGAATCTCTTCACACCTTCGTTTGCTGCACAATGATTGTAGACTGCATTCAGCTTGATCTTATATCCAGATGAGATGTACAACTTAACCTGCATTCAGTTCCTGAGGCTAAACCCATGCTCACAGTCAGCACCTGATGCGTGAAATGTTTCACTAATGTCCAGAAGAGTGGGAATTTCACACAACTGGTCGTCTTTTAGAACACACTTGATCATTGAATGTCTGGGTGAAACCCACCTTGACTTTTTCCACAGCCATACATTTGAAATTGGAGTAATAACAGTAGAATATTTTGATATTATTTGCTTAGCGCTGCCTTTTCCAGATTCATAAATCATTTGTTGCAGCAATTACAGGCCTGATCAAATTCAGGCCAGGCTCATAATTGTTCTCTGAAAATCTGTTTTCCCAGTGCTCACAGGCAGGTGAGTAGACTGAGGGATTGCAGTAGTGTCTATGTCACAGCTCCCAGAACCTTCTTAATTTCATTACCCCAATAATCACAATCACCTCAATACTGAGCCCTCAGTCTATTCATCTTGGCCTTCACAAGCTGCAAGCTTCAATTGTTGTCACACAGCTTCTCTTCAAGAATTTTCACCAGCTGACGGTGAGCATCATTCCGAGCTGTCAATGCAATGCCATCTTGTGACTTTGTGAGCATTTTCAGACAATGTTTATTGATTGGATCACTGCACTTATTCACTTGTTCTGTGCAGTATGTGATTCAGACATTGTAGTTTCACATCAGTGCACTCACTGCGAAGGATCTCAATAGCCACCACTCTTCACTCAGAGGTCGATCACACTGTGACTTTGAAAGAATCTTCACAAATCTTCCTTTCTGAACAGTTGACCTTAATAACAGAAACTTTGTCTGATATAAACATCACCATCTTCTATAAATCCATCTCTCTGGTTATACAGTTAACAAAAACAATAAAGAAAATTGTTTCATTGCTCTCGCAATTGCTGTCAGTTTCAGAATTCCTGCACTGACAGTCCTGAAAGCAAGTTCACATTTTGGTCAAAGTTTGATTTACAAACTCAATATTTTTCTGACTGAAATGTCCGTACTCAGTACGAAGACATGATTTCCATCATTTATCCAGGAACTGCCTCTGCAGAATCAAGCCAATGCACAGTACTAATTGGAAGGTGTAATTCTTGCTGTACCAGCTCTCAGTAATTACTATGTACTTCGCCAGATGGTCATCAATGTTCTATCTTTCCTGCAAGTGTGACATTATCAATGAGAACTTTTGCCATGATAGGAATTGGACATCTTGTGTTCTGTATGCACCACACCCCTCTCACTATCACGTGGTGTTTCAGTGAACATTTGTAAAATTCCACCTTTGCTTTGGTTTTGTCAACAAGGATGAGTTACCACAAATACTTCAGTGCTTAAATGCAGCTTAAGATTGTCCCATTTCTGACCCTGTGTCAGTGCTGTATTAGAGACTCCCATTTCTGACCCTGTGTCAGTGCTGTATCAGAGACTCCCCTTTCTGACCCTGTGTCAGTGCTGTATTAGAGAGTCCCCTTTCTGACCCTGTGTCAGTGCTGTATTAGAGACTCCCCTTTAGTGCTGTATTAGTGAGTCCCATTTCTGAGCTGAAAATGTGTTGCTGGTTAAAGCACAGCAGGTTAGGCAGCATCCAAGTCCCATTTCTGACCCTGTGTCAGTGCTGTATTAGAGAGTCCCCTTTCTGACCCTGTGTCAGTGCTGTATTAGAGAGTCCCCTTTCTGACCCTGTGTCAGTGCTGTATTAGAGAGTCCCCTTTCTGACCCTGTGTCAGTGCTGTGTTAGTGAGTCCCCTTTCTGACCCTGTGTCAGTGCTGTATTAGAGACTCCCCTTTCTGACCCTGTGTCAGTGCTGTATTAGAGAGTCCCCTTTCTGACCCTGTGTCAGTGCTGTATTAGAGACTCCCCTTTCCGACCCTGTGTCAGTGCTGTATTAGAGAGTCCCCTTTCTGACCCTGTGTCAGTGCTGTATTAGAGAGTCCCCTTTCTGACCCTGTGTCAGTGCTGTATTAGTGAGTCCCCTTTCTGACCCTGTGTCAGTGCTGTATTAGCGAGTCCCCTTTCTGACCCTGTGTCAGTGCTGTATTAGAGAGTCCCCTTTCTGACCCTGTGTCAGTGCTGTATTAGTGAGTCCCCTTTCTGACCCTGTGTCATGCTGTATTAGCGAGTCCCCTTTCTGACCCTGTGTCAGTGCTGTATTAGAGAGTCCCCTTTCCGACCCTGTGTCAGTGCTGTATTAGAGAGTCCCCTTTCTGACACTGTGTCAGTGCTGTATTAGAGAGTCCCCTTTCAGACCCTGTGTCAGTGCTGTATTAGTGAGTCCCCTTTCTGACCCTGTGTCAGTGCTGTATTAGAGAGACCCCTTTCTGACCCTGTGTCAGTGCTGTATTAGAGAGTCCCCTTTCTGACCCTGTGTCAGTGCTGTATTAGAGAGTCCCCTTTCAGACCCTGTGTCAGTGCTGTATTAGCGAGTCCCCTTTCTGACCCTGTGTCAGTGCTGTATTAGAGAGTCCCCTTTCCGACCCTGTGTCAGTGCTGTATTAGAGAGTCCCCTTTCTGACACTGTGTCAGTGCTGTATTAGAGAGTCCCCTTTCAGACCCTGTGTCAGTGCTGTATTAGTGAGTCCCCTTTCTGACCCTGTGTCAGTGCTGTATTAGAGAGGCCCCTTTCTGACCCTGTGTCAGTGCTGTATTAGAGAGTCCCCTTTCTGACCCTGTGTCAGTGCTGTATTAGAGAGTCCCCTTTCAGACCCTGTGTCAGTGCTGTATTAGTGAGTCCCCTTTCTGACCCTGTGTCAGTGCAGTATTAGAGAGTCCCATTTCTGACCCTGTGTCAGTGCTGTATTAGAGAGACGCCTTACGCCTTTCTGACCCTGTGTCAGTGCTGTATTAGAGAGTCCCCTTTCTGACCCTGTGTCAGTGCTGTATTAGAGAGTCCCCTTTCTGACCCTGTGTCAGTGCTGTATTAGAGAGTCCCCTTTCTGACCCTGTGTCAGTGCTGTATTAGAGACCCCTTTCTGACCCTGTGTCAGTGCTGTATTAGAGAGTCCCCTTTCTGACCCTGTGTCAGTGCTGTATTAGAGACCCCTTTCTGACCCTGTGTCAGTGCTGTATTAGTGAGTCCCCTTTCTGACCCTGTGTCAGTGCTGTATTAGAGAGTCCCCTTTCTGACCCTGTGTCAGTGCTGTATTAGCGACCCCTTTCTGACCCTGTGTCAGTTCTGTATTAGAGAGTCCCCTTTCTGACCCTGTGTCAGTGCTGTATTAGTGAGTCCCATTTCTGATCCTGTGTCAATGCTGTATTAGAGAGTCCCCTTTCTGACCCTGTGTCAGTGCTGTATTAGAGAGTCCCCTTTCTGACCCTGTGTCAGTGCTGTATTAGCGAGTCCCCTTTCTGACCCTGTGTCAGTGCTGTATTAGAGAGTCCCCTTTCTGACCCTGTGTCAGTGCTGTATTAGAGAGTCCCCTTTCTGACCCTGTGTCAGTGCTGTATTAGAGAGACCCCTTTCTGACCCTGTGTCAGTGCTGTATTAGAGAGACCCCTTTCTGACCCTGTGTCAGTGCTGTATTAGCGTGTCCCCTTTCTGACCCTGTGTCAGTGCTGTATTAGCGAGTCCCCTTTCTGACCCTGTGTCAGTGCTGTATTAGAGAGTCCCCTTTCTGACCCTGTGTCAGTGCTGTGTTAGAGAGTCCCCTTTCTGACCCTGTGTCAGTGCTGTATTAGAGACCCCTTTCTGACCCTGTGTCAGTGCTGTGTTAGTGAGTCCCCTTTCTGACCCTGTGTCAGTGCTGTATTAGTGAGTCCCATTTCTGATCCTGTGTCAATGCTGTATTAGAGAGTCCCCTTTCTGACCCTGTGTCAGTGCTAAATTCACACAAACCAGACTTTTGACTTTCCAGCAATGCAGCTGAATTTATTCTGTTTCTGATTGTACAAGGCCCAGAGTATGGGTGTTCCTATTGCTCATTGGTAACACCCCTGATCTTGATGAAGGCAGCCTGCATCAAGGTCCCACCTAGTCTCATGATGCATGTCCAAAGGTCTGCAGTGATTGTAGTGTCCAGTGAGCACTCTCACTGATCAAAGGCGAGCTCTGTGTCTATATATTTCAGAACAGAAGGTGTCACATTGTTAATTCCGTTCTTGCTGGCGACAGTCTGGGATAGGGCTTTGTCACTTTGCTCATGTGTCCTTGTACAGTGTGTCATAGATTCGCAATGACTTCCCAATTTAACACAAGCTGTGATACATAGATAACGTGGATAGCCAGAAACCTTTTTCCAGGACGCAGATGGCTGTCCCAGGGTTCATAATGTTACGGTAATTGGAGGAAGGTTTAAGGGAGATGTCAGAGGTAGGTTCTTTACACAGAGAGTGGTGGGTGTGTGGAATGCACTGCCAGCAGGGGGGTAGAAGAATATACATTAGGGACATTTAAGTGACTCTTGGATAGGCACGTGGGTGATAGTAAAATGAATGGTATGTTGCTTAGTTCGATCTTAGAGTAGGATAAAAGGTAAGTACCACACTGAGAGCCAAAGGGCCTGTACAGTGCGGTTCTCTATTCACCCCCAGTGTTTGTTTCAGAGCTAATAGTGCATCAGACGTTTGGTGAGAACCTCACTGATGTACATGTTCAGTATCTGTGTTATGAATGATATCTCAGTTTCAATGATAATTTCCCTTTGAAATGTGTACAGGATTTCTTCTTTTAAGGAGCTTGAAGACTCATTTGCTTTTCCTTTGGAAAAAGTTGAAAATTTTCAAGAAAACCAACTTTCAAAATATGAAACAGAGATGTAATTTGTTTGTTATGATAAATGAGGATTCCTCAGGAAAGGCCACCTTCTTCCCAGACCTTATGTTTGATCCTCCTGATCACTGCTGAGAAGTTTAAATTCCTCACAACTCCCCAACCCTGTTCCTGCAACTTTCAACTTAAGTCCTTGACCCAGGGTGATGGGACCCAGTCTCCCCTGCATCTCAGAGCCTGCTTTGACAATCATAGGTTTTTACAGTGTCTCTGGAGTTGACTGGGCAGGAACTTCCAAAAGCCTATGTGGAGGATCCCAGGATTCACAGTCCTAAGGAATGTGCCACCTGGAGATCTGGAGGATTCAATCATTGGGTTTCCATGTGTGACTATCCAGTACACGGCCATTTCTGAGGCATGTGTGAGTCTCGATTGCCCACCATGTGGTTGTGCAGCTCTCAGGGCCCATTGCCTGTGACTGAATGATAGAGTTGTCAATGGCAGAGCAGACTGTGATTATACTGGGCCCTGAATCTGCAGCATACTGCGGCTCCCTTACTGACAGTCCAGGAGCTCAAAGCCTTCTTTCCCCACCACAAGTTGTAGTGGTTCTGTTCGCCGAGCTGGAAGTTTTTGTTGCAAACGTTTCGTCCCCTGGCTAGGCGACATCATCAGTGCTCTGGAGCCTCCTGCGAAGTGCTTCTTTGATGTTTCTTCCGGTATTTATAGTGGTCTGTCCTTGCCGCTTCCGGGTGTCAGTTTCAGCTGTCCGCTGTAGTGGTTGGTATATTGGGTCCAGGTCGATGTGTTTGTTGATGGAGTTTGTGGATGAATACCATGCCTTTAGGAATTCCCTGGCTGTTCTCTGTCTGGCTTGCCCTATGATAGTAGTGTTTTCCCAGTCGAATTCATGTTGCTTGTTGTCTGAGTGTGTGGCTACTAGGGATAGCTGGTCGTGTCGTTTCGTGGCTAGTTGGTGTTCATGTATGCGGATTGTTAGCTGTCTTCCTGTTTGTCCTATATAGTGTTTTGTGCAGTCCTTGCATGGTATTTTATAAACTACATTAGTTTTGCTCATGTTGGGTATTGGCTCCTTTGTTCTAGTAAGTTGTTGTCTGAGCGTGGCTGTTGGTTTGTGTGCCGTTATGAGTCCCAAGGGTCGCATTAGTCTGGCTGTCAGTTCTGAAACGCTCCTGATGTATGGTAGTGTGGCTAGTCCTTTTGGTTGTGGCATGTCCTCGTTCCGTGGTCTATCTCTTAGGCATCTGTTGATAAAGTTGCGCGGGTATCCGTTTTTGGCGAATACCTTGTATAGGTGTTCCTCTTCCTCTTTTTGCAGTTCTGGTGTACTGCAGTGTGTTGTAGCTCTTTTGAATAGTGTCCTGATGCAGCTTCGTTTGTGTGTGTTGGGGTGGTTACTTTCATAGTTTAGGACTTGGTCTGTGTGTGTTGTTTTCCTGTGTACCCTTGTGGTGAATTCTCCGTTCGGTGTTCTCTGTACTATCACGTCTAGGAATGGGAGTTGGCTATCCCTTTCTACTTCTCTCATGAATCGGATTCCTGTGAGTGTGGCGTTGATGATCCGGTGTGTTTTTTCTATTTCCGTGTTATTGATGATTACGAACGTGTCATCGACATATCTGATCCAGAGTTTGGGTTGGATTTGTGGTTCCTCGTAGTGGCCAGCTTTGACAGTATCTCACTGCAGCAGCTGCTCACCTTCTCTCTGCCTGAAGTGCTGAGGTGAGCAGATGTAGCTCGTGCAGATTGTGCAGACAAACTCTCAGGAAGGTTCTGAATGGGGTGGGGGGAGGGAGGGGAGCTTACAGCTAATGTTTAAGGTGCAAAATGGCCAATAAGTCTTGTAATTACAGTATTATTATCATTGTAATTACAGTAATTATTACCATTAAATGATCCTGGCACAATACATTCCTTACTGTATTTCTGTGCCACTGTTACATGTGAAACCAATGAGACAGTTTCCCAGTATTTCGTGTTGCAGTTTCATATATGTTATGTTTCCTGCTAATATATTTTTCTGCATTTTGGAGACTTTGAGTTAAATGAAAGATTGTGATATATTCCAGAAGAACACATATGCTGCTTTGAAAGGTCAGTCTTGACTGATGAGAGTAGCTGTCCATTATATTTGAAGTGTTCAGCTAATCTTTCAAAGTGTTGGACACCTTGATTTGTTGGAGCTGAGCCCTGCCCCACTCTGACAACTCCCGGCTTTATCATTTACAGAAGGTATTGATGCTGAGCATAAGCAAATATTACCAACAATTCAGAATCTCAAAATGTCAATCTATCCGAGGACAGGGGAGCAGGACTTGGTCATATCATAGAAACAAAGAAAATAGGAGCAGGAACAAAAACAGAAGTTGCTGAAAACCTCAGCAAGTCTGGCAGCCTCAAAACCGGTTCTGAGGAAGCATCACCAGACCTGAAACGTTAACTGGTTTCTCTTCCCAGATGCTGCCAGACCCACTGAGCTTTTCCAGCAACTTCTGTTTTTGTTTCTGATTTACAGCACCTGCAGTTCTTTTGGTTTTTAATCTGAAAACAAGGTCTGATGTGTGGGGTTGGGTCTGGTACATGGGAGAGTTCAGGCCCTAAAATTGTTGAACTCAATATTGAGTTCCCAAATGAAATATGAGGTACTGTTCTTCCAGCTAATGCTGAGATTCTGTAGAACACTGCAGCCAGCCTGAGACAGAGATGTTGGCCAGGGAACTGGGTGGAAGGGGCAGGCAGCTGGAGGCTCAGTCTTTTTTTGCAGGCAGAACATAGATGTTGTGTGAAGCAGTCACCCAGTCTACGCTTTGTTTTGCCAGTGTAAAGGAGACCACATTGTGAGCAGCGAATGCAGTAGACTAAATTGTGAGAAGTACAGGTAAAGTGCACATTTTCCCTGTGGAGCCAGCTCAGTTTTGATCTGTTTGGTGTCCCTGACTGACTATGTATATGTGTTAAATATTTGATTTGACTGAGTTTAAACTAAATTAAAACATTTAGCATTTCTAAAATAAATACAACATGTGAGTTGTATTTATGATGCAACATTGCAATGATATAATCCATTTGATCAAATCATTCTGTATTTTTCAGTTTTCAGATTATTTTTAAGAGGGAGAGGATATGTTTGTATGAGAGAAGTTTACAAGCCCATTGGACATCAATACTTCTTTGCACCAATGTCCAATGTTGAGCTTGTTCCTCAACTGGATATTTCACAAGTATGAGTGAACTGATCAATGTGAACAAGCTGTTCCACAGTAAGGGAACACCTCACAGGCCAGTTTAAGCCATTGTGAGTAAGTCCTCTGACAAAAGGAAACAGTTCCTTTGTTTTAGAATTCCGTAAATTTATTTTCCTTATATCTGCTGCTGACATGTCTGAAAGGCATTACGTTCTAAAAGAGTTCCTGCTGTGGAGTCAAGCTGCCATTCAGTTTAATAATGTTCCCAATACAAGCATTTTTTCCCTCTAAAGATCACCACTCATCCTTATCACCATTCCATACTAAACATCATAGGCTCCAGCCCACCTCACCTATTCCAGCAGTTCCCTGGTTGTGGCAGAAGCAATGATTGGGAACTCATTTTATCCAAAATTGTTGCAAAGAACCAAATTCCTGCCTTTCCTTTGTCATGGTGTTGCCAAATTCAAGACCAATGGCAAGGTTCATATTTCAATACAATACCTTATAAAGGGTGTTTCCGTTTGTGAGGTAATTTAGCATTTAGAATAGTTTTTGGAAAAGGGATGGCAGATTTAAAAGCAAGATGAGGAGAATTGACTTCTCTCATGGGTTGTGAATCTGTGGAACTCACTCCCCCAGAGTGTGGGGAATGCTCGGTCATTGAGTACAGTTAAGGGGGCAGTAGACACAGTTTTAGTTAGTAATGGGTTGAAGATTATGGACAGTGAGCAGGAAAGTGGAGTTGAGACCAAGATGAGATTTAAAATTTATATAAATGTGAGATGCTGCATTTTGGGAAAGCAGGAGTTATACACTTAATGGTAAGGTCCTAGGGAGTGTTGCTGAATAAAGAGACCTTGGGGTGCAGGTTCATAGCTCCTTGAAAGTGGAGTCACAGGTAAATAGGATAATGAAGAAGGTGTTTGGTATGCTTTCCTTTATTGGTCAGAGTATTGAGTACAGGAGTTGGGAGGTCATGTTGCGGCTGTATAGGACATTGGTTAGGCCACTGTTGGAATATTGTGTGCAATTCTGGTCTCCTTCCTATCGGAAAGATGTTGTGAAATTTGAAAGGGTTCAGAAAAGATTTACAAGGATGTTGCCAGGGTTGGAGGATCTGAGCTATAGGGAGAGGCTGAACAGGCTGGGGCTGTTTTCCCCGGAGCATCGGAGGCTGAGGGGTGACCTTATAGAGGTTTATAAAATCATGAGGGGCATGGATAGGGTAAATATACAAAGTATTTTCCCTGGTGTGGGGGAGTCCAAAACTAGAGGGCATAGGTTTAGGGTGAGAGGGGAAAGATATAAAAGAGACCTAAGGGACAACTTTTTCACACAGAGGGTGGTACGTGTATGGAATGAGCTGCCAGAGAAAGTGTTGGAGGCTGGTACAATTGCAACATTTAAAAGATATCTGGATGGGTATATGAATAGAAAGGGTTTGGAGGGATATGGGCCGGGTGCTGACAGGTGGGACTAGATTCGATTGGGATATCAGGATGGGTTGGACTGAAGGGTCTGTTTCCGTGCTGTACATCTCTATGACTCTATGTCTGTAAATGATGGAGCAGGGTGGAGGGGCTGAATACTTCTAGTTCTTATGTTAATCTTATCAGACAAACCAAAACCAACACACTATCTCGGAGCTTATCACTTGACAGAATTATGAAATTCAGAGGGATCTTATTTCAAAATAACAAGCCAGTTATCTCTGAAGGCACAATCAAAATAACCAGATTTGTATCAGATTAAAATGATTAGGTGACCTTGTTGTGTAATAATAGTTGGATCTTTCCTATTTTTAAATGGGACTTCTCTTTCTTTTAGTATTGAGTTGACAAAATCTCTTCAGCTCATGAGATTTGCTGAACTGACAGATGAAAGTGAATCACAATCAATTTAAACTTCAGGAAGCTACCAGCCTACACTGAAGAGTTTTGTCAGTGTTTGTGATGAACTGACCCTGGATTCATTGCTCCATCCAGTTGGAGTTTTGTTCCTGTCGCCCGATATTTGCTGATGAGACTGAGAGAAAGTGAGCAACATGGTGGCAGTGGGTGGCACAGTGGTTAGCACCGCTGTCTCACAGCGCCAGAGACCGGGGTTCAATTCCCGCCTCAGGTGACTGACTGTGTGGAGTTTGCACATTCTCCCCGTGTCTGTGTGGGTTTCCTCCGGGTGCTCCGGTTTCCTCTGTCCAAAAATGTACAGGTTAGGTGAATTGGCCATGATAAAGGTGCATGGTCATGATAAAGGTGCAGGGGTAAATGTAGGGGAATGGGTCTGGGTGGGTGCGCTTTGGTGGGTCGGTGTGGGCTTGTTGGGCCGAAGGGCCTGTTTCCACACTGTAAGTAATCTAATCTATATAGAGACTGCAGATGCTGGAGATCAGGGCTGAAAAATGTGCTGCTGGAAAAGCACAGCAGGTCAGGCAGCATCCAGGATTTCTGAAGAAGGGCTTATGCCCGAAACGTCGATTCTCCTGCTCCTTGGATACTGCCTGACCTGCTGCGCTTTTCCAGCAACACATTTTTCAGCTCTGATCAGACTGAGAGCTGATTACATATAGTCTTGGTAAATTATGAGCAAAGCAAAATAATATCTCAACTATTCAAACAGCTGGGCGATTATTTGGCAGTAAAGTTTGAGAGATCCACAATGGGAGATCCCTGAGATGCTAAAGGAAATTGAGGACGGTGTGAAACAGGATTTTCATTCACTACCAGCCTGGTGTTCACCTCCAGCGAGTGACATAAAAATGATTTGAGGCTCCAGCATTAACCCAAGTGACTTCCCGTTCTTAGACTTATGCATGACTTCTGAATGAGCTGGGATCGGATTGGTCCATTCTGGTGAACAGCGGCCAACTCCAGTATCTCCCAGAATTCATTCCACCAATGGGTCCTCCCTGCTGATGCACCAAGTTATTACTGACCACACTCAACCACACTCAAATCAAATCGCCCCCAAATCTCTCAGTCTGTTATCTGCATGTCAGTTATGTTTGGTTACATGGGAGGGAAGGTGATAACAGGGTAGAAAGATGTATTGATCAGGTCCAAGCAGTGGGCCATGGAGGGGCTGTCCTACAGCTGAGACCATTCTGTGGTGATGCCAATGCCTGCGTGTCCTTGGACATGGAGTGGGCAGAATGGACTGACATGCTTGAGAGCATTGCGTGGTGGGTACCATAGGGGCTGGAGTGCAATACCTCCCATTTCAGTTAAATATTACATTTATTTTCAACATTTAGTCTTTGTTACAGTCAGGGCCCAATGTCCTGGTGTTACAGTCAGACAACGGAGACAGGATAGTTACCTCACTGCCCATTCTGTAGACCTGTGTTTCCCACAGAACAATTCTCCTTCAGAAGGAAACTCAATGTTTCTCAACGATCTTGGAATAAATTGAAAACACGGAAATACAAAATAAACACAACAGCAAAATGAATATTGGTAAAAACAATGACTGCAGATGCTGGAAACCATCAGGTGAAGGGCTTTTGCCCGAAACGTCGATTTTGCTGCACTTTGGATGCTGCCTGAACTGCTGTGCTCTTCCAGCACCACTGATCCAGAAGCAAAATGAATATGTTTCTCTTGGGCGATGACTGAGCTATGATGGCACAGTCTGAAAGGAGTGATGGCAATAACACTTCCCTGCAATGGCTTTATTTCCCTGATCTCATACTTTCGGTTCCATTTTCATTCAGTTTCTGTCTGAGTTTGAATGAAGATTTTATAGAGGCTGCACTTCATAGTGTAACCTGTTGAGGGCAGCAGAGGTTTTATTCCTGTTCTTGTTCCATTTATCTGCATCAAGAGCTTGAAAGATTTAAGAAATTTTCCAAACATCTCATTTAGCGCCTTCTGTTTGGTTTGGAACTTGTTCATTAATTTGTATTTGGGATTTAATTGAATATCAATGCAATAATGTTGCAGTTTCCTTAGTTGAGATGGATTCTCTGCATCAGCTGGGAGGACAGGTGTGTGTCCGTGAAGCAGCTAATAACACCAGCATCAAATCTTCTTCACCCAACTCAAGGACAAAGGAGAGGAGGACATCAAAAGAATTTCAAAGACCTCCTGAAGTCTTCCATCAAGACATGCAGCATCAATTCCAGCGTCTGGGAGATCCTCGTTCAGAACAAACCAACTTGGGAGACCCTCCTGAATGAAGTGAAATAATTCTTTCACAACATGCACTGGCAAGAGGAAGTACGGAAAAGGAACTGGAGAAAGGAATGTCAATGATCTTGGGGCCAAGGACCAATTCCACTTCCTGGAAACACCTGCCAAGTGTGTGGTGGGAGACGTAGCTCCAGGACTGGGCTCCTCAGACACACAAGGACCCACAGATCCCAGGACCAGTGACAGAGAGTCTCCTGGGTGGACAATCAGACACGTTAGGGAGTGATTGCTGACAGTGTTCCAGGATGGAATCCTGCAAGTCAATTAATTTTGGAATTAATTGATGAATGTTTATAATTGGATTGTGTGTTTATGTAAATTAGATCATAGAGTGTAAAAGTAGGGAAGTCTTGCTGCAACTGTACAAGGTGTTAGTGAGACCACACCTGGAGTATTGTACACAGTTTTGGTTCCCTTACGTGAGGGAGGGATGTAGTTGTATTGGAGACAGTTCAGAGGAAGCTCACTTGCTTAATTCCAGAGGTTTGTCTTCTGAAGAGAGATTGAGCACTTCAGGCCGATGTTGTCTGGAGTTTAGAAGAATGGGGGGGGGGGAGCTATTTGAGATATATGAGGAACTAAGGGGGATTGACATGGTAGATGTAGAGAGGCTGTTTCCCCTTGTGAAGCAATCTAGAATCTGCCACCCCTCATCCTAAAACAGCATTGAGGAGAAATTGTTTCTCTCAAAGGGTTGTAAATCTGTGGAATTCTCTCCCCCCAGAGTGCGGTGGATGCTGGGACATTGAGTAAAGTTGAGGAGATAAATTTTTAATCTTTAATGGGCTAAAGGGTAATGAGGAGCAGGCAGGTTATGGGGTTGAGGCTGACATGAGATAGCCATGATGGTATTAAGTGGTGGAGCAGGTTTGAGGGGCTGAATGGCCTCATCCTGCTCCAAGTTCCGATGTTCTGAGAACTAAATCTAGAATGATTCTATTTTGTGGACATTGAATTTTGCACAATATCCAAAGGGTTTTATTGCAGCAATAATCAGAGGTACATGCAGCTGGAGTTTGTTGTGGTTGCTGTCCCATTAAAACTGGAACTAATTTGTACCTTCAGGAGTGCCACCTGGGATACTTATCAGACTGACCAGGAAAACTGTAGAACCTTCCAACTGGCAGAAATCCAGGACCAATGTGATTTATCGGAGCATTTTTGCTAATGACATTAAGTGACAGTTAACTATTATCACAAGATGGAATTGACCTGACTGAACATCAGTGGCAAATTGTACAATCAATATCGATATTGTTTACCAAACAAGAATTCAGTGTTATTCATTCTCCGGGTCTTCTGTGGTTGTGTCAATTGGAGCAAAAGTGGCAGGGGGAGACTGTGTGTGGGTGGGGGTGGGGGTGGGGGGGGGGGTTGGGGGGGTGGGGGGGTGTTCATCTGCTGTCACAAGCTACTGATTGTATGAGTTACAGAGTCATGGAAGTCTACAGCACAGATCAAGGCCCTTCAGCCTACTGAGTCTGTGCTGGTCAAAAGCAGTCCCTTTGTCATGATTGGGACAGTAGCTGGACTCTGTTGAATGTGAGTTCCCTGATTGGGGCTGTTAATCTGATCGAATCAGGAAGCTCTGGCTGAATATAAGAAGGCGGAGTGTCAGAGATGCTGACATTCTGGTAACTGTATCTGAATGAGGCTGTACTAAAGTCCAGGACTGTTCATGTGTAAATAAAGGGTTACTTGGTGACAGATACCGGCCTCTGTGGAGATATTTAACTATTCTGTTCCCATTTTCCAGCAGTTGGTCCATAGCCTTGGCATCACAAGTTTACAGCTAAATCCTTCTTCAGTGTGAGGAGGGTTTCTGCCTCTCCCACCCTCACAGGCTGCGAGTCCCAGATTCCCCACCACCCCCTGGGTGAAACCAGTTTTCTTCATACTGATCTGATGTTGTTCTGTGTATTAAGATGTGCCGTATTAATTGTCCCTTTCCTTTTCAGTGTACGGTCACAACATGAAGAGCAGCAATGATTTTGTTGGCCGGATTGTCATTGGTCAGTACTCCACGGGAGGCCCTGAGTCCACTCACTGGCGCCGCCTGCTGAATGTTCACCGAACCTCGTCTGCTCAGTGGCACAGCCTGCGTTCCCGGTCTGAGTGTGACCGCGTCTCCTTAGCATCACTGGAGGTGACGTGATGCCATCCCATGTGCCACGGTTGCCAAAGCTGAACCTTGCTGGTGTTGGCACCATCTGGCAGCATCAGCTCCTGTACCTTGACAGAGGGAATCACTCCCCTGTTTTTGTCTTTGACCGTGTTGTATTTGAAACAAAACTCTGCAGCACCAAACCAATGTATTAGTGAGTTATCTTTGGAGCACTATTAAGTTATTAATTTTGAGACATATTGTGCTGTTACATGTCACAAATACAGATTATATCTGATTGAAGACGAATTTGGCTGTCCGTTATAAACTTAAAAAGATTATGTGAGCTTTCTTGGTGTAAGTCATTCAGTAGCTTAAATTTGAATGTTATTGATGGGATTTGTGTTTGTGGAAGCCATCAATATTTGAAGGATTGTTGTTATTATCTGGGTAAGACAGTAATATCTCTAGTGCTGTATATCATTCCACCATGCTTCTAGATAATTAAAGCCTGCAATTGGAAATTATCATATATCAGATAGTTATTTGAGCACAACATTCCTGTAATGGTGAATCAGGCTCCATAGAGCTGTTCTGTAAGTTGTGCAGAGCTGTGAGGACATTTGGGTAGTATGGTATATCGATGCAGTACTTTATCCAGGTTTGTCTTGTGTGATTGGTCAACAGTATTTGAGTCTTTAGCTAGAATGATGTATGGCTTTAATTCTAATTATCCAGTCAGAACGTTGCCAGTAACAGCTATTGCCATCTGTGTTTTAATAGATGCTTATTCACAATTTTAGAGCATATTGTTTTGGATCAAAATATCTATTCCAAATAAAGCAAATGTGGAGATGTATTGCATTTATTTTGTTATGCATTGCTGCTGGTTCGGAACTAATAGTACCCACTACAAGGCGAGTGAGAGTATCGCAGTAACGAGAAGGTCACAGGTACATGGTCAGGATATTACTGAGGAATATCTCAGGAATTGACCGACAGGTTTAGACAGTACATTTGGGTTGGCTCAGGCTTGGAGGGCCGAAGGGCCTGTTCCTGGGCTGTAAATTTTCTTTGTTCTTTGTTGTTTAATAAAAAGCTTTCTTCAGGTGTGGGTAGGGTACATGTAATATCATGTTGAATGTAAGTTATAACGTACTTGATGTAATGGGCTGCAAGCAAATATTCATTGCAATTAAACTTTCTGTTGATAATATATTCTTTTGAAATTAGTGGAGGAATATTTCAAATGTATTTGTTAACAAAGACTCTGGTATTAGGTAATAAAATAAATACTTTTAAAATCTAACTTTAATGTAGGGAACTATTTATACATTTCCAAATCCAATCCTATGTTGAGCCAAAGGAGTTTCCTGCTGAGATGCAATCAAGTTAGCCGTCTCTAAAAGAGAGCCTCTCTGTATTTGTGTGCTATAAAGTGGCTGGAATAATCCATCAATTATAAATTAAATGTAATAATTAGACAAAGGAATCTTTCATTTAAAATTAACAACACATTTTAAGGTATGAAGTCATTGAATTGTTATCATTGACTTCAAATAAAGTTGGCAAAGTTTTGGTGTTATTAATTTCTCAAGTGAGACCAATTCAAAGAGGTCAGTGATGTATTTTACCCCCTCAGCATAGCTGTGAGTGGGAAGATGGGAAACTGAAATTGCCCCTGGAGTCACTCGGAGTTGAGTTGGTGACCAGCAGCATTGCCCTTGGGAAATAGGAGCATGAGTTCCAGCCAGGAGCCTGAAGCAGATAGTGTCCTCCTCGCATAGTCTGCAGGTTCAAACATGGTTAATCACACAATCCTCCTGTTAACACCGACCGGGGGGGGGGGGGCCTGTACCAAACTGGTTACAATCTTCTCAGTTCAATTATAGTGAGAGAATCGCCTGCAGTGACCTCTCTTTGTGCTCTGACACCTCCCTCATGAGTCTACTCTTTCCCAGGCTCATTCCTTACCAGCATCTCTTCAGCTACATCATCTGAAAGCAGTAGGTGGTGACGATGACAATTCACAGCTGAGTGTCAAAGAGAAAAAACTTTTCTCTCACATCAACATTATTTACATTCATGAACACAAGAAATAAAGATTAAAATCAAAGAGATGGCAATGAACCACTAGGTTTCCTCAATTTGGCTGCAGGTTGTAAATGGATTGTGCATTAAATAGATCCGACATGTCAATCTTACACTGAGCCACAGAAAGTTCTGAACAGGAATAATTATCCAAAGGACCATTTTAGTTTCTGAAATTGGCATCATTTCTGCAGTACCAACACACAGGTTCCTGAAAAGGGGCAATTCTGGTTTTTTGACCATCTGCACAACATTGAATGCCAGTTATTGAAAAGTCATCCCCAATCCTGGCAACTTCATCCCAATCCATTCCACAAGCTGACATCACCTGGACCCAGCCTGGCAGAGTACACTGTCAGATTTCTGGGGGGAGTCGGGATGCAGCGATACAATATGCAGCTATCGGTTTTACTGGATTTGTTAGGCAGACAAAAGTGATGAAGATTTTCATAACAACTGCTTTAAATTTGAGGAATGCAGAATTTTTAAAATCCCAGAATATTGCAAACTGCTGCTTTGCAACACTGGGGAGTGTGGAGCCATGGATACAATCCCAGAGTATAGGGTATAGAGTGTAGACCATTTCATGATTTGGAGATGCCAGTGTTGGACTGGAGTGTACAAAGTTAAAACTCACACAACACCAGGTTATAGTCCAACAGGTTTAATTGGAAGCGCTAGCTTTCGAAGCGCCGCTCCTTCATCAGGTGGTAATGGTAGCACTCAGACCGTGGTCAGCCTGTGGAGTTCTGTACCACAGAAGGTCATGGGGCCGGAGTCATCGTATACATTCAAGATGGAGACTGGATGTTAAAGGCACCAAGAGACACTGGGAGAACGCAGGAATGTGACGTTGAGATCAAGAATCGGCTAATGCTCAGATTAAATGGTAGAGCAGGCTGGAGGGGCTGAATGGCCTATTCTTGTTCCTAGTTTCTATGTTTCAAAGAACACAGATTAAAAACCCACTGCTGCAGTCTGCTGTCCTCGCCCAGTCAGGGTATTTGCTGATCTCTCTATAGGGTACAGGATGGTGAATGTCACACCTGTCCATAAGCAACTCTCCTCCCCAAAAACTAAATGGTGGGAACGAGGAGAAAGAGGGAGAAACAGCCGCCTCAAAACTATTTTATTCCAGTTGGAATAACAGACAGAATTGCTCTTTAAATAACAGACATATTTGATTTTGAGGCTTGTTTTCTGGCAGTCACTGATATTACTATGGTCACACTCCCTGCCTATTTCTCCTTGCCTCAGAAAGGTTCCTGGGCAGACAGTCTGTCTGTTATCGCCGTGGTTTCAGGGAAGGAATTCCAGGATTTCTATCCAGTGGCGATGCAGGAAAGGTAACATGCATGGAAATGAGAAGCTGGAGGACTGCACAAGGTCTTCAAGGTGATGTTATTTGCAGAATGTTGCTGCCTCTTCACCTGGGAGGTAGAGGGTATGGGTGAAGGGAGTGTTTCCGAATCAAATGTTGAAAGGAATAAGTTGCGCTGCAGCTGATGGTTTGTTCCAATGAAATAGGCGAGGGAGGATCTGGATCATGGTTTTAAATTGCAAGAGTCCCAATCCAGGTTAGCTTTGCAGAGATGGTTAATTTTGAGGAGAATATGTTGCTGGTTTGTGTAATAGACGGTATTGAGGGGGCTCAGGGATCCCCATTAATCAAAGCTCGGTGCAGAATCGTCAAAATCGAAGTGTGGGAGGATATTCCCGGAAATACATCCAGGGAAGTGATTTGGATGGAACTGAGAAATGAGAAAGGTATGATCACTTTATTGGGATTGTATTATAGACCCCCTAATAGTCAGAGGGAAATTGAGAAACAAACTTGTAAGGAGATCTCAGCTATCTGTAAGAATAATAGGGGAGTTGTGGTAGGGGATTTTAACTTTCCGAACATAGACTGGGACTGCCATAGTGTTAAAGGTTTAGATGGAGAGGAATTTGTTAAGTGTGTACAAGACAATTTTCTGATTCAGTATGTGGATGTACCTACGAGAGAAGGTGCAAAATGTGACCTACTCTTGGGAAATAAGGCAGGGCAGGTGACTGAGGTGTCAGTGGGGGAGCACTTTGGGGCCAGCGAGCATAATTCTATTAGATTTAAAATAGTGATGGAAAAGGATAGACCAGATCTAAAAGTTGAAGTTCTAAATTGGAGAAAGGCCAATTTTGACGGTATTGGGCAAGAACTTTCAAAAGCTTATTTGGAGGCAGATGTTCACAGGTAAAGGGATGGCTGGAAAATGAGAAGCCTTCAGAAATAACGAGAATCCAGAGAAAATATATTCCTGTCAGGTTGAAAGGGAAGGCTGTTAGATATAGGGAATGACTAAAGAAATTGAGGGTTTGGTTAAGAAAAAGAAGGAAGCATATGTCAGGTATAGACAGGATAGATTGAGTGAATCCTTAAAAGAGTATAAAGGAAGTAGGAGTATACTTAAGAGGGAAATCAGGAGGGCAAAAAGGGGACATGAGATAGCTTTGGGAAATAGAGTTAAGGAGAATCCAAAGGGTTTTTACAAATACATTGAGGACAAAAGGGTAACTAAGGAGAGAATAGGGCCCCTCAAAGATCAGCAAGGCAGCCTCTGTGGGGAGTTGCAGAAAATAGGGGAGATACTAAACGAATATTTTGCATCAGTATTTACTGTGGAAAAGGATATGGAAGATATAGACTGTAGGGAAATAGATGGTGATACCTTGCAAAATGTCCAGATTACAGAGGAGGAAGTGCTGGATGTCTTGAAACACATAAAAGTGGATAAATCCCCAGGACCTGATCAGGTGTACCCGAGAACTCTGTGGGAAGCTAGAGAAGTGATTGCTGGGCCTCTTGCTGAGATATTTGTATCATCGATAGTCATAGGTGAGGTGCTGGAAGACTGGAGGTTGGCATACGTGGTGCCACTGTTTAAGAAGGGTGGTAAAGACAAGCCAGGGAACTATAGACTGGTGAGCCTGACCTCGGTGGTGGGCAAGTTGTTGGTGGGAATCCTGAGGGACAGGATGGACATGTATTTGGAAAGGCAAGGACTGATTAGGGATAGTCAACATGGCTTTGTGCATGGGAAATCATGTCTCACAAACTTGATGGAGTTTTTTGAAGAAGTAACAAAAAAGATTGATGAGGACAGAGCAGTAGATGTGATCTATATGGGCTTCAGTAAGGCGTTCAACTAGGTTCCCCATGGGAGACTGGTCAGCAAGGTTAGATCTCATGGAATACAGGGAGAACTAGCCATTTGGATACAGAACTGGCTCAAAGGGTACACGACAGAGGGTGGTGATGGAGGGTTGTTTTTCAGACTGGAGGCCTGTGACCAGTAGAGTGCCACAAGGATCGGTGCTGGTCCCTCTACTTTTTGTTATTTATATAAATGATTTGGATGCAAGCGTAAGAGGTACAGTTAGTAAGTTTGAGATGACACCAAAATTGGAGGTGTAGTGGATAGTGAAGAGGGTTACCTCAGATTACAATGGGATCTTGATCAGATGGTCAATGGGCTGAGAAGTGGCAGATGGAGTTTAATTCAGATAAATGTGAGGTGCTGCATTTTGGGAAAGCAGACCTTAGCAGGACTTATACACTTAATGGTAAGGTCCTAGGGAGTGTTGCTGAACAAAGAGACCATGGAGTGCAGGTTCATAGCTCCTTGAAAGTGGAGTTGGAGGTAGATAGGATAGTGAAGAAGGCGTTTGGTATGCTTTCCTTTATTGGTCAGAGTATTGAGTACAGGAGTTGGGAGGTCATGTTGCGGCTGTACAGGATATTGGTTAGGCCACTGTTGGAATATTGTGTGCAATTCCGGTCTCCTTCCTATCGGAAAGATGTTGTGAAACTTGAAAGGGTTCAGAAAAGATTTCCAAGGATGTTGCCAGGGTTGGAGGATTTGAGCTACAGGGAGAGGCTGAACAGGCTGGGGCTGTTTTCCCTGGAGCGTCGGAGGCTGAGGGGTTACCTTATAGAGGTTTGCAAAATTATGAGGGACATGGATAGGATAAATAGAGTCCAGAACTAGAGGACATAGGTTTAAGGTGAGAAGGGAAAGATATAAAAGAGACCTCAGGAGCAACTTTTTCACACAGAGGGTGGTACGTGTATGGAATGAGCTGCCAGAGGATGTGGTGGAGGCTGGTGCAATTGCACCATTTAAAAGGCATTTGGATGGGTATATGAATAGGAAGGGTTTGGAGGGATATGGGCCGGGTGCTGGCAGGTGGGACTAGATTGGGTTGGGATATCTGGTTGGCATGGACGGGTTGGACTGAAGAGTCTGTTTCCGTGCTGTACATCTCTATGACTAAGGTGACTAAGGAAGTGGACGAGGGTAAAGCAGTAGATGTTGTGTATATGGATTTTAGTAAGGCGTTCGATAAGGTTCCCCATGGTAGGCTAATGCTAAAACTACGGAGGTATGGCATTGAGGATACATTAGAGGTTTGGATTAGGAATTGGCTGGCTGGAAGGAGACAGAGGGTAGTAGTTGATGGATTATGTTCATCTTGGAGCGCAGTTACTAGCGGTGTACCACAAGGATCTGTTTTGGGACCATTGCTTTTTGTTATCTTTATAAATGATCTAGAGGAAGGACTTGAAAGCTGGGTAAGCAAGTTTGCGGATGACACAAAAGTCGGTGGAGTTGTGGATAGTGAGGAAGGAAGTGGTAGGTTACAGCGGGATATAGATAAGTTGCAGAGCTGGGCGGAAATGTGGCAAATGGAATTCAATGTAGCTAAGTGCGAAGTCGTTCACTTTGGTAGGAATAACAAGATGATGGATTACTGGGCTAATGGTAGGCTACTTGGTAGTGTGGATGAGCAGAGGGATCTTGGTGTCCATGTACACAGATCTCTGAAAGTTGCCACCCAGGTAAATAGTGCTGTGAGGAAGGCATATGGTGTACTGGGCTTTATTGGCAGAGGAATTGAGTTCCGGAGTCCTGAGGTCATGTTGCAGTTGTATAAGACTCTGGTGAGGCCTCATCTGGAGTATTGTGTGCAGTTTTGGTCGCCATACTATAGGAAGGATGTGGAAGCTTTAGAACGAGTGCAGAGGAGGTTTACCAGGATGTTGCCTGGAATGGTAGGAAAATCTTATGAGGAAAGGCTGAGGCACTTGGGGCTGTTCTCATTGGAGAAGAGAAGGTTTAGGGGAGATCTGATAGAAGTGTATAAGATGATTAGGGGTTTAGATAGGGTAGATACTAAGAACCTTTTACCGCTAATGGAGTCAGGTGTTACTAGGGGACATAGCTTTAAATTAAGGGGTGGTAGGTATAGGACAGATGTTAGGGGTAGATTCTTCACACAGCGGGTTGTGAGTTCATGGAATGCCCTGCCCGTATCAGTGGTGAACTCTCCTTCTTTATGGTCATTTAAGCGGGCATTGGATAGGCATTTGGAAGTTATTGGGCTAGTATAGGTTAGGTAGGATTCGGTCGGCGCAACATTGAGGGCCGAAGGGCCTGTACTGCGCTGTATCCTTCTATGTTCTATGACTCTATGACTGGGACTGGTTGTGATTGTGAAATGGGGTCAAGAGGGAATTTCTCAGATTTTGATACTGGCCTTCAGGATATGAGTTTAGTTTGTGAACAATGGACTGGATGATGGTAAGTACTGTTATAGGGTCAGACAGCACAGCAACAGACCCTTCAGTCAGTTGAGCTTTGACAAAGGGTCAGTTAGACTTGAAATGTCAGCTCTTTTCTCTCCTTACAGATGCTGCCAGACCTGCTGAGAATTTCCAGCATTTTCTCTTCTGGTTTCAGATTCCAGCATCCGCAGTAACTTGCTTTTATCCCTTCAGTCCAATACATCTGTTGCCAACCAAGTTTTCCAAAGTAAACTGGTGCCACTTGGCCCATTTCCCTCTGAAACTTTCCTATTCATGTACCTGTCCAAATGTCTTTTAAATGTTGTAACTGTACCTGCATCTACCCCTTCCTTTGGCAGGTCTTTTCAGATATGAACCGCCCTCTGTGTAGAAAGTTGCCCCTCAGGTTCCTTTTAAATCTTTCTCCTCTCACCTTAAAAGTATGCCCCCGGTTTCGAACTCACTCACCCTTGGGAAAAGACCTTTGCTATTCACCTTATCTGTGCCCATCATGATTTTATAATGATGACCTCTCGACCTCCTATGCTCCAGTGAAAAACATCCCAGCCGACCCAGCCTCTCCTTACAGCTCAAACCCGAAATGGCATCAGTGAACAAGATGGGTTTTTCTGATCATCAACAATGATTTCACGGCCATCATTAGATACTTACTTTCAGATTTTTAATTATAAAATCCAAAACAAATTGTAATCTCAATGCTGGCTGCAAATCATGTGAGTAAGCGGCAGTACAAGTGGAGTTGTGACGGACATTCAGTTTTGTGAATCAGGCAGTGAAAACAGAATGGGTTGAGTAGGCGAAAGTAAACACTGCAGATGCTGGAGATCAGCGTCAAGAATGTGGTGCTGGAGAAGCACAGCAGGTCACGCAGCATCTGAGGAACAAGAGAACTGACGTTTCAGGCAAAAGCCCTTCATCAGGAATGGGGGTGATGAAGAGCTTTTGCGCGAAATGTTGATTCTCCTGTTCCTCGGATACTGCCTGACCTGCTGTGCTTTTCCAGCACCGATCTCTGGACTCATGATTTGAGCAGCTAGACTTGTTGCTGTAACAAACGCTTTTCCACATCCTGTGTTTGGTTATTGAAGTGTTAAATTTCAGAATGGCTTGTTAATTATTGAAGCCCCAGGGTAATTCATTAACATGACTGTGTGAGAGAATCGTTGAGTGTAAGTGTGAGAGAATTTGTAAACTCAGGTGTCAATGAGTAAGTGAGAGAAAGAGAGTTTAGGAATGTCCGTATGTGTGAGGGTAGGCAGTGAGTAACGCTGTGTGATAGGCAGAGCAACTCCCAGTTTCTCCAAATTAGCTCAAATCCTTTGTTGCTGCAGCAATTCTGGTGAATCCCCTCTGGATTCTCTTAAAGCGCCTCGGCCCCTTGGAGGGACTTGAAGCCAGGAAAGCACATAGGAACGGTTTCAGCAAATGAGTTGCTGCAGAGGATTCATTCGAATGACAAACAGAATGTAAATGTGTGTGGAGATATTTGTGAATGACATTGAGCGTATGTGTGTCTGAGATGAGACTGACTGAGCAGTTGAACATGCTTGAGGCTTTTAGCACGTGTAACACAGAAGGTTCTATTTATTGTCAGCAGGGGGATAATTCCAAGAGAAAATGCAGTATGATGTCTTTTCTCACTTCAAAGAAACAGATGCAATGATGGAAAGTGCGTTGGAATCCATGGTCTGTTAGGGACCTGTAAACTAAAGTCACTATCGTCCAACCATCCCATTACTGAAGGACAATGGGTAGTGGTTTAACCTGAGGGTCACCACATTCTCAGGTGGGGAGAAATCTTCATGGGAACCTCCACTGAAATGGGAATTGAACCCACGTTTGTTGGTATCACAAGCCAGATGTCTAGCCAGCTGTGCTAACCAAGCCCCCAGTATTGGCTGTTACTGGTTAATGATAAATATATGCTCTTTGTTAAAGAAGAGTGGAAGATATTCTCATTAACTTTTGTCATGATGAATTCCCTTGACTGGCTTCAGATGGACCTCTTTGTTCTTGTTCTATTAATGTGACTTCCTCCAGACTCTGTCCCAAGGAAGAGCTTAGTTCAAAAAATCTCATCCTTTTGTTTTGCAAGTTTGTGGCATATTTCATGTTCCTCGTGTGCGGTTGAATTATCGTGTTTTTACACTTGGATTTGTTACCTGTGGCTGAACCCTGTGCTGGGTCCGTGTGGATGTGGTAAATGCTGGAATTATGTAGCAGTCAGTCAGTACCTCTGACAAAGGGTAGGGCATGACATTTCAGATGTACACCTTCTTTTGAACACCAGAACTTCTTTTATTCCTTTTTCCAGTTACAAATTTACTCTTGCCAGTATCCAGCATGCTACTACTTCATTTCAAGTTAAGGATTTTTCGCAGCTGTTCATTTATTTTACTTTTCTTCCTGTCCTGCACTGTCCACAATCAGTGAAACATATGCGGAAGCACTTTTTTTAAAGATTAGATTAGATTCCCTACAGTGTGGAAACAGGCCCTTCGGCCCAACAAGTCCACACTGACCCTCCGAAGAGTAACCCACCCAGACTCATTCCCCTCTGACTAATGCACCTAACACTATGGGCAATTTAGCGTGGCCAATTCACCTAACCTGGACATCTTTGGATTGTGGGAGGAAATCGGAGCACCCGGAGGAAACCCACGCAGACACAGGGAGAATGTGCAAACTCCACACAGTCAGTTGCCTGAGGCTGGAATTGAACCTGGGTCCCTGGCGCTGTGAGGCAGCAGTGCTAACCACCGAGCCACCACGCCGCCCAGAGTTGTTAAAAACAAGCATTGATACAACTTTAAAGTTGATCCTTTATTCTTCATCCTTCTGGAATGCTTCTGTCAATAATTTTGATATTCACAGAATGTTCCAAGCAATAGTGGGCATGGTGGCTCAGTGGTTAGCATTGCTGCCTCACAGCACCAGGGACCTGGGTTCAATTCCACTCTCGGGCAACTGTCTGTGTGAGTTTGCATATTCTTCCCATATCTGCGTGGATTTCCTGCCACAGTCCAAGGATATGCAGGTCAGGTGAATTGGCCATGCTAAATTGCCCATAGTGTTAGGTGCATTAGTCAGAGGGAAATGGGTCTGGGTGGATTACTCTTCAGAGGATCGGTACGGACTGGTTGGGCCAAATGGTCTTTCCACACTGTGGGGAATCTAATCTAATCGCGTTGAACTGTGTTTTTTTTTTGACCAGATGCATTCGTGAAATAAAATCCTTTATGCAAGAAAGCTTGAATCTGAGAGGTATGACCTTTCTATAGGATATAAGCTTATATAGGTATGAGCTTTCTATAGGATGATTGATTACAACACAGATCAAACGTGATTTTTTTAAATAGGCTTCCAGTTTCCCTGATATGCAGCAAGCGTCATTCATTATATTAACACAACCACTGATTGACTGACCATCAAAGTGTTCCTCATTGGAATTTTTGATGTCAGCATTAAGAAGATTGGAAAGAGAAATATCTTCACATTGTGGAAAGCAATAGCCTTTCACTGCAGCTAAAAGAAACCCCTCAATGTTCACCTTGAGTCTAATAATCGTAGATTAGCTGGAAAGCCAATCATTATAATGAAGCTTTGTTTTATGTCTCTGATGAAAATCGGTGTTGTGACAGCATCCAGCTCACTGGGGGCTTCAGGACACTTTTATCAGTTATTTCCTGCTCAACAAATTTCTTTCAACTCATTTCCTTTGGAGCCTGATTGGAAAATAAAATTCTCTGTTTTCTTTGATCTTGCTCCTATGTATTCTTGTCCCTCTGCATCGAAGCCACTTGTAAATTGAATTAAAAATCAACAAAATGCTGAGAAGCATGTGGGGCTGAAGTTACTTCCCTGGGCTTAACCAGCCACTCTGCCTGATCACGTGACATTTTTATGTCATGTTATGTGCCAATGTCCTTTATTTTCTCTATTTGTTTTTGCAACAAATTAATCACTTCACAGTCTCTGTATGAATCTGCCACTTGTTTATCCATTTCACTAAGATACATCCCTTTCACATCCTACACTATTCTCATGTTTTACAATAATTCCAAGGTTTGTAACATCTGCAAATGTTGAACTTTGCTTTGTATGCCAAGATCTAGATTATTAATATGTGTCAGGAGGAGCAAGGATCCTTCCTGTTGACTCCTGGGAAATCCACAATAAACCTTGCCCCATTCAAAAACCATCCATCACCCATTGCTGTCTGTTTCCTGTCACTTCATGTTGATTATGTGCCACTACTGACCCTTTTATACCAAGATCTATCACTTATGTTCAATGTCTATTTTGCCAGCAAGTGCTGTTTTAAATTCGATGTCCACCCCATCAGCAGCACTATCCTCATCACCCTTTTCTGTTACTCCACCCAGAAACTCAAACAATAGTTAGTGAGCCACTTACATTTGTTCCTGAACAAACCTGGGTTGACTTTCCTTAATGAATCTGCATTTGCCCAACTAAGTATTGAGCAGTATGTCAGTAGTCTGACGAGGGAAGGGGCCATATTGGACCTGGTACTGGGGAACGAAGTGGTAGATGTTACAGTGGGGGATTTCTTTGGGAACAGTGACCACAGTTCTGTAAGTTTTAGAATACTCGTAGATAAAGATGAGAGTGGTCCTAAGGGATAAATACTAAACTGGGCCAAGGCCAATTATGTCAGAATTAGGCAGGAGCTGGGAAATGTGGATTGGACACAGCTATTTGAAGGGAAGTCCACATTTGAGATGTGGGAGGCTTTTAATGATAGGTCAACGACAGTGCAGGATAGGCATGTCTCATTGAAGGCAAAGGATAGGAAGGGCAAGATTTGTGAACCGTGGATGACAGGAGAAATTGTACGACTAGCCAAGAGGACAAGGGAAGCGTACACAAGGTGCAGGCAGCTAAGAATAGAATGGGCCCTGGAGGAATATTGGAAGAGTAGGACCGGTCTTAAACGCGGAATCAAGCGGGCTAAAAGGGGTCATGAAATAGCTTTAGAGAGCAGAATTAAGGAGAATCCCAAAGCATTTTATCCTTATATAAGAAGCAAGTGGGTAACTAGAGAAAGGATTGTTTCACTAAAGGATAAGGAAGGAAGGTTGTGTGTCGAACCTGAGAGAATGGGTGAGATTCTGAATGATTACTTTGCATCAGTGTTCACTGAGGAGAGGGACATGATGAATGTTGAGACTAGAGTTAGAAGTTTTATTAGTCTGAATCACATTGACATAAGTAGGGAAGATGTGTTGGGTAGGCTAGAGGTTATTAAGGTGGACAAATTCCCAGGACTGGATGGGATCTATCCCAGGTTGCTGAGGGAAGCGAGAGAGGAAATAGCTGGGGCCCTGACAGATATATTTGTAACATCCTTAAACAGAGGTGAGGTGCTGGAGGACTGGAGGGTTGCTCACATCGCCCTGTATAAGAAGGGTAGTAGGGATATTCCGGGTAACTACAGACCAGTGAGCCTGACGTCAGTGGTGGGAAAGTTGCTGGAGAAGGTACTGAGGGATAGGATCTATTTATATTTGGAAGAGAATGAACTTCTCAGTAATAGGCAGCATGGTTTTGTGAGGGGGAGATCGTGCTGTACCAACTTAATAGCGTTCTTTGAGGAAGTGACCAAGTTGATAGATGAAGGAAGGGCTGTTGATGTCATATACATGGACTTTAGTAAGGCTTTTGATAAGGATCCCCATTGTAGACTAATGGAGAAAGTGAGGTCACATGGTGTGCAGGGTGTTCTAGCTAGGTGGATAAAGAACTGATTCTGGATTAGTGGTGCTGGAAGAGCACAGCAGTTCAGGCAGCATCCTAGGAGCAGTGAAATCGATGTTTCGGGCAAAAGCCCTTCATCAGGAATAAAGAACTGGTTGGGCAACAGCAGACAGAGAGTATTGGTTGAAGGGAGTTTCTCAAAATGGAGAAAGGTGCCCAGTGGTGTTCTACAGGGGTCAGTGCTGGGGCCACTGTTGTTTGTGATATACATAAATGATCTGGAAGAGGGCACTGTGGGTATAATCAGCAAGTTTGCAGATGACACAAAGATTGGTGGAGTAGCAGAAAGCATAAGGGACTGTCAGAGAATACAGGAGGATATAGATAGACTGGAGAGTTGAGACGTGGCAGATGGAATTCAATCCAGACAAATGTGAGGTGATGCATTTTGGAAAGTCTAATTCTAGAGCAAATTATACAGTGAACGGAAGAGCCTTGGGAAAAGTTGATGAGCAGAGAGATCTGGGAGTTCAGGTCCATTGTACCCTGAAGGTTGCTGCACAGGTGGATAGAGTGGTCAAAGAAGGCATATAGTATGCTTACTTTCATTGGACAGGGTATAGAGTATAAGAGCTGACAGGTCATGTTAACATTGTACAAGACATTGGTTCGGCCGCATTTAGAATACTGTGTACAGTTCTGGTCGCCGCATTACCAAAAGGATGTGGATGCTTTGGAGAGGGTGCAGAGAAGGTTTATGAGGATGTTGCCTGGTATGGAAGGTGCTAGCTATGAAGAGAGGTTGAGTAGGTTAGGTTTGTTTTCATTTGAAAAATGGAGACTGGGGGGGACCTTTTTGAGGTCTACCAACTAATGAAGGCGAGAGACAGAGATAGAGATAAGCTCTTCCCCAGGGTGAAGAATTCAATAATGAGAAGTCATGCTTTCAAGGTGAGAGGTGAAAAGTTTAAGGGGGGTATGTGAGGCAAGTACTTCACACAGAGGGTGGTGGGCACCTGGAACACGTTGCCAGCAGAGGGGGTAGAGGTGGGCACGTTAGATTCACTTAAGATGAGTCTGGACAGATGCATGAGTAGGATGGGGTGCAGAGAGAAACATGCTTAGGAATTGGGCTACAGGTTTAGACAGTAGATTTGGATCGGCTCAGGCTTGGAGGGCCGAAGGGCCTGTTCCTGGGCTGTAAATTGTCTTTGTTCTTTGTTTAACTGTTAATTTTATTCTGAGTTATTGTTCCTAACTGTACCCCACCAGTGAACTAAAACTGATTGGTCTGTAGTAGCTAGGTTTGTCTTTTTTGAACAGAAGTACATATGCAATTCTCCAATCCCTGGCACTTCTAAGGAAGACCAAGAAATGATGTCTCTGTCCTTTCCATTCTCACTTCCCTCAGTATTACATCTCACCTGGACCCAGGGGCTTGGAAACTTTAAGAACATGCAATCTGTTCAATTCCTATCAATGTGAACACCTGGAGAGGCTGCATTTCCTCCATTATCACATGGTTTGCATTGGATCCAGCTCCTTTATAAACACAATCACAAATATGTCTATTACAAAATATATATTTTATTCATAAATATCATTGATAAGTACATACAAAGACTCTAAATCAGTTCCATACAGACTTTGCAGAGAGAGAAAGTAAGAAACAAACTATGGAATTTTGGCATTTCCCAAAGCTTTTCTCCAGCTGCAAAAAAAAACAAAGGTGTTTCCGACTGAAGTAGGAAAATGTTTACGTTCATTTCAGGAATGAAGAGGGTTTGACAACTGAACAGACTGCCATTGTCTTTGGCAGAAAAACCTCAGACCGTGGTCTTTCCCCACTGCGCTTTAGAAGCTGCCCCAGGCTTTAGTGCTTCTCTCAGCAAGTACTGATGGAGGCATGTAGCACAGAAACAGACCCTTCGGCCCAACTTGTCTGTGCTGACCAAACACACTAAAGTAGCTAAACAATCTGGTCCCATTAGCTAGCACCAGCCCATATCCCTCCAAACCCTTCCTATTCATAGACCCATCCAGATGCCTTTTCAATGTTGTAATTGTACCAGCCTCCACCACTTCCTCTGGCAGCTCATTCCATACACACACCACCCTCAGGTCCCTTTCAAATTTTTCCCCTCTCACCCTAAACCTATGCCGTTTCGTTCTGGACTCCCCCACCCCAGGAAAAAGACTTTGTCTATTTACCCTATCCATGCCCGTCATGATTTTGTAAACCTCTATAAGTTCACCTCAATCTCCAATGCTCCAGGGAAAACAGCCCCAGCATATTTAGCCTCTCCCTATAGGTTAAACCCTCCAAACTTGGCAACATCTTTGTAAATCCATAGTAGTGGTTCTGTTCGCCGAGCTGGAAGTTTTAGTTGCAAACGTTTCGTCCCCTGGCTAGGAGACATCATCAGTGCTCTGGAGCCTCCTGCGAAGCGCTTCTTTGATGTTTCTTCCGGCATTTATAGTGGTCTGTCCTTGCCGCTTCCGGGTGTCAGTTTCAGCTGTCCGCTGTAGTGGTTGGTATATTGGGTCCAGGTCGATGTGTCTGTTGATGGAGTTTGTGGATGAATGCCATGCTTCTAGGAATTCCCTGGCTGTTCTCTGTCTGGCTTGCCCTATGATAGTAGTGTTTTCCCAGTCGAGACAGACAGAGAACAGCCAGGGAATTCCTAGAGGCATGGCATTCATCCACAAACTCCATCAACAAACACATCGACCTGGACCCCATATACCAACCACTACAGCGGACAGCTGAAACTGACACCCAGAAGCGGCAAGGACAGACCACTATAAATGCCGGAAGAAACATCAAAGAAGCGCTTCGCAGGAGGCTCCAGAGCACTGATGATGTCTCCTAGCCAGTGGACGAAATGTTTGCAACTAAAACTTCCAGCTCGGCGAACAGAACCACTACAACAAGCACCCGAGCTACAAATCTTCGCACAAACTTTGAAAATCTTTGTAAATCCTTTCTGAATCCTTTCAACTTCCTGGCTCTGGGAATGTGCCAGTCTGCAACAATCCATCAGCTCTGTGAAGTGGGTACTGCAGATGCTAGAGGTTAGAGTCTGGATTAGACTGGTGCTGGAAAAGCACAGCAGATTAGGCTGTGCCTCCTGCCACTGTGTGAGAATTCCCTTTTCGATCCCTAATAGACCCCCATCCATCTCTTTACCACCTTTTACTATTTATGTGTCTACGGAAAGCCGAGGGATTCAGTTTGATGTTAGCCATTGGCATGATCATGGATCAGAAATTCAAAATCTGGGATTTGGACCTAGTAAGTAAGGACTAAAGCATGTTAACTGTTAATTCCAAAAGGTGCTTTTTTTTAAGAAGAGGGCTGGATGGCATGGTGACTCAGTGGTTAGCAATGCAGCCTTACAGCATGGTGGACCCGTGTTCGATTCCAGCCTCAGGCCACTGTCTGTGAAGAGTTTGCATATTCTCCCAGTGTCTGTGTGGGTTTCCTCCCACAGTCACAAAGATGTGCAGGTCAGGGTGGATTGGCCATGGGAAATGTGGGGTTATGGGGATAGGGTGAGGTATTGGGTCTGCATGGGATGTTCATCAAAGGGTTAGTGGCGACTTGATGGGCCGAATGCTCTCTTTCCTCACTGTAAGGATTCTATGGTTGCAGACGTAACTTAACTACCTGGGGAGAGAGCCGTGGAAGTTCAGACATAAAGACATAAAGATGCAAAAGAAACCTTAAACAGCAACCCCTCAGAGGGGCAAGAGGCTTGCCACCATCCAGAGCAAAGCACCTGCTTGAATGGCACCATGCCCACTGCTCAGTCGCAGCAGGGTGTACTATTTATAAGCTGCACTTTTACAACTTACTAATGCTTCTTTGACAGCACCTTCTATCCACTTCCATCTCAAAGGACAAGGGCAGCAAATACATGGGAACACCAACCCCTATACGTTCCTCTCCAAGCCACTCAGCATCCTAACTTAAAAAAAATATCGCCGTTCCTTCACTGTCGCTGGGTCACAATCCTGGAATTCCCTCCCTCAGGGCATTGTGGGTCAACCCCCAGCACATGGACTGCAGCGGTTCAAGAAGGCAGCTCACCCCCACCTTCTCGAGGGGGGCAACTAGGGACGGACAATAAATACTGGGCCTGACCAGCGATGCCCACATCCCATGAATGAATTTTAAAATCTGTTTATGCAATCGGGACTGATGTTGGTGTCAGTTTCTGAGGGGTATTGACACAAACAATTGAAAGTTGGCTAACACAGCTGTGCTCTAGATTCTGTCCAATCTGACTGAGAACTGGGCTGACAACATTCCAGCTCCGAAATCTAGTGCCATTTGTATTATTACAGAACTGCTTCCAGACCTGTGGAGTTTCTCTAACACTGAAAACAAAAAATGCTGAAAATCAGAGTGGGTCAGGCAGCATCCATGGAGTGAGAGAGAGAGAGCAAGTTAATGTTTTGAGTCTAGATAACTCTTCATCAGAACTCTGAGCCTCTGGGATTTCCAGCTTTTTTTATTTTCAGTCCAGATTTCAGCATCTGCAGGAACTTGTTCCCACATTGAGTTTCTCCAGCAAATTCTGTTTTGGTTTCAGATCTGGTCATCACATCTACAATTACAGATCACAGTGATAATTCACATCTATATTACATGCTGCACACTCTCTGCTGGGTCCCTCTTCAAGGTTTGGCTGGGTCCCAGCCTCCTCTCGGGCTGCAGCGAGGGCAGGTCAGGCTGGGCTTGGGGCCTTTCCCCACTCAGCCTCAAGCTCCATCTACATCAGCCTTCGCACTGGGAAAGCTGCACCTTTCAGGAGAAGACAAAGGAACATTTTCCATAAAGTTGCTGGTCATCCAGATGCTGTCAACATGTGCCTTGGTGTATGTCCCAGGAATCAGATTCGGGAGCAGAGATTGGGATGAATCTTGGCTAAAAACCTGACCCTGAGAGCTCTCTCCCTGGACCTCCTTTCCAAAATCCCATTCCATAAGGAGGTTGAGACAGGAAACCTTCTCCCTCAGCCCATCACCAGTGTGATGTGGTATCCATGACATGGAGGTGCTGGTGTTGGACTGGGGTGGACAAAGTCAGAAGTCACACAACACCAGGTTACAGTCCAACAGGTTTATTTAAAATCACAAGCTTTCGGAGTGCTGCTCCTTTGTCAGGTGAATTTTAACTAGACCTGTCTATAAGCTGGTGTCCTGTGACTGAGTGTGATGTGGTGCTGGGACTTTAAGCTCAACACCCCTAAGCTAGGTCTCAATTATTGTCAACATGACATTTGTGACCAGCCTGTTCCCATTAATTGAATAGCACAGAACACCATTTGACCCACTGTGTTAGCACCAGGAGAGAATTGTCCACCAAATTACTCCCCTATAGACTCTACAATGCACTCACCATTCCCAAAATACTGTGTTTGTTTTCAGGTGGAGCACCAACATTATAAACGTGTGCACTCCCTTTTCCCAAATCCCTAATATTATTTCCCCTCTCTCTGTGCGGAGCTTAACAGACCTTTTTCAGAATACAAAGGCAGTTTCTTGAGCCATGTCTTATTTCCATAAAGGGAGGGCTTGGCTGGGGCTGGGGCTGGGGCTGGGGCTAGGGGAGCGACAGCAGCCCTGAGTGCAGAGGAGAGAGATGCAGGAGAGAGTCCTGTGGCTCGGAGCTGGGTGTGGGAGCTAGTCCAAGTGCAGTTACAATGTTCAGCAGGACCCCAGTGGCTCTAACCCTGCCTCTTCTGCTGATTTCTGCAGCAGCTGTTCCCCCAACACAAATTCAAATCAGCCAAGGTAAGTGAAGGAAAATACTTTCTGTAAATATATTGAGAGGCTTTAACAATGAGAGAGTAGTTCAGTCCTGTTGGTTAGTACACAGCAGTACAAGAGAGCTGACAGACTGCACCGTTACAAACAAACCTTTCAGATAGATTATAAGGATCAGTTTTCACACTTTTTTTCAGGGGTAAAAAATATTTTTAATATGCGATGTGCAATAATTTGTACTTCCTAAAAACATATTCAAAAAAACCTTAAGATTTAAACTGGACAGCAGTCTGGCAGCGCGTTTATGTGAGATATTAAAATGTCAGTAACTGAATGAGATTCTTTCCCCCTGGAATTCAGCTCCCGTTTAATGAACAACATTTCAGGCGAAGGTGGACACCTTCCAAATTTTGGAATTGTCACTTTGTGGTTAAAGCTCGGGAAAGGGGCTACATTCGGGACACTGGGAGCTTCTGTCCAGTGACAGGACTATTTTAATCCTTTCCCCAAAAACTAAACTGTAAAAAAGTTTCTCTTCGTCATTGGACTGAGTGGAACATGTTTACAAATATCACTAGATCACTTTATTAATATATCCAGAGCAAGAAGTGGGTTACAAGGTCTGGGCACAGTAAGGTTACCTGTCGTTAGTGAAAACGGTTCCTGTTTAATTTCTGCTGTGTGTGGAGATTTAAAAGTTCCACAGATGGGAATTGATCACAGTGACCTGGGCTGAGCTTGTTGGGAAAGATTTAATAAAACTAACGTATAATATAAAACCACGATTTGGAGATGCCGGTGTTGGACTGGAGTGTATAAAGTTAAAAATCACACAACACCAGGTTATAGTCCACCAGGTTTATTTGGAAACACACTAGCTTTCAGGTATCACCTGGTGAAGGAGCGACGCTCTGAAAGCTAGTGCTTCCAATTAAACCTGGTGGACTATAACCTGGTGTTGTGTGATTTTAACAATCTAAAACCACTACATAACCCTTACAGATCTATGACGTCCACAGTGTAAGTCAAGGCAAAAAATTAGTGGATTCAATATGTTTAAAATGGGGAAAATAGGACTTACGATGGACAAATATTTTGAGAGTTTCTCCCCAAACTTTCCAGTTTCCAGGTGTGTGTTCGCTGAAATTCCCCAGGTTCCCCGATTGAGGAACTGGACGGGAGGATTGTAAATGTCATTGTTCCTCTCTCCCTTTTTAAATAACACAATGAAATAAAGGGAGTGGGAAATTATCGGAATGTATTCAGAGCGACACAATGACTGAGTACAGAGTGGTCTTCAGTATTATCTGATCCGTGAGAGATAACCGGCAATGGTGGATATTTCTAATGCGCCCCCGGGGGGTGGCTGAGTGCTGGCTTTTCGAACGCACTTGACAAACCTCTACACAAGCAATTATTAGCGGAATTGAAAGTGCTCTGAATTTTAGATAACCTTTTGACACCGAGTTGCTAATTATTTGAGAAGTAAGAGACACAGTGAAGGAATTTTCTGATCAGTGGAATGTGAGACATGACTTCAGTTTATCAGCAGATTTACAAAAAACCTGAAACAAAGAAATAAAGTCACAAAATCCAATTACAAGGGGCTGGGGAGCCCATGTCTGGAGTACTGTGAGCTGGTTTGGGACCTAGTTTAAGGAAAGATGGTCCTGGAATGGGGAATTGTCTTATGAGCAAAGATTAAGCAGGTTGGGAATCTACTCACTGGAGTTTAGATAAAGGAGAGATGATCTCATTGAAACAAATTGGATTCTTAAAGGGGGCTTGACAGGGTCAATGCTGAGGGGATGGTTCCCCTGATGGGACAGTGTAGGAGCAGAGGGCACAATCTCAAAATAAACACCATGATCTGGAGATGCCGGTGTTGGACTGGGGTGTACAAAGTTAAAAATCACACAACACCAGGTCATAGTCCAACAGGTTTAATTGGAAGCACGCAGCGCTCCAAAAGCTCATGCATCAAAGTAACGGGGCATCAATTTTAGACTGAGGTAGGGAGGAATTTCTTCCCTGAGAGGGTTGGGTGTCTTTGGACCACCCTACCACAGAGAGAGAGAGCTGTGGGGGCAGAGTCCGCCTGGATATTGAAGACTGAGATCAATTCTTCATCAGATGGGGAAGCAAGGGAAAGGGCAGGAAAGTGGATGTGAGGCGTTTCAGATCAGCCACGATCTGATTGAACGGTGGAGTAGGGTCAAGGGGCTGACCACCTGCCTCCTGTTGTCATTTCTCTTGGTCTTATGGTCTCAAAACATTGAATTAGGAAGCACAGTACGTTTATAGATGGTACAGGTCAGGTGTGTTGGAGAAAGTAACCATCGCAGCTGGCATTCAATGTGAGAGTGTCAAAGCTTTGGTTTCAAGATGGCCAAATTGTAAAATTTTCTAAACAGTAGAGGATTTGGAACTGTGGAGGGTCAAAGAGATTTATGTGGCATGATCCCAGATTCCACAATGTTATGGCTCAACTACAGGAAGTAATTGAAAATACTTTGGAATGCCAAGTGCAATATGAAATGGCAGTTTCAGGTGGACAGGGACTTACTCACAGTCCCGTGTGGTAAACTGTGCTCTGACACTACCAGAGCAGATAGGACCTGGACCCAGATCCCCGGCAAAAAGGCACGACTACTACCATTGCACTACATGGATGTAAATAGCAGGTGAGAGATTGGATCCATCAACGTCTGGGCTATAGAACATAGAGCAGTACAGCACAATACAGGCCCTTCAGCCCTCGATGTTGTGTTGACTTGTATCCTACTCTAAGAGCAAACTCACTGACACACCTTACATTGTACTATCATCCATGTGCTTGTCCAGCAGTCACTTAAATGTCCCTAATGTATCAGACTCTCCTCCCACCGCTAGTAGTGCATTCCACACACCCACCACTCTCGGTGGAAAGAACCGATATCTGACATCTCCCCGAAACCTTCATCCAAGTTAGTCAGCCAGGTGAGTTTTGACAACAATCAGCACTGATTTCATCGTCACCATTAGACTTTTAATTCCAGATCATTATTGAAATTGTATCTGCCCTAATGCTGCAGAACATGGCCTGGATTTCTGGGTTAGTCCAATGGCCATACCACTGGGTTTTCAACCCGCTTATGTTGGACAGGGGAATAATATTGCCTGCTATCGGGGAATAGGGTAGATTTTTCACAATTAGGATTTAACGGGTTAACTAATGCAGACAGGTACCACAGATATCTTTTGCATGAAGTTTGAGAGCCATAAAACCATAAGACCATAAGACATAGGAGTGGAAGTAAGGCCATTCAGCCCATCGAGTCCACTCCGCCATTCAATCATGGCTGATGGGCATTTCAACTCCACTTACCAGCATTCTCCCCGTAGCCCTTAATTCCTCGTGACATCAAGAATCTATCAATCTCTGCCTTGAAGACATTTAGCGTCCCGGCCTCCACTGCACTCTGCGGCAATGAATTCCACAGGCCCACCACTCTCTGGCTGAAGAAATGTCTCCGCATTTCTGTTCTGAATTGACCCCCTCTAATTCTAAGGCTGTGTCCACGGGTCTTGGTCTCCTCACATAACGGAAAACATTTCCTAGCGTCCACCCTTTCCAAGCCATGTATTATCTTGTAAGTTTCTATTAGATCTCCCCTTAACCTCCTAAACTCCAATGAATACAATCCCAGGATCCTCAGCTGTTCCTCGTATGTTAGACCTACCATTCCAGGGATCATCCGTGTGAATCTCCGCTGGACATGCTCCAGTGCCAGTATGTCCTTCCTGAGGTGTGGGGACCAAAACTGGACACAGTACTCCAAATGGGGCCTAACCAGAGCTTTATAAAGTCTCAGTAGCACAACAGTGCTTTTATATTCCAACCCTCTTGAGATAAATGATTGCATTCGCTTTCTTAATCATGGACTCAACCTGCATGTTTACCTTTAGAGAATCCTCGACTAGCACTCCCAGATCCCTTTGCACTTTGGCTTTATGAATTTTCTCACCGTTTAGAAAGTAGTCTATGCTTGTATTCTTTTTTCCAAATGCAAGACCTCGCATTTGCTCACGTTGAATTCCATCAGCCATTTCCTGGACCACTCTCCCAAACTGTCGAGATCCTTCTGCAGCCTCCCCACTTCCTCAGTGCTACCTGCCTGTCCACCTAACTTCGTATCATCGGCAAACTTCGCTAGAATGCCCCCAGTCCCTTCATCCAGATCATTAATATATAATGTGAACAGCTGCGGCCCCAACACCGAACCCTGTGGGACACCACTTGTCACCGGCTGCCATTCCGAAAAAGAACCTTTTATCCCAACTCTCTGCCTTCTGTCAGACAGCCAATCCTCAATACATACCAGTAGCTCACCTCGAACACCATGGGCCCTCACCTTGCTCAGCAGCCTCCCGTGTGGCACCTTATCAAAGGCCTTTTGGAAGTCTAGATAGACCACATCCACAGGGTTTCCCTGGTCTAACCTACTTGTCACCTCTTCAAAGAATTATAACAGGTTTGTCAGACACGATCTCCCCTTACTAAATCCATGTTGACTTGTTCTAATCAGACTCTGCTCTTCTAAGAATTGAAAAACCTCATTCTTAATGATGGATTCTAAAATTTTACCAACAACCGAGGTTAGGCTAATTGGCCTATAATTTTCCATCTTTTGTCTTGATCCTTTCTTGAACAAGGGGGTTACAACAGCCATCTTCCAATCATCCGGGACTTTCCCTGACTCCAGTGACTTTTGAAAGATCTCAACCAGTGCCTCCGCTATTTTCTCAGCCACCTCCCTCAGAACTCTGGGGTGTATCCCATCAGGGCCAGGAGATTTATCAATTTTAAAACCTTTTAGCTTTTCTAGCACTTTCTCTTTTGTAATGGCAACCATACTCAACTCAGACCCCTGACTCCCTTTAATTGTTGGAATATTACTCATGTTACTCATGTCTTCCTCTGTGAAAACTGACGCAAAGCACTTATTAAGTTCTCCT
Source organism: Hemiscyllium ocellatum (assembly GCF_020745735.1). NCBI lineage: Eukaryota > Metazoa > Chordata > Chondrichthyes > Orectolobiformes > Hemiscylliidae > Hemiscyllium > Hemiscyllium ocellatum. Next base: position 1,825,637 of record NC_083420.1, read on the forward strand.
GCTATTTCCTTATCTCTCATCACAAGGCTTCCTGCATCAGTTTGAAGTGGCTCAATGTCTACTTTTGCCTGTCGTTTGTTTCTTATGTATTGAAATAAACTTTTACTATGATTTCTAATATTACTGGCTAGCCTACCTTCATATTTGATCCTCTCCTTCTCTCTTTGTTATCCTCTGTTTGTTTTTGTAGCCTTCCCAATCTTCTGATTTCCCACTGCTCTTGGCCACTTTATAGGATCTCTCTTTTTCTTTAATACATTTCCTGACTTCCTTTGTCAGCCATGGCTGTCTAATCCCTCCCCGGATAATCTTTCTTTTCTTGGGGATGAACCTCTGTACAGTGTCCTCAATTATACCCACAAACTCCTGCCATTTTTGCTCTACTGTCTTTCCCGCTAGGCTCTGCTTCCAGTCTATTTTTGTCAGTTCCTCTCTCATGCCCTCATAATTATCTTTATTTAACTGTAACACCATTACATCCGATTTTGCCTTCTCTCTTTCAAACTGCAGACTGAGCTCTACCATATTATGATCGCTGCTTCCTAAGTGTTCCCTTACTTTAAGTTTTTTTGTAAAGTCTGGTTCATTACATAGCACTAGGTCTAGAATAGCCTGCTCCCTTGTGGGCTCCATGACAAGCTGTTCCAAAAAGCCATCCTGTAAGCATTCTATGAATTCCCTTTCTTTGGATCCACTGGCAACATTATTTACCCAGTCCACCTGCATATTGAAGTTTCCCATGATCACCGTGACCTTGCCTTTCTGACATGCCTTCTCTATTTCCCGGTACATGTTGCGCCCCTGGTCCTGACCACTGTTAGGAGGTCTGTACATAACTCCCATTGTGGTTTTTTTGCCTTTGTGGTTCCTCAATTCCACCCACACAGACTCCACATCATCCGACCCTATGTCATTCAGTGCCATAGATTTAATTTTGTTCTTAACTAACAAGGCAACCCCACCCCCTCTGCCCACCTCCCTGTCTTTTCGATAAGTTGAAAATCCTTGGATGTTTAACTGCCAGTCCTGACCCCCCTGTAACCAAGTCTCTGTGATGCCTATCACATCATAATCATTCACTATGATCTGTGTCATTAGTTCATCTGCTTTGTTATGAATGCTACGAGCATTCAGGTAAAATGCCTTAATGCTAGCTTTATCATTAGAGATATTGGAAGTCATAAGATGTCCTAAGTTATCCTTCCTTTTTGCTGCATTCCCAGTCTGCCTCGAGTTTAAATCCGCCTGGACACATGCTATCCTGTTGCTTATCTTTCCATTTAACTCCATACTCCCTGTCGCTTTCACTTTCCCTTCCCCCCAACTCAGAAGTTTAAAGTCCTACTGACCACCCTATTTATCCTCTTCGCTAGAACATTGGTACCTGATCGGTTCAGATGGAGACCGTCCCAACGGTACAGATCCCCCCTGTTCCAAAACTGATGCCAATGCCCCATGAAGTGGAATCCCTCTTTCCCACACCAATCCCTTAGCCACGTGTTTACTTGCCTAATTTTCTTGTCCCTATGCCAATTGGCACGTGGCTCGGGCAGTAATCCGGAGATTATGACCCTTGAGGACCTGTACTTCAATTTCCTTCCTAATGCTTCGTAATCCCCAAACAGGTCCTCCACCCTAGTCTTGCCGATGTTGTTAGTACCAATGTGGACCACAACAACTGGATCCTCCCCCTCCCGCTCCAATATCCTTTCAAGCCGCTCGGAGATGTCCCGCACCCTGGCACCGGGCAGGCAATACACCATGCGAGACTCCCGATCCGGCTTGCAAAGGATACTATCTGTCCCCCTAATTATAGAATCCCCTATAACCACTACTTGTCTCTTTGCTCCCCGCTTTTGAATGGCCTTCTGCACCATGGTGCTGTGGTCAGCTGGCTCACCCTGTCCAGAGCCCTTTTCCTCATCCGTACAGGGAGCAAGAATCTCATACCTGTTGGACAAGGTCAAGGGCTGAGGCTCCTGCACTCCTGAACTCAGGTTCCCCCTACCTGCCTCACTTACAGTCACACTCTGATGTGCCTGATCACTAGCTGAATGTGAATTACCTAATCTCCCTGGTGTGACTGCCTCCTGGAACAAAGCATCCAGGTAACTCTCCCCCTCCCGGATGTGCCGCAGTGTTTGAAGCTCAGATTCCAGATCATCAACTCTGATCCGGAGTTCTTCCAGCAACCAACACTTGCTGCAGATGTGGTCACAGCCGTTCACAATGGGATCAGCCAGCTCCCACATCATAAAGCTACAGCACATCACCTGCCCAGCCATCTCTGCTTAGTTAATTACTTTATTACTTTGTATAGGTTTGAGTTAAAATACTTTCTGATACCTCTCTGCTATAGTCTTTTTCTAAAAAAACCAATTAATAGATAAACCATAAAAAGTACATTTTTAACCATTCACTAATAAAGAAATAGAAAATCCTTACCTTAACAAACCAGAGTCCTATTTTTGGTTAGAGGAGGGGGATGGTTGGGAGACACAACATGTGTAGTGTCTCATGTTCAGCCACTCCCCAGATATATTACCAGCAGTTCCCTGATCATCGCTCCTGCTCTTCCTACTCATTAACTCGGTTAGAGGAGGAGGGTGGGTGGGAGACACTACAGTTGTGGAGTCCCGAATGTAGCTGCCTTGCTGATATATATGGTCACTGCTTTTCTTCCCGGCTGCCCCTCCGGTCCTCGTCACTTCCTCCGCTGCTCCCGCTCTTTCTGTGAAAGAGAAAAACACCGCTGCCCGCTACCGGTAAGTAATTTTAATAAAAACTGCCTTACCTTATCTGCAGTCTTCCGAGTTAGACCTACCTCCACGGCTGCTCGCACTTAAAATCCAGAGAGGTGGTCAAATTGCAGTGTTTGTGATGAGGAAATCCAGAACAAGGGCTACATCGACTTTAAATTAGAGATCAGACATTTCCAGGGGGAAATCATGAAGCATTTTTCATGCAGAGGGAATTTAAATTGCCCTCTCTAAAGACTGTTCTGATTGGGCCGTTTAGTTATCTTCATTAATGAGATGTGGGCATTGCTGGCTGTCAAAAGGTTTGACACTGGAAAAGCACAGCCGGTCAGGCAGCATCCGAGGAGCAGGAGAGTCGATGTTTTGAGTATAAGCTCTTCATCAGGAATGAGGAGTTTACCCTAGGGAGCTGGGAATGTGATAGGGAGGTGGAAGTGGGGGTGATGGTGGTAGGTGGGAGAGGAGGGTGGAGCAGATACTTGGGAAGGAAGGTGGACAGGTAGAACAGTTGGATTAGGCTTATTCTCGAAACATCGACTCTCCTGCTCCTCGGATGCTGCCTGACCGGCTGTGCTTTTCCAGTGTCACACATTTTGACTCTGATCTCCATCACTTTCTCCACATAGCTGGCTGGGTCAGTATTTATTACCCCATCCCTAGTTGCCCCTTGAGAAGGTGGTGGTGAACTGCCTGCTTGAACTGCTGCATAACATCATAGAATCCCTACAGTGTGGAAGCAGGCCCTTCGGCCCAGCAAGCCCACACCGACCCTCCGAAGAGCGACCCCTATCCTACTCAACCCCTACCCTACCTTATTCCTGTGACCTGCTTTCGGCATGGCGAATCCACCTAACTTTGGACTGTGAGAGGGAACGAGAGCACCCGGAGGAAACCCACGTAGGCACAGAGAGAATGTGCAAACTCTGAACAGTTACTGTCATCCATGTGCTGGAGGTTGACCCACAATGCCACTGGGGAGGGAATTCCAGGATTCTGACCAAGCAACACTGAAGGAACGATGACATATTCCCAAGTCAGGATGGTGAGGGGCTTCGAGGAGAACTTGCAGGAGATGGTGTTCCCATGTATCTGCTGATCTAGTCCTTCAACATGGAGGTGGTTGTGGGATTGGAGGGTGCTTTCTAAGGTTCTTTAATGAGTTGCTGCAGGGCATGTTGTAAATGGTACATAATGCTGCTACTGAGCATCGGTGGTGGAGGGAGTGGATGTGATGCCAATCAAACAGGCTGCTTTGTCCAAATGGGGAATATTCCGTCACACTCCTGACTTATGCCTTGGAGGTGATGGACAAGCTTTGGGGAGTCAGAGCTGAGTTACTTGCTGCAGGATCCCTAGCCTCCTGTTTGCTCTTGTCAGTGGTAGCCTTCAGGATATTGACAGTGGAGGATTCAGTCACGGTAATATCTTTGAATGTCAAAGGGCGGTGGTTAGATTCTCGTTTATTGGAGATGGTCATTGCCTGGCATTTGTGTGGTGTAAGTGTTAATTGGCACTTGTCAGCCCAAGCCATCTGATCATTATCCAGATCTTGCTGCATTTGAACATGGACTCCTTCAGTGTCTGAGGAGTTGCGAATGTTGCTGAACACTGTGTAATCATCGGTGAACATCCCCACTTCTGACCTTGTGATGGAGGAAAGGTCATTGATGAGGAGATGGTTGGGCCTATTTCTGCTCAAGATTTATCTGCGTCTGGATACAGGGCTAACGAAAACTATTCAGCAACAGCCTCATAATGACTAAAGCAGAAAACATATTGGCATCACAGCTGGGAAGAGCATGTAATCCCTGTGAATGTAACTGGAGGGATTGTTCCTCAAACAGGCAATGCTGGCAGCCAGTGGCATCTTGTTATTCATCTTTTTTTTGTACTGGGAAAAACAGGAGTGACAAAGAATTCCCTCTTTCCCTTTTCCTTTCAGTTACTGACTGCGTTAGCCTGAGCTTATCTGATGGGCACACACACATGCAGCAGAGATCAGAGACACCAGGAGAAAAAACATCAGTGATGGAGACAAATTCATTTCTCAAAAATCCAAACCATATTTATTTTTTAAAAGGAGTTTGCAATTTATAAAAAATAAGTTAGAACAAATGCTGAGAGGAAAAGTATCAATTCTAACAGCATCAAAGAAACATCAAGATTAGAATGTTTTCTGAGATTTTAGCGATAACAGAATTGCATAGAAAGTATCATAGGCCGTAAAATAAACTATATAACACTCATTTACAATTTACAGTAAACAAAATTGCACAATAAACTAGTTGTAATCACTATTGGTATTCCAGTTGCAGTTATTCCTGTTTGTCTTGGCTATGCTACACCATCTCACCTCTCTCAGACAGACAGGAGTTTCACCCTAAATCCACAATTTGCCATTTCAAATCCAGACACATATTTCGATGCAGTGATGGGGAAGTGCTGCTCAGATAGAGGTTTATCTTTCAAATGAGATAATGATAGTGGGACGCCCCTTATCAATACAAATTGAATACCTCCTTACATTCCATGATTAAGTACATGAACAAATATGGTAACAGTCTACAGAAGGTATATCTCCATTTGTGGACATGTAACATTAGCTGGTGCCCACCTTCCCTCCAACAGCTGAGTGTGTCTGAAAGACTGTCCCCTGGGGCCAGCTGCAGTGTTCCTGATCATCGCACAGTGATATGGCAATTGGAAAAGAGACAGTGCTTTGGAAATTAAAAACTGAGCAGAAGTTGCATCATTGCATGAAATGAACTTGTGATGACCTTTTTCCAGAAACAGAGGCAGTATCTTACTTCCCTCGGGCAGAGTGACCCCACTGATGGTATTGCAAAGTATTAACTGGCACCTTCCAGTCTCTGGGAATGGTTTTCATGAAAACTATTTTAAATGTATATTTTTAACTTTCTCATTTCACATTTGAATCTGGTTTGAATCCAGATCAGCCACACCTGCTTTGTTGGGTTTTGATCCACCGATCAGTCCAGTTGGAGTCTGGGCAATAAGCCTCATTGGAAGTTCCATCCCACCTTCTTCTGGTATCTTCCTGCCTGTCACCATTTAGATACAAGGAAAGATGAGAGAGTTTGGGATGTTTCTCCTTGGAGCAGAGCAGATTAAGAGGTGACCTTACTGAAGTGTTCAAAATGAAGAACAATTTTGACAGAGTACAGAAGGATATTTTGTTTCCAATAGTTGGTATGTCAGTAACTAGGGGTCACAATTTCAAGATTGTCAGCAAGAGAGCTAGCAGATGAGGTTACTCAGAGAGTCGTTAGGAGTTGGGATGTGCTGCCTGGAAGGTTGGGGAAGGCAGATCCCATCGGAGGTTTCAGAGGAGAGCTGGAGATATATTTGAAAGGGGTGAATTAGGAGGATGTGGAAATAGGGCTGGAGACTGGGACTAGCTGGGTAGCTCTTCCAGAAGCCAGTACAGACACGATGGGTCGAACGGCCTCCTTCTGTACTGTAACATTCTGTGATTCTATTAGCAAGGAGTGTAATAATAAAATCTACTGTGGCCTGATGTTTATCCCTGACAGTATTCAATCTCCTAAGGATTGATAAAGTCAGTTCTTGGTTCAATCAAAGTGTGATGTAAATCAGTGTACCCCCCGCCACATGATGTAAATCAGTGTACCCCCCACATGATGTAAATCAGTGTATCCCCCCACATGATGTAAATCAGTGTACCCCCCACAAGATGTAAATCAGTGTATCCCCCCACATGATGTAAATCAGTGTATCCCCACATGATGTATATCAGTGTACCCCCCACGATGTAAATCAGTGTATCCCCCCACATGATGTAAATCAGTGTATCCCCACATGATGTATATCAGTGTACCCCCCCACATGATGTAAATCAGTGTATCCCCCCACATGATGTAAATCAGTGTACCCCCCAACATGATGTAAATCAGTGTATCCCCCCACATGATGTAAATCAGTGTACCCCCCCACATGATGTAAATCAGTGTATCCCCCCCACACGATGTAAATCAGTGTATCCCCCACATGATGTAAATCAGTGTACCCCCCACATGATGTAAATCAGTGTATCCCCCCACATGATGTAAATCAGTGTATCCCCACATGATGTATATCAGTGTACCCCCCCACATGATGTAAATCAGTGTATCCCCCCACATGATGTAAATCAGTGTACCCCCCAACATGATGTAAATCAGTGTACCCCCCACATGATGTAAATCAGTGTATCCCCACATGATGTATATCAGTGTACCCCCCCACATGATGTAAATCAGTGTACCCCCCCCACATGATGTAAATCAGTGTATCCCCCCCCACACGATGTAAATCAGTGTATCCCCCACATGATGTAAATCAGTGTACCTCCCCACATGATGTAAATCAGTGTATCCCCCACATGATATAAATCAGTGTATCCCCCCCCACATGATGTATATCAGTGTACCCCCCACATGATGTAAATCAGTGTATCCCCCACATGATGTAAATCAGTGTACCCCCCCCACATGATGTAAATCAGTGTATCCCCCCACATGATGTAAATCAGTGTACCCCCCCCACATGATGTATATCAGTGTACCCCCCCACATGATGTAAATCAGTGTACCCCCCACATGATGTAAATCAGTGTATCCCCCACATGAGCAGCAGCTACGACCAGACTCCATTTCAATTCGAGAAACGTTTCTATTGAACCCCTCACACACCTTCCTGATGAAGGGATTATGCCTGAAACGTAGATTGTCCTGCTCCTCAGATGCTGCCTGACCTGCTGTGCTTTTCCAGCACCACACTCTCCACTTTGATCCCCAGCATCTGCAGGCCTCACCTTCTCCCACACACGTGGTCTTGTTTCCTTGATCAAGGAAAGACTGTGTCAGCTTTTTGAATCCTTTAACTCTGGTGAAAGCCTTCACAGTTTTCCCTTGAACAAACCTCACTGTCTGCAAGATATCTCTGACTTGTCTATCACCTTCCTGTATTAAACCAAAAATAAAATCAAATGCTTTCAAATCGAATGGATGCTGATTGGCCCTCAGTGGCTGAGGTTATATCGTGGTTTACTCAGATATGCAATGTTTACCTCGGCTCAGTAGATCCATTTGTGGTGGAGGTTTGAGGGGGATTTAGAGCCGTGAGTGAGGGAGCAATCCCACAGCAGATACAGTGCCATGTGGCTAAACGTGAACTTACACACTTTCATGTGAGAAACAGGAAGGTAGATATGACTGAAATGGTGATCTATTGGGAAAAGTGTGGATGTGCAATGGGATCTGGGTATCCTTGTACACCAGTCAATGAAAGTAGTCAGCATAAAGTGAGGACTGCAGGTGCTGGAGATGAGAGTGGAGAGTGTGTTGCTGGAAAAGCACAGCAGGTCAGGCAGCATCCGAGGAGCAGGAAAATCGACTCGGCATAAGCCCTTCATCAGGATGACTCTCCTGGTTCCCAGATGCTGCCTGACTTGCTGCATTTTTTCCAGCACCACAATTTTCGATAATGAAAGTAGTCAGGCAGCTGCAGCAAGTAATCAGGAAGGCATATGGTATACGAGCCTTCATTTCAAGAGGGTTTGAATTCAGGAATAGGGGTGTTTTACTGCAATTATGCAGGACTTTGGTGAGACTACACCTGGAGTACTGCACGCAGTTTTGGTTCCTCTACCTAATAAAGGATACACTAGACATAGAGAGAGAGCAGGGCAGAGGAAATGACCTGGGAGTTGCAGTGGGAGAGGGACTCCCTGAGATTCTTGTAGAGAGAGGAGGAAAACTTCTTCAAGGCAGGCAGCCTTGCAAGAGGATTTGCAGTAGGGTTAAAATCAACGAGGTAAAAACAATACTGCAGATGCTGGAAACCAGATTCTGGATTAGTGGTGCTGGAAGAGCACAGCAGTTCAGGCAGCATCCTGGCAGCATCAGGAATGAAGGGCTTTTGGCCGAAACGTCGATTTTACTGCTCCTCGGATGCTGCCTGATCTGCTGTGCTCTTCCAGCACCACTAATCCAAAATCTGGTTTCCAGTATCTGCAGTCATTGTTTTTACCACAGAGTGTGTGTGCAGGGCAGGTTCACTCGGCTGATACTGGGGATGTCCTGTGAGGAGAGATTGGTTTTGACTGGACCTGTATTCACTTGAGTGTAGAAAGATGTGAGGAGATCTGATTGAAACATACAAAATTCTAACAGGGCTCGATACAGGGAGAATGTTTCCCCTGGGTGGGGAGCCTAAAATCAGGGGACACAGTCTCAAAATATGGGGTAGACCATTTCAGACTGAGGTGAGGAAACATGTCTTCACTGCGAGAGTGGTGAACCTGTGAAACTCAGTATCACTGAAGGGTGTGGAGCCTTGGTCACTGAGTAATATTAACGTTCCATTTTTAGATTTTAAAGGTGGAGAGAAGGTGGGAATGTGCCGATCAGTCACTGAGAGGTGTCCGTGGGCGCGGTCTGTCCTGCAATATGCCTGGACATGCAGATCGTAGTGTAAACACTCTCGCTGTGCCCCGTCAGACTGGAGGTTATGATTGCAGACTGAGTGCACTGTCTGTATTCAGTCGGAATGCCACCACCACCCTCCCGGGGGTGTGCACAGAGGACAGCTCCTTGTGAGCAAGGTCTGGAGTATTCACAATCAAAAGGTGTGTGTCTAGATCAGTGTCTGAACTGGGAATGTGTGTGTGTGAGGCTTGGTCTGTGGGAAGGGCATGTGTCAAATCCCCTCTCCTGTCCCAGGAAGGTGTTGTGGGAGGTGGAGGGCTCCCGGGATAATTGATGAGTCCACAAGGTATCGCAGATGGAAAGGTCCCTTTGGATTGTTGAAGGCGAGGGGAAGGGATGTCAGGCTGGAGGTGACAGAGAACAGTCCCTGGTGTCTGATGCTGGTGAAGTAGAAAATCAATTAGAATTTAGATTTTGATTAGATTTCATTGTCACATGTATCATCTCCAGAAGTACAGGAGTACAGAGAAAGTGAACAAAGTCACCATTCCTGGTGCCGTCCTGAGTACTAAGGCACCTAGGGTCAAAATCTTAGGCACAAAGTAGAAAAATAAAGAAAGAAAGTTAAAAGTTAAACAGTCTTTCTTAAGTGAAAAAAACTGCAGATGTTCGAAGTCAGAAACTGCAGATGCTGGAGATCAGAAACAAAAACAGAAATTGCTGAAGAAACTCAGCAGATCTGGCAGCACCTGTGGAGAGAGAAACAGAGTTAATGTCTCAGGTCCAGTGACCTTTCCTCAGAGGTGATGGTAGCTGGGAAAAGTTGGGTTTTTGTATTGTTTAAGCACTTAGCCAAGCTGGGTTGGCACACCCTCCAGGGGCTCAAACTCCCCCCACATTGGCCCGTTCTTTGGGAGAGCTCAGGCCTCCTGCTTTCCCTCACCACCGTGTTGGACTCTCTCTCTTCCCGCATTCACCTCGATCTCCGACAGTCAATGTCCCTGCCCTGGGCCCCCAGCCGCTGCCACACTGCGGATCTGGTTCCCAGCCACTGTCACGCTCGGATCTGATGGTGGTGTGATGCTATCAATGCCACTTCCTGGAGAGACTGAGCTCTCTGCAGACCGTAAGGAAGTGGGGAAAAAAACTAAAAACCTAAAAAAAGAAAGTGTACAAAGTGGGTGAGCCTGATACCTTGCCACCCACCGTCTCTGACTTGGGATGAACAAAAAAAATGCATTAAAATGTTTGTAAAACATTTTGTAATTTAGTGAGAAAGTCACTTGTAAAAGCGCACTCAGGTCATGTGTTTGAAATGAGGATGAGGTATGGGAGAAGGAGGGGAGAGGGCAGTGTGTGTGGGAGATGGAGTAGATACAGATGAGGTCTGAATGAGGGCAATGCCAGCTCAGAAAGAAAGGGAAACATCTGAAGAACTGGGACAGAGAGGACATCACCCAAACAGATACAGCGGGGGAATAAGGTGAATGCTTTAATGAAAATGAGAGAGGGTAAAAATGGCAGTGAGCAGAGTAGGTGTGCTTCTGCTGCAGAAGCTGGGAGTCCGAGCTCGTTCCAACATCCCTGTCAGCTACATCCGCAGGAAGTGTGTCCAGTTGCAGCCCCTGTCAGACCACGTGGATCAGGTTGGTACAGGAGTTGGGTACACGAGGGTCCTGAAGGGGGCAGGTCAGGTCATAGCGGAGAGTTTCAGAGACATGGTCACAGTGCGGGTTCAGGCAGATAGACAGGTGACCACCAGACGGGGCAGGACAGGGCAGGGTATGGGTCCCCTGCAGCTGTTCCCTTCCGTAACAGGTACACCCATTTGGATACTGTTGTGGGAAGGGGTCCCGGGCAACGGCCATGGGGATAGTCAGAGCAGCACCCAGAGCAATGACACCACAGCTGGCTCTGTATACAGCACGGAAGGTCAAAGTGCAGGAGAGCAATAGTAAAGGGGACTCGACATTCAGGAGCAGAGACAGGTGCTTCTGTTGGTGTGAGCGAGACTCCAGGATAGTATGTGCCTCCTGATGCCAGGGTGACTGATGTCTCTGAATGGGCATGGATCAGTCTCAAAAAGGAAACGTGAGCAGCCAGAGGTCCCCGTACACATTGATGTGAACAGCATAGGCAGGAAGAGGGATGGGCTCCTGCACAGGGTGTTCAGGGAGCAAGGGAGTAGGCTGAAAAGCAGGATCTCTAGGGTTGTAATCTCAGGATTATTCCATGTGCTATGTGTCAGTGAGGCTAGGAATAGGAAGATAATGCAGTTAAATACATGGCGAAAGACCTGGTATAAGGGAGAGTGCTTCAGGTGTGTGGATCATTGGGATGTTTTCCAGGGAATGTGGAACCTGTACAGAAAGGATGGGTTGCACCTAAACTGCCAAGATCCTGGCAGAGAGGTTTGATAGTGCCACTCAGGTGGGTTTAAACTATTGTGGCAGGAGGATGGGAACCAGAACAGCAGGTCAGTAAGGTCAGGACCAGCATGTGAAAGGGAGGGATAAGGATGGCCAGATTCAGGAACCTTGGGTAACAAAAGAGAAGTTGGTAGCTTAATCAAAAAGAGAAAAGAAGCATATCATAAAATCCTTAACAGTGTGGAAGCAGGTCATTTGGCCCATTGAGTACATCCCAACCTTCTACAGAGCTTCTAATCCAAACCATATCCCTGTAACCCTGCATTCGCCATGACTAGCCTGCACATTCCTGGACACTATAGGTAATTTAACATGGTCAATCCACCCGAACCTGCACAGACAGCTGCCCAAGGCTGGAATCAAACCCGATCCCTGGTGCTGTGAGGTAGCAGTGCTAACCACTGAGCCACCGTGCCACCCCAAGGTTTAAGGGAAATGAAGACAGACAGAGCCCTTGAACGATACAAAGACAGGAAAGAACTCAAAGAAGGCATTAGGAAGGCTAAACTGGCCATGAAATGTCTGACGAACAGGAATAAGGAAAACCCCAAGTCTTTGATATATAGAAGCAGGAAGAGAGTAACTGGGGAAAGGGTAGACCCACTCCAGGACAAAGAAGAGAATTTATGTGTGGAGCTGAAGGGAGTGGGTGAGGTCCTTAATGAATACTTTGTGTTGGTATGTACAGAGGAGGACATGGTGGATGGTGAGTCGAAAGGAGATACATGATATTCTAGAGTCTGTCAAAAGTGGCAACACCAAGTGGTTAAGGAGGTTGAGCATGCTGTGGGGCACAGAGTATAAAAACTGACAAGTAATGTTGCAGGCGTATTGGCCACATTTGGAATACTGTGTACAGTTCTGGTTGTCACATTGCCAGAAGGAAGTGGAGGTTTCGCAGAGAGTACAGAAACAGTTCACCAGGATGTTGCCTGGTTTGGAGGGTGTTAGCTACGTGGAGAAATTGGACAAATTCAGTTTGTTTTCACTTGAACATTGAAAGTTGAAGGACAACCCGATAGAGGTTTACAAAATGATTAGAGGAATGGATCAGATGGAGAGTCCGGGTCTTTCTTCCAGGGGGAGAAATATCAATTACTAGGGGGCCAGGAATGTGCTGCTACAGGAGGCATCCTGACAGAGACATGGAAAGGCAGGGAATAGAGGGATATGGACTGCGTAGAGGTGAAAGATTTTTAGTTTCGAACAGTATCATGTGGCAGTGCAGTCTTGCTGGGCTGAAAGGCCTGGTCCTGAGCTGTACTGGTCTTTGTTCTAATCTCACTTCCCCAATCCCATGTCTACCTGACAATAGCAAATATCATTCCAGTTGCAAAGAACATTCTGGAACACCCACTGCCCCAGGCTACCCTGGAAAGTCAGCAAGTTGAAATCCCTCTCGCCGCATTCTTCAGATTTTAATGCAATCTTATATCCCAGAGTGACTGCTGCCCATCTATGTGTGTCTATGTGTGTGTATATGTGTTTTTGTGTTTGTGTGTGTGACTGTGAGAGTGTGTGTGTGACTATGACAGTGTGTGCATGTGGGTGAGTGAGTGTATGTGAGTATAAGTGCACGTCTATGTGTTTGTGTATGAGTGAGAGTATGTGCGTGTGAGTGTGTGTGCGCGTAAGTGTGTGTGTGTATGTAAGAGTGTCTGTGTGTGTGTGTGTGAGTGTGTGTCTGTGTGAGTGTGAGAGAGTGTGTGTGTGTGAGTGGTGTCTGTGTGAGTGTGAGAGAGTGTGTGTGTGTGTGTGTGTGTCTGTGTGAGTGTGAGAGAGTGTGTGTGTGTGAGTGGTGTCTGTGTGAGTGTGAGAGAGTGTGTGTCTGTGTGAGTGTGTGTCTGTGTGAGTGTGAGAGAGTGTGTGTGTGTGTGTGTGTGTCTGCGTGAGTGTGAGAGTGTGTGTCCAGTTTGACCCTTTGTTGGAAGAAGCAACGTCCTCACACTGAGGGTGGTGCGTGTATGGAATGAGCTGCCAGAGGAAGTGGTGGAGGCTGGTACAATTACAGCATTTAAAAGGCATCTGGATGGGTATATGAATAGGAAGGGTTTGGAGGGATATGGGCCGGGTGCTGGTAAATGGGACTAGGTCATAATGGGATATCTGGTCAGCACGGATGAGTTGGACCAAAGGGTCTGTTTCCGTGCTGTACGACTCCATAACTCGATGTGTCTGGTTAAAAGCAGATGCTGCAATGATGCCCCTGGGTGTGTGTTGCTGCTTTTCCAAGGACCGTTACTAAATGAGAATTTACTTGGTTAGTGAGTTCCTCCTTGGGTGAGATGAGTTTGAGCAGTGAGGGGCTGCGATGTTCCTCAGGGTCTCGGAGATCTAAGGTTATTCCTGTTTCATTGAGGTGTTAATGTAACACTTACTGCTATGGCCAAAGGACCCAGCATTGGGGAGAGGCTGGGACACTGCAAACTACCCCTTCCTGTCCCCCCACCCAGCTCAGACAAACCTCTCCCTCAGATCCCAATCCCTTCACTTGGCTGAGTTCAGGCTCCAATCACAATCCCCAGTGAAGTCCCTGGAGCAATGATAGCAGCTACAGTAATAGAGAATTACCAGCCTCTCACTGGCTGGCAGGACCTCTGTCCTCTGGTTCCTAGATCCCGTGCAGGACCCAGTGCTGGCTGTTTAACTGTCTACCAGACAGTTACCAAACTCTGGCCTCCCACACTGCGGCAACTGGGCTCTCCCATCACCTTAACCAACTGGACGAAAAGCTGGTGTTACCAGATCCCAGGCAACGTTCTCTAATTTGTTATGCTTCCTGACCCCCCCTCCCCCCTGCTCCCCCTGCAGGAGTGTGATGGAATACTCCCCACTTGCCTGGATGGGGGTACCTCCAACAACACTCAAAAAGCTCATCACCATCCAGGATAAAGCAGCCGCTTGATTGACACCACATCCACAAACACCGACTCCCTCCCCCACCGACGCTCAGTAGCAGCAGTGTGTACCATCGACGAGATGCATGGCAGCAATTCACCAAAGATCCTCAGGCAGCACCTTCCAAACTGCATCTGCAAGGACAAGGGCAGCTGACACATGGGAATAGCACCCCCCCATTCCCCCTCCCCCCCCACCCACAACCTTCCCTCCAATCTACTTACCGACCTGGACTGGAAAATATATCACTGTTCCTTCACAGCCACTGAGTCAAAATCCTGGAATTCCCTCCCAAAGGGAATTGTGGATCTACCCCCAGCACATGGACTGTAGGATATGGAGAAGATCTTCCTTTATCTAGCTGATTTCTAGCAGCCAGCATGAGAGAGAGTGCTCACTGGGAGCACACCTCTAACTATGGGATTGTTCTATGACTGTGATCACCAGAGCAGTCAGCCACCTGAACCCAGGGTAATGCAGACGGAATGTTCAGTCCCACTGGTTCCCTCCAGTAAAATTGAAATTGTTTTTAACCCCATTCTTATGTAGAGAAAACGGAACAGATGCCTGCCATTTGGGATATAATCCACTGGCAGCTGGCTTTCTCTCGAACATGAGATGAAGGGCTTTTGCCTGAAACATCAATTCTCCTGCTCCTCGGATGCTGCCTGACCTGCTATGCTTTTCCAGCACCACACTCTTGACTCTAATCTCCAACATCTGCAGTCCTCACTTTCACCCTTTCTCTTGAGCAGCCAGTCCCTCATAATATTTGTAATCACAAAATCCAGCCTGTTTGAAGTTTCTTTGACATTTTACGTTACATTCTATTGCTCTCTCTCTCTCTCTCTAGTGAACCACTTAATTTACATCTGCAACTATTTTTGACTGTGTCAGTTCTACTTTAGAAAGGATCTGATGGAATTATAGTTAAAAATATTGACAGTACTTGTTTCCAATATTGAATCCAGTCCTTCACCTTTCCAAGCTCAGTGAAATGCCAGGTTACTGCAGTTGAATCATTAGTTTCAAATGGTTTTGTGTCTGTTATTTCAAGGTGACCTATGGAAATCTTAAGAAAACAACAGACAGCCATTGTCCATTGTTCAGGCAGAGGATCACTTACTAGAATGAGCATCACCCTTAAAGCTTTACTTAGAGTGTTCAAGGTGACCATTCCAAACTGAAAATCCACCCTTTTACTGTAAATAATTAATAGATTTATAATGATTCTCATTATAAATAGTCATATTATTTCAATATCTTCTTCGTTATTCCTTGTGCTGTTTTTCTTACCGAAAGGACAAATGCCTAGTCAAACACAACAGTCATAAATGAAGTTAGCTTGCTTGGAGTAATTTATTAATAATGAATTTGGTTATTACAGAGCTGCCTCTGCGTCTCACTGGAGGGATCCCTGCGTATTCCTGCCCACTCTTCTGGACTGAATTCAATGGATATTGTTTCCGCTTCTTTCCCGAGACCAAGAGTTGGGCTGAAGCTGACCTTTACTGTGCGGAGTTTTCAAACGGATTCAGATCAGCTAAATTAGCCTCAATCCACAGGTAACAGTAACACGGCTGTTTTCACAGTTAACCAGTGATCAATGTTTCAACTAAAATGTATATATGAGGTTGAATATAAAAATATAATGTTCACAGAAGTTTGGAAATCTTTATACAACCAAGTTGATCCCTGCTTTTTAAAAATTACTTCAGGAAATGTGGGCATCGCTGGCTGGGTCAGTATTTATTGCCCGTCCCTAATTGCCCCTTGAGAAGGTGGGGGTGAGCTGCCTTCTTGAACCGCTGCAGTCCATGTGCTGTGGGTTGACCCACAATACCCTGAGGGAGGGAATTCCAGGATTCCGAGTGACACCCAGGAGGATGTGGGGTCAAAGTAAATACTCTCTCTCTCCCTCGTAATGGGTCAGTCTGTGATGACTGTTCTGGGGGACAGAACAAGTCATCAGAAGATGCACTGTATTATAAAGTTTACCAACTCAATCCTGCACCAACCACCTCTCGACTACTCTGACATAGATACTGAAGCAATTTAGAATGGCCAGTCCACCTAATCTTGTGACTGTGGGAGGAAATAGGAGCAACCAGAGGAAATCCATGCAGATACAGGGAGAATGTGTAAACGCCACATAGAGAGTCACCTGAGGCTGGAATTGGGCCACAGTCCTAACCACTAAGCCACTGTGCCACCCTTAAAGGTTTAAGTGTACAGATCTATACTTCCCTGAATGTGGTAACATAAGTGGATAAGGTCATTCTAAAAGATGAGAGACTTGACAAACAATCCAGGTCTTTTTCAATATATAATTTCAGTTACATCACATTGTAAACGTTTGCTATAACTTCTGTGTCTTATGATCTTATACTCCACAACCACCTGATGAAGGAGCAGCACTCAGTATATTGCTTCCAAATAAACCTGTTGGACTCTAACCTGGCGTTGGAGCTCCACATAATCTGATGATGTCAGACAGTCTTTATGGAGAAGGTGCACTCCCCCACACAATCCCAGTCGAGACCGGGCCTTAGTGAGGTCACACCTGGAGTCCTGGGTACAGCTTTGGTCTCCTTATCTGAGGAAGGATGCTGTAGAGGGAGTGCAGCCATGGTTTTGCAGATTGATTCCGAGGTTAGACCAAAGGGTCTGTTTCTGTGCTCTATGGCTGCATGACTCCATAGGAGCACTGATGTATGAGGAGAGACTGAGTCACTTAGGACTATGCTGAAAAATGTGTTGCTGGAAAAGCGCACCAGGTCAGGCAGCAACCAAGGACCAGGAGAATCGACGTTTCGGGCATAAGCCCTTTTCCAGCAACACATTTTTCAGCATAGTCCTAAGTGATCTCCAGCATCTGCAGTCCTCACTTTCTCTCAGATAGGACTATATTTGCTGGAGTTTAGACAAATGAGGGGAGATATCAGAGAAACCTATAAAATTCTAACAGTACTAGACAGAGTAAATACAGGAAGGTTGGGGAGTCCAGAACCAGGGATTAATTTTAAAGATAAGGGCTTTTTGGGCTCTTAGGGCTGACATGAGGAGGAATGCCTTGACCCAGAGGGTAGTGAATCTATGGAGTTCACTCGCACAGAAAGCAGTCGAGGCCAAAACCATTATGTGATATCAAGAAGCTGGATGTAGCATGGGGCTAAAGAGATCAAAGGGCATGGAGAAACGTCAGAACAGGCTATTGAGTTGGCTATTCAGATCAGCCATGATCATTACAAATGGCGGAGCAGGCTTGAAGGGCTGAATGGCCGTCTCCTATTTCCAGTGTTGTACTTGTTGTTACCAAGCAATCAGCCTGCCTGAAGCAAATACCACTTATAACACTGACTGTGATCCCAAATCAAAAAGGCAGCTGTCTAACAATCACACAGCCCAGGAAATCCCTTCGGATTGTGTTCATCCTCACCCAGGACCCTGAAACATGTCGAAGTATTTGTTAATAGCACCAAAACATTTACTCACAAGCTGACTGGTGTAAGCTGAATGATTCTGAATAGTTACCTAAGTTTTTAAAAGAAATTTTTAAATTTAAATTTTAAAATAAAATGATTCATTTTTAAAGAAATTTCTTCAATATAAGAGATTGGACACCCTAACTAAACATTAAAAATGCTTCCTTTTGTTGTCGGGTTCCTGCTCAGACACGTGAAGAATTCTTTGATTAAAATGCTCGCCTTGTGGTTGTGTAAATGAAATCCAGTCTAGCCTGGAGCCAGTGCGATCTCAACCCAATGTTCAGCACGTTCCTCTCCATCTCCCCAAAGTGGAAACACTGGCTCCAAATATGATTTTCTAGCGATTATTAACGCTTCAGGTAAAACCCTTTGATTTGCAGAATAACTTTGAGTTGTTTTTGAAGGTGGAATACTGTTTCACATAGTTTCATGCTGTACAGTGACATTATTTTGTAAAACTCTGTTTCTTATTCTTTCCCAGCTGGGAAGAGAATGTCTTTGTTTATGACTTAGTTAACAGTCGTGTACCTGGAATACCGACTGATATTTGGATAGGTCTCCATGATCGCAGAATGGTAAGTCCATTTCTTAAGTAGTTAGAGACAATTAAAATTTATTTAATGAATTGTTGGAAAACTGGCACAGTGTCTAAATGTCAAGGCAATTAATGCTACTTATTTATGTTATTCTCTGTCTGTGTTCCTATTTCGACCAAATACCGACAATGGATTGAAATATAAGGGGCTGGATTCCCAAAGGGACTGTGGGAAGTTCAGGTGTGGAAGTCAGAAAGTCAGGTGCTGGAAATTGCCTCATAATCTCAGTTCCTTAAAACAGAGAGTAATGTTGGAAAAGCAAGCAGGGACAGGCGGTGAGGGGCGATGAGAATCAGTTTGTGTTCATCTATAACTCTTTAAGCTCCTGAAGAAACTCATTAAGGAGCCTGGGTCAAGATTAGAATGTTGCTGGAAAAGCACAGCAGGTCAGGCAGCATCCCAGGAGCAGGACAATCGACGTTTCGGGCAAAAGCCCTTCATCAGGAAGCCCTTTATCAGGCTTTTGCCTGAAACGTTGATTCTCCTGCTCCTCGGATGCTGCCTGACCTGCTGTGCTTTTCCAGCACCACACTAATCTTGACTCTGATCTCCAACATCTCCAGTGCCCACTTTCGACTCATTAAGGAGCCTGTCTACTGCAGAACCAAACATTTAAACTTCACCTTGGTGATCCCAAAAACAGTCTGGAGCACCACCTCCTGCAAGTTCACATTCAAACCACTCACTGCCCTGACTTGGAAATATATTGCCGTTCCTTCACTGTCACTGGGTCTGAATCCTGGAATTCCCTCCTTAAGGAAATTGTGGGTCAACCCACAGCAAATGGACTGCAGCGGTTCAAGAAGGCAGCTCACCCCCACCTTCTCAAGGGGCAACTTGGGACAGGCAATAACTGCTAGGCCCAGCCAGTGATGCCCATGTCCTGGGAATGATGTTAAAACAAGTGAATGCAAAGTTGCTGGCATTCAAATTTTTTTTGATCGAAAGGTAAAATGCTGCACATGCTGGAAAGCTGAAATAAACTGAAAATGCTGGAAATACACAGCAGGCCAGCAGTGTCTGTGCTGAGGGAAATTCTCAGGTTTAGCTCGTAAGCTGCAGGTAGTGGCCTATCCATTTAATCCTCGGCCTTTTATTCACAGTGA
The DNA here is from genome assembly GCF_020745735.1 of Hemiscyllium ocellatum. Lineage (NCBI taxonomy): Eukaryota > Metazoa > Chordata > Chondrichthyes > Orectolobiformes > Hemiscylliidae > Hemiscyllium > Hemiscyllium ocellatum. The sequence continues at coordinate 1,845,362 of NC_083420.1, forward strand.
CCTCTCTGTCCTCAGTCTGCTCCAGTCTGCCCGAGAGCAGAACATTACTGCCTTCCAAAGTCAACATTGAGTTCAACGATTAGAGACTATGATATCTCCTCTATTATTCGCCTGTTTATAACACTCGCCTGTTTATAACACTCGCCTGTTATCGCCTGTTCCTGCTTTTTTCTTATGTACGCTTTCCCTCAGCTGTTCCACTGGTCAAGATACATTCCTTGTTTCTTTACCCAATTCCTAATCTCTCTGATCCTGGAAAACTAACTCCACCATCATTCAGTCTCTCCCGTCCCTCACAGACCTCCCTTCTGACTTTGACCTGTCTACTCCTCTCTCAAAACCTATTCCACTTCCAACTTTCCTCATTCTGATCAAAGATCACACACCTGAAACATTATTTCTTGTTTAATTCTTTCTGCAGCATGTTCTGTTTCACTCTCTCTCTTTCTGGGACCTAACTCGGGTTAGGGTGCTGGATAATCTCCCTGTCCTTTCCAGTGCCATTGTCTCCACTGTTTCTCCGAGGAGCTGCCTGCTCTTCTCAACAAGGGAGTGGCGCTCCCCAAAATGGCTGCCGTCTGTCATTGCCACTGATCCCTGTCAGGCAGCTTCCACTTCCCAGGGCATAGGAATTGGGACGTTATGTTGAGGTTGGGACATCATGTTAAGGTTGTACAGGATGTTGGTGAGGCCTCTTCTGGAGAACTGTGTCCAGTTCTGGTCAGCCTGTTATAGAAAGGATATTATTAAGGTGGAGAAGGTTCAGAAGAGATTGACCAGGATGTTGCTGGGTATGGAAGATTTGAGTTATAAGGAGAGGCTGGATGGGCTGGGACTGTTTTAACTGGAGTGTACCTTATAGAAGCTAATAAAATCATTCGGGTATAATGGCAGGTGTCCTTTCCCTAAGGTGGGAGCTTTCGAAACGAGGAGGCATATTTTTAAGGTGAGAGGAGAAAGATTTAAAAAGGACGTGAGTGAAAACTTTGTCATACAGAGAGTGGTTCATGTGTGGATTGAACTGACAGAGGAAGTGATGGTTGTGGGTACAGTCACAATGTTTAAAAGGCATTTGGATAAGGACATGAATAAGAAATGTTTGGAGGGATATGGACCAAGCGCAAGGAGGTGGGACTAGTTGAGTTTGGGAACATGGACCAAGGGATCTGTTTCCGTGCTGTATGATCCTATCACTAATGGCCCGGTGATCTTGCCTGAACCCAATCAAATGGGCCATCTGAATTCAAAAACCCCTCATGCTGTACACAATGCTGTAGAAGTGTGTGGTCAGGAAACGGAATCCATCCTGCACTTTAAAGTCCAGTCCAAAGTAAGAGGTTCTGGTGTTTTTGTATGAGCGAATTTTCATCATTTAATTGTCATGCCTCAGTCAGCCAATCACAGTTGGTGATTGTATTGTTTGCTTGGTTTGAGTTATTTTGCTGATCTAGGGGAATCTCAACATGGCACTCTGAGAAAAATGTGATCCATTGGATTGGCCAAGTGTGAGGAGTTACAACTGACAGTAATCAGAACAGAAACTACTGCAGAACGAAGGAGGAGAAATGTGAAATCATATGAAATAATAGGATTCAGATAAAAGTCAGAAAGAAGGGACAGGAATTGCTCTGTCATCGCATCAAACCAGCACCAGCAGACATTTAGATTTTTTATTCACTCGTGGGCTGTGGGCATCACTGTCTGGGCTCAGCATTTATGCCCGTCCCTAGTTGCCCCTTGAGAAGGTGGGTTTGAGCTACTTTTTTGAACCATTGCAGCCCATGTGCTTAAGGTTGACCCACAATGCCACTGGGGAGGCAATTCCAGGATTCTGACCCAGCGACACTGAAGGAATAGCGATATATTTCCAGGTCAGGATGAAGAGGGGCTCAGAGGGGAACTTGCAGGGGGTGGTGTTCCCATGTATCTGCTGCCCTTGTCCTTCCAGATGGTAGTGGTTGTGGGTTTGGAAGGTACTGCCTGAGGATCTTCGATGAGTTTCTGCAGTGCATTTTGTAGATAGTACGCACTGCTGCTACTGAGCATTGATGGTGCTGATGTACATTAGCTACTCAATCAAAATGAAATTACTCTGTGGGATTTTTTTGATTGGCCAACCATTGCGTTGTTTCTTTGCCACATAACTGATGGAAAGGAATGAAAGTTCATTCTCTTCCAAATCAGAAACCCGGTGACAATATGATATTGAATGCTGTGGTTTTCGAGAGATGTCAGAACTTGGTGTTAACAAGAGGCAATGAGAGGCTAAAGAAATTGAGCCCCAAAGATTTCTGGGTAGGGAAGAGATCAGAACATAAATATTGGAATGTGGTCAAGGTTAGTGGGATGGGAGAAATCCCACTCCATGTTTGCTGCATCCCACAACTCCCCCTTTCCAACCTTAGAGAGGGAAGATGTTCACAGTCTTCAATGAATGGGGTCCTCAGATAAGACATTGCTCACAACTGAGTTCTCGCCTTCCAGGTTGGAAGCTCAGTTAGTCTCAACCAGACCCCACATCTTAGAACATAGAACAACACAGCACAGTACAGACCCTTCAGCCCACGATTTTGTGCTGACCTTTTATCATACTCTAAAAATCAAACTAACCCACATACCCTTCATTTTACTATCTTCCATGTGCCTGTCCAAGAGTTGCTTAAATGTCCCTAATGTCTCTGACTCTACTACCACTCTGGCAGGGCATTCCACACACCCACCACTCTCTGTGTGAAGAACCTACCTCTGACATCTCCCCAAACCTTTCTTCAATCACCTTAAAATTATGACCCCTTGTGATAGCCATTTCCACTCTAAGAAAAAGTCTCTGGCTATCCACTCTATCTATGTTTCTTAAGGTCTTGTACACCTCCATGAAGACACCGCACATCCTTCTCCGCTCCAATGAGAAAAGACTGAGAACCCTCAACCTTTCTTCATAAGACATGCCCTTCAGTCCAGACAGCATCCTGCGAAATCTCCTCTGCATCCTCTCCACATCCTTCCTATAATGAGGCCACCAGAATTGAACACAATATTCCAGGTGTGATCTAACCAGGACTCTATAGAGCTGCCGCTTAACCTCACAGCTCTTAAATTCAATCCCCCCGCTATTGAACACACCAGACACCTTCTTAACAGCCCTATCAACTTGGGTGGCAACTTTGAGGGATCTGTGGACATCCAGGGACTCCAAGATCTCTCTGTTCCTCCACACTGCCAAGAATCCTGCCTTTAACCCTGTATTCCACATTCAAATTCAACCTTCCAAAGTGAATGACTTCACACTTTTCCAGGTTGAACTCCATCTACCATTTCTCATGCCAGTTCTGCATCCTGTCAGTATCCTGTTATAACCTACAACAGCCCACCACACTATCCATAACTCTACTAACCTTTGTGTCATCAGCAAACTTACTAACTCACCCTTCCACTTCCTCATCCAAGTCATTTATTAAAATCAGAAAGAGCAGAGGTCCCAGTACAGATCCCTGTGGAACACCACTGGTCACCGAGGTCCAGGAGGGATACTTTCCATCTACCACCACTCCCTGTCTTCTATGAGCCAGCCAATTCTGTATCCAGACAGACAGGTTTCCCTGTATCCCATGCCTCCTTACTTTTTGAATGAGCCTACCATGGGGAACCTTATCAAACACCTTGCTAAAATCCATATATACCACATCCACTGATCTACCTTCAATGTGTTTTGTCACATCCTGAAAGAATTCATTAGTTTGTGAAGCATGACCTGCCCCTCACAAAGCCAATGTGACTATCTCTGATCAAACTATGGTTTTCCAAGTAATCACAAGTCCTGTCTCTCAGAATCCTCTCCAGTACTTTGCCCACCACTGACGTAAGACTGACTTGTCTGTAATTCCCACGATTATCCCTATTCCCTTTCTTGAACAAGGGTATAACATTTGCCACCCTCCAATCATCTGGCACTACTCCAGTGGATGGTGAGGACACAAAGATCATCGCCCAAAGGCGCAGCAATCTCTTCCCTTGCTTCTTATAATAACCTCGGGTATATCCCATCTGGCCCAGGAGATTGGTCTATCCTTATGTTTTTCAAACTTTTCAGCACATCCCCCTTCCTAACATCAACCTGTTCCAGTATATCAGTTTGTTTCACGCTGTCCTCAGAAACATGAAGGTCCCTCTCAGTAGTGAATACTGAAGCAAAGTATTCATTAAGGACCTCCCCTACTTCCTCCAACTCTAGGCACAAGCTCCCCCCACTATCCCTGATCGGTCCTCCCCTCACTCTGGCCTTCCTCTTGTTCCTCACTTAAGTGTAGGACACTTTGGGGTTTTCCTTAACCCTACCCATTAAAGCTTTCTCATGCCCCCTTCTAGCTCTCCTAAGTCCATTCTTCAGTTCCTTCCTGGCTGCCTTGTAACTCTCTAGAGCCCTGTCTGATCCTTGCCTCCTCAACCTTAAGTAAGATTCCATCTTACCCTTGACTAGATGTTCCACTTCTCTTCTCACCCGAGGTTCCTTCACCCTACCATCCCTCCCTTCCCTCAGTGGGACAAACCTGTCCAGCACCATCAACAGGTGATCCCTGAACAACCTCCACATTTCTGTCCTGCATTTCCCTGAGAACATCTGTTCCCAATTTAGGTGCCCCAGTTCCTGCCTGATAACATTGTACGTCCCCCTCCCACAATTAAATACTTTCCCATACTGCTCCTATCACTCTCCATGAGTATAGTAAAGGTCACAGAGTTGTAATCACTGTCACCGACATGGTATTCTTGATGGAATTGCCCAGAGTCCCGTCAGGCTGGGGTGTGAGTGCCGTGATAGTGATAGCCTCTGACTGAATGATATTCTTTGTTGTTACTCTTGTAAAGTACATTCGAAGGTTCTGTACCTGAGACCGCTCTGAAGGAATGCCCAGTTTAAGGCTGGAAGCCAGTTTAACCGATTCCTGGTCTCACTTGGGAGAGCACCAGTAAATTATGGATTTCCTGCACTGTCGTTTTGGGGCAGTAATTATTTGCAAGTGGTTATTTGTGTAGACATGTTAATAAATAATGATCTTCAATTCCTTTCCAAATTCTGGGCAGGAAGGGGATTTTGAATGGACTGATGGGACAACGTATGACTATAATTATTGGGATCGCAACCAACCTGATGATGGAACCCAGCTAACAGAGGAGGAGGAAGACTGCGGCCAGATATGGTTCCGGCAAAGCAGTGGTAAGCACTTTCTCTGAAATAATGTCAGACTAACGGAATCTTTGCTGGGAAATTAGGAGGGACGTCAAACTTTGGGAAAATCCAGTGGTAATGCTCGATGAATTCCACTTGTCTCCAAATTTGAGAAAAGTTATTAAATTTTGATGAAAAACAGGAATCATGGGAATATCTAATAGCAAAATAAACCCTGTAAATTTGAAATAGAAGCAAAACAAGACTGGTAGTGCTCGGGAGAAAATGAGGAGTGCAGATATTGGGGATCAGTGTCGAGAGTGTGGTGCTGGAAAAGCACAGCAGGTCAGGCAGCATCCGAGGAGCAAGAGAATCAGCGTTTCAGGCATAAGCTCTTCATCAGGATACTCAGCAGGGAAATTGATGGGATTAAAGTCCAACAAATCCCCAGGGTCTGATAATCTGCATCCCAGATACTGAAGGAAGTACCCCGAGAGATACTGGGTCCATTGGTGGTCAACTATCAAGGTGGTATAGACTCTGGGACAGCCCCCACAGTCTGGGGGGGGTAACTAATGTAATGTCTCTACTTTCGAAAAGAGGGAGGGAAAACTGGGAAATATATACCAGTCAGACTTATGTCCGTTATGGGGAAAATGCTCACGTCTGTGATAAAAGATTTAATAGAACATTAGGAAAAGATTGCCAGGCTTGGACAGAGTCAGCATGGATTTGCAGAAGGAAAATTATGCTTGACAAATCTGCTGGAATTTTTGGAGGATGTAACTAATAGAGTTGATGAGGGGAAGCCACTGGTTATTGGTTTATTTGAACTTTCAGAAGTCCCACATAACAGATTAGGTGTAAAATTAGAGTACATGGCATTGAGATAGAAAACTGGCTGGCAAACAGGAAATATAGAGTGGAAATAAACAAGTCTTTTTCTGAACGGCTAGCAGTGACTAATGAGAGCTTGGAACCCAGGTGGTCACAATATTTATTACTGATTCAGATGAGCAAACAAAATGTAATATTTCAAAATTTGTGAATGACATAAAGCTGGGTGGGAGAGGGAGCTAGATGCAGAGATGCTTTGATGTGATTTGGACAAATTGGCTGAGGGGGGAGATGTATGGCAGATGCAGTATAATGTGTCTAAATGTGAGATTATCCACTTTGGTAGCAAAAACAGGAGGCAAGTTATATCCCATGCTGAAGGTAAGCATGCAGGTGCAGCAGGTGGAAAAGAAGGCAAACGGGTATGTTGGCCTTTGTGGTGAGAAGATTTAAGTTTAGGAGCAGGGATGTCTTACTGCAGTTATTTCGGGCCTTGGTGAGACCAGGCCGACTCTGTGCAGTTTTGGTCTCCTTATCTGAGGGAGAATACTTTTGCGATGGAGTGAGTGCAGTGAATATGCACCAGACTGTTTCCTGGGATGGCAGGATTGACATTTAAGGTGATTTGAAATCTGTTAGGATTATGTTTACTGTACTTCAGAAGAGTAAGGGGGAAATCTCATAAAAACCTATAAAATTCAAACAGGACCAGACAGAGTAAATGCAGAAAAGATGTTCCAGATGACCAGGGGAGTCTAGAACCAGGGATCACAATAAAAGGATAAGGAGTAAAGCTTTTAGGGCTGAGATAGGGAGAAATGTCTTGACCCAGAGAGTGGTGAGCCAATGGAATTCACTTGCACAGAGCAGTCAAGGCCAAAACATGGAATGATTTCAGGAAGGAGTGGATATACCTCTTCAAGCTGAAAGAATCAATGGATCTGGAGGGGGCGGGTTGGGGGTGGGGTGAGGGGGGCAAGCAGGAGTAAACCATTGAGTTGGATGGTTAGCCATGATCATAATGAATGGCAGAACAAGCTTGCAGCGACAAATGGCCTCTTTCTGTTCCTGTTTCCATGTTTGTAACTCACATTTATTTATTCCACTGGGACTCAGATTACTCATGTCACTATCCATGTCACAAGGAATTTTCAAAGTTAGTAATGCTCCCACAGGTCATTTTTGGATACCATTCCATTTGAAGATATTTTCCACAATAAATACACTTGATCATTGTTCAGTAAGAACTAGACTAAGGCAGATAGATGGAGATAATCTGCAGATCAATCATGAGCTAAAAGTGCTTCATATTTGAGGCTAAAGGGCCTGTATCTATGTTTTTATGACTGTGACAAGTGAAATGAGGTCTGATTTTCCTGCAGATTTCTGTAAACTGGTGAAGGACATGCCAGGATTAATAGCTGTCACTGGGGCAGTTAAATTGACTGGAGGCAGAAATCTGGCTGGATTGTCTGGGGGTCTTCACGTTGGCTAAAGTGCCTTTGCCTTCCAAACAAGGTTGTCATCTTGTGTTTCTGTGTTTTAAAAGCTTTTAGAAAAAGAAGGCAGCAATTTTGTGAGCCTTGACTCTCTCTAACCTACAATCCATTCTCCATTAAAATAAGTGACATGAATCTCTGGAAAATTCCTGGCCAGTTTACTCAGACTCCCCCGTTCCCCAAAGCCTGTTGCAGACACACCATATATCGGTTCACACAGCCTTCAGCCCATCGAGTCTGCATTGATGTATCTATCACTAAAAGTGCTTTCATCCCAATTTCCTACACTTGTCCCATATCCTTGGACATTATGATATTTGAAGTACTCATCCAAATATTTTTTAAAGGTTGTAAGATTTCCAGCCTCCACTACCTTCCCAGGTAGTGCATTCCAGATTCTCACTGAGTGAAAATGCTTTTTTTCCCAAATCCCCTCTGAATTTCCTGCCCCTTACCCTAAAACTATGCCCCCTCGTGATTGACCCCTCAGCCAAGGGGAACAGCTGCTCTCTATTCACCCTGTCCATACCCCTCATGATCTTATCCACCTCAATCATGTCCCCCCTCAGTCCTCTCTGCTCTAAAGGAAACAATCTAAGTCCATCCCGTCTCTCCTTATATCTCAATATCTCCATCCCAGACAACATCCTGTTGAACCTCCTCTGTACCCTCTCCAGTGAGGTGACCAGAACTGCACACAGTACTCCAGCTGTGACCTGACCCACGCTCTGCACAGCTCCAACATTACCTCTGTGCGCTTATACTCTATGCACGACTGATGAAAGCAAGTGTCCCACCTGCCTTCTTAACTATCCTATTCACACGCTCTACCGACTTTAGAGATCTGTGAATAATTACCCCACGATCGCTCTGTCGCTCTGAGCCACCCACTGTCCTGCCTTTCATTAAATATTCCCTCGTCTTGTTTCTTCTTCCAAAGTGTCTCATCTCGCACTTATCTGGGTTAAATACCATCTGCCACTGGTCTACCCATCTGACTAACCCAACCATATCTTCCTCTAACCTACAACCATCTACTTCACCATTAATTAACTTACCGAACTTGGTGACATCTGCAAAATTTGCTTAACATTCCCCCAACATTTTCATCTATATTATTTATGTATATGACAAACAATAAGGCCCAATATAGTGATCCTTGTGACACACCACTGGATACAGGCCTCCAGTCACTTAAACAGCCTTCTCCCACTACCCTTTGTGACATATCACTAAGTCAGTTTGTGACCCATCTCACCAAGTTCCTCTCAATTCCATGGGCTTTAACCTTCTCAATCTGTCTCCTGTGAGAGATATGGTCAAAAGCTTTGCTAAAATCCATATAAATGACATCAACTGAACTTCCCTCATCCATACACTTGATCACATTTTTGAAAAGTTCTAACAAAATGGTTAGGCATAACCTCTCTCTCTCTCTCTGACAAAACCATGCTGACTATCCCTAATTAACCCATTCCTTTCCAAGTGGGTATTAATTCGCTCGTTCAGAATTTTCTCCAATAGTTTCTCTACCACTGACATGAGACTCATCAGTCTGTAATTTCCTGATTCATCTCTACCACCTTTCTTGAAAAGTGGAACCACATTAGCCATCCTCCAGTCCTCAGGCACTCCAACCCTACGGCCCCCCTCCAACCCCAAGTGGCCAGAGAGGAATTAAAAATTGGTGTCAGAGCCCCTGCAATTTCCTGCCACTCCTCCCACAGCAGCCTGGGATGCAGTTCATATTCATGGAATTGTCTACCACCCACAAGGTACAAGTCAGGAGTGGGATGGAATACTCCCCTCTTGTCTGGATGAGGGCAGCTCCAACAACACTCAAGAAGCTTGACACCATCCAGGACAAAGCAGCCTCTAGATAGGCACCACATCTACAAACACCCACTCCCTCCATCACTGACGCTCAGTAACAGCACTGTGTACTACCTACAAGATGCAGAAATTCACCAAAGATCCTCAGACAGTACCTTCCAAACCCACGACCACTTCCATCTAGAAGGACAAGGGCAGCAGGTACATGGGGATACCACACCCTGCAGGTTCCCCTCCGAGCCACTCACCGTCCTGACTTGGAAATATATCACCTTCAGTGTCACTGAGTCAAAATCCCGGAATTCCCTCCCTAAGGGCATTGTGGGTCAACCCACAGCACATGGACTGCAGTGATGCAAGAAGGCAGCTCACCCCCACCTTCTCAAGGTGAGCAACTAGGGACGGGAAATAAATACTGGGCCAGTTAGTGACACTCATATCCCATGAAGAAATAATTAATAATTAAGGCTCTTGAGTAGAACTTTGAAAATCACAATGAATAGTCACAGAGATATAATGGTGGACAGATGTTCAGTGAAGGTCCAACTTACTTTTAAAAAAGGATTTTGAGATATTTCCATTGTAATTAAAATTACAGTGTCTGAGAATGAATTATATTAGCCTTGTTGAATCCCTCTTCCTCCAAAGTCAGCTCCAGTCACTTTTCCAGCTAAAGATAATGTTGAATGTGGTTACACAAGCTGAAATAAAGAGACCTCCATTTGTTCAAGACCCTTTGAATAAAGGGCGCTAACTTCTTTCTTCAACACTGAGGAAGCAAAAAATCTTGCTCCAAAAACCAACAAGAGCAGGATACAGATCACCTGATCAAGGGAAAATGTATCCTCTTCATCTGCAGCCTCCGCACTCTTAGATGAAATGCTAACACTTTTACAGGTCATTACTTTCAAAGGCTTGAGTAAATTGAAGAAGTGTTTTCATGTCCTTATCAATATTTTGCTGCCATTTCACAGATAATCATGCAGCCAGCAGAGCAGCATCATTACCCCCTCCCACATTTACATTGAGAACTTCCTGCAGCAGTTTGCTTCCTGCAGTGTGTGTGGAGTTTTCACATTCTCCTATTAAACGCATGGGTTTCCTCTGGGTGCTTCAGTTTCCCCCTACAATCCAAAGGTGTGGAGGTCAGGTGAATTGGCCATGCTAAACTGCCCACAGTGACAAGGGATGAGTAGGCTATGTGCATTAGTCAAGGGTAACTATCGGATAATAGGGTAGGGGAATGGGTCTGGGTGGGTTGCTCTCTGGAGGGTTGGTGTGGACTTGTTGGGCCAAATGGCCTGTTTCTACACTGTAGGGATTCTATGATTCTATGATTTTGGGATATGGGAGGAGGAAGTCCCGAAAGGGTGATTTCCAACTCCCTTCCCAACCCCCCAATGTACCAGCATAGAGCAGAATGACAGTGGGCCCCCTATGGTGAGGGGCAGGAGCGATAGAAAGTGAAGAGGTTTTCCATTCTCATTGATCTGAAGCAGAGTTCATCATTGGGATGCTGAATTGTCTGTATCCTGTAAATGCAGGAATCATATCGTGAGGTCTCTTGACTCCGTTCCTTTTGCCCTCAAAAGGGTGGCTAAGTCCCGAACAACGGCACGGTGACACAGTGGTTAGCACTGTTACCTCACAGCGCCTGAGACCCGGGTTCAATTCCCGACTCAGGTGACTGTCTGTGTGGAGTTTGCACGTTCTCCCCGTGTCTGCGTGGGTTTCCTCTGGGTGCTCCTGTTTCCTCCCACAGTCCAAAGATGTGCGGGTCAGGTGAATTGGCCATGCTAAATTGCCCGTAGTGTTAGGTAAGGGGTAAATGTAGGGGTCTGGGTGGGTTGCGCTTCGGCGGGTCAGTGTGGACTTGTTGGGCCGAAGGGCCTGTTTCCACACTGTAAGTAATCTAATCTAATCTAACTGATTGGAACATGTTGCTATGGCAACCAGAATAAATCAGCACAGGGAAAGTATTGAAGAAGGTGTCTGTCAGGGATCTTGGATTGTTCTAAAATCCCTTATTTCTTCCAACAATGAGTGGCATCCTGAGGAGGTGTTGGTGCTGGGAGTGAGGCGAGTGTTTGTGAAACAGCCGAGCGTCAACTGTAACTGTAACAGTCATACATCAGCTCCTGGAGCATCACAATGCCAGTGCCATGTCTGTTCCATGTCAGCTCCATGTCAGTTCCGTGTTTGTCTGGATATACTCCATGGAGCGATGTGCAACCAGGACAGTCATGCAGCTAAAGCTAAAGGATGTTTCTGACAGTGATGAAGCTACACGGAGTATCACCCTCTCGAGTGTACACTGAATCACAAAGGCACTGGGTCATCAAGCACTTCATCAACATTGCCCCATAGGTACCATCTCTCTGAGCTTGAGGGACTCCACTCCCAACATCAACTCTCACTCAGTGGGAGCATGGGAGAACATACAGACAGACAACTAAAATCATGATAGAACTGACAGAATGGTGAGGGAAAACCCTGTTTCAATTGGTGAAAGTGCTGAGAAACAGAGGACAGAAATTTAAACAGATTGGCAAGAGAGTCAGATATGATTTTTTTTTACTTTCTTCATTCAAAGGATGTGGGCATTGCTGGCTGGGTCAGTATTCCATCACACTCCTGACTTGTTCCTTGTAGATGGTAGGGAAAAACAATGACTGCAGATTAGATTAGATTAGACTTACAGTGTGGAAACAGGCCCTTCGGCCCAACAAGTCCACACCGACCCGCCGAAGCGAAACCCACCCATACCCCTACATTACCCCTTACCTAACACTATGGGCAAATTTAGCATGGCCAATTCACCTGACCCGCACATCTTTGGACTGTGGGAGGAAACCGGAGCACCCGGAGGAAACCCACGCAGACACGGGGAGAACGTGCAAACTCCACACAGTCAGTCGCCTGAGTCGGGAAACCAGATTCTGGATCAGAGTGGTGCTGGAAGAGCACAGCAGTTCAGGCAGTATCCGAGGAGCAGGGAAATCGACGATTCGGGCAAAAACCCTTCATCAGGAATAAAAGCTTTTAAAGCTGCCTGAACTGCTGTGCCCTTGTAGATGATGGACAGGCTTCAGGGAGTCAGGAGGTGAGTTACTGTCTGTATGGTTCTAAATGAGGAATGACGATGAGGAAAATCCTGTTGCATGCAGTGAGTGGTGTGGTGTCTGGAGTTACATGGGCTGAGAGTGCAGCAGAAACTGATTCAAATGGAACTTTTAAGCAGGAACTTGATGAGTATCTGAAGAGAAAAGATTTATAGGGTTAATAGGAAAAGGTAGGGAAGTGGGAGTTGCTGGGTTGTTCCTGCAGAGAGCAGGGACAGGCAGGACAGACTCCATTTGTTCTTTGATTCTGTCTGGTGTAAATCCTGAATGTGAATGTCCACCCCATCCAACACCAGCTCCTCTACAAAGTCCTGAATGTGAATGTCCACCCCAGTCCAACACCAGCTCCTCTACATAGTGAGCTACAAACCGAGAGCTTCAGTCACACTCACCACTGTCGCAAGTCCCTGATAAATAGAATGACTGTGTGGGATGTATACCCCTGCAGAGGCAAGTAGACAAGGAAACCCTTTTGCTTAAGGGTTTTGATGAAGTAACAGATGAGAAGCCGTCAGAACAGAGCGTGCATTTAAACCTCAGTGTGTGGAGTAAATCAATCCCCATCACTTCCAATGGGAGCCGCTTTTAATCTTTTCACTGGAGACAATGGTTATCTGCTGAAAGCTAGTGCTTCCAAGTAGGCCTGCTGGACTATAACTTGGAGCTGTGTGATTTTTAACTTTGTCCATCCCCGTCCAACACCACATCATGTCTCTCTCTGTACTGTCACATCCCCATCATGTCTCTCTCTGTACTGTCACATCCCCATCATGTCTCTCTCTGTACTGTCACATCCCCATCATGTCTCTCTCTGTACTGTCACATCCCCAATGTGGAGCTGCTAATGCTGGCCAGGGCATAACAGAACCTGAGCCATCTCCACCAGGAAACTGAGAACAGCAGGTCTCTCTGTTTAAACTCCAGCAGCATCTATCCTGGATTCTAAAGAGTGTGCAGTGGCCTTTAACTCTGAACCAGGTTACAATAATGAACATTTCCCTTCATTCACCTCTCCTGCTTAGCTAATTTCCATTGAATTGCATCTTACTCTGTTTCTCATTTCCTTGGAGTGTGGTCCGGAGGGAGTGAGGTTTATTTATAGAAATCGCTCTTGATGCTGAGCATGAAAGTAATGTCCAGCAAACCAGTAAAAACCTTTTCTTTAAAATAACAAAGGTATTTCATTAAAATATGTTGATATGTTCCTTATTACCATCACAGAGTGAGGACATTTATTACACAATTTATTACACATTTATTAAACTCACAACCACTTCCAACTAGAAGGACAAGGGCAGCAGATACATGGGTAACACTACCCCCTTCAAGTTCCTCTCCAAGCCACTCACCATCCTGACTTGGAAATATATCGCTGTTCCTTCAGTATCGCTGGGTCAAAATCCCGGAATTCCCTCCTTAAGAACATTGTGGGTCTACCTACAGCACATGGACCGCAGTGGTTCAAGAAGGCAGCTCACCCCACCTTCTCAAGGGGCAACTAGGGACAGGTAATAAACGCTAACAGAGCCAGCGACACCTACATCCCACAAACAAATAACAAACAGCTATAGATCACCTTTAACACTTCCTCTGGCAGCTCATTCTATGTATTCACCAACCATTGCGTGAAAAAGTTGCCCCTCAGGTCCCTTTTATATCTTTCCCTCCCACCTTAAACCTATGCCCTCTAGTTCTGGACTCCCCGATCCCAGGGAAAAGACTTTGTCTATTTATTTTATCTATGCCCCTCATGATTTTATAAACATCTGTAAGGTCACCCCTCAGCCTCCGACACTCCAGGGAAAACAGCCCCAGCCTGTTCAACCTCTCCCTATAGCTTTACAACATCCTTGTAAATCTTTTTTACAGCTTTTCAATTTAATAATATCCTTCCAATAACTGGGTGACTAGAATTGCTCTCAGAATTCCAAATATGGCCTTACCAATGTATTACACAGCTGTAACAAGGTGTCCCAACTCTTGTACTCCGTTCTCTGGCTAATGAACGCAGGCATGCTAAATGCCTTCTTCACCATCCTACCTATGATGCCACTTTCAAGGAACTATGTACCTGCATCCCGAGGCCTCTCTGTCTGATAACACTCCCCAGGGCAAAAATGCCACACCTCACATTTATCTAAATTAAACTCCATCTGGCCCAGCTGATTAAGATCCCATTATAATCTTAGATAACCTTCTTCACTGTCCACTATATTGCCAATTTTGGTGTCATCTGCAAACTTACCTCTGTACCTGCAAACTATGCCTACTATATTCTCATCAAAATCATTTATATAAATTATGACCAATAGTGGGCCCAGGACTGATCATTTGGGCTGGGTCTCCCTGGATCCAATGTGATCTAACCTGACTAACCATGTCAAAAGCCTTGCCAAAGAGTCCGTGTGGATAATGCCTATTGCTCTGCCTTCATCTATCTTCTTGGTCACTTGATTAGTTTAGATTACTTACAGTGTGCAAACAGGCCCTTCGGCCCAACAAGTCCACACTGACCCTCCGAAGCGCAACCCACCCATACCCCAACACTCACGCCTTACCTAACACTACGGGCAATTTAGCATGGCCAATTCACCTAACCTGCACATCTTTGTGACTGTGGGAGGAAACCGGAGCACCCGGAGGAAGCCCACACAGACACAGGGAGAACGTGCAAACTCCACACAGTCAGTCACCTGAGTCGGGAATTGAACCCGGTCTCTGGTGCTGTGAGGCAGCAGTGCTAACCACCGTGCCACTGTGCCGCCCAAACTTCTTCAATCAAGTTTGTGAGACATGATTTCCCACACACAAAGCCATGCTGACTATCCCTAATCAGTCCTTGCCTTTCCAAATACATGTAAAGCCTATATTTCAGATCTTCTCTTACCCACCACTGACATCAGGCTCTCTGTTCTCCAGTTTGCTATGTCTTATTGAATGCACCGAAAAATCAGGAAAACATTGTTCTAATATTATTCACTTTATGATCACTCAATTGAAAGTTCCGGACATTGACTCTCATTTCAAATTACCTCCTCCATGTGGAAAGCTCCCACTGGGTTGAACAACATTTCACATGTTCCCGAGCAGCAAACCAGCCCCTGGCACCATCTCCTTTGACTCTGTTTTAATTACTTGCTCATAGTCTTTCACATCCTGGGGGCATTTTCCAATGAGCAGCAAAGATAAAGAAATAGAACTGCTCAAAAACTGATAAATTAAAAATGACTGAACCGATGTCTCAAGACAGAAATATTTATTGTAATTTATAACAAAGTCCACATTCCCAGGACAGAAGCACAATCCTATGAGCAGATTGAGAAAGACTGGGCCTGTGTTCTCTCAGGTTGTGAAGAATCCGAAGAGACTTCCTTGAAACTTTGGCCATTTCCCCAGAGCTTGGTGGGGTAGATTCGGGGAGGAGTTCTGGAATCGAGATGGAGACATTCTCAAAATTAGGGCTCAGCCATTTAGGATTGAGATAAGGTGGAGGTTCCTCACTGAGGATAGTGAATCTGGTCATCTCTGCACCAGAAAGCTGTGGAAAGGCCATTCTTGGGCAGGCTGAATACAGAGGTCGATAGATTTCTAGATATTAAAGATGTCAAGGGTCGGGGCACAGCATGTTAAAATGCTGCTGAGCCCGAGGGTCAGTCATGGTCTTCTTGAATGGTGCAGCAAGCTTGATGGACCAAATGGCCTCCTCCATCACCTTGGGAAGTCTGACCAAAACTTGCTGATGATAAACATTGAAGTTCCTCTACTTTAAAGCAAAGTACTCTTTCAGAATCTATAATTCTGAATAGTAAACGGTGGGCAGGAAATGATGCCAGTACACCACAACTCTGTCACACGGTCAGAAAATACAAATGCAATAGCACGGGGTCCTTTCTGTGCGTACAAATAGACTGCTGGAGGGAATATAGCTCAGGACATCGATCCAGGCTGTGGAACTTTCACACCCCCGATTCACAGCCTTTTGAGAGAAGTTATTTCTCTCTATCCCTGTTTTAATTCTGCTGCCCCTTATCCAAAAACTGTGACCTCTGGTTTAAGTTGTCCCACACGCGGAAACATCCTCGCTCCATCTCCCTCGTCAATCTCCTTTAGTATCTTATACATCTCATAGAATCATTACAGTGTGGAAAAGGGCTATTGGGCCTAAAAAGCCCACACCAACCCTCTAAAGAGGATCCCATCCCCCTCCTACTCTACATTTACCCCTGACTAATGCACCGAACCTGCATACTATGGGCAATTTCCTATGGCCAATCCAGCTGACCCGCACATCTTTAAACTGTGGGAGGAAACTGGAGCATCCAGAGGAAACCCACGCAGACACAAACTCCTATCACCCGAGGCTGGAATCGAACCCAGGACCCAAGTGCTGTTAGGTAGGAGCACTAACAGCTGAGCCAGCATGCCACCCATCTCAATTGGATCATCTTTCATTCTTCAAAACTCCAGAGAGTATAGGTCCAAACTGCTTAATCTCCCTTGATGAAACAAATCCCCTAGCTTGGGAATCAATCTTGTGAACTTTCTCTGAACTGTCTCCAAGACAATGACATCATTCCTCAATGAGGGGACCAACACTGTAAGCAGTTTTCATATTTGGTCTCACTCCATCTGGAATCATCTTGACTCAAAATATTAGTTTGCTCTCCCTCCATGGACGCTGCCTGACCCACTGTGATTTCCAGCATTTGCTGTTTGCAGTACAGATTCCAGCACCTGCAGTAATTTGCTCCGAGTAAAAAGTGAGGTCTGCAGATGCTGGAGATCAGAGCTGAAAATGTGTTGCTGGAAAAGCGCAGCAGGTTAGGCAGCATCCAAGGAACAGGAAATTCGACGTTTCGGGCCAGAGCCCTTCATCAGTAATTTGCTCCTACATGGTCTCACTAATGCCTTGTACATTTGCAGCAACACTTCCCTACTTTTAATACTTTATTCCTTTAGCAAGTAATGCCAAAATTCTGGTTGTCGTATTACCTGCTGTAATTGCTTATTAGTTTTTTGCAATTCATGTACAAGGTTACGCAGATCCCTCTGCAACAAAGCAGCCGACATCACTCGCTGTTTAGATAAAAAGTCGTCTTCCGAGTTCTCCACCTCAAACTTAACCACATTAAACTTCATCTGCCAACTTTTGGTCCATTTCACCTAAACTACAGGTCGTTCCGTTATAATGTGTGTTTCATTAATGTAAATTCACTGAAACACAATTGACAAATTGGGAACACTGTTTCTGAAGTGCAAGCTTTTAAAATGTGTGTTGGCTGTAACGCGATTACTTCACCAACACTTTGAGCGCTGTTTCTAAAGCGGGAACGCAACCATCGCATTATAAAAGAACTCCCTGTATCCATACCCAGTTGTAAATTTCTGATCTCTTCATTGCAAGTGAGTATCCCCCTATTTTAGATCCTGTGGCCGTCCATGCCCCATAAGGAGACAAGCCATTGGTAGAGCTTTCAAGATGTTATGTAAAGAGGAGATGTGGAGAGACCTGATAGCCCTTATGTGAAACCGATGATAGTGACCAGAAGGGTAAGGTTGGTAAAGGGTTAAAGCTGGTAAAGTGATAGAGCACATTAGAAATGGAGAGATGGGGACAGATAGGTTCAGATTAAATATGTGAAAAGGTTAGGGATTTGGAAAAGGTTAGGGATTTGGGAAGGTTAGGGATTTGGAAAAGGTGGGGTTTGGAATGGTTAGGGTTTTGGAATGGTTAAGAGTTTGGAAAGGTCAGGGATTTGGAATGGCTTTTGGAATGATTAGAGATTTGGAAAGATCTGGGATTTGAAAAGGTTAGGGATTTGGAAAGGTTAGAAAGTAAATAATCAACAACATGTTTGGTTGGTCCTCCTGGGCCTTTGTTCAGTCCGTGTATCTTAAACACATTATTTTACTTTAAATACATTGCTCTTATTTTTCTGGAAAAGCCCCTGACCTGTTGAACATTTACAGAATTTTCTGTTTTTATTGCTTTCATATACAATTTGTGAACTAGTTTGCAGTTTGAGTGGGTAACTTTAATCTCCGTTGTTGGGTGACAGACACAGAGGACTGGGTAGGCCATGGGGTTTATATGACTCCTGAATTCTGAAGGGTATAAACACAGCCACGTGCACAAGGTTAGAGCAGCCTGGCATCAGGAGGGTGTAATTGCTATGCTCCCACTCTGCACTGGCATCATGTGCTGCTTCCCTGATTCTGGAAGATTCAGATTTAGATTTTTATTGTCACGTATGCTCAGGTATAGGAAAGCAGATGTACTGTACAAAGGGAACCAATTCACCACTCTCCTCCACCACACTGGCTACGCACTCGATTACAAACTCTGAATTAAAAAAACAGCAGAAATAAAACAACGGTAAGGTCAGGCTGAGGGCAAGTCCCTAGGGCGATGCCAGTGATGAATGGCCTTGATTTGGAGAAAAGGGATAGAGGAATACTGACACTTTTCATTTGATTGATAAAATATCTTCAGGAAGCGTTCAAAACTACACTGTGTTTAAAGTTGAAGAGTTCTTGCAATGTTTAGGGGAATACAAGGGTTGGGGGGGGGGGCACGAGTGCAGGCGGATAGTTTGAGAGCCTGGCCCTGGAGGGGCATTGAGGGGGTGGGGCAGTGTGGGGGAGGGGCAGTGTGGGGGAGGGGCAGTGAGGGGGTGGGGCAGTGTAGGGGGTGGGGCAGTGTGGGGGAGGGGCAGTGTGGGGGCAGGGCAGTGAGGGGGTGGGGCAGTGTAGGGGGTGGGGCAGTGTGGGGGAGGGGCAGTGAGGGGGTGGGGCAGTGTAGGGGGTGGGGCAGTGTGGGGGAGGGGCAGTGTGGGGGCAGGGCAGTGAGGGGGTGGGGCAGTGTGGGGGAGGGGGAGTGAACAGTAGGGTGTCAGTCAGGACAACATGAATGATGGAGGGAGCTGGAGAGTTCTGGATTGGGCCTGGGTGTGGAATTGATGGGCTAGGCCGAGAGAGATTCTATCAATGGGAGGGCTTGGTCTGAAAATGGGTCCCAGTGAGTTTGTGCTCCTGGTGTGTCACAGCGGAATTGTATCTGCTTGGAAGGAAGAATTGGAGGGAGAGATACCATCAAGTTCTTCAGGCTGTTCTGGAGGAGGAGCCCACCTTGTCAGGTACCATTGAGGATGTGAAAAAGCTGGCTGGCCTTGATGGGAACTTTCAGACCCTGTGAGAGTATTTTCAAAACCCTTCTCTTTTTTTAATGAATAATGTTAAACAGCTTTGTGAGGTAAAATCGATGTGTTTAAGATCAAATATAGTATATGTATTTATCTGTTCTTCTACTCTCAGCTCTCCGATCCTGGAATGACAATCGCTGCAGTCGGGAATTTCCATTTGTTTGTAAAATTCCTTCCCTGGAGAACAATTAATTACCAGGAGTGCCTTGGGCTGTTTGGATTTCAGTTTGAAGTGAATTTCTCTAACAACAGCCTCGAAACTCAAACGTTCAAAAGCAACTGAGCAAATCAACTTTCCAAAGTTCTCATCAAAGTGCTACACCATTTAGTGTCAATATTGACTTCTCTGAGTTAAAAGAGAAGGCCATTGGCTCATGTTGTGGCCCTTTTACTTTCAATCTTCAATTAATCATCGTCTTTTTGATATGTACCATGATCGCATTGTGTAGAACATTAATATTCCCAAATCGACTTTCTGTCCCACGTATGGTCATTGTTTTTGATTGATTGATCAAATTGGTTTCCAAGAATGTATTAGTTTGAGATTTGTCATGTATATTTGTCTTATGATAGATCATTTAGTCATAAACCTCTCAAAATATGTTTTTTTTCTGATTTAACAAGAGCTCAGAAATAGATGCTTTTAATTTCACATTGCTGTTTACACTTCAGCACATTAGTAGAATGTTACATTTTATTTCATTTTCAGTATAATTGTATTTTTAATCTTATCACAATTTCCCACCTTCCACTTATTTGCTCCAGGAAGTTGCCTGAACAAGTTAGAACCTAGAACATAGAAAAATACAGCGCCGATCCAAGCCCACCTAACCTACACTAGCCCACTATCCTCCATATGCCTGTCCAATGCCCGTTTAAATGCCCATAAAGAGGGAGAGTCCACCACTGCTACTGGCAAGGCATTCCATGAACTCACGACTCGCTGAGTAAAGAATCTACCCCTAACATCTGTCCTATACCTACCACCCCTTAATTTAAAGCTGTGTCCCCTAGTAACAGCTGACTCCATACGCGGAAAAAGGTTCTCACTGTCAACCCTATCTAAACCCCTAATCATCTTGTACACCTCTATCAAATCTACCCAAACCTTCTCTTCTCCAATGAGAACAGCCCCAAGTGCCTCAGCCTTTCCTCATACGATCTTCCTACCATGCCAGGCAACATCCTGGTAAACCTCCTCTGCACCCGTTCCAGTGCCTCCACATCCTTCCTATAGTATGGCGACCAAAACTGCACACAATACTCCAGATGAGGCCGCACCAGAGTCTTATACAACTGCAACATGACCTCAGGACTCCGGAACTCAATTCCTCTACCAATAAAGCCAAGTACACCATATGCCTTCTTCACAGCACTGTTTACCTGGGTGGCAACTTTCAGAGATCTGTGTACATGGACACCAAGATCCCTCTGCTCATCCACACTACCAAGTATCCGACCATTAGCCCAGCATCTCCATCTTCTTGTTACTCTTCTCCACCTTCTTGTTACTCTTCTCCACCTTCTTGTTACTCTTGTTCACAAGTTGTTCACGTGTGTCTCTCCGTCTTGCCCCGGATCCTCCCACCGGCTCATCCCACTGAACAGCTGTCAAGTTCCCTTCGAAGGCTCCCATATTCATTGATATAGTTCATGATTCTTTCTGCTCAACTCACCTCCAGTTTTATTCAACTAACTCTACTCCACTAAGACTATTCAAGCAAATAGTTTCACATCTCTAACCTCCCAATCCATCCTGTTTCCTTCTCAATCATCTCTACCCATCCCACTCCCAATCTCTAACATCCCTGTCCAGGGTGTTCCCAATCTCTAACATCCCTGTCCAGGGTGTTCCCAATCTCTAACATCCCTGTACATCTGATTCTCAATTTTTAACATCCCTGACCATCCCATTCCCAATCTCTAACCACCCAGATCAGCTCATTCCCAATCTCTGATCTCCCAGTCCTATCCAAGGCCTTTGAACAGGCTGTTGCTTCAAACCTGTGTCCATTGTAAAGCTACTCTATGTTTTATTTCCTCCATTGAGGTTTTTGGTCCTGCTACATTAACAGAGCAGCTCTCAGGAAAGTGTGAGTGATGTGTGTGACTGTGGCCCAGGTAATCCTTCCCTCCTCCCCCTCTCTGATCTGTCTTCTACCTTTCTGCCAGCTGACCACCCCATCAGTGCCCAGGCCAGCCCAGCCCAGCCCAGCCCAGCCTGGGCAGTCACCTGTGAACTCTCTAACTCCCCATAACCAGAGGATTGCTGACAGTGTTCTGTTTCCTGCTCCTGCCCCATTCTCTCCTGTGTACCTGAGACTGAACCTTCGGTCCCTCGTCTTTCACATCAACGTGCTGTTCCATCAGCAGCCAAGTGTTAATTTCCTCATGTTCACTGACGATACCCAGTCCTACCTCACCAGCAGCTCTCTCCTTCCCCTCATTATATTGAACTTGTCACACTGTACTCCCAGTCCACAGAACCAGACAAACAAAATTATTCTCCAACTAACTATTGGGAAGATTGAGCCCAGTTTCCACTCCAAGCTCTGTTTCCTGGCTTAGCTATAATTTCTCTGTCAGTTCTCTGAGGCTGCAATGGGGTTACATGTAGACTCTTCACAGCTTTGTTGTGTGAATTGATTGTGAGATGAGTTTCTGGCTGCAGGCTGGATTCCAGCCTTGCATTAAGTCATCTCCTGCTGAGAATCTTGCCCGTGCCTTTGTCACTTCTGTACTTAGGCCATTCCACTGCAACCTGGCTAGCCTCCTGCTTTCTACTAGCTGTTGTGCCCTAACTCACACCCAGTGCCAATCACAAACCATCCCCTAGACTGAGTTCAACAATCTCTCGAGGTTGATATTTCCACCTTGTTTTCTAATTCCTTCAGATGCAAGCCATGTCCCTCTGTAATCTCCTGCAGCCCCACAAGCCCCAGACATATCTGCCCTTCTCCAATCCTAACTCTTTCAGGATCTCTGAGTTTAATTGTCCCACAATCACAGGCTGTGTTCAAAACCTCTCTGACACTCGATTTCCCTTTCCTCCTGAAAAGGTGCTGCTTACAATCTACCTCAGCTGCCCAAACATCTCGCTATGTGAGTCAGAGTCAAATATTATTGGTAAAAAGGTTCCTGTAAAGCACCTTGAGACATGTTACCATCTTCATATTGTTGCTGTTATGAGTTTGATCCAATTCAGAAACCTGTCTTGTTGTATCTCACAGAGATTTCTACGTCATATATCTGGCGTATTGTAATCTCCCTGATCTTTCAGAGGTGCTGGTGAAGTGTGAAATATTGCAGTTCAGGCGCACACAATTTTACCATCTGCCCAACTTCTGAGATTGAGACCAGAACAGCCTGATGGGAAGGAAATGTTACGTGGACAGAACGCAAATTAAAATCAGACGATACCGACAAAGGCTGTCCAGATGCTGCAAAGTGCCAAATGATATCCCTAATAGTCATTCAATACCCACAGAGATTTTGCGTTAAATATCACAAGACATGAAGAAAGTGATAGTGTGGCTGAACACAATAGTAGCTTCATCAGTCTCATCATTTCCAAACATGTTTCTGAACTGACCCAATATGCTGTACTCTTCCAGTGATTTCTACAAATTCAGAAACATTCTGATTGATAAATGTCACTCACAGGAGGAATTGTTGGGTGATATAAAGAAAGTTGCTGGGTGTGATATGTTTCCAATGTTGGCCAAGTATGTGTTAAGCATAAAGATCAGATTAGCAAGGAATGAGGGCAACTGGTAAACAGATTTACAAAGTTGAACAATGTGACTGATTACTAATTGTTAAACATTGGGACTGCGCCTGCATTTGAATTTTAAAATCATTTTTATCATGTACAGTTTGCTGCTTTTAGCTTATTACTGTTTGATTCGAAAATAAACCATTTAATAATTGGCAGTTTTGCATAACTAAAGCTGTAATCCTGTTCCAAAACATCAAAACATTGCTAAAGGCAGATCTGATTTGGGTTCTTTATGTGATGTTTTCTGGTCAGTTTTATTCATTTCAGAATCTTTAGTGTGTGGAGCAGCTCACAAAACATGGCAATTATTTTAAACAGCTAGCGTTATTTCTGGATCACAGTTAAAACTGATTGTGTCAAAACATGTAGACAATCAGATTGCAAAAGGGATTTCACATTTAGCTCCTTGACAGAAAACAACGGCAGATTTAACTATCCCCTGGGACTGACCTTGCACATGTCCTGGTGTTCCTGCAGTGCTGTTACACACAGACCTCCAAACGAATGCCAGCTACTTAGAAACTGATGCCCCGATTAATTAAATACAATCATACAGGGTATTTCGCCCACAGTGAAGCATCTGATACACAGTAACAGTGACTGTTACACAGTGGGTATGGTTACACAGTAACGGTGACTGTTACACAGTGGATATGGTTACACACTAACAGTGACTGTTACACAGTGGATATGGTTACACTCTAATGGTGACTGTTACACAGTGGATATGGTTACACAGTAACAGTGACTGTTACCCAGTGGATATGGTTACACAGTAACAGTGACTGACACACAGTGGATATGGTTACACAGTAACAGTGACTGTTACTCAGTGGGTATGGATACACAGTAACAGTGAGTGTTACACAGTGAGTATGGTTACACAGTAACAGTAACTGTTACACAGTGGGTATGGATACACAGTAACAATGACTGTTACACAGTGGATATGGTTACACAGTAGCAGTGAGTGTTACACAGTGGATATGGATACACAGTAATGGTGACTGTTACACAGTGGATATGGTTACACAGTAACGGTGACTGTTACATAGTGGATATGGTTACACAGTAACAGTGACTGTTACACAGTGGATATGGTTACACAGTAACAGTGACTGTTACTCAGTGGATATGGTTACACAGTAACAGTGACTGTTACTCAGTGGATATGGATACACAGTAACGGTGACTGTTACTCACTGGATATGGTTACACAGTAACAGTGACGGTTACACAGTAACAGTGACTGTTACTCAGTGGATATGGTTACACAGTAACAGTGACTGTTACACAGTGGATATGGTTACACAGTAACGGTGACTGTTACACAGTGGATATGGTTACACAGTAACAGTGACTGTTACACAGTGGATATGGTTACACAGTAACAGTGACTGACACACAGTGGGTATGGTTACACAGTAACAGTGACTGTTACCCAGTGAATATGGTTAAACAGTAACAGTGACGGTTACACAGTAACAGTGACTGACACACAGTGGATATGGTTACACAGTAACGGTGACTGTTACACAGTGGATATGGTTACACACTAACGGTGACTGTTACCCAGTGGATATGGTTAAACAGTAACAGTGACTGTTACACAGTGGGTATGGTTACACAGTAACAGTGACTGTTACTCACTGGATATGGTTACACACTTACGGTGACTGTTACACAATGGGTATGGTTACACAGTAACAGTGACTGTTACTCACTGGATATGGTTACACACTAACGGTGACTGTTACACAGTGGATATGGTTACACAGTAACAGTGACTATTACACAGTGGATATGGTTACACAGTAACAGTGACTGTTACACAGTGGGTATGGTTACACAGTAACAGTGACTGACACACAGTGGATATGGTTACACAGTAACAGTGACTGTTACTCACTGGATATGGTTACACACTTACGGTGACTGTTACACAATGGGTATGGTTACACAGTAACAGTGACTGTTACTCACTGGATATGGTTACACACTAACGGTGACTGTTACACAGTGGATATGGTTACACAGTAACAGTGACTATTACACAGTGGATATGGTTACACAGTAACAGTGACTGTTACACAGTGGGTATGGTTACACAGTAACAGTGACTGACACACAGTGGATATGGTTACACAGTAACAGTGACTGTTACTCACTGGATATGGTTACACACTAACGGTGACTGTTACCCAGTGGATATGGTTAAACAGTAACAGTGACTGTTACCCAGTGGATATGGTTAAACAGTAACAGTGACTGTTACACAGTGGGTATGGTTACACAGTAACAGTGAGTGTTACACAGTGGATATGGTTACACAGTAACAGTGACTGTTACTCACTGGATATGGTTACACACTTACGGTGACTGTTACACAATGGGTATGGTTACACAGTAACAGTGACTGTTACTCACTGGATATGGTTACACACTAACGGTGACTGTTACACAGTGGATATGGTTAAACAGTAACAGTGACTGTTACCCAGTGGGTATGGTTACACAGTAACAGTAACTGAAGCCGATCTAACCTACGGTATTCTTGATCTACATCAGTATATTACACTCTATGTCATTAGTTCCTAGTTTGTTCAAAAATCTTTAATAGGACTCCTTATCCGAAACCTTCAAGAAATCCATGTACAAAGAACACAGAAAACGTCCAGCCCAGGAACAGGCCCTTCTGCCCTCCAAGCCTGAGCCGATCCAAATGTACTGTCTAAACCTGTCGGTCAATTCCTAAGCCTCTGTATCCTTCTGCTCCCCACCTACTCATGCATCTGTCCAGATGCATCTTAAATCAATCTACCATGCCTATCTCTACCACCTCTGCTGGCAACGCGTTCCAGATGCCCACCACACTCTGTGTGAAGTATTTGCCATGTGTATCCCCCTAAAACTTTCCACTTCTCGTCTTGAAAGCGTGACCTCTCGTTATTGAATCCTTCACCCTGGGAAAAAGCTAGTCTCTACCCACCCTGTCTATACCCTTGATGATTTTATAAATCTCAATCAGGTCCCCCCTCGATCTCCTTTTTTCTAGTGAAAATAAACCTAACCTACTCAACCTCTCTTCATAGCTAGCACCTTCCATACCAGGACACATCCTCGATTACCTTCTCTGCACCCTCTCCAAAGCATCCACATCCTTTTGGTAACGTGGCGACCAGAACTGTACACAGTATTCCAAATGCGGCTGAACCAATGTCTTGTACAATTTTAACATGACCTGTCAGCTCTTATACTCAATACCCCGTCCAATGAAGGCAAGCATACTATATGCCTTCTTGACCACTCTATCCACCTGTGCAGCAACCTTCAGGATACAATGGACCTGCACTCCCAGATCTCTCTGCTCATCAACTTTTCCCAAGGCTCTTCCATTCATTGTATAATTCGCCTGAGAATTAGTCTTGCCTAAATACATCACCTCACATTTGTCTGGATTGAAAGCCATCTGCCACTTCTCCGTCCAACTTTCCAGTCTATTATGGGCGGCACAGTGACACAGTGGTTAGCACTGCTGCCTCACAGCGCCAGAGATCTGGGTTCAATTCCTGCTTCAGGCAACTCTCTGTGTGGAGTTTGCACATTCTCCCCGTGTCTGCGTGGGTTTCCTCCGGGTGCTCCGGTTTCCTCCCATAATCCAAAGATGTGCAGGTTAGGTGAATTGGCCATGCTAAATTGCCCGTAGTGTTAGGTGAAGGGGTAAATGTAGGGGAATGGGTCTGGGTGGGTTGCTCTTCGGACGGTCGGTGTGGACTTGTTGAGCCAGAGGGCCTGTTTCCACACTGTAAGTAATCTAAAAAAATCAGCCCTGACCTTCCCAGCAGCCCTCACTTCAGTCCTCTTTCTCTCCTCGCTGCTTTGGAAAAATGGGTTCACCTTTACCCTTGTGTAACATCTTTAAGGAATTCCAATAAACTGTTTAAACATAATTTCCCTTTGTCAAAAGCCATTGGTACTTACTACCTTCCCATTCTCACCTTCCCGTGATCAATACTCACAATTTAGTTTCTTTCCTTTTTAGATGCTGATATAAACTTTTACCATCCAGTTTTATATTTCTAGCTAGCTTCCTTTCTTATGCTCCCACTTCTTATTTTTGATGAACTTTTCAGTCACTCATTGCTCTTTATATTCTGGATCAGTGGTGCTGGAAGAGCACAGCAGTTCAGGCAGCATCCAAGGAGCAGCAAAATCGACGTTTCGGGTAAAAGCCCTTCATCAGGAATATAGTGTGTCCCATCATTTCACCTGCCCTTTCACTTTGTGAATTTTTGTGCTTTTACCATAACTTTTGATGCTTTCCTGAATTTCTTAAGTTAACTCCGAATCATAGCTCCTGCTGATGGAATTCTTCTTTATTACTGCTATTTAGGTTCAATTTGACCCAGTGAGGATGAAGGAATGAGGAGAAAGTGAGGACTGCAGATGCTGGAGATCAGCAGGTCTGTGCTTTTCCAGCCCTGAAGAAGGGCTCATGCCCGAAACGTCGATTCTCCTGCTCCTTGGATGCTGCCTGACCTGCTGCGCTTTTCCAGCAACACATTTTCAGCTCAGGATGAAGGAATGGCCATGTGGTCCCATGTCAGGCTGGTGTGTTATTTACAGTACAGGAAGTTCCCATGCTCCTGCAGCCTTCTGGGTAATAGAGGTCATAGGGTTGGGCAGGGTTTGAGAAAGTTTTTGAAGAGTTGTTGCAGTGTGTCTCTGAGATGATAAACTCTCCTACACACTGTGCACCAGTGGGAAAGATAACAAGGTGCGGACTCTCCTTATTGTAGTTGTAACAGAACATTTCCACTGGATATAGCTGCATCACAAAAGCTGTGACAACTGAATGGGAATAAAGAAATGGTGCTAGCCTAGTGTTAATGGTATTTATTTTCTGTGAGACCCAAAGGAATTGGATTTGTACACCTGAAACTTTTGTGAAACTCTTTCTTTTCAGGATGTTTAATTCCACAAGCTGTGGCTTGTCTGCAGTTCTCTAATAGAGATTAACTTGTGCATACAATATTGTTACAGTTACATGGAAGGGTCTTAACTTCTGTAACAAACGCAAAGCTTTGTCATGTTTACCACAAGCTGACACGAAGCTTTCGGACTGGGTCAGTCTGTTGTCTCTATTCCAAAGGGGGCAGGAGATGGTGGAGGACAGGTCTGCTCAAAGGCTAGGAGGTTTCTTTCCAGAATCCTCACCACAGGAGATAGGTGGGGGTCTCACAGGAGATAGATAGGTGGGGGTCTCACAGGAGATAGATAGGTGGGGGTCTCACAGGAGAAAGATCAGTGGGGGTCTCACAGGACAAAGATAGGTGGGGGTCTCACAAGACAAAGATAGGTGGGGGTCTCACAGGAGATAGATAGCTGGGGATCTCACAGGAGAAAGATAGATGGGGGTCTCACAGGAGATAGATAGGTGGGGGTCTCACAGGAGATAGATAGGTGGGGGTCTCACAGGAGAAAGATAGGTGGGGGTCTCACAGGAGAAAGAAAGTGGGGGTCTCACAGGAGATAGATAGGTGGGGGTCTCACAGGAGATAGGTGGGGGTCTCACTGGAGATAGATAGGTGGGGGTCTCACAGGAGAAAGATAGGTGGGGGTCTCACAGGAGATAGGTGGGGGTCTCACAGGAGAAAGAAAGTGGGAGTCTCACAGGAGATAGATGGGGGTCTCACATGATAACGATAGGAATTGACCTTGGACTGGTGTCTGGGAAGGTCCAGAGGTGCATTGCATTTTTTGTTCATTCATTGGATGTGGGCACCGCTGGCTGGGCCAGTATTTATTGCTCATCCCTAGTGGAGAAGGATGTGCTGACCTGTCTTCTTGAACTATGATGTGGAGCTGCCAATGTTGGACTGCTCTTCCAGCACCACTAATCCAGAATCTGGTTTCCAGCATCTGCAGTCATTGTTTTTACCTCGTTGATTTTAACCCTACTGCGAATCCTCTTGCAAGGCTGCCTGCCTTGAAGAAGTTTTCCTCCTCTCTCTACAAGAATCTCAGGGAGTCCCTCCCCCACTGCAACTCCCAGGTCATTTTCCTCATTTCCCCTTCCCCCTACCTCACCCTAGTTCCAAACTTCCAGCTCAGCACTGTCCCCATGACTTGTCCTACCTGCCTAGCTCCTTTTCCACCTATCCACTCCACCCACCTCCCTGACCTATCACCTTCATCCCCTCCCCCACTCACCCATTGTACTCTATGCTACTCTCTCCCCACCCCCACCCTCCTCTAGCTTATCTCTCCACACTTCAGGCTCTCTGCCTTTATTCCTGATGAAGGGCTTTTGCCCAAACGTCGATTTTACTGCTCCTCGGATGCTGCCTGAACTGCTGTGCTCTTCCAGCACCACTGATCCAGAATATGGTTTCCAGCATCTGCAGTCATTGTTTTTACAAAGTTAAAAATCACACAATACCAGCTTATGGTCCAATAGGTTTATTTGGAAATACTGACTTTTGGAACACTGCACCTTCATCAGGTAACTAGTGAGACAGTTAGTTCATGTGACATTTTATAAATTCCTACTTTGGAAATAGAACCAGTCCGACTCAAGGTTAGGATACAGACGGACTCTAACCATACACCTTTAATGCACTGTCTGAGCTGAGATGTCATTTTTTTTAAATAAAACCTGAACTTATCTCAGGAATGTGACTTGAAAGAAATTCTGGGATTGACATATTAATGAATCAAAACCTGCAACCCCATTCTAAAAGATGAAAGACTTAACAGCAACCTAGGTTTGTTCAATACACACGGGGAGAGTGAGGACTGCAGATGCTGGAGATTAGAGCCAAGTGTGTGTTGCTGGAAAAGCACAGCAGGTCAGGCAGCATCCGAGGAGCAGGATAATTGATGTTTCTGGCATAAGCTCTTCATCAGGAATCCCGGAAGGGGCACTGCCTGACCTACTG
This sequence comes from Hemiscyllium ocellatum, assembly GCF_020745735.1. Lineage (NCBI taxonomy): Eukaryota > Metazoa > Chordata > Chondrichthyes > Orectolobiformes > Hemiscylliidae > Hemiscyllium > Hemiscyllium ocellatum. The sequence goes on from NC_083420.1 coordinate 1,875,741, forward strand.
TGCTTTTCCAGCACCACACTAATGACCTTGTTCAATACATCGCATAAGTTGTATGACTCTTTGATCTTTTACAATAAATTCTGTGTCCTATGATTCTGCCCCACTACTTACTGATGAAGGAGCAGTGCTCTGAAAGCTAGTGCTTCCAAATAAACATGTTGGACAATAACCTGGTGTGTGATTTTTAACTTTGCCCACCCCAGTCCAACACCGGCTCCTCCACAGTATGGCCACCTGAAGGTGAGCACCTCCCTCTGCAGTGTGTTTAAGATTTGAGCCACTCCAATACTGTGGCCTCCCACTCCTTGTCATGCCTGGATTTTCTGATTTTCTGGTACTCTGCCTCACACTGTGGGTCAGTTCAGTGCATACATGGTCTATAGCCTTGGGTGGAAGTGCCTGGGCTCCTCAGAGTGGGCAAGTAATCACTCGTGCTGAGAAATGTAGAAAGAGAGGGAGAGAGAGAGAGAAAGAGCAAGAAGGGTGGGAGCTTTTCACTTTGACTGGGACATGGAGCTAGCAATGTTGGATCAGCTGTTCAGCACCTCGGCCTAATTTGCTTCCTGTCATCACACCACATCCCATCCAGTGTCTGTCTCTGAAAGCACAGGGTTACTTTTTAATAAAGTCATTTAAACTGATGGTAGCAATCTTTTGGAAGTTAAATACTTTGGTAGTTTGTGATATTTTTGCTGTTCCCTTCATGGTCAAATAAAGAAGATATTCACTTGGATGTATCATCAGTTATTTCTATCACATGTTGCTTGGCTCATTTATAGGGCAATGGTCATTTGTTTTAACCAGGTCTTAGCTGAGTTTGTTGCCGCTAAATTGAACCTGAGAAACTAAATTACATCGAAGCACAGACACCAGGAGCAGGAGAAGGCCATTCTGCCCTTTGCGTCTGTTCTCGCCATTCAATCTTGATCATGGCTGATCACCCAACTCTGAACCTTGTTCCTGCTTTTAACCCATTATCCTTTGATTCCTTGAGACCCAAGAATGGTATCGAACTCCTTCTTGAAAATTGGGATTAATTTTACATCAGCTGGAGTTTGATTCTGTAACATAGGAAACACAACAGCTTATTTGCAGCCATCAGAGTCCATAAACAGTGAAAGGTAAAGTCACTCACTCATGAGAGAGAAGCAACTTGTGGGGTTTAACCTGAGGGTCACCGTGCCTCAGGTGAGGAGTGAGGTTGAGAAGGAGATCCTTCATGGAAATCTCAGCTGGTGTGAGAATTGAACCCACGCTGCATCACAAACCAGCTGTCCAACCATCTGAGCTACCAGCCCCCAATGATGGCAATGCAATAATGAGAGATTTGCAAGAAATATTTCTGAACACAGATACAACTTGAAAGTAAAAGGCAGTAGGATTATACTGCAGGGGGAAATGGGGAGGGCAAAAAGGGGGCATGAGATGATGTGGGTGTGAGCATCAGAGGGACAGTTAGTAAGTTTGCAGATGACACCAAAATTGGAGATGTAGTGGACAGTGAAGAGGGTTACCTCAGATTACAACAGGATCTGGACCAGATGGGCCAATGGGCTGAGAAGTGGCAGATGGAGTTTAATTCAGATAAATGTGAGGTGCTGCATTTTGGGAAAGCAAATCTTAGCAGGACTTATACACTTAATGGTAATGTCCTAAGGAGAGTTGCTGAACAAAGAGACCTTGGAGTGCAGGTTCATAGCTCCTTGAAAGTAGAGTCGCAGGTAGATAGGATAGTGAGGAAGGCGTTTGGTATGCTTTCCTTTATTGGTCAGAGTATTGAGTACAGGAGTTGGGAGGTCATGTTGCGGCTGTACAGGACATTGGTTAGGCCACTGTTGGAATATTGCGTGCAATTCTGGTCTCCTTCCTATTGGAAAGATGTTATGAAACTTGAAAGGGTTCAGAAAAGATTTACAAGGATGTTGCCAGGGTGGAGGGTTTGAGCTACAGGGAGAGGCTGAACAGGCTGTGGCTGTTTTCCCTGGAGTGTCAGAGTCTGTGGGGTGACCTGATAAAGGTTTATTAAATCATGAGGGGCATGGATAGGATAAATAGACAAGGTCTTTTCTCCCTGGGGTCGGGAAGTTCAGAACTAGAGGGCATAGGTTTAGGGTGAGAGGGGAAAGACATAAAAGAGACCTAAGGGGCAACCTTTTTTCATGCAGAAGGTGGTGTGTGTATGGAATGAGCTGCCAGAGGAAGTGGTGGAGGCTGGTACAATTGCAACATTTGAGAGGCATTTGGATGGGTATATGAATAGTAATGGTTTGGAGGGATATGGGCCAGGTGCTGGCAGGTGGGACTAGATTGGGTTGGGATATCTGGTCGGCATGGACGGGTTGGACCGAAGGGCCTGTTTTCATGCTGTACATCTCTATGACTCTGTAACTGTATGTCTGTGATCTAGATTAGATTAGATTACTTACAGTGTGGAAACAGGCCCTTCGGGGCCGACTCGCCAATGCACAACCCACCCATACCCCTACATTTACCCCTTACCTAACACTACGGGCAATTTAGCATGGCCAATTCACCTGACCCGCACATCTTTGGACTGTGGGAGGAAACCGGAGCACCTGGAGGAAACCCACACAGACACGGGGAGAACGTGCAAACTCCACACAGTCAGTCGCCTGAGGCGGGATTGAACCCGGGTCTCAGGCGCTGTGAGGCAGCAGTGCTAACCACTGTGCCACAGTGGCACCCTATTTTGAAAGCAGTTGGGAAGATCATTTATTTATTGGGCTAATTAGCTGTACTTTTGTTGTTGAAAGTCAGAAAGTAGAACAGCAATGATCATGCATCCTCCTGAAGAAATGTTTGCATTAGATTGTAACTAAATCTATGATAGTCCAATCTATACACACTAAATTCTCCAAATCCTTGAATAATGCAAAGCACACAGAAGGTTTAATTAAATATGCTTTCTACAATCTTATTCCTTTGGATCAAATATATTAGTCTAATTTGGTTAGCAGTTACTGCCCTTTCTGTTTGAATTCATGTATATCTGAACATCAGAGTGCATCTGGGAAAACTTAACAAACAGCAAACTTCACAACTAATCCTGGAGGAACCTGTTTGGGAGAGGTCACAGCACAGGAACAGATAAGTGAATAGATTTAAGTGTAGCTTTGTTGTAAATCTACGAAACTGATTAGAGTTCTTTCTTGATTATACGTTTAATTGAGATATGTCTCTTAAGTCAGAAGTATTAAATTAGCCTGGAGCAATGTTTTGTGGAGGAATAAGACAGTGCTATTTTCCGGGACTATAGTTTGGAAGAAACAAAAATGGTCTTTAATAGAATGATATGGTCTTCTTATCGGATGTGGGAGTTTAGGGAGAGATTATGATTTACTGAGGATCATATCTGCAATAAATGCCATTGGTAGCAAATCCCATCAGATCGAATGGATCGGTTGGAGAGGCAGTTAGAGGCAATAAGGAATTAACAAGAGCAAGGGGATGTGATGGGTGGCAGTGATAGGAAGGGAGAAAAGCCACAGATACAGTCACAGAGATGGGTTAACTCGAGGAAAGTAGGCAGGGTAGGCAGGTAATGAGGAGTCTTCTGTGGCTATCCCCATTCCAAACAGGAATGCTGTTTTGGAAAATGTAGGGGGTGATGGATTCTCAGGGGAACGTAGCACGAACAGCCAAGTTTCTGGTATTGAGACGGGCTCTAATGCAACAAGGGCTATGTCGGGTTCCAAGAGACCAATTGTGTTAGGGGATTCTGTAATCCGAGGTACAGACAGATGTTTCTGTGGCCAGCAGAGAAAAAGCAGAATGGTGTGTTGCTTCCCTAGTGCCAGGATCAAGGATGTCTCAGAGAGGGTGCAGAATGTTCTCACGGGGGAGAGGGGCCAGCAGGAGGTCATCGTCCACATTGGAACCAACGTCATAGGAAGGGAAAAGGTTAAGGTTCTGAAGGGAGATTACAGAGTTAGGCAGGAATTTAAAAAGGAGGTCCTCGAGAGTAGTAATATCTGGATTACTCCCAGTGCTACAAGCTAGTGAGGGCAGGAATAGGAGGATAGAGCAGATGAATGCATGGCTGAGGTGCTGGTGTATGGGAGAAGGATTCACACTTTTGGATCATTAGAATCTATTCTGGGGTACAAGTGACCTGCACAAGAAGGATAGATTGCACCTAAATTGGAAGGTGATTAATATACTGGCAGGGAGATTTCTAGACCTGCTCGGGAGGATTTAAACTAGTAAGGTGGGGGGTGGGACCCAGGGAGATAGTGAGGAATAAGATCAATCTGAGATCAGAAGCGAGTCAAACAGTCAGGGCAGGCAGGGACAAAGCAGAGAACAAGGTAGGACTGATAAATAAACTGCATTTATTTAAATGCAAGGGGCCTAACAGGGAAGGCAGATGAACTCAGGGCATGGTTAGGAACATGGGACTGGGATATCATAGTAATTACAGAAACATGGTTCAGGGATGGGCAGGACTGGCAACTTAATGTTCCAGGATACAAATGCTACAGGAAGGATAGAAAGGGAGGCAAGAGAGGAGGGGGAGTGGCACTTTTGATCAGGGATAGCATTACAGCTGTGCTGAGGGAGGATATTCCCAGAAATACATCCAGGGAAGTTATTTGGGTGGAAGTGAGAAATAAGAAAAGGTTGATCACCTTTTTGGGATTGTATTATAGACCCCCTAATAGTCAGAGGGAAATTGAGAAACAAATTTGTAAGTAGATTTCAGTTATCTGTAAGAATGATAGGGTGGTTATGGTAGGGAATTTTAACTTTCCAAACATAGACTGGGACTGCCATAGTGTTAAAGGTTTAGATGGTGAGGAATTTCTTAAGTGTGTACAAGACAATTTTCTGATTCAGTATGTGGATGTACCTACTAGAGAAGGTGCAAAACTTGACCTACTCTTGGGAAATAAGTCAGGGCAGGTGACTGAGGTGTCAGTGGGGGAGCACTTTGGGGCCAGCGACCATAATTCTATTAGTTTTAAAATAGTGATGGAAAAGGATAGACCAGATCTAAAAGTTGAAGTTCTAAATTGGAGAAAGGCCAATTTTGACGGTATTAGGCAAGAACTTTCAAAAGCTGATTGGGGGCAGATGTTCTCAGTTAAAGGGACAGCTGGAAAATGGGAAGCCTTCAGAAATGAGATAACGAGAATCCAGAGAAAGTATATTCCTGTCAGGGTGAAAGGGAAGGTTGGTAGGTATAGGGAATGCTGGATGACGAAAGAAATTAAGGGATTGGTTAAGAAAAAAATGAAGCATGTGTATGGTATAGACAGGATAGATTGGGTATACCCTGTGGAGAAGGATATGGAAGATATAGACTGTCGGGAAATAGATGGTGACTTCTTGAACAATGTCTATATTACAGAGGAGGAAGTGCTGGATGTCTTGAAACATAAAAAGGTGGATAAATCCCCAGGACCTGATCAGGTGTACCCCAGAACTCTGTGGGAAGCTAGAGAAGTGATTGCTGGGCCTCTTGCTGAGATATTTGTGTTATCAATTGTCACAGGTGAGGTGTTGGAAGACTGAAGGTTGGCTAATGTGGTGCCACGGTTTAAGAAGGGTGGTAAGGACAAGCCAGGGAACTATAGACCAGTGAGCCTGACGTCGGTGGTGGGCAAGTTGTTGGAAGGAACCCTGAGGGACAGGATGTAGATGTATTTGGAAAGGCAAGGACTGATTCGGGATAGTCAGCATGGCTTTGTGCGTGGGAAATTATGTCTCACAAACTTGATTGAGTTTTATGAAGAAGTAACAAAGAGGATTGATAAGGTCAGAGCAGTAGATGTGATCTATATGGACTTCAGTAAGGCATTCAACAAGGTTCCCCATGGGAGACTGATTAGCAAGATTAGATCTCATGGAATACAGGGAGAACTAGCCATTTGGATACAGAACTGGCTCAAAGGTAGAAGACAGAGGGTGGTGATGGAGGGTTGTTTTTCAGACTGGAGGTCTGTGACCAGTGGAGTGCCACAAGATTCAGTGCTGGGTCCTCTACGTTTCGCCATTAAAATAAATGATTTGGATGTGAGCATAAGAGATACAGTTAGTAAGTTTGCAGATGACACCAAAATTGGAGGTGTAGTGGACAGTGAAGAAGGTTACCTCAGATTACAATGGGATCTTGATCAGAGGGGCCAATGGGCTGAGAAGTGGCAGATGGAGTTTAATTCAGATAAATGCGAGGTGCTGCATTTTAGGAAAGCAAATGTTAGCAGGACTTATACACTTAATGGTAAGGTCCTGGGGAGTGTTGCTGAACAAAGAGACCTTGGAGTGCAGGTTCATAGCTCCTTGAAAGTGGAGTCCCGGGTAGATAGGATAGTGAAGAAGGCGTTTGGTATGCTTTCCTTTATTGGTCAGAGTATTGAGTACAGGGGTTGGGAGGTCATGTTGCAGCTGTACAAGACATTGGTTAGGCCACTGTTGGAATATTGCCTGAAATTCTGGTCTCCTTCCTATCAGAAAGATGTTGTGAAACTTGAAATGGCTCAGAAAAGATTTACAAGGATGTTGCCAGGTTGGAGGATTTGAGCTACAGGGAGAGTCTGAACAGGCTGTGGCTGTTTTCCCTGGAGCGTTGGAGGCTGAGGGGTGACCTTGTAGAGGTTTATAAAATCATGAGGGGCATGGATAGGATAAATAGACAAGGTCTTTTCCCTGGGGTGGGGGAGTCCAGAACTAGAGGGCGTAGGTTTAGGGTGAGGGGGGAAACGTTTAAAAGAGACCTAAGGGACAACTTTTTCACACAGAGGATGGTGTGTGTATGGAATGAGCTGCCAGAGGAAGTGGTGGAGGCTGGTACAATTGCAACACTTAAAAGGCAATAGGAAGGGTTCTTGGGATATGGGCTGGGTGCTGGCAAATGGGACTGGATTAGATTGGGATATCTGGTTAGCATGGATGAGTTGGACTTTAGGGTCTGTTTCCGTGCTGTATATCTCTATGACTCTATGACTCTGTATTTGCCAGCCTATGTGAAAAGGAATGTTTTCACAACCTCCAGAGTAATTGGAGCTCGGTGTAGATTTGTACCATCTGCTGCAGGGTACCCAGCTTCTGTACAGCACAGAGACAGATGGAGTGACAGTAATGGTCATTTACAGCTTAAAACATAACTCTCACTTGTTGGAAACATGCTCTGATGCTGATCCATAGGGAATGACAGTGTGAAGTATTCTTGTTAGTAACTAAACTCCTCACAGAATCACTACAGTCAGCAGGTGGTCATTCAAATCAACTCGTCCATCCCCACTCTCCAAACCAGCATTTCGACTCAGTGCCAATCTCTGACCTTTAACCCTGCACATTTTTTTCTATTCAAATTATCATCCAATGCTCCATTTGAATGTCTCAATTGAACCTGCCTCAGCGATATTTCCAGTCGGTACATTCCGGACTAATTGCTGTGTGAAAGTGTTTTCTCAGATTAGACTTGCTTCTTTTGCAGATTATTTTAAATCTGTGTTTGTCGATAACTCACCCAGCACCATGTTCACTCCAGCAATGGCCAACACCGGTGAGGCCTCTTCTGGAATACTGTGTCCAGTTCTGGTTGTCCTGTCGTAGGAAGGGTATTATTAATCTGGAGACAGTTCAGAAGAGATTTACCAGAATAGAAGGTTTGAACTTTAAGGAGAGGCTGGATCAGCTGGAAAATTTCACTGGATCATAAATGGTTGAGGGGTGACCTTATAAAAGTTTATAAAATAATGAGAGGCATAGAGAGCATTAATAGTAGTTGTCTTTTCCCTAGAGTGGGTGACTTCAAGGCACATTTTTAAGGGGCGAGGAGAGAGATTTTAAAAAGGCATGAGAGGTAAATGTTTTACACCAGAGAGTGGTTCGCGTGTGGAATGGAATTTCAGAGGAAGTGATGGATGCGGATGCAGTTCCAATGTTTAAAATGTGGCTAAGTACGTGAATAGGAAAGGTTTCCAGGTACATAAATCCTTGGAAGTTGCTACCCAGGTCAATAAGATTGTTAAGAAGGCATACGGTGTGTTGGCTTTTATTGGGAGAGGGATTAAGTTTCAGAGCCACGAGGTCATGCTGCAGCTGTACAAAACACCTGAAGTATTGCATACAGTTCTGGTCACCGCATTACAGGAAGGGTGTGGAAGCTTTGGAAAAGGTTCAAAGGAGATTTACTGGGATGTTGCCTGGTATGGAGGGAAGGTCTTACGAGGAAAGGCTGAGGGAACTGAGCTGTTTTCGTTGGAGAGAAGAAGGTTGAGAGGTGACTAAATCGAGACATATAAGATAATCAGAGGGTTAGATAGGATGGACAGGGAGAGCCTTTTTCATCAGATGGTGAAGGCTAACACAAGGGGACATAGCTTTAAATTGAAGGGTGATAGCTCTAGGACAGAGGTCAGAGGTAGTTTCTTTACTCAGAAAGTAGTAGAGGGTGGAGTGGCCTCACTCCAATATTAAGGGATATTTAAATGCGTATTGGAGATACATATGGATAATAATGGAACGGTGTAGGTTAGATGGGCATGAGTTAATTTCACAGATCGACACAACATCGAGGGGCGAAGGGCCTGTACTGTACTGTAAGGTTCGATGTTCTATGTTTATAGGGATTATGGGCCAGAAACAGGCATCTGGGTCAAGTTTAGTTTGGGATTATGTTCAGCACGAACTGATTGGACTGAAAGGTCTGTTTCTGTGCAGTATGACTCTATAATCAGGCATGAGATTTTCACGTTACAGGGAGCTGGGTAGAGGGAGCTGGGTAGAGGGAGCTTGGTACAGGGAGCTGGGCACAGGGAGCTGGGTACAGGGAGCTGGGTACAGGGAGCTGGGTACGGGGAGCTGGGTAGATGAGCTGGGTACAGGGTGCTGGGCACGGGGAGCTGGATACAGGGAGCTGGGTATGGGGAGCTGAGTAGAGGGAGCTGGGTACAGGGAGTTGGGTACAGGAGCTGGGTATGAGGAGCTGGGTACAGGGAACTGGGTACAGGGAGCTGGGTACAGGGAGCTTGGTACAGGGAGCTGGGCACGGGGAGCTGGGTACAGGGAGCTGGGTAGAGGGAGCTGGGTACGGGGAGCTGGGTAGAGGGAGCTGGGCACGGGGAGTTGGATACAGGGAGCTGGGTATGGGGAGCTGAGTAGAGGGAGCTGGGTACAGGGAGCTGGGTACGGGGAGCTGGGTACGAGGAGCTGGGTACAGGGAGCTTGGTACAGGGAGCTGGGCACGGGGAGCTGGGTAGAGGGAGCTGGGTTGAAACAACACATTTCCATTCGGCTGGTGTTCAGTGCCTTGTGAAAGCACTCGGGTATAAATCACTCGGGTATAAATCACTCGGGTATAAATCACTCGGGGATAGAGCACTCGGGTATAAATCACTCGGGTATAAATCACTCGGGTATAAACCACTCGGGTATAGAGCACTCGGGTATAAACCACTTGGGTATAAATCACTCGGGGATAGAGCACTCGGGTATAAATCACTCGGGTATAAACCACTCGGGTATAAATCACTCGGGTATAAATCGCTCGGGGATAGAGCACTTGGGTATAAATCACTCGGGGATAGAGCACTCGGGTATAAATCACTCGGGTATAAACCGCTCGGGTATAAATCACTCGGGTATAAATCACTCGGGTATAAACCGCTCGGGTATAAATCACTCGGGTATAAATCACTCGGGTATAAACCGCTCGGGTATAAAGCACTCGGGTATAGAGCACTTGGGTATAAATCACTCGGGTATAAATCACTCGGGTATAAACCGCTCGGGTATAAATCACTCGGGTATAGAGCACTCGGGTATAAAGCACTCGGGTATAAATCACTCGGGTATAAAGCACTCGGGTATAAACCGCTCGGGTATAAAGCACTCGGGTATAAACCGCTCGGGTATAAAGCACTCGGGTATAAAGCACATACAGATCAGAAACCCAGGCAATGGTCTCACAATTCAAATATTCAGAAACAGTTTGGCTGCTTCCACAGGATCTCTGTCCAAGATTTACTCAGCAGCTGCTCCTCTTTAGGTCTATGGCCCCTAGATTCTCACGGGAGGATTGCAGGAATTTACACTGAGCAGAGACATGAGGTTTGCTATTTTCCTCTTGAATTCAGCGCTGATGTGTGAGAGGTAACCCTAGCATTCTGGAAGATTAGATTGCTGAATGTTGCAGTGAGCGGGAGAACCTGCTTTCTTATGCTTTATTCCTGTTGGAATGGTGTTTGAGAATGAAGCCTTCCTCTGAGCTACTGTTTGTTTATTGAGCCAAAGGCTGTCTCTTGTCTTCCTCATGCCCTCACATTTCTCTCTTCCACTTTCTCTAACTCCAGTCCATCATCATTCCATTTCTCTGCCTTTTCCTCCATGTCTTTGAGTCAGAGTCTGTTGCCAAGTTCACGTTTGTGGGTGATACCAATGTAGGTGGGAAGGCAAGTGATGAGGATGAGATGGAGAGTGTGCAGAGGGATGCGGACAGGATGTAGGAAGTGTGAGGTGATGCACTATGCATTTAGAATAGTGAAGTGAACATTATTGAAATGGAGATAAACTGCACAAAACTACAGAACAGGAAAGTGGGAGTCCTCATCCAGGAAGCACAAAAAGCTGCATCTAAGTTTGTCAAGTAATAGGGAAGGCAAATGGAATGGTGGCCTTTCTTTCCAGGGAATAGAATATAATAACAGTGAGATTTTGCTAAATCTGTGAGTAATGTGAACAGTTTTGATTCCCTTATCGAAGGAAGGATATCCGAGCACAGAAGGTAGTCAGAGAAGGTTCACTCCGTTATTCCCGGGTATGCCTGGATTTTCTGATGAGGAGAGGTCGCATTGTTTGGGTTATACTTTGTGGAGTTTAGAAGAATAAGTGGTGACTTTACTGAAGTATACAAGGTCCTAAGGGGACTTGGCAGATTGGATGTGGAGAGGATGGTTCCCCTTTTGGGAGAGTCTAAGACCAGAGGGCATTGTCTGATAAAGGCTCACACATTTCAGACAGAGATGAGGAGGAATTTCCTTTCTCAGACAGTAGTGTATCTGGGGAGTTCTTTACCGCAGAGGTTGGGTCATTAGAAGTTTTCAGTGAAGGAGAATTGAGAGAGAGGTTGGAAAGGCAGGAAAGTGGCGTTGAGGATTAGTGTATCAGCCATGATCTGGTGGAGCAGATGGGCTGAATGGCCTCCTCCTGCTCCTGTATCTAATGGTCTCTACCCCTGCACCATCGACTCACTGGCTGCCTCTTTGTTTAGTCTCTTTATCGTCACCTGCTTCGCTTCAACACCAGGTGACGTTGAGAAATCTGTGATGTAGAATGTGGTTTAGTCAGTCGCTGCACCACATCCAAGGTAGGGGAAGGAAAGTACAGCTGAACCTGACTCCCTTCGACATCTTCTTACTGAAACAGAGCAGAACTGGTCTGGAATAACTTTTTACTGAAGTTGAAAGTTTGAAATAATCATCTTCAAATCTGCATTCATTTTCAGATGTTCAAAGAATGAAGCACAAAGTAGAACTGGGCTGTAAACTTCGAAGTTAGAATTATTTGAAGTGCAAAGCAATTTAAGTTTATGTTGTGTAAAATCTCTGTGCTTTTTGAAGGCATGTTTGGAACGACATTATAGAAACTCACGCCATTACATCGGTCAGTGAGTGCTGCTCCCAACAAACCTCAGTATCTCCCTCAGTTACCCTCTTATCAAGATACGTTCAGATGCAGATACTAACTGTATTTAAATGAATACCTAACTGGCAGAATGTTCATCCAAAACCTTAACTTTGTTAGCCTGTTTAGCAGCTGGAGTTCGTTATCATTATCCACCTCCTTAGCACCGGGCGATAAAATCGTTAAAATGCCAGTAAATGTCAATTTCACTGTAATTTCAAACAGAGAGGTTTGGCACTTACAACAAATTAATGCACCTGCCTCTGTGCAACTGGAAACCAGAATTATCCTTTTGATAATCAGAAAGGACGCCTTCACACTTGAATATATATTTTGCTGAAGTTGTTGAGCTCATCACCCAAGGGGCAATCACGCTTGAGAATGGAACATGCCTCTATTTTAAGCTCCTTCATCAGAGCGGACTATTGTGAAAATAATTACAGTGCAGGCAGTGAAATCAAACTGCTCAGCTCTGTCCAAGCAAGAGGCTTGAGTCATGAAAGCATAACACCGGCCTCCCACAGTAACCCCACAGCACTTCCCAAACGAATTTCAAAATGTCAATTGATGCAGAATTGGAGGCATTGTTCCTGTGTGATGGGCTCACATTGTGGGTAAGAACAGATTTTCTCATGGGGACATCTGGATTCAAATTGTGGTCCCCAGCAAGAGACGCCACTGGGCAGAACCTGAACAGAAATCGGCTCAGGGCCATTTCTGTGTTTCCACAGAGTTTGTTTATTTGGTCTGGGCCAACTGCACAAACATTCAATGCAACAGTCACCTTGATGGCCACAAGGATGGAATGATCCTCATTAACACTGTACCTCACTAACACTGTACCTCACTAATGCTGTACCTCACTAACACTGTACTTCATTGACATCATGCCTCATTAACACTGTACCTTACCAACATGGTGCCTCACTAACACTGTACCGCACTAACACTGTGCCTCACTAACACTGTACCACACTAACACTGTGCCTCACTGATGCTGTATCTCACTAACACTGTACTTCATTGACATCGTGTCTCACTAACACTGTACCTCACCAACACTGCACCTCACTAACATTGTACATCACCAACACTGTACCTCTCTAACACTGTACCTCACTAACACTGTGCCTCACTGACACTGTACCTCACCAACACTGTACCTCACTAACACTGTACCTCACTAACACTGTGCCTCACCAACACTGTACCTCACTAACACTGTACCTCACCAACAGGGTGCCTCACTAACACTGTACCTCACAAACACTGTGCCTCACTAACACTGTGCCTCACCAACACTGTACCTCACCAAAAGGGTGCCTCACTAACACTGTACCTCACAAACACTGTGCCTCACTAACACTGTGCCTCACCAACACTGTACCTCACTAACACTGTACCTCACCAAAAGGGTGCCTCACTAACACTGTACCTCACAAACACTGTGCCTCACTAACACTGTACCTCACCAACAGGGTGCCTCACTAACACTGTACCTCACCAACACTGTACCTCACAAACACTGTGCCTCACTAACACTGTACCTCACCAACACTGTACCTCACAAACACTGTGCCTCACTAATACCGTACCGCACTAACACTGTACCTCACAAACATGGTGCCACACTAACATGGTGCCTCACTAACACTGTACCTCACTAACACTGTACCTCACGAACAGGGTGTCTCACTAACACTGTACCTCGCTAACACTGTACTTCACTAACACTGTGCCTCATTAACATTGTACCTAACTAAAATTGTATCACACTAACACTGTACCTCACTAACACCGTGCCTCACTAACACTGTACCTCACAGTGGGCGGCACGGTGGGCGGCACGGTGGCACAGTGGTTAGCACTGCTGCCTCACAGCGCCTGAGACCCGGGTTCAATTCCTGACTCAGGTGACTGACTGTGTGGAGTTTGCACGTTCTCCCCGTGTCTGCGTGGGTTTCCTCCGGGTGCTCCGGTTTCCTCCCACAGTCCAAAGATGTGCGGGTCAGGTGAATTGGCCATGCTAAATTGCCCGTAGTGTTAGGTAAGGGGTAAATGTAGGGGTATGGGTGGATTGCACTTCGGTGGGTCGGTGTGGACTTGTTGGGCCGAAGGGCCTGTTTCCACACTGTAAGTCTAATCTAATCTGTAAGTCTAATCTAATCTAATCTCACCAACACTGTGCCTCAGTAACATGATGCCTCACTAATACTGTACCTCATCAACACTGTACCTCATAACACTGTACCTCACTAACACTGTACCTCACCAACACTGTACCTTACTAACATGGTGCCTCTCTAACACTGTGCCTCACTAACACTGTACCTCACTGACACTGTACCTCACTAACATGGTGCCTCACTAACACTGTATCTCAACAACACTGTACCTCACTAACACTGTACCTCACTAACAATGTGCCTCGCTAACACTGTACCTCACTAACACTGTACCTCACTAACAATGTGCCTCGCTAACACTACTTCACTAACATGGTGCCTCATGTTAGTGAGATGCCATGTTAGTGATGTATAGTGTTAGTGAGGCACAGTGTTAGTGAGACACAGTGTTTGTGTGGTACAGTGTTAGTTCGGTACGGTAAATGTGAGGCACAGTATTAGTGAGGTACATTGTTAGTGCGGTACAGTGTAAGTGAGGCACAGTGTTAGTGCGGTACAGTGTTAGTGAGGTACACTGTTAGTGAGGCACAGTGTTAGTAAGGTACAGTGCTACTGAGGTACCATGTTAGTGAGGTACAGTGCTAGTGAGGCACCATGTTAGTGAGGTACAGTGTTAGTGAGGTACAGTGTTAGTGCGGTACAGTGCTAGTGAGGCACCATGTTAGTGAGGTACAGTGTTAGTGAGGTACAGTGCTAGTGAGGCACCATGTTAGTGAGGTACAGTGTTAGTGAGGTACAGTGTTGGTGAGGTACAGTGTTAGTGAGGCACCATGTTAGTGAGGTACAGTGTTAGTGAGGTACAGTGTTGGTGAGGTACAGTGTTAGTGAGGCACCATGTTAGTGAGGCACAGTGTTAGTGAGGCACAGTGTTAGAGAGGCACAGTGTTAGTGAGGTACAGTGTTAATGTGGCACAGTGTTAGTGCGGTACAGTGCTAGTGAGGCACCATGTTAGTGAGGTACAGTGTTAGTGAGGTACAGTGCTAGTGAGGCACCATGTTAGTGAGGTACAGTGTTAGTGAGGTACAGTGTTGGTGAGGTACAGTGTTAGTGAGGCACCATGTTAGTGAGGTACAGTGTTAGTGAGGTACAGTGTTGGTGAGGTACAGTGTTAGTGAGGCACCATGTTAGTGAGGCACAGTGTTAGTGAGGCACAGTGTTAGAGAGGCACAGTGTTGGTGAGGTACAGTGTTAGTGAGGCACCATGTTAGTGAGGTACAGTGTTAGTGAGGCACAGTGTTAGAGAGGCACAGTGTTAGTGAGGTACAGTGTTAATGTGGCACAGTGTTAGTGAGACACCATGTCGGTGAGGTATGTGTTAGTATAGTGCAGTGTTAGTGCGTTACAGTGTTAGTGCGGCACAGTGTTTGTGAAGCACCATGTTGGTGAGGTACAGTGTTAGTGAGGCACAGTGTTAGTGTGGTACAGTGTTAGTGAGGTACAGTGTTAGTGAGGCACCATATTGGTTAGATACAGTGTTAGTGAGACACCATGTTGGTTAGATACAGTGTTAGTGAGACACCATGTTGGTGAGGTATGTGTTAGTGCAGTGCAGTGTTAGTGCGTTACAGTGTTAGTGCGGCACAGTGTTTGTGAAGCACCATGTTGGTGAGGTACAGTGTTAGTGAGGCAGAGTGTTAGTGAGGCACAGTATTAGTGTGGTACAGTGTTAGTGAGGTACAGTGTTAGTGAGGCACCATATTGGTTAGATACAGTGTTAGTGTGGGACAGTGTTAGTGAGACACCATGTTGGTGAGGTATGTGTTAGTGCAGTACAGTGTTAGTGTGGTACAGTGTTAGTGCGATACAGTGTTACTGAGATACAGTGTTAGTGAAGCACCATGTTGGTGAGGTACAGTGTTAGTGATGTACAGTGTTAGTGAGACACATTGTTAGTGAGGCACCACGTGAGTGAAGTACAATGTTGGTGAGGCACCATGTTAGTGATGTACAGTGTTAGTGAGGCACAGTGTTAGTGAGGTACAGTTAGTGTGGTTCAGTGTTAGTCATGTACAGTATTAATGAGGCACAGTGTCAGTGAGGTACAGTGTTAGTGAGGTACGGTGTTAATGAGGCACCATGTTAGTAAAGTTAGTAAAACCTGGTCGTCAACCTCGCTAACTTATTCCGGGTAATTTTCACTGTACACTTACTGAAACAAATTGCAAAGTTACAGTCTGGGCTGCCTGCTTAGGAATGTTTTGAGTGGTCAGGCCTAGTCCATAACAATGTTTTCATTCTTCCCTTTTCCTTCTGTTCTTTTCATTTCTTTTTTTTCTATTGTTTTTCTTTCTTTTGGAGCCTTTTGGGATGGGTCCGTTGGCTAAGTCAGCGTGGCAGTTCGAGTGTGGAATAGCAGCTCCTCCTGGTGTTCATGGCTGGTGGTGACAGCCAACTTTCAAGATGGCAGCAGCAGCAAGACAACATCAAGACAACACCAGCAAGAGCAGCTGGAGTAGGACTATGGAGGGTGGCTGGAGGAGGACTATGGAGGGTGTTTGGAGGAAGACTATGGAGGGTGTTTGGAGGAAGACTATGGAGGGTGTTTGGAGTAGGACTCTGGAGGGTGTTTGGAGGAAGACTATGGAGGGTGTTTGGAGGAAGACTATGGAGGGTGTTTGGAGGAAGACTATGGAGGGTGTTTGGAGGAGGACTCTGGAGGATGACTGGAGGAGGACTATGGAGGGTGTTTGGAGGAGGACTATGGAGGGTGACTGGAGGAGGACTCTGGAGGGTGTTTGGAGGAGGATTCCTGGAGCAGCAGTGGCCTGGTCTGGCAGTGGAGTCGGGGATTCCCGGTTGCTGTAGGCCTCAAATGGGAACCCATGGCATTGGCAAGCCAGTGGGGCTGTAGTAATGGCAGCTTGGTGTTCCAGGAATTGGGAGTCCTGGCTTCAGTGTGGGGAGGTTTCAGCATGGGACCGACATTGGGATTGCATTGGTGATGTGGTACCAGCGGGGAAGGGATTACACCTAATGAGAGGTGACTCCTACATTGATGTATCCAGTGCAGGCAGTGGTGAGGCAGCGGAGGACGGGCAGTAGTGTAGGTATCGCTGGTCAGTACAAACCACATGAATCCCCTCCTCCACCCTACCCCATCCCAGCCCCCAACCACCTCAACATGAGTGAAATGATTGTGTTTAATTTTCTCTAAAGGTTCACTGGTTAAGGTGTGAGAGTTTTGTGTTTAGTACATTGTTTAACGACTGTATTAATGTGAGCCAGGGTAATATCAGATAAAGAATTAAACTTTTGAGTTTGTTAAGCTGTAGATTGTTTGAACAACCATGGGGACAGGATGTGTTGAAATGGTCATTATTTGTCAAGCTTGCTCAGAATTTTTCAAGGCGGTATTTGTAGATTATCTTGTTGTACAGTCTGTTTTGCACAATGCCCCAATGGGGAACCCAAGGCAGCAATCCTGATTTTGATATTCCTCTGTTCATTGTTGGGAAATGTCAGTTTGAATCAGCACCGTTTACTGAACCTGTGCCAACAGGACGAGTTATTCTTGTCCAAACCTTGTTCATGTTTCTACTCCAGACGGGGCAGCACGTCTTGTCCAGTGCGACCGACAAGAAACCCAAAAAAATGCCCAAGAATGTGACAAAGCACTCCTCCTTCCAGCCAAATGGGAGTGATAGGGGAGCGAGGCAGGAAGCCTAGGGTCAATGGATGACTCAGTCTGTAAGACCATAAGGCCATTCAGCCCCTCAAACCTGCTCCACCATTCTGTAAGATCGTGGCTAATCCGACATTCTTCCTGCCCTTTCCCTGTAACCCTGGATTCTCCGATTGATTCAAGAATCTGTCTCAGCCTTAAATATACACACAGACTCCGCCCCCACAGCTCTCTCTGAGACAAGGAGTTCCAAAGGCTCACAATCCATATCCCAGTCTGTAATTGGTGCCTCTTTATTGTGAGACTATGCCCTCCAGTCCTAGAGGGTACACTCCACCAGGACTTACTGCCCACTGCCATCCTCAGCGTCACTTTGCCTGCCAATCACAGACTGGTGCCTTCCAACAGCAGCAGGCGGACTGTGTGAGAGACTAACCCATCCCCAATGGTTGTGATCCTTCAGCCATTCATCTCCACCCGACTCCAGCTCTCCCGCCATGAGCTGGTGGAACGATGCAGCGACAAAGTCAACTTTGTCATCTGACATTTAAACAGCGGAATCCAGTGAACTGATGGGATTCACTGAGGGACTTCTACTGAAGGTGTTTTAATGAAAGCCGTGTTTACCTGAAAAATAATTACAGCAATAAAACTCTGAGGGGTCCTTTGGGACACCAAAGAGAAATAAACGTTATAATGTTTGATCAAAGGGAGCTGCAGCCGCAGGTTTTGCTCACACAGTTAGACTGAGGTAGAGAATCACAGAATCAGACTGGACAGAAGAGGCTCTTCGGCCCATTGAGTTTATACTCCCCATTATACACTACTCCCTATGCTGGCCCCACTTTCCCACAATAAGCTTGTAGCTTTGAATGCTATGACATTCCCTTCTTTACCAGTATGTATGGAAACTAGTGAGAGTGGGTCATATCTTTTTGTGGCCAAATGGTGTTCATGTATCCTGGTGGCTAATTTCCTGCTGGTTTGTCTGATGTTCGTTCGTTTTGCTGGTGGTACCTGATGGATCCTTTAGGTTCATTAGTCGCTGATTAAGTGTGTTGGTAGATTTGTGGGCTACCATGATGCCAAGGGGTCAGAGTAGTCTGGAAGTCATTTCTGATGTGTCTTTGATGTAACGTAATGTGGCTATACTTTTAGGTTGCATTGTGTCTGCTATTTGGGCTTTTTTCTGAGGAATCAGTGAACTATGTTTATTGGGCATCCGGTTTTCTTGAATACATTGTATAATTGTTTTTTCTGTTGTTTGTAGTTCCTGGGGGCTGCAGTGTGATGGAGCTGTTTGAAATAATATCCTGATGCAGCTCCATTTGTGGGTGTTGGGACGGTTGCTTCTGACGTTAAGTATTTGGTCTGTATGTGTTGTTTTCCTGTAGACGTTGGTTCAAAGCTCTCTGTTAACTGTACATTCAACTGTCGGAATGGGAGTCTGTTGTTGTTCCCTTCTTTGTTTGTGAATTTTATACCTGTCGGGATATTGTTGATGGTGTTGTATATTTCCTGTAATTTGTTCTGTTTTGTGATCACAAAGGTGTCATCTACATAGCGGACTACGCAGACCCCTTGGCATCATGGTAGCCCACAAACTTACCAACTCACCTAAACAGCAACTAATGAATCTAAAGGATCCATTAGATACTACCAACAAAACTAATGTCATTTACACAATACCATGCAAGAACTATACAAAAAACACTACATTGGACAAACAAGCAGAAATTTGCCACCAGGATACATCAACACCATCTGGCCATGAAAAGGCATAACCCACTATCACTAGTTTCCACAGATACAGACAAAGGAGGACACCATTTTGACTGGGACAACACACACATCCTCGGACAGGTGAAACAAAGACACGCATGAGAATTCTCGGAGGCGCGGTATTCTAAGTAGAACTCCATCAATAAACACATCGATTTAGGCCCTATCTCCCTTTCCTTGAAAAAAGAACTGGAAATGACATCACCCACCTTAAGAAACCCAGACCTATCGATAGAGGGAGGACATACCACCAGCACTTCACTGGAGACTCACACTGATGATGTTACCTAGTCATGGTGACGAAACGTCTGAAAACAAACCTTCCAACTCAGCGAGCTAACTTACAGACTTATTGCTAACATCTTATTGGGTTAAAAACCTAACAGTAGAGCCTGTGGAATTCTCTGCTGCAGAAAGTGCCTGAGACCAAACATTGAATGTTTTCAGAAAGGAGTTAGAGATAGTTCCTAGTGCTAAAGGGATCAAAGGTCATGGGGAGAAAGCAGGTAAGGGACTGAGCTGGATAATCAGCCGCGATCATATTGAATGGCAGAGCAGGCTTGAAGGGCCGAATGGCCTACTTCTGCTCTGATATTCTATGTTTCTACGATTGTTTTGGTTCCTGATTCAATACAAAGATGTACGTCAGCACAATAAAGCCGTGAGGTAAAACCTCCTTGAAGAGATAGTCTGTCCTGTCATTGTTGGCTCATGCTGTGTGCAACGTAACTCCGGTCAATCAAAAGGTCAAACAATAAAAATCTAATGACCATGCAGAGCTCTGCCATTTAAAATGTCACTCTGAACGTCAACCGTTCTGATCCGCCAATTCCTTCAGCATTTCCTTTGACAAGAGCATGTTTAAAGTTTAATGTTCACTGCAGTACCATGGAGATACCACTGCTGTTAACATTTAATGCGCAAAGTCATTAAAGTGGAGTCAGTTAATGAGCATTGTGGGAACAATTATCACATGAACTGTTTGGGTGATAATTTAGTTGATGGATCATTTGTCTGACGTAGAATTTGCCCATTTTTCAACTTGCATTGTCCCCAGAATCACAATTAATTCATAAAATTGCTTGCTTTGATTTAATATGCATTTTATTTTACATTATCACTGTATTGTTACTGCCGTCCTTAAAGAAATGAGGTCAGAGAGTCAGAGAGGTCTGCAGCACAGAGCAAGGCCCTTCAGCCCATCAGGTTTGCACCAGTCACAAACAAGCACCTAATTATTCTCATCCGATTTCCCAGCACTTGGCCCATTGCCCTGTGTGTCAGTGCAGCCAGACTCTGGAAGATAGGAAGAAACATGGACCATTCAACAAGTTGAGCCAGTAATAAATATGATTGAGGCCGATTGGACCTCTCACTATCATTTACCTACTCCATCCCAATAGCCCTGTATACCAATGGGAACCAGAAATCTATCAATCTCTATCCAAACACTGAGCCTTCCCAGCCCTCTATGATGGGAATTCCAAAGGGTCACAATTCTCTGAGTAAAAATCATCCCAGACTTTTTCTTTATATAGGTATTTTTATTTGAAATTTAACATTTTTACAAGTTTACAAAAATAAACAAAACTCTCAAGTACAAACATTGATATACAATTAAATCTTAAATAAATAATAACCATAATTTGACAAAAGAAAAATACCAAGAAAGAAAAAAAACCAAATTACTAATAATTAATAATAACTAATCTAACCTACAACTAACCAGAGTGTACCAGACTTTATTTTTAAAAGATGCCCCTGATTATAGCCTTTCCCAATCCAGGTATAACAACTTACCTCCATCTCCCTTTAACTATTTTGTAAGTTTCAATGAGGTCACCTCTCATTCTTCAAAACTCTCGAGAACACAGGCCCAGTTTGTTCACTCTGTCTCACTGTCCGAGGAACAAGTCTGAGGAACCTTCACTGTCCTCCCTATGCTGTAATAACATCTTTCCTGAGATAAAGTGACCAAACCTACAAACAGTATTCCCACTTGTTGTGGGAGTCCTTTTTAAGTTTATAAGATTGTGAATGGCACGGATAGAGTGGAAAGTATGAGGCTTTTCCCAGCGTGGAGGGATCAATTACTAGGGGACACAGGTTCAAGGTGAGAGGGCACAAGTTTAAAAGAGATGTGCAAGGTATGTTTTTCACACAAAGGGCGGTGGGTGTGGAATGCGCTGCCAGAGGGAAGGGGGAAGCAAATACAATAGCAGCATTTAAGAAGCACCTGGACAAATACAGGAATAGGAAGGGAATAGAGGGATACGGATCCTGTGAGGGAAGACAGTTTTAGTATGGAAGGGCAAAATGCATCAGTACAGTCTTGAAGGGCCAAAGGGCCTGTTGCCGTGATGTATTGATCTTTGTTCTCTATTCTTTATTTCTGGTACCTGTCTCTGAAAACAGAATCAAAATAATCATTTGGCTTCTCCGCTATTTCTTTCATGCCCCATTATAAGTTCCCCGAACATTCATTGTAGCTAAATGTTACTTTTTTAGAGACCTATAAAAGCTTTACAGCCTGTTTTTATGTTTTTATTTGTTAAATTGTACTCATTTCCAATCTCCCTTTCCTTCTCAGTTCCTTGGGCCTCCTTTGTTGTACTGTAAACAACCTCCCAATCCTCAGAATTACAGCCATTTCAGGAAACTTTCATCCACCTTTTCTTTTGACTTTATGTAATCCTGAGCTTCCTTTATCAGTCACGGTTGGCGGACCGTTCGTTGAGTTTTTGCGTCTTGAAGGAAGGTAGAGTCACGTATGCCATGGACTAGTTGCCTGTGTAGAATGAATGTATTTGAATGTATTTTCCCAAACCACTTCTACTAATTTGTTCCTCATGTCATCATTTTCCTTTTTCAAATTTAGCAACGTTGCTTCACAATGAACATCTCACCACCAAACATCATGAAAAATTCGATATTATGCTCATTCATCCTGAAGGATTCTTTTACAATTTGTTCTCTCAACCTGAGAGCCTCCCTTACTAATGTTCTGATCCCATCACTTATTCTCAGGGCAATGCCACCTCCTTTCTCTTCTTCAAAAAAAACCAAAGAACTGCAGATGCTGGAAATCAGAAACAAAACCAGAAATTGTTGGATAAACTCGACAGGTCTGGCAGCATCTGTGGAGAGACAGCAGAGTTAATGTTTCAGAAGAAGGTCATTGGACCCAAAATCATCAGTATTCACTTAGGAACAGGACACTGTTGCTGATGTGAATATGGAATCACAAAAAATTAGAATGGATGCCCTGGAAATATGCAGGGAGGAGGTTTTGGGAATATTGGAAAGGATGAATATAGATAAGTCTCCTGGGCCTGATGGCATTTACCCCAGGATCCTATGGGAAGCTAGGGAGGAGATAGCAGAGCCATTGGCCTGGATTTTTATGTCGTCATTGTCTACGGGAATAGTACCAGAGGACTGGAGGATAGCGAATGTGGTCCCATTGTTCAAGAAAGGGAGTAGGGATAGCCCTAGTAACTATAGGCCAGTGAGTCTGACTTCAGTGGTGGGCAAAGTCTTAGAGAGAATGGTAAGGGATAAGATTTATGAACATCTGGGTAGGAATAACGTGATCAGGGATAGCCAGCATGGTTTTGTGAAGGGCAGGTCGTGCCTCACAAACCTTATTGAGTTCTTTGAGAAGGTGACTAAGGAAGTGGATGAGGGTAAAGCAGTAGATGTTGTGTATATAGATTTTAGTAAGGCGTTCGATAAGGTTCCCCATGGTAGGCTAATGCTAAAACTTCGGAGGTATGGCATTGAGGATACATTAGAGGTTTGGATTAGGAATTGGCTGGCTGGAAGGAGACAGAGGGTAGTAGTTGATGGATTATGTTCATCTTGGAGCGCAGTTACTAGCGGTGTACCACAAGGATCTGTTTTGGGACCATTGCTTTTTGTTATCTTTATAAATGATCTAGAGGAAGGACTTGAAAGCTGGGTAAGCAAGTTTGCGGATGACACAAAAGTCGGTGGAGTTGTGGATAGTGAGGAAGGAAGTGGTAGGTTACAGCGGGATATAGATAAGTTGCAGAGCTGGGCGGAAATGTGGCAAATGGAATTCAATGTAGCTAAGTGCGAAGTCGTTCACTTTGGTAGGAATAACAAGATGATGGATTACTGGGCTAATGGTAGGCTACTTGGTAGTGTGGATGAGCAGAGGGATCTTGGTGTCTATGTACACAGATCTCTGAAAGTTGCCACCCAGGTAAATAGTGCTGTGAGGAAGGCATATGGTGTACTGGGCTTTATTGGCAGAGGAATTGAGTTCCGGAGTCCTGAGGTCATGTTGCAGTTGTATAAGACTCTGGTGAGGCCTCATCTGGAGTATTGTGTGCAGTTTTGGTCGCCATACTATAGGAAGGATGTGGAAGCTTTAGAACGAGTGCAGAGGAGGTTTACCAGGATGTTGCCTGGAATGGTAGGAAAATCTTATGAGGAAAGGCTGAGGCACTTGGGGCTGTTCTCATTGGAGAAGAGAAGGTTTAGGGGAGATCTGATAGAAGTGTATAAGATGATTAGGGGTTTAGATAGGGTAGATACTAAGAACCTTTTACCGCTAATGGAGTCAGGTGTTACTAGGGGACATAGCTTTAAATTAAGGGGTGGTAGGTATAGGACAGATGTTAGGGGTAGATTCTTCACACAGCGGGTTGTGAGTTCATGGAATGCCCTGCCCGTATCAGTGGTGAACTCTCCTTCTTTATGGTCATTTAAGCGGGCATTGGATAGGCATTTGGAAGTTATTGGGCTAGTATAGGTTAGGTAGGATTCGGTCGGCGCAACATCGAGGGCCGAAGGGCCTGTACTGCGCTGTATCCTTCTATGTTCTATGTTCTATATGTTGCCATTCCTGCTGAGTTTATCCAACAATTTCTGATTTTGTTCTTTTTCCTTCTTGCCCGTCTTTCCCAAACACGGAATATCCTTGAATATTCAGCTCCCAGTCCTGGTCACCCTGCAGCCGGTTTCTATTATGATAGATCAGACCCCTGTATCTCGAATCCTGTTTATAGATTGCCTACCTGTTGCAAATGCTGCTTATATTCAGGCAGATTGCCCTCAATTTTGTTTTGTTTTTGGGACATCATTCTGTTTTCAGACCAGGCTCTATGCTTGGGTTTGTTTCTTCTGCCTCTCCCTAGCACCTTTTCAACTTCCTGTTACTAACCTTAAATTTTTCTGATTTGGGTTATCCGTCAGATTCTCACCCCCAACAAGCCAATTTAAACCCACCCCAACAGCACTAGCAAATCTCCCCTTGAGGATGTTAACCCCAGTCCCATTAAGGTGTAACCCATCAACTTGTACAGGACCCATCTGCCCCTGAACTGGTCCATCTGTCCCGGTCCTTTGATTGATGATTCCTGTGTTGGTGGGAATGGTACAGGTGGTAGCGAGGTGGTGGAGGGAGCTGGCGGTGTACGTGATGTTGGTGAGCCAGCTCAGGACTCTCTTTCAGTTATATCTTTTCTTGTTTGTATTGTTAAACAATTCAAAATGGCGCTGGATCGTGGCAGCAGTTCAAGGTGCTCACTATATTATTCATTGTGTTTCACTGTAAAATGTAAGTGACAAAAAATAAATAAATCATTCACCATTCATATTTCATAATTTTCATAATTTTTGCTTTTCAGGTCAATTGAATAGAAGTTGGATTTGAATCTAGCTACAAAATAATTTTATATAATCTGGTACAGTGTTAAAGCCAGGAGTGCATGACTAATACTCACTACTCCCAAATGGAATAACAAGCTACTGAGTTATAAACATGTCACTGCAAACCCAAAACAATCTGCTGTCAATTACTGGGCACAATTGGAAGGAGGTTTTCTGAGCTGGAACATGATGGATGAAGTGAGTTACTCAGGCAGAAGGCAAAGTGTTGGAAGGAAGCTGATGGTTTCTTCTTCATAAACAGTTACCACAGAGTGTCTCCCAAAGAATGGTGTTGTGTTAGAGACTGCCCAAGGAAGAACATTACCAGGACAACAGGAAGGAGCAAGATTCCTTCTCAGCTGAAGATGAAGGGGATGTGGAAGACGATGTGAATGCTATTGGATCAGACACCAACTACAGTCTTTGATTAGAGAATCACAAGAAAGCTCAGGATGCAGAGATCTTGAAGCAACGATGTTCATCAGATGATCTGGGCCCATGTTTCCTTGAATAGATTAAACATCACCAGAGACCATCAATACAAGGGTCAATTCAGAATAAACGTCTTCACCCAGACAGTGAGGAGAATGTGGAGCTCAATATGACAGGAAGCTGGGTTTCAGGGGAGACTGAATAGGTCAATGAGGGAGGAGGGAATGGAGGGAGGAGGGAATGGAGGGAGGAGGGAACGGAAGGTTATGGAGATGGCTTAGATGAGGAAAGGGGGGAGGAGGGTCGCATGGAGAAAAATCTCCAGCAGGATCTGGATGGGTCACAATTGTGCGAGACTGAACCTGGCTTTGTAATGGCCTGTGTTTACACTGTTTGTAGTGGCCTGTGTTTACACTGTTTGTAATGGCCTGTGTTTACATTGTTTATAATGGCCTGTGTTTACACTGTTAGTAATGGCCTGTGTTTACACTGTTTGTAATGGCCTGTGTTTACATTGTTTGTAATGGCCTGTGTTTACACTGTTTGTAATGGCCTGTGTTTACATTGTTTGTAATGGCCTGTGTTTACACTGTTAGTAATGGTCTGTGTTTACACTGTTAGTAATGGTCTGTGTTTACATTGTTTGTAATGGCCTGTGTTTACACTGTTTGTAATGACTTGTGTTTATACTGTTTGTAATGGCCAGTGTTTATACTATTTGTAATCATTTGTTTTTACACAAGTTTAATGGTCTGTGTTTACTCTGCTTGTAATGGCCTGTGTTTATACTGTTTGTAAGGGCCTGCGTTTACACTGTTTGTAATGGCCTGTGTTTACACTATCTGTAATGGCCTGTGTTTATACTATTTGTAATGGTCTGCATTTACTCTGTTGTAATGGCCTGTGTTTACACTATTTGTAATGGTCAGTGTTTATTCTGTTTGTCATGGCCTGTGTTTACACTGTTTGTAATGGTCTGTGTTTACACTGTTTGTAATGGTCTGTGTTTACACTACTTGTAACGGTCTGTGTTTACACTATTTGTAATGGTCTGTGTTTACTCTGTTTATAATTGTCTGTGTTTATACTGTAATGGTCTGTGTTTACACTATTTGTAATGGTCTGCATTTACTCTGTTTGTAATGGTCTGTGTTTACACTATTTGTAATGGTCTGCATTTACACTGTTTGTAATGGTCTGTGTTTACACTACTTGTAATGGTCTGTGTTTACACTACTTGTAATGGTCTGTTGAATCTGGTTTCACAGGGTCTGGAATTAAACCACCAGCAGGTGGCCACCCAATGCTGGGAGCTTGTGCCCTGGTGTCAGCAGTGGCTTCATGGTACCACGTGGCCAATACTGTGCCAGCTGTGTATGCGGTTGGCACTCGGGGAAGAGTGAGATTGCAGTGGGACTGCACTGTTCAGCAACATGTCCACCTCCCTGATAAACAGCAGCAGCCTGGCTCTGTAAAACAGCATGACAAGGCCAAAGTACTGCGAGAGACTCTCAGGGCCAGCCCAGGGGGTAAAATGCTCAAACACGGTTCAAGGCCGGACGCTGTCAGCATCCAGAGTGTTTCAGTGTGAAGACAGTGAGCAAGGTAATGCTATAAAGGTCCCCGATCCAGTCCATGGGCACAGTGTCCTTGCAGGAGCATTGAAATGGAAGCTGTTAGTATCCTCAATAATGCAGCTTTAACATGCAGAACCTCCTGGCAGTGGGTTGGAGAAGCTAGGACATGGCAGATGCTGTGTCTGCGGACACGGGGAACATGTGGCCCATGGAGTGTGCCCTCAGATGTTGGTGATCTGGAGTCACCGGGTACCCACTCGGACTTTCAAGTCTGAATTCCCAATGTCGTGTTTCTTCCAGTGGGTGGGAGAATGGGAGCGTGCAGTTTAATGAGGTGAGATTAGGAAGAACTGAGGGTGAAGATAAACGATGATCCCTGCTAATTGGTCCTTCACTAGCGAGAATCTCATCTGGTAAATGTGACTTGTTGGTCTTGACTTTGAGAAAGGCTTCATTCAGGATCTCATTTTTTTTTAGATTAGATTAGATTACTTACAGTGTGGAAACAGGCCCTTCGGCCCAACAAGTCCACACCGACCGTCTGAAGCACACCCACCCAGACCCATTCCCCTACATTTACCCCTTCACCTAACACTACGGGCAATTTAGCATGGCCAATTCACCTGACCTGCACATCTTTGGACTGTGGGAGGAAACCGGAGCACCTGGAGGAAACCCACGCAGACACGGGGAGAACGTGCAAACTCCACACAGTCAGTTGCCTGAGGCAGGAATTGAACCCGGGTCTCAGGCGCTGTGAGGCAGCAGTGCTAACCACTGTGTCACCGTGCAGGAGTTAATGCTCCTAATTTTCTCAATGTATATTTCCAGGCCCCAGGAACATGCTGTTTGCTTCAAATAATTCAGTTACTAAACAGAAAGCCAGAGGTAGGACTCAGCTCTAGTTTTAAATTTTTTTTAAAAATAACTTCTTCCACTTTTTAATTTCTGGAACTCTTTGGGTCAGATATTGAATTTTGGTTCTTCCACCCTGAGCTTCATACTGAAGCAAAAAAACATTCAGTTGAGCTTCACTGGAATTAGAGCTGAAAATGTGTTGCTGGTTAAAGCACAGCAGGTTAGGCAGCATCCATGGAACAGGAAATTCGACGTTTCGGGCCAGAGCCCTTCATCAGGAATCGTCGCCCGAAACGTCGAATCTCCTGTTCCTTGGATGCTGCCTGACCTGCTGTGCTTTAACCAGCAACACATTTTCAGCTGTGATCTCCAGCATCTGCAGACCTCACTTCTTACTTCACTGGAATTAGCACAAACATTAAATTACTTTAAAGATATCAGCTCGGTGAATATAGCAAGGGTTAACAAAACAGTCAGTGAGGGTTAGAGTGCTATATTTTCACCGTGAGGTCTGTAAATCCCACCCAGAGAAGGCCTCAGGTCTGAGCTGAGGCAAATTTAGTTGACAGATGGAGATTTACAGAATCAGTGGATTGTCTACATTTAGCTGACAGCAAAGATGTCAGCACGGTTAAAAAGCTGACCTTCCTGCCATCTCCAGTGAAACAGTCTGAATGTCATTAGCCTGTTCCACTCTACAATCTCCTTCTCTTTGTATTTGAACCCCATTCAGGGACAATCACAAAGGTAGAAATTATTAAAATAATTTAACTGGTGGTTGAAGATGCTGTCACATCTTGTGACTGTGCTTGGGAATTTGTTAATAATCTGTGTGGGAAAGAAAGATACATCAAATCACTTCAACAGCTTTACACAGAATCCATACTGACAGCTCAGTTTAATCACTAAACAACTTTGGCTGCAGCTTTAGATTAAGATTTCAGCTGCTTTCTGCAATAACAGGCAGCTACGACATTTCTTCAAAGTTACTGGTAGATCATCAACTGAACATTTCAGGAATGACGTTAATAGATTTTGCCATGAAACATTTGAAAGAACCTCTTTAGTAGTTTTTTACAAAGAACAACTCCCTAATAGGGATACCTTCGTCAGAATGATTTGAAACCTCAAGTTTAAAAATCCATTCAAACATTAGGTTGTGCAGGTTGGAGTATGGGTAGTTAGTGACAACCAGACTATGATAATGGTGAGACAACTTTGTAGTGAATAAATGATGATAAATACAATACGCCAGATAGAACAGATATAATGAGCTATTTTGAAGATGAAAGAGGTTTACCTCATGTGCTGAACTCATTTTGAGGTATCTTTTATATACACAATCAAACAATTAATCGTTAACATTTTACGGCAAGTTAATTAGTGGAGTTAACATTCTCAGGAAGATAAAATTCTGTGGGATTTCTACTTTCAATCTTCTTGTAAAGAGAGACGTGTTTCCAAAGTTTTTTTAATCTTGTACTCATCAGGATACATACACAAGAATGCCAGATTTGAAACAGCAACAACAATTTAAAGTACAGTAGTAAAAGGTGCCAATTGATTGGCAAGTCAACCCTGATTACCTGAGGCTATGTCACAGAGAAAATGATGAGAACTATCAGTATTTTCATCTGTTCATGAGGTATGAACATCATTGGCTGTGTCACTATTTATTACCTGTCCCTAGTTGCCCCTTGAGAAGGTGGTGGTGAGCTGCCTTCTTGAACTGCTGCAGTCTACGTGCTGTAGGTAGACCCACAAAGCCATTGGGGAGAGAATTCCAGGATTTTGACCCAGTGACACTGAAGGAATGTGATCTATTTCCAGGTCAGGATGGTGAGTAGTTGGAGGGGTTTGGAAGGTGGTGTCGGAGAACCTTTGGTGAGTTTCTGCAGTTGTATCTTACATGGAGAAAGTGGATCCCTCACCTTGTCTGGACTGATTGGAGGAGAAATTGCAGGGAATTTCCATTCGGAAAACTGAAGCCATAAGCTTCAAACCTTCTACCAACACCACATCCAGACCAACATCTCCATCACACCCAACCCCAAACCCAGGATGGTGATAAATTTACCTCACCACCCTGCAGGCACTCTGCCTCTATTCTTGATGAAGGGCTTTTGCTCGAAACGTCAATTCTCCTGCTCCTCGGATGCTGCCTGACCTGCCGTGCTTTTCCAGCCCCATCTGATCTAGACTCTGGTATCCAGCATCTGCAGTCATTGTTTTTACCTACCTGATCATTTACTGAGGCTACATTCTTGGATTCCCAGATACAAGACCAGTCACATTGCCATTACATTAATAGCAAAAAAAAAATCACTGTTTATGCCAATAAAGGGATGTACATTAATCACTGTGTTTGAATATTTATATATATTTGGGAATTAGCTCATAAAAACACAGGAATCATGAGTAATTTAAAATGAGAAGTCAAGTATTCTCTGTGGACTCAGTTGGCTAATCTGATGGTGTGGTGCTGCTGTAATGTTTTTGGCCATGGTTGCCTAGCAATAGCAATGAGGGCTTGCAAATTATTACAATTAAATTATCCTGAAATTTATGCACAATTCAGAATCCGTGCTGAAACCTGCAGGAATTCAATTCACTGTTTACGCAAGTAAAACTAAAAAGGAGTATTGACAGCCAGCAGAGATTACACAAACCAAATTTACATCATGTTTCTAATATTCCCAGCGTGGCTGCAATAAGGAAACTGGAAATAATGTTGGAAGCTACGGAAAATCATTTTTTTTTACTGATTCATCCCCATATCACATTTTATAAGAGCGTTAATGTGTTTCAGTTGAGAGTTTCCTTAGACTGAAGGATTCTTCAAAAACATCAGCAATTTGCAGGAATGCTTTGTAACCACATCACATTCAGACAGACAGCAGTCAGGAACAACACAGCACTGCCTCACTAATGATGGGGAGAGCCTTTCAAAAAACCAGTCACGCTCTCCTCTTGCTGGTGAATTATTTGCAAGAAAATGAGACGTGGAGCCACTGTGTCAAATGAAAAGCATCAAAATGCAATCTGTGCTTGTGCATGAACCTGACTGATTTCCCTGAATTGCAACCTGGATACCGATAATTTCCAGGTGAATACATCCACTGTCAGGCTTCATTCACCTCAAAATGTGGGACTAACTCTCATCTTTCTACCCAGTTTATAGGCTGTAAGATCATGGGAGTGCACATTTGTGAAATATATAATAAGCACAATGTGGCTGTATCATTGAGAATCCAGGCAGACGCATCCCATTGGAGAATGTGGTGCTGGAAAAGCACAGCCGGTCAGGCAGCATGCGAGGAGCAGGGGGATCAATGTTTCGAGCTGAAGCTCTTCATCAGGAGTTTGAAACATCGACTCTCCTGCTCCTCAGATGCTGCCTGACTTGCTGGACTTTTCCAGCACCACACTCCTGACTCTGAGCTCTGCAGTCCTCACTTTCTCCCAGAAGTATCCTACTGTCTAAAGGTAATAACGTAACAATAGTCCCTTCTTTCCATCAAGCAGCTGAGAAGATTCTGAAACAATGAATCAGGATTTTAGCTGAGAGATTGTTCCAGGTGGAATTAGAATTTGAACTAAAATTAGGTTAGAATTAGATTTTATTGCTTCATCTACTCAAGTGTAGGAGGACAGGAGTACAGTGAAAAGTGTGCACAGTCACCACCTTACATCCAAAATCTTAGGTACAAAGTAAAAAACTGAAGGAACAAAGTTAAAAATTACAGTCCCGCTTGGTATAAAGCAGAGAAATGAAGTTAAAAGTTTAACAGTATTCCTTAAGCACTTAGCCAAGCTGGGCTGACACTCCCTTCAGGGGCTCGATCTCCCCCCACCTCTTTGGCCTGCTCTCTGGGAGAGCTCAAGCCTCCTGCTTTCCCTCCC
This sequence comes from Hemiscyllium ocellatum, assembly GCF_020745735.1. Classification (NCBI taxonomy): domain Eukaryota; kingdom Metazoa; phylum Chordata; class Chondrichthyes; order Orectolobiformes; family Hemiscylliidae; genus Hemiscyllium; species Hemiscyllium ocellatum. The sequence continues at coordinate 1,907,430 of NC_083420.1, forward strand.
CATCATGATGGACTCTTTCTTCCCGCATTCACCTCGATCTCCGACGGTCAGTGTCCCTGCTCTGGGCCTCCAGCCGCTGCCAGACTCCAGATCTCTATCCAACTGGGTCTCAATCCAATGTCCGATAAAGCCAGGATGTGAGAAATCCCCTGAGCAGGGAATGGATTCATTCACAGCTGAGACATGGGAGCGGTGTAACCAACTGATTGATCCGTCAACATCATAATTTGGCAAAGGAGGCAGATTACTCAGTGCGGGAGTTACTCATTACCATCCCCTCACTCCCCCCACCCCCCGTCTGCTCCAGCCCCGAGAGTGCCGGGGAAATGGGACATCTGCAGAGAGAACGCTCTCACCCAAAGTCCCAACTGCATTCCCTTGTACAGGGACTGTATGGACGGAGGCTCCCAGGGCATGATTCCACAGAGAAACTGGTGAGCAGCCTCTGACAGAGAGACAGATTCATCCCCACACCCCCATGTGGGCAGAGGGGAGGGGGAATGTGGAATAGACTGCCAGAGTGAAGCAGGAAACCTCACTACCTTTAAAAAGTCCCAAACTAGAGACCCAGACAGACACCCGGCGACTATGGCAAGGACTGAATGACATCACAGGTTCAAAAAAGAGACAGTGCAAGATAGCAGACGATGACACATCCCTCCCAGACCGTCTCAACACCTTCTCTGCTCGCTTTGAGCAGAATTTCGGTGGAGAGGTAACACTTATTCCAACAAGTCCTGACAAACCTATCCCATCAGTCCCTGCAGGTCAGATTAGTTTTCCTTCGTGTGAATCCAAGGAAAGCGATGGGACCAGATGGAGTACCAGGCCGCGCTCTCAGAGCATGTGCAGATCAACTGACAGAGGTATTCCCGGACCTCTCCAACTCTCCCTGCAGCAGGTCACTGTCCCTGCCTGTTCCAAGAGGCCAACATCATCCCTGTGTCTGAGAGGGCTCATGCAGCATGTCTCAATAACTACCGCCCAGTGGCCCTAACATTGGTGGTTATGAAGTGCTTTGAAAGGCTGATCATGGCATTAATCAACTCCAGCCTCCCCACTACTCTTGACCCACTCCAATTTGCCTACCGGATCAACAGATCCACGTCAGATGGCATATCACTTGCCCTTCACTCCTCCCTAGAACATGTCGACACCAAGAACAGTTATGTAAGAATCCTGCTCATTGCCTACAGTTCAGCCTTCAACACGATTATTCCCTGGAGACTGATTACTAAACTTAGGGATCTCGGACTAAGCCCCACTCTCTGCAACTGGATCCGCAGTTTCCTGACCCACAGGCCACAATCAGTGAAGATTGGGGACGATATTTCATCCTCACTAACACTCAACACTGGAGCCCCCCCAGGGGTGTGTACTCAGTCCCCTACAGTACTGGGTGTATCACTACCTGGTATGGCATCTGTACCGTTCAAGATCGGAGATGATTACGGAGAATGGTGAACTCAGCCCGGACCATCACAAAGGCCAACCTCCCATCTATAGACTCCACCTACCAGGCCCGCTGTCAAGGAAAGGCCTCCAGCATTCTCAAAGATCCACCCCACCCTGGCAATGTTTTTCTACAACCTCTACCATCGGGGAGAAGGTACAGAAACCTGAACACACGCACCAGCCGGTTTCACAACAGCTTCTATTCCATTGTTGTTAAAATACTGAATGGACTCACAAACTCTTAACATTCACCTGTCCCTGTGTTTTTGTTTTTGCTGCTGTTTACCTATTATTTACTATCTCTGCTACTTAACTCTGTGATCTGCCTGTATTGCTCACAAGACAAAGCTTTTCACTGAGTCTCGGTACACGGGACAATAAATTCAAGTCCAGTCCATTCAATTCAAGTCCCTGGGTCTATTGCAGGAAAATGGGCCTAGTGTCAGAAGCAGCACATTGCTGATAATACAGACTTGATGGGCTGAAGGGCCATCTGTCTGATTATCTGAGGTTGTTGTAGTGGGACTACTGCTCCACAGATGGTGGTGTTGGTGTGAATGGGGCCTGAGGTGTGTGTGAGGGTTCAGCAAAGGACAGTGAGGCAGTGTGACCCAGGCTGTATGCTTCTCAACTCAAATGGCTGAGTGGGGACCGGGACAGGGACAGGGACAGGGTACAGGGACAGGGTACAGGGACGGGGACCGGGACAGGGACAGGGACAGGGTACAGGGACAGGGTACAGGGACAGGGTACAGGGTACAGAGTACAGGGACGGGGACCGGGACAGGGACAGGGACAGGGACAGGGACAGGGTACAGGGTACAGGGACGGGGACCGGGACAGGGACCGGGTACAGGGACAGGGACAGGGACTGGGACAGGGTACAGGGTACAGGGACAAGGACAGGGACAGGGACAGGGTACAGGGACAGGGTACAGGGACAGGGTACAGGGTACAGAGTACAGGGACGGGGACCGGGACAGGGACAGGGACAGGGTACAGGGTACAGGGACGGGGACCGGGACAGGGACAGGGACAGGGTACAGGGACAGGGACAGGGACAGGGTACAGAGTACAGAGTACAGGGACAGGGACAGGGACAGGGACAGGGTACAGGGTACAGGGTACAGGGACAGGGACCGGGACAGGGACAGGGTACAGGGACAGGGACAGGGACAGGGACAGGGACAGGGTACAGGGACAGGGACAGGGTACAGGGTACAGGGTACAGGGACAGGGACAGGGACAGGGTACAGGGTACAGGGTACAGGGACAGGGACAGGGACAGGGACAGGGTACAGGGTACAGGGTACAGGGACAGGGACAGGGACAGGGACAGGGGCAGGGTACAGGGTACAGGGTACAGAGTACAGGGACGGGGACAGGGACAGGGACAGGGACAGGGACAGGGTACAGGGTACAGGGTACAGGGACAGGGACAGGGACAGGGTACAGGGACAGGGACAGGGACAGGGACAGGGTACACGGACAGGGACAGGGACAGGGACAGGGTACACGGACGGGGACAGGGACAGGGACGGGGACGGGGACGGGGACAGGGACAGGGACAGGGACAGGGATGGGGACGGGGACAGGGACAGGGACAGGGACAGGGACAGGGACAGGGACGGGGACAGGGACAGGGACGGGGTCGGGGACAGGGACAGGGACGGGGACAGGGACAGGGATGGGGACAGGGACAGGGACAGGGACAGGGACAGGGACAGGGACAGGAATGGGGACGGGGACAGGGACAGGGACGGGGATGGGGATGGGGATGGGGACGGGGACAGGGACAGGGACAGGAATGGGGACGGGAACGGGGTCAGGGATGGGGACGGGGATGGGGATGGGGATGGGGACGGGGACAGGGACAGGGACAGGAATGGGGACGGGGACGGGGACAGGGACAGGAATGGGGACGGGAACGGGGTCAGGGATGGGGACGGGGACAGGGACGGGGACAGGGATGGGGACAGGGACAGGGATGGGGACAGGGACAGGGACAGGGACAGGGACAGGGACAGGGACAGGAATGGGGACGGGGACAGGGACGGGGACAGGGACAGGGACAGGGACAGGGACAGGGACAGGGACAGGAATGGGGACGGGGACAGGGACAGGGACGGGGACAGGGACAGGGACGGGGACAGGGATGGGGACAGGGACAGGGATGGGGACAGGGACAGGGACAGGGACAGGGACAGGGACAGGGACAGGAATGGGGACGGGGACAGGGACAGGGACGGGGACAGGGATGGGGACAGGGACAGGGACGGGGACAGGGACAGGGACAGGGACAGGGACAGGGATGGGGACAGGGACAGGGACAGGGATGGGGACAGGGACAGGGACGGGGACAGGGACAGGGACAGGGACAGGGACAGGGACAAGGACGGGGATGGGGAGGGGGACAGAGATCTTACAGAGTTGCTGGGTCAATATCCTGGAATTCCCTCCCTAAGTGCATTGTGGGTCTAACCTACAGCACATGGACTACAGTGGTTCAAGAAGGCAGCTCACCACCACCTTCTCAAGGGGGTAACTAGGGACGGGTAATAAATGCTGGGCCCAGACAGTGACACCCATGCACTGTAAACAAAATGTAAGAAACACCTGGAGGTTAGCCAGCGTACATGGAGTATGCAGGGGGTATGGCCTGCCCAGTTTGTGGCTGTTGTGTGGGCCAGGCAAGGCCAGGGGCAGCAGACGATCCAGTGAACATCAGCTGGAGGGGCACATTATCTCCAGTGAAGCTACAGATCCAAAATTCACAAACCCACTGCCCCCCGGTCACCCCACCCTCCCCACCCTCCCCACCCTCATCCCCTCCCCCCTTACCCCCCACGCTCCCCACACTCACAAACTCTCCCCACCCTCCCCCTCTCCCCCTCCCAACTCTCACCCCCTTCCCCCCCCAACCCACCCCACTCTCCCCACCTCCCCACCCTCCCCCTCTCCCCCTCCTAACCTTCCCTCCTCTCCCCCTCTCCCCCTCCCCCTTCTCCCCCTCCTAACCTTCCCTCCTCTCCCCCCCCACGCTCCCCACACTCACAAACTCTCCCCACCCTCCCCCCTCTCCCCCCCCAACTCTCACCCCCTTCCCCCCTCCCCACCCTCCCCAATCTATCCACCCTCTCCCCTCCCCACTCTTCCCCCTCTGCCCCTCCCCCTCCCCACCCTCCCCCACCCAACCCCACTCCCAACCCTCCCCGTCCACCCCCCTCCCCCTCCCTACCCTCCCCACCCTCTCCCCCTCCCCACCCACCCTACCCTCTCCCCCACCCCACCCTCCCAATCTACCCACCCTCTCCCCTTCCCCACCCTCCATACCCTCTCCACCTCCCCACTCTCCCCCTCCCCACTCTCCCTCTCCCCATCCTTCCCCTCTCCCCCTCCCCACCCTCCTCACCCTCCCCCTCCCCACCCTCCCCACCCTCCCTAGCCTCACCCCCTCCCCACCCTCCCTACCCTCCCTACCCTTTCTCCATCCCCACCATGCCTCCCTCCCCCCCCCGTCTGGGTCATTACTCAGTGGAGTTTAGAAGGACGAGTGGGAGATCTAATTGAAACATACAGAACACTGAACGGCCTGGACAGAGTGGATTTTGGGAAGATGTTTCCATTGGTAGGAGAGACTAGGACCCAGGGGCACAGCCTGAGAGTAAGGGAAGACCCTTTTAGAATGGAGATGAGGAGACACTTCTTCACCAAGAGGGGGGAGTCTATGGAATTCACTGCCACAGAAGGCTGTGGAGGCCAGGTCATTGAGTATGTTTAAGACTGAGGTAGATAGGTTCTTGAGTATCAAGGGTTATGGGGAGAAAGCGGGAGAATGGGAGTGAGAAACGTATCAGCCATGACTGAGTGGTGGAGCAGACTCGATGGGCTGAATGGTCTAATTTCTGTCCCTATGTCTTATGGTCTTATTCCCCACCCTCTGGCTGAAGGCATGTCAGTGTGCTGTAAGTTTCAATCAAATCCCCCTCATCCTTCTAAACTCCTGCGAGTACAGGCCCTGAGTCTTCAACCCATCTCCAAATGACAAGATCTTCATCTCCAGGACCATTCTTATAAACCCCCTCTGGACCCCCTTCAAGTCCAGCACATCCTTCCTTAGATACGTGGCCCAAAACTGCTCACAATGTTCCCAATACAGTCTGACCAGAGCCTTGTACAGCAGTACATCCCTGCAGTTGTATTCTTGCCCTCGTGAAATGAATGCTAACATTGCATTTACCTTCCTAACTGCCAACTGAACCTGCAATGCTCACCCTGTCTCTATAACTGCACCCACCTCCCAGTAAAGCTCCTGCAAAGTTTAAAGCTATAAATTCTGTGTCTTATTCTCCACAACCACCTGATGTAGGAGCAGCGCTCCGAAAGCTAGTGCTTCCACATAAACCTGTTGGACTATAAGCTGGTGTTGTGTGATTTTTAACTATATCAAAGGAAGATGCATCATCAAAGTAAATTATCTGGGAACAACATCTGTATTGATCTTCCCTTCGTTAACACAGGTCCGAAGTCACTCGAGACCACCTTATAGCCCAACAGGTTTATTTCAAATCACAAAATGTCAGAGCAGTGACCTGGTATCATGTGACTTCTGACCTTCGCGCTTCGCAGGAGGCTCCAGAGCACTGATGATGTCTCCTAGCCAGGGGACGAAACGTTTGCAACAAAAACTTCCAGCTCGGCGAACAGAACCACTACAACTTCTGACCTTGTCCACCCCAGTCCAACACTGGCTCCTCCACAACATTCTTACCTCATGAGAATTATGTAAAGAGATGTCTCCCCAAGTAATTTACCCAATATTTTTCATTTTGTTTGATTGTGTTTAGCACAGAATGTATTGAATACCACCACTGCACACATAATCGTGGTGTGATTCAAAATGCTGTCACCATGAAGAATTTTTTAGAAATTAAGTTCACCCTGGCAAAGGTTCCATAAATGATGTCACAGGACAGCACTGACACACCCCAACAATCTGGGTCGCCTGTTTCCTTGGCTTTGCAACATCCCAAATAAGATTCCCGTTCATGTACAGTGCAGGCAGAAATAATCACTCTTCTCCCAGCAAGCTTAGTTTAATCTCCTAGACAATATTAATTAAAAGTATGGCATGTGCTTTTCTACTCAAGAAGCCCGGACTGTTAATAGTTTCATGAGAAAATACAAGTGAAACCTGGATGCTAATTGCTGGAGTCTGTTACATTGAGCACAGCTCAGTAACATTACTGCTAATGGACACAAACAGGCTGTGTAATTGGAGCAGGGTTTTTCACTTGGGGCCAAGAATAAGACAATACTCTACAGTGCAGTTGTATTGTGGTTCTCTCTACACTGACAAAATATTTAAGTTGGCTGCATCAATAACAATTATTTATGATTTGTATGTGAGTTAGTGCATTCAGCTGACAGCCAGAGAGAATTAAGAAGGGTTCTATTTATGCAATGTTATCGAGTCATAGAATCATGCAGCACGGAAACAGACCCTTTGGTCCGACCAGTCCATAATCCCAAACACTACTAGTCCCATCTGCCTACTCCTGGCCCATTTCCCTCTGAAGCTTTCCTATTCATGTTCAAATGTCTTTTAAATGTTCTAACTGTACCTGCATCTGCCGCTTCCCCCGGCAGCTCCTTCCAAATACAGACCCCACTCTGTGTGAAAAGGTTGCCCCTTGGGATCCTTTTATATCTTTCCCCTCTCACCTTAAACCTATACCCTCTCATTTTGATCTCCTCCACCTTAATGTGGTGATTATTGCCATGACCACTATATTCTGTTTTACACTGTTAATCTCTCCATCAGAACTGGTTTCTGGAAGAAACACATTTAACATTTGGGAAGCAGAATTCAATGTTGATTAAATTTACAATTAATCATCTCCCATTTCACCTTCTCAAACAGATCAAGATGGAAAGGTGGCAGATTTTAGCATGACAGGTTGGCACAACATCGAGGGCCGAAGGGCCTGTACTGTGCTGTAATGTCCTATGTTCTATGTTTTATTCTCTTAAATCACGTACAGTAAGGTTTGAAGAGGAACTGTTTATTTTGATTGCCGGGATATCATTCATAGTTTGGAATGCAGTAAATATTCAAAGCAACATTTGAAGTAATCGAGTCAAAGAGATGTACAGCACGGAAACAGACCCTTCAGTCCAACTTGTCCATCCCAACCAGATATCCGAAATTAATCTGGTGCCATTTATCAGGATTTGGCCATATCCCCTTAAACCCTTCCTATTCAAATGCCTTTTAAATGCTGTAAATGTATCAGCCTCCACCACTTCCTCTGGCAGCTCACTACACACATATACCACCCTCTGCGAGAAAAATGTGCCCCTTAGGTCCCTTTTATATCTTTCCCCTCTCACCCTAAACCTATGCCCTCTAGTTCTGGACTCCCCCACCCCAGGGAAATGACTTTGTCTATTTACCCTATCCATGCCCCTCATGATTTTGAAAACCTCTATAAGGTCACCCCTCAGCCTCCGATGTTCCAGGGAAAACAGCCCCAGCCTGTTCAGCCTCTCCCTGTAGCTCAAACCCTCCCACTCTGGCACCATCATTGTAAATCTTTGCAAATCTTCGTAAATTTGATGCAGTAGTGACATGATATATTCACCTTTTAAAGAATAGTCAAGAGTTTTATTCCCTGGAATCCAGTTGGTCTTTTGCAATATGTTTTGATTCTCTCTTGACTATTTTTAATTGTTTATTTTAGCTCACTACTGCGACCCTGTGGCCACCTGCATCTGCCAGACCAAATGGATTATTCTCAACTCGGCCTGAGACCACAATATCATTTGGAAATTAGTTCTCACAAGCACAGCACCTTGAATTACAGAACAGTGAGAAATTCTCCTAATTCCTACCTCCCACCCAGAACATCATTGTGTTTTTAAAATTACTTTTCAGAATGTCATTGGCAGAGCAGGTATTTGGAAGTTAGCCTGGGCAGTTTGAACCATTACACTGGTTGTTCAATAAAACTCAGTTCCCAACGAGGCAACTTCAGAGAGTATTTGATAATCATCCCCGTGATCTGGGATTTATCAAAAATCCAAGAAACTCCAGGATTGGGGAATGGGTTATTGGCAAAACTGGACTGGTAGTAAGTGTCTCCAATCTGACAATGAATGTTTGTGAATCTGTCCAATGAGAGGCAGGGGTACTTACAGGTGACTTTATGCCACGCTCTGAGTTGGTAAAAGCTGCTTTAATTGGCACTGAGGAAGACATGGTCCAGCGATATTGTTGTTGGACGAGCAATCCAGAGAGTCAGGTCATGTCTCTGGATTCCTGCTGAGATATCCTGGAGCTGAGATGACTGACCCCCAACAACCATCTTCATTGCCAACTGCCACCGTGACATTAACCGCCTCAACCTATCCACCCCTCTCCCCCACTCCAACCTCTCACCCTCGGAACGTGCAGCTCTCTACTCCCTCCGCTCCAATCCCAATCTCACCATCAAACCGGCAGACAAGGGAGGCGCGGTAGTAGTTTGGCGCACCGACCTTTACACCGCTGAGGCCAAATGCCAGCTCACGGACACCTCCTCTTATCACCCCCTTGACCATGACCCCACCTCCCACCACCAAACCATCATCTCCCAGACCATCCATAACCTCATCACCTCAGGGGATCTCCCATCCACCGCCTCCAACCTCATAGTCCCACAACCCCGCACCGCCTGTTTCTACCTCCTGCCCAAAGTCCACAAACCTGACTGCCCCGGCCGACCCATTGTCTCAGCCTGCTCCTGCCCCACCGGACTCATCTCCGCGTACCTCGACACGGTCCTGTCCCCCTTAGTCCAAGAACTCCCCACCTACGTTCGGGACACCACCCACGCCCTCCACCTCCTCCATGATTTTCGCTTCCCCGGTCCCCAACGCCTTATCTTCACCATGGACATCCAGTCCCTGTACACCTCCATCCCCCATCACAAAGGACTCAAAGCCCTCTGCTTCTTCCTTTCCCGCCGCACCAACCAGTACCCTTCCACTGACACCCTCCTTCGACTGACTGAACTGGTCCTCACCCTGAACAACTTCTCTTTCCAATCTTCCCACTTCCTCCAAATCAAAGTAGTTGCCATGAGCACCCGCATGGGCCCCAGCTATGCCTGCCTCTTCGTAGGATATGTGGAACAGTCCATCTTCCGCAACTACACTGGCACCACCCCCCACCTTTTCCTCCGCTACATCGATGACTGTATCGGCGCTGCCTCGTGCTCCCACGAGGGGGTTGAACAGTTCATCCGCTTTACCAACACCTTCCATCCCGACCTCAAATTCACCTGGACCGTCTCAGACTCCTCCCTCCCCTTCCTAGACCTTTCCATTTCTATCTCGGGCACCGAATCAACACGGACATTTACTATAAACCGACTGACTCCCACAGCTACCTGGACTACACCTCCTCCCACCCTGCCCTCTGTAAAAATGCCATCCCATATTCCCAATTCCTTCGTCTCCGCCGCATCTGCTCCCAGGAGGACCAGTTCCAATACCGTACAGCCCAGATGGCCTCCTTCTTCAAGGACCTCAGTTTCCCCCCAGACGTGATCGACGATGCCCTCCACCGCATCTCCTCCACTTCCCGCTCCTCCGCCCTTGAGCCCCGCTCCTCCAACCGCCACCAGGACAGAACCCCACTGGTTCTCACCTACCACCCCACCAACCTCCGTATACAGCGTATCATCCGCCGTCATTTCCGCCACCTCCAAACGGACCCCACCACCAGGGATATATTTCCCTCCCCTCCCCTATCAGCGTTCCGAAAAGACCACTCCCTCTGTGACTCCCTCATCAGGTCCACACCCCCCACCAACCCAACCTCCACTCCCGGCACCTTCCCCTGCAACCGCAAGAAATGCAAAACCTGCGCCCACACCTCCTCCCTCACTTCTCTCCAAGGCTCCAAGGGATCCTTCCATATCCGCCACAAATTCACCTGCACCTCCACGCACATCATTTACTGCATCCGCTGCACCCGATGTGGCCTCCTCTATATTGAGGAGACAGGCCGCCTACTTGCGGAACGTTTCAGAGAACACCTCTGGGACACCCGGACCAACCAACCCAACCATCCCGTGGCTCAACACTTCAACTCCTCCTCCCACTCCACCAAGGACATGCAGGTCCTTGGACTCCTCCATCGCCAGACCATAACAACACGACTGTTGGAGGAACAGCACCTCATCTTCTATCCAGGAACCCTCCAACCACAAGGGATGAACTCAGATTTCTCCAGTTTCCTCATTTCCCCTCACCCCACCTTGTCTCAGTCAAATCCCTCAAACTCAGCACCGCCCTCCTAACCTGCAATCTTCTTCCTGACCTCTCCGCCCCCACCCCACTCCGGCCTATCACCCTCACCTTGACCTCCTTCCACTTATCGCATCTCCAACGCCCCTCCCCCAAGTCCCTCCTCCCTACCATTATCTTAGCCTGCTGGACACACTTTCCTCATTCCTGAAGAAGGGCTCATGCCCGAAACGTCGATTCTCCTGCTCCTTGGATGCTGCCTGACCTGCTGCGCTTTTCCAGCAACACATTTTCAGCTCTGATCTCCAGCATCTGCAGTCCTCACTTTCTCCCCCAACAACCACAACCATCTTTCTTTGTCCCAGCAAAGGCCTTCGAGGATGTGAGCAGCTGGACCAGCCATGATCAGCCATTTTTATGATTTACCAGATTTATCCCAGGCTGCTCCGCGAAACGAGAAAGGAGGTTGCTAAGCCACTGGCGAGGATATTTGCCTTCTCACTCTCCAAGGGAGTCATACCGGAGGATTGGAGGGAGGCAAATGTTGCTGTTGGTTTCAAGAAGGGTAATAGAGAAATCCCTGGCAGTGACAGACCAGTCTTACGTCTGTGGTCAGCAAAGTTTTGGAAAGAATTCTGAGGGATAGGAATTATGACAATTTGGAATAGCACAGAGTGATTAAAGGCAGTCAGCATGGCTTTGAGAGAGGCAGGTCATACCTCACAAATTTTATTGAGTTCTTTGAGGAGGTGTCAAGACAGTTAAGCAGTGGATGTGGTGTATATAGATTTCAGCAAGGCATTTGATAAGGTTCCCCACAGTAGGGTCATTCCTAAAGTTAGGAAGAATGGGATACAGGGAGATTTGGCTATCTGGATTCAGAATTGGCTGGCTGACAGAAGGCAGAGAGTGGTTGTAGATGGAAAGTATTCTGCCTGGAGGACAGTGTTGAGTGGGGTCCAGCAGGGCTCTGTTCTTGGGCCTCTGCTGTTTGTAGTTTTTATAAATTATAGTATAGAGGGCTATTGCAGGCTGCAGCACAACACAGACAGGATGCAGAGCTGGGCTGAGAAATGGCAGATGGAGTTCAACCTGGATAAATGTGAAGTGATGCATTTTGGAAGGTCGAACTCGAATGCTGAATATTGGATTAAAGACAGGACGCTTGGCAGTGTGGAGGGACAGAGGGATCTGGGTGTGCAAGTACATGGATCCTTCAAAGTTGCCACTCAAGTGGATAAGGTTGTTAAGAAAGCATATGGTGTTTTGGCTTTCATTAACAGGGGGGATCAGGTTTAAGAGCCGCAAGGTTTTGCTGCAGCTCTACAAGTCCCTGGTGAGATCACACTTGGAATAGTGTCCAGTTCTGGTCGCCCTACTATAGGAAAGATACAGAGGCTTTGGAGAGGGTGTAAAGAAGGTTTACCAGGATGCTGCCTGGACTGGAGGGCTTGTCTTATGAAGAACGGTTGAATAAGCTCTGACTTTTCTCTCTGGAGAGAAGGGGGAAGAGAGGAGACCTGATCGAGGTGTACAAGGTAATGAGAGGCATGAATAGAGTCAATAGCCAGAGACTTTTCCCCAGGGCAGGATTGACTGGTACAAGGAGTCACAGTTTTAAAATGTTAGGAGGAAGGAATAGAGGAGACATCAGAAGTAGATTCTTTACGCAGAGAGTTGTGAATGCATGGAATGCGTTGCCAGCGGAGGTGGTGGAAGCAGAGTCATCAGGGACATTTAAGCGACTGCTGGACATGCACATGGATAGCAGTGAGTTGAGGGGTGCGTAGGTTAGATTATTATAGTTTACATTAGGAGTAACTGCATCACAACATCGTGGGCCAAAGGGCCTGTTCTGGGCTGTACGTTTCTATGTTTTATGTTCTATGACCCATTCAAGGGGCTGACTGGCTTACTCCTGTTCCTATATCAAACATCATGGAAACTGCAGATGCTGGAAATCAGAAACAAAAGCAAAAACTGCTGGAACAGCTCAGCAGGTCTGACATCATCTGGAGAGAGAGAAACAGAGTTAATGTTTCAAGTCTGGTACCACTTGTTCAGAACTGAAAGAAGCTGGAAAATCCACTGGACTCAACATTAACTCTGTTTCTCTGTTTCTCTCTCTACAGCTACTGCTGGACCTGCTGAGCTTCTCCAGCAATTTCTGCTTTGGTTCTTGATTTCCAGAATCGGCAATATTTTGCTTCCATTTTGCTAGGAAAAGAATAAAGAACTGCTAACACATATAAAAGTTTATGCTTCCAACATTTAGCCCTTCTCTCCTCTGCTGAGCAAATCGCTGAAATTATAAATAGGGAACTGCTGGGGATAGTGACTCAGTCATTAAATAAAAAGCAAAAATTCCAAGGCAGATTCCCACAGACAGTGGGCAGGAGAGAGCTTCTGTCCATGCTCAATGTTTCACTCTAGCCCAGTTTACCCAGTGTGGGAAACCATGGCAACACAAGAACAGGAGTAGGCTATTCAGCCCTACAAACCTGATCCTCCAACCAACGTCATCCAGTAATACATTTGCGAAACAAAAAATGGTTGTCTCAGATTTAAAACAGAATGCGGACCCCCCCCCCACTCAGTCACTCCCTGGATGTGAAACATTCCGTGCAGTTACAGTCATAGAGTCATAGAGATGTACAGTCCGGAAGCAGACCCTTTGGTCCATCCTGTCCTCACCAAACATCTTCAGCACTTGGCTCATATCCCTCCAAACCCTTCCTATTCATATACCCATCTAGATGCCTTTTAAATGCTGTAATTGTACCAGCCTCCACCACTTCCTCTGGCAGCTCATTCCATACACACACCACCCTCTGGGTGAAAAAGTTGCCCCTTAGGTCCCTTTTATATTTTTCCCCTCTCACCCTAAACCTATGCCCTCTAGTTCTAGACTCCTCCACCCCAGGGAAGAGACTTTGCATATTTACTTTATCCATGCCCCTCATGATTTTATAAACCTCAACAAGGTCACCCCTTAGCCTCCGACGCTCCAGAGAAAACAGCCCCAGCCTGTTCAGCCTCTCCCTGTAGCTCAGATCCTCCAACCCTGGCAACATCCTTGTAATCGTGATGTGGAGGTGCCAGTGTTGGACTGGGTTGGACAAAGTTATAAATCACACAACACCAGGTTATAGTCTAACAGGTTTATTTGGAAGTACAAAGTTTTGGAGCGCTGCTCCGGACTTTTGGAAACCACCTGATTAAGCAGCAGTGCTCCGAAAGCTAGTGCTTGGACTATAACCTGATGTTGTGTGATTTTTAATTTTGAACATCCTTGTAAATCTTTTCTGAACCCTTTCAAGTTTCACAACATCCTTCCTACGGGAGGGAGACCAGAATTGCACACAATACATTGAAGAACTTCAAAGGAGAGGTGTTACGCAAAGCAGAATGTAAACTGGGGCCAACAAACCTTTTGTCCTGAATCAATGACAAGGCATCAGTTAGAGTTTTACATTTCGGGATGTGATCAGAAAGTCACATTATGTGGTTAAAATGACACCCTGTAGCAACTCAGAAATTGTCAGCAGACTCAGAAAACCCCATCGCAAATCCATCAGAGAAACTCTTTATAAACACAAACAAATGCCTTTCCTCTCAACATGTTGCCTGTTGCTGACAAAAACGTACAAAGCAACCGAGGGCTGCGCAGTTTGGCTCACTCATCGTTCTCAGGGTCTAACAGGATAAACCTTGCTACAAAGTCCAGGAGGAACCTCTGAAGCACTGAGTTAAAGAAAGGCCGAAGGTACTGGAGTTTACAATGCACCTCAGAATGACCAACAACAAGTCACAACTCTAAGGAAACAAGAAGCATTGCAATGCCACATAATTCCCACTAACTGCAGTAAGATACTTTCTCACATCATCACGACTGTCTATGTGGAGTTTGCACATTCTCCCCGTGTCTGTGTGGGTTTCCTCCAGGTGCTCTGGTTTCCTCCCACTGTCCAAAGATGTGCGGGTTGGGTGAATTGACCAAGCTAAATTGCCCGTAGTGTCCAGGGATGTGTAGGTTAGTTTATATTTAGTCAGGGTCAACTATAGGGTAGGGGGAATGGGTCTGGGTGGGTCACTATTCAGAGGGTCGGTGTGGACTTGTTGGGCCTGTTTTCACACTGTAGAGTTTCTATGATTCTCTCTGATTGAAGTGAACTGTAATAAACATGAGCAATGCCACCCATTGGAATCATCAGATGGCGCTATGGATCTTCATGGCCATCTGAGACAGTCGACAGGGATTTGCTGCACACCTTGTCCAACAGTGTCAACCCCTCCCAGAGTAACACTGAGTGCTTCAGGCTGGTTCCTGAGAAGGGTCCTGGTTCCAGCGTTGCCTGCTGGAGTCCCAGGGGAGGACTGCGTCCAATCATGGAAGTCTGTGCTGAATTTTCTCTGGCCTAACAGCTGCCGTGCAATCACTGTCATTGGTCACAGAAACCCCCCCAGGGGCAGTAATGCCCTTTGGAGGAGAAGGCCCACTGTTCTCACCTGGTCAGGCCCACATGTGACTCCAGGCCCACATGTGACTCCAGGCCCACATGTGACTCCAGACCCATTGCAATGGGGTTGTCTCTTCACTGCAATGGCTTTAGCAACGACAAGAGTAATGACGGAAGGGAAATTGGTGATGACCTTACCACACACATCCCATGAGAAGTAACAGAAATTTGAGGTTGCTAACCAGCCAGTGACCTGAGCAAGGAGAGACAGGTGTGATACTGAGGCATGGGCCTGATTAGAATCTGGTTGGTAGCTGTGAAGGAGTATAACAGGAGTAATGTATGGTCTATACAGGCAGGGAGGAACTAAACTGTTAGCACGTCCCACTAAAACCTGCCATTAGCACTCTGGGATCTTCCTGATCAGTGCATGAAGCCAGCACAGCCATGGCACCATCTCTGTCTCCCCCTTAAACTACCCTCATGGCCCTGAGGTTTCATTTGAATCCTTCCACACACGCGCGGGAATGAGATCCACCGTTTGACCAAGGCAAAAAGATCTTTGTGAAAGTTACAGTGTGATGTAATAGTGACCTGCATTAATAAATATTAATCAAATCTCGTAATGTCATAACATTCAAGGCCAAGGGCCAAACGTTGGAATGTAGGATTGGTGTAGATAGGCTGAAGGGCTGTTTCTGTGCTGTCCCCCAAACCCTTTTCCTGTGTCAATACCATCCATTCATGTGATTTTGCCCAAAAGCTGTTCAGTTCCATGGAAGTTATCAAACTGGAATGGGCCATTTGATTTAACCAATCCATGAGGCTGCTGCTGCTGTTTAGATAAATAATATTCATAATTCTTTTGTATATTCTGATCCCCATTTCCTTCAAATGTCCAGCTGATCTATTGTACATTTAAATGATTTTAGCATGTCCTCAGAACAGCACCAATGGAAATGGTTGCGATTCACTTCAATTAAATCCTTTGTGTTTCAGAGTCAGTTCCCTTTTCTATTTCTACTTAATGAAAATATCAGAACCTTACTTTCTTGTCACTAGAATTGGTTCCAATTAACCTAACAAGTCCAACACAACCCCGACCTTGAATTTCCCTCATTAAAGCAAAATAATCAAGTCATTTGTCTTTTTAAAGAATTTGGGACATTTTGTTCACAGTATGTAGCCACATAAAAACCACTAGGAACTGATTAAAGAAAGATTCCCGACATCCCTGAGTAACTGACTTATTTTTCAGGACTGTCAGGATTGTGTAGGTCACACCGGGCAGGCCGTGAGGATGGTAGCTCAAATGCTGACCGAGAAACTCACCACCTCGCTCTCATCATGGAAGCACAAAACATGATTGATGAGCAATTATGGGTCTTGGCTTTGCAAATGTCAATGCTCTGTTCAAATGATGTCTCGTTGTTTTGTTAAATGGCTAATGTCTGCATGAAGATTGGAGAATTGTTACTGAAAATGTCAGAAAGTTTGAATTGCTTTCTGAAATGACCTAAATCAGGTCTGTGCGATGCAGTCGAGGAATGTAATTGGACCCTGAAATGGGGTCAGCCAGAGGGACATCAGAGAATATGAGTTCCTAATTGGGGCTGTTAATCCAGTCTAATCAGGGAGCCCTGGCTGACAGTTATAAACAGGAGTGTCAGGGGTTCTGTTCACTCTGAGAGCTGGCTCTGAGGGAGCTGGATCAGTGTCAAGGATTCTCCATGGGTAAATAAAGGGAAACTTGGTGACGGGATTCTGGCCTCTGTGGAGTTAGTTCAGATCCCATTTAGAAATTTAAGAAGGAGAGGATGGCAAAAACAGACAAAATGAATCCAACTGATTCTACAATTCAGGAAGAACTTTTAGAAAGGAAATAAAACCTTCCTCTGTTTCAGTACCCAGGTCACTTCAGTATTTTTTTCAACTTCACAAAGTTATTACAATCAAAATCATATCATTCCAGCCGGTTTTAAATAAAATCTTTCCCATTGGAAAGCTCAGTTTGTATCCTGCCCTTGTACTGGGACTACCATCAGGGAAACAGGACTACCATAACCAAAACAAAGTTACTTTTTTGTTCATCCACAGGATGTGAGCATCATTGGCTGGGCCAGCGTTTACTGCCCTTCCCTAATTGCCCAGAGAGTAGTTAAGAGTCATGTGTAGGCCAGGCCAGGTAAGGATAGCAGTTTCCTTCCCTAAAGGATGTTAGTGACCCAGAGGGGGTTTTCACCAACATTTGGCAGTGGTTTGTCATCATTGTTAAGACTCTTACTTTTGAATTTTAGAAATAAATTGAACTTTAAAATGTAATGTGGACTTTTTTTGAAAGAAAGACATACAAGCCAAGTGGAACTTGTGGATGTAAACTCAGCAGCTGCCCAGAATGCCTGGATTACATCAAGTCCCAAGGAGAATTGTGGAATGGGGAACACCAGGTATTTATGGAAAATCAGGAAGCAAGACTTCAAAGGGAGAGATGTTATTCAAACCCCGGAATTGCAATCTGCTGTGGGTTGTGTCCCAGACAATGGGCATGTTGTGACTTGAAAGAAAGGCAGTTTTGAACAAAAGGCATAGAGGCATCGAGTCATACAGCATGGAAACAGACCCTTTGGTCCAACCTGTCCATGCCGACCAGATATCCCAACCCGATCTAGTCCCAACTGCTAGCACCCGGCCCATATCCCTCCAAACCCTTCCTATTCATATACCCATCCAAATGCCTCTTAAATCTTACAATTGTACCAGCCTCCACCACTTCCTCTGGCAGCTCATTCCATACACGTACCACCCTCTGTGAGAAAATGTTGCCCCTTAGGTCTCTTTTATATCTTTCCCTTCTCACCCTAAACTTATGGCCTCTAGTTCTGGACTTCCCAATCCCAGGGAAAAGACTTTGTCTATTTATCATATCCATGCCCCTCGCAATTTTGTAAACCTCTATAAGGTCACCCCTCAGCCTCCGACATTCCAGGGAAAACAGCCCCAGCCTGTTCAGCCTCTCCCTGTAGTTCAAATCCTCCAACCCTGGCAACATCCCTGTAAATATTTTCTGAACCCTTTCAAGTTTCACAACTTCTTTCCGATAGGAAGCAGACCAGAACTGCACGCAATATTCCAACAGTGGCCTAACCAATGTCCTGTACAGCCACAACATGGCCTCCCAACTCCCATATTCAATACTCTGACCAATAAAGGAAAGCATACCAAACACCTTCTTCACTATCCTATTTATCTGCGACTCCACTTTCAAGGAATTCTGAACCTGCACTCCAAAGTCTCTTTGTTCAGCAACACTCCCTCAGACCTTACCATTAAGTGTATAAGTCCTGCTAAGATTTGCTTTCCCAAAATACAGCAGCTAGCATTTATCTGAATTAAACTCCATCTGCTACTTCTCAGCCCATTGGCCCATCTGGTCCAGATCCTGTTGTAATCTGAGGTAACCCTCTTCGCTGTCCACTACACCTCCAATTTTGGTGTCATCTGCAAACTTACTAACTGTACCTCTTATGCTCGCATCCAAATCATTTATGTAAATGACAAAAAGTAGAGGACCCAGCACCGATCCTTGTGGCACTCCACTGGTCACAGGCCTCCAGTCTGAAAAACAACCCTCCACCACCATCCTCTGTGTTCTACCTTTGAGCCAGTTCTGTATCCAAATGTCTAGTTCTCCCTGTATTCCATGAGTTCTAACCTTGCTAATCAGTCTCCCATAGGGAACCTTGTCGAACGCCTTACTGAAAGTCCATATAGATCACATCTATCATTCTGACCTCATCAATCTTCTTTGTTACTTCTTCAAAAAACTCCATCAAGTTTGTGAGACATGATTTCCCACACACAAAGCCATGTTGACTATCCCTAATCAGTCCTTGCCTTTCCAAATACATGTACATCCTGTCCCTCAGGATTCCCTCCAATAACTTCCCACCACCGAGGTCAGGCTCACCGGTCTATAGTTCCCTGGCTTGTTCTTACCACCCTTTTTAAACAGTGGCACCATGTTAGCCAACCTCCAGTCTTCCAGCACCTCACCTGTGACTATCGATGATACAAATATCTCAGCAAGAGGCCCAGTAATCACTTCTCTAGTTTCCCACAGAGTTCTCGGGTACACCTGATCAGGTCCTGGGGATTTATCCACCTTTAACCGTTTCAAGACATCCAGCACTTCCTCCTCTGTAATCTGGACATTTTGCAAGATGTCACCATCTATTTCCCTACAGTCTATATCTTCCATATCCTTTTCCACAGTAAATACTGATGCAAAATATTCATTTAGTATCTCCCTCATTTTCTGTGGCTCCACACAAAGGCCGCCTTGCTGATCTTTGAGTGGCCCTATTCTCTCCCTAGTTGCCCTTTTGTCCTTAATATATTTGTTAAAGCCCTTTAGATTCTCCTTAACTCTATTTGCCAGAGCCATCTCATGTCCCCGTTTTGCCCTCCTGATTTCCCTCTTAAGTATACTCCTACTGCCTTTATACTCTCCTAAGGACTCACTCGATCTATCCTGTCAATACCTGACATTTGCTTCCTGCTTTTTCTTAACCAAACCCTCAATTTCTTTAGCCATCCAGCATTCCCTATACCTACCAGCCTTCCCTTTCACCCTGACAAGAATATACTTTCTCTGGATTCTTGTTATCTCATTTCTGAAGGCTTCCCATTTTCCAGCCGTCCCTTTAACTGCGAACATCTGCCTGCAATCAGCTTTCGAAAGTTCTTGCCTAATACCGTCAAAATTGTCCTTTCTCCAATTTAGAACTTCAACTTTTAGATCTGGTCTATCCTTTTCTGTCACGATTTAAAAACGAATAGAATTGTGGTCGCTGGCCCCAAAGTGCTCCCCCACTGACACCTCAGTCACCTGCCCTGCCTTATTTCCCAAGTGTAGGTCAAGTTTTGCACCTTCTCTAGTAGGTACATCCATATACTGAGTCAGAAAATTGTCTTGTACGCACTTAAGAAATTCCACTCCATCTAAACCTTTAACACTATGGCAGTCCCAGTCTATGTTCGGAAAGTTAAGATCTCCTACCATAACTACCCTATTATTCTTACAGATAGCTGAGATCTCCTTACAAGTTTGTTTCTCAATTTCCCTCTGACTATTGGGGGTCTATCATCCAACCCCAATCTCAGTTCCATCCAAATAACTTCCCTGGATGTATTTCCGGGAATATCCTCCCTCAGCACAGCTGTAATAATATCCCTTATCAAAAACGCCACTCCCTCTCCTCTCTTGCCTCCCTTTCTATCCTTCCTGTAGCATTTGTGTCCTGGAACATTAAGCTGCCAGTCCTGCCCATCCCTGAGCCATGTCTCTGTAATTGCTATGATATCCCAGTCCCGTGTTCCTAACCATGCCCTGAGTTCATCTGCCTTCCCTGTTAGGCCCCTTGCATTGAAATAAATGCAGTTTAATTTATTAGTCCTACCTTGTCCCTGCCTGCCCTGACTGTTTGACTCACTTCTGTTCTTAGCTGTACCAGTCTCAGATTGATCTAATTCCTCACTATCTCCCTGGGTCCCAACCCCCACCTTACTCGTTTAAATCCTCCCAAGCAGATCTAGCAAATCTCCCTGCCAGTATATTAGTCCCCTTCCAATTTAGGTGTAATCCGTCCTTCTTGTACAGGTCACTTCTACCCCAAAAAGAGATTCCAATGATCCAAAAATGTGACTCCTTCTCCCATACACCAGCTCCTCAGCCATACATTCATCTGCTCTATCCTCCTATTCCTGCCCTCACTAGCTCGTAGCACTGGGAGTAATCCAGGTATTACTACCCTTGAGGACCTCCTTTTTAAATTTCTGCCTAACTCTCTGTAATCTCCCTTCAGAATCTCAACCTTTTCCCTTCCTATGTCGTTGGTTCCATTGTGGACAATGACCTATTGCTGGCCCCTCTCCCCCGTGAGAACATTCTGCACCCTCTCTGAGACATCCTTGATCCTGGCACCAGGGAAACAACACACCATTCTGCTTTTTCACTGCTGGCTACAGAAACATCTGTCTGTACCTCTGACTACAGAATCCCCTAACACAATTGATCTCTTGGAAGGCGACATATCCCTTGTTGCATTAGAGCTGGTCTCACTACCGGAAACTTGGCTGTTCGTGCTATGTACCCCAGAGAATCCATCATCCTCCACATTTTCCAAAACAGCATACCTGTTTGAAATGGGTATATCCACAGAAGACTCCTGCCCTAGGTGCCAACCTCTCTTACCCTTCCTAGAGTTAACCCATCTATATGACTGTATCTGAGACTTTCCCCCCCTTCCTATAACTGCCATCCATCACATACTGTTGCTGTTGCAACTTCCTCATCGCTTCTAACTGTCTCTCCAACCGATCCACTCGATCTGATAAGATTCACATCCAACAGCATTTATGGCAGATATAATCCACAGTAACCATTAAACTCTCTTTAAACTCCCACATCTGACAAGAAGTACATATCACTACAAAGGCCATTTTTGCTCCTTCACAATCTACAGATTCAGAAAGGAACACCGTCTTGGTCCTCTACAAAACAGGTTAAATTAAGAGCTATGGCTTATATTTTAAGTTTAATCAAGAGACTTATCTCCAAAAACACATTATCAAGAAAGAACCCACTATACTCACTACTGCAGCCTTTCTCTTGGACAGACTTAAAACAACAATTAACTTATCCGATTCTGTGCTGTGAACTTTGCCCAAACCGGTTCCTCCAAGATTAGTTGTGAATTTCACTATTTGGTAATTTTCCCAGATACGCTCCGATGTCCAGCGATACACGAATTCAAAAACAGCAAAGGCAGTAACTGTGCAGGTTCTCTCTCTCTCTCTCTCTCTCTCTCTCAGTCCACGCCGAACATAATCCAAACTGAACTGGGCCCACCTGCCTGCTCCTGGCCCCTATCCCTCCAAACCTTTTCCATTCATGTCTCTGTCCAAATGTCTTTTAAACGTGTTTGTGTTTTAAGCAGGAAAAGGGTTTAAAAGCCACCCACGAGCCTTGGTCTCTGTGTGTATGTATACTCGGGAGCTGGGAGCTCCTGTGCTCAGCCCCACCTCCTCAAAGACCAACTAGGGCGGGGCAATAAATGCTGGGCTAGTCAGTGACTCCTCTGTCCAAGGGTGAATTAAAAAATAAGAACATAAGATCACAAGATGATCAGAGGATTAGGTAGGGTAGACAGTGAAAGTCTTCCCTAGGATGATGATGTCAGCGTGTAAGAGAGGGCATAACTACAAATTGAGGGGTGATAGATTTAAGACAGATGTCTGAGGCAGATTCTTTACGCAGAGAATGGTCAGGGCATGGAATGCCCTCCCTGCTAATGTAGTCAACTCAGCCACATTAAGGAGATTTAAACAGTTCTTGGATAAGCACATGGATGATGATGGGATAGTGTAGGGGGCTGAGCTTAGCATAGTTCGCAAGCTGGTGCAACATCGAGGGCTGAAGGGCCTGTTCTGCGCTGTATTGTTCGATGTCCTATGTCCTATAAGCAAAAAAAGCCAGGCAAGTCCAGATCTCCCCCACCTTTGTTGAGATTTCTACATACTGCTTAAAAATATTGTCCTAAATGTATTTTAAAGGTTACTCCAAAGCTTTCACACTACAACAACCACAGAAGAAGTTGCTAACCCTACTACTTCAATATTTCCATGAAATGTGCCCCTTACCTGCTGTTCTAGTTCTATACAGATTTATTGACAGAGTTTTCTAAGAATCCACTCCTCCATTTTGCTGTAATAGATTCCCAGAACAAAATTATGACATCTCCTTCTGTGTTCCCACAGGAGCTGTCTTGCATGAAGTGCCAATATCCCGGAATATTGCGCTGCCAACTATGTCTAAGTGACAGCAATGCCTTCATACCCTACATTTTAATTTGTATCCTCAACTTGTTCATCAGACTCCAACCATCAAAATAAATGCCATTCACAAACTCCCTTGGACCTTAACTGGACTGTAACGTCAATGTGTTCCTGACTCTATTGTTTCTTGCTGTTTTGACTGTTCATGCTCCCCCCTTGAACATTCTTTCTGGATGCTGAAAATGTGTTGCTGGTTAAAGCACAGCAGGTCAGGCAGCATCCAAGGAACAGGAAATTCAACGTTTCGGGCCAGAGCCCTTCATCAGGATTCCTGATGAAGGGCTCTGGCCCGAAACGTCGAATTTCCTGTTCCTTGGATGCTGCCTAACCTGCTGTGCTTTAACCAGCAACACATTTTCAGCTCTGATCTCCAGCATCTGCAGACCTCACTTTTTACTCCATTCTTTCTGGATGCCAGCCCCTTGCAGGTTAATTTACATGTTTCCCAGCAGCGCTTGTAAACCTCTCCATAAGGATGCTGGTCCCATTCCGCGTCAGGTGTGATTCCCATCCGCCGTGAACAAACCATGGATGAGAAGAAAAACAAAGCTTTCTCTCCTGCTCACAGAATTCCGATAGTGTATGACATTTCCCACATTACAGGGTGTCCCTCAGTCTGGATGTGCATCTCCCACCTGCCCATGGGAAGTCTGCTGACTGTCTCATTCCGACTGACAAATAAATTCCAGGTTCCTGGTGGGGAGATGGAGGAGTTAGGGGAAATAAAGAGCTCTTCAAACTAAATAGTCTGCTTTTGAGGTAAGGTAAATACTTGATGCACAATAGTTTTAACAAAAAGCTGACCATATCATTTCTCTCACAAATAAGTAAGCAGGCATGTGGTGTGTACAAACACCATCAGACACAGGCCCAGAAAACATGGTTTGGATATAGATAACAGTGGCATCAAAAACCAACCCCTACAGATTCCTGGGAACTTTTCAAATACTGCATTCAGTTCTGATCTCCCTGCTATAGGAAAGATGTTGTGAAACTGAAAAGATTACAAAAAAGATTTACAAGGATGTTACCAGGGTTGAAGGATTTGAGCTATGGGGAGAGGCTGAACAGGCTGGGGCTGTTTTCTCTGGAGTATTGGAGGCTGAGGGGTGACCTAATAGAGGTTTACAAAATCGTGAGGGGCATGGATAGAGTAAATAGACAAGGTCTTTTCCCTGGAGTGGGGGAGTCCAAAATTAGAGGACATAGGTTTAGGGTGAGAGGGGAAAGATATAAAAGAGACTTAAGGGGCAACTTTTTCACACAGAGGGTGGTACGTGTATGGAATGAGCTGCCAGAGGAAGTGGTGGAGGCTGGTACAATTGCAACATTTAAAAGGCATTTGGATGGGTATATGAATAAGAAGGGTTTGGAGGGATATGGGCCAAATGTTGGCAAATGGGACTAGATTAATTTAGGATATCTGGTCAGCATGGAGGAGTTGGACCAAGGAGTCTGTGCCCATGCTATACATCTCTATGTCTCCATGTTTTCCCACATTCCAATACGCCATTGTTTTCTGGAAGTAGCTAATATTAATTGATCACAGAAACATAGAAACTAGAAATAGACTATTTGGCTGTTTGTACTTGCTGTGCTGTTCAGTATGCATTGCTTTGAAAGTCTCTACAGTGACCAAATTACCTTTGCTTTAAACTGAAACTATGACAAAATTTGTATGAACTCATTAAAACGAATTTGCAAACTACAATTCTCTCAGTGAACATATTTCATTATGTTTTCTAAAAGATGTCCTCATGAACATGAGAGCCTAGATAATGAGCAACCTGCTCAGAAGAAGAATTGACCACCTAAAGTCTTTGCTCAATGATGCTGAAAGTTAAGAGACTGTTGCTAGGCAACTAGCCCACATGGGAATCTTGCCTGCACTGGATTTAATAATAGACAAATGTCAAACAAGATTAAATGTTCTTGCTTGCTCTCAACAGTGATACCTACTATTCACAATCACCGCATGTTCTGTCAAATAAAACAGTACACAATATTCCTGAGGAAGAAACAGGATAAAGAATCATACTTTTGCAATCAACAAATTTAATCAGTAATAACTGACAGTTGAAGAAAATCACTAACAGACAGAAAAACTAACTCCAGCTGAACTGCCCGTATAGGATCTTTCTGTTGTTTCTTTCTTTGGGTTGAAGTTTGGCTTGGATATAATTAACATTTACTGTTTTTATCCAAGGCATGTGAAGATGATTGGAGCTATTGCTTTCTGCTGTAACAGGGCTTCAGGTAACTGCCTCAGTTCTTTGTCCAGCTCCCTTCATCTGTTGTGCTTCCCCTTACAGTGAGAGGCCCAATGCCAAATCACTTCAATGATAAAACTGAAGGATTGGGAAAGGAGTAACTAAAAAGGAGGATGAGATTCGAGTGAACATGATATAGTAAGGGAAATAATGGGGAGAAAAATACTGGATGTGGGAGGGAGATAATGGAAAGTAAGAAAAAAATTGAAAGTGTTCAATTTTTTAAAGTTCCATGAGCCATTTGTCACCTGAAAGGGTGAGGCTTGATTTAAACTGTTAAATTTCTACACAGAGAGAGTTCATGAGACATTTTTGAGCCCAGATTTCACCATCCTGGAGTGAATGGCTGAGAATCACAAGTGCTGCACCCTTAAACAGAGAACCTGCCATCCCCATGGAAATGGGAATGGGAATTGAAATGGAGTCGGCTTGTTTTCAGGCTGGTGAGGGTCCTGGAGGGAACTGGCCGTTCATCCAACCAGCTTTTCCCTTTTCGCTTCTGTTTCGCTAATTCCACTGCAAGGAACCTGGAGGGTGCAAAAGACGGAACTCAGGGCTTGCCTTTACTTTGGAAAGCCAGGCTAATAACTTGGATAGTTGAGGGACATTGTCCCAGCACATACTGAGGTGGGTGCCAGGTACTTTCACCCAGAGACCTCTGCTATACTCTCGGGATGGTGGGGGGGGGGGGGGGGGGGGGGGGGGGCAGATATCCTTTAGAATCATTAATTGTAGAAAAACTGATGCATAAAGATGGTGTTGGAATGTGGCAACTCTTGTGCACTGACCCCAGAAGCTCCTCTCCTTATATCTTTAACAATCAATAAGACTTTTGAACAGAGCATTCATGTATTAGAATGGGTCTTTGTCTGTTGCTGTACCAGTATTTTCTGCACTCTGTCCTGTTTCCCTGATGTACTTATGTAAGGTATGATTTGCCTGGACTGCATGCAAAACAATACTTTTCACTATCGATCGGTACATGTGACAATCATAAGATCTCTACAGCGTAGAAGAAGGCCATTTGGTCTATCAAGTCCACAACAATGAGTATCACACCAGACCCAACCCTTATCCTATAAACCTGCATTTTCCCATGGCCAATCCACCCTAACCTACATAACTGTGGGAGGAAACCAGAGCACCTCGAGGAAACCTACACAGACACGGGGAGAATGTGTAAACTCCACACAGACAGTCATTGAGGGTGGACTCGAACCCAGGTCCCTGGCGCTGTGAGGCAGCAGTGCTAACCACTGAGCCACTCTATAATACAATCAAATCAAACTTCATGGAACTGTCAAACCTGCAAAAACATTTGCCAAATCTATCAAGAACTGTGTAATCCTTCGAGAATTATCAGGGTCTGTCACAAAGCTGTCAAAAATTATCAAGGCTGTTGAGAATTGTCACAAATGAGTTACTTTACATGAGAATGTTTTGTTGACAGAGTGTAGTTTGCAAATGAGAACTCCCAGTAACAGAACTTTAGTTTGTCTCTTTGGTCATGCATATTTGTCCATACAATGTTGAGTTAGCATTGCAAGTGAAGGAGGAAAGGGAGGTGAGTGAAAGATGGTATACTGAGTGTGAGGAGTCAGAGTGTAAGGCTAGAGGGACATAAGGTGCATGAGTGTAAAGTGTGATGGTTAGAAAGCATTCAATGGCATGGATTGGCATCAATGCGGCATGTGTAGTAAACAGGGACTGAAGCAGGGAGTTGTGAGGGTGAGGTATGTTCTGACTTTTATTATTTTATTTTAATTCTGGAGCATTGTTCTGTTAGACACTGCCAGACCTTCCTCCCAGTTCCCCCTCCCTCTCTCCCAGTGATGGCTAGTACTTCCTTAGTCACCCGCTCCAACTTCCATACCAGACTCCAAGCGTCTACTCCTGCGGCCCACCAACCCCACACCCAATCTCTCTCAACTACCAACTCCTGCACCCCCTCTCTCCCCAGAAACTGGGGGAGGTGCTTAGGTTGTGGATCTGTGCAGTGTCTAAACTCTGCACACTAGACCCAGGATCAGAAATCCAGGTCTCTGCCTTGGTTATCTCTCACATTAGCAGGTTTTACCTTTAATAATAGAAAAATCCAATCATGGAGATTCTTAGGCTCTAGTCAGAAAACCGAGGAAACTGTTTGCAATAAAAACTAAGAATGCTGAAGAAACTCAGCAGGTCTGGCAGCATCTGGGGAGAGGGAAACAGAGTTAATGTTTCGAGTCCAGTACAACTCTTCTTTGACTCAAGGTCTGGGGGAGGGGTGATCTTACTCCAGTAGGCAGCAGAATCTGGAAGGTTTCATTTAATAACATCCCAGCTCCACTCCCAGCTCAAGATGGGCTAGCTACTCACCCAGAGGAGTGACAGCAGCAGACTACAGCTGAGAAAGGGTGAAAGGTCATTAAGGTAAAGTTACCATATTCCCACTTACTCATTAGAGAGATGTGGCTGATGGTGGTTTAACCTGAGACTACCTCAGAGTACTTCATGAGAACTGAACCCATGCTGTTTGCATCGCAAACTGACTGTCCAGCCAACTGAGCTAACCAACCAAGTGATAAGTGACACCAGTGCCATGGCAATAGCTATTGACTCAAATGTGGGCTCAGAGCGATTCCCACCTGGATTTACCTGCGAATCTCACCACTCGCAGAGGGTCCCCTCCCTCCCTCACCACCTCCCACTCCCTCCCGTCCCTCCCTCCCTCACTCCCTCACCACCACCTACTCCCTCCCTCCCTCTCTCACTCCCTCCACATTCCATCGCTCCCTCCCTCACTTCCTCACCCCCTCCCTCACCTTTCCCTTCCTCACCCCTCACGCCCTCTCTCTCTCACCCTCCCACTCCCTCCCTCCCAATGTGCTTTATGTCAGATTTTAGAGGTCAGGGTCAGTCCATGGACTCTCGGCATGGAAATGGCCGCTCTGCTGACCTTAAAATCACTTTACTCACACTCAGGAGAGAAAATGGAGTTTTCGTAATGGAACAAAAAAATACTTTGAGGCTGGGGGGAGAATTGTTTTCTCTTGGAAAAATTAAGGAAGTGGAATTCTCTTTCCTGGAAGGTAGTGGAGGATTGGTCTTTCACTTTATACAAGATTTGTGTTAGAGAGATTTTTCATAGAAAAGGCTGTGAAGGGTTATTGGTGCATACTGCCATGATCATACTGAATGGTGCAGCAGGCCTGAAGGGCCGAATGGCCTCCTCCTGCTCCTAGTTTTCTGTTTGCTCTCTCTCTCTCTCTCTTTATATATATATATATGGACGCTGCCTGACCCACTGTGATCGCCAGCACTTGCTGTTTTCAGTACAGTTTCTAGCATCTGCAGTAATTTACTTCTGTTTATTTCTGTTTCTATTCTAGTGAAAAAGAACTGTGCAATAACATGCATGGCAACAGACTTCAGAGTGCTCTGTGCTGATGAAACCAGGGATGTAAAAACAGAAACCACTTGTCAACATTTTGATGAGCATCACAAACCCTGAATTTAATAATGTTGAGCAGAACTACTCTGGTAGATGAGAAATCATCTAAAACGAGGTGTTCCAAACCTAACTCCATTTTAAATTAATTAGACACGTCGTGACTCACCCTTTGAATTGACCACTAACAATGCAGGAATCCTCATTTGCACAGCTTCAGTAAAAGGTCAGGAGTAAGTTCAGCTGCTAATGAGAGCGTCACCTCAGTGGGCTGCTAACATCCAGGCTTTTTAAGATTGAACTTTGGAATGTTTGGATCCTATGTTAATGGCATTCAGAGCACTGGTATTTTAATAAACTTCTTTCTGTAGATATTAAAATGCTTCTTTGTTGAGTTATGAGATTCACTTGCCCACTTGTAGTTATGACAAAGTCTCTCCCCATGCGTACCCTGTGAGGAGAGTTTACAGGACTTACAGGCAAAGCTCCACCCACTGCCTCGGGTCCATTTTTCTGCTTGGGTTTTAAGAAATGTCAATTCTGATTTTTTTAATCATTACCTAAACAATGTTTTTTGATTTTTTTTTGTTTCTCACTGATTTGTCCCTCAATGCACCGATCCATCATTTTGGACAGGGACAGACAGCAATCCTCTTTGTATCAGGCAGCAGATTGGGGTTGAATCACCTTTGTTCAGGTGCCCCCTACAGTCCCCTTGAGGAGGCACAGCAACAAAATCCATTGATTCTCAAGGTCAATGGACTTGCTCCCACTTGCCATAACTTCACCAGACATGTGACCAATAGATATGAATTATGAAGCTTCTTTCCTGATGATACCCCCTGCAGCACTGCTCTTCCATTGAAGTGGTGTTTTAGAAATATGTGCAAGATGCAAAACTCGACCCAGGTTTACCAACAGCCAGGCAGTTGTTATTCCCATGGGAATAGGAACTGCACATGGGGACTCTGTGAAATCCTCGAAGTGTTTGGGAAACTGAAGATTCCGCTAGGAATTTCCTCTCGCCTGGAAGTGTTGTAAAACTGAGGCAGGGTCTAATCCTTGTTTGTTAACTTTTGCTCACCTCCCTCTCCGCACCCCCTTTCCATCCCTTTCAGCCCTACTATATATTTCCTTAAAAATCTCACAGCACCAGGTTATAGTCCACCAGGTTTAATTGGGAGTACTAGCTTTTGGAGAGATGCTCCTTCATCAAGTGATTGTCCGAAAGCTAGTGCTTCCAATTAAACCTGTTGGACTGTAACCTGGTGTTGTGTGATTCCTGATGAAGGGCTTATGTTCGAAACGTCGAATTCCCTATTCCTGAGATGCTGCCTGGCCTGCTGTGCTTTGACCAGCAACACATTTTCAGCTGTGATCTCCAGCATCTGCAGACCTCATTTTTTACTCGATGATTTTTAACTTTGTCCACCCCAGTCCAACACCGGCATCTCCAAATCGTATGTATTTCCTACGTTACTGCTTTCTATGCATCAGTGACATTTTGCCTTTGCTAATATACATCAGAAATAAATCGATCTCTATTTTAAACTGACTCAGAGACTGAGCTTCCACCTCCCTCTGGGGTAGAGAATTCCAAAGGTTCATAATCTGTGACGGGAGAGTTGAGGAGCCATGGAGGAGGATTAAAACTTAATTGGATTTGTATCGAGGGCTCTGTGAAGGAGTCAGGGTGCACAGAAGAAAATAAATCAGGAGATGGAAACAGCATATCTGAAAGGCACTATTACAGCAATCAGGGCAGTCTTCAACAGGCAGGTGGGCTGGGAGAACCAGGTCGGGAGCAGATCTGAAAACAGGAACTTGTGGAATGTCTATGGAAAAGGTTTCTTTTGGCGCAGCTTGTGGTAGAGCCCACTAGGGAACAGGCAGTACTTCATCAGGGAAAAAAATGAGGTCTGCAGATGCTGGAGATCACAGTTGAAAATGTGTTGCTGGTTAAAGCACAGCAGGTCAGGCAGCATCCAAGGAACAGGAAATTCAACGTTTCGGGCATAAAGGGCTTATGCCCGAAACGTCGATTCTCCTGCTCCTTGGATGCTGCCTGACCTGCTGTGCTTTAACCAGCAACACATTTTCAACCAATACTTCATCAGGGAGCCTAGGATGAAGGAACTCCTAGGGGACAGTGACCATAATATGATAGAATTCACCCTGCAGTTTAAGAGGGCGATCATTGAATAAAATGTAAAAGTATTACAAAAGAGTAAAAATAACTATAAAAAACATAAGGGGGGAGCTGGCCAGAGTTGATTGGAAGGGGAGCCGAGCAGGGAAGATGGTGAAGCAGCGATGGCAGGGATTTCTGGGAGTAATTTGGGAACACAGCAGAAACTCGTCCCAAGGAAGGAGACACATACCAAGGGGAGGATGAGCCAACCACAGCTGACTGGCAGAAGGCAGAGAGCAGGGATAAAGGGGTCAGACAAACAGAAATTACTGAATTCACCCGGTCGGTCTGGTAGCATCTGTGGTGAGAACAAAAAACAATACTGCAGATGCTGGAAACCAGAGTCTGGGTCAGTGGTGCTGGAAAAGCACAGCAGTTCAGGCAGCATCCAATAAGCAGCGAAATCAACGTTTCGGGCAAAAGCCCTTCATCAGGAATAAAAGCAGAGAGCCTGAAGCGTGGAGAGATAAACTAGAGCAGGGTGGGGGTGGGGAGGAGATGAAGGTGATAGGTCAGGAAGGAGAGGGTGGAGTGGATAGGTGGAAAAGAAGATAAGCCGGTTGGACAAGTCCAGACAAGTCATGGGGAGAGTGCTGAACTGGAAGTTTGAAACTAGGATGAGGTGGGGGAAGGGGTAATGAGGAAGCTGTTGAAGTCCACATTGATGCCCTGGGGTTGAAGTGTTCCGAGGCGGAAGATGAGGCGTTCTTCCTCCAGGCGTCTGGTGGTGAGGGAGCGGCACACCCGCACCAATCAACCACACCGCCCCGTGGCCCAACATTCCAAATCCCCCTCCCACTCTGCCGAGGACATGGAGGTCCTGGGCCTCCTTCACCGCTGCTTGGGTCCTTCCTCTGAACTCAAAGCAGAGCAATGGCGATGGAGCCGAGAGACAGCGAGAGAGGTGAAAGGAGTAGGCCAACAAGGAGATTAAGGATGACAGGTCAGGGCCAAAGAGAAGCTGAATACGTGAGAATGAGAGAATAGTCTGGGTTATACAGAGAGCCACCCATGTACTGTAATGTAATAATGGGGTTAGGAGTAAATGTGAATGGGTGACTGTACTAAAAGCAGTCATCAGAACAGATGTGACAGAAACGGAGGAATTGGGAGAATGGAGCCTTTACAGAAGCAGGGTGTGAGGATGGACAGTCAAGGTAACTGTGGGCATCAGTAGGTTTGCTGTAGATATTGGAGGCCAGCCAATCCCCAGAATGGAAACAGAGGAAGGGAAGGGAGGAGTCAGAGATGGACTTGAGGTGAAGTTGAGGGCAGGGTTGAAATTGGAAGCAAAATTGATAAACCTTTCTAAAATTCTAGACAAGAAGGGGAAGCAACACTGATGAAACCATCGATATATTGGAGAAAGAGTTGAGGGTGGGATCTGGAATAGGACTGGAACAAGGAACGTTCGATGTACCCCACAAAGAGACAGGCATTAGAGGGCCAATATGGGCAGCCTTGGCCAGCCCTTTGACCAGAAGAAAGTGAGAGGAATTAAAGGTGAGGAAGGGTGTGGCCGGGTAGGGGAAGGTGGTGGATGGGGACAGTTCAGCTCTGAGCTCCGGGAAGAAGTAGAGAGAGCCCTGAGACCATCCTGATGGGGGGATGGACACGTGAAGGGATTGCACCTCCATGGGAAAGAGGAGGAGGTGACCACAGCCGACGGAGTGGAAATGCTGAAACTGGCATAACGTGTCTGAAGAATCAAGGATGTAAGTTGGAGGAGACTGGACAAGGGGAGAGAGAAAACCCAACTGAGATCAGAAGAGCTGTGTTCTATGGGGCAGGAGCAAGCAGAAACAATGGGACTGCCCGGGCATTCCTGTTTGTGGATTTCGGGAAGGAGATAAAAGTGAGGTTGGGGGACCATGAGCTTGGATGCAGTCAGGGAGAGATCACCGAATGAAATGAGGTTACTGACCATTGTGGACAAAATGGCCAGTTGTTCCATGGCTGGGTCATGGCCCAGGCAGAGATGAGGGAGGTATCTGAGAGTTGGCGTTCAGCCTCTGTGATGTAGACTGATTACAACAGCACCACCCTTATCAGCCAGCTTAATGACAGTCAGGCTTGGATCTGAGGGAGCAGTCAGTTCCTGGGGAGGATCAGTCAAATTGGGTATTGGGGAAAGGCAGAGACATTAGGGCGACCAATGTCATGTTGACAGTTTTCGATGAACAGGTCAAGTGCAGGGAAAGGGCCAGAGGGAGGGTCCAGAGAGGGAGAGTGTTGGAGGCAGGTGAAGGGGTTTACGGGATGGGAAGAGGACTCTTGTCCAAAGAAGTCAGCAGGAAGGCGAAGGCAACTGAAAAATAATTCAACGCCATGTCATGACCGAAATTCATTGAAATGGCAGCAGACGGATAAAGCTGAGAGCTTTGCTGAGTTCAGTAACAGATAGTAAATACCCAACAGCGGGCAGAGTTGGCAGAAGAGATGGAGTCAGAGGCAAGGGGAGGGGAAGAAGTTCCAAGGCGCAGTGGGTATCTCGGAGTTATTCCAGCTTGCACTCCTTAGTGCCTGAACATAAGAGAAACGGTTTCTCCTGAGAATGTTGAATGAGTCAGAGGATGAAGTGAAACTGGGCAGGGGTGCACAGGACAGCCCTATCAACCATAATCTGATTGGAATGTGGTCTAGACATGATGGGCTGAATGGGCTACTTCTGCTCCTGTGTCTTATGATCAATGATTTTAATATATCAATCTCCATTTTAAAAATATTCAATAACCACTCCCTCCTCCCCACCACTGCACCCACCTCCATGGGGTCCTGAGGTAGACAGTTCTAAAGTCACGCAATCCTCGTGGTTGATCTTTGACATCCGTCTAATTACCTACCTGATCACCAGATCCCTTGATTTCCTTGACAGAAATCAATCAACCTTAGCTATGTATTTTACTCAATGACTGAGCATCAACATACCTTTGGGATAGAGACTTCCAAAGATTCCAAACTCTCTGATTGAAGAAATTCTTCCAATTTTTTCACTCCTTATTCCCTGAGACGACACCAGCAAGTTCAAAATCTCCCAGTGCAGCCAAGGAAAACGGCCCGTCTAACTCGGGAGTTGGAATGAGATCCCCAGGATCTGATTCCTCACTGTGGGCCCAGTGTCCAGTTGGGTGTGAGGAGACAGTGTGACCTGGTGCAGTGGGGGAAGTGGCCTCAGGTAGAAAGATCGAGACATTTTCCAGCCCCTGTGGGTTTCCAGGTACACAGCTAAACGTGAAAACTGGCCACACACCAGTCAACAGGCGAAACTCAGAAATAATGTTCTGATGCGACTTGGACAATGTTGT
The DNA here is from genome assembly GCF_020745735.1 of Hemiscyllium ocellatum. Classification (NCBI taxonomy): domain Eukaryota; kingdom Metazoa; phylum Chordata; class Chondrichthyes; order Orectolobiformes; family Hemiscylliidae; genus Hemiscyllium; species Hemiscyllium ocellatum. The sequence continues at coordinate 1,941,731 of NC_083420.1, forward strand.
ATACCTTTCCTTAGTGTCTACATGTTTTTTTCTGTATCGACAAATGAGGTATTTTGCAGCACAACATGAGTCTAGTCACTGAAACACTGAAACACTGAGGTTTGAAAGATTCTGGTTTCTGTTTCACTGGAACATTGATAGTAAATTAAATGCATTTTGCTACAAAATGCCTGTTTTTTTCAGAGTGCAAGCAGCTAATGGTTATTGGTTAAAGAATCCAGTTTGAACAATGGGCTGACAGACGAGTTGATGGATTTGTCTGACACCTGCTGGTATCTGACAGCTCGATTCAATAAGGGAATACAATGTGCTGAGGTGATTGAGGATTGGCAATCTCGGCACGCACTGATCTACGGTTGGAGCCAGTGTACTGTGAACATTTACGTGACTGACATGTTCTTGATTTCTGCCATCCATAAAAAGTATTTGTGTGAAATTAGTATATTCTGAAGTCATTTAGATTAGATTAGACTTACAGTGTGGAAACAGGCCCTTCGGCCCAACAAGTCCACACCGACCCGCCGAAGCGAAACCCATCCGCCGAAGCGAAACCCACCCATACCCTTACATTTACCCCTTACCTAACACTACGGGCAATTTAGCATGGCCAATTCACCTGACCCGCACATCTTTGGACTGTGGGAGGAAACCGGAGCACCCGGAGGAAACCCATGCAGACACGGGGAGAACGTGCAAACTCCACACAGTCAGTCGCCTGAGTCGGGAATTGAACCCGGGTCTCAGGCGCTGTGAGGCAGAAGTGCTAACCACTGTGCCACCGTGCCGCCCACTGTGCCACCGTGCCGCCCACTGTGCCACCGTGCCGCCCACGGTGACCATCATTTCTCAGTGACCATCATTTTGCATGAGGTGAATACATCAAACATGCAAATTAGGAGCAGGAAAGATCATAAGACTATCAGATACAGCAGCACAATTGGTCCATTTGGCCCAAGAGGGCTATTCCACCTGTCAATCATTGCTGATATTCCTCTCAACACCATTCTCCTGCCTCCTCTCTGTAACCCTCAATCCCCCTTACTAATCAATAACCTATCTACCTCTGTCTTACATACACTCAGTGACCTGGCCTCCACAGCCCTCTGCGGCAATGAGTTCCACAGATTCCCTACCCTCTGACTGAAGAAATTCCTCCTCATCTCAGTGCTAAAGGCTGGTCCCTTCACTCTGAGGCTGTGCCCTCGGGTCCTAGTCTCTCCCACTAGTGTAAGCATCTTCTCCACATCTCCTTTATCCAGGCCTCTCAGTACTCTGTAAGTTTCAATCAGATTCCTCCTCATCGTTCTAAACTCCATCAAGTACAGATCCAGAGTCCTCAACCACTCCACATGTGACAAGCCCTTCATCCCCAGGATCATTCTTGTAGACCTCCCTCCAAATCCAGCACATCCTTCCTTAAATACAGGGCCCAAATCAGCCAAATGCAGTCTGACCAGAGCCTTATACAGCCCCAGCAGTACATCCCTGCTCTTGTATTTTAACCCTCCCAAAATAATGCTAACATTACACTTGCATTCTTAACTGCCAACTGAACCTGCATATTAACCTTTAGAGAAAGGCGGCACGGTGGCACAGTGGAAGGCGGCACGGTGGCACAGTGCAAGGCGGCACGGTGGCACAGTGGTTAGCACTGCTGCCTCACAGCACCAGGGACCTGGGTTCAATTCCCACCTCAGGCGACTGACTGTGTGGAGTTTGCACGTTCTCCCCATGTCTGTGTGGGTTTCCTCCGGGTGCTCCGGTTTCCTCCCACAGTCCAAAGATGTGCGGGACAGGTGAATTGGCCATGCTAAATTGCCCGTAGTGTTAGGTAAGGGGTATATGTAGGGGTATGGGTGGGTTGCGCTTCGGCGGGTCAGTGTGGACTTGTTGGGCCGAAGGGCCTGTTTCCACACTGTAAGTAATCTAATCTAATCCTGCACATGACTCCCAAGTCCCTTTGTGCTTCAGGTTTCTGAAACCTTTCACTGCTTAGACAATAGTCCACACCTCTATTCTTCCACTAAAGTGCATAATCTCACACTTTCTCACATTGTATTCCATCTGCCATTTCTTTGCCCACTCTCGCAGCTTGTCCAAGTCCTTCTGCAGCCTCTCCACCTCCTCAATACTACCTGTCCATCTGAAAACCGAGCATCAATGCCCTCAGTTCCTTTGTCCAGATCATTAATGAATAATGTGAATCGTTGTGATCATAACACAGACCCCCAGTAAGACTCTCCTTAACTCCAAGTTCCAATCCATCAATCTCTCCTTCCATCGTCGGTTCTCTAACGTTATTGTTCTCTCCTCAGTTGGATTTCAGGATGTTAAGCTTTCCTCTGCTCCAGTCCCTGTTTGTATTTTCTCCAAGTGTAGGTCTGGGCTGTGTGTCAGTCACCATCTTTACACCATCTCGCAGACCCAGGGCCTGGTCAATGTCCTGTTTCTCCCACCTGCAGGTCCCACTGGTTTCCCGGGGAAAACACTCACAGTCAGGATCGTGATAATGTTCACCAGGAATTCATGGGAACACCTCAGACTCAGCGAGGTAGAACCCCCAGTTCTTGATGTGTCACTTTATCCCAGTTTGGAAACTGCCAAATACCTCAGGCTTCCCCCAGGACTCAGGGCCTAGTCCCCCAGAGACAGAAAGGCCTGGGGAGGGGCGGGGGGTGGGACAGTGTCTCAGTCTGGGGGAGCTCTGTCTCAGTCTGGGGGGGGTTCTGTCTCAGTCTGGGACAGTGTCTCAGTCTGGGGGGGGGCGGTTGTCTGTCTGGGGAGGGGGGTACAGTGTCTCAGTCTGGGGGAGACACTGTCTCAGTCTTGGGGGAGGGGTCAGTTCCCAGTCTCTGGGGAGATGGTCCTGGAAATGTGGTGGTCCTCTTCCACAGCAGCTTGCTGGTATTCCAGTGTCTGGATTGTAATTGACTTTCCCCCAAACTGAAATCAATCTGAGATGAACTCTGTCGTCATTTTTACTTTATTCTTCTTATCTCTGACTAGTGTCATTAATACACGTGCCGTGGGATGGCAACCTGTCGAACATTTCATTTTCGTTTGTAAAAATATCCATGACAAGAGATTGCTCTTCTATTCATGCTGCGTGTACAATCTTGTAAAAGTCATATTCAGTAAATGAACATAGAACGTACAGCACAGTATAGGCCCTTCGGCCCTCTCTGTTGTGCCACCATATTATCCTCCTCTAAGATCAGACCAATGTATATATCCTTCATTGTACTATCATCCATGTGCCTATTCAAGAGTCACTTCAATGTCCCCAATGTTTCTGTCTCTACTACCACTGCCGACAGTGCATTCCATGCTCCCATCAGTCAGTAAATTTTTAGAACATAGAACATAGAACAGTACAGCACAATACAGGCACTTCAGCCCACAATGTTGTGCTGAGCATTTATCTTAATCTAAGATCAACCTAACCTTGACACCCTTCAATTTACTGCCATCCATGTGCTTGTCCAGCAGTCACTTCAATGTCCCTGATGTCTCTGACCCTACTACCACCGCGGGCAGTGCATTCCACGCACCCACCACTCTCTGCGTAAAGAACCTACCTCTGACATATCCTCTGTACCTTTCTCCAGTCACCTTAAAATTATGCCCCCTTGTGACAGTCATTTAGAGTCATAGAGATGTACAGCATGGAAACAGACCCTTCGGTCTAACCTGTCCATGCCGTCCAGATATCCCAACCCAATCTAGTCCCACCTGCCAGCACCCAGCCCATATCCCTCCAAACCCTTCCCATTCATATACCCATACAGATGCCTTTTAAATGTTGCAATTGTACCTCTGGTAGCTCATTCCATACACATACCATCCTCTGTGTGAAAAAGTTGCCCCTTAGGTCTCTTTTATATCTTTCCCCTCTCACCCTAAACCTATGCCCTCTAGTTCTGGACTTCCTGACCCCAGGGAAAAGACTTTGCCTATTTACCTCATAATTTTGTAAACCTCTATAAGGTCACCCCTCAGCCTCTAATGCTTCAGGGAAAACAGCCCCAGCCTGTTCAACCTCTCCCTATAGCTCAAAGTCTCCAAACCTGGCAACTTGCTTGTAAACCTTTTCACAACATCTTTCCGATAGGAAGGAGACCAGAATTGCACGTAATATTCCAACAGTGGCCTAACCAATGTCCTGTACAGCCGCAACATGACCACCCAACTCCTGTACTCAATACTCTGACCAATAAAGGAAAGCATACCAAACGCCTTCTTCACTATCCTATCTACCTGTGACTCCACTTTCAAGGAGCTATGAACCTGTACTCCAAGGTATCTTTGTTCAGCAACACTCCCTAGGACCTTACCAGTAAGTGTATAAATCCTGCTAAGATTTCTGCCCTGGGGAAATGCCTCTGGCTATCTACTCTATCGATGCCTCTCATTACCTTGTATACCTCTATCAAGTCACCTCTCTTCCTTCTCTCCAGTGTGAAAAGCCCTAGCTCTCTCAACCTCTCTTCATAAGACAAGCGTTCAATTCAGGCAGCATCCTGGTAAATCTCCTCTGCACTCTCTCTAAAGCATCTACATCCTTCCTATAAAGAGCTGACCAGAACTGGGCACAAAATTACAAGAGTGGTCTAACCAGAGATTTATACAGCTGCAGCAAAACCTCACAGCTCAAACTCAATCCCCCTGTTGATGAAAGCCGAAACACCATACACCTTCTTAACAACCTTATCAACATGGATGGCAACTTTGAGAGATTGATGTACGTGGAATCCAAGATCCCTCTGTTTCTCTGACTCTGCTAAGAATCCTGTCTTTAACCCCGTATTCAGCATTCAAATTCGTCCTTCCAAAATGAATCACTTCGCATTTATCCAAGTTGAACTCCATCTGCCATTTCTCAGCCCAGCTCTGCATCCTGTCGATGTCTTGTTGTAGCCTACAACAGCCCTCGACACTAACTACAGCCCCACCAACATTTGTGTCATCAGCAAACTTACACTTCTTCATTCAAGTCATTTATAAAAACGATAAAGAGTAGAGGTCCCAGGACAGATGCCTGTTGGACACCACTGGTCACCAACCTCCAGACGGAATACTTTCCATCCACTACCACTCGCTGTCTTCTTTCGGCCAGCCAATTCTGTATCCAGACAGCCAAATGTCCCTGTATCCCATAACTCCTAACTTTCAGAATGAGCCTACCATGGGGAACCCTATCAAATGCCTTACCGAAATCCATATACACCACATCCACTGCTCAACCTTCATCGACTTGTCAACTTGTCTCGTCACATCCTCAAATAACTCAGTAAGGCTTGTGAGGCATGACCTGACCCTCACAAAACCATGCTCACTATCTTTAATCAAACAATGTTTTTCCAAATAGTCATAAATCCTATCTCAAGAATCCTTTCCAGTGCCTTGCTTACCACAGGCTTAAGACTGACTGGTCTGTAATTCCCAGAGATTTCCCTATTCCCTTTCTTGAACAGAGGAACAATATTTGCCCGTGGAGAGTGAGGATGCAAAGATCATCGCCAGAGGCACAGCAATCTCATTCCTCGCTTCCCGTAGTAACCTTGGATATATTTACTCCATCTCTTAGGGACTCCCAGAATTTCCAGCACATCCACTTTCTTAATATCAATCTGTTCCAGCCTATTAACCTGGTCCATGGTGTTCTCACAATCAACAAGGTCCCCCTCTCTCTAGTGAATACTGAAGCACCATACTCATTTTGGGCCTTCCCTACTTCTTCAGACTCCAGGCACAAGTTCTCTCTGCTATCCCTGATCAGCTCCACCCTCTCTCTGATCATTCTGTTATTTCTCAAGTACAGGGAGAACACCTTTCGGTTTTCCCTGATCCTTCCTGCCATGGCTTTTTCACGCCCCCTCCTAGCTCTCCTCACTCCATTTTTTGAGTTCTTTCCTAGCTACCCTGTAATCACCTAAAGCTGTGCCAGATCCTTGCTTCCTCAACCTTAAGTAAGCTTCCTTCTTCCTCTTGACGAGAAGCTCCTCTGCTCTTGTCATCCATGGCTCCTTCACCTTCCCATTCCTTTGCCTGTCTCAGTGGGAAAAAGCTATCCAACATTCGCAACAAGTGCTCCTTAATCAGCCTCCACGTTTCTGTTGTGTATTTCCCGTAGAACAATTGTTCCTAATTTATACTCCACAGCTCCTGTCTAATAGCTGTATAATTTCCCCTCCCCCAACTAAATATCCTCCCCCTCCTCCGGCTATGGTAAAGGTGAAGCAGTTATGGTCACTGTCACTGATCTGACACCTGGCCTGGCCCATTGCCTAGCACTAAATCCAATATGCCCCCCCCCCCCGCCCCATTCTCCCAAGTCAGCCTACCTACATATTGGGTCAGGAATCCCTCCTGAACACATCTGACAAAATTGGCTCCATCCAGACCATCTGCACTAAGGAGGTTCCAATCAATATTGGGGAAGTTGAAGTCACCCATAACAACAACCCTGCTACATCTGCACCTTTCCAAGATCTGCTGTCCAATCTGTTCTTCCATCTCTCTGCTGCTAGTGAGGATCTATAGAAAACACCCAATAAAGTGACTACACCTTTCCTGTTACTGACTTCCACCCATACTGACTCAGTAGACAAACCCTCCTCAACAACCTTCTTTCCTGCAGATGTAATGCATTCTCTATTTAACAATGCTACTCTTCCTCCTCTATTCCATCACCCAGTTTTATTTAAAAGAGCTAAACCCTGGAACATCCAACAACCGTTCCTGTCCCTGTGAAATGCATGTCTCACAATATCATAGCTCCAAGTACTGAGTCATGGTCTAAGTTCATCACTCTCATTCCTGACACTCCATGCATTGAAACAGACACACTTGAACCCATCCCTTTGCCCTATCAACTGTGTTTTCTTCCTGATAGACATTGTATTCATTCATGGGATGAGGGTGTCGCTGTCTAGGCAGCATTTATTGCTCTCCCCTAATTACCTAGACAGCAGTTAAGAGTCAACTCCATTGCTGTGGGCTTGGAGACACATGTCGGCCAGACCAGGTAAGACATGATGTGATGTGCCAGTGTTGAACTGGATTGGAACCTCAGACCAGGTAAGAATGGCAGTTTCCTTCCCTAAAGGACATCAGTGAACCAGATGTGTTTTTACAGTAATTGACAATGGATTCTTGGTCATCATTAGATTCTTAATTCCAGATTTTTTTTTTAATGAATTCAAATTCCACAATCTACTGCAAAAAATACGGAGGTATGGCATTGAGGGTGCGTTGGAGGTTTGGATTAGGAATTGGCTGGCTGGAAGAAGACAGAGGGTAGTAGTTGATGGTAAAGGTTCATCTTGGAGTGCAGTTACCAGCGGTGTTCCGCAAGGATCTGTTTTGGGACCATTGCTGTTTGTCATTTTTATAAATGACCTGGAGGAGGGGCTAGAAGGTTGGGTGAGCAAGTTTGCGGATGATACAAAAGTCAGTGGAGTTGATGACAGTGAGGAAGGATGTGGCAGGTTACAGCGGGATATAGATAAGCTGCAGAGCTGGGCAGAAAGGTGGCAAATGGAGGTCAATGTAGCTAAGTGTGAAGTCGTTCACTTTGGTAGGAATAACAAGATGATGGATTACTGGGCTAATGGTCGGATACTTGGTAGTGTGGATGAGCAGAGGGATCTTGGTGTCCATGTACACAGATCTCTGAAAGTTGCCACCCAGGTAAATAGAGCTGTGAAGAAGGCATATGGCGTACTGGCTTTTATTGGTAGAGGAATTGAGTTCCGGAGTCCTGAGGTCATGTTGCAGTTGTATAAGACTCTGGTGCGGCCGCATCTGGAGTATTGTGTGCAGTTTTGGTCGCCATACTATAGGAAGGATGTGGAGGCACTGGAACGGGTGCAGAGGAGGTTTACCAGGATGTTGCCTGGTATGGTAGGAAGATAGTATGAGGAAAGGCTGAGGCACTTAGGGCTGTTTTCATTAGAGAAAAGAAGGTTTAGGGGTGACTTGATGATTAGGAGTTTAGATAGGGTTGACCATGAGAACCTTTTTCCATGTATGGAGTCAGCTATTATGAGGGGACATAGCTTTAAATTAAGGGGAGGTAGGTATAGGACAGATATTATGGGTAGATTCTTTACTCAGCGAGTCGTGAGTTCATGGAATGCCCTGTCAGTAGCAGTGGTGGACTCTCCCTCTTTATGGGCATTTAAACGGGCATTGGACAGGCATATGGAGGATAGTGGGCTAATGTAGGTTAGGTGGGCTTGGATCAGCGCAACATCGAGGGCCAAAGGGCCTGTACTGCGCTATATTTTTCTATGTTCTATGTTCTAATCTGCCATGGCAGGATTGGAACCCAGGTCCCAGGAATGTTAGCAGGGTCTCTGGATTGATAGTCCAGTGATAATATCGTTAGGCCACTCCCTGTTAAACAGTGAAAGGAACAATTGTGGCCTGCATACATAAATATAGAGAAGAGTTAGAGGAGACGGTGGAAATTACAGAAGTCACAAGAAGAAGCTAGATAAAAATACAGAAATGGAAAATCCCCAGAAAATGGATAAGGGCCACAAAGAACATACACAGGACAAACCTGTAATACTTGGGTGGCACGGTGGTTAGCACTGCTGCCTCACAGCACCAGAGACCCAGGTTCAATTCCTGCCTCAGGTGACTCTCTGTGTGGAGTTTGCATATTCTCCCTGTGTCTGGGTGGTCCGGTTTCCTCCCACACTCCAAACATGTGCAGGTTAGGTGAGAGATAGGAGGGCAGCTACATTTTGTGATGAATTGTCAAGGGGGCAAAATAATTCCATTTGTCTTTTCAACCCTTCCTTCCTCCAGTCCAAGGTTCACTTGTGTAAACCCAAGCATTTGATAAAGTCTGGCCACCTGTCTGAATGTTTTAAAAAAACCTGCCTGGGAAGACAGTGGTAACGTCCCAGGGTTAGCAATCACGGTCCCCAGGGACATGGGTTCAAACCACACCAGGACCGATTGTGAAATTGAATTCAATCAAACAGAAAGGGACCAATAAGCGAGACTAATGGGAGCCATGTAATCATTGTCAACTGTTGCTAAAAAAAACCCCATCTGGTTCACTGATGTCCTTTAGGGAAGGAAACTGTCATCCTTACCCAGTCTGGCCTACATGTGACTCCACACCCACAGCAATGTGGGTGACTCTTAATTGCCCTGTAGACACTGAATGATTGCAATAACTGCTGGTCCTACCAGTGACATCCTTGTCCCATGAAGGAATAAGGTAAAAGAAACCCTGTAAAGAGCCCACAATGACGTTATTAAAAGGGGTAGGTCCCTGTTTCTACCCTTCCCCACTGTACACAAAAAGGCACTGGTTAGAATTAGGGGTGGGACTTGTACCTTCCCTGGTCTTTGGCCACTCCTTCCTGTACTGCCCCTGTGTGACCCTATTCGGAAAGGAGGGGTAACATTGTAGAAAAATATTGGGAGAGCTATTCCTGATTCCTGGAATCCCCCTGCACCATTTTGCACACTGGGAATCCTGGTATCCAGTTCCTACTATATACTACTCACCTCAATGGTTCTTATTGACCTGTGGTAGTGCCCTCCTCTCTGGGTCAGGAAGTTTAAGTCCCAGCTGCCCCAGCATGTGTTATAATGTAAATATCTACCCCTCTTCCCTCGCGTGCCCGAGTGTTGATATCAATATTAGGTTCAGATGGAGACAATTCCTTCCTCAGTCACTGTTCTTGATCCTGATTACTGACTGCTCTCTGTACCTCCTGACCTGACTTCCGGAAAGCTTCCCAACCTCCACACCTGCCAACAGGCCCACAGCTTTATCACATGTATCAGCTTTATACCCTAATACTAATCCACATTTATCTCACAAAAGACACAATGCAAACACTTCATAAAGCCCAGTGCTTTACCCAGCCATTCCTCCTTAGAGCAATATCCTCTGCCTCTAAAACCCCTCCTACACAATCTGTGTCTCTGACATAGCCCTACCATTCTGCACATGCAGCAGCAATCTTTCGCTGTTCCTTTGAAACTGCTTCACAAAGCCACCCCTGCTTCTCTCTTCATTTTAGAACCTTCTCAGAATCCAGCTCATGTGCTGCCGTCTAATACCACCTTGTTTTTCATCTCCTTCTTACCACTTGTCATCCATCTTTCACTTACCTGTTTTTGCAGCATTTTGGAGGTAGTTTAACTCACTAATAAATAGCAATTGTTCTTGCATTGCACAGAAACATTAACCTTCCGAAGGATTTTGTGATTGTCACATTTAAATATACAGCATTAATTTTTTATACATTTTGAGGAATATTGTTTATCATTTGCAAAAGCTCCAGCAATGTCACACCAACTAGAATACTGCCTGGAACACTTCCTTTATATCAATAAAGAGTGACATCTTCTGGAGTTCACTGAAATTGCAGGTTCAGTTTTAATTGGCACTATAAAATGCCAATGACAAAGATTTGGCATGTTTTCAAACAAAAATGACAGTGTTCAATTAATGACAAAGTAGGCATCAAATTATACAATTATTTTAATTTAGCAACCAGAATGTTAAACGTGTGCTAGCAGCACCCAGGATAATGTAAACACTTAAACCCAAAGTTACCGAGTGCAATGCTTTGTGAAGCAGAAACTGTGCATCTTACTTCAATTACTTATAAGAAGGTAAAATAAACTAGATTTCCCCCAAACTATGAACCATTCTTCTTTAACTTTTGTACAATTAAAATAAAACAAAGAATTGCATATGTTACAAATCTGAAACAAAATCAGAACTTACTGGAGAAACTCAGGAGTCTGGCAGTATCAGGACATTCTGAGGAAGGATCCCTGGACTCAAAACATCAAACTCTGTTTTTCTCTCCAGCAATGCTGCCAGACCTGCAGAGTTTCTCCAGTAATTTCTGTTTTATTTTCATGCCATTAAAGTTCAAAGCTCAATTCGTTAAAATAGGTTTTTTTTTCAGGAATAGGATATTTTATTCCATTCCCTCAGATGAAATCTTCAGCTTCATGCATACTCTCATCACGTTGTGTGGTTTCAATCTCATGCCACATTTAAAATATTTAGAGATTGTCTCCCAAAAAGAATTGCCATTTGAAAGCACAATGACCAACAATTATTCCTTTCATTTAACCTTTCAGAAGCCTCAGTGAAAAAGCAATTAAAGGTTTTATTGAATCATTATTATCTCCTCGAAAGAAATGATTTGATGCGACATCACCATGTTAGTGAAGGTCATTGTATTTTGATGTTGTTATAGTTGTACCTTACAGCGTTTTTGTTTACATGTGAAGATGTTGTTTTTGCTGTATCTCCTTTTCATATCACTCACAATTAATTTTTAATGCATTCCACAAAAATACTTGGAGACAAACATATAATACCGAAAATTTGCACTAATTTTCATCATATTTTCAAATTTGACATGGTGCTATGTCAGCATGTAACACATAGCAGTTTGACATATTGTTCACTGGGGATCAAAGTTTGTGAGAAGATTTGTAGCTCGGGTGCTCGTTGTTGTGGTTCTGTTCGCCGAGCTGGGAATTTGTGTTGCAGGCGTTTCGTCCCCTGTCTAGGTGACATCCTCAGTGCTTGGGAGCCTCCTGTGAAGCGCTTCTGTGATCTTTCCTCCGGCATTTATAGTGGTTTGGATCTGCTGCTTCCGGTTGTCAGTTCCAGCTGTCCGCTGCAGGTTCGGAATATTGGGTCCAGGTCGATGTGCTTATTGATAGAATCAGTGGATGAGTGCCATGACTCTAGGAATTCCCTGGCTGTTCTCTGTTTGGCTTGTCCTATAATAGTAGTGTTGTCCCAGTCGAATTCATGTTGCTCATCATCTGCGTGTGTGGCTACTAAGGATAGCTGGTCATGTCATTTCATGGCTAGTTGGTGTTCATGGATGCGGATCGTTAGCTGTCTTCCTGTTTGTCCTATGTAGTATTTGTCCTATGTGGGAGATACAGGAGTATTGATGCAGCAGGATTTAGGACCCTTAGACACAGGAGCAGGAGCAGGCTATTCGGCCCATTTGGTCTGCTCCACCATTCAATGAGATCACGGCCGACTTGATAATTCTTGTCTCCCACTTTCCTGCCATTTCCCCAGAATCCTCAATTCTCTTAACAAGTAAAAATCTATCTATCTCAGCCTTGATATACTTAACAAATGTACTTAATGAATATAATTAATGACCCAGCCTCAACAGCTGGCTGTGGTAAAGAGTTGAATCCTAACTCCATCAAAGTCTTCACCCAATATACTGGGATACCTTTGGTTAATAACCATCTATCAACCTTTATTGGAGATTTTGTGTCGTGGACTGAGCATTTATTGATGTCGAGCACAGCCAATGTCCTCAGATGTCCCAGGATTATCTTTTACTATCGACTGGCAGCAAACTCTAGGCTCAAACTGGGCCTAGTTTGGAGAATTTGTGTATGTCACATACACAAAGCAATATAAACATCGCTTAAAAGGCAGTAACTATATCCTTTAAACTTTGCACATCTCTTTTCTTCCCTCCTGGCTGTGCATTCACTCACAGTTTGACAGGAACGGATGCTCTGAAATGCTCGTGGAATTGCTCTCCATTGTTCTGTCATCTCGTTCTCACTCCGATGATGCTTCGATGCTGCCAGTTTCCTGGGATTTTACGGAAAGCAGATGGAACTCGTTGTGTTTCTCTGAGTAAAAATTGACCCATAATCTGAAGCTGAGGACTGGAACAGGTGGTGGCACCTTTTTCGTGTAGGTCATTACCTCTTCCATCCAGTTCAGGCACATTCCCATGGACACGGAGCAGGAATTGAAATGAGGATCTGGGGCTGGGGGTTTGTGAGGAAACTGCTTCAAGCACGAGGATTTCTGCCTGTGTTTGAAGGATAACATCAGAACATCGAGCACATGTGAGGAGTGTCAGGTGCCAGGTGCTTTGAAGGAGTCCACCTCCCTCCATCCACATCTGCATCACGATGATGCTTGTGAGCTCATAATGGCGTCCAGCTTGGAGCCTGCAAGCACTTAATAACTCCAACACATAGGCCTTCTGCGGCTGGCAGCCAGACTGCCACCAGTTTGGAAAGAAATGCCAATCTAATCACCCTCAGACTGCCACAGAACCTCAGAGACTAGTTTTAAGCCTTTAACATCTGTGAGTGGCAATGGTACAAACAAGACCAAAGAATACTTTGGGCTGATGCTGAACCCCAGCCAATGATTTTCAATACCTTTAAAGCAATATAAAGGAGGAGGTTTGATCTGAAGGTAACACACATTGCAGCATGACATTGTGTACATTTTGCAGGGTGTAGCTGCCCCTAAGATGAGGGTGACTTCATTAGCAAAGCACTGGTGCTGAACTGAAGCAGCCAGCTGTCTCCTTCTGTTAAACTGCGCGAAGGGGAAACTCTAGGTTACATCTGAGAGGTGAAAATCTATATCCTGAGCTAAGAAGGAAAATGTTGACATGAATTTTAGGTTGGGGAGAAAGTGAGGTCTGCAGATGCTGGAGATCAGAGCTGAAGAAGGGCTTATGCCCGAAACGTCGAATCTCCTGCTCCTTGGATGCTGCCTGAGCTGCTGCGCTTTTCCAGCAACACATTTTCAGCACGAATTTTAGGTTGACAATTAAAATGATTTTAGTTGTGAAGCTGATTGTGATGATTTTGACTGCTTGGATCATTGAATCCCTACAGCATGGAAGCAGGCCATTGGTCCATCTAGTCTATACTGACCCTTGGAAGAGATCCCACCCAGAACCACCCTTTTACCTTATCCCTGTATCCCTGATTTCCCATGGCTAACCCACCTAACCTGCACATCCTGGACACTGCAAGGCAATTTAGTATGGCCAATCCACCTCACCACATCTTTGGACTGTGGGAGGAAACTGGAGCACTCAGAGAAAACTCACAAAAACAGTTGATCCGTGGGTGGAATTGAACCCGGTTCCTGGCACTATGAGGCCACAGTGCTGGAACCACTGTGTCACTCCCTGGTAATGGGATTGACCCGCCTGATGTACAGCTGATCTGATAGCTGGGGTTAACTTGCAGCTCAGATTCTGATGTTTCTGCATTCCATTCCCACTCCAGAAACTTGGAAACAAAATCTAGGCAGACATCTCTGTGCAGTATTAAGGGAAAGCTACACTTTCGGAGCAGCTGAAAATCAAACCTTACGGCATTAAGACAAAAAAGCATGAATGTCCCTCCATCATCCTGAATAAGATTCTGGACCAATGCAACGAAGCGGATTTGATCAGGGACCTCGAAGTAAAGGAGCCATTAGGAGATAGTGACCACAATATGATATGTTTTAATCTGCAATTTGAGAGGGAGAAGGGAAGTGTCAGTATTGCAGTTGAACAAAGGGAACTATGGAGCTCTGAGGGAGGAACTGGCCAACGTTCAATGGGTCAATACCCTAGCAGGGATAGCAGTGGAACAACGATGGCAGGTATTTTTGGATATAATGCAGAAGGTGCAGGATCAGTTCCTTCCAAAGAGAAAAAAAGATCCTAAGGGGAGGCAGGGGCGGCTGTGGCTGACGAGGGAAGTTAAGGAGTGTATAAAGATAAAAGAGAAGAAGTATAACATAGCAAAGATGAGCAGGAAGCCAGAGGACTGGAAAACTTTTAAAGAGCAACAGAGGATAACTATAAAGGCAATATGTGGAGAACAAATGAGGTACGAAGGCAAACTGGCCAAAAATATAAAGGAGAATAGTAAAAGCTTTTCTCGGTATGTGAAAAGAAAAAAAAGGTTAAGACTAAAATTGGCCCTTGAAGACAGAAACGGGTGAATTTATGATGGGGAACAAGGAAGTGGCAGAAGAGTTGAATAGGTACTTTGCATCTGTCTTCACTGGGGAAGACACCAGCAATCTCCCAGATGTAATAGTGACTGAAGGACCCGGGGTAATGGATGAACTGAAGGGAATTTATATTAGGCAGGAAATGGTGTTGGAGAGACTGTTAGGTCTGAAGGCTGGTAAGTCCCCAGGAGCTGATGGTCTGCATCCCAGGTGCTGAAGGAGGTGGCTATAGAAATCATGGACGTATTGGTAATCATTTTCCAATGTTCTATCAATTTAGGATCAGTTCCTAAGGATTGGAGGGTGGCTAATGTCCCATCTTCAAGAAGGGAAGGAGAGAGAAAAAACAGGGAATTATAGACCAGTTAGTGTGACTTCAGTGGTGGGAAAGATACTGGAGTCAATTATAAAAGATGAAACTACGACTCATTTGGATAGCAGTAACAGGATAGGTCAGAGTCAGCATGGGTTTACGAAGGGGAAATCATGATTGACGAATCTTCTAGAATTTTTTGTGGATGTAACTATGAAGATGGACAAAGGAGAGCCAGTGGATGTAGTGTACCTGGACTTTCAGAAAGCCTTTGATAAAGTCCCACAGAGGAGGTTAGTGAGCAAAATTAGGGCACATGGTATTGAGGGCAAAATACTGACTTGGACTGAAAATTGGTTGGCCGACAGGAAGCAAAGAGTAGTGATAAATAGGTCCCTTTCAGAATGGCAGGCGGTGACCAGTGGGATACCACAAGGTTCGGTGCTGGGGCCGCAACTGTTTACAATATACATCAATGATATAGATGAAGGCATTAAAAGTAATATTAGCAAATTTGCTGATGACACAAAGCTGGGTGGCAGGGTGAAATGTGAGGAGGACCTTTTGAGAATACAGGGTGACTTGGACAGGCTAAGTGAGTGGACGAATGCGGTTTAATGTAGATAAATGTGTGGTTATCCACTTTGGTGGCAAGAACAGGAAGGCAGATTACTATCAAAATGGAGTCAAGTTAGGTAAAGGGGCAGTACAACAAGATCTAGGTGTTCTTGTACATCAGTCAATGAAGGTAAGCATGCAGGTACAGCAGGCAGTGAAGAAAGCTAATCGCATGCTGGCCTTCATAACAAGGGGAATTGAGTATAGAAGCAAAGAGGTTCTTCTGCAGCTGTTCAGGGCCCTGGTGAGACCGCACCTGGAGTATTATGCGCAGTTTTGGTCTCAAAAGTTGAGGAAGGACATTCTGGCTATTGAGGGAATGCAGGATAGGTTCACGAGGTCAATTCCCGGAATGGTGGGACTATCACATGTTGAAAGATTGGAGCGACTGGGCTTGTACACACTTGGGTTTAGAAGGATGAGAGGAGATCTGATTGAGACATATAAAAGCATGTTTCTGCTGATGGGTGAGTCTTGAACCAGAGGACACCGTTTAAAATAAGGGGTAGGCCATTTAGGACAGAGATGAGGAGAAACTTCTTCACCCAGAGAGTGGTGGCTGTGTGGAATGCTCTGCCCAGAAGGCAGTGGAGGCCAAGTCTCTGGATACTTTCAAGAAAGAATTGGATAGAGCTCTTAAGGATAGTAGGATCAAGGGTTATGGGGATAAGGCAGGAACAGGATACTGATTGAGGATGATCAGCTATGGTCATAATGAATGGTGGAGCAGGCTCGAAGGGCCGAACGGCCTACTCCTACATTTATTGTCTACTGTCTATAAGATTTATTCCTCAACAACCTCAGCAAACCGGTGTATAGTTCTTTGTACCTACATCAGCCTTTATTCCATTGCGCTGCTTCTGCCTTCTCTGCTATATGCCTTGCAAAAGTGATTGAAAACTGGATACTTTCTTTGTGCATGCAGAAGTTCACACCTGTCAGGTTTCTTGCTTTGTTTGGGTGTTCTAGTGATTGTGTCGACCATTGAGTTTGTATTTAGGGCCCTTAAGTTTCATTAATCTGCAAGGATTGCTTTGTATTTACATCCTCTCTTCAGCAGCTCTCTCACGTTACAAGTGCAGAGTTTGTTTGCAGATCTTTCTGGAAGACATCCCCAAGGGGTGAAAATGATCATCAACAGATCAGTTCTGCTTATTCACTTCCGATCTGAACAATTACAAATCTCTGAATCCGATCTCAGATGATCAATAGATTCTGCAGGCTTCTGTGTAAATGTCATGAACTCTTGCTGATAAATACAAAAGCTTTGTCAGTCCCTGCCTGTTTTAGGAGGGCCAACATCATCCCCGTGTCTGAGAGGGCTCATGCAGCATGTCTCAATGACTCCCGCCCAGTGACCCTAACCTCGGTGGTCATGAAGTGCTTTGAAAGGCTGGTCATGACATTAATCAACTCCAGTTTTTAGATCAGAATGGTGCTGGAAAAGCACAGCAGGTCAGGCAGCATCCAAGGAGCAGGAAAATCGACGTTTCGGGCAAAAGCCCTTCATCACGAAAAGCTCAATTAATCAACTCCAGTCTCCCCACTATTCTTGACCCATTCCAGTTTGCCTATTGGACCAACAGATCCCTGTCAGATGCATATCACTTGCCCTTCACTGGTCCCTAGAACATCTTGACACCAAGAACAGTTATGTAAGAATCCTGCTCATTGCCTACAGTTCAGCCTTCAACACTATTATTCCCTCGAGACTGATTACTAAACTTAGTGATCTCGAACTAAGCCCCACTCTCTGCAACTGGATCCTCAGTTTCCTGACCCACAGGCCACAATCAGTGAAGATTGGGGACAATATTTCATCCTCACTAACACTCAACACTGGAGCCTCCCCCAGGGGTGTGTACTCAGCCCCCTACTGTACTCACTGTATACCCATGACTGCATCACCAAATACGTGGCTAATGCCATTTACAAATTCACTGATGACACCACCATAGTCGGTCTAATCTCAGATGGCGACAAAGCAGACTACAGTCGGGGCGATGGAAGACCTGGAAAAATGGTGCACTGAGAGCAACCTAGCTCTCAATGTCAGCAAAACCAAGGAACCCATTATTGACTTTCAGCGGGATGGTACGCATGTCCACCACCCCCCCCACCACCCCGGTTACAAAGGCCCAACAACGTCTCTTCTCACTCAGGCAGCTGAGGAAATTTGCCATGACGGTGAATCCCCTTACCAACTTTTATAGGTGCGCCATCGAGAGCACTCTGTCTGGATGTATCACCACCTGGGATGGCATCTGTACCATTCAAGTTTGGAGACGGTTACAGAGAGTGGGGAACTCGGCCCGGACAATCACAAAGGCCAACCTCCCATCTATAGAATCCATCTACCAGGCCCGCTGTCAAGGAAAGGCCTCCAGCATTCTCAAAGATCCATCCCATCCTGGCAATGTTTTTCTACACCCTCTACCATTGGGGAGAAGGTACAGAAGCCTGAACACATGCACCAGCCGGTTTCATAACAGTTTCTACCCTCCTGTTGTTAGAATACTGAATGGGCTCACAAACTGTAAGCATTCGCTTGTACCTGCGTTTTTGTTTTTGCTACCTATTATTTACTATCTGTGCTACTTAACTCTGTGATCTGTCTGTAATTCCTCACAAGACAAAGCTTTTCACTGTGCCTCGGCATACATGACAATAAATTCAATTCAAATTCAATTCAATCTGACTCTGATCAGGCCCTTGAATGTAGTCCATACCTTTGGGAGATGTTTTAGCTCTTTGGCTGTTATTCCTGAGGTGTTAGGTCTGTGTGGGACTCTATTCCCAGTTCCTTGGCAGATTGTAATAGCCTATTTTGCTGTCGTGATTGCCCATGAACCCATACACTGCAGCCTGGAATGTACCAGATCCTATGTAAACCAGTTGGCAGTTATTCACTGACATCTTCAACTTCTCTGTCCTACAAGTTGATGTCCCCATCTGCTTCAAAAGACCACCATCATCCCCGTACCTAAGAAAGCACACGCAACATGCCTTAATGACTCCCGCCTAGAGGATCTGATCACCATAATTGTGAAGTGCTTTGAGAGGCTGGTCACGGCCCACATCAATTCCGGTTTCCCAGGCTGCCCCAAACCCCCACAATTTGCCTCCCGACCTAACAGGTCCACAGCAGATACCATCTCCCTAGCCCTGCATCGTTCAGTGGAACATCTCGACAACAAGAATACCTACATCAAACTCCTGCTCATTGACGATAGCTCCACCTGCAACACCATTAACCCCTCCAGGCGGATCTCAGAACTCCATAACCTTGGTCTCAGCACAGCCCTCTGCAACTGGATTCTCAGCTTCCTGACCCACGGACCGCAATCTGTGAAGTCAGACAGTTGTCCCACCTCCACAATAACCCTCAACGCTGGAGACCCCCATGGATGCATCCTCTGCCCCCTACTGTACTCCCTGTACAAGCACGGCTGTGTCCCTCAGCCCCCTTCTGTACTCCCTGTACACCCACGGCTGTGTCCCTCAGTCCCTACTGTACTCCCTGTACACCCACGGCTGTGTCCCTCAGCCCCTACTGTACTCCCCGTACACCCACAGCTGTGTCCCTCAGCCCCCTACTATACTCCCCGTACACACACGGCTGTGACCCTCAGCCCCTACTGTACTCCCCGTACACCCACGGCTGTGTCCCTCAGCCCCCTACTGTACTCCCTGTACACCACGGCTATGCCCTCAGCCCCCTACTGTACTCCCTGCGCACCCACAGCTGTGTCCCTCAGCCCCCTACTGTACTCCCTGTACACACACGGCTGTGTTCCTCAGTCCCCTACTGTACTCCCCGTACACCCACGGCTGTGTACCTCAGCCGCCTACTGTACTCCGGGTACACCCACGGCTGTGTACCTCAGCCCCCTACTGTACTCCCTGTACACACATGGCTGTGTCCCTCAGTCCCTACTGTACTCCCTGTACACCCACGGCTGTGTCCCTCAGTCCCTACTGTACTCCCTGTACACACACGGCTGTGTACCTCAGTCCCTACTGTACTCCCTGTACACACACGGCTGTGTACCTCAGCTCCCTACCGTACTCCCTGTACATCCACGGCTGTGTCCCTCAGTCCCTACTGTACTCCCTGTACACCCACGGCTGTGTCCCTCAGTCCCTACTGTACTCCCTGTACACACACGGCTGTGTCCCTCAGTCCCGACTGTACTCCCTGTACACCCACGGCTGTGTCCCTCAGTCCCTACTGTACTCCCTGTACACACACGGCTGTGTCCCTCAGTCCCCTACTGTACTCCCCGTACACCCACGGCTGTGTACCTCAGCCGCCTACTGTACTCCGGGTACACCCACGGCTGTGTACCTCAGCCCCCTACTGTACTCCCTGTACACACACGGCTGTGTCCCTCAGTCCCTACTGTACTCCCTGTACACCCACGGCTGTGTCCCTCAGTCCCTACTGTACTCCCTGTACACACACGGCTGTGTACCTCAGTCCCTACTGTACTCCCTGTACACACACGGCTGTGTACCTCAGCTCCCTACCGTACTCCCTGTACATCCACGGCTGTGTCCCTCAGTCCCTACTGTACTCCCTGTACACCCACGGCTGTGTCCCTCAGTCCCTACTGTACTCCCTGTACACACACGGCTGCGTCCCTCAGTCCCGACTGTACTCCCTGTACACCCACGGCTGTGTCCCTCAGTCCCTACTGTACTCCCTGTACACCCACGACTGTGTATCTCAGCTCCCTACCGTACTCCCTGTACACCCACGGCTGTGTCCCTCAGCCCCCTACCGTACTCCCTGTACACCTACGGCTGTGTCGCTCAGCCCCCTACTGTACTCCCTGTACACACACGGCTGTGTCCCTCAGTCCCTTACTGTACTCCCCGTACACCCACGGCTGTGTCCCTCAGCCCCTACTGTACTCCCCGTACACCCACGGCTGTGTCCCACAGCCCCCTACTGTACTCCCCGTACACCCACGGCTATGCCCTCAGCCCCCTACTGTACTCCCTGTACACCCACGGCTGTGTCCCTCAGTCCCTACTGTACTCCCTGTACACCCACGGCTGTGTCCCTCAGCCCCTACTGTACTCCCCGTACACCCACAGCTGTGTCCCTCAGCCCCCGACTATACTCCCCGTACACACACGGCTGTGTCCCTCAGCCCCCTACTGTACTCCCCGTACACCCACGGCTGTGTCCCTCAGCCCCCTACTGTACTCCCTGCACACCCACAGCTGTGTCCCTCAGCCCCCTACTGTACTCCCTGTACACACACGGCTGTGTCCCTCAGTCCCCTACTGTACTCCCCGTACACCCACAGCTGTGTCCCTCAGCCCCCTACTATACTCCCCGTACACACACGGCTGTGTCCCTCAGCCCCCTACTGTACTCCCTGCACACCCACAGCTGTGTCCCTCAGCCCCCTACTGTACTCCCTGTACACACACGGCTGTGTCCCTCAGTCCCCTACTGTACTCCCCGTACACCCACGGCTGTGTACCTCAGCCGCCTACTGTACTCCCCGTACACCCACGGCTGTGTCCCTCAGCCCCGTACTGTACTCCGGGTACACCCACGGCTGTGTCCCGCAGCCCCCTACTGTACTCCCTGTACACACACGGCTGTGTCCCTCAGTCCCTACTGTACTCCCTGTACACCCATGGCTGTGTCCCTCAGTCCCTACCGTACTCCCTGTACACACACGGCTGTGTACCTCAGCTCCCTACCGTACTCCCTGTACACCCACGGCTGTGTCCCTCAGTCCCTACTGTACTCCCTGTACACCCACGACTGTGTACCTCAGCTCCCTACCGTACTCCCTGTACACCCACGGCTGTGTCCCTCAGCCCCCTACCGTACTCCCTGTACACCCACGGCTGTGTACCTCAGCTCCCTACCGTACTCCCTGTACACCCACGGCTGTGTCGCTCAGCCCCCTACTGTACTCCCTGTACACACACGGCTGTGTCCCTCAGCCCCCTACCGTACTCCCTGTACACCCACGGCTGTGTCGCTCAGCCCCCTACTGTACTCCCTGTACACACACGGCTGTGTCCCTCAGCCCCCTACTGTACTCCCCGTACACCCACGGCTGTGTCCCTCAGCCCCTACTGTACTCCCCGTACACCCACGGCTGTGTCCCACAGCCCCCTACTGTACTCCCCGTACACCCACGGCTGTGTCCCTCAGCCCCCTACTGTACTCCCCGTACACTCACGGCTGTGTCCCTCAGCCCCTACTGTACTCCCCGTACACCCACGGCTGTGTCCCTCAGCCCCCTACTGTACTCCCTGTACACTCACGGCTGTGTCCCTCAGCCCCCTACTGTACTCCCCGTACACTCACGGCTGTGTCCCTCAGCCCCCTACTGTACTCCCCGTACACCCACGGCTGTGTCCCTCAGTCCCCTACTGTACTCCCCGTACACCCACGGCTGTGTCCCTCAGCCTCCTACTGTACTCCCCGTACACCCACCACTGTGTCCTTAGACCCCTACTGTACTCCCTGTACACTCACGGCTGTGTCCCTCAGCCCCCTACTGTACTCCCCGTACACCCACGCCTGTGTCCCTCAGCCCCCAACTGTACTCCCCGTACACCTACGGCTGTGTCCCTCAGCCCCCTACTGTACTCCCCGTACACCCATGGCTGTGTCCCTCAGCCCCTTACTATACTCCCCGTACACACACGGCTGTGTCCCTCAGCCCCCTACTGTACTCCCCGTACACCCACGGCTGTGTCCCTTAGCCCCTTACTATACTCCCCGTACACCCACGGCTGTGCCCTCAGCCCCCTACTGTACTCCCCGTACACCCACGGCTGTGTCCCTCAGCCCCTTACTATACTCCCCGTACACCCACGGCTGTGTCCCTCAGCCCCCTACTGTACTCCCCGTACACCCACAGCTGTGCACTTGGCCCCTACTGTATTCCCTGTACACACACGGCTGTGTCCCTCAGCTCCCTACTGTACTCCCCGTACACCCACGGCTATGCCCTCAGCCCCCTACTGTACTCCCCGTACACCCACGGCTATGCCCTCAGCCCCCTACTGTACTCCCTGTACACACACGGCTGTGTCCCTCAGCCCCCTACTGTACTCCCCGTACACCCATGGCTATGCCCTCAGCCCCTACTGTACTCCCTGTACACACACGGCTGTGTGCTCAGCCCCCTACTGTACTCCCTGTACACACACGGCTGTGTCCCTCAGTCCCTACTGTACTCCCTGTACACCCACGGCTGTGTCCCTCAGTCCCTACTGTACTCCCTGTACACACACGGCTGTGTACCTCAGTCCCTACTGTACTCCCTGTACACACACGGCTGTGTACCTCAGCTCCCTACCGTACTCCCTGTACATCCACGGCTGTGTCCCTCAGTCCCTACTGTACTCCCTGTACACCCACGGCTGTGTCCCTCAGTCCCTACTGTACTCCCTGTACACACACGGCTGTGTCCCTCAGTCCCAACTGTACTCCCTGTACACCCACGGCTGTGTCCCTCAGTCCCTACTGTACTCCCTGTACACCCACGACTGTGTACCTCAGCTCCCTACCGTACTCCCTGTACACCCACGGCTGTGTCCCTCAGCCCCCTACCGTACTCCCTGTACACCTACGGCTGTGTCGCTCAGCCCCCTACTGTACTCCCTGTACACACACGGCTGTGTCCCTCAGTCCCTTACTGTACTCCCCGTACACCCACGGCTGTGTCCCTCAGCCCCTACTGTACTCCCCGTACACCCACGGCTGTGTCCCACAGCCCCCTACTGTACTCCCCGTACACCCACGGCTGTGTCCCTCAGCCCCCTACTGTACTCCCCGTACACCCACGGCTATGCCCTCAGCCCCCTACTGTACTCCCTGTACACCCACGGCTGTGTCCCTCAGTCCCCTACTGTACTCCCTGTACACCCACGGCTGTGTCCCTCAGCCCCTACTGTACTCCCCGTACACCCACAGCTGTGTCCCTCAGCCCCCTACTATACTCCCCGTACACACACGGCTGTGTCCCTCAGCCCCCTACTGTACTCCCCGTACACCCACGGCTGTGTCCCTCAGCCCCCTACTGTACTCCCTGCACACCCACAGCTGTGTCCCTCAGCCCCCTACTGTACTCCCTGTACACACACGGCTGTGTCCCTCAGTCCCCTACTGTACTCCCCGTACACCCACAGCTGTGTCCCTCAGCCCCCTACTATACTCCCCGTACACACACGGCTGTGTACCTCAGCCGCCTACTGTACTCCCCGTACACCCACGGCTGTGTCCCTCAGCCCCGTACTGTACTCCGGGTACACCCACGGCTGTGTCCCGCAGCCCCCTACTGTACTCCCTGTACACACACGGCTGTGTCCCTCAGTCCCTACTGTACTCCCTGTACACCCATGGCTGTGTCCCTCAGTCCCTACCGTACTCCCTGTACACACACGGCTCTGTACCTCAGCTCCCTACCGTACTCCCTGTACACCCACGGCTGTGTCCCTCAGTCCCTACTGTACTCCCTGTACACCCACGACTGTGTACCTCAGCTCCCTACCGTACTCCCTGTACACCCACGGCTGTGTCCCTCAGCCCCCTACCGTACTCCCTGTACACCCACGGCTGTGTACCTCAGCTCCCTACCGTACTCCCTGTACACCCACGGCTGTGTCGCTCAGCCCCCTACTGTACTCCCTGTACACACACGGCTGTGTCCCTCAGCCCCCTACCGTACTCCCTGTACACCCACGGCTGTGTCGCTCAGCCCCCTACTGTACTCCCTGTACACACACGGCTGTGTCCCTCAGCCCCCTACTGTACTCCCCGTACACCCACGGCTGTGTCCCTCAGCCCCTACTGTACTCCCCGTACACCCACGGCTGTGTCCCACAGCCCCCTACTGTACTCCCCGTACACCCACGGCTGTGTCCCTCAGCCCCCTACTGTACTCCCCGTACACTCACGGCTGTGTCCCTCAGCCCCTACTGTACTCCCTGTACACACACGGCTGTGTCCCTCAGTCCCCTACTGTACTCCCCGTACACCCACAGCTGTGTCCCTCAGCCCCCTACTATACTCCCCGTACACACACGGCTGTGTACCTCAGCCGCCTACTGTACTCCCCGTACACCCACGGCTGTGTCCCTCAGCCCCGTACTGTACTCCGGGTACACCCACGGCTGTGTCCCGCAGCCCCCTACTGTACTCCCTGTACACACACGGCTGTGTCCCTCAGTCCCTACTGTACTCCCTGTACACCCATGGCTGTGTCCCTCAGTCCCTACCGTACTCCCTGTACACACACGGCTGTGTACCTCAGCTCCCTACCGTACTCCCTGTACACCCACGGCTGTGTCCCTCAGTCCCTACTGTACTCCCTGTACACCCACGACTGTGTACCTCAGCTCCCTACCGTACTCCCTGTACACCCACGGCTGTGTCCCTCAGCCCCCTACCGTACTCCCTGTACACCCACGGCTGTGTACCTCAGCTCCCTACCGTACTCCCTGTACACCCACGGCTGTGTCGCTCAGCCCCCTACTGTACTCCCTGTACACACACGGCTGTGTCCCTCAGCCCCCTACCGTACTCCCTGTACACCCACGGCTGTGTCGCTCAGCCCCCTACTGTACTCCCTGTACACACACGGCTGTGTCCCTCAGCCCCCTACTGTACTCCCCGTACACCCACGGCTGTGTCCCTCAGCCCCTACTGTACTCCCCGTACACCCACGGCTGTGTCCCACAGCCCCCTACTGTACTCCCCGTACACCCACGGCTGTGTCCCTCAGCCCCCTACTGTACTCCCCGTACACTCACGGCTGTGTCCCTCAGCCCCTACTGTACTCCCCGTACACCCACGGCTGTGTCCCTCAGCCCCTACTGTACTCCCTGTACACTCACGGCTGTGTCCCTCAGCCCCCTACTGTACTCCCCGTACACTCACGGCTGTGTCCCTCAGCCCCCTACTGTACTCCCCGTACACCCACGGCTGTGTCCCTCAGTCCCCTACTGTACTCCCCGTACACCCACGGCTGTGTCCCTCAGCCTCCTACTGTACTCCCCGTACACCCACCACTGTGTCCTTAGACCCCTACTGTACTCCCCATACACCCACGCCTGTGTCCCTCAGCCCCCTACTGTACTCCTTGTACACCTACGGCTGTGTCCCTCAGCCCCCTACTGTACTCCCCGTACACCCATGGCTGTGTCCCTCAGCCCCTTACTATACTCCCCGTACACACACGGCTGTGTCCCTCAGCCCCCGGCTGTACTCCCCGTACACCCACGGCTGTGCCCTCAGCCCCCTACTGTACTCCCCGTACACCCACGGCTGTGTCCCTTAGCCCCTTACTATACTCCCCGTACACCCACGGCTGTGCCCTCAGCCCCCTACTGTACTCCCCGTACACCCACGGCTGTGTCCCTCAGCCCCTTACTATACTCCCCGTACACCCACGGCTGTGTCCCTCAGCCCCATACTGTACTCCCCGTACACCCACAGCTGTGCACTTGGCCCCTACTGTATTCCCTGTACACACACGGCTGTGTCCCTCAGCTCCCTACTGTACTCCCCGTACACCCACGGCTATGCCCTCAGCCCCCTACTGTACTCCCTGTACACACACGGCTGTGTCCCTCAGCCCCCTACTGTACTCCCCGTACACCCATGGCTATGCCCTCAGCCCCTACTGTACTCCCTGTACACACACGGCTGTGTGCTCAGCCCCCTACTGTACACCCTGTACACCCACAGCTGTGTCATCAGCCCCCTACTATACTCCCCGTACACACACGGCTGTGTCTCTCAGCCCCCTACTGTACTCCCCGTACACCCACGGCTATGCCCTCAGCCCCCTACTGTACTCCCTGTACACACACAGCTGTGTCCCTCAGCCCCCTATTGTACTCCCCGTACACCCACGGCTGTGTCCCTCAGCCCCCTACTGTACTCCCCGTACACCCACGGCTGTGTCCCTCAGCCCCAACTGTACTCCCCGTACACCCACGGCTATGCCCTCAGCCCCTACTGTACTCCCCGTACACCCACGGCTGTGTCCCTCAGCCCCTACTATACTCCCCGTACACCCACGGCTGTGTCCCTCAGCCCCAACTGTACTCCCCGTACACCCACGGCTGTGTCCCTCAGCCCCTTACTGTACTCCCTGTACACACACGGCTGTGTCCCTCAGCCCCCTACTGTACTCCCCGTACACCCACGGCTGTGTCCCTCAGCCCCCTACTGTACTCCCCGTACACCCATGGCTGTGTCCCTCAGCCCCTTACTATACTCCCCGTACACACACGGCTGTGTCCCTCAGCCCCCGACTGTACTCCCCGTACACCCACGGCTGTGCCCTCAGCCCCCTACTGTACTCCCCGTACACCCACGGCTGTGTCCCTCAGCCCCTTACTATACTCCCCGTACACCCACGGCTGTGCCCTCAGCCCCCTACTGTACTCCCCGTATACCCACGGCTGTGTCCCTCAGCCCCTTACTATACTCCCCGTACACCCACGGCTGTGTCCCTCAGCCCCCTACTGTACTCCCCGTACACCCACAGCTGTGCGCTTGGCCCCTACTGTATTCCCTGTACACACACGGCTGTGTCCCTCAGCTCCCTACTGTACTCCCCGTACACCCACGGCTATGCCCTCAGCCCCCTACTGTACTCCCCGTACACCCACGGCTATGCCCTCAGCCCCCTACTGTACTCCCTGTACACACACGGCTGTGTCCCTCAGCCCCCTACTGTACTCCCCGTACACCCACGGCTGTGTCCCTCAACCCCCTACTGTACTCCCCGTACACCCACGGCTGTGTCCCTCAGCCCCAACTGTACTCCCCGTACACCCACGGCTGTGTTCCTCAGCCCCAACTGTACTCCCCGTACACCCACGGCTGTGTCCCTCAGCCCCTTACTGTACTCCCTGTACACACACGGCTGTGTCCCTCAGCCCCCTACTGTAATCCCCGTACACCCACGGCTGTGTCCCTCAGCACCCTACTGTACTCCCCGTACACCCACGGCTGTGTCCCTCAGCCCCCTACTGTACTCCCTGTACACACACGGCTGTGTCCCTCAGCCCCCTACTGTACTCCCTGTACACACACGGCTGTGTCCCTCAGCCCCCTACTGTACTCCCTGTACACACACGGCTGTGTCACTCAGCCCCCTTCTGTACTCCCCGTACACCCACGGCTGTGCCCACAGCCCCCAACTGTACTCCCTGTACACACACGGCTGTGTCCCTCAGCCCCCTACTGTACTCCCCGTACATCCATGGCTGTGCCCACAGCCCCCAACTGTACTCCCTGTACACACACGGCTGTGTCCCTCAGCACCCTACTGTACTCCCCGTACACCCATGGCTGTGCCCACAGCCCCCAACTGTACTCCCCGTACACCTACGGCTGTGTCCCTCAGCCCCCTACTGTACTCCCTGTACACCCATGGCTGTGTCCCTCAGCCCCATACTATACTCCCCGTACACCCACGGCTGTGTCCCTCAGCCCCCTACTGTACTCCCCGTACACACACGGCTGTGTCCCTCAGTCCCTTACTGTACTCCCCGTACACCCACGGCTGTGTCCCTCAGTCCCTACTGTACTCCCCGTACACCCACGGCTGTGTACCTCAGCCCCTTACTGTACTCCCCGTGCACCCACGGCTATGCCCTCAGCCCCCTACTGTACTCCCTGTACACCCACGGCTGTGTCCCTCAGCCCCCTACTGTACTCCCCGTACACCCACGGCTGTGTCCCTCAGCCCCCTACTGTACTCCCTGTACACACACGGCAGTGTCCCTCAGCCCCCTACTGTACTCCCCGTACACCCACCGCTGTGTGCCTCAGCCCCCTACTGCACTCCCCGTACACCCACGGCTGTGCCCTCAGCCCCCTACTGTACACCCCGTGCACCCACGGCTGTGTCTCTCAGCCCCCTACTGTACTCCCCGTACACACACGGCTGTGTCCCTCTGCCCCCTACTGTACTCCCCGTGCACCCACGGCTGTGTCCCTCAGCCCCCTACTGTACTCCCCGTACACCCACGGCTGTGTACCTCAGCCCCCTACTGTACTCCCCGTACACCCACGGCTGTGTCCCTCAGCCCCCTACTGTACTCCCCATACACTCACGGCTGTGTCCCTCAGCCCCTACTGTACTCCCCGTACACCCACGGCTGTGTACCTCAGCCCCCTACTGTATTCCCCGTACACTCACGGCTGTGTCCCTCAGCCCCCTACTGTACTCCCCGTACACCCACGGCTGTGTCCCTCAGCCCCCTACTGTACTCCCCGTACACCCACGGCTGTGTCCCTCAGTCCCCTACTGTACTCCCCGTACACCCACGGCTGTGTCCCTCAGCCCCCTACTGTACTCCCCGTACACCCACCACTGTGTCCTTAGACCCCTACTGTACTCCCCGTACACCCACGCCTGTGTCCCTCAGCCCCCTACTGTACTCCCCGTACACCCACGGCTGTGTCCCTCAGTCCCTACTGTACTCCCCGTACACCCACGGCTGTGTCCCTCAGCCTCCTACTGTACTCCCCGTACACCCACCACTGTGTCCTTAGACCCCTACTGTACTCCCCGTACACCCACGCCTGTGTCCCTCAGCCCCCTACTGTACTCCCCGTACACCCATGGCTGTGCCCACAGCCCCCAACTGTACTCCCCGTACACCTACGGCTGTGTCCCTCAGCCCCCTACTGTACTCCCCGTACACCCACGGCTGTGTCCCTCAGCCCCCTACTGTACTCCCCGTACACCCATGGCTGTGTCCCTCAGCCCCTTACTATACTCCCCGTACACACACGGCTGTGTCCCTCAGCCGCCGACTGTACTCCCCGTACACCCACGGCTGTGCCCTCAGCCCCCTACTGTACTCCCCGTACACCCACGGCTGTGTCCCTTAGCCCCTTACTATACTCCCCGTACACCCACGGCTGTGCCCTCAGCCCCGTACTGTACTCCCCGTACACCCACGGCTGTGTCCCTCAGCCCCTTACTATACTCCCCGTACACCCACGGCTGTGTCCCTCAGCCCCCTACTGTACTCCCCGTACACCCACAGCTGTGCACTTGGCCCCTACTGTATTCCCTGTACACACACGGCTGTGTCCCTCAGCTCCCTACTGTACTCCCCGTACACCCACGGCTATGCCCTCAGCCCCCTACTGTACTCCCCGTACACCCACGGCTATGCCCTCAGCCCCCTACTGTACTCCCTGTACACACACGGCTGTGTCCCTCAGCCCCCTACTGTACTCCCCGTACACCCATGGCTATGCCCTCAGCCCCTACTGTACTCCCTGTACACACACGGCTGTGTGCTCAGCCCCCTACTGTACACCCTGTACACCCACAGCTGTGTCCCTCAGCCCCCTACTATACTCCCCGTACACACACGGCTGTGTCTCTCAGCCCCCTACTGTACTCCCCGTACACCCACGGCTATGCCCTCAGCCCTCTACTGTACTCCCTCTACACCACGGCTATGCCCTCAGCCCCCTACTGTACTCCCTGTACACACACAGCTGTGTCCCTCAGCCCCCTATTGTACTCCCCGTACACCCACGGCTGTGTCCCTCAGCCCCCTACTGTACTCCCCGTACACCCACGGCTGTGTCCCTCAGCCCCAACTGTACTCCCCGTACACCCACGGCTATGCCCTCAGCCCCTACTGTACTCCCCGTACACCCACGGCTGTGTCCCTCAGCCCCTACTATACTCCCCGTACACCCACGGCTGTGTCCCTCAGCCCCAACTGTACTCCCCGTACACCCACGGCTGTGTCCCTCAGCCCCTTACTGTACTCCCTGTACACACACGGCTGTGTCCCTCAGCCCCCTACTGTACTCCCCGTACACCCACGGCTGTGTCCCTCAGCCCCTTACTGTACACCCTGTACACACACGGCTGTGTCCCTCAGCCCCTTACTATACTCCCCGTACACACACGGCTGTGTCCCTCAGCCCCCGACTGTACTCCCCGTACACCCACGGCTGTGCCCTCAGCCCCCTACTGTACTCCCCGTACACCCACGGCTGTGTCCCTCAGCCCCTTACTATACTCCCCGTACACCCACGGCTGTGTCCCTCAGCCCCCTACTGTACTCCCCGTACACCCACAGCTGTGCGCTTGGCCCCTACTGTATTCCCTGTACACACACGGCTGTGTCCCTCAGCTCCCTACTGTACTCCCCGTACACCCACGGCTATGCCCTCAGCCCCCTACTGTACTCCCCGTACACCCACGGCTATGCCCTCAGCCCCCTACTGTACTCCCTGTACACACACGGCTGTGTCCCTCAGCCCCCTACTGTACTCCCCGTACACCCATGGCTATGCCCTCATCCCCTACTGTACTCCCTGTACACACACGGCTGTGTGCTCAGCCCCCTACTGTACACCCTGTACACCCACAGCTGTGTCCCTCAGCCCCCTACTATACTCCCCGTACACACACGGCTGTGTCTCTCAGCCCCCTACTGTACTCCCCGTACACCCACGGCTATGCCCTCAGCCCCCTACTGTACTCCCTGTACACCACGGCTATGCCCTCAGCCCCCTACTGTACTCCCTGTGCACATACAGCTGTGTCCCTCAGCCCCCTACTGTACTCCCCGTACACCCACGGCTGTGTCCCTCAACCCCCTACTGTACTCCCCGTACACCCACGGCTGTGTCCCTCAGTCCCGACTGTACTCCCCGTACACCCACGGCTGTGTCCCTCAGCCCCAACTGTACTCCCCGTACACCCACGGCTGTGTCCCTCAGCCCCTTACTGTACTCCCTGTACACACACGGCTGCGTCCCTCAGCCCCCTACTGTACTCCCCGTACACCCACGGCTGTGTCCCTCAGCACCCTACTGTACTCCCCGTACACCCACGGCTGTGTCCCTCAGCCCCCTAATGTACTCCCTGTACACACACGGCTGTGTCCCTCAGCCCCCTACTGTACTCCCTGTACACACACGGCTGTGTCACTCAGCCCCCTTCTGTACTCCCCGTACACCCACGGCTGTGCCCACAGCCCCCAACTGTACTCCCTGTACACACACGGCTGTGTCCCTCAGCCCCCTACTGTACTCCCCGTACATCCATGGCTGTGCCCACAGCCTCCAACTGTACTCCCTGTACACACACGGCTGTGTCCCTCAGCACCCTACTGTACTCCCCGTACACCTACGGCTGTGTCCCTCAGCCCCCTACTGTACTCCCTGTACACCCATGGCTGTGTCCCTCAGCCCCATACTATACTCCCCGTACACCCACGGCTGTGTCCCTCAGCCCCCTACTGTACTCCCCGTACACACACGGCTGTGTCCCTCAGTCCCTTACTGTACTCCCCGTACACCCACGGCTGTGTCCCTCAGTCCCTACTGTACTCCCCGTACACCCACGGCTGTGTACCTCAGCCCCTTACTGTACTCCCCGTGCACCCACGGCTATGCCCTCAGCCCCCTACTGTACTCCCTGTACACCCACGGCTGTGTCCCTCAGCCCCCTACTGTACTCCCCGTACACCCACGGCTGTGTCCCTCAGCCCCCTACTGTACTCCCTGTACACACACGGCAGTGTCCCTCAGCCCCCTACTGTACTCCCCGTACACCCACGGCTGTGTGCCTCAGCCCCCTACTGCACTCCCCGTACACCCACGGCTGTGCCCTCAGCCCCCTACTGTACACCCCGTGCACCCACGGCTGTGTCTCTCAGCCCCCTACTGTACTCCCCGTACACACACGGCTGTGTCCCTCTGCCCCCTACTGTACTCCCCGTGCACCCACGGCTGTGTCCCTCAGCCCCCTACTGTACTCCCCGTACACACACGGCTGTGTACCTCAGCCCTCTACTGTATTCCCCGTACACTCACGGCTGTGTCCCTCAGCCCCCTACTGTACTCCCCGTACACCCACGGCTGTGTCCCTCAGCCCCCTACTGTACTCCCCGTACACACACGGCTGTGTCCCTCAGCCCCTACTGTACTCCCCGTACACCCACGGCTGTGTCCCTCAGCCCCCTACTGTACTCCCCGTACACTCACGGCCGTGTCCCTCAGCCCCCTACTGTACTCCCCGTACACTCACGGCTGTGTCCCTCAGCCCCCTACTGTACTCCCCGTACACCCACGGCTGTGTCCCTCAGTCCCCTACTGTACTCCCCGTACACCCACGGCTGTGTCCCTCAGCCCCCTACTGTACTCCCCGTACACCCACCACTGTGTCCTTAGACCCCTACTGTACTCCCCGTACACCCACGCCTGTGTCCCTCAGCCCCCTACTGTACTCCCTGTACACACACGGCTGTGTCCCTCAGTCCCTACTGTACTCCCCGTACACCCACGGCTGTGTCCCTCAGCCTCCTACTGTACTCCCCGTACACCCACCACTGTGTCCTTAGACCCCTACTGTACTCCCCGTACACCCATGGCTGTGCCCACAGCCCCCAACTGTACTCCCCGTACACCTACGGCTGTGTCCCTCAGCCCCCTACTGTACTCCCCGTACACCCACGGCTGTGTCCCTCAGCCCCCTACTGTACTCCCCGTACACCCATGGCTGTGTCCCTCAGCCCCTTACTATACTCCCCGTACACACACGGCTGTGTCCCTCAGCCCCCGACTGTACTCCCCGTACACCCACGGCTGTGCCCTCAGCCCCCTACTGTACTCCCCGTACACCCACGGCTGTGTCCCTCAGCCCCCTACTGTACTCCCCATACAGTCACGGCTGTGTCCCTCAGTCCCTACTGTACTCCCCGTACACCCATGGCTGTGCCCACAGCCCCCAACTGTACTCCCCGTACACCTACGGCTGTGTCCCTCAGCCCCCTACTGTACTCCCCGTACACCCACGGCTGTGTCCCTCAGCCCCCTACTGTACTCCCCGTACACCCATGGCTGTGTCCCTCAGCCCCTTACTATACTCCCCGTACACACACGGCTGTGTCCCTCAGCCCCCGACTGTACTCCCCGTACACCCACGGCTGTGCCCTCAGCCCCCTACTGTACTCCCCGTACACCCACGGCTGTGTCCCTTAGCCCCTTACTATACTCCCCGTACACCCACGGCTGTGCCCTCAGCCCCCTACTGTACTCCCCGTACACCCACGGCTGTGTCCCTCAGCCCCTTACTATACTCCCCGTACACCCACGGCTGTGTCCCTCAGCCCCCTACTGTACTCCCCGTACACCCACAGCTGTGCACTTGGCCCCTACTGTATTCCCTGTACACACACGGCTGTGTCCCTCAGCTCCCTACTGTACTCCCCGTACACCCACGGCTATGCCCTCAGCCCCCTACTGTACTCCCCGTACACCCACGGCTATGCCCTCAGCCCCCTACTGTACTCCCTGTACACACACGGCTGTGTCCCTCAGCCCCCTACTGTACTCCCCGTACACCCATGGCTATGCCCTCAGCCCCTACTGTACTCCCTGTACACACACGGCTGTGTGCTCAGCCCCCTACTGTACACCCTGTACACACACAGCTGTGTCCCTCAGCCCCCTACTGTACTCCCCGTACACCCACGGCTGTGTCCCTCAGCCCCCTACTGTACTCCCCGTATACCCACGGCTGTGCCCTCAGCCCCTACTGTACTCCATGTACACCCACGGCTGTGCCCTCAGCCCCCTACTATACTCCCTGTACACCCACGGCTATGCCCTCAGCCCCTACTGTACTCCCTGTACACCCACGGCTGTGTCCTCAGCCCCCTACTGTACTCCCCGTACACCCACGGCTGTGTCCTCAGGAGAAAGTGAGGACTGCTAATGCTGGAGATTAGAGTCAAGAGTGTGGTGCTGGGAAAACACATCACTTCAGGCAACATCTGAGGAGCCGGAGAATCGACATTTTGGGTAAAAGCCCTTTAGCAGAAATGAGACTGTGAGCCAAGGGGTTGGTTAGATAAATGGAGGAGGCGGGGGGGGGTGGGTAGGGCTGGTGGAAATGTAGCTGACAGTGTGATAGGTAGATTCCATCTTCTTTCCCACCTGTCTGCTCTCCTGATCACTGACTTCAGGAAGGAGGAGAACATGCCTCCAGTTACATCAACAAAACTGAGGCTGAGAGGGTGGACAGTGTCAAGTTCCTCGGAGAGACGATAAGCAACAACACGTCCAGGACTTCCCACATAGAAGCGACAGTCAAGAACGCCCAACAACACCTCTTTCTCCTCAGGCGGCACAGGAAATTCAGCATGTCCATAAGGACCCTCACTAACCTTTACAGATGCACCATATAAAAGAATATTGTCCAGGTGAATAACAACCTGGTAAAGCAACTGCTCTGCCCAGGACTGTAAGAAACTACAGAAAGCTGTGTGCACGGCTTACTGCCATGGAAAGGCTGACAACATCATCAAAGACCCCTCCCACCCCAGCAATACTCTCCTACACCCTCTCCCACCAGGCAGAAGATACAGAAACTTGAACACATGCACCAACAGGTTCAGGAACCGCTTATTCCCTGCCGTTATCAGACTGATCAATGGACTCTCTAACTTTAAATAATGCCTAGCACATGCGCTGTGCAACATAACTTGTATGCCTCTGTCCAAGTTTTTTTTCACCCTGTGATCATATGCCCTTACTTAACATGATCTGGCTGTATTCCTCATAAATAAAACTTTTCACTGTACTTAGGTACATGTGACAATAAATAAATCCGAACAGTTGTTTGACGCACTAGTGTGCCACTGATGGACTAATGTTACAGATGTCCCTAGACAGAGCCAGAAATAACCCTGTCACATAAAATTCAGGTCAGTGATAACTTTCCATGTCACTGACTGTGCAGTGTGTGGTTCAAATGATCTCCAAACTGAGTTCCATGACATTGATGGCACCTGTTGTAATGTACAGACTTGAATCAAGAGGAGATTGAAGTGGTTTAGTGTATACATTCTATCAGGATGGTCCTCACTGCAGGTACCAAAGGCTCCCATTTTCTGTAATTAACCCTATCTCCCAGTACTGCAGTTCTTCATTCTCCATTTCCCCCTCCAACTAACACAATTCATTGTCAGTGATTTGGAGTTTAAAAAGTAGGGAAGTCTTGTTACAACTGTACAGGGCCTAGGAAAGGCCGCACCTGCAGCACTCAGTACAGTTTCGATCCCTGTGTCTAGGAATGGACATTCTGGCATTCGAGTCAGCTCAAAAAGTACACAGCAGGCAGATTCAGGAACGAAGGAGTTGAACAACCAGAACATTTAAACAGATTAGGCCTTTGTTTATTAGAGTTTATAAGACTGAAGGGTGATCTTATTGAAATATACAAGGTTCTGAGGGGGCTAGACAGGGAGATGTTGAGAAGATGTTTCCACTGGTGGGGGAATCTCAAACTAGGGGTCACTTATTTAAAAGTTAGATATTAAGGCATTCTTTCTTGTAGAGAAAATTACGATGTCTAGAATTCTCTACTCAAAGTTTGTAGAGGCTGGATTACTGAAATAATTAAGAGGAAGTAGATTAATATCAGGAATTGAGGGCTATGAGGAGCTGGCATAAACATGGGTTTGAGGCCTGGGGCAGATCTGCTGTGATCTTGTTGAATGATGGGTCAGGACTGAGTGGTTGAATGGTCTATTCCTTGTGAGAACATGTATTCCCGAAGGAAAACGATAACTACCTTCCACAGTTTAAAAAGAAGACGATACAAAGCAAAACATTAAACATGTACTAAATAAGGCAAAGAATAGCAAAACTTAAGGAAAATGCTTAAGCAGTGCAATTATTCCAGGACTAAGCCAGTATTTCGATAGCCTTTTAGATGGTTCTTGTCTAGTACATGTGCATACAAAATATCACGTTGGATGCCTGGTGCAAGTTCTTATTTGCATTTAACTTGCATTTGCACCCATATATTTACACAGGTGCTTCCTGCCACAGACAAAACTTTGAAATTTTATATGACGTCTTCCTGTTCCACTTTAACACTCCCGCCGTGCTGAAACAGTCTACATCTGATGGTCAAACCTTGAAATATCCAGGCCATATACTAAAAGTGTAAAACATTGAAAAATTTCTCTAAAAACAATAAGGCACTATAGAGATGCTGTAAATAGATCAGTTCCTCTTTAAAAGCTTCCCCTACACCTAAACCGAGCTTTGAAAGAAACACTTAAATCCTAGTACAAATGCTGAGAAATTACCCCAGTTATCTACTTTATTTGTTTTTAACACAGTTTGAGGTCATAATACAGCTATATACCAACATATAAAGTACGGCTTTCACAATTTGAATAAATTAATTCAGGGAACTTTCCTTTGGTTTCGAACATGGAGCAGGATTCTGGGTGCTTGGTTGGAGCATCATTGCCCAGGGGTAAAGTGAGGATTCCAACCCTGCACAGTGCCAGGAACAGCCATCCCGGCAGTGAAAGGGTCAAACCAGTAAACTCAGCTGCCGGTTTTCAAGAGGTAATTTGACCCCGACTTGAAAGAGGGAACATTGCAGGTCCACAGAGATAGAAGAGAGGGAATGGGATAAATTGGACAGTTTTTTTCAGACAGTCGTCATAGACATGATGGACCTTGTGTGTTATATGATTCTATAAAGGGACTTGAATCAGTAGTCATGGATATAAGGTTAAATGCATGAGACTTCCAACAGCAAAAGAATCATAAGATTGTAGAGTTAAGTTTTAGAATTAGTGGGTGTAGCAGTCATTACTTCAACAGTCAAGACTGGTTCAGATAATACAATGAAAAGGATGGAAAAAATAAATGTTTGGAAACAGGTTAGCGACTACGATTAGAGCTACTTGATGTAGTTATGGTAAATGTTGAGTGGTTTTTACCAAGTTGTAATTTTATTGCATTATGCCCATAATTAGTACCAATTCAACACTCACATGCCAACTCAAAGACTGAAGAGGGATAATTATTTGTGCTAAAACAATTCAAAAACAATTCAAATGCTAAATCCATGAGAATATTCAAATTGTATAGGTAAAAGGAAATTCCACCTTCATCACAAAATGTCAAATTCTCAGAACAAAGGATGGCCAGTTTGTCTGATCCCAGCTCATTACATTTCACAGATGCAGCTCCCAAACTGATCCCAGCTTATTTTTTTTTCAAAACTTCCCTACAGTGTGGAAACAGGTTCTTCGGCCCAACAAGCCCACGCTGACCCTCCAAAGAGTAACCCACCCAGACCCATTCCCCTATCCTATATTTGCCTCTGACTAATGCACCTCACCTACACAT
The DNA here is from genome assembly GCF_020745735.1 of Hemiscyllium ocellatum. NCBI lineage: Eukaryota > Metazoa > Chordata > Chondrichthyes > Orectolobiformes > Hemiscylliidae > Hemiscyllium > Hemiscyllium ocellatum. The sequence continues at coordinate 1,979,681 of NC_083420.1, forward strand.
CCCTGAACACGATGGGCAATTTAGCATGGCCAATCCACTCTAACCTGCACGTCTTTGGACTGTGGGAGTAAACCAGAGCACCTGGAGGAAACCTACACAAACACGGGGAGAATGTGCAAACACAGACAGTCACCCAATGCTGGAATCAAATCCAGGTCCCTGGTGCTGTGAGGCAGCAGTGCTAACCACTGAACGAGTTATATATATATCTATCTATATATATATGCCTCAATTTATATCTCAATCTATATATGTATGTGTGTATATATATATATATATATATCTTACAGGTTTAGCTCCCACACTGATCCCAGCTTATAAATGAGTTTTGAGAAGATTTGTAACTCAGGTTGAGGTTTTGGTCGTAGGCTTGCTCGCTGAACTGGAAGGTTCATTTTCAGACGTTTTGTCACCAAAGCAAGTAACAATTTCTGTGAGCCTCCGAATGAAGTACTGGTCATGTAGCCCACTTTCTATTTATATGTTGGGTTTCTTTGGGTTGGTGATGTCATTTCCTGTGGTGATGCCATTTCCTGTTCTTTTTCTCAGGGATGGTAAATATGGTCCAGGTCAATGTGTTTGTTGATAGAATTCCGGTTGGAATGCCATGCTTTTAGGAATTCTTGTGTGTGTCTCTGTTTGGCTTGTCTTGGGATGGATGTGTTGTCCCAGTCGAAGTGGTGTCCTTCCTTACCTCTATGTGAGGATACTAGTGAGAGAGGGTTGTGTCGTTTTGTAGCTAGTTGGGGTTCATGTATCCTGGTGGCTAGTTTTCTGCTTGTTTGTCCAATATAGTGTTTGTTAAAGTTCTCGCAAGGTATTTTGTAAATGACATTAGTTTTGCCTGTTGTCTGTATCGGGTCTTTCAAGTTCATTAGCTGCTGTTTTAGTGTATTGGTGGGTTTGTGGGCTTCCATGAGTAGTCAGGCAGTCATTTCCGAGATGTCTTTGATGTAGGGAGAGTGGCTAAGATTTCTGGACGCGTTTTGTCTGCTTGTTTGGGTTTGTTGCTGAGAAATCAGGGGACTGTGTTCATTGGGTACCTGTTCTTTTTGAATACACGGTACAGGTGATTTTCCTCTGCTCTTTGTAGTTCCTCCGTGCTTGTTGCTTGTTGGGGAGCCAAATGGGGAACTTCAAACCAGCGTCTACAGGAAAACAACACATACGGGCTAAATACTGAACTACAGAAGCAATCATCCCAACATGCACAAACAAAACTGCATTAGAACATTATTTCAATGAGCCACCACACACTGCATCACAGAGGAACTACACAGAGCAGTGGAAAATCATAGGTTCAGCTCCAACACTGATTCTAGCCTATTATATATGTATATATCTTACAGCTTCAGCTCCCACACTGAACGCCTTACCCCAGCCCCATCCACTATCTCTTGTTGTTCCTGTGCCACTCACCATCATTTGCTACCCAGAACATCACGATCCGTTATTAAATGCATTGTTTTTGTCCCATCTGTCTACTCAACCCAAGATCCCTGAGGGGCAAGCACTTGCAGAGTGGTTTATTTTATACAATGCTTAGAAAGGGAGATCAATCCATGTACCTGCTCTGAATCACAGACACCTAACCCTTCCCCAGGTTCAAATTTATGGACATTTCAGCTGAAAATAATATCAAGGTTGATTATGACATCTTGTGCCAAGATTTGCTCATCAATTGTACTCATAAAGTAACTGAGGCATCTCCAACCTACAAAGATCCAACTTCAGCAAAGGATTCAATACTTCACAGGCCAATTAGAGAAAGGGAAAATGCTGAGGAACAAAATGTAATCAACTTATTGCAATAAAATGAAATTTGAAGCTAAATTTACAAAATGGTTCAGCAAAGCATGCTCCCAGACAATTCTCCATGTTTCGGTTTATACTCTGTTACAGTAACTACGACAACTAATGGGCAAGATGTGAAAATCAAGTCATGACACAGGACTAGGTGGTTCAGAGTTGAATTCTAACAGACTCCTCCCATGATTTAGATTTCATTGCAACCCAGATTAATACAATTATTCATAGGAGTTCTAATGGAAATGAGGCATAGCTAAGTCCCAGAAAGAACATTTACAGCAGAAAATTAACTTCAATCTGGCACTTTTTTTTTGTTTCTTTCAGGGAGGAAAGTTACTGGAAAATGGAACATTATTCTGGTGGAGTTTGCAGATTTGACTGTAGGTAGCTCAGATTACATGTTACTATGAGCCCATCTGATGGTGTTATTGGACAAGTCAGATCCCAGACTGAAACTTGGCTTGATGAACCATAAGTTTAACTTTTTTTTTGTTTACCATACAGTTCAGTCACTGAGCATTTTCACAAAGGGTTGCCAATGTACTTGTAACAAAAGAACATAAAAGTTCATTAAAGAACACAAAAAAATGGAAGAAAAACGTAAATTGTATTACACTACACAACTATCAAATGGTCTCATTGTAAATATCAGGGGAAGAAAAATCACCTCAGACACCCTTACAGACATTCAAAGCTCAGTCAAGACTCAACTATATCTCTAAAATAAAGTTTCTTCCTCAGCTGGCATTGTTGTAGAGTTTCCTTCTGCAGATTTCCATGCATTCATTCATTATTATTTTGTTCAATATATGTCTTTTCCTCATGCTCTTAAGACAAGCTGCTAACTCTGCTGATTTATTATGTAACATGAGTACCTCAAGCTCATGTCTTCAACAGACTTGTAGGCTCTCTCCTCCTGTGTCACCTCCATAGCCTTCTGGTGCTGGAGCTTTCTTCCTAATGACTGTGAGGTGCCTCAAGAATTATTGCCAGCCCTGCCTCCTTGGAGACTGCTGTCATGGCCCTCTTCCCTCTGAATGACTCTGCTCCTTGTCCCTTTCCTGTTGGGTCAAGAAACTCAAAGCAGAAAGCAATGACCTCCCCAGGGGTTTGCTAATCGTTTCATAAAGTCACGTTGCTTCTTGGAAACGCTGTTTTGAACTTTCTGTTCAAACCAACTTTCTGACCATTATACACAAGTCAGACCTTCACAAAACTGTAAACTAATATCCATTTTCCTCCACTTTAGAACAAAATGTCCAAATAACAATAAGATATTATGAACATTTATCACAACGTAATATAACAGAGACTATTTCATTATTAATTTGGATTGCAAAGCCTAGAAGCTGTCACATATGACTTTAACAAAGTCTCTCATCATGAGGATACTACTTCACTGTAAGTGATTTCACCAGATGACCCACTGAAGAATAATGAATCTTGACTTTAAAGTTCCTGAAATATAATCTGCATTTAAAATGATTTTTTTTTGCCCTAACTGAACACCTTGTGTTTACAAACTGTAATTGTGAACACAACTCTTTTCTTTGTTAAAACTGGGGAAAGGCACCAGTATTTTTATCTGTACAGGTAAATACCATTGCTATATGCTTGTACAAAGCACAATGAGAACTGTAGCAATTTTTTAAAAAAATTAATAACATTATTTAACCCAGTAAGAAGCAACCACTATTTCTTTATATCACAATGATAATATAAATATTAACCTTGAATAAAGTAAACATAGCTAATGAGCTCTGGATCTGATTAAACGATCTTTGAAACAGAACCAAGAGTATCTAAATGTCTTGTTTTTCATGTTTTCAGCAGTCTTTACTAAGAAAGGAAATGGAGAGATATGAAGCTGGATGTTACGTGAGGTGGTGGGGAGGGTGGGGTGGTGGAGAGCAGTCAGTCTGCTCACAATGTCCATCTCCATGGAAGGAAAGTTGACTTCAAACACAGCAACTATTAAGGTGCCAGTCCCACAATGGTAACTGAGTCGAGAGTGTGATGCTGGGAAAACACAGCAGCTCAGGCAGCATCAGGGAGGCAGGAAAATCAAAGTTTCGGGCAAAGCCCTTTATTAGGAATGAGGCTGGGAGCCTGGTGAAGGGCTTTTGTCTGATACATCGATTTTCTTGCTTCTCTGATGCTGCCTGACCTGCTGTGCTTTTCCAGCACCACTCTCTTGACTCTGGTAACTCCAGCATCTGCAGTACTCACTTTCGCCACAATGGTACCTGTCTATTCACAGAAAAGTGGATCAAATGGTCATGCAAATGGATACAAACAGGCATAATGTAATTGGCATTATGGAAACATGGCTGCAGGGTGACCAGGAATGGAAACTAAATAGCCAGGGTTTTATTTTGAGAGGACAGACAAAAAAGTAAAATGAGATGGAGTATCTGAATTAAAGTGGGCATTAATACAATAGTGAGGAAGGATAATAGTTCCAGCGAAGTGGAATCTGTATGAGTAGAGCTTAGAAATACCAAGGCATGGAAAACAATGGTGGGGTGGGGGGTGGGGGGGGGAGTTGATATATAGACCCCAAACTGTAGTGGCAATGTTGTGGAAGATATTAAACAGGAACTTAAAAGTGCAAGCCTTAAAGTTACAGCTGTAATTATGGGCAACTTTAATATGCATATAGATGGGACAAACCAAATCAGTAATAGAGGAGGAATTCCTGGATTGTGCATAGGATGGTTTTCTGGATATAAATGTTGAAGGACCAATTAGAAAACAGGCCATTTCTTACCTGGGTAATGAGAAAGGAATAATTGGTCATCTAGCTGTACTCCTTGGGGGAGAGTGATCATAATTTGTCCGTAGGATGTGAGCATCATTGGTTAGGCCGGCATTTATTGCTATCTTTAATTGCCAGAGGGCATTTAGGGGTCAATCATATTGCTGTGGGTCTGTTGTCACGTGGAAGCCAGACTGGGTAAGTGGGCAGATTTCCTTTATCAGTGAAACAAATGGGTTTTCATAAAGTCAACAGCAGCCACTTTTAGATTAGCTTTTAATTCCAGATTTTTATTGAATTCAAATTTCATTTGTCACGGTGGAAATTGAATCTAGGTTCCTAGGGCATGAGCCTGGAGTTTTGGATTACTAAATAAAAACCAAATGAACTGCTGATGCTGTAACCCAGAAACGAAAACAGAAATTGCTGGAAAAACCCAGCAGGTCTGGCAGCATCTGTGAAGAGAAATGAGAGTTACTGTTTTTTTCCAGTGATCCTTCTTCAGAATGGTTCTGAGGAAGGGTCACTGGACCCGAAACATTCAGACCATGGCTAACAAGGAAAATTAGGGTTTGTATTAGATCCAAGGCTCAGGCATACAAATTGGCAAAATAGAGACAGCAGACTTGAGGAGTGGGAGCAATTCAGATTTCAGCAAAGGAGAATAATGGGATTGATTAAGAGGGAAAAGTAGAGTAGGATAGAAAGATTGCAGGGAACATATAAACTGACTTGAAAAGTTTCTCTAGGTATGTGAAGAGAAAAAAAAATTAAACAAATGTAGGTTCCTTATAGTCCAAAACATGGGTGGAGAACAAAGAGATGGCAGACCAATTAAATACAGAATTTGGTCTGTCTTCACGAAGGAGAAAAATTACACAACACCCGGTTATAATCCAACAGGTTTATTTGGAAGTACTAGCTTTTGGAGTGCTGCTCCTTCATCAGGTAACTAGTAACTTTGTCCACCTCAGTCCAACACTAGCACCTCCACTTTACAAAGGAGGACACAAACAATGTCCTAAAAATACTGGGGAACACAGGGGTTAGTAAGAGGGAGGAGCTGAAGGAAACCAATACTAGTGGGGAAGTTGATGGGATTAAAGCTGGTAAGTACCAGGGCTTGATAATCTACATCCCAGAGTAATTAAGGAAGTGGCCATGGAAATAGTGGATGCATTGGTGGTTATCTTTCAAGATTCTATGGACTCTGGAACAGTTCCTATGGATTGGAGGATGGTTAATGTAACACCACTATTTAAAAAGGAAGTAGAGAAAAAAACAAGGAATTATATACCAGTTAGCCTGACATTGGTTGTGGGGAAAATGCCAGAGTCCATGATAAAAGATTTCATCACACAGCAGTTTGAAAACATTGACAGAAGTGGATAGAGTCAATACGGATTTACGAAAGGAAAATCGTGCTTGACAAATATATTGGAAATTTTTTAGGATGTAACCAGTAGATTGAATAAGGGAGAGCCAGAGGATGTGGTTTACTTGTATTTTCACATGGCTTTCAAGAAAGTCCCATATAAGGGATTAGTGAGTAAAATTAAAGCATGAGATGGGTGTAGCGTACTAATATTAATAGAGAACTGCTTGACAGACAGAAATAAAGAGTAGGAATAAATGGGCCTTTTTCCGAATGGCAGACAGTGACTACCGATCAGTGCTAAGACCCAGTTATTCACAATCCAGAGTAACGATTTCCATGAGAGGACTAACTGTAATATCTCCAAGTTTGTAAATGAGACAAAGCTGGGTGGGAGGGTGAGCTGTGAGGAACATACAGAGATGCTTCAGTATGATTTGGATAAATTGAGTGGGCAAATGCATGGCAGTTGAAGTATAATGTACACCAGTTGCTGAGTCGCGAAGCAGGTGCAGTGAACAGTAAAGGAGGCAAATGATATGTTCGCCGTCATAGCAAGAGGATTCGAGTAAAGGAGAAGGGATGTCTTGCTGCAACTGTACAGCACCTTTGTGAGAAAGCACTGGATTATTGTGGGTAGTTTTGGTCTCCTTACCTGTAGAAGGACGTTCTGACTATGGAGGGAACGCATCGAAGGTTTATCAGACTGATTCCTGGGATGTCAGGACTGACAGATGAGGAGAGACTGGATTGTTTAGGTTTATACTCACTGGAGTTTAGAAGAATGAGAAGATTTTGGCAGAAACCTATAAAATTCTTACAGGACTAGAGAGGGTAAATACAGGAAGGTTATTCTTCATGACTAGAAAGTCCAAAACCAGGCATCACAGTCTAAGGATACAAGTTAGACCAGTTAGGATTGAGATGAGGAGAAATGTCTTCACCCAGAGAGCGGTGAGCCTGTGGAACTCTTTACAGGAGAAATTGGTCAAAGCCAAAACATTGAATGTTTTTCAAGAAAGATTTAGAAATTATTCTTAAGGCTAAAGAGATCAAAGGGTTTAAAGTGGAAGTATGAACAGGGAACTGAGTTAAATGATCCGCCATGATCTTACGGAATAGCAGAGCAAGCTCGAAGGGCCAAATAGTCTACCCTTGCTTCTATTATCTATGTTTCTATAACACACTGGGATTGCCTAAATAGGAGGAACGTCCTCCTGCCAAGGAAGGCTTGTTTTTGAGAACTTCAGGTAACCTGAATGGCTGGCAAATGTAGCAGTACGATAACTCCATAGTGGGTGCTACTGAGACGGCATGGAGGCCCATAAAGAACAGGGAAAGTGTCAGAACCAGAAAAATCCTTGGCTTACTGGGCAACAAGATATCAACCGGGACAGGGATGAAAGGAGGGAGATATTGAAGACTAGGTGGAGTGGAACAACGAGGTTATTTCATACGAGTGTGTCCCCAGTCTGCACAAGGCATCCTGCCCATCACAATGCATCCCCTTTCTTACCAACAATAAAATTGTAAATAAAAATTCCACATTCACCCACCTTCCATTGCCCAGTAGAATTGAACTGAGGGCATCAAGTGGACAATACTTGGCCAGACCTTCAATAGACCAAAAGATGAATGGGCGACACTTAATACCTTATGTTTCTTTTAGGTGCAGTGAAGATGCAGAATGTGAGAAAGCGTGAACCCTGGGGATGACAGCCAAGAGCCTGTTGTTGGTGACAAAAGGTGAAGCATCAATAAAGAAATATAGGCCAGATTGAACAAGGACTGGACTGCTGGACAACACCAGAAGCTGGACAGATGGAAGAATGAGAATGAGAGTATGCAGAGAGGTTCATTGGCACTTTACAGATTCTGGCCAATTATGGATATATTGAAATTAATTCTGGGAGTAAAGTCACATGCCTCCCATGTCATTACCCCTACACCCCTCCCCTACAACACCCCATTATCCCACATGTTCCCCCATCCTGCATCACCACAGCATCTCCCTATCATCCCCATCTTTCCCACATTAACATCAATAGACAATAGGTGCAGGAGTAGGCCATTCTGCCCTTCGAGCCTGCACCACTATTCATTATGATCATGGCTGATCATCCTCAATCAGTATCCTGTTCCTGCCTTATCTCCATAACCCTTGATTCCACTATCCTTGAGAGCTCTATCCAACTCTTTCTTAAACGAATCCAGAGACTGGGCCTCCACTGCCCTCTGGGGCACAGCATTCCACACAGCCACCACACTCTGGGTGAAGAAGTTTCTCCTCATCTCTGCCCTGTATTTTTAAGCTGTGTCCTCTGGTTCAGCACTCACCCATCAGCAGAAACATGTTTCTTGCCTCCAGAGTGTCCAATCCTTTAACAATCTTATTTGTCTCAATCATATCCCCTCTCAGTCTTCTCAACTCAAGGGTATACAAGCCCAGTCGCTCCAGTCTTTCAGCATAAGGTAGTCCCGCCATTCCAGGAATTGACCTTGTGAACCTACGCTGCACTCCCTCAATAGCCAGAATGTCTCTCCTCACATTTGGAGACCAGAACCGCCCACAGTACTCCAGGTGTGGTCTCACCAGGGCCCTGTACAGCTGCAGAAGGTCCTCTCCCCCTCTTGTGAGGAAGGCCTTCCCATAACCTGCACCCACACCATCGACTGCGTGTTCCTCTAGCCCCATCACTGCTCACCCCCTCCTTCCATGACGTACCCTCCCCCCTCCGCTCCCCCCAATACCCCTTCCAGCATCAGCCCCTCCCCCATCATATTCCCCCTTCCCCAGCCCCGCCCCCAATAGCCCCGCCCCCACATTCTCCCACTGGCCCCTCCCCATTAATCCCTCCCCCACATCGCCCCATTAGCCCCGCCCAACCATCCCCACTGGCCCCGCCCCGTCGGCCCCACCCCCCCCCCACTCGACCCAACCCCAATTGCCCCTCCCCCGCTATAGCCTCAGGTTCACACCTCAGGTCGGCGGCGTCACTTCCGGCGGGCGGTTTTTCCCTCTCTCCTGACCCCTCCCCCCTCCTCTTCCCCCCCCGGAACCTTGATCCAAACGGAACGGAAATCCGCGCGGCCGGAGCAGGCGGAGGCCGGGGGAGGGGGTTCGCGGTGACTCAGACAGCCCCAGCCGCCCTTGGCCGCGCAGCTCCGCAGGCCCGGGCCTAGAGAGAGAGGGAGAGAGACACCCACCCACCCGCCTACCGAGGGAGAGGGCGAGGAGGAGGAGGAGGAGCGGCTTCTTCCCCAGGCGGGGGACATGTTGTGGCGAAGGGAATGAGCCACAGAGCCCTGAGCGCTCGGGTGAACAAGCGGCAGCGCTGGAATGACTGGGACCCGAGGTGAGGGAGGGGGCGGCCTAGTGCGCTTTCCGATGCCCCCCCACCCCCCCATAACACCCCCCACCCCTCCATAACACCCCCCCACCCCATCTCTCTTTCTCCCCGCAATCCGCTCCTCTCTCTATCAGCTTCCCCCCCCCGTCTCTGTCTCCCCCCATGTCCCCTGTCTACCCCCCCATAAGCTTCATCCAATACTCCTCCCTCCCTCCCTCCCTCCCTCCCTCCCTCACTCCCTCCCTCCGAAATACACACTCCCTCACTCCTCCCTCCCCTTTACGTTTCCCTCCCTCATCCTCATTTCCCCCGCATCGTTTTTCCGCCCCCTCCCCAATCTCTCCGTCCCGGCCCCTCTCTCCCTCCTCCTTTACCGCCCGGCAGCGCCGTTCTCCCACCCCACCCCCCCCCCGCCCTTTCTCGGCCTGCTTCCCCACGTGAGTCCCAGGATGCAGCCAGGGCCTAGTCCCTGTCAAATACAATAATCCCAGCGGCTGGTCAGGGTGGGTGGGGGGTGGTGGGGGGGAGGAGGGGGGTGGGTGGGATCGTACCAACGGCAATAAAATGAAGCATCTGCACCCAGGGGACCAGTCAAAATCAAAATAGTTAAAATAATTGACAGCTCTTGTCCATCGACATTCTAGTCAACGAAGGGGTTGAGAGAGGGAAGATTGGTTTCGTTTTAATGAGTTTGATCATTTCTTCGCTTAATATGAGGCATACCAATACTTTTTTCTACATGTCACCCAATACTTGCATTACCTCGATTTTGTTTTATAGCTTTAAGTTTTGGTGTTTCAGTTTGTTCAGTTTCTCCATGATATCATCTTGTGCTCAATGAAGTTTGTTGTATGTACTTACCTGAAAACTGAATATTATAGTTGATATTTAATTCGAGTTTAATCTTTGTAAAGCTAGCTGTTTTGTCAGTTTGGTTTTGCATGGTATAGGTACTGAAGCAGTTTTCTGTTCCAGAATTTATGGGGATTTCCAGGCAATGCATGTCCTAAGTTGTTTGCACATCATAAAGTGGAAAGTCCTGGCACATTTGGATTTTTACAAAATCAAAATATTACTGATGCTGGAAATAGTAAATATGTTTGGCAGCATCTATCAATATAAACCATTAATGTTTTGACTTTCAGCACAACCGATGAGCAGAGGGATCTTGGTGTCCATGTACACAGATCTCTGAAAGTTGCCACCCAGGTAAATAGTGCTGTGAGGAAGGCATATGGTGTACTGGGCTTTATTGGTAGAGGAATTGAGTTCCGGAGTCCTGAGGTCATGTTGCAACTGTATAAGACTCTGGTGCGGCCTCATCTGGAGTATTGTGTGCAGTTTTGGTCGCCATACTATAGGAAGGATGTGGAGGCATTGGAATGAGTGCAGAGGAGGTTTACCAGGATGTTGCCTGGAATGGTAGGAAAATCTTATGAGGAAAGGCTGAGGCACTTGGGGCTGTTCTCATTGGAGAAGAGAAGGTTTAGGGGAGATTTGATAGAGGTGTATAAGATGATTAGGGGTTTAGATAGGGTCGACACTGAGAACCTTTTACCGCTAATGGAGTCAGGTGTTACTAGGGGGCACAGCTTTAAATTAAGGGGTGGTAGGTATAGGACAGATGTTAGGGGTAGATTCTTTACTCAGCGGGTTGTGAGTTCATGGAATGCCCTGCCAGTAGCAGTGGTGAACTCTCCTTCTTTATGGTCATTTAAGTGGGCATTGGATAGGCATTTGGAAGTTATTGGGCTAGTATAGGTTAGGTAGGATTCGGTCGGCGCAACATCGAGGGCCGAAGGGCCTGTACTGCGCTGTATCTTTCTATGTTCTATGGGAAAAGTTTAAAATATAACCTGTTTTTAAGCAAGTATAGGAGAAAGGAAAATAAGTGTGTGACAAGATTGAACAGGAGAAAATAAATGGAAAACTGAAATGATATTTGGGTTATAAACATTTTTAAGATTTAAAAAGGACCTAAAGAATATTTTGATGTGGGGATGGTGTGTGTATGAAATGACTTGTCAGGGGAAGTGGTGGAGGCTGGTACAATTACACGTTTAAAGGGCATCTGGATGGGTATATGAATAGAAAGGGTTTAGAGGGATATGGGCCAAATAGGACTCAATTAATTTAGGAAATCTGATCAGCATGTATGAGTTGGACTGAAGGGTTGGTTTCCTCTATGACACTAAATCCTGCACAAGCTTCCACCTACATTTTAACAGGCTACAGTTGGAATGTTGAGATGTGAAAGCTGTTTTGTGCAAGAGACAGTATTTGATTAAACTATAACTTTTGATAAATGTCCTATTATGAAGATATTATGTCAGCTAAGTTGTCATATTTTGATTTTCATTACTGTGACCTTTTGCTGTTCTTGGCAGTCTTATCCTGAGCATGGGTTTTCAGAAACGCAATGTTATTAAATTCCAAACCTGCTCTCTTCTAATTTTAGGGATTTTTAATTAAAAGATAACTTCCACTTGATAAGTACAAATTTGTCTATTTCTGTTGGATGTGAAAGCAGTTTCTTGCCTGAATGCTTTGTGTGCTGATAGGCTTGTACTAAACAAACCAGTCATCACTGTACTTCCTTCGAGAGTTAGTGCCATAAAATGCACATGCTCCTAATTCTACAGGCTGGGTCAAAACTATTTTAATTATTATTTTTCTTTCAGTAATTGCCCATTAATGACCATTTTGGTAGCTTGAAACAAGTTGTTGTAATATAATGCACTTCCTTTATATTGTTACCTTTTGGGAAGATTACAGAAGTTGATTGTGGTGCTTATGTGTGAAGCTAAAAATATGTGGAAGAGGTTGCAGTGAGACATCTGAGGAGTAAATTACTGCATAGTTAACAGGAATATCGAAGCTCAGCATTTGACTGTATAATTATTTCCCTCTTTTCTTCACTCATGGGGTGCAGAGGTCCCTGGTTGGCCCAGCTATTTTGCCCATTCCTAGTTGCCTGTGAGAAGATGGTAGTGGATCACTAAAAGTCATTGCTGTTTGAGTTCCAGGATTTTAACTCAACAACACAAACAATGGCAACATATTTCCAAATCAGGATGGTGACTTGGAGAGAGGCTTGCAGGTAGTGATGTCCCCACGTATCTGCTGCCCTTATTTAGATGGTAGTGTTGTCTGTTTTGGAAGGAGCTGTCTAAGAAGCCTTTGTGATTAACTGTAGTGCATCTTGTAGATTTTGCACATGCCACTACTGAGTGTTCATGATGGAGGAAGTGGATCTTTGTGGATGTGATGCCAAGTTAGTGGGCTGATTTGTCTTCGATGATAAATTCCTGAGTGTTATTGGAGCTGCACCCGTTCAGGCAAGTGGCGAATACTCATTCTAACTCAGGAGTATGATGGAGTTTTGCCTTGTAGATGTTGAACAGACTTTGGGGAGTCAGGAGATATTATGTGTCGCAGTATTTCGAGCTTCTGATCTGCTTCTGTGTTTATGTGGCTAGTCCAGTACACTTCCTGGTCAGTGGTAACCTCCAGAATGGTGATGGTGATTCCACTAAACGTTAGGAGGAGATGGTTAGATTCTCTTTTTGGAGGTGGTTATTATTTGGCACTTGTGTGGCGTGTATGTCACTTGACACTATGCAGTAATCAAGCTTGAATATTGATCAGATCTTGTTGTATTTGGACCTGAACTGTTTTAATATCTTAGGAATTTTGAGTATCCCTAACTCTAATGTTATGATGGCGGGAAAGTCATTGAAGCAGCCTTGGGCCATACTCTTAAGCGTTCCTGCACATATACCCTGGAGCCGAGATGACTCACTTCCAACAATCACAATGAGATTCCTGTATGCCAGGTATGACTTCAACCATAGGAAAGATGTTCCAGATTCCCATTGATTGCAGTTTTGTTAGGGCTCCTTGATGCCAGACTTGTTCAAATGCAGCCTTGATGTCAAGGGCTGTTATATTCTCAGGTCTCTTGTCCATGTTTAAAACAAGGCTGTAATGGAGTCAGGAGCTGAATTGCTCTGGTGGAACCCAAGTGAAGCATTCGTGCGCAGGCTATTGCTTCGATGGTGCTGCTTGATGTCCCTGTGATGATGATACCTTCCATCACTTTACTGATAGAGAATAGACTGGGGCAGTAATTTTGTTTTATTTATTCATGGGATATAGTGTCACTGGCTAATTTAGCATTTATTGCCCATTCTCTAATTGGGTCTGGAGTCACATGTAGGCCAGACCAGGTAAGGATGGCAGATTTCCTTCCCTAAAAGATATTAGCTTTAATGTCATGTACTCACATGAGTACAGTGAAAGGTTCACAAGGTGTCATTTACAGCACCATCTTAGTTACAACGGTATCCAGGTATAGATACTTGAATAAATGCTTAGGAAAAAAATTCGAAAAATAAAGAAAAATGTCAGGCGTTGCAGACCTAGAAAAGTACAACATAGTATAACTAGAAAAAAAAAGTTCGGGATACTGTCTTTCATGATAATAGTAAAAAAGAATTTAAGACAATGTCTACATCATTTCACAGCCCTGGGCTCAGGGATGAGACTGGTATCCATGATACTGGGGACCAATGGAGGAGGCTACGATGGACCATCCACTGGGCACTTCTGGCTGAAGTGTCTCTTTTGCACGGGAGTCCACAATTATTAATAGGGATATTTATGAAACCTCCAGCATTGAGTCCTCTTAATTATCCTCTACCATTCACAGCTGGATGCAGCAGGCCTGCAGGACTTCAACCTGATTCATTGGTTATGGGATCACTTAACCTTGTCTGCTGGTTGCTTATGCTATTCAGTACAAGTCCTGTTTTGTATCCTCCAGATTGACACCTTAGTTTTAGAGATGCTTGGTGCTGCTCCTGACATGCTTTCCTGCACTCTTCATTGAACCAAGGTTGATCCTTGGTTTGGTGGTAATGGTAGGCCCGGGGGAATTGTTACGCCATGAGGACGCAGAATGTATTGGAATAAAGTTCTGCTAATGGCCCACTGAGCCTTGAAGATGCCTAGTCATGAGTTGGTTGATCTGTTCACAGTCTAATACATTTAGCACGGTGATAGCCTCTGTCGTGATGTGTGGCAATATGCATACTGTGAAGATGGGGCTTTGTTTCCACAACAACCCTTTAATTGTCTACTCTGACAATGTCTTTCAAGTTGGTCTCCTGTGTCTTGTAACTCTGCCTTTACTCTTGGCCCCTCCATAAGATGTAGGAGCAGAAATTAGGCCATTTGGCCCATTGAGTTTGCTCCAACATTCAATCATTTCTGGTTAGTTTCTCAATCCCACTCTCCTGCAACCCCTGATCCCATTAACAATCAGGAATCTGTCTTAAATGTACTTAGTGACCTGACCTCCACAACTTTCTGTGGCAATGAATTCCAGAGATTCACCACTGTTTGGCTGAAGATGTTTCTCCTCTTCTTCATTCTAAAGAGTCTTCCCTGCACTCTAAGGCTGAGCCATCAGGTCCTAGTCTCTCCTAATGGAAACAGCTTCCCAATGTCCACTGTACCCAGGACTTCCAGTACTCTAAGTTTCAATGAGACTGTCCCTCACCCTTCTAAACTCCATTGAGATCGACCCAGAGTCCTCAAATGTGTCTCATGTGTTAAGCGTTTCATTCCTGGGATCATTGTTGTGAACTTCCTTGGGACTCCATCCAGAGCCAGTACGTCCTTCACTCGTTCACTTATTCACATGCTTGTATCTCCTTGCCTGCCTCTGACTCTTTGATTCCAACTCCCTCACCTGAAGTGATTCTGTGGATGAACTATTAGCCGTCCAGTGGCTGACTGCAGTTCATTGCTCTGCATTTTTCGGTTACCTCTTTTCACTCCCCACTTCTAGGATCCTGAGGGGATTTGAGTGGGTGGGTGTCGAAAGATGTCTCCCCGTTTTAGGATGCACTTGAGAACGCAAATAAGACTACTCATAGGAAACGGAGGTGAGAACTTTGTTTAAGGATTGTTAGTGTGTACAGTTCTGAGGGCAGTGTTGCCTGGCACACTGAACATAGCATTTGAGAGAGACTCTTGATTGGAAGAGGGGTCAGAGTGTGCAGGGTAGACAAACCTGAGGCAAGGGGAGCAATGGCCTAGTTGTCTTATTGCTGGACTGTTAACCCAGAGACCCAGATAATGTTCTGGGGACCTGGGTTCGAATTCTGCCACGACAGATGGTGCAATTTGAATTCAATTAAAACAACAATAAAATCTGCAAGTAAGAGTCTAATGATGACCATTATAACCATAGTTGATCATTGGAAAAACCCATCTGGTTCACTAATGTCCTTTAGGGAAGGAAACTGCCTTCCTTACCTGGTGTAGCCTACATGTGATTCCAGACTGTCAGTAATGAGGGTAGACGCTTATCTGCACAGTGGGCAATTAGGGATGGGCAATAAATGCTGCCTAGAAGTGATGATTGCAGATGCTGGAGATCAGAGACAGGTGTGTGGTGCTGGAAAAGCACAGCAGGTCAGGCAGCATCTGAGGAGTAGGAGAATTGATGTTTTGGGCATAGGTCCTTCATCAGGAAAGATCACTCAATGCTGCCTAGCCAGCGATGTCCTCATCCCGTGAATGAATGAATTTTTAAAAAATCAAATTGTCAAGTGGCAAAACTAACTTGAGAGGCTGAGTGGCCTATTCCTGCCCTTAGTTTGTATGTTTGTGTATCAAACCACTCTTGGGTGCTGACAGCATTTGAGATCAGTGTGCGAGTAAATAAATGCACTTCTCTCCATGTTTGCCTCCATATTACCCACTCAGTCCTAAGCAAACTCCTGACCATGTGTGATCTTGTGGATGATTACGTTAACAGTGTGGTTCCAGTGTGACTGGAACTTGGCTTGTATGTGATGACACATGGCAATTTACTGAAGTCTCACTGTCTAGTTATACATTCCACCACCTGTCCCACTCAGTCATGGTGCTTTTGTGGCCTAGATAGGGAAGGGTGCAAGACAGGTCACAATCAGCGTATCTATACAGGAGTGAGGGGACATATTGGAGCTGGGGGCGGGGGGATCAGTTTGGGACTTGGGGTGCGCAGCAAAGAAAGAGAATTACAGTGTGTTCTTGCGCCTCAGATTGAGACCCAATTTTTGCTTCCACTTTTAATTTGGCCCATAATCTAGGTTAGCACTCTGTGAGCTATTGAGGGAATGTTGGCAGTTGCCTTTTAATTTTGGAGTTAAAACGTGTGTGTGTGTGTGTGTGTGTGTGTGTGTGTGTGTGTGTGTGTATGTAAAACATCCCATAGCACTAAAGCACAGTGTTTTCCCAGTGTCCTGGCTAACTAACACCCAGAACAGATCAAATCACTTCATTCACTGGTGTTTGTTTCTTTGCTGCATGTGGTTTGGCTGCTGCATTACTAAAGTGACTATACTTTATTGACTTTGACACCCTGAGATGGTGACAAGTTCTAAAATTTCATCTTTTATATCACTACTTAGAAAATGTAAAAGTCATAACTGATAGTTTTGCAATTGATTTTTGTTGATTTTGATGTAGTCAACTGCAGCATCCTTCATTCAGTATGGTGAACTGCACACTACTTTGGTTTTTATTCACTTGTGGGATGTGGGTGGTGCTTGCTGGACAGTATTTGTAATCTGTTCCTTGTTGCCCCTTGAGAAGGTGGTGGGGGTGAGCTACCTTCTTGAAGAGCCACAGTACATGTGCTGTAGGTAGACCCACAATACCCTTAGTAGGAAATTACAGGATCTTGACCTTGGTATGTTTCCAAGTCAGGATGGGGAGTGGCTTGGAGGGAAATTGCAGACAATGAGGTTCCCATGAACCTGGCTTGTCCTTCTGGATGGCAGTGGTTATGGGTTTGGAAGGTGCTGTCTGAGGATCTTTGATGAATTTCTGCAGTGCATCTTGTACATAGTATACGCTGTTGCTACTGACAATTGGATGTAGCGCAAATCAAGCAGGCTGCTTGCATGGTGTCAAACCTGCATTGTTAGAGCTGCACCCATCCAGGCACATGGGGATTGTTCCATCACACCCTTAAATTACACCTTGTCGACGATGGACATGCTTTGAGAAGTCAGGAAGTGAGTCGCTTGCTACAGTGTTCCTGTGCTGTAACCTGCTCTTGTAGCCAGTGCATATGTGTTGAGTTCAGTTGAGTTTCTGGTCAATGGTAACCCCCCCCTCCCCCCGGGATATTAATAGTGGAGGATATTGCCATCCTATGTATTGGGGCTGAGCTTAGATTGTCTAATATTGGAGATAGTCATTACTTGACATTTTCATGGCATGCATATTACTTGTCTCCTTTCCATCTGGATCTTGTCTTGGTCTTGTTGCATTTGATTGCTTCACTATCTGAGGAGTCACAAATGGTGCTGACCATTGTCTGCAGTCATTGGCAAACATCTATACGTCTGACCTTTTCGAGAAAAGCTGATTGATGAAGCAGCTAAAGATGATTGGGCCTCGGACACTACTCTGTGGAACATCTGCAGAAAGGTCCTGGAGTTGACATGACTGACTTTCAATGACCGCGACCATCTTCCCACATACCAGGTATCTCTCCAACCAGCAGAAAGTTTTAACACCACCCCCCACCCCACCCCCGCCCCCGCCCCAGCCCCCCCAAGATTCCCATTGATTACAGTTTTGCTAGGGCTCCTTAATGACACACTTGGTTGAATGCAGCCTTGAAGGGCTGTCGCTCTCCCCTCCCTTCTGGAATTCAGCTCTTTTGTCCATGTTTGAACCAAGGCTGGAATGAGGTCAGGAGCTGAAGGGCCCTAGCAGAGCTCAGACTGGGAGTTGCTGGCAGGTGCTGCTTGATGATACCTTCCATCACTGATGATTGAGATGATTACTGATGGAACGTAATGTATTCTGAGCCTTATGTGAAGGACATATAAGAGCAATGTTCCACCTTGTCAGGTTGATGCCAGTGTAGTAGCCGTACAAGTACAGCTGGGCTAGGAGAGCAGCAAGTTCTGGAATGCAAGTCTTCATTGTTGTTTCTGGAATGTTGGTAAATTGACTGCCACTAATCTTGGTTCCCATCCCAAATTCCACATCCCTACTGCTGACTTTACTCATCTACCATTTTCTCTGTTTACATCAGACTCTTCCCAGTCATTTTTGTTTTTTTTTTAAAAAAAAAAGAACGATTTAATAGAATGTTGAATTTGCTGGCAAGGCCAGTAATTGTTGCCCATTCCAAATGGTCATTGAAAGGATTGCTTGGCTGTTTTAGGTCTCTGTTGCATTAGCAAGTTGCTGTGGGTCCTGTGTCATGTAGTAAGACTGGTAGATTTCCTTCCATAAGCATGTTGGTGAACTAGATTTTTTTAAAAATGAGAGTTGATCATAAGAGACTAGCTTTACATTCTATATACCTGTATATGATTTCTTCATTTTAGATTCCATCTTCTGTAGTGGTGGGATTAAACCCCATGCCCAGTACTTCCATGATACAGACCCTATACCTCCACCTTTTTCATTATTAATATCTGCCCCTGCCAACCGTTAGTTGTTGAAACATTTGTTCAGCCTTTGTGACCTCTAGACTCTGCAATTCTTATCTAGATACTCTTTGTCAGGGTTCTGCCTGACCCGCTGTGATCTCCAGCATTTGTTCTTTTCACTACAGATTCCAGCATCTGTAGTAATTTGCTTCTGTGATTCTTATCTTGCCCTCATTTGGCTTCTCTTTATCTGCCCTCCATAATTTATAGCTCATAGTCATTTTTCTGTCACCCATCAGGTTGCACTTCATCAGTTTAGTGCTTGCCATTCTTATGCTGGGTAATTATATTTAAACAGAATCAAGTCCACACTTTTATGTGCAAGGTTACTTCCATGTTCGCACTCCACTGATGACTAGCTTTCCATGTTTATACAGCCACTTCAGTCCCAATTAACGAATATATCCATCATTTGTTCCCTTATTCCATTAAGTCTCAGGTATAAATTCAGACCAGATTGGATGAGAACAGACTTGTGTGGGCTTATCTACTCCAATCCTCCAAATTTGAAAGATCTAACTCTTGGTTTTTCCCGCAATGCCCTTTCCTTGCTATCTCTGATCTGCTTCAAAAGTGAGGACTGCAGATGTTGGAGAGTCAGAGTTAAAAGGTGTGTTGCTGGAAACGCACAGCAGGTCAGGCAGGATCCGAGGAGCAGGAGAGTCGACGTTTCGGGCATAAGCCTTTCATTCCTGATGGAGGGCTTATGTCTGTAAAGTTGACTGTCTGTCCCTCGGATGATGCTTGAACTGCTGTGTTTTTCCAGCACCATGCTTTTCGACTCTGCTTCAGAACTGCACCTTGATAATTCATTGCTCCTTTGCCTCCATCCTTTTACGTGTAATTGTTAGCAACTGTGCTTTGTACCAAGTTACCTAACTTCACACTGTAGAATTCGTTTTTGTCTCTACACATTCCTTTCTTCAATGCCCTTCAGAAAGTCCACCTTTTTGGTCAAGTTTTCAGTTGTTCCCCCCTTTGGCAAGAATTCAGAATTTGTGTTTGTCAATTAAGGATGTTACATAAATGTGGGATATTATGCACGTGCTGAAAGTAATGAGCCTGATCTATGTAATATTATCAATGTGCCACATCCTTGGTCTCCCATTGCTGTGGTCATTATTATGGTTATGTTGGCTTTATTGTCGGAGTGTCAGGGTTGTGAGTTCCTTCACTGCTCCAAGGTGGACTCAACCCCATTATTTGAGCTTAAGGTGCTGGTTCCCAAGAAGAATTATATTGCTATCTGTGAGCTGCTCTTTGAGGGAGTAATGATGGTTAAGAAGGATGTGAATGCACCAAAACACCCAAACCTGGCAGACAAAAATGGTCCTAACTTGCATATAATGAATGTCATGCAGTTTTTGCTCCTTAACATAATCTCAATTTCACTTTGTTTGATGTATCTTCTCCTGGTACTTGACAAATAAGGTCATCCAATGTCTGCATGACTACCTTCCTCCTGAAAGTGTTCTTGCTATGTTGGCAGCCTTGTCCTGAGACTGCCAGGTAAAGGCCTGAAGGTCTAGTGAGGACCATTTTTGCAGTGAGGCTGATGGATGCACTTTGAGATGGGCTGCTCTCCTGGGTGTAGGCATAAAAGCTGGAACTGGTGCAGCTACAGAATTCCAGTTTAGAGGTGGTTATGGACAGTCTCAATAAACGTGTTTTGTTTGTTGCTTAAAAATAAAGTCAATTGAAAAATAAAGAATTGTTCTTGCTATTTTCTTGTAGTCTGATCCCAAGCTGCTATCAATTTCTTTTCCAATTCGATAAAGTGCAGCACTGGAAAAGCACAGAAGCTCAGGCTGTGAATGTCTTGATGAAGCGTTCTGCCTGAATTGTGGACTGTCTTGCTGCTCAGATGCTGCCTGACCTGCTGTGCTTTTCTCAGTGCCATGCTTTATTGACTCTGACTCTCCAGCATCTACATTCCTCACTATCTCCTAATTCCTTCTCCAATCAAGGACCATTAAATATGTTCTTCTTCTCTAGCTGGCAGCGGAGGCATGGTTCAGTTTAGATTATTAAGTATGTTTGGTCGGGGTCGATATAAGACAATTTCAATAAAATTTTATAAAAGCTGAAAGAACTGTGGATACTGTAAATCAGAAATAAAAACAAGCTACTGGAAAAGCTCAGCAGGTGAGGTAGCATCTGTGAAGAGAAATCAGAGTTGGCCTTTCGGTTCTGAGGAAAGGTCACCCAACCCGAAGCGTTAACTTTGATTTCTCTTCACAGATGCTGCCAGACCTGCTGAGCTTTACCAACAAATTCTTTTTTTTGTTCATTGAAGCTTTCTTGTTCTTTGATTTTCTATTTTTTAAAATTAAAATATTCATGCTTACACATGAGATATTAAAAAAAATAGAATATGCACAGGTGTAGTTTTGAAATTTGCTTATCATGTGTTCTACTGTGTGAATTTGTTTTACCTTTGGTATGCATTCTTGAAATTTGACAGTTCTAAAACTTGAGATATTTACTTTTAAAGAACATTTGATCATCTTTCTATTTGCTTGTAACTAGATCTATTCAGAAGCAAAACAGATTTTGATCTTTACTCACCCAGCCTTTGAGCCTTTTGTTCACCATTGCTCTTGTATTTCAATGGGATTTTAATGCTGACCATTGGATTTGTTTTCCTCCAATATGACAAATATAATAGTCACGAGCAACTCAGGTGAAAGACCACAGCCATGTTAAACAATAGTGGGCATTAATTACTTCAAGGCAGAGCAAACATCAGCACTTCTCCTTTCTAGTTCTGGTTAGTACCTGTTATTCTCATGAAATATTCTATTTTTTGGAATGGCAGAGAGTAATGCAAAATACTGATTTTTAAAAAAAGTTAAATTTGTGACAGGTGGACAATTCTGCATAGTTTGTTCCTGGAAGGAAAGATTATTTTAAAATCAACAGAAGTGGTGTTGCTGACTAATATTTCACAATTGGATGATTGTTTCATCTCCATTATTTATCCAAACTTTCTAATCGTGTCAAATAATTTTCACCTGTTCGTTGCTAAGCCACTATTATAATGAGCTGAAATTATTCAAATTCAGTTGCAGGTTTGTCACTTCAGAATCAAGATAGTTCAAGTGTTTTATGTCCACAGACCCTGCAAGTGGCTTGGTTTTTATATTTGAGGTATGCATTTGCAAATTCTTGTGAAGGTCATGGGAAGTCAATTCCAGGTTGTAGTACTGGGGATTAACCTTATTATACACTGGATGCATGGTAATGTTTGTTTAAAAATATAGCTCAGCAGTGATCTTTCCAGCACATCAGTGGTTAGTGAACTTTTTGAGAGGATATTAAGTTAAGATCAAATAACAAACTTGTGAAATTAGTTTGCAATTAAGCTGATATTACTCTGGAATTTTAGGCAAGGCTCTTCATGATCTAAGGTTATTAATAGACTGCTGGCCATGTGTGCCACAGGTATTAGAGTAAATTTAATATTAATCCTTGAATGTTTCATAAGGTTCTTCAATACAGAATGTAGTTTCCTTTACTTTTTCATGTGCAAAGTTAACTTTAGTTGAAAATATTTATCCAATTTCTTTTTCTGCAGAAAGTGCATGTTTATTGTCCATCCTTAATTATCATTGAGAAAGTGGTGATGAGCTGTCTTTTGAACCACTGCAGTTCATCTGTTGCAGGTACTGCCACAGTGCTGTTAGGTAGGGGAGTTCCTGGATTTTGACCTATTGATGGTTAAAGAATATTAATTTGGTTCCAAGTCACAATGTTATGGCTTATAGAAAAGCTTGCAGGTGGTAAGGTACCCGTGTGTCTGCTGCACCTGTTCCTCCAGCTGGTTTAGTTTAGAGGTTTGGAAGCTGTTGTTGAAGGAGATTTAAGTTGCTGAAATGCATCTTGCATAGAATGTAGGCTGCTGTTACTGTGTGTTAATGGTGTAGGGAATAATTGTTGAAGGTGGAGGCTTGGGTGCTCATTAAGAGAGCCGCTTAGACCTGGAAGCTTTCAAGCTGCTTGGAAGAAAAAAAATAAAATGCTGCAGATCATGCAAACATTGGTAGGTTTGGCAGCATGTGTGGAGAAAGAGTGAAAGTTTCTTTAGCTCTTCTGACTATTCTGAAAATGCATCATATTGGACTCACTTCATTTAAGGAAGTAATAAGAGCCCATTGGGAAAGTCAAAATGAAATCCATCAGAGTCAGCGTATGGTGTGAAGGCTAAGCCATGTTTGACTAATCTGGTAGACTTTTTTGAAGATAAAACAAGCAGTTTAGATAATGGGAATCCTATCAATGTTTACCTGGACTTGTAGATGGGATTTGATAAAGGGCCATGTGAAAGCTAAATACACAAGCTAAAGCCACAATGGATTATGGGGTAGTTTATTAGATTAGCTGACTGACAGAGAGTTGGGATAAATAGGTCTTTTATTTTTGTTTGGCAAAATGTAACTAGTGTGGTGCCACAGACCTCGGGCCCTGGCTATTTATATTTGTGATACCTCAGGTATGAAGCAGTCCTCATCCTGGACAATATCCAGACCTTGGGCTGTCAGAGTGGCAAGTAACATTTTGTGGTGCACAAATGCCAAGCAATGACCACCTCCAATAAGAGGCAATCTAACTACCACTCCCTAGACATCTAGTGGGGATTTAACCCCAATATCAGCATCCTGGGAGTAATCATTAACCAGAAACTCTAACTGGATTTGCCAGATTAGATACAACGGCTACAAGATCAGGTCTGAGGCTAGGAGCATTGCAGCAAGTAACTCACCACCTGACTCCTCAAAGCCTGTTCACAATCTATAACACACGAGTCAGGAGTGAAATGGAATACTCCCCATTTGACTGGATTAGTGTGGTTCTAACAACACAAACTTGACACCATCCAGAACAAAGCCAACTTGATTGGCACCCCATCCACACCCTTTACTGCCAGTGCTCAGCAGCAGTTTGTATCTCTGCAAGATGCACTGCAGAGATTTGCCAAATATCCTTAGACAGTACCTTGCAAACCCATGACCACTTTCATCTAGAAGGACAATGAGGCAGATAGCATCACCAAATGCAAGTTCCTCCCCAAACCATTCTTTCACTGTCACTGGGTCAAAATCCTAGAATTCCTTCCCAACAGCATTGTGTCTACCTATGGCTTGTGAACTGCAGTGGTTCAGGGAGGCAGCTCTCCACCACCTTCTCCAGGTGCAACTAGGCATGGGCAATAAATGCTAACCCAGCTAGCAACACCCATGTCTAACGAGTGAATAGAAAATGTTAGTGACTTGGGTGTGAGGATGGAAGATGCTATAGCCAAATTTGTACAGCATTTTGGTCTAACCCGTCCATGCCGACCAGATATCCCAACCCAATCTAGTTCCACCTGCCAGCACCCAGCCCATATCCCTCCAAATCCTTCCTATTCATATACCCATCCAAATGCCTCTCAAATGTTGCAATTGTACCAGCCTCCACCACTTCCTCTGGCAGCTCATTCCATACCCGTGCCACCCTCTGTGTGAAAAGTTGGCTTCTTGGGTCTCTTTTACATCTTTTCCCCTCTCACCCTAAACCTATGCCCTCTAATTCTGGACTCCCTGACCCCAGGGAAAAGACTTTGTCTATTTATCCTATCCTTGCCCCTCATAATTTTGTAAACCTCTATAAGGTCACCCCTCAGCCTCTGACGCTCCAGGGAAAACAGCCCCAGCCTGTTCAGCCTTTCTCTACCGCTCAAATCCTCCAACCCTGGCAACATCCTTGTAAATCTTTTCTTGAACCCTTTCAAGTTTCACAACATCTTTCCAATAGGAAGGAGACCAGAATTGCACGCAATATTCCAACAGTGGGCTAACCAATGTCCTGTACAACCGCAACATGACCTCCCAACTCCTGTACTGAAAATGTGTTGCTGGTTAAAGCACAGCAGGCTAGGCAGCATCCAAGGAAAAGGAAATTCGACGTTTCGGGCCAGAGCCCTTCATCAGGATTCCTGATGAAGGGCTCTGGCCCGAAACGTCGAATTTCCTATTCCTTGGATGCTGCCTGACCTGCTGTGCTTTAACCAGCAACGCATTTTCAGCTCTGATCTCCAGCATCTGCAGACCTCACTTTTTACTCCCAACTCCTGTACTCAATACTCTGACCAATAAAGGAAAGCATACCAAATGCCGCCTTCACTATCCTATCTACCTGTGACTCCACTTTCAAGGAGCTATGAACCTGCACTCCAAGGTCTCTTTGTTCAGCAACACTCCCTAGGATCTTACCATTAAGTGTATAACTCCTGCTAAGATTTGCATTCCCAAAATGCAGCACCTCGTATTTATCTGAATTAAACTCCATCTTCCACTTCTCAGCCCATTGGCCCATTTGGTAACCCTTTTCGCTGTCCACTACAACTCCAATTTTGGTGTCATCTGCAAACTTACTAACTGTACCTCTTATGCTCGCATCCAAATCATTTATGTAAATGACAAAAAGTAGAGGACCCAGCACCAATCCAAATGGCACTCCACTGGTCTCAGGCCTCCAGTCTGGAAAACAACCCTCCACCACCACCCTCTGTCTTCTACCTTTGAGCCAGTTCTGTATCCATATGGCTAGTTCTCACCTATATTCCATGAGGTCTAACCTTGCTAATCAATCTCCCATGGGGAACCTGGTCGAACGCCTTACTGAAGTCCACATAGATCACATCTATCATTCTGCCCTCATCAATCCTCTTTGTTACTTCTTCAAAAAAGTGGGCGGCACGGTGGTTAGCACTGCTGCCTCACAGCGCCTGAGACCTGGGTTCAATTCCCGACTCAGGCGACTGACTGTGTGGAGTTTGCACATTCTCCCTGTGTCTGCGTGGGTTTCCTCCCACAATCCAAAGATGTGCAGGTCAGGTGAATTGGCCATGCTAAATTGCCCGTAGTGTTAGGTAAGGGGTAAAAGTAGGGGCATGGGTGGGTTGCGCTTTGGCGGGTTGGTGTGGACTTGTTGGGCCGAAGGGCCTGTTTCCACACTGTAAGTAATCTAATCTAATCTAATCTAATCAAAACTCAATCAAGTTTGTGAGACATGATTTCCCACACACAAAGCCATGTTGACTATTCCTAATCAGTCCTTGCCTTTCCAAATACATGTACATCCTGTCTCTCAAGATTCCCTCCAACAACTTGCCCACCACCGAGGTCAGACGTGTCTGTAGTTCCCTGGCTTGTCTTTACCGCCCTTAAACAGTGGCACCACGTTTGCCAACCTCCGGTCTTCCGGCATCTCACCTGTGACTATCGATGATACAAATATCTCAGCAAGAGGTCCAGCAATCACTTCTCTGGGGGCTTCCCACAGTGTTGTTGGGTACACCTGGTCAGGTCCTGGGGATTTATCCACCTGAAGAAGGGCTTCTGCCCAAAACGTCGATTCTCCTCCTTGGATACTGCCTGACCTGATGACCTTTTCCAGCAACACATGTTTCAGCATTTATCCACCTTTATCCTTTTCAAGACATCCAGCACTTCCTCCTCTGTAATCTGGACATTTTGCAAGATGTCACCATCTATTCCATGCTACAAAAAAACGTGGGATCGTTACTTGCAATGAAGAAATAAGAAATGTACAACTGGCTATGTATAGTGTAGGTGAATGGGCCAAAATGTGGCAGATGAAGTTCAATATGGATAAGTGTGGGTGTCCTTTTTATCCTTTTCTAAAAGAGAAGCTGATTACATTTAGGGCTGGATGTGGGCAGTAGGTGAGGGTGAGTTTGTTGGAGTAGAAGTCACCATAACCTGTTCACATTTTGCTGGTTTTAACTTTTGGAATGGAGCACGCAATTATTTAGATCAAATTCAGTTAACTAAGATTATCAATTTGGAATTTGGTTTTATCGTGGAGCCTGATAATTTTAACATTTGAATGGATTCTTAAAAACATATTCTGGTTCAAAATGCTGAGCTTATTTAGCATAGATTTTTCTTCTATTGTAATAGATCTCTTTGAAGATTGTATAATTACAAATTGATTTTGGCTTATGTTGGGAAACTTCCATTTTAAGGGAACAACAACAAAGCACTACTGACTCTCCTAAGAAATTTCAATTGCCCAGGAATGTTTTTTTTAACATTGTCGTGGAATGCTCTGAATGGATGTTATCTAGAATGTATGAACATAGAATGAATCCATCTCCATGGCAACTATTAGACTTGTCATGTTTTTGAAAACAAGAAGTTGAACATTAAGAATGCAAGCATATTAATAATGTGACATTAAGACAAGACAAAAAATGTTATCTTTATGCATTTCTTTAAGTAGCAAAATTGAGTTGCGAAATAAGTGGTTACTTCATTACCGCTGGAGATTACTGGATTCTTGTTAGTGTACTGTACTGGCAGTAACCAGTCACACGTGTCAGTGAACATGAATGGTAAAGTTAACAATCCTGATGATTAAGTGATTTTAACAAAGTTGAATATGACTTGTTGTACATGGAGAGCGTATGGGTTTTGAACAAATAATGTTTCTGACAGCTGGTAGTTGTTTTTATCATCAATTGGTTGAGTGTTGCTGGCTAGGCCACCTTTTTATTGCCTACCCCCAGTTGTTGAGAAGATGATGACCTGCTGCCTTGGACTACTGCAATCCGTTTGCTTGTATCTTAATCAATTTGGAAGCTAGACATCTACAGTTTTGTAATTTGAAAAATAGTGGAATGAAAATTGAAGGGTAGAAGAATTTGACTGGTGTGTTTTTTAAATTTTAAATATTTTTGGCAGTCTTGTGGTGAAATGGTAGTGATCCTACCTTTCAGCCAGAATGACTGTTCAAGTCCTACCTGTGCTGTGGGTGTCATAACATAAGTTATTTTTTTATTTTGAGCATCACATTTTTCCCTTAAGGAAGCTTTTAGCAAAGGATTTAAGATGCATCAAGTCTAGCAAAATGACCACCTGTAGTTGTTTGCCAAGTTTATGAGCACATTTTTGCAGAGTTTTTACTTTTATTTGAGCTCAAAGTATATTTTTTAAAACCAAAAATGTGATTATTGAGGCTTACCTAAGAACCTTCCACTGTATTGATAGTTTTGAACAACACAAGACGTGTTGGGGAGCAGTTGCAACTTTGCTATAGTAAACAGTACCTTAGTGAGTGACCTGACTTGGCCTTCAATTGATGACTTCAGGGACCATCAGTTATAGAGTCATAAAGATGTACATCTCTTGAACAGACCCTTTGGTCCAACTTATCCATGCCGACCAGATAGCCAACCTAATCTGGTCCCATTTGCCAGCACTTGGCCCATATCCTTCCAAACCCTTCCTATTCATATACCCATCCAAATGTGTTTTAAATGTTGTAATTGTACCAGCCTCCACCACACCCTCTGGCAACTCATTCCATACACACACCACCCTCTGTATGAAAAAGCTGCCCCTTAGGTCTCTCTCAAATCTTTTCCCCCCTCACCCTAAAGCTACGCCCTCCAGTTCTGGACTCCCCCCACCCCAGGGAAATGACCTTGTCTACTTATCCTATCCATTCACCCTCATGATTTTATAAACCTTTACAAGGTTGTCCCTTAGCATTCAACACACCAGGGAAAATAGCCTCAGAGGCTGGCACGATGGCTCAGTGGTTAGCCCTGCTGCCTCAGCACCAGGCACCCCGATTCGATTCCAGCCTTGGGCTACTGTCTGTGTGGAGTTTGCACATTCTCCCCATTTCTGCGTGGATTCCCTCCGGGTGCTCTGGTTTCCTCCCACAGTCCCAAGATATGCAGGTCAGGTGAATTAGCCATGTTAAATTGCCCATCGTGTTAGGTGTATTAGCCTGGGTCTGGGTGGGTTACTCTTCGGAGAGTCGGTGCGGACTTGTTGGGCCGAAGGGCCTGTTTCCACACTGTAGGGAATCTAATCTAATCTAATCTATTCAGACTTTCCCTGTAGCTCAAATCCTTCAATCCTGGGAACATCCTTGAAAGGGTTCAGGAAAGATTTACAAGTTTCACAACATCCTTCCAGTAGGAGGGAGACCAGAATTGCGCACACTATTCCAAAAGTGGCCTAACCAATGTCCTGCATAGCTGCAACATGACCTCCCAACTCCTGTACTCAATACTTTGACCAATAAAGGAAAGCATGCCAAATGTTGTCTTCACTATCCTATCTACATGCAACTTCACTTTCAAGGATCTATGAGCCTGCACTCCAAGGTCTCTTTGTTCAGCAACACTCCCCAGGACCTTACCTTTAAGTGTATAAGTCCTGCTCTCGGTTGGGTAGCTCTCAGTGCGCTGCTGTCCTTTGTCCAATCCTAAACAGTGCCAGTTATTAATATTAGAGTGTAAAAGTTGAAGTCTCTTGTGATGATCCACTTAAAGGGAATTGGACAGCCTCAGTTCTTGCTCCTATTGACAATTAGATTTAGAAGTTCTCCCTGCACTCATGCCTGTAGAATGTTGCATTTGCTGCTTTCCAAATGTGATCTTTGATATGAAAACCATGGAAAATTTTAGGATTTCTTTAAACCCCAGTTTGGAAGGAAATAAACTGTTTTGGTTGCAAAATAGTTGTAAACGAAGGAGTCCATTGAAAATAATTGGGTTAAAAACTGATTTCAAACGTATTTATCTTGGCTAGTGCATTTAAAGGTTATGATTTTGGTAATGCAATTCTACTGATGTCCAATTTAAGGGAGTTGAGGAAAGGAAGTATTCAAAAGCAAGATTGTGCTAGCTTAGTGGTTGTGTTACTAGAATAATAATCTTAACAAATCTCACCATGGCACTTTGAGAATTTGAGTTTAGTTTTAGAAATCTGGCAGTAGCAAATGATTCCATGAAACTCTGATAAATGGAAAAATGTCATAAATTGACTTATTAATTTCTTATCCACCCACACTATACTAAATATTGAATTTTTGATCTGTGTTGGATTAGAACATAGAACATTACAGCACAGTATAGGCCCTTCGGCCCTCGATGTTGCGCCGCCCTGTCATACTAATCTGAAGCCCATCCCACCTACACTATTCCATGTACGTCCGTATGCTTGTCCAATGACGACTTAAATATACTTAAAGTTGGCGAGTCTACTACCGTTGCAGGCAAAGCATTCCATACCCTTTCTACTCTGAGTAGAGAAACTACCTCTGACATCTGTCCTATATCTATCACCCCTCAATTTAAAGCTGTGCCCCCTCATGCTCGCTGTCACCATACTTGGAAAAAGGCTCTCCCTGTCCACCCTATCTAACCCTCTGATTATCTTGTATGTCTCTATTAAGTCACCTCTCGACCTTCTTCTCTCCAACGAAAACAGCCTCAAGTCCCTCAGCCTTTCCTCGTAAGACCTTCCCTCCATACCAGGCAACATCTTAGTAAATCTTCTCTGCACCCTTTCCAAAGCTTCCACATCCTCCTCATAAAGTAGTGACCAGAACTGTACACAATACTCCCAAGTGTGACCGCACCAGAATTTTGTACAACTGCAGCATAACCTCACGGTTCCGGAACTCAATCCCTCTATTAATAAAAGCTAAAACACTGTATGACTTCTTAACAATCCTGTCAACCTCGGTGGCAACTGTTAAGGATCTGTGTACATGGACACCGAGATCTCTCTGCTCATCTGCACTCCCTAGAATCTTACCATTAGCCCAGTACTTTGCATTCTGGTTACTCCTTCCAAAGTGAATCACCTCACACTTATCCGCATTAAACTCCATTTGCCACCCCTCAGCCCAGCTCTGCAGCTTATCTATGTCTTTCTGTAACCTACAAACATCCTTCGTCACTATCTACAACTCCACCGACCTTAGTGTCATGTGCAAGTTTACTAACCCACCCTTCTACACCCTCATCCAGGTCGTTTATAAAAATGACGAACAGCAGTGGACCCAACACTGACCCTTGTGGTACACCACTGGTAACTGGACTCCAGGATGAACGTTTCCCATCAACCACCTCCCTTCTTTCAGCGAGACAATTACTGATCCAAACTGCTATATCTCCCACAATCCCATGCCACCGCATTTTGTGCAATAGCTTACTGTGGGGAACCTTAGCGAATGCCTTGCTGAAATCCATATACACCACATCAACCGATTTACTTTCTTCTACCTGTTTGGTTACCTTCTCAAAGAACTCAATAAGGTTTGTGAGGTACGACCTACCCTTCACAAAACTGTGCTGACTATCCCTAATCAAATTATTCTTTTCTAGATGATTATAAATCCTATCTCTTATAACCTTTTCCAGCACTTTCGTAAGGCTCACTGGTCTATAATTACCAGGGTTGTCTATACTCCCCTTCTTGAGCAGGGGAACCACATTTGCTATCCTCCAGTCTACTGGCACTATTCCTGTAGACAATGACGATTTAAAGATCAATGCCAAAGACTTGGCAATCTCCTCCCTGGCTTCCCAGAAGATCCTAGGATGAATCCCATCCGGCCCAGGGGATTTATTTATTTTCACATTCTGCAGGATTTCTAATACCTCTTCCTTGTGAACCTCAATCCCATCTAGTCTAATAGTCTGTATCTCAGTATTCTCCTCGACAACATTGTCGTTTTCTAGAGTGAATATTGTCGAAATATTCATTTAGTGCTTCCACTATCTCCTCTGACTCCACACACAAATTCCCACTACTATCCTTGATTTGCCGTAATCTTACACTTGTCATTCTTTTATTCCTTAAGTATCTATAAAAAGCCTTCGGGTTTACCCTGATCCTATCTGCCAACACCTCCTCGTGTCTCCTCCTGGCTCTTCTGAGCTCTCTTTAGTTCTCTCCTGGCTACGTTGTAATCCTCAGGTGTCTTAACTGAGCCATCACATCTCATCCTAACATAAGCTGCCTTCTTCCTCTTGACCAGAGATTCCATTTCCTTCGTAAACCATGGCTCCCCTGCTTCCTCCCTGTCTGACAGGTATATACATATCTAGGACACACGAGCTTTTCCTTGAATAAGCTCCACATTTCTAATGTGCCCATTCCCTGGAGTTTCCTTCCCCATCCTATGCTTCCAAAATCTTGCCTAATTGCATCGTAATTGCTTCTCCCCCAACTGTAACTCTTGCCCAGTGGTATACACCTATCCCTTTCTATCACTAAAGTAAACATAACAGAATTGTGATAGCTATCACCAAAGTGCTAACCTACTTCCAAGTCTAACACCTGGCCGGGCTCATTACCCAGTACCAAATCTAATGTGGCTTCGTCCCTTGTTGGCCTGTCTACATACTGTGTCAGGAAGCCCTCCTGCACACGCTGGACAAAAACTGACCCATCTATAGTACTCGTACTATGGTGTTCCTAGTCAATATTTGGAAAGTTGAAGTCCCCTATGACAACTGCCCTGACTCTCTCACTCCTATTGAGAATCATCTTTGCTATCCTTTCCTCTACATCTCTGAGACTATTCAGAGACCTATAGAAAACTCCCAAGAGGGTGATGTCTCCTTTTCCTGTTTCTAATCTCAGTTGACGAGTTCCCAAACATCCTTTCTGCAAGTGTAATACCATCCTTGACCAACAATGCCACACTGCCCCCTCTTTTGCCATCTTCTCTGTTCTTACTGAAACATCTAAATCTTGGAACCTGCAACAACCATTCCTTTCCCTCCTCTATCCAGGATTGCTCATTCTAAACTGATATTTTATTTTAGAATGTTACAGATGTCGTGCATGCAAGTTCCATGTAGTTTGTTCACTAAAATAATTGTGACCAACCCCTTCATTCAGAACATGCTCAAGTCTATACCTTTTTTTGACATTAGCTGAGATGTTTTCTGATCGGGAAAGTTTTTGTGTTAGCTGGTACTTTTGAAAGTTGATTTTTGATCCAGAAGAAATGACAGTGAACTCAATTTGCTAGATATCTTCTGACATTTTGAATGTCTTTGTATTGTCCAGGCTTTTGTTTTACATAGGACACCTGGCAAAGAAATGAGCTATTCAGCCTTACCAGTCTGTACTAGAGTTGATGTACCATTTGAATTTCCATCTTTCCTCCCTCAAATTTGTCGTCATAATCTGCTGTTACTTTCTCCCCTGCGCTTGACTTGCTTTCCCTTATTTAATTTGCTCCCTATTATGGCAAGTTCTACATTCTCTTCATTCTTTGAATAAACATGTTTATTTTCCCTTTTCCATTTCTTGGTGGTGATCCTATGTTGATGACCTCGAGTACTGCTCTGGCCCATGAGAGGAAACATTCTTTCTCTGATCTCTCAGGATCCCTTATAATTTACAGTTCTCCATTAGGTCACCCAATTGGATATTTTCTCAAAAGAAATGTCACCTTGCTTGTCAGACCTTGATATGTAAACCACTGCATTCTGGTAGTATTGTTGTAATTCTGCCTTCTCTTAACTAAATGTACAGTCTTTGATTTATCTGTGACTTCATATGCTAATTATTTGTCCATCTGTAAGTTTATAAATGTCGGTGTGTGGTTTGGAGAGGAACTTGCTGATGGTGTGATCCCATGTCCTTACAGCTTCTGCCCATCTTGGTGGGATTGGTCATGGATATGTTGCTGCACTGTATCTTGTAGGTGATGTACACAGTGGGGCAGCACAGTGGCTCAGTGGTTATCACTGCTGCCTCACAGCGCCAGGGTCCCAGGTTCGACTCCAGCCTCTGGGTGCTCCAGTTTCCTCCCTCAATCCAAATATGTGCAGGTCAGGTGAATTGGCTATGCCAAATTGCCCATAGTGTTCGATGCATTTGTTAGAGGGAAGTGGGTCTGGGTGGGTTACTCTTCGGAGGGTCAGTGTGGACTGGTTGGGCTGAAGGGCGTGTTTCCATACTGCAGAGAATCTAATCAAAACTGCAACTCTGCATCTGTGCCGGAGTGAATGAATTGTTGATATTGTGATGATCTCCCAATTAAGCAGGCTGTTTTATCCTGGGTGGTGTTCAGCTTTGTGTTATTGGAACTGTGCCCAGCCAGGCACTTAGAGAGCATTCGATTGCACTTCTGATTTGGACCTTACGTGGACCTGGGTGAGCAGGTTTTCAGGAGTCAGGAGGTGATGTATTTACTGCAGGACTCCTCTCCTCTGACCTGTTTCTGTAGCTGCAGTACTGATATGGTTGGTGCTGTTCAGTTACTGGTAAACAGTAACCCCCAGGATTTTGATACTGAAGGATTCAGCAAAATAACCTCATTTTACATCAAGATGTAAGGGGGGGCAGGAAGTCCCTTTTGTTGGAGATGGTCATTGCTTAGCATTCGTCTACACATTTATTACTTCATAAATGTCAGAGTCTCGCTGCACTTGGGCACAGATCACTTCAATTTCTGAAGTCCTGTATAGTACTCAACATTGCGCAGTCATCAGTGAAAATCCCCACTTCTGACCTTGAGAGAGGGAAGGACATTGATGAAATAGTTGAGCCTAGCACATTATCCTGAAGAACTTCTGCAGAGCTGTGCTGGAGCTGAAATGACTGACTTCCAATCACAACCATTATCTTTTGTGCTAAGTTATACTCCAATCAATAATGAATTTCCCCCTGATTACCATTGACTGTAGGGCTCCTTGATGCTGTACTTGGTCAAGTGCAGACTGATATTAAGGACAGTTGTTCTTTGCTCAACTTTAGAGTTCAACACTTTTATCCACGTTTGGATTAGAACTGTAGTCAGGAGTTGAGTAGTCTTGGTGGAACCCATACTGAGTGTGAATGAGCAGCTTAATGTTGGATAAGTGCCATTTGATAACACTATCAATGTCACCTTCAATCATTTTTTGTTGATGTTGAGAGTAGACTGAAGTTGCAATTGTCCTGAGTGGAACTTTTCTATTTGCCTGCAGGCATACTCGGCCAATTTTCCATATTTTTGGTGGATGCCAGTGTTGTAACTGTATCAGAACAACTTGGCTATTCTGGAGAATGTCTTCAGTACTCTTGCTGGAATTTTGTCAGGGCTCATAGTTTTTACAATAGCTATTACCGTCAGGTGCTTTTTGATATCACGTGGAGTGAGTCATATCGGCTGAAGATTGGTATCGATGATGTTGGGACCTTGAGCTTGCCAAAATGGACCATCCACTTTTCTTTTGCGCTGCAGGGCTAAGCTCCTGTTCTTGAGACTGGGAATATTTGTGGAGCATTGTTTAATCGTTCACCACCATTCATGAATAAACATAGCAGTACTGCCGAACTTAGATTGGATCCATTGGATGTCAGATTGCTTCACTGTGTCTAATAAATGCTAGTTAAGTTGCCAGTGATGTCCAACATGGGCAGCTGAGGAGTTAATGGAGGCTGGTCTAATGTTGTGGACTCTTGGGGAACTCCCTCTCAGCTAGGATGCCACCACCTCTAGTGGGTCTGTTCTGCCGGTGGGGTAAGACAGCAGGGATGGTATCTGGGACATTGTCAGGAAAATATAATTTCAAGAGAATGACTGTCAGCCTCCCAATTACATGCCCCTCCCACCCCCCGCAAAAATTAGTAAGGAAGACTTGACAGAGTCAACAGGACTGGGTTTACTGTTGTCACTTCTGATGCTTTGGTCAATTTTCTATGCTATTTCTTGAGTTTTGTCAACACCTTGGAATTCAAAGTGTGTCCTTTTGCAATTCAGTCTTGATTATTCAGTGTATTCTGAACCTTGCCCCCTCACAGTTTGCTTAAATACCCATTTGGTTGTAGATAATAATGTTTCATTTTCTGAATGAGGTTACTCAGCTTACAGGTGTTCTAGTTGCTGTATTAAAAGACTGCTTTTGGGTTTAGTCCCGTGAGGATTTGTGTACTAACCATACCACCCTT
Organism: Hemiscyllium ocellatum; assembly: GCF_020745735.1. Taxonomy (NCBI): domain Eukaryota; kingdom Metazoa; phylum Chordata; class Chondrichthyes; order Orectolobiformes; family Hemiscylliidae; genus Hemiscyllium; species Hemiscyllium ocellatum. Next base: position 2,015,251 of record NC_083420.1, read on the forward strand.
TTGGTCCATATTGCTCAAGGGAAGGCAGTAGTTGGGTTGAAGCTTGATGGGAAGTTTGCAGGAAATGCACACTATTCCATCAGTACTCTGAGCTCACTGTTGCAAGAAAGGAGTTTCACTTAGCTAATGTATTTGGAAAGCTTGTCAGATGCATTTGTATTTTTGAATTCTTTCTTAAGAAACAGCCATGATTAATTGTTCCATTCATTTGCAATACCATGTAAAATAATCTGGCTTACCAAGGGAAGAGAAATCTGAGCTTCATTCTGAAACCAGGCAGTTGACCTTTCATGTGGGCACTTTTTACATTTTTGTAACTTTCTTTTATGCTTTTTCCTTTCCCATGCATATATACATGAGGTTTTTTGCAACAAGATGATTGAACATATAGAGTACCTTCTGGAATTGGGGGTGGAGGTGGAGGTAGCTGAGTAAAAGGAAACGGTGAATAGGGAACCAAAATAGGTGCTGCCCACACATTAGTGGGCCTGTGCAAGTACAGGTCTGTTGCTTATGGTGATATGACTGAGAATGATGAAGCTGGGTGTGTTGAGAGCTGACCAGGTTGCCCAATGCAGCATTCCTCAGGTGGGTTGGGTGAATGTGATGCATGGCAAGTCCATCATAAAGTAGTGGGGTGCCAAAATTGGTTGTTGAATTCAGTCTGATTTGTAATCTTAGCAATCCATTGTTGCTGAGTTACCAGATTGCTTATCTGATGTCTGGTACAGGATGCACAGAAATTTTCTCCAATTAAGTATTCAGAGCATTGGAGCTATTGTTTTCAATCGCTGCCAAATTCCATTCCCGAACTGCCAACACTATCCTTCTGACTTACTATCTGACAAGCCCGTCTCTCCACAAGATTGGTGTTACAGATGATCCTGAGATGAGCTTCTGACACCTCGGCCATCCGTTTGTAAGATTACCTCTATTCACTTTGTTTGCATTACTCAACTTCCCAATTTGACTGACATGCTGCTGAAGCTTATCCATGTCTTTGTTACCTCTGGGCTTGATTATTTCAACACACTCCTGGCTGGATTCATACTTTCTACCCTCCATCAGCTTGAGGTTATCTGAATTCCTATGAACCGTGCCTTATCTTGCTGCAAGACCTATTTCCCCGCCACACTCATGCTCACTCTTTTAAATTGCCTACCAGTCGAGCCATGTCATTGAATCATAGTCATAGAGATGTACAACATGGAAACAGACCCTTCAGTCCAACCTGTCCATGCTGACCAGATATCCCAACCTAACCTAGTCCCACTTGCCAGCACTTAACCCATACCTCTCTAAACCCTTCCTATTCATAGACCCATCCAGATGCCTTTTAAATGTTGTAATTGTACCAGCCTCCAACCACATGTCTTGAAAATTCTCATACTCGTTTTGCTAGTACATGGCCCTGAACTTCCTATTTCTTTATAATTATCTCAAATTTAACAGAGCTCTGAGATATCAGCTCTCCTTTAACTTGGGGCTCTTGGCCATTTCCAATGTTTCAACAACGATTTTTGTGCGTCTGATTTTGGAGGAACAAACATGAGCAAAAATTAGCGAGAGGTGTAAAAGAGAAGTAAGCAATAACTCAATTTTGAATTTTAAGGAAAACGAACAGACCTGAAATTAAAATGTACGCAAAAAGCATAGCAAAATTAAATAGCATTGCTGAAAATTGTGACTTGAAGACACAATTTATCTGGATGAGAAAAAAAATGGTAACTGGAGATGCAAATTCTTCCAAGAAGCTGTGCCATGATTTTTACTTGTTACAAAGCCATCAAGCAGCCTAATAGTTAATTACAGTCAATTCTCATAGTTAAAACAGTGACTGCACAGGAAGCTGAAGATTTCAACTAAACAACGCAACAGGAAATGAGCGAATGATATATTTTAATAGGCTCATTGATCCTTAAATATATAAGGTGGATCAGGAAATGTTTACAAATAAGTCGAACTGAAATTCATATTCTGTTTCAATCTCCTAATATTACAAGTGGGAGTCATTGTTTGCTGCCTGTTCAAATTACCATGTTGCTGCATGCACTGTTCAGTTGGCACTTATCATGTTTCATAATTTTATCATCAGTTGTCCTCAGGATTGATGTGATTTGTCTTGAAATGTCTTTCAAGGTGAAAGTTCAAAACATTTAGATTCTCAGAGGTAGATCATCTGGAATCAGGCAGATGGAGATTAATGTGAATGGGAAGTTCATTTTCCTGAGAGAACAGCAAGGGATTTATTTTCCTTAGAGAGCATTAGGGGTTCAGTCAGTCTGTTATGGAAGCAGATTTTGCAGCTAACAAAAGAACGAAGGATTGTGAGGTGCATGGCGACCCAATGGACCTGGAAAATCATTTCTAAAAGAATGTGGTGGTGTTGGTGGGTTGCAAAAGACTCCAAGTTGAAATTTGTTATACCATAAACAATTTCATTGGGCCTTTTTGGGCCTCATGCCTTTAGGCCAGTATTGCCTCTTCCTCCTTTGGTCGCCTTGTAGTCTTAGTTGGAGGAGAGTGGGAATGCAGGATTGAACAGCGTAGCAGGTCAGGCAGCATCCAAGGAGCAGGAGAATCGACATTTCGGGCATGAGCCCTTCTTCAGGATTCTCCTCCTTGGATGCTGCCTGACATGCTGTGCTTTTCCAGCAACACATTTTCAACTCTGATCTCCAGCATCTGCAGTCCTCACTTTCTCCTGCAGGATTGAACAACCAATGTTTAGTAAACAGAGGCAAGGGCTGGAATGAGTATACAGAAACAGACTTAGCAGGTCTGGTAGCATCTGTAAAGGGAAGGCAGACTTGATATTTCAAGTCCAGTGACCCTTCAGAACGAGCAACTACCATTTTTGTTTGATTTCCAGCATCTGCAGTTATTTGTTTTTTGGACTGGAATGAATGTGTTGAGGCATGTTTCATTCACTAGTTGCTGCCATACCACTACAATTTGTTTTCTTCCCTTAAATTTACTTTTGTGTTTTTCATAATTCCCTACTGAAATGACAATCATACCAGGGGCATCCCTTTTCCCAATCCTCCTCCTTTCATTTAGCAAGCCTTCTCTTTTCTCTCAAACAAATTCCAGCTCTAATATTTCCCTGGATTTATAGTTCAGTCTTCGATGCTTTCTCATCTATGGAGGAGTAGTGTGCACAAGCAGCAAAGCTTTGGTGACAAATACCAGATTTCTTTAGTTGATTGCAGTAAATGTTTGGGCTGTATAATTACTGTATCTGAGATGGGTAATTAGTGAAGCTGACCCAGTGATGAATAGAGAAAAGCTCAGGTTCTTATCTGCTCAGTTGTGATTAGTTGGTTTTCTATAAGCTGCCATTGTTGCCCCTGCTTCAATGTGGATGCCAGTTTCATGGTCAGCGCCTCTCTGGTGACTCAGGCTACTGCTGGAGCCACAGATCTTTGGGCAGGGAGGACAAGATTTACTGTGAAGAATGGCATGTTCTCAAGACAGGCTGTTTGTCTCTTTCCTTCTGCTTTTGTTGTTGGACCAGGCAAACTCTGGTGTGGAGAATTTCTGACCTAGTTTGGTGGATGAGGTGCAGTCACCAGTTCCCCTGTCATTCCAATGTCAATTTGACCCCCTTTCACTGGGGCCTTTAGGAGTTTCTTAAAACATTGTGTCCTCCCTGAAACTAGATGTCATCCTGTGGGTTGCACTCTGGCCTGGGGGCAGATGTTGCTATTCTTTAAATTGAGATGGTGCAGTGTTGATTCTCCCATTGCTTGGGTGACTATGGGAGAGGGGAAATTAGAGCGCACATGAGTATGTCTGTCTTGTCTCGACTGATCTATCTGATTTTCAAAATGGCTAACAACTTAATCTTTCTTGGAGGAATTGTTTTCCCATGGGTACTAGAGGAACAAATTTAATTTTTCAAAGATTATATTCGATAATTTTTCAAGGGAATTATAGAACTGGTTTGTTTTAAGAGCTTTATTGATGCAGCCTTCGAAAGTGCATCCAACACGTGACCAATCTGGTGGGTGTCATTCTTATTGAGACTGGGATGTTTTAAGTCTTGGCTCCTAATTAGAATTGACCAAATGTTGTAAGTGAACAATTTGTGTACTTAGATTGGAGCAAAATGCAAATCAGTGGCCCTGGAACGGGCCGCACAATCATCCCGTTTTTGGGTGTCACGTGCAACAATATAGTTCAAACACCGTTTGGAACTGCAGTCTTTCAAGCCAGACAGTAAGATGGTGTAGTCCCTACAATCGGGACTGTTAATGAAACTGAATTGTTGTGTTTTTAGAGCAAAAATCTTGCAGCTTTTGCAGGTGCAGGATTTTGTAGTTAGCCTCTATGCTATGTTTACTAAAGAGGGATTTGAATTCATGCTGCTTGATTGTATGTTAAATATTATAAACACTGTACTACCATTATATTTTTACTTCATTGTATGTTTCACTTCGTAGGATTGACAGTGCAACAGCTGACCAAGACAGTTTAAAGTATCCTTTGGCCAGGGATCGGGGCAGTTCTGCCTCTTACGGATTGCATTCTGCCAGTTCCGCCAGTGTGTCTCGGTATAGACACGATGATATTCGAATCCTCGCTGGATTTCAGAATGAAGAAGGGGGTAAGACGGCTTAAAGCCTCAACTATTTTCAACTCCAATTTCCTGACATTGAAAATCAAACTCCTTAATGGTGCAATATTTGCTGCTTGTATAGATTTTGGTTGAGTGTTTTATTCCCAACACATGATACTCAGTGCGTGAGCACATATTTTGGTCTGTAATGAACAACAAATTATTTGAGTCTCCTTAGGGTTCTGAATGTGGAAGCATTGCGTTATATTTGATAGAAGCAGTTGTGATCAATTGGTGGTATTTACCTGAGTCAGAAGATTGTGGTCCAACGTCTATTCCAGGATCTGAGCATCACAATAGAGGCCAAAATCTAGAGGGGGTGCTGTCTTTGCAATGAGACATTAAATTAAAACACTTACGCTCCCCAAGAGAATGTCTAAGAGTCAATGGCATTACCTGAAAGAAGTGCATGGAAATATGGTGTCTGTAAATCCTAACCAACAAGGCCAGTTATCTGGTCGCTGTTGCCTTGCTGATTTTGGAAACTTGCTATGTGCAAATTACTGCATCACAGTTGTGACATGCTTCAAGGATTGTTTTTTTTGGTGGAAAGTGCTTTGGAATGTCCTGTGATTGAGAAAGGTTGCATATAATTGAAGTTTTTCTTAAAACCTGCTTGGCTACTGCTTTATGGCTCTTGTGCATTTTCCATGTTTAGTTTTTTTAAAACAAACTCATGCTAGGACAGAGTGTAGCTGGTTTTGAATCAAAATTTATATTTTTAGTAATAAACGGAATTTGTTTATCTCTTTCCTAATTTCACATTTACACAATACTGCTGCTAATACTGATGTTAGAAGTCCCAAGGTTTATTCATTTATTTTTTTTTTAAAAAAGCAGTTGCGTTACAGGCCTCTGATTATTATCCATTAGATGAAAATATGCCAACGGAGAGACTTGCTTCACTTCCCTCTGAAGTGATCACTAGATTGATGTGGGACTGAAGTCTTTTAGATCAGAGTAGTTAAGGGTGATGGCTTTTCTGTAAAACACAAGGCAATAGACAATAGGTGCAGGAGTAGGCCATTCTGCCCTTTGAGCCAGCACCACCGATCATTATGATCATGGCCTCAATCAGTATCCTGTTCCTGCCTTATCCCATAACCCTTGATTCCACTATCCTTAAGAGCTCTATCCAACTCTTTCTTGAAAGTATCCAGAGATTTGGCCTCCACCCCCCCGCCCCCCCGGTCGATGTTCTTGCCGTTTGAGCACTGTAATCGTTTCCTCGTTGGTGGCCATGCCTGCAGCTGTCTCAGCTAGAAGGTCTGGAATTCACTACTTGTGGAATAGACAGGCAAAGGGGCACTTGTGAACCTGTTTCTTGATCGGTCCCCATTGACCAAGCTTCTTGGTTAACAAAGCTCCAATGTCTCCCCTTGTGGCCTGTGCCAAGTTTTGTTTCATAGTATTTCATCGTGTTTATTTGTATCTTCAGTCCAATGCAGGGTTTCACTTGGAGCTGGTGTACTTGGTCACTGCCTTTGTGCTGTCTGACACAGCATGCTAGGCCAGCTCCCTGGGGCAGCAGCAGGTATACCGTGGTCTGGATCTCCTGGGATCTTACCGTTGTCCCGTTTCCTGCCCCTCAGTCGAAGCAAAACACTCAGACACAGTATAGTTTTACCTCCTTCATCTTTATACCGGGCCCTGGAGGGAGAGAACACCGAGATGAGTTCTCGGTTGTCTTTGGAATAGCAGTTTCCTCATGAATTGTACAGTCATTTTACAGGGAGGAACATCCAGATAAGGCAACATACATGTTAATTGGGTGACCATTACAATTGGTGAGTGTCAATAGCAAAGATTAAGCCATCTGATGTTACACAATGTATTTTCTTAACCTTAACTGGCTTCACATAATGGGTACTTTTCACCTTGTTAACTGACCTTACATACTGAATGCTTCCAATATTGTTTGTTTTATAGGCTTTTTTATTGAAAGATAAAGGAAATTTTTAAACCTTTTTTACAAAATTACAAAGTAATACAAACAAATATAAACACTAATATACAATTAAATGTATATAAAAAAAACCAAAGCACAACAAAAAAAGAAACAAAAACTCCACTAACTACTAATCTATCCTACAAACAACCAAAGCACAAAATAAGATTGTGCATTACTTGCATTACTAGTAAGAAATAACATAATTAAGTACATACTCAAAATGGATTAACATAAAGTCATAATAAAACCCATATTTATATGGGACTCCTCCCCCAGGGGTCCCCAGACCAGCTTGAACCACTACCACAGCCAGACAAAAGCCCTTGACAATATGGCTGAAATATCAGTGTCTATATAATTCAAAAAGGGGTACCATATTTTATAGAATAATTCAGTTTTTTGGTGCACCATATTTGTGAGGAAGTCGAGGGGTATATTCCATGATTAACCTGTGCCAATTCGAAAGTCCTGGAGGGCCCTCAGCTGCCCAATTCACTAAGATATTTTTCCTTGCACAAAAAGAGAGAATGGAGAATAGTTTCCTCCCGTGCACATCCATGGAGGGCAGATTTGAGAAGCTCAGGAAAAGAGACACTGGATCCAATTCAATCTCTGTTCCCACCAACATTCGCTACTCTGTCCCAGTATTAGCGGATCTTGTGGCATGTCCATAAACAGTGCGTGAGAGTGCACACTTCTATTTTACATTTAGGACACATTGGGGATGTTCCTACCCTAAATTTTGCAGCTCGTTCTGGTGCTATAGAAGCCCTATGAAGTATCTTTAATTGAATAGCTTGAGTTCTGTTAGAAATAGAGATCATTCTGGCATTTTCCCACATTTCTGAAGGGATTTCTAACCCCAGTTCCTTGGTTCCATGTTTTAAACAGTCAATCCATGTCTTTCGATACCTAGTTAAGTAATGAGTGATAAAGAGTACTGACAGAGGGCGGCCCCATCGGCCGTAGCCCTCTTCTCTCCCTATCCGATTTGTAGGGACTATCCAATAACGTGGTCTTCTGTATATAATCTCGGATTTGAAAATCCTGAATAAGGTCTCCATTAGGCAGTCCAAACTTCTGGTGCAGCTCAAAAGACATCATAACCTCTCCATTGAACAGATCCCCTAAGCAAGAGACAAAGATTCAAAATCCCATACTCCTCTATGTTTGGATTAGATTAGATTACTTAGATTACTTACAGTGTGGAAACAGACCCTTTGGCCCAACAAGTCCACACCGACCCGCCGAAGAGCAACCCACCCAGACCCATTCCCCTGCACTTACCCCTTCACCTAACACTGCGGGCAATTTAACAGGGCCAATTCACCTAACCTGCACATTTTTGGACTGTGGGAGGAAACCGGAGCACCCAGAGGAAACCCACGCAGACACGGGAAGAATGTGCAACCTCCACACAGAGTCCCCTGAGGCAGGAATTGAACCTGGGTCTCTGGCGCTCTGAGGTGATCCAAAGTTGTAAATGGATCCTTTGTGGCTGAAGTGCAACATTGCTGGATAATGCAAGGGATATTGGATATTTAGGTCTCTTAGACGCTTCTTCACCTCATCAAATGCACTCTTCTTGAGGACCACGGCTGGAGAAAAATCCTGAAATAACATAATCCTGGAACCCTTGTGCATCATGGCCTGGGGATCCTTCCCTAGGACTCCGGAGGCTTCCAGGAGCATCTGCTTCTCTCTCTAACATTGGAGCCGAAACAGAACAGTGCGGGGGCGCTGGTCCGACCCAGACGTGCGTGCAGCAATCCAGTGGGCCCACTCCACCTGTACCTGGCCTGATCTGGACTCCAACTTTAATATTTGAGGGAGCCATTGCTCCAAAAAATCTGCAAGCTGGCCTCCCTCTTCCTGTTTGGGAAGGCCCAGCAACTGAAAATTTTTCCAACGACCCCGTTTATAGAGGTCGTCGATGTGCTCTTCCAAGGTCCGGACTGTCTGCTCGGCTGATTCGGAAGCAGTTTCCGAGGTCGTGGCCTTTTGCTCCGCCCCTCCAACGCGTTGACTGAGCTTTTCAATTTCTCCAGTTGTGCTGCAGAAGCACAACCGAGAACAACTCGTACCTGGTGCTGGACTCTTCGATGAAGGCGTCAATTCTCTCCTGCAGTTTGTTGATCATGGAGATCAGTCTCACCTCTGCAGGTAAGTCCCCCGAGGTGGCCACAGACATCTCTGGTACCCCTGCCTGTTGCAAACTGCGGGAATTTTTGCCTTTAGTCATTTTAAGAACAACACCAAACTGTTCAACTTTGATGTAAAATGACTATGCTGGGCAAAAGCTATTTTAAATGATTTACAAGGTGAGGTGAAGGTGGGTGCCCCACTTTGCCCAAGTCTTAGGTAGAGCACTACAGACTCAGACTTGCTGGGTTGCCGCCATCTTGAATCTCCAGCTTCCAATATTATTAATTGGCTGTCTAATTTATTAACCCATTACCCTTGCCTCCAGCACCCCATTGTTAACTGCAAGCTCTTATCTGAGTCTTGCTCGGCTGAACCTCTTGTTTCACAAAACTCAGAACTGGTTCAGAAATGATTTACTTGGATGTTGGCAGTGTTTTGAGGATTTGAGCTATAAGGAGAGGCTGATTGGCTGGGGCTGTTTTCCCTTGAGTGTCGGAGGCTGAGGGGTGACCTTAGAGAGGTTTACAAAATTGAGGGGCATGGATAGGGTAAATACACAAGGTATTTTCCTTGGGGTGGGGGAAGTCTAGAACTAGAGGGTATAGGTTTAGGGTGAGAGAAGAAAAATTTAAAAGGGACCTGGGGTGAAAATCTTTTACACAGTTTGGTGCGTGTATGGAATGACCTGCCCGAGAAAATGGTGGAGTCTGGTACAATTACAACATACAAAAAGCATCTGGATGGGTATATGACTATGAAAGGTTTAGAGGGATTTGCGCCAACTGCTGGCAAATGGGACTGGATTAGGTTAGGATATCAGGTTAGCATGGGTGAGTTGGACTGAAGGGGTCTGTTTCCATGCTGTACATCTTTGTGACTCAATGAATGTTATCATATTTGCTACGGATGAGGGTGAGATGAAGTTCCATGATTGGATGTGTATATTTGTGATATGACTTGCTTTATTTCTCGTGTTAAATCAGTTACCTTTTTGAGTGCTTTTTCTCTGATCTGTCGGTGTATCGAAGGATGTTTGCAGTCTTGGGTGTTCGTTTGCCTCCATGAACTAAGGATTCTTAACATTAATGCTCTGACTTCACGTAGTTAAATTAGTAATAACTTCATTTATGTAACTGTGAATGAGTAGTAGAGAATTGCGTTACAGTTTGCCCTGCCAATGTACAGTATGCTTATGTTCATTGTATGCATCGTGTTATGACCCAGGGTAAACCCTTCTGCTAATTTAAACCAGCCACACAGAAAAGATACAACATGTGCTGTAATCTGTTAAAATTCGAGATGCAAACAGCTATCCCAGAGGTCACTCATTAAAGTAAAAATGAACAACTTTATTCTTTAAGCCCAACAGAGAATATTAAAACCAACAACTATTTACACCTCCATTCTCTCAAACCTGACTTTTACCTCCCACTCTACAATACTAGTCCGATTTTTAAAAAAAACATCCCGATTAAGATTTTCCAAAAAAAATTCAACCTTCAAAACCAGTCAGCTGTTGAATCTTCAGTTTGAATCTTCCTGTACAGATTTTTCTGTCATCTTTTTGATGTTCTGCTACAAACTTCTTTTGGATAGGTACCTTTCAGAGAGCCGTTCTGCTGGCAGTCTGTACTTGGTGACTTGGCAGTTCTACTGCTAGCTGTTCAAAATGTCTGGTTTTATACCCTGAAACATAAGATCGTTTCATTGGTTTTAATTTTATCAAATTATTAAATTCAAATTTTATTGGATTCTGGGATTTTGAGGCATAATTTAAACTGGCTGAATTTGAATTTGTTTTTGTATCATGGCAACTCATCTGTACCAGATGTTACATTGTTACCGTGTTCAGAACGTTTTGTGCTGTTGCTAGCTTTTCAACTCTCTTAAAGGTACAGTGCCATTAAACCTTCGTAACAATAGCTAGATTAAAATTTTTGTCATTCAGTTTTAGATGGATTTGCAAACGCAGTTTACTGAATGGTACTTTCTGTTTAGTTTTGTCACTTCCAGCTTCATTAGTTTATCTAATATGCACAAGTGGCTTTGTCTGTTTAACACCTAAAAATTGTTAATCCCATCAGACATACTTAATTTTGCAACTTTAACTTAAAATGACTACAGTGGTTGTGCTTGCTTTTCTGAAAGTGCAAAGGTATCTAAATGTGGAGGTGAATAACTGGAAACAATACAAGTATTATGTCAACATTGTTTACACTAGCAGGTTAAAAGGAATAGTCACATAAAACCACAGCATTGAGGGAAACAGACTGTGTAACTGGTAGCCTGAGGGACTGCAGATGCCATATTGAACTAGCATGATGACTCTCAGCATGGTAATGATCCCAAATGTGCTGTATAATGTGGCATTTGTTTGTATTTTTAATTATGACTAAGGAATAATTAGAATTTGTTTGAAGAAATTGCTTGGGGCCTTTAAACTCTGCCCCTTTCTCTCTTTTCCTGTAGAAAGGAGGTCAGAAAGAGTAAAAGTGGGAATGAGAGCAGAGATTCTGCTATAAAGGGAGAGAATGAGCAATGGACAGTGTGCCGTAAGAGCCTTCCTTATGTCAGGTATGGGACTAGGTTAATATTACATAAAAAGCTGAACTTGGAGCACTGGGAATGTAACAACCGTTCATTTAGCTGTATTAAAGTATGAATGAAAGTGAACCAAGAGGAGACCAGATGTGGGGAAGGATCAGAACCAACAATATTGGAGAGGACTGCACTAACTTAAACAAAAACATGTTATACTATAGAAATAATGAAAATCACATAATGCTAGAGCTAGTGTACATTTCAAAATTAGAGTTTACTTTCTGTATTTTCTAAAGTGACTGAAAAGCAATGAATCACCAAAAGCCGTAGACCACACAGTCCAAGTTGCTTTGTTAAAATGTTTATTTTATGAGCGCTATTTCATGACCTATCTCCGCTGCTTCCCTATTCATGCTTTCCCAGAACATTGCAGCTCATGGCCAAGCAATCTTATTGGACCCTGATCTGCATATTTATCATGGAACTTACTGCCTATCTCTCGTGGGTATTGGTCAAATAATGCAGATTACTGTCAGGAAATGATAGGAAGACATTCAGGGTTCAACTGTATCATTTTAGCGCTTTCATCAGCTGGGACGTAAAACTGGTTTACAGGGCGAGGGTTGTGATGTGTCAATTAGACCATCTACACAATACATGTAACGATTGCTAGTTGTCAGTTTTATAATTCTAATCCATCTTGTTTGTATAGAGCTTTTTACTTTTTTGATGTAAAATTTAGAGCAATTTACTTTTTAAGTGTTCGTTCTGGTTACGAAGAGAACTGTATACCTGCACAGATGCATCTTGTCACAGGTGAAGCCAGTGAATATTCCATTGTGTTGATCGCCTGATTGTGAATAATGTTTTGTTCAAACTTTTGGTTCAGTTCAGGAAAGAAAGCTCAGTGTGTCAACACTTTTTAAGATCACCTGTTTAGAGTCATAGAGATGTACAGCATGGAAACAAACCCTTCGGTCCAACCCGTCCATGCAGACCAGATATCCCAACCCAATCTAGTCCCACCTGCCAGCAGTCGGCCCAGATCCCTCCAAACCCTTCCTATTCATATATCCATCCAAATGCCTCTTAAATGTTGCAATTGTACCAGCCTCCACCATTTCCTCTGGCAGCTCATTCCATACACGTACCACCCTCTGTTTGGAAAAAGTTGCCCTGTAGGTCTTTTTTATACCTTTTCCCCTTCACCCTAAACCTTAGTTTGGATGCATTAAAATAAATGAATTCCTGGAGCTACCACACCATACAAGCAAGGCTATAGGTTTGGTGTTGGCTGCAGAGTTTCTGAGCCATATTGTTCAGCAGAGACCTGGATTGTTAATGGGCTAATTTCAAGGTTTTTGTTTGGATACTTATCAAACTTAGTGCTGAACAATCCCAGACAGGAACATTTTTAGGAATTGGTGAATAATGCTAGATGCTTGATTGAGACTACCCAAACTTGTTTAAATAGCTGTGGAGGGTTCTCATCCCATTGGTCTAAATGGAATTTGCATTCCTGTAAGAGGTGGAAAAACAAGCTTCTCCAATTCCTTAATAAAAATAAAGTGCTGGATAAAATCAGGTCTGTTAGTATTTATGGAAAGGGAAGCAGAGTTAATGTTTCAAGTCCCAAATGGCTCCTCTTCGGAAGACAACCTCTTGTAAGAGGACATTAATGTTGGTGTATGTGTTCTTCAGTTGATGTGTAGGATCTTCCACAGACAGTGGTGCAACACTGGTGCCTCCTGTAGGTTATCCATGTTTTATTCCTGTACTGAGGTGGCAATCATGGCTGTGTGGTAGACCGTGATCTTGTTTCAGATTTTATGTTGCCATCTTCAAACATTGGATTTTTCAGATGGCAAAGGCTACACCAGCAGATTCCAGCTGGCATTCCTTGTCAGTGCCTGCCTTCTGTGAAAGGTAACCACTGAGACATTGAAAGTGTTTCACATTTTCCAGGCATTCCATGTAAATTCTAATCAACAAGACTGAAGTATGTATATTAGGAGCTTGCTGGTTGGGAGCTTTTCTCTTTTTAGTGTTGAGAACCACCTTGTCCTGCCTCAAATACGTCGGCAATTTCTGGGAACCCTTTTCTGACGACACTTCAGCGTCAGGTTATTGAAGCTCAGTGACTGAAGTCGTGTTGGTCTTCACTTTTGATTGGAGTCATCGGAGATTAACCATCCATCTGATAAGTAAGCTGCATTCCAGAGAGGACCTCATCTCTCGTAAAGTGGAGCATGGGCAGCTGGAGTTAGAGTGAACTAACAATCTTGCCTGATATTTGCCTTAACCTGAAAGGGATCTGTAGTCGGTCCACATGCTAAGGATCACTGCTTGCATATCATCATGCTGGCAGAGGATAGTGATGAATTTTAGCGGGCATCCATTCTTTCAAACTACCCCTCAATTTAAAGCCGAAGTCCTTTGTCCAGTTAAATAACAATCTGTGAACGAGTTGATATTAGATATGGTGACTTTCTTAAAAGTGACAAACTATGAAAATCATTTAACCTCAGCCTCTTGATGCTTTAAATCCATATTGAAATTTGGGAATAGCAAGTGTAATGAATCAGTTCAGAAGAGTTCTTGTATAATCCACCCTGTGAGGGAGCATTAGGAGATGCTTCTGTTGCTTCCACAGGTGGATTTGTGTTCTTTCTTGAAGCTTGTGATAATCATATCACCTTGAGCACAGAAGACTTTCCTCTTCATTCCAGATCTTTCAGGCAAGAGTGTGGAGCTGTAATTCTGTCTCCTCTCCTTTGTGTTCAAAGGTTTCGGGGGAATTCCACCACCTGTTTTGTTGCACAGGTGTGAGAAGGCTTTCATCACCACATAAACCAAGCTTATCCCTAACTGCATGTTAAGGGATGGAGTTGAAAATCCTCTGATTCTTGATTTTAAAAAAAGTTTTGAATGCTCCCTTCGATGGGTGTTAACACTTTCCTTTCCCTAATTCGATCTTCCTCATCCTTAGACTTCAAAGGAGTAAGTCTTTGAGTACTTCAGCCATAAATATTCCTTGACTGTGGAAAAGCTGTGAATATCATTCATGTCAGAGTGCTGTTGTCTACTCACCACCTGTTCTTCACGTTCCTCTGTATATCTGTGCCTTGTTGGTAAGCCCTGTTTCTTTTGCTTTTGGTTTGGGTCTAGAACATCTAGCGGCTGTTGATCTCCTGATTATTTTCATCAAACAAGTCCCAATATTTTCTCTCATAAAATTTGTTTTTTTCTTGCAGGGGCTTGAGGGCATCCCAAGCACTCTGGCCACTTCTGTTTTTCAGTTAAGTTTGACAGTGTTTTGGCCCTTAAGGCATTGTTGGAATTGGTCTGTTTTATTGGGATCCTTCAGAGTTGCAAAGTTGATTTTCATGGAATTCTGTTTTGCACCTGTCATTTGGGAGGCAGTCTGATGGACTTGATTGAAGGAATAAGTTGGTGATTGGTTAACGTCTGTGATTCTGAATATGGGCAAGACTTAATCGATCTGGTTCTAGTGTTTGGAATGTGTTGTACTTGGCTGCTTGTATTTGAATACGCAGATCTGGCAGAATATTGTGATGATGAGCCTGCATCCTTCACATTTGTTTAGGAAAAGAATATCGTTAGAATTGAGATATCCAAATTTCTATTTTGCTAGTCATCCTGTTTCATAGGTTGGAATTTCTTCCAACTCTGTCATTGAACTATCCAAGAAGAATAAACCTGTTCTCCTTTGGAGTACAATGGAAAATTTGGTCAAGTTTTATGGGAGAACCTTCTTTGATTTCATCAGTGGTGTGTTTGAGACGTAATGATAAAGCACTTGCTGCTTCCAAGAAGTAACTTGAAAGCTAGTTGACAAGCTCTTTAATAGCATGCCCAACTCCGTGAACTCTGTATACTTCTGATTTTCCCTTTGAAAAGAAAGTATAGCTCCCTGAGTGTTCCTTCACCTGCTCTCTTCAACTTGCTGGGTCTCTCTCAGTTGCTGTCACATAGCTGGAGTTGTCTGGCAGTAAACACCGTGCGAGGCTCTGTATGTTCACTTGCATGAGACTTGTGACTTTCCAGGTCCCAAGCCCCTCTACTTGTATCTTGCATACTTCTATAGCAGAAGATTAACTCTGCACCTGGCTATGGAGTTGGAAGAGGTGAGGGAGACTACTTTTCAGGCAGTAATACAAATGAAGAACTGTAGGTGCTGGAAATCTGAAGCAATAACAATTGCTGGAGAAACTTGGCAGCTGTGGCAACATTTGTTGAGAGAAAGCAGTCACTGTTTTGATTCTAGTGAGCTTTCATTTTAGCCTTGTCCTCAAGGGATGAGCAGAATGTGTCCTAACTAGGACTGCTCAGTCGCAGTTAAGGTTGCTGTCTCTTCCAAGTGGTAGACTAAGTTGAAACTTCCACCCTGCAGGCACTCTGCCTCTATTCCTGATAAAGAGCTTTAGCCCGAAATGTCGATTTTCCTGCGCCTTGGCTACTGCCTGAACTGCTGTGCTTTTCCAGCACCACTCTAATCTAGAATCTGGTTTCCAGCATCTGCAGTCCTTGTTTTTACCTGAAACTTCCACCTTGCCTGATCTAGAAGCTTCCAGATGATGCCAGTCTTTTCCTGTTGCTATTTGGCTGTTGAATGGCATGAAGGGTGTGGTTGGAAAGGAGGATGCTGTGTATGGTATCCTGTTTTTTCCAGTGTACATTCTTCCTCTTTAAATTGCTCTGGGAATATTTATTGGAATCTGTTGTCAGGTTTACTTCTCAAAATTCATGTTTTGATTTTTAGACTTATACTTCAAAACGTAAAGCATGAAAAATAAGTCTTTCCTAATGAAAGACCACTCTACAGTTTGGCAGTTTACCAGAGTAGATTCTTTGGTCATCACAATCTCAGTACTATCAGCAAGTTTTATTTCTGAATGTCCCCTCATATTTGCTGTGATGGGCAGAAATGATTAGCTATTTGATTTAATAGAAATGTGTAAAGACCTGGCATTTGTGATGTCAGACGACTGCTCTATTGTCAGCATTTGCCATCATTACTCAATCTGAAAAAGTAGAAGTCCAGAAAATGAACTTTAATTCCATCCTCCTCCAACAGCTGAAGAATTAAGGTCCTCTGAAGCAGAATTCCTAAACGCTCAGCAAATTGGAACCAAATTCTCTTTGAGAGCCACAATGCAGGTTTGATACTTGTTACTGACTGAGGTGACCACAAAGGTTTCATCTTCTCAACCTTGTCCCTCAGCTGAGGCGTGGTGATCCTCAAGTTAAACTCACCACCAATTGACTGGAGGGCAGCCCTTTGGTGCTCTGGCACTATGGAGAGTTTACCTTTGTTTTTAATTGTCATAGCATTGCTTTATATAGCTAATCTTGCTGTAAAAGCCACCGTGAAGCATTGTTGAAAAAGGTCTCTGGTTTTCAGAAGTGTATATTGTAGAAATACACACCGTACGAAAGTTACAGCACAAAAAGGGGCCTTTGTGGTCTTTACACTGATGTAGAATTTAGTGTTATTGATACTTTTCATAAAGATCACTAAGCAAAGCCTACCAAAATTGAGTTTTAGTTGAAATTTAATTTTTTTTACAGGCAGATATGATATCAATGGAGGACTTGGTGAAAATGCTTATGGTCGGAAGTCGCTGGGGCAAGAGCTGAGGGTTAACAATGTGACCACGGATGTAAGCAGTATTCAGCATGGGAGTCGTGCTTTAGCCACAAAGGAGATGAGGAAATCACAGGGTAAGAATTTTATTAATCTGGTATCTAGATAATAGCTCTCACTGGTGTACTTTTATTGTGATGAGGTGAGGTACAAAAGCTGTCCAGTTCGTTAGGATCTTTGCTTTGTTGCAATACCTGGCAATACTTTGAGAGATCTTAAATGTTGCTGAAAGAGACATGAAGTCGAAGCTCTTCGTCTGGAACTGGTATTCCTTTTTAGCAGTGATCAAGTTCTGTAAATGCCAAGCAATTATTTGAGAGTTCTCAAGCATGAGTTTCTGGTATGTACGCATTCAAATTTCTGGTCCATTCACAGTAGAATGGAAGTGGCATATTTCCCTGCGCAGAGAGATTACTTTGTGTTGTTTAATCGAGTAAAGGATAAGTGGTTACTCTAGTATTTTAGCATTGATTATCACAGCTCTGGGGAGATGGTGTGCCAGTTCTCAAAATGAGAACCACTTCAGTAATTGCTTCGGTTTCGGTGCATGACTGTTTGGTTTAAAAAATAGAAAAGTGTAGCATTTTAATGGATAATAGCTCCATCTTTACTTTCTCTATCTGAGTACGTGTTCTTTAATTGGCATCCATAGAACAGGCTCAGTACACATACAGGCTGAGGTTACCAGGCTGAGGTTACCAGGCTGAGGTTACCAGGCTGAGGTTACCAGGCTGAGGTTACCAGGCTGAGGTTACCAGGCTGAGGTTACCAGGCTGAGGTTACCAGGCTGAGGTTACCAGGCTGAGGTTACCAGGCTGAGGTTACCAGGCTGAGGTCCCACCTCAACCTTGTTGCTGACCTGAGATGTGGTGACCCTCCGGTTAGGCTGACACCAATTGTCATGAGGGCAGCTCTAATTGTCCTCTGGGACAATGGCAACCTAACCTTTTATTTTACTTGCTCTTTGTCTTGAAAGTACAAATTTATTTTTCTTTATTTATTCACGGGGTGTGTGTGGTGTTGGCTATGCAGCATTCATTGTTTATTCCTAATTACCCAGAGGGCAGTTAAGAGCCAACCGCATTGCTGTGGGGCTGGAGTTACATGTAGGCCAGACCAGGTAAGGATGGTAGTTTCCTTCCCTAAAACATCATTAGTGAACCAGATGGGTTTTTCCAGACAATCGACAATGAATTCATGGTCACCATTAGACTCCATTCCAGATTTTGTTTTTTGAATTCAAATTCCATCAGCTATTGTGGTGGGATTCATACCTGGGTTCCCAGAACGTTATCTGGGTCTCTGGATTAACAATCCAGCAATTAATACCAGTAAGCCTTTGCTTCCTGATAGTTGAACCCATAAAAGCATTTTGGGACTTTATGACAAAAGAACATGAGTGAAGATTGTGTACTTTAAATTCAAAGATGTTACCAGCAATATTTCCTAGAAGTTGCACAACCATGTAGCTGCTGGGAGGGTCCACATCCATGATTCTTGTACACATGCATTGTCTCATGGATCTGGACATTTTGGGTATGCACCTCAGAGCTTGGGGCAGCATAGATTACTCGATTGGAGAAAAAGAATGAGATAGGACTGTCTGCTAAATTCTCTCCTGAATGATTCTGATCTGCTGTTCAGGTTATGTACCCTGATTGACTCACTCTGCCAAGCACTAGCCTTAACACACATCAAAAGCATATCCTATCTAATCTACTGATTCTTTATGTTTGAAACCCTCAATCAAACATGTACTAGACTGTTATTCTATGCAAGATTGATTTGATTGAGGTTTTTCAAACTTAAAGAATTAATTTTATCATTTAATAGTCACATTGGAGTGCAGGGAAGGAATAGGCCATTTGGCCCTTTGACCCTGTTCTGCCATTCAGTAATGGTATAGCTGGTCTGCTTGTGGCTTCAAGTTCACTTTCTTGTCTGACCCTCATAACATTGCCTTGAATTTGTTGCATGCCCCAGCCTCCACGGATCCCAGAGCAAGAGAATTGTTGACTAACCTCTCATAATCCTCTGAAAGAAAATATCATCGTTGACCTGGATGGGAGCCCCCCCCCCCCCAAATCCAGGATGGAGTTAGTTTGTCTGTTGAAGGGCGATGAGTAAAGAGTGTTTCTTTGCATGAATTATTGCTGAGACCTGGAATAAACCTTCCTGAAAGAAAAGGTCACTTAACTTCCAAAATTGAGATTGTTGAATTTTTGTTGGGCAGGGGGTATTGGAGGTATGGAAATCAAGATGGGGAGGTGGAGTTAAGATTCAAATCAGCTCTGATCAGACTGAAGAGGTTGAATGGGAACTACTACTTTTCCCATGTTATTCACTTGGTTTATACTCAACTTTGTCAAACTGTTTAATTTATAGAGCGATCTTTATCTTATTCTGATGAGTCTCGACTGTCCAATCTTCTGCGGAGGATTTCCCGTGAAGATGACAGGGAGCGTCGGCTGGCTACAATAAAGCAATTGAAAGAGTTTATTCAGCAGCCAGAAAACAAAGTGGTGAGTTTTTTAAGAAAAGTGAGATGGAAGTGCACATGTTAGCATCCTAAGGGACAGGTGAATGTTGGGCCTACATGCTAAATGCTAGCAGCTCTCCAGTTGCTGCTTTCTAAGATATAAACATAGGGGAAATCGGCTACAGAGTCAGGTTTCTAATTTTATTGTATTTGTTGTATAATTGCAATTTTATCTTCTTGCAGGTTCTAATTAAGCAATTAGACAATGCTCTGACTGCAATACAGGATGTGCTTAATGAGAGGTAAGTGTGAAAATACATTGGTTTTGTCAGAATTTGTAATCCTTTTAAGGAACTTTATGCTTTTTAAAAAAAGATAAAATTCTTTCTTTGGGCATAATTCTCTCTAAAAAGTACCCTTGAGTTGTTTTGTATATGCATCCGCTGGATATTTCTGGAGCTCGGTTTGCTTTTGTGGATGGAAGAAAATAAATCCTTGTGTGAATTTTAACATTCCCATATTTACATAATATGAAAAAGTCATCGATTGCATTTGCTGAAATTATCTTTACACATCATTTCCAATCGTTTTAATTTAGCCAGTTCTATTTGGTACTACTTGGAGATTTAATTTTTAAGAGATTTGTAAAAATCCCAATCAGGCATTTGACCACAGAGTTCCTTCTGAAAATGGGACCTCAGATTAGCATGTCCTTTGGTGTTACGTTGATGCTCCAAGATACTATCTGGTGTCTTTTTAATTTGTGGACTATCATGTGTTATAAGACTGTAATCTGTTATACATGTAAACCAGGTTGCTAAGCCACTGATCTCAAAAGATCCTAATCTTTGAATAGTTGACATTTTTAGTTTACTGTTCTGGGATCTGTATAAGGCATTGTTTCCAAAATGTGTTCCCATGTGACCCTGTTTTTGAGGTTTGAAAGCTGCTCCAGTCCCTTGGTAAGTGATGGGGGAACAAGGAGAAGAACCTTCACAGCCGAGGCGGGGTGCTGTTGGTCATTGCTGCATTGGAGCTAGTGACACTGAAATTTCAGTTTGTGGTGTCATTTGGAATCCCAACCTCCACTCAGGGAAGTCCTGGTATAGAGTATTGTGTAAAATTTGCTTCGGCAGTAACTTACCTTTCATGGAATTTATTGTCTTGAATAATGTGTGAAGTGCTTTCAATTCAAACTAAACTCAGGTTCCAATTACAGTTTTGTGTGACTTTAAAAGTACAGTCAATGCTTAAGGGAAGTGGCTGTTTATTAATTCACTTCTACCATTGCAAATCCCACTTTTTGATGACCAGTTGATGGATTTTTAGTCTTGTTTGTGACTTGTTTCATTTGTTTAAATGAGAAAACAAATTGAATTTTTGGGGATAGCTGTAATTCACTGTAAACTCAGAACTCATTATTTATTTAAAATGTGTCTATATATATATATATATATAGAGCCTAGGTACATACATGCAGTGCAAGATATTAACACTTTTAATTTTTTTTCAACAGTAGTAAACTACTTCATGAACTACGACAGGAAGGAGCTTGCTGCCTTGGTTTGCTGTGTGTATCTCTGAGTTATGAGGCTGAGAAAATCTTTAAATGGATTTTTAGTAAGTTTAATTCTTCCACCAAAGATGAGGTAAAACTTCTGTACTTGTGTGCCACCTACAAAGCATTGGAAACTGCAGGAGAAAAGAAGGCATTTTCATCTGTAATGCAGGTTAGTCCTTAATTTTATGATCTTTCCTTAAAACTGAAATTAAGAATATTTTATTATAAATTCACTTTTGATACTAAAATATCTCATTTTGTGGACACACGTTAATGTATTTAGATAACGTGGAGAGCAGATTTAAGGGTGCTAAAAGGTTTTTGAGAGCTGTATTGCGTTTTGTGAAATTATCAAACTTCCAAAAATATTTTGCGTATCATCATTGAGAACTTTCTGTTTAAACTATTTTAAAACTTCCAAAAAGCATGAAAAATGGTAGTAAGCTGTCATTGAACACAGGTAAATATTTGTTTAGTTGGAACTAATTTAGTTTTTTTTCCCTGTCTAGCTGGTGATGGTTAGCCTGCAGACTGTTTTGGAAAATGTCGACACTCCAGAGCTGCTGTGCCAGTGTGTGAAGTGCATTCTATTGGTGGCTCGTTGTTATCCCCATATATTTAGTACCAACTTTAGGGTAAGAATAATGAAGGAAAAATTGAATCATAATTAAATTTTCTCAGTAAGCTGATATCTGATGCTTTTTATTTTAAAGGACACTGTAGATATACTTGTTGGATGGCATATTGATCACACTCAGAAACAATCGCTTACGCAACAAGTGTCAGGTAAAATATGGATTTACCCTAGTATGTTCTTAGTCGTTTAAAATTCTACTTTGAATTGTTAGCTATTTGAACAAAGTAGTTTAGGTAACCTGAAAATGGTATTGGCAGCAAGATCGATATCAGTAAAGTGAAATTTGAAACCAAGTACCATGTAACCATTTTCACTTAAATTATGTGTTTGAACCATTTTGTTCTAAGAATGCTCACCTTCATTATATGACCATCTCTTTTGGTTTGTATTTTTTTTATCACTTAAGGCAACTTGGTCTTTTTTTTATCTTTAGGTACTAATTGGTTGTCATTAACCTTAGTCATGATTAACAAAATAGAGTGTTTTTGGATGGTTGGTAATCTTTCCAGTTGCATTCAGAGAATCACTTGCAGTGAATGCTCATTCTGTTCCCTCATGGTTACCTCTAAGATCACTCCATGAGTCTATCCTCTTTGCCCTTCCTATTTCCCATTTATATGGTGCCCCTCAGTGATGACATTGAAAGCAGGGCATCACTATTCATAAGTATGCTCATGGTGTGCAGCTCTCATCACCGTCTCTGCTAACACCCCCACTGTCCAATTTGGCCGACTCCTTGACTAACATCATGTTCCAGATGAGCAGAAATTTCCTCCAAGTTGATGTTGAGCAGATTTTTATCTTCTAGTCTCTCCTGCACTTTTCTTTCATACTAACACCACTCTTTCCCGACCATCTGTCAGGTCTGAAGCTGCCATCAACTTTGAGCAGGACTTCTGACTGCATTTACCTACTAAAATTACCTACTTTCACCTCTATATCACTGACCAACTCAACGCTCATCCACACCTTCTGTTACCTCTGCATTTGATCATTTCGATTTGCACACAGCCAGTTTCCCATCTTCTGCAGACATGAACTTGAGGCCATTGAAAGCTCTGCCTGTGTCCCAACTAGCCATTTGTCAGCCTTGTGCACATTGACCTACATTGGCACCTAATTAAGGAACCTAAGTTTTGAAATTCTCATTGTTGTTTTCAGATTTCTGTATAGTTCTCCTCTGCACAGTCTCCTTCAGCTCCACAATCCCCTGACAACTGTGCTCCTCCAATTTTGACTCTTAGCATCCATGATTTTCATTGCTCCACAGTGGATAATGACTTCAGCTGACAAGGTCCTCAGCTCAGGAATACCTTCTCTAAGCACCCACCTCTTGTTCTTCTTTTCATTCCACTTCTTATAACCTGCATCTGACCAAACTGCTATGTTATCTCCCCATATAAATCAGTGTCAAATTTGTTAGCACTCTTATAAAATGCCTTTCCTATATTGAAGGCTCTGATGCATGCTCCTGCTGTTGGTGTTAAGATAATTAATTAATCTACTTTGAGAACTGTCTATTACCTGAACAAATGTTCAAGCCAAGAATTTTAACAACACCTTCTATCTGTTTTTAAAACAGTATTATGCTGCATTGATGATACAGTGCAACTTGCTAATGCCTTGATGATGATTATGCTCATTAATTGCTAGCTAGTCTCTTACTAGCTTGGTTAATAGTTGTCATTATTTTGTCACAAGCTCTTCTATGAAATTTTTAACTTGCTTTGCACAAGAACCCTTAAATTAAAAAAAATTATGGGATTTGTTCACACAAAGGTTGGCTGCAGTGTTTGGAACAGTTCTGGGTTGCAGATCTTGGATTTTCCACAACCCTTCTGGGGCAGTTTTTGGAAGACATGGAAGCTTATGCTGAGGTACGGTAGAGTCTTGACAATTGTGAAATTGAGATGGCCTTCTACATGAAAAAACTGACTCAGTTGTGTGAAACCGCTTCCTGTTTATTACCGGCTTTTTTTTTTAAACCAAAATAAGGGTTCAAAAGCTTTAACAAAACTAATAACTTTGGATACAGGAGATCTGAAACAAAAGCAAAGTGCTGAAGAAATTCAGGTCTAGCAGCATATGTGAAGAGAGGTCAATGCTGCAAGTTCAGTGACCCTTCATCAGAACAGCAAACTGGACTTGAAACGTTAACTCTGGTTTTTCTCTCCACGGTTGCTGCCAAACCTAAGTTTCTCTCACACTTTGATTTTGGCCCAAACAATAATTTGTTTTTTTTTCATAATTTGATACTGCTTAGTATTTAGATCTATTTTCACCATTCACTGGAAGCTACCTGTTCTTTTTTTGAATTATGAATTCATGAAATGTTTGAAGGCTTATGGACAAGATATTTTTCCAGAAAGTTCTGTTGATTTTATTGAACTATTATGCTGTAGTCTCTTAGAATGCCATTTCAAGAATGCATTGGAGAGTAAAGTTCAGTAAAAGAAAGGAGGGAAAAGTGAGGTCTGCTGATGCTGGAGATCAGAGCTGAAAATGTGTTGCTGGTTAAAGCGCAGCAGGTCAGGTAGCATCCAAGGAACAGGAAATTCGACGTTTCGGGCATAAGCCCTTCATTTTCAACTCAGTAAAATCTAATCTAAAAAGAAAGGCAAATTTGTATTTGTAAAGGACTTTTCTTGTCCACTAAATGTCTTTGATATTTTACAAGTGGCATCTAATTTACACTTAGCAAACTCCTGCAAATAGGAATATGTGAAAGACCAGATCCCTTGATCTGTGTGATGGTGATTTGCATCCAGGCTAATATTTATACCTCAATGAGAATTCACCTGCTGTTACGTTTGTAATGACTCCACACCATTCTCGCTGATCAGGTATTGTCTGTGTCTGCCAGAATGAGCTAACAGGTTTTTTTTATGGTTGTATTATGGAGCCAGCTAATGAGAGTACTGACCAAGTCAGATCCTCGATGAAACCTGGCTTGATAGATCAAATGTTTTATTTCAATGTAATCATCGTTTGTTAAAACATAAGCACATAAGGCTCCATGATTAGATTTAACGATAGAACAGAAGTTCATTGCGCAGAAGGGAAAAAAAACCTTAATATAGAGCACAGTTTGAAAGATCTTAGAGCACATGATAAATACCACCTTGTCTATCTCCAACACTGTACCTTTGCAGTTTCATAGCTAGAGCAAGTACCCCTTCACCTCAAACTTTGTAGCTGGTTCTCTTCAATTCTTTTGTCTGAACTATGAAGCTGTTTTAAATATTCACAAAACTGAAAGCTTAGATTTGCTCTCATAATGACCTTATGATTGCGAGTAGTGTGCTGTGTTCTGGAGAGCTATTGTAGTGCAGTGGTAGTATCCCTATCTGAGCCAGGAAACCTTACTTCTGGATCAGGTGGGATTTGAACTATGTCATACCATTTCTGAACAGGTCAATTAGGAAGTATCTATGCTCCTGGTCTGGAAGTTGCATTAATTGACTTTATACTAAAGTAATTTTTTTCCATGGATTGTTTTATATTCCGTTTGAGGAGAGAAATTGTATTATGGGATTGTAAGCCCAGTCAGATTTCATCCGAACTGCTTCAAGATTGGTTTCTTTCCTCAGCTAAAAACAGCTCTTGATTATACAATATTTACACGCCCACCCTAAATGCAACACAGTACTAACAATCTTTCATACACATTCCACGTTTCCCTACTTTCTGACAATTACTGGATTACTCCGTCTTCTTGACCTGCAATCATCTTCCTGACCTCTCTGTCCCCACCCCCTCTCCGGACTATCGCCCTCACCTTAACCTCCTTCCACCTATCGTATTCCCAACGCCCCTCCCCATGTCCCTCCTCCCTCCCTTTTATCTTAGCCTGCCTGGCACACCCTCCTCATTCCTGAAGAAGGGCTTATGCCCGAAACCTCGATTCTCCTGCTGCTTGGATGCTGCCTGACCAGCTGCGCTTTTCCAGCAACACATTTTTCAGCTCTGATCTCCAGCATCTGCAGTCCTCACTTTCTCCTAATTACTGGATTAGATCAATATTTTGGAAGGACTGACTAATTACTTTTCAAAACCCTTGTATAAAAGTACCCAATACCATATACCACTGTTTTGAAGTTCAAATTCTGAAAACCGAGTCTGTTATTTTCAAAACACATGCTTGACAGTTGGTGCTTTCAAGCACTGTCTGTAAGCTGTTTACACCAGGCTAAACCGTGAGCACTCTGGTGAGGAGTCTAACACTCTTGGATGTTGAGTGGTGACGCCAAATGAAATTGACCGATATATACAGCTGATCCACATCCGAGTAGCAGCTAAGTATAAATAGTACCAAATTTGTTGGATTGTCACCAGCTGGAACTCCCTTCCCGACAGCACTGTGGGCGTACCTACCCCTCATGGGTAGCAGTGGTTCAAGAAGGTAGTTCAGCACCACCTTCTCAAACGCAGTCCGGGATGAGCAGTAACAAGTCCTACGTCTCTGTGTGAAAAAGTAATAACTGGCATGTGATGAATTTTCCTCTGAAATTTGGTTTGGTGTGTGGTAAACATTTGTGTCAGGGCAGTGGTGGCCAATAACAGATTGGTCACAAATTCCTGCTCACTGCTGTGATTGATGGACAAGTGTCCATAAAAAATTAATTTCTTCACAGCTCTTGTGTGGTGAACAACTTGATTATTTGCATTTACAGGATCTGAGTCACGTGGCCTCTGGGGAAGCAGTTGATGAGGACATTCCACCTCCTTCAGTCTCGTTACCGAAGTTAGCAGCACTTCTGAGGGTGTTCAGCACTGTTGTGAGAAGCATTGGAGAACGTTTCAGTCCAATTAGAGGCCCTCCAATCACTGAGGCTTACGTGACAGATGTAAGAAAATGTATTGAGGTTATTTTTCTAATCCATCTCCTTGCTTACACTCATCTTCAATAGCTCTAACTTTTTTTTGTAAAACTTCTGTCTCCTTTGGATTAAATTACAAAGTATAAAAAAGTAGGCTTCTCTTTGAATCAGATCTAAAATCTTCATTGTCTCTTGATCCATCCCCATATCAAAGTTCAGAGAGCCACATGACTGGATTATAATATTTTGAGGGTATTTTTTAAAACTGTTTCTCTTTTATTCTAGGTTCTCCTGAGGGTTGTGAACTGTGTGACCACGGCAAAACAAGTTTTCTTTTCTGAGGCAGTATTGACCGCTGCAAATGAATGTGTGTGTGTTCTGTTGGGCAGCATGGATTCGGATGTAGCCAAACATTGTGAGATTACCATTACTTATGGATTGGATCAGCTGGACAGTTGTCAGATGTTTGGTGCTGAGTACATCATCTCTGTTTTAAACTTGTTAACGCTGGTGAGTCTATTAGATAGTTGAGGGTTTGTTTTTGTACCTGTTGTGATTAGCTAGAGCATTATAATTTGGATCTTGCAGCAAGCAAAAGCAATTTGCACTTGAGGCGTTCTCATAATTTCAGGGCATCTCAAATTACTGCACAATCTATGAAGTGCTTTGAAAATGGAGCCACTGCTCTAGGAAAACTCAAAAAGCCAAAGTATTGACAACTGAGTCCCAAAAATGTAGAGAGTAAGGTACATAATCTGGTTATAGTGATGTTTGATGTGGGATAGATTTTGGCAGGATGTCAGGAAGTGTTCTTTACTTTTCAAATGAAAATACAGAATTGTTTGCCTCCTTTATGATGGTAGATAGGGCCAGAGTTTGGTATTTCACTTACAAGGTGTATATTTAGCTCTAGAAATCTCAGCCCAGATTTTGTGCTTCCATTTGTGGCATGGGATTTGTATCTACCATCTTCTGATTCAGAGACTAAAATATTGCCACTAACACCTGTAACAACCATCTTGATTACAGTATATAATGTCAAAATTCAAAGAAAAATGATTTTGTTTTCCAGATTGTGGAACAAATAAATACAAAATTGCCAGCATCATTTGTTGAAAAACTGTTTTCACCACAGTCTAAGTTACTTCAGCTCCGTTTTCACAGGGAGAAAGAGGTATGGTCGTGGATGGATGAGTCGAATGCGCTGTTTAATAGTATACAATGATCCTAACAAAAACCGAAATTGCAGAAAAACCTCAGCAGCTGTGGAAAGAAGTCAATTAATGTTTCAGGCCCAGTAACCCTTCTTGAGAACTGATGGCAGCTGCACTTCACTCAATTGAGTCAACAGCATTAGCTGCTCACAGTGAGGTCTCCTCTACATTGAGGCATTGAAGGCACAGAACACCTATGTTTCATTTGCAGAAATGACATTGAGCTTGCTGTTGTCTGCCACTTCAGCACATCACCTCCTTCCCTGGCCAGCAGCTCTGTCTCAGGCTTGCTATAGTATTCCAGCAAAGCTCGAAAAACAGCACCTCATTTTCTGCTTGGGAACTCTACAGTCTTCTGGAGTCAATATTGAGTTCAGCGGTTCTAGAACTTGTGGCACTTTCTCCCATGTCCCTTTACCCCCCCCCCCAACGGCTTTGTTATCACAGTCTGCTATTACAAATCCCTACCCTACACATCAGGCCTTGTTATCACACAGGGCAAAATTGAGGACTGCAGATGCTGGAAACCAGAGTTTACATTAGTGTGTGTTGGAAAAGCACAGCAGGTCAGGCAGCATCTGAGGAGCAGGAAAATCGGTGTTTTGGGGATAAGCCCTTCATCAGGAATTTTTATCTCAGTCTGCAATTACATGTCCCTACCCCACACACCAGACCTTGTTATCACGCAGTCTGCTATTACATGCAACCCGTTAGCGGCTATTCATTCTCCTAGGCTGACCGTTATCCACTCCTTTGTCCAATTGTTTTGTGGCCTCTTTGGGCTCTATCTCTACCTATCATTTACTCTTTATTACCTCCACCCATCACCCTACCTTCTGCATAAATACCAAATTTTCCCAGCTACTATCAGTTCTGAAGAAGCCCTGAAATGTGCCAGACCTGAGTTTTTCCAGCAATTTCTATTTTTCTTTGATATCCTGCATCCGCAGTTCTCTTTGCGTTGTTTATATAAAGATCCTAATTTGGTTTATGTGATCATTTCATATAGTATATTGGTTTGTTGAACATGTGAAAATATAATTAGTTATTAGATCTGCTAACCCTTAAAGTTTCTACTTTGCATGTAATTTTGAAGTTGACTTTTTTGATAACTTCAAAATTATTTTGAAGTGGTAATAAATCTTTAAAAAGACTAGAACGTACTGAGTGTTTTCTTTGCAGATTTCAAGGCTGCCTTGAATTCAAAGGATGCTACATATTGAAATTAAATGGTTGCATTTAACTAGAGTGGAACTTTATACAAGGCTGCTTTTACAATAGAGTTTCCAGTGAAATTGGGAGGCTGCAAGCATGATCTGTTAAGACTGTTGTAGAGAGATGTTGCGACGTTACAGAATTTATAGATAGTAAACTAATGTTTAAGCTAAAACTGAAAAATGTAAGTATTGAACATGATGGCGATAGGTTGTCTGCGGCATTTGAAATACTCTACCAACTGTTTCAAGTGGTTCATACACTGATCTGATCATTTGTGAATACTTTTGTTCATACAATGAGAGTTTCATAAAATGAAGATATTTTGTAATGATTTCAAATGAGTGCTTAACTGTCTTTTTTCCTGTTGGGTGGAGTGTGAGCAACATGTTTTGCAATGAAACGTTACCACCCTTAATTAGCACAGTGGGCAGCTGATGTTTTGCACAACCACTTTCAATACATACAGAATAATGATAAAAACTTATAAACTAGGAGAAAGTGAGGACTGCTGATGCTGGAGATCAGAGTCGTGTGTGTGGTGCTGGAAAAGGACAGCAGATCAGGCAGCATCCGAGGCGCAGGAGAGTTGACGTATCAGGAATCACAAGCCGTTCTTGATGAAGAGCTTACGCCTGTAATGTCGATTCTTCTGCTCTTTAGATGCTGTCTAACCTGCTATGCTTTTCCAGCACCACGCTCTAGAAGCTTATAAGCCAATGTCATGGAGTGATTGGTGTCAGAAATATCAATTCCTAATTTTTCTTTTTTTATTTGTACTTAAATCTTAACAGACCTGTTTATTTCGACCATGAGATGTTAAAGCAGAAATAAGCCATTTAGCCCATTGAGTTTGCTCCACTGTTTAATGAGATCATGATTGATCTGATAATCTTCAAGGAGAAAGTGAGGACTGCAGATGCTGGAGATCAGAGCTGAAAATGTGTTGCTGGAAAAGCACAGCAGGTCAGGCAGCATCCAAGCAGCAGGAGAGTTGACGTTTCGGGCATGAGCCCTTCTTCAGGAATTCCTGAAGAAGGGCTTATCCCCGAAACGTCGACTCCTGCTCCTTGGATGCTGCCTGACCTGCTGATAATCTTCAACGCCACTTGACTTTTCCTCATATCCTGTTTCCTTACTGATTTAAAAATCTGTCTCAGCCTTGAATATACTTTATGATCTAGCCTCAAGCCCTCTGATAAAGAATTCCACAAATTCACTACCCTCTGAGAGAAGAAATTCCTCCTCATCTTTGTCTTAAATGGACAATCCCATATTCTGACACTATTTCATCTGGTTCAAGACTCTTGGAGCAGGGGAAACAACCCGTCTGAAGTCCCCTAAGGGTTCTGTATGTTTCAAAAGGGTCATCTCTTGTTCTTCTATATTTGAATAAGTACAGGCCTAATCTACTCAACTATCCTCACATATAGAGTCCCTCTATTCTTGGTATCATGTTAATAAATCATCCCTGGACTGCCTCCAGTGTCAGTATAGATAAGGGTTCTGAAAACATGAATGATTTATCATGTGGGACTACAAACTGTTGAGCTGCTCTTTCCAATCTCAGGTAATTGCCTTGGAGCTGTGTTTGATAGTTCAGTGTGTACTAATTTGTAAGATGTGTTTCTTCTTCGTAATGTAGGGGTAGGTGAAAATCAGTGTTGGTTTTATTATTTTCTTATAACCTGAATTTGAATATAAAAGCAAACCTTGTTTGTTCTGAATACTATTTAGATTTGAGTATCTTCTGAGGCTGCAATGCCCTTCTAATCTGTTTTTTTTTTAAAACCAGCAAAATGTATCAAATTGCTGACTGTTGAACTAAGATGTCAGTTCCTGTTTCTGTGTTGCTGTAAATCTGTCATATTGAGATTTCCGACCACTTTGTGTGAGAAACACACGGAAGAAGTTTTGCTCTCATTAACTCAGTGGCCCTGTATCTCTTCTGTTGTAATGTGGATTTGATCCCAGTTGAATAAAAGGGCTGTAATCGTACATTTTTGCTTCAAATATTATGCCAATTAAATCCCTGTTCACTGGTTTTTGTATTTGAATGTTTTGCATTAAATCTTTTTAGTGAGATGTTCAATTATGTTTTTCTAGTAAATTAACTTTAATACTTTTATTGAATGTCAGTAATTTTTTTTGTCAATTTATCTATCTATCTTTTCCTATCCAGGTTGTTTCAGCAGCACAATATGTGTATCAAGCTGTGCTAAGCCTGAAGAATATTCCTGTGCTAGAGACTGCTTACAAACTTATCTTGGGGGAAATGACATGTGCACTTAACAGTCTCCTTCAAGGCCTGACTCTTCCTCTCGTCTGTTCAGAGATACAGCATGAAGCTTTCAGGGACAGAACATTCAAAGAGGAAAATGCAGAGTTTGTAATAATATTTGACTTAAGTGCCCTTACTACAATTGGAAATGCAAAAAATTCCTTGATTGGTGTAAGTATTACCCTGATACCGAAGAGTTAAATTAATTATGTACTTGTATGGCTTCTCATGAAATTAGACTATATCTTGCTGAATCTTTTCTCAAATTTTGTTCACACTCTCACAGCGAAAGGATTAAGCTGGAGATCTGCTTTAGGTCATATACACCATTGCCGTCCATTTGGGGGACCTACGGAGAGCATTGAAGTAACAGCTGCCTTATTTTTCCACATTTTTGCTTCCATGAGAAATGCCTTGCTAGACTCTCCTCGGCCATAATAGAAATGTTGTCATCTCTGGAGATATGATCCCAGTTGACATTAATACCAGACAAGCCAGTTCCCAGAGTGAAACCAAGTTTGTTCGATTTTAACTTTGCCTTTTTTAAAACTGTTGCGTTTGGTTACTGAACACATCCACAAGGGACTGCCAGTGACTTTTAGAACACAATATTAAACAAGAAAGTATGAACTAAATAATAGACTAAAAGAAAGGTTGAAACAATTCCATGTGACATCAGAAAATCATTCAAATTCACACTATTCCTTTAATCAGAGTAAAATCCTTACAAACACCCTGTGCAGAGTGAGGATTAACTCCACAATAAAAATCTTCGTTCAAACCTAGGTTAGTATGGTTGCAGTTAGTTTCCTTGTGGCAAATCTTGGAGCTATGGATATGCAAGTGAATATGTAAATACTGCTTAAGTATTGAGACATTCGTGACTCAAACACCCTTTCAAGCAGTCGGTTCCAGACACCCACCATCCTCTGGATGAAAATAATTCTCAACTTTTCTTAGTCTCAATCCCTCCCACTATATTGCCTCTTACTTTTCCATTTGCTTCTGCTTTGCCCACTTGACCATTCCATTGATTTTCCACACAGGGACTGCTGTTTTCCAAGACCAGGAAACAGTTTGCGAGTGTGGTGAACTTGAGATTCCTGTGCTGTTTGCCTGCTCCCCTTGTTTAGTCTGCTGGTCACCCATTCTCCCTCTGTTTGCACCTGATGAAGTATGGAGGTGACCACATCATCTACAAACATCTCAGCCATATGATTGCACTATAGTAACCTCCCAGGTACCACTCAAGCTCCAAAACCCACGGCACATGTGTTCTGACTGAAGGCACCTCCTGACATGTGACTGTCCAGACCAGCAGGAACCTCCAGGATTTCCCAGAATGCAGATGTGTAAATCACAAATGTGCCTGAGCTTCCAGGTGTCTAAGCTAAATAGAATATGAAGCCTTAGTTAGATTTTACCCTTCCTGCTACTCAAATATAAGCTCGCAAAACCTTTTGTTTTCAGACAAGCCGCCAGAACCCCATAATTTTATTAAGCAAAAGAAGTTTAGTTTGGAAACTTTGGAATATGAATTATCAACTTAAATTTGTTGAGCTGTACTTATGGTCTTAATTTGAAACTGTACCCATTTGCAAGAGATGGGAAAGATATCTGTCTACCTGCTCTCCTGTGACACTATACTTTGCTTTTGATGAATTAGCCTCCCATTCTAGTTTTTCTAGTTTGGGATATTTTTGCTTTTTTTTTGAAACCTTGCTCCCATTGCTGCCAAGTCCCATACAGATCCATTCATTAAAATGCACATAATCAAAGCAGACTTCCAGCCAGGAATTCCAGGGTTGGAATATAAAAGCACTGTTGTGCTACTGAGACTTTATAAAGCTCTGGTTAGGCCCCATTTGGAGTACTGTGTCCAGTTTTGGTCCCCACACCTCAGGAAGGACAAACTGGCACTGGAGCGTATCCAGCGGAGATTCACACGGATGATCCCTGGAATGGTAGGTCTAACATACGAGGAACGGCTGAGGATCCTGGGATTGTATTCATTGGAGTTTAGAAGATTAAGGGGAGATTTAATAGAAAATTACAAGATAATACAGGGCTTGGAAAGGGTGGACGCTAGGAAATTGTTTCCGTGAGGCGAGGAGACTAGGACCCGTGGACCCAGCCTTAGAATTAGAGGGGGTCAATTCAGAACAGAAATGCGGAGACATTTCTTCAGCCAGAGAGTGGTGGGCCTGTGGAATTCATTGCCGCAGAGTGCAGTGGAGGCTGGGACGCTAAATGTCTTCAAGGCAGAGATTGATAAATTCTTGATGTCACGAGGAATTAAGGGCTATGGGGAGAATGCTGGTAAGTGGAGTTGAAATGCCCATCAGCCATGATTGAATGGCAGAGTGGACTCGATGGGCCGAATGGCCTTACTACTGCTCCTATGTCTTATGGTCTTATACCACTCAGAACAAGTATAAGGTATAATTTTGTAGCATGCAAAATGCAAATGTGAATTCTAATTAACATTGTGAACAGCAAGGTTTAAGAAGTGTTTTACAGCCTAGTTGTCTATGTGTAAGATATGTCAGTGAATACTATCCCTAAACTATGCATAAAGTTTTAAAGGTTCAATGTTTTAAAGCCTTTGTTTGAAATATGCAACATGAACAAGTTATGAAGTTCCAGAAGTACATTTTCCTAATCACAAATAACTTTTTGCAGTTTTTTTTGGGGTAGTTATACTTTTGCATGTTAATCGTTTTCAAGAATGTCTTGTGTCTTTCCCATACAGATGTGGGCTCTTTCTCCCACTGTGTTTGCCCTTCTCAGTGATAACCTTACAATTGTACATGCCAATCTTGCGGTTCATTATCCTGCCATCCAGTATGGAGTCTTGTACACTTTATATTCCCATTGTACAAGGTATGTCTACTCTTGTCACATTGGTGTAATTTCTTTTAATTGTCCTGTATAATTTCTGTTTCTTTCATTCAATAAAGTTAAATGACATTTTAACTAATGAAAGTATCTTCCATTTAAAGATTAATTTATGTTCCTCTGTAGTGCAATAGTAATTAATTTGTGGGGAAAATTGTAATTCTTCATTTGATTTGCAGACATGGAGTTAGTTTCAGCCTATTGAGACGTAACTTATTTAACCTCCTTCGTATCTGAAATTGCGTATTATAACTTGGTACATGATTTTAATTTGTGAAAGATGTTTTGAAGGTTTAGATTGTTACATTAGTAGGAGTGAGAGTTGGCAAATTATGGCCATGCAGCAAGAATTTTGGCCCAGAGGATAAAAGAATCCGCATGTTTAACGGGGCAGGTAGTTCGTGCTTCAGAAAGTTCAGCTTTGCACTAGAGCTTTGATATGCATCTACTTGTATGTTGTTTATTTTAAGTAAATTCGTAGGAAGCTGTGACAGCTAGAATTTGGTTGAAATCTCTATTTTTCTTTGAAATTCTAGCAATTTTCTAAAACTTCTTTTCTGGAAAAAAAATGGTCCAATGGTTTTTTTGCCTTTATGTAGAAATTGTTTACTTTTTATTTGCAGGCATGATCATTTCATATCCAGCAGTCTCAGTTCCTCGTCACCTTCTCTGTTTGATGGTGCTGTTATCAGTACTGTCACCATGGCAACAAAGAAACACTTCTCCATCATACTGAATCTTTTGGGAATGTTGCTCAGTAAGGATATCTTAAACCATGACGCAAGGTAAACCAGATTTTTTTAAAAAAACTTATTTATTCTTTTCCACCGAAACCTTTTGGTTTGAATTTTTCCATTGCAAATTCTTAAACATATAAGAATTATATACTTGGTTTACTTTCTTTTAAAACATGTTTTGAATCTCATCAGGAGGTTATTACTAACCTGGGCATTGGAGGTTACCATTTTAATGAAGAAATCAGAAACTTACGCTCCCTTGTTTGCTATCCCACCTTTTCACAAATTCTGCAAAGGGCTGCTATCAAATGGTAAGATTTCTGTCGATGAATGACTTAATCTTAATTTTTTAAAAAGCAATGTTTACATATTATTCCCTTTCTTAAACAGCTGTTTATGAAGATGCTTCAATCTGTCTGCAAGCATGCAGCAGCCTACAAATTATTTCTACTTCCTTGCCAAATGATCTCTTGCAAAGGTAGAACTTGAATTTAAAAAATCTTGCCATTCGTAACTCTTTGATTTGTGAGAATTCTTTCAGTACTCAGTTTTTCGGAGCCATGCCTAAAATTCACAAGCTGTTGCGTTTTGCTACACAGATGTGTCGATGTGTGTCGTGTACAGTTGGTTCATTGTGGAGTTCGTGTTAGGCAGGCTTTTGGGAAACTGCTGAAGACTATTCCTCTGGATGTTGCTTTAAGGTATGATTAATTTTAAAAGATTTTTTAACCATCCCTTCCAATATTGATTTGTAGAGACTTTGTTTATTGATCTAAAGTTAATTAGATTGTTAATGATTTGGAAGAGGGGCAGAGTGTATTTTCCTAATTTACTACTGATGCAGAAATAAGTGGGAGGACGTTAGGAATCTACAAGGGGATATAGATAGGTTGAATGAGTGAGGGAGTACTTGACAGAGTTTAATGTAAGTAAGTGTGAGATCCTGTAATTTTTGCAGAAAGAATCAGAAGGTAGACAATTATTTAAATTGAGGGACTCCATACAAGCACAGTGCAGAGGGATCTAGGTGTTCATGTGCTTGAAACACAAAAGATTAGCATTCAGATGCAGTAAGTAATTAAGCCAAATAAGGTTCTGGCCTTTATTGCTAGAGTTTACAGTTTAAAAGCAGAATGTTTTGGTACAACTGAACAGGGTGCCGTTGAGGCTGCACCTGGAGTACGGTGTGTAGTTTTTAAGAAAGGGCTTTTGCCAATGTGTTACTTTCAAGATTTACAAGGCTGATTCCTGGGTAAAGGGGGTGGTTTATCAAGAATGGCTAAATTGGATAGGCTTTTTTTCATTGGAGCTTAGAAGGGGGGTGATCTTATTGAAACAGACAAGATTCTGAGGGGAAACCAAAAGCAAGATACACTGGATGCAAGAAATCTGAAATAAAAACAGGGGGTTCTGGACGACATAGTGGGTCTGGCAGCATCTGGTGAGAGAAAGCTATCTTTTCAAGTCAGATATGACTCTTCAGAACTAACAACAACTTCCACAAATTTAACAAGTTCTTTCAGAACACCACGGCAGCTGCCTATTTTGGAAAACAGGAACAATCTGAATGCTTTCCTCATTTGTATCCTCAGAAATTCCTAATATTATGCCTGTAAGTCGTCATCACAACTAGAGTATCAAAACCCTTTCTATAATATGATTGAAACACTGTGCCGTATCCTTGGTCTAATAAGGATTTAAAGCAGGGTTTAATATAACTCTTCTACTTTTCAGTTCTGTACCTTTAGAAATAAAGACCGTTGCTTGTTTTTCTATTATTACTTTGCTGATCAACGTCATATTGGTTGATGTATTTGTATCCAAAATATTTGTTCCTCTACTCAACTGGGACTTTGATCCAAGTAATAAGTGACCTCCTTTCTCTTCCCACAAAAACGTACTGCCTCTCATTGAACCATCATGAGCTCGTTTGCCAATTTTTGGCCCATTTTGAAAGCTTATTAACATTGTCTTGTGATTTGTTACCCTCCCTCAGTGTTGACTATCCTTATTCTGCCTGTGTCAGAGGGAGAAAAAAACAGCAGTGGCATCTCCAAATTTAAAAATACAAATCATGAATGTAAATTATGAACAACAATGGCCCCAGAGAAATCCCACACTTTTTACCACAATGTAGTTGATTTTTCCAGTAAAGTCAGACTTTACTCTTTGTACAAAAACTTTAACTTTTATTAAAATGTGTAAACAATAGGACACTGATTATAAAATTGAATATATTTTTTCTTCACAGTAACAACAATCACACAGAAGTACAAGGGATCTCACTGGCTATAAGTAGTCATATGACTAAAGCTCCAAGTAACACATTTCATCCTCAGGACTTCTCTGATCTAATTAGTTTCATTTTGTATGGAAGCTGTCACAGAATTGGGTAGGTTTGAATGTTATTTTTAAATCCCTTTGCAAGTTTTTCATACTCCATAATCAAGTAATTGGCACTTCAGACTCTCAAATGTTCCTGATTGCCTCATGTAACTGGTGTAAGCTTTCCTTTACTTGCAGCAAAGATCATTGGCTGGAGAGACTGTTTCACAGCTGCCAGAGATTGGACAAGTATGATCAGTCATCTATTCCACGCAACCTGTTAAAGACAGAAGCTGTGTTATGGCAATGGGCTGTGTGGGAAGCAGCGCAATTTACTGTGCTTTCAAAACTACGGACCCCATTGGGCAGAGCACAAGATACATTCCAAACAATTGAAGGTAATAGATCACTGTATAGTCATATGCTATTATGTTTGCATTTCAAGTCTTATAGGGAATTCAGTCACTTGAGCTGTTTTCCATGAAACTTATCTCTTCCTTCCTTGACTGAACTCCCGACAACCCAACATCCTTTCCTAGTTCACTTGGGTAATGATATTATAAACATTCTTTTTCAACTACAGTCACCTTCCTTTTTAAACTAACAATCCATTCCCTTTTCAAAAAAAACTTTTTTTTTGCAACTTCGGCTTAATCTTTCCAAGCAGGTGACCAAAATACTCTCTGACACTTGATTTCCTTGACCTCGCCATCTCCATTTCAGGGAATAAACTGTTCATTGCCATCCGAAGAAACTTCACTGCCTTATGAGGAAAGGCTGAGGGACTTGAGGCTGTTTTCGTTAGAGAGGAGGAGGTTGAGAGGTGACTTAATTGAGATGTATAAGATAATCAGAGGGTTAGATAGGGTGGACATTGAGAACCTTTTTTCCTCAGATGGTGACAGCGAGCACGAGGGGACATAGCTTTAAATTGAGGGGTGATAGATATAGGACAGGTCAGAGATTGTTTCTTTGCTCGGAGTATTAGGGGAGTGGAATGCACTGCCTACAGCAGTAGTAGACTCGCCAAGTTTAAAGGGATTTAAATGGTCATTGGATAAACATGTGGATGAGAATGGAATAGTGTAGGTTAAATGGGCTTCTGATTGGTTTCACAGGGCAGCGCAACATTGAGGGCCGAAGGGCCTGTACTGTGCTGTAATGTTCTGTTCTATCCACTACAAAGCCGCCGATTCCTATAGCAACCTTCGCTCCAACTCCTCACATTCCATGTCCTGCAAGGATTCCATCCCATTCTCCCAGTTTGCCTTTGCCTGTGTCATGTCTGTTCAGATGATGCTGCCTTCCAGAACAGTGCTGCTGACATGGCTTCCTTCTTTCATAACCGTGGTTTCCTGCCCGCTGTGATTTGACAGGGTCCTCAGCCACATCTGATCTATCACCCGTGCTTCTGTCCTTGCCCCTTCCCATCTCTCTTAACAATGTGATCGAGTACCACTTGTCCTCACTTTTCATCCCATCAGCATCTGCATTCAAAGTATCATTCTCCACTATTTCCGACAACTTTGGAATGCCACCACTAAACACCTCTTTCCCTTGCTCCCCAATTTGTATTTTGCAGGGACTGTTCCCTCTGGGGCAACCTCGTCCCATCCTCAACACCATTTTGATGCAAATATCTGTCAAAAAAGAAATCAGTCTTGCTTTTGAATCTGCTGCCGCTGTCGTATTATTCCTGCACTCAGCTCTTGCTCCCTCAGCACCCACCTTTACCCAGTAGGCTGACGCCACTCATGGTTGTGCTCCCTGGATGTCTCCCTAGAAATGACTATCGGAAAAGACTGTGGTGAAATGGTGATACTGCTGGATTAGTAATCCAGAGTTCCAAGATAATTCACAATTGCTGGTGAAATTTAAATTCACCTAAAACTAAACAATTGCCTCTGCAATTTATCAATTTGGTGATTTATAAAACTAGTCTCAAAAATGGTGATCGTAAAAGTATTGTAGGTTTTTGACAGCAATCAGTCTGATTCTGAAATATAAAATACACAGAAAATGGTGGAGAAACTCAGCAGTCTGGCAGCATGTGTTAACAGATAACAGTTTGAGTTGATGATGAAGCAGTCCTGAAGCGATCTCTTGGCTTAAATGTGCATGAGAACTCTGCCTTCACAGCTCTCTGTGACAGAGTTCCACAAACCTGTAGGAGGAAATCTTCTCTCTTCACCCCCACCCCCACTCAGTTGTAAATTAGCACCTCTTTATTTAGAGACAATGCTTTGTGGTGCTAGAGTCTCCCACAAGGGGAAACATTATTTCACCATTTATTCTGTCAAGACTCTTCAGAATCTTCTGTTTCAGTGAGAAATGTTCGCTCTGTTCCTCGAGCCACACGTTACCCGACCTGAGCTCCGCCAGCATTTTCTCTTTATTTCAGATTTCCAGCGTCTGCAGACTTTTGCTTTCTTTTCAGTGACTCTCCCATGCCCTTTTTGAAGGAAGGAAATCTGCCATCTTTATCTGAACTGGTCCAAAATTATCTCCAGGTGCACAGCAATATGGTTCACTCTTAATTGTTAGAATGGCCACCAAGCCACTCAATTCCGAGGCAGTTAGGGATGAGTAACAAATGATGTCCATTCCATGAAAGAATAAAGGGAAAAAAATCGGCGTATGGCTGCTAAGACAGTTTTCTCAGTAGATTGGGTATTTTCTTTTGGTTAGGGGATCCCCTTTCTCAGGGGTCTCAGTATTTTAGTCTTTTCTTTCCCACCCTGGTGAATAATTACCTCAATATTTGTGAAATGGCAATCTGTCTTCCAGTAAATTCTTATTTTGGAGTGCTGAGTTCACTTATGTTTTGCAAATGTAGCATTCTGATCAATTGTTGTATGTTCCTAACCTACCAAATTTGACTCTCCAAATTCCAGGTATTATTAGGAGTTTGGCTGCACATACCTTGAATCCTGACCATGACATAAGCCAGTGGACCATGGCTGACAATGATGATGGGCATACTAGCAACCAGCTGAGACTTATTCTTCTACTTCAGTTTTTGGAAAACCTTGAGAAGTTGATGTACAATGCATATGAAGGATGTGCTAATGCACTTATGGCACCACCAAAGGTTAACATGAGTTTTAATCCCATTTCAAGTCTATTTGTATGGATTGCTCAAATCGTTCAGACTCGGAAAATACAGTACATGGTGTAACAAAAACACAAGCTGCTGATATCGTAACAAAAGCACTTTGCTGGAGAAACTCAGCGGGTTTGGTAGCATTGTGGTGAGGAAGCAGAGTTTAATGTTTCATGTCCAGTGAGTTTTCACCAGACCTGGTCTGATGATGTATCGCCAGACTGGAAACATTAACTCTGCTTTCACCCACAGATGCTGTAAGCCCTGTGGAGTTTCTCCAGCAAATTTTTTGTTTCAGATTTCCAACATCTTCAGTTTTTTCAGTCACATTGTGTGTATTTTTGTCTTGCACCGTTGGCACACTATGTTCTGCTTTCATTTATTTATGATCCTATGTTGCAGGTTATTAGGACATTTTTCTACACAAATCGCCAGACGTGTCATGACTGGTTAACACGGATCCGAGTGGCTATAATGCGGGTTGGCTTGTTGGCTGGGCAACCAGCTGTGACAGTCAGGCATGGGTTTGATTTGCTGACAGAGATGAAGAACAGCAGTGCATCTCAGGTATGTGAAACATCTCCCTGATCATGCTAAAATATAAGGAAGCTGCCTACAACCTGGCATTAAGGTATGCTTTTGGGATCGAGTTTGAGGCGAATCAAAGTGGAGCATTCTAGCTGCACGATTTACTTCCCTATCTTCGACAGTCAGGATGGATTCGATCTAATAGCTAAAGTGGAAAACTAGAAACAGTTCTTATGAAGAGTTGATTGGAATATTAGCTGCTCAGTGATTACCTTTAGGAGACAGACCAAGAAACCATCTAAACAGCAGCCCCTGGAATATACATAAAACTGGAGTGATCCATTGACCAAATGCCTTAAAAATGATCAAGACCTATCTGAAATCATTGTCTCACTTCAAAGTATGCAGTAGGCAAAACTTGAGAGGAAAGATCACTCCAGTTGAATAATCAACTGCAATAGTGCACAGATTTAATAGGAGGCAATCAAAATCCACTTCCATTCACCAGGCAGGTTGTAACTAATAGTTGGCAATCAGCATTACACAATTACCTTGAAATCTTGAGGTTTACATTTTAAGTGGGTTTTGTAATGTCTGGTTTGAGTTTATAATTTGGTTAGGTGATATAACAGATTTTTACTAGCATCACTTATCTGGCATCACTGAAGCAAATTCGCAGTTGAACATAGTTCACATAACAAACAAATGTAAATCCTGGAGTACTCTGAGTAATATCATTTGAAACATATTCATTTTATAATGTTTCAGTTATTTCATCTGAAATGATTCTGGCAAAAATGTTAAACCAAATCTGAGCTT
Organism: Hemiscyllium ocellatum; assembly: GCF_020745735.1. NCBI lineage: Eukaryota > Metazoa > Chordata > Chondrichthyes > Orectolobiformes > Hemiscylliidae > Hemiscyllium > Hemiscyllium ocellatum. Next base: position 2,056,794 of record NC_083420.1, read on the forward strand.
TATTGTTCAAAAATCAGTACCTTTCATTGTCACAGCTTATTCATTTCCACTTCTAATGGCATGTCTTGTCCAATGCAGATAATAACCATTTTGACCGTTTTTATCAGGGAAATGAAATGGAGGTAACAGTTATGATGATTGTTGAAGCACTGTGTGAGCTGAATTGTCCTGAAGCTATCCAAGGAATGGCTGTCTGGTCTTCTGCTGTCCTTGCAAAGAGCCTTTCATGGATAAGTTCTGTGGCACAGCAAGCCGAAGGAAGGTATAAGTTGTTTTATTTATAAAGTTTTTTTATTTTAAATTCATTAAGTTTGTTGGTCTTCCTTGATTAATGTGATCCTAACCAGATGCTGCAAGATTGACCTTATATACTTTATCAACTTTTGAACAAAACATTCTATATATCTCGAAATAAAGCTCAGTGTAACAATTCATTTTAAGTGAAGAATTGAGTACAAATTAACAAACTTGACAAATTTCAAATAAAAGTTTAACAGTAGTAATACAGGGAGACCTTAATCATTCCAGTTTGAACTGGGAAAAGCTTAATGTTAAGAGTATGAAAGGAAAGGAATTTCTGATATGTACAGAACAACGTAATTGTCGTCAGTTCACCGGGAAATTAAGGAGGCAGGTAAGGTTGTATATTCTGTGAAATAAATAAGGAAACACGTGATAATTTAGATAACAGCATTCACTGTAGAGGAATAATGGAGACAGATCAGAAAACATCAAGGGTAACATTGACTAAGTGGGAAGACAATAATTTCATTGACTTCTGTACGTTTTGACTTTTGAGTTAAGCCCAGATTACAACTTTACTGGCTTGTCGTGGTTCTTGCTTCCTGCTTAGACATTGAGCCCACAATCGACACTTGGTTACTGGTCCCTGTTTCTCCAAATTTGCAAATATAGAATTCCATTCCTCGACTGGATAGCAAACTCTACTAATGTCACTTTCAAATTGTTTGCATGCCTTGATCTCTGAAAGTCAGTGCGTTGTTCACCCTTTCCAATCCAGAACGCATAGCATAATCAGTGATGTACGATTCTGATTGGCACAGCAGAGATGAAGTATATTTTTGATTTGGTTTTGGGGTGTGTGGTCAATCTGTAATTGGCCCTTGAGGGCGATGGGCATCAACTGATATCACCTCACCTGCAATAGGAGGGTATACTTTTGTTATTTTCCTTGGCCTGTTATAGAGTCAGAGTCATAGAGATGTACAGTATGGAAACAGACCCTTCGGTCCAACCCAATCTAGTCCCACCTGCCAGCACCCAGCCCAGATCCCTCCAAACCCTTCCTATTCATATACCCATCCAAATGGTTCTTAAATGTTGCAATTGTACCGGCCTCCACCACTTCCTCTGGCAGTTCATTCCATACACGTACCACCCTCTACATGAAAAGGTTGCCCCTTAGGTCTCTTTTATATCTTTTCCCCCTCACCCTAAAATTATGCCCTCTAATTCTGGACTCCCTGACCCCAGGAAAATACTTTGTCTATTCATCCTATCCATGCCCCTCATAACTTTGTAAACCTCTATAAGGTCACCCCTCAGCCTCTGCTCCAGGGAAAACAGCCCCAGCCTAGATTAGATTACTTAGTGTGGAAACAGGCCCTTCGGCCCAATAAGTCCAACCAACCTGCCGAAGCGCAACCCACCCAGACCCATCCCCCTCCATTTACCCCTTCACATAACACTACGGGCAATTTAGCATGGCCAATTCACCTAACCTACACATTTTTAGACTGTGGGAAGAAACCGGTGCACCCAGAGGAAATCTACGCAGACACGGGGAGAATGTGCAAACTCCACACAGTCAGCTGCCTGACGTGGGAATTGAAGCTGGGTCTCTGGCGCTGTGAGGCAGCAGTGCAAACCACTGTGCCGCTTGTTCAGCCTCTCCCTGTAGCTCAGATCCTCCAACCCTGGCAACATCCTTGTAAATATTTTCTGAACCCTTTCAAGTTTCACAACATCTTTCCGATAGGAAGGAGACCAGAATTGCACGCAATATTCCAACAGTGGTCTAACCAATATCCTGTACAGCCGCAACATGACCTCCCAACTCCTGTACTCAATACTCTAACCAATAAAGGAAAGCATACCAAATGCCGCCTTCACCATCCAATCTACCTGCGACTCCACTTTCAAGGAGCTATGAACCTGCACTCCAAGGTCTCTTTGTTCAGCGACACTCCCTAGGACCTTACCAGTAAGTGTATAAGTCCTGCTTCCATTTGCTTTCCCAAAATGCAGCACCTCACATTTATCTGAATTAAACTCCATCTGCCACTTCTCAGCCCATTGGCCCATCTGGTCCAGATCCTGTTGTAATCTAAGGTAACCCTCTTCGCTGTCCACTCCACCTCCAATTTTGGTGTCATCTGCAAACTTACTAGCTGTACTTTTTTATGCTCGCATCTAAATCATTTATGTAAATGACAAAAAGTAGAGGACCCAGCACCGATCCTTGTGGCACTCCACTGGTCACAGGCCTCCAGTCTGAAAAACAATCCTCCACCACCACCCTCTGTCTTCTACCTTTGAGCCAGTTCTGTTTCCAAATGGCTAGTTCTCCCTGTATTCCATGAGACCTAAGCTTGCTAATCAGTCTCCCATAGGGAACCTTGTCGAACGCCTTATAGATCACATCTCCTGCTCTGCCCTCATCAATCTTCTTTGTTACTTCAAAAAGCTCAAATCAAGGTTGTGAGACATGGTTTCCCACACACAAAGCCATGTTGACTATCCCGAATCAGTCCTTGCCTTTCCAAATACATGTACATCCTGTCCCTCAGGATTCCCTCCAACAACTTGCCCACCACGGACGTCAGGCTCACTGGTCTATAGTTCCCTGGCTTGTCTTTACCGCCCTTCTTAAACAGTGGCACCACGTTTGCCAACCTCCAGTCTTCCAGCACCTCACCTGTGACTATCGATGATATAAATATCTCAGCAAGAGGCCCAGCAATCACTTCTGTAGCTTCCCACAGAGTTCTCGGGTACACCTGATCAGGTCCTGGGGATTTATCCACCTTTAACCGTTTCAAGACATTCAGCACTTCCTCCTCTCTAATCTGGACATTTTGCAAGATGTCGCCATCTATTTCCCTACAGTCTATATCTTCCATATCCTTTTCCACAGTAAATACTGATGCAAAATATTCATTCAGTGTCTCCCCCATCTCCTGTAGCTCCACACAAAGGCCGCCTTGCTGATCTGTGAGGGGCCCTATTCTCTCCCTTGTTACCCTTTGTCCTTAATGTATTTGTAAAAGCTCTTCAGATTCTCCACAATTCTGTTTGCCAACGCTATCTCATGTTCCCTTTTTGCTCTCCTGATTTCCCTCTTAAGTATACTCCTTCTGCCTTTATACTCTTCTAAGGATTCACTCGATCTATCCTGTCACTACCTGACATATGCTTCCTTCTTTTTCTTAACCAATCCCTCAATTTCTTTAGTCATCCAGCATTCCCTATACCTACCAACCTTCCCTTTCACCCTGACAGGAATATACTTTCTCTGGATTCTTGTTATCTCATTTCTGAAGGCTTCCCATTTTCCAGCCGTCCCTTTACCTGCGAACATCTGCCTCCAATCAGCTTTTGAAAGTTCTTGCCTAATACTGTCAAAATTGTCCTTTCTCCAATTTAGAACTTCAACTTTTAGATCTGGTCTATCCTTTTCTGTCACGATTTAAAAACGAATAGAATTGTGGTCGCTGGCCCCAAAGTGCTCCCCCACTGATACCTCATTTCCTTATTTCCCAAGTGTAGGTCAAGTTTTGCACCTTCTCTAGTAGGTACATCCACATACTGAATCAGAAAATTGTCTTGTACGCACTTAAGAAATTCCTCTCCATCTAAACCTTTAACACTATGGCAGTCCCAGTCAATGTTTGGAAAGTTAAAATCCCCTACCATAACTCCCCTATTATTCTTACAGATAGCTGAGATCTCCTATAAGTTTGTTTCTCAATTTCCCTCTGACTATTAGGGGGGTCTATAATACAATCCCAATAAGGTGATCATCCCTTTCTTATTTCTCAGTTCCACCCAAATAACTTCCCTGGATATACTTCCAGGAATATCCTCCCTCAGCACAGCTGTAATGCAATCCCTGATCAAAAGTGCCACTCCCCCTCCTCTCTTGCCTCCCTTTCTATCCTTCCTGGAACATTAAGCTGCCAGTCCTGCCCATCTTTGAGCCATGTTTCTGTAATTGCCATGATATCCCAGTCCCATGTTCCTAACCATGCCCTGAGTTCGTCTGCCTTCCCTGTTAGGCCCCTTGCATTGTAATAAATGCATTTTAATTCATTAGTCCTACCTTGTCCCTGCCTGCCCTGACTGTTTGACTCACTTCTGTTCTCAGCTGTACCAGTCTCAGATCGATCCCGTTCCTCACTATCTCCCTGGGTCCCACCCCCCACCTTACTAGTTTAAATCCTCCCGAGCAGCTCTAGCAAATTTCCCTGCCAGTATATTAGTCCCCTTCCAACTTAGGTGCAATCTGTCCTTCTTGTACAGGTCACTTCTACCCCAAAAGAGATTCCAATGATCCAAAAATGTGAATCCTTCTCTCATACACCATCTCCTCAGCCATACATTCATCTGCTCTATCCTCCTATTCCTGCCCTCACTAGCTCGTAGCACCGGGAGTAATCCAGATATTAGCACCCTTGAGGACCTCCTTTTTAAATTTCTACCTAACTTTGTGTAATCTCCTTTCAGAATCTCAACTTTTTCCCTTCCTATGTCATTGGTTCCAATGTGGACAATGATCTCTTGCAGGTCCCTCTCCCCCGTGAGAACATTCTGCACCCTCTCTGAGACATCCTTGATCCTGGCACCAGGGAAACAACACACCATTCTGCTTTTTCTCTGCTGGCCACAGAAATGTCTGTCTATACCTTGGACTACAGAATCCCCTAACGCAATTGATCTCTTGGAAGCCGACGTATCCCTCGTTGCATTAGAGCCAGTCTCAATACCAGAAACTTGGCTGTTTGTGCTACGTTCCCCTGAGAATCCATCATCCTCCACATTTTCCAAAACAGCATACCTGTTTGAAATGGGTATTCCACAGAAGATTCCTGCCCTCGGTGCCGACCTCTCTCACCCTTCCTGGAGTTAACCCATCTATGTGACTGTATCTGAGTCTTTCCCCCCTTCCTATATGCCATCCATCTCACACTGTTGCTGTTGCAAATTCCTCATCGCTTCTATGTGTCTCTCCATTTGATCCACTTAATCCGATAAGATTTGTGTAATATGACAGATATAATCCGCAGTAACCCTTAAACTCCCTTTAAACTCCCACATCCTTCACAATCTACAGATTCAGAAAGGAACACCGTCTTATTCCTCTACAAAACACTGCCCCAGGTTAAATTAATAGCTATGGTTTATATTTTAAGTTTAATCAAGAGACTTATCTCCAAAAACATATTATCAAGAAAGAATCCACTATACTCACTACTGCAGCCTTTCTCTGGGACAGACTTAAAACAACAATTAACTTATCTGATTCTGTGCTGTGAACTTTGCCCAAACCGGTTCCTCAAAGATTAGTTGTGAATTTCACTGTTTAATTTTCCCAGATGCACTCCGATGTCCAGCGATACACTAATTCAAACAGCGAAAAGCAGAACTGTGCAGGTTCTCTCTCTCTCTCTCTCTCTCTCTCTCTCTCTCTCTTCCCCCCCCCCCCCCCCCGCACTGTCCTCACCATGTGCTTCCTTTGTCTGCTCTTCTCCCTTTTAAAACGGCTGTTGTTTTGACTTTTTTTTCCCAAAGTTCCTAAACAATGCAACAACATATAAAACAGGAATTGCTGCTCCTGGAATTGTTCAGGATGGGGGATTATTTGTTGTCATGAACATGCTCATAGTTTCAGTTTTTGCTCAATTGGTGCCGGTTCCTCATTAGATCAAGCACCCATCTCTGATTATTTTCTGAGGCCATTTCTTTGTTTTTTTTGTCCCTGTGGTTGTGGGTGCTTGGATCAATTTTCTCATCTTCTAAAACATGATGCAAGGGAAGAAAAAACTTAAAGCTATGTGAAGCTAATACTGAAGATCACAAATTATTAATATAAATTACAAAACCAGTGATATACATTAATACACACTGTTTATTATGAACTTGCAGTTTATGTGCAGTGTATAAAGCGGGAGATAGTGAGATATACATGTGCATTCAATTAATACATAGTCTTATTTGACAACCTAAAGGATTATACAGTTACAAATATAAGTACATGTTGTTCCAGTATTAACTCTAATAGTTTATTTAGCCCAACATTATCTTCTAAAACATCCTGAATTAACACAAAACTAATCTAGAGTATGGAAGTTATTTCTCCGTCCTACCTTCCAGGCCTTTACTGATAACACCAAATATTTTCCTGATAAAAGACTTAATAAACTGAATGGACTTAAGCCCTTAATGCAGCCTTGAAGGTTGAAAGTTCTTGCAGTATAGCTCAATGAAATGTGAAATGTCCAGGTGGAGTTTTTTGCCAAGTAATAAGCAGAATCACTTCTATATTAGTACCAAGGTCTACCTGGGCTGCAGAGTTGAAAATTGTGGTGCTGGAAAAACACAGCAGGCCTGGCAGCATCCGAGGAGCAGGAGAATTGACATTTCGGGTATAAACCCTTCTTCAGGCTTATGCCCGAAACATCAATTCTCCTGCTCCTCGGATGCTGCCTGGCCGGCTGTGTTTTTCCAGCACCACAATTTTTCAACTCTGGTACTCCATCTGCAGTCCTCACTTTTTCTCCTACCTGGGTTGCAGTCAAGTAGAATGATATAATATTAGGTTAATAATGAGTGCATGTGTTTATAACTAGACTTAATTATCATAAGATGACAGGAGCACAAATCGGCCTCTTGGACCATGGAATCCGCTCCACAGTTCAATGAAGTTGTAGCTGATGTGATCCTCAATTCCACTTTCCTGCTTTTTCTCATAACCTTGGATTCCCTGATGAAATGTCAATATTCCTACCACACTTTAGAAGGGAACACTGAAATTGTGAAAGGCCATGCCATAATAAAAGCTGCAATGAAAACAAAGGGAGAATAAATTGACAAATAAGTTGTGTTTCTTGGAGTGAAAAGGTACAAATTCAAAAGCTAATGCTGCTTGGATGGCGAAGGGAACCAAAGTTAAAATAAAACAGGAAAGGTGAGTTCTGACAAATGTGAAAAGCTTTCAACTAATAAGCAGGAAGATTATGGAAAGTACAGGAAGGAATTTAAAAGGTCATTATGTAAAATTGTAAAAAGATGTGTAGACCAGATTTTAAGTTTTTAAAAAAAACCTAAAATAGTTTCTCGATGTGCAAAGCATGAGCAATTAGCTTGGGACAAAAATGTCTTCATTTAGAGACAGAGGGCACAGCGAATGTTTTGTGCCTGGCTTCACAAAGGAATTGATGGTCTGGAAGGAGATGAAAGTAATGAACCAGGTAGTCTTATATTAAAAGGATAGGTGAAAGCTGCTAAATCTCTTGGATGGAATACCATTGATGATTTGAAAGAAGTGAAATTGGCACCAGTTGTCTTAAGCAAGATTATAAAGAAGAACTTTTTTAGAATTACGTCGGCTGACTCCGTCTCACCCATGTACCTTTTGGTAGGGTAGGCAATCCTTCCACACTCTGCCCTTGGGTGCAATTATTGTGGGAGTACAGAAATGAATTGATTTTAATTTTCCTATCCCACAGACCCATGATTGTGTTCCTTGAATTATTTGTGGTTTTAAGAATTAAATCTTTATTACTCTTGCTAATTTTTTTGTCACTTTTATTTATTGGAATATCAGTTTTTATTTTATGTGGTTGCAACACGATGTTTGAACTGGTCCATTGGTGAGATTTTTTTTCCTCCGTGTTCGATTTGTAAATGATACATTAGAGAGTGTGTGTACTTTTCAGGGCTTTGTTTTGGCACCCTATGAGTATGAAAGTGTGGAGAAGCTGACCTGATGGTCTCATTGTCTCTCGTTGACTTGGCTCCTTTTGATAGAGCTTAAGATGTTACTCGAGAGGGTGAAGTAATATTATGTGGGTTCTGACTTTAGCTTTTTAATTTTCTTGCTAATATTTACTTTGGGGGGTAAAATGTTATGCTACAGTTTGTTATACAGCCCTTGAAATATCTTCTAAAAATGCGGTTTGCTACATGACTTGTATTCTATCACCTTCAGGTTTGAAAGGGCATCAAATGAATACCAGGAGCAACTATGTGCCATGACTGGAGTAGACTGCTGTATTAAAGGTCTTGATAAATCCCTTCTCAAAGTATCCATTGCCAGCACTGGTAGTAACCTTGCCAGCCCGAAGCATACAGGGAATGGTGAGTGAGAGTTGGTAGACCAAATATGTGAAAAATGATACGTGATGTTCTTTATTTGAAAGAAGAATGAACTAAAGAAGGATTTGGTGTCTACTTTGTCATTATCGTGTGACTAGCTTGGGTAGCATAAACACTGCTGAAAATGTGTTGCTGGAGAAGTGCAGCAGGTCAGGCAGCATCCAAGGAGCAGGAGAATCGACGTTTCGGGCATGAGCCCTTTTCCAGCAACACATTTTCAGCTCTGATCTCCAGCATCTGCAGTCCTCACTTTCTCCTGGCATAAATATTGGCCAAATTACCAAACCTCTCAGTTGGGGATTATTGTGGAATGAACAGGATCATGGAAATACAAAATTCTTTTTCATTTTGTATAAGGGATGAAACATCAGTAGTACCTCTCTTCTGCTTTGGGTTGGTCTGACATTGCGAAAATGCCTTAAAAATGTCTTGTTTATAAGATTGGGTGATTTCAATACAGAAATGACAGCAGCATCTCATTGTTTCTATTCCACTAGTAGCTGTGTGACTTTTTTTTTCTGTGAGGTATGTGTAACTATTTCATCCTGATATTGCCAGGTCTCTAGTTTTTTCCTCACAAGCTTTACAAAACATCAACAATTTCCACTCTGCCATTTTGAGCAGTCTGATTTTTTGTTCTCCAAATGGAAGTTTGCTATATTTCATTCGGTGAGAGACTTGACATTTTCCTATATGAACAGGAAAAGTGATTTTGCTTTTTATGAAAGAAAAAACCTGTTAACAAGACCCGATAACAGCATTCTATTTTGGCACTCCTTGTACTCATGCAGCCATGGAAACGAGCTCCTCGTTCCAATCAGTTCATGCTGCCAAGAATCCCAACCTAAACTAGACACACCTGCCTTGGTCCACACGCCTCAAACATTTCTTATTCATGAACTTGTCTTTTAAACATTGTTACTGTACCCACAGCTGCCACTTCCTCTGGGACTTCATTCCATACACAAGCCACTCTTGGGGGTGTGGGTGAAGAGTTGCCCCTCGTGTCTGTCTTAAATGATTTTTCTCTCACCTTTAAAAATGTGCCCCCTAGTCTTGAACACCCCCACCTTGGGGTGAATGGCAGGTGTCGCTTCCCTATCTATACCCCTCATGGTTTTATAAACCACCTACACTCCAGTGAAGAATGGCCCAGCCTATCTCACCTCTCCTTCACCTCAAATGTATGACTCATTCGTGTTTAACTAAACTATGAAAGCAATGCATTTTACTGTGATACCACTTTGCCAGGAGGAAGCTGTTCTCAGTGAGACATAATCAGTGTTTACGAGCTGCGTTTTGGGCTGTACGTGTACAGCTTTTTAAAAAACTAATGAAAGTGTGCTGCCATTCTGGCTAGTGCTGAGCTGGTGTAAAGCTGCAACCTAAAACATTGAATAATCTACAGCTGAGTGCATTATTCAGATGGAAGCTGTGTTGTACCATTGAGCAAGTTTCATTGCCAGTTCTGTCCCTTTCAATCACCTTAATGTGGCTATTATTTTATAGAATCCCTACAGTGCAAGAAGAGGCCATTCGGCCCATTTGAGTCTGCGCTGACCCTCCAAAGAGCATCCCACCCAGGCCCAGCCCATATGTCCTAACCTCCTAACCCCACATTTACGAAGGCTCACCCACGTAACATGGACACATGGGGGCAATTTAACCTGGCCAATCCACCTAACCTGCATGTAGAATCACTGTTGTACAGCACAGAAACAGACCCTTGTCCATGCCAAGGAAGTTTCCCAAACTAAACTAGTCCTATTTGCCTGCGTTTGGCCCTTATCTTTCTAAAATGTACCTATCCGTGTCCAAATGTCCCTTAGGTATTGTAATTACACCCATCTCTACCATTTCCTCTGGCAATTCATTCCATACACACACCACTCTGGAAAAAGTTGCCCCTCAAGTCCCTTTAAAGTCTTTTCCCCCTCACTGTAAACCTATGTTCTCTAGTTTTGGACTTCTCCACCCTGGCAAAGAAACCTTTTGCCATTCACCTTATCCTTGCCCATCATGATTTTATAAACCTTTGAGGTCACCCCTCAGCCTCTGATTTTCCAGGGGGAAATGTCCCAACTGATCCAGCCTCTTCTGGATCTATAACGCAAACCTTATAGTTTTGATAATATCTGTGTGAATGTTTTATTGCACACCCTATAGCAGGGCAACCAGAATTGTATGCAGTACTCCAAATGTGGCCTTATCAGTCAAAACTGAAAGAACTGTAGATGCTGCAAATCAGGTAGTGTGTAAAGGCTTGGTATATGGGTTTGGGGGCTAGGGCATAGGAGAGTTCCGGCTCTAAAATGATTGAACTCAATATTGAGTGCAGAGGGCTGCAGGGTCCCTGAGCAGAAAATGAGGTGCTGTTCGTCCAGCTGATGCTGAGCTTCGCTGGAGCACTGTAGCAAGCCCGAGACAGAGATGTTGGCCAAGGAACAGAGTGGGGTGTTAAAGTGGCAGGCAACTGGAAGCTCAGGGTCTTTGTTTGTGGACAGAATGTAGGCGTTCTGTGAAGCGGTCACCCAGCCTGTGCTTTGTTTCCCCAGTGTAGAGGAGACCACACTGTGAGCAATGAACACAGACTAGATTGTGTGAAGTGCAGGTAAAGTGCTGCTTCACCTGGAAGGTGTGTTTAGGCCGTTTGGATACTGAGGAGGGAGGTGGTGAGTGGACAGGTGTTACACCTTCAGCGGTTGCAGGGGAAGGTGCCAAGGGGCTGTAATGGGGTGTTGCCAGTGAAGGAAGAGTGGACAGAAGAACAGTCCTAGTGGAAGTTGGACAAGGGAGGGGCAGGCTACTTCTCAGAACGTCTACATGCTGCCCACGCAAAATACCCTGAGCTTGCAGTTGTCTGCCACTTCAACCACCCCTACCCACCCAGTTCCCTGGCCAACATCTCTGTCTCAGGCTTGCTGCAGTGCTCCAGCGAAGCTCAGCATATGCTGGAACAACCCCTAGTTTCTGCTTGGAGACCTTGTAGCCTGTGGACTCAGTATCGAGTTCAATCATTTTAGGGTCTGAACTCTTCCATGACCCAGCCTCCAGCCCCATACACCAAGCCTTGTTATCAGTCTGCCATTACGCACCATCCACTGGTAGCCACTAATAGTCTCCATTAACAGCTATTCATCCTCCCAGCTGAATTGTTATCCACCCCTGTCTGTCCAACTGTCGTCTTTGTTTTTGGGCTCTATCCCCACCTACCATTTACTCCTTACTCCTCCCTCTCTCTCCCCCACCCTATCATCTGCATGTAAACCTGCACTTTCCCAGTTACCATTAGTTCTGAGGAATGGTCACTGGCCCCGAGATGTTAACGCTGATTGCTCTTCTCGGATGCTGCCAGACTTGCTGAGCTTTTCCAGTATTTTGCTATTGTTTGCGGCATTGTACAGCTGTAACACGTCATCCCAACTCCTGTACTCAGTGTTGTGACTGATGAAAACAAGTGTGCCTAATGCTGCCCTCACCACCCTGTCCACCTGTGATGCTCTTTAAAGAACTATGTACCTGCATCCCTAGGGGTCTCTGCTAACACTCTCCAGGACCATACCATTAACAGTGTAAGTCCTACCCTGGTTTGTCTCTCGCTTATCTAAAGTAAACTCCATCTGCCATTCCTTGGCTCATTTGCCCAGCTGATCAAAATCCCATTATATTCTAAGATACCCTTCTTCACTGTCACTATACTCCAAACTTACTAACCATGGCTCCTATAGTTTCATCCAAATGGTCTTGTAGACAGCAGGAGTACAAGGTGAATCATCTGACTTTGCTGTAATTTTATTTAACAAAAGCTGCAACTTTTATGTCATGATTAATGGAGCTTTGTTTTCTACAGCTGAAAGCAAGAAAACTGTCCTTACTAAACAAAGTGATACTTCTCCTGAAGTTGTGAATTATTTGGCAAATAAAGCTTGTGAATGCTATATTTCATTATCTGACTGGCCAGCTGTGGAAGAATGGCAGAATGGTATCCTGGCATTGAAGAAAAGTACCAATGGGTCCTCCATCCACCTGAAAGCTGATTTCAACTACATCAGGTCAGAAACTTCAGGCAGTAAGCTTTATTTTTCATAAAATGTGGCATGTGTTCTGGCAAAGTTCTGGGGTTGCTTAAGACGTTTTTATTCAGTCAAACCACATCTATTTTGGCGATGTGGTTTATTTTAAATTAACTTAAAATTTGTGACTTTGTTTACGTTGGCATTTTTAAGCAACCCTTCATGTATGTGTTCCAAGAACAACAACTCCAGCTTCGTGAATGGGAAATGCTGCCTGCATCCCAAAACAGCTCTCAGCATGTTGATCATTGTTTAAAGTTTTCTCATGTTTGTTCATTCCTGGGATGTGCGTGTTGCTGTTCAACAATTATTGGTGGCTCAGTGGTTAGCACTGCTGCCTCACAGCTCCAGGGTCCCAGGTTCGATTCCAGCCTCGGGCGACTGTCTGTGTGGAGTTTGTACATTTTCCCCTTGTCTGCGTGGGTTTCCTCCCACAGGTGAATTGGCCATGGTAAATTGCCCATAGTGTTAGGTGCATTAGTAAGAGGGAAATGGATCTGGGTAGGTTACTCTTCGGGTCGGTGTGGACTGGTTGGGCCGAAGGGCCTGCTTCTACACTGTAGGGAATCTAATCTTCATTTCTGTTGAGTGGTGATGGTGGGTCACCAACTTTAATTACTGTACTCGGTCTGGTGAAGGCATTCCACAGTGCTGTTACTAGCAGCCTCCTGGATCCCAGTGACTGAAGAAATTGTGATATAGGCACGCATTAGGCTGATGCCTTGCAGAGGAACTTCATCCTAAACATCTGCCTTTTTTGGTGTTGTAAGTCCAGAACTGCCTGACTAGCTACCAAGAAACTGTCGGGAAGCAGTGCATTGTATATGTAGTCAACCCATGGTATGCTTTCAAGGCAGGCATTAGTAAGTTCTGGCCACCTGAAGAAGGAGCAGTGCTTCGAAAGCTAGTACTTCCACATAAACCTTTTGGACGATAACTTTTTTTTAACTTTATAAATTGAATGTCATTTTTGTCTGCAAAATTGTAAATGGAGCAATTGGTGAGGCAGCCCAATTCTGATTTTATGACAAAGGGAAGATTATTGATGAGTCAGCCAAAGATGATGAAGAATGCAGATGAAATGAAGCAATTTGGCCCATTACGCTTGTCTGGTCTTTAGTAAAGCCAGCTGATTGATCCAATTTTCCTTTCTTTCTTTAGATCCTTCTTCAGTCATGAGATGTGGGCATTGGTGATAGGCCCAGCATTTAATACCCTCCCCGATTTCTCTGAGGAGCTGATAGTGAAGTGGGTTCAGGGAAATTCACCCAGTGGTGATGTAGGAATGATTATACTTCTAAGTCAGGAAAATGGATAACTTGGAAAAGGCTGTGCTCCCGTGCATCTTGTCCTTCTAATTGATTGAGGTTCTGAGTTTGGGAGGTACCATCTATGAGACCTTTGTGATTTTATTGTAGCACACCTTGGGGGGCCCCTGCAACCAATATTGATGTGGTCAGATAATGGTCCTTGACTGCAGTTTATTTTGGTGCAAATATATTTCAACCACTAGGAAACATTTCCTCCTCCATCCCAATTGAGTTCAGTTTTCTTTGTCGACTTGATGCAGTAAGAGTTCATGTGCTGTCTCAATGGCAACCTCTTTGTCTCTTCTATCCAGGAATTCATCTTTATTTTCTCTCTCTTGGCCCAAGGCTGTTTGGGGTTTGTAATTAAGTAGCCTTGACACCCAAACTGAGTACTGCTGAACAAGATATTGTTCAGTGCCTCCTCCATTCACTCTGCATATTATTAGGAGTAAGCCAATAGAGAGATATTTGACCGGATTGCATTTAGTCCTTATTGTCGACCTATCTGAATAAATGTGCATACTTTTGGGTCCTTACTAACGTTGTTGCTCTACTCGAACAATTTAGCGAGAGATATGGTTGGTTAGTTCCAGACTAAAGGTCATTAGCTGGGATAATATGAGCCCATACTCCTTGCTGGATTCTGTATACAGCTAGTTCTTCGTGTTATGTGGAGTGAATTGAATTGGCTGCAGATTGTTGTCACTTATGGTGGGACCCTCAAAGAAGACACAGCCAGAATTGAAGCTGTCTTAACCTCAGTTTTTAAACAACAAAAGTACCGAATGCAGAGTACTGCTGCCAGTTCAGTGTTGGCGATGACTTTGATTAGTTTCTAGGCATAAGAGTAGTCCTAGATTTCATTAAAATAAATGTGCAGCACACAGAACTTCTACTTCTACTTAGTGACTGCATTGGATCAGATCTGAGGATGAGAATAGTGACTTTGCTTTCAAATTGGCTAATTGGTGTTTTTTTTAAACTTGCAAAATTTTTAACAACGTAAGCATTAAAGGAACAGGAAATATTTTCTTTTGCACTTCTTCCTAATTAATAGTGACTGTAAGTTGTTTTCTTCCCCTGATTTCCTTGCAGTGAAAAGCATTCAGTGATAAGCGTGCTGTGGTGATTGATGCATGTGTGTAAGACCCAGAGGGGAAGCACTTTGATATTGAAATGTAAAATGAGATCTGGGAAATGAGCATTGAGAAATGAGTTGGTTGAGTGAGATAGCAGAGGCTCAGTTGGTACCTGTTGACCCATAACCCGTGACCATACTGCCTATGAGAGCAGCCTTCGAGGCGGATTCATGAAGGAAAGATAATTAGGAATAGAGCAGTGGTGTAATATTTGTTGAGATGATGGTTGATCTTAGATTAGATTACTTACAGTGTGGAAACAGGCCCTTCGGCCCAACAAGTCCACACCGACCCGCCGAAGCGCAACCCACCCATACCCCTACATTTACCCCTTACCTAACACTACGGGCAATTTAGCATGGCCAATTCACCTGACCTGCACATCTTTGGACTGTGGGAGGAAACCGGAGCACCCAGAGGAAACCCACACAGACACAGGGAGAACGTGCAAACTCCACACAGTCAGTCGCCTGAGTCGGGAATTGAACCCGGGTCTCAGGCGCTGTGAGGCAGCAGTGCTAACCACTGTGCCACCGTGCCACCCACTATCTCTTGACCATATGACCTGCCTTTGCCCTAATTCTTCATACCTTCATGAACTATACCTTAGCAATGTAAGATTTTAAATTAGTTCACTTAAAATTAAAATCAGTCGCTGTTTACAGAAGTGTTTAAATTTCCTCCAAACGTTACCATTCAGTGTGTAGAAGTATTTTCTTATCTTACTCCTGAAGAATCCGCTCCTAATTTTGTGATAATGTTCCCTGCAGATTCCTCAACCAGTGGCAGTCATTTCTTCTAGTCTACAGTGATCTCTTTCTCTTCATGCCTTGAAAGCAATAACAAAAATAGTGTTATGTGAAGTCTTTCCCCTTAATTTAACCTTGATTCCTGCAATTATTCTGGTATATTTATGCTGCACTCCCTCCAAGGCCAATGTCAGCCATTAAGGCTTTGATGTCCAGAACTACCCTTGATACTGGCAAGTGTGGTTGCACCAGCCTCTGCTTCGATGCCTTCTGGAATTCTGTATGAATAATGTTGGTAAATGCTCCCTTTCCGCTATTTTGTCACTACTACAAAGAATTGGTATAACCTTCCCACAATGCACACTGGCACTGTTTGGTTGAAAGCATTCAAGGTGACAGTCTTGCCTTTGTTATAAACTTGAATAATTTCCTGATAACAGATGTCTAGGTTAAATGCTCTTAAATCCCTGATGTTACTTTATTAACTTCTCAAACTACTCCTTCATTCACCGTAATTTGCTTTTGTATAATTTTAATGGCTTAGTGGTTCGTGATTTGTTTGTATTTATCGTTGTCACATGTACTGAGATAAAGTGAAAAGTATTTTATTATGTGCTAATCAAGCAAATCATACTGTACATAAGTTTGTCAGGGTGACAGAACAGAATATAGTGTCACAGCTACAGAGAAGATGCAGAGAAAGATGAACTCGAATATGAGAGGTGCATTCATAAGTCTAATAACAGCAGGGAAGAAGCTGTTCTTAAATCTGTTAGCATATATTTACAAATTTTTCTATTTTCTCTCTGATGGAAGACGGTAGAAGAGAGTATAACCAGGGTGGGAGGGCTCTTTGATGATGTTGACTGTTTTCCCAAGGCAGTGCGAAGTGTCAGTGGAGACAGTGGAAGGAAGGTTTTTACAATGGGCTGAGCTCGTGGAAGCTTTTCATCTGGTTTAGGATTTCTCTGTTCGGTCACTGGTTCGGAAACACTAACTCTGTTTTCTCTCCATAGAAGTTGAGAGACCCACTGAGTTTCTCCAGCAATTTCTGTTTTTGTTTCAAATGGTAAATAGGTATTAGTATTAAGCCCATGAGACACCGAAGCAAAAGCATGTGATCCAGTATATTGTTTCTGCTCTGCCATTCAATGAGATCATGATCTTCAACTCCACTTGCTCGCCTTTCCCCATAGCCCTTTGATTTCCTAACTGTTTAAAAATCTATCTGCCTTCCATGCACTTAATGACTCAGCCTCAACAGCCTCTGAGAGAAGAAATGTTTCCTCATCTTTGTCTTAAATGTGTGACCTCTGATTCTGGGATTATGCCTGCTTACCCTGTGGGAGACTCTAGGAGTAACAATCTTTCCGCATTTACCTTGTCAAGTCATGTAAGAATTTTAGTTTGAGAATTGATCTAAAAACACTAAGATGCAAGTATATTGAAGTCTTGTTATTTTGTTTCAGAGCCCTTGGAAGTTTTGAGTGTGGAGATTTCCCTGCATGTCAGGAACAGCTGGAACTGTTACCTGGGGAGGACATTAACTTCATCAATGGAGCTGTGAAAGAAAAATTAGGTATGAACGTGTACATCCCACCTGTGCCCCAGTTCAGCTGTCTTTTCCTCTATAGAATCGTTACTAATTAAATAGGAGTACCAGCAACAAATTTGCATTGTGATGATACTACGGCTTGAAGAGATGTATTTGTCCTGTTGTTTTTATTATGAAGAAAGGTTGAGACAGTACATCTCTATGACTCTGACCCGATAAGATGGTAAGCTGTCTGCTCAGAGCCAGTGGAGTAAGCAACTTGAGGCCTTGGGGTTTCTTTTTAAATTTTGAACAATAGAAGCAGCCTGAATGGATGGAGTCAAGCTCCCACCGAACCAGGCTTTTTAGAGTTAGGTTTCAGCAGTTGCTGGGGTCTTGAAGCTGAATGTGGAAGCTCTTATTCCTCTCTCTGTTACAGCTAAAACCTGGGGTTCTCTTCCTCCTACTAGAATTGAATGTGAGACAATTTCTTTTACTGAATTTACCTTTGCCAAGTGTGTTTATGGGATATTTCTGTATGGAACAGTTAATTGATAATATATCTATTATTTTGTTAAGCATTTCAATAGTTAGACTTAAGCCAATTTTTTTGTCTGTATTTTAACTGTAGTGTAAAAATAGTGTGTTTTACTTAAGATTGAGTTTGACCAATCAAATTGCATCTGGAATGCCTTACACTTTACAATAAGAAAAGGTTAGGGTTTGATCTTGTCCATACTAGTATATGCACAGACTATCTTGTTCAGTCCTTTTGCTACCATTCAGTTAAGGTCATGGTTGACATGTGCCTCAACTCCTCTTTGCTATTTTTGCCTTCCTTTCCTTCATCTAACACATTATTATCTCTGTTCCAAAAATTTCAAATATTCATCCAAAGCCTATTAATTCCATTTGATTTTCAACACCTCGAGCAGATTCCCCACTCAGACTTTTAAATTGCAAACTACACAGGAATGCAAGTTGTTTATGAATGTAGCCTCATAATTCATCTCTTTTCGCCTCTGGAGAATCAGTGCTGTACCCTTCCACAGGCAATATGTTCCTGAGATCCACTGACCAAAGCCAACCTGGCAAGACTCTGTTCAACACTCCTTCACTGTCCCTGAAGCATGTATACTGAACTGGATACTCTTTAAGATAAATATATTAACATGACTTCTAGAGTTACCTCTAGAAAATCTTTCCTTCCATTATTTACCAAATTAATAGCTGTTCTTGGATGTGCTTGAATCATTTTTTTATTAGATTCCCCACAGTGTGGAAACAGGCCCTTCGGCCCAACCAGTCCACCCAGATCCTCCGAAGAGCAACCCACCCAGACCCATTTCTCCTCTGAATGATGCTCCTAACACTACGGGCAATTTAGCTTGGCCAATTCACCCTGACCGGCACATCTTTGGACTGTGGGAGGAAACCCACGCAGACACAGGGAGAATGTGCAAACTCCACATACAGTCACCCAAGGTTGGAATCAAACCTGGGACCCTGGTGCTGTGAGGCAGCAGTGCTAACCACTGTGCCACCCGAATGTTCATCTGCATGTTCAAATGAGGATGTTTATTGATTAAGTTTAAAATAAATATTGAAAACGTATGTTTGTAGACATGAAAAAGCTACTTCCGAATGTGATGAGTCCTGACCCAAGGGAACTTCAGAAAGCCATTGAGGTTCAACTAATGAGGAGTGCTGTTTGTTTTTCTTCAACTATCGAACAAACAGAGCAAGAAAAGAAGCACCAGAACAGCACGGAGTGAGTGCATCCGATAGTGTTTGATAGTCATCTACATTTTATTTCTATTGCATTGCACTGTGAGTCAGTGAAAAATGTTCATGGTGTATTTGAAGGGCATAAGAAATAGAAGCAGGAGATGTTGCAGCCTATTGAGCCTCCTTCTGCCAATCAAGCAAATCATGGCTGGTTTTGAACTTCACTTGCTTACTCGCTTCCTGAATCCCTTGACTCCCAAAGAGACCAGGGAAAGAGAGCGTGAAGAGGTCTCACCTCCTGTTCAGTTCTAAATTATCATTCCTTCATCACGAAACTGTGCCACTGTTGTAGGTTCTCTTGTCAGGAGAAATAACTTCGGTGTCTACTGTTAGGAAAGATCCTCCAAAGAATCTTGCCAAATGGTAGTGCTTGATCCTTAATCCAACGTTCCATTCGTTCTGGCTGTTCAGTGCTAAACTTGACTGCTCCCAATTTTGTTTTTTTTTCCCCTAAATCTGTGTTTGAACACACATACATACACGCGCACACACACGCACGCTCGCTCACTCTTGAACAATTGCAGCCATGACACTGCATGTTTATTTCTGGAGAGCTCCATCTCAATTACTTGGCTGAATTTAACTGAAACTTTTATTACACCATCACATGTATTTTTAGTCTAAGAATACTTTGGTCATCTCCCTGATTAATCAGGCAGCTGTTAGCTGCTGCATGAGACTTTTGTTTCTCCTTAGGGATTCTGAAGCTAGGGCAAATAACACCATCTTTGTGTCATTTAACTGAAAAAAAAGGTTTACCAGTATTGAAATCTAATTGGGTGTCTCTAACTCGGCGCTTAGAACATTAACTTGGTGTAACTACTGTCAGTGCTTTAATGTATACAAGAAATTCAATTGTACTTTTCTACTCCCACCGTTCTCTGATTACCATCGATGCTGCTTTCTGTGCACAGGCAACAGGTACTATCACCTTTTGGTGCTTTTCCCAAACAGGATGCATTAAAAGCTGATAGCTAGAAGAAAATAAGGATTTTTCTAAAAATACTAACTATTGGAAATTGTACTTTTCAAAAGTAACGGAGTTGGTGTTGATTCAAATTTGTGATTTAGAAATACGGTCAGGTATCTGAAGCAGATGGCACGGGTTGCTGTTGGACCATTGAGACTGTCCACCTTATCAATGGCGGGGTCTCTGCCAATGCTGAGCACTCTACAGCTGTATTGTTCAACTGCACTTGAGAACACTGTGACAAACAAGCTGTCCACGGAGGTAAGTTTGTAGACAGGACTTGTTTAACATACTGTGATTACATGACATATTGCATAGAGCATTATATTGATGTTTAGTCTTGTCAGATGTTTCACTGAATAACTCCAGGCAAATTGTTATCAATATATATATCTGTTACTGTCCAAATCAATTGAATTTCACGTTTCAGTTCTTATCCATAATCCTTTATGTTGTACAATGCAAGGAAGTAAGGGATTTTTGTTCAGCATGGAGAAACTGGTCACATCTTGTTTGGTCACTGCTTCTGGAATTGTCACTCTACTTTGTCTGGTGTTGAGTTAGAACTCTGTTCAGGCTCCCCTGATGATAACTGAATTGTTTTAAAATATGCGTTAACACATAATTGGGAATGGCTGTGTAGTTTGTACCAACTTGTTGAGTTATGGAAGCCAACTGTTTTTGGTCTAGGATTGTCTTCTACCACTCTACAGTGAAGCTCTACAATCCTGTAGACAGCATGATGTCCGTCCCTGGCTTCAAGCTTTACGATACACAGTATTCCAAGCCCGTATAGCTGAAAAATTGAAAGGTAAGCAAAATATTTAATAGAAGAATAACAGCATTATAAAAGCATGCTACTTGATTGATAATTTTCTTAACTGCCCCCAAATTCCATTGACTTTACTCGTTTCCTTTGCTTTTCTGCCTTCTTGTGCTTTCCCCCAATTCTTCGTTGTCTTCCACAGCCCCCTACTCCTTCCTGCTTCTCCCCCCTTACACTGCATAATCATCAGATAGGTGAATCCCTATATTTTCCTAATGCCAGTCAAATCCAAGAGCAAATAAATAACTGAAAGGAGCTGAATTCTTAAGGATTTTTTAAAAAAGACATTCTATTGGATAATTGGGCAAGATATTGTCAAAGAATATTGAATTAGAATTAGGATCCCTAGTGTATGGAAACATGCCCTTTGGCCCAACAAGTCTGCACCAACCCTAGTATCCCATCCAGTCATTTTCCTATATTTACCCCCAACTCATGCACCTAACCTATACATCCTTAAACACTACGGGCAATTTAGCATGGCCAATTCACCCAACCCGCACATCTTTGGACTGTGGGAGGAAACCAGAGCACCTGGAGGAAACCCACAGACACGGGGAGAATGTGCAAACTCCACACAGGCAATTGCTCGAGGCTGGAATTGAATCTGGATTCCTGGTGCTGTGAGGCAGCATTGCTAACCACCGAGCCACCATGCCGTCCCTGTAATGTTTCAGATTCTACATATACATTCCTTAGGATGTTAAGGCACTGGCTGTCTGAAAGATTAAATTCATTTGTCGGGAGGAGCATGTAGTTTGGGTATTCAAAATTACTCTCAATTGATATTTTTGTTTTGTGTCCAGGATCCAGTACTTCAATTAATGGACATCTTATGGAACTTGGGCTCACAGCTGTTAAATTTGCTCGGAAGCAAGGGAATGTCCTTTTGGCCACCAAGCTCCTGGAGCAGTGTAGTAAGACTTCATTAAGTGGTGCTAACACAACTCAAGACTTAGTCCATTTGTTCAAACAAATGTCACTGCATGGCACTGTTCATGAAAAGTGGGGACCAGAGCTTGATATTGAGAAATCAAAGCTGTTGTACACTGCAGGTAACTAAAAGGGGATTTTTGCATTTTATATTTGTATTAAATCTTAATATTTTCTGTCTGCCCATCTTCATTTTGGCCTGCATTTAGTCACCTTTAAGAAAAGAGGCATAGAAATAGTCTGCTTTTAGAATCTTGCTACAGCCCAAGATAATTATTTTTAACCTCTTTCCCTTGAAATATAAATCTATTTTTCTTAAAGAATCCCAGTCATGACATGAGCTGTTTGCCTTGGCCTTAGCAAGGGCTGCTTTAAACTAGATGTTGAACTGTTTAACAAGAGTTATGGGAATAACATTTCTCTTTTAGTAGCAGCTGCCTCTGCCCTACTCAGCCAGTGCAGTGAATGCATTAGTACTTTCTGTGGCGAGGTTCTTGCTGACTTGACTCTGGTGAAATGTTTTGACTGAATGCATTATATCAGTCTAACAGGACTTTGCTGAGAAATTGTTACAAGTATCTGAAATATTTGATTCATGTCAATAGGTCATTCTACCCATGCAATGGAAATGCTGAGTTCTTGTGCCATAGCATATTGCAAATCCTCTAAAGCAGAATCGGCCGTAGCCAAGTCAATACTCACCTTGACCAAGTGGATTCAGGCAGAATGGAAGGAAATGTCAGTCCAGCTAAAGCAAGTTTTCAGAGCTCAGCAGCAGAAATCTCTTACTGGCCTGCCTACTTTGGCAAAAAGCATCCATACTTTGACTGAACTGACCCCTCCTAGCCTAATGGAGGAAGCAGCTTGCCCCAAAATGGTGGTTGAATCAACAGGTAAATGTCTTGATCTTTCATAGCAATACGCAAAAGCTTTGGATACATTTTAGCATGCTATTAAGATTGAATTCAAATTGTTCTATTTTCAGTGAATATTGGGGTTGGAGAACCTGATTTTGTTTTAGGGCAGCTGTATCATCTATCAGCAGTTCAAGCGCCCGAAATAGCCAAGTCCTGGGCAGCGTTGGCCAGTTGGGCTTACAGATGGGGCAGGAAGGTGGTTGATAATGCAAGGTAAGTGTGTGGATATTTTAGTTTCTAGATTATTCCGTTTCCCATAGGTTGGCACATGGGCCTTAAGAAACCCAGTCTGGTTAGAGGTCAGGAATAATTTACCAAAGCAGAGACATGTAATTCTGTCCCTGTTTTATTCATCTATTTTAATCTTCCTATTTTTGATATTATATAGCTCATTGCAGAGAGGCAAAGTCAATTGGAATGTGGGAGTTTCTGTGCAATATTGGCCGTGGAGCTGGAAGGTTCGAGGTTACTAGATTCATGTAACATGCCATAATTATGTACAAATTAAAAAGTGTTGATTGCAAATCGAAAACTGAAAAAACTGCAGATGCTGTAAATCAGAAACAAAAGCAGAAATTGCTGAAATAACTCAGCACGTCTGGCAGCATCTGTAAAGAGAAGTCAAAGTTAACATTTTGGGTCAACTGAGGAAGGGTCACTTGACCTGAAACGTTACCCTTGATTGCAAATCAGTTGTCTTGGCTTTAGCTAGGATATCAAAAATTGACGCTGTGCTGAGAAGATTCAGTAAAATTATAACCAGAATGTGGGACTTAAGTTACAGAAACTGGAATTGTTATCTTTAAACATAGAGAACATAAAGGGGAAATTTTCATAGAAAATCGTGCACTTGTATAGCATTTTTCAGGACACAGTGTCTCTGTAACTGATGATGTACTGTATAAAGTGCATTCACTGTTATAATCTGTGAAAAGGAGCAGCCACTTTGCGTGCACAGGTGCCACAAGCAGCAAAATGGTGACCAGATAATCTGTTAGTGTTATTGATTGAGGGATGAATATTAGCTTGTACGCTATGGATAACTTGTTGAAGTAGTGGCTATGGGATATTTTACATCCATCTGAAGAGGCAGGTGGCCTCAGTTTAGTGTCTTAATTGAAAATGGCACCTATGTGAGTGCAATGTTCTCTCATTCCTACATTAATGTTAGCCCAGAGTTTTGGTACCTAAGTCTTGGGTTGGGACTTGAACCTGGAACCTTGAGATTAATGTGACTGTGCTACCAGTTTAATTAAAGGTGAGACAAAATCATGACTTGATTGTGTAAATAGAGAAATCATTTCAGTGGTATATGAATCAGTAATGAGAAAACACAGCTCTGAATTGTAAACAAAAATCTCAAGCAAGATGGCAATTTTTTAATGCAATAACTCACTCAGGAAAGCACGAGTGCTGGGATTAGATGCAGTAAGAACTTTTAAAAGGGTATTGGATTAGTATTCAGAGGGGAAAGATCTGCAGATTTGAAGGAAGGAACTAGGAAAGGCAAGAATCAAAGCCAGCAAAGGGGTGATGGGTTGAATGGCCTACTACTGTGTGTCTATCCATGTATGATGATACTATGTTGTGTACATATGCATTTATATAATAGGAAAAGACTGATGCCCTGAGACAAGAACAGGAACACGAAGTCTGTTTTGTGGTCAAGGAGTGTTCATGCACGTGGCTTTTTTTAGATATTTTATTGATTGGAGATTGTCAATATTGTGGCCTATTTATACTAAAGAAAAATGTGTGTGGCTCTTGTAAAGCATCAGGATTTATTTTTGGGTCTGTTTTATTATAGTCAGGGTGAAGGGGTTTCACTTCTGACCAGAGAGAAGACCGATGTTCAAAATCTACTTCCAGAAAACACATCTGAAGAAGACACAGAAACTATTTATGGAATTTTGGGGCAAGCTTTGTGTCGACCAACAGGAATTCAGGTAAACGGTTAAAAACATTTCCTTTTGTTAGCGAGTTTTGAGAAGATTTATTGTTCAGATTGAGGCTCTGGATGTAAGTTTGCTCGCTGAGCTGGAGGGTTTGTTTTCAGACGTTCGTCACCATACTAGGTAACATCTTCAGTGGGCCTCCGGACAAAGCACTGCTGATTCCTGCTTTCTATTTATATGTTTGGGTTGCTTTGGGTTGGTGATGTTTCCTGTGATGTCTTTTCCTATGGTGATGTCATTTTCTGTTCTTTTCTCAGGGGGTGGTAAATGGGGTCCAAATCAGTGTGTTTGTTGATAGTGTTCCGGTTGGAATGCCGTGCTTCTAGGAATTCTCCTGCATGACTCTGTTTGGCTTGTCCTATGTTGGATGTGTTGTCCCAGTCAAAATGGTGTCCTTCCTTATCTGTATGTAAGGATACTAGTGAGAGAGGGTCATGTCGTTTTGTGGCTAGTTTTCTGCCTGATTATTCATGGCATAGCGTGCAAGAACTGTAACAAACACTACATTGGACAAACAAGCAAAAAGCTAGCCACCCAAATACATGAACGCCATATAGTCACAAAACGACATGACCCTCTCTCACTAGTATCCTTACATACAGATAAGGAAGGACACCACTTTGACTGGGAAAACACATCCATCCGAGGACAAACCAAACAGCGACATGCACGAGAATTCCTAGTAGCATGGCATTCCAACCGGAATGCTGTCAACAAACATATCAAGTTAGACCCCGTCTACCACCCCCTGAGAAAAAGAACAGGAAATGAGATATCACCAACCCAAAAAAGCCCAAACACATATTCTTCTGGAGGCTACTGAAGATGTTACCTAGCATGGTGACGAAACGTCTGAAAATGAACCTTCCAGCTCAGCAAGCAAACCCACATCCACTTCCTTTTGTGTTCAGAAACAGAAATTATTGGAAGAATTCAGCAAGTCTGGCAGCATCTGGAGAGAAATCAGAGTGAATGTTTCCAGTCAAGTCACACTCCGAACTCTCTGTAATTGTGTTGGTTATTTGTGGTTAAATGGCTTCAAATTTTTTTGTGCTGAAAGATAATTATCTAAGTTGTATAGTGAACAACTGAGTACAAACCGTTACTTGGAAAAAGTAATTTGTTTAAATTTGTATTTTCTCATATTTATAAAACAAGTAACTCTACTTCCTCCTCTTAATTTGAATTGAATCAGAGCTTAAATTTAATTTTAGCTTCATCTTTTGTAAAATTTGTTCTCAGGATGAAGACTTGGCCTTGCAGATAAATGATGATGAAGAAGATGACATGGTGGAGGTTATTTGGCGTCAGTTGATGACTAATTGCCCTTGGCTTGGTGACCAGGACGAGTGTGTCGTGGAAGGACTAATTGAAGTGTGGAGAAAAGTTGTAGATAGGATATTCAACCTTTATAAACTCTCTTGCAAGGCATACTTCACTTTCCTTAAACTGAATGCAGGTCAGGTTAGTAACCAAATTACCCATTGTGCAAATTGGTCTTACACTTTCGAGAGGAGGCAAAATGGGATACCTACTGCAATCAATTTGACAGCTTTGCTTGATCAATTTGCTTTTTAAATGAAAACCTTTTGGAGTTTTGTGCTAATGTCATGTCTTGCTAGGTTTTCATTTAAAGTCTGATTTTAAGACAGAAACTCTAGGAGGAGCTTTGTGCTCACTGGTGAAAGTCATTGTCTAGATTAATTCCATTAAATTCCACACAGTGTGGAACCAGGCCCTTCAGCCCAACGAGTCCACACCGACCTTCCAAAGAGTAACCCATCCAGACCCATTTCCCTCTGACTAATGTGCCTAACACTACGGGCAATTTAGCACGGCCAGTTCACCTGACCTACACATCTTTGGACTGTGGGAGGAAACCCACGCAGACACGGGGTGAATGTGCAAACTCCACACAGACAGTCACCTGAGGCTGAAATTGAACTTGGGACCCTGGTGCTGTGAGGCAGCAGTGCTAACCTCTGAGCCACCATGCCACCATCTACTTCTGGGATTTGCAAGAAAGGCTCAGAGGTTGGAGCTTTTATTGGAAACTGTGATTTTTAGGTTGACCCTGAAAAAAATGTAGACCTTGTTACCCTTACATATTGCTGTGGTGATTGATATGATTTCTGATATCTTGGTGACTTTTTTTTGAAACTGACAATCTAACCAAACAACATTTCCTTAGGTGAATCCTTTGGTCATCTGAGGAATGTATTTTTAGCCAGTCCAGTTATCCCTGATTCATTACTGTGCCTGGTTTGTTGTGCTCCTGAGCATCTATCATGTAATGACATTTTTGTGTAGCTTGGTATGACTAGCCCGGAAACCGTGCCATGAAGTAGCGGATCAAAGATGCTGTGGGAGATCTACAGAAATGTTTGTATCGTTCAACCTGTGTACTTGTGGAAGTAAAATCATAAAGAGGAGCCAGAATAGGCTGTTTGCCTCCATGAGCCTACTTTGCCACTCAATAGGATCTGGCTGACCTGACATTCATCTTTTCCATTATCTTCTCCTTTCCTGTGATTTCCCTTCCCTAATGATCTCTGCCCCACAGCTCTCTTGGCAAGGACTTCCAAAGCCACTCAGCCGCTCGTGAGAAGAAGTTTCTTTTCACCTCAGTCTGTAATAGGCATCCCTTTATTCTGAGACTATGGTCACAGGTCCGGCTGGACTCTCCCATGAGGGAAAATATCACCTCAGCATTGACCCATTAAAGACCCTTAAGAGTTTGATTTGTTTAAAATCTGATTGAAGATTTGTAGCTCGGGTATCCGTTGTTGTGGTTCTGCTCGCCGAGCTGGAAGTTTTTGCTGCAAACGTTTCGTTCCCTGGCTAGGGAACATCATCAGTGCGGTGGGAGCCTCGTGTGAAGCGCTGCTTTGATGTTTCTTCCGGTATTTATATTGGTTTGTTCTTGCCGCTTCCGGGTGTCAGTTTCAGCTGCAGTGATTTGTATCTGGGGTCCAGGTCGATGTGTCTGTTGATGGATGTTCTTGCCGTTTCCGGGTGTCAGTTTCAGCTGTAGTGGTTTGTATATGGTGTCCAGGTCAATGTGTCTGTTGATGGAGTTTGGGGATGAATGCCATGCTTCTAGGAATTCTCTGGCTGTTCTCTGTCTGGCTTGTCCTATGATAGTGGTGTTTTCCCAGTCAAATTCATGTTGCTGGTTGTCTGAGTGTATGGCTACTAGAGATAGCTGGTCGTGTCGTTTTGTGGCTAGCTGATGTTCGTGGATGTGGATTGTTAGCTGTCTTCCTGTTTGTCCTATATAGTGTTTTGTGCAGTCCTTGCATGGTATTTTGTAAACTACGTTAGTTTGGCTCATACTGGGTATTGGGTCCTTTGTTCTAGTGAGTTGTTGTCTGAGCGTGGATGTTGGCTTGTGTGCTGTTATGAGTCCTAAGGGTCGCAGTAGTCTGGCTGTCAGTTCTGAGACACTCCTGACGTATGGTAGAGTGGCTAGTCCTTTTGGTTGTGGCATGTCCTCGTTCCGTGGTCTATCTCTTAGGCATCTGGTGATAAAGTTGCGTGGGTATCCGTTTTTGGCGAATACCCTTGGCGAACTATACTGGCCAAGGGACTCAACTACAACCACAGGGATGCCAACACAGCAGACTTCCTAGCAGCACTAGAAAGCACACTCAGGAACAATGGACTGACAGAAGAGACACAACAAACAGTGAGACAAACGGTCGTACCCATGATGATAAGAAAACGACAAACACATAACCTCAACACCAAGGAGAGGGAAGCACTGAAAAATGACAAAAACATAATCATACTACCGGCAGATAAAGGCAGAATGACGGTCATCCTAGATAAATCTGACTACATCAGTAAAGCACAACAACTACTCGCAGACACCAACACCTACCAAATGAAGGATTCCGACCCCACACCACAACTCACCAATAGAATAATCAACACACTAAGGAATCTACAAAAAAACGGACAGATAACCAAAGCGGACCAGCAAAGAATGAAACCTGAAAGCAACAACACCCCCAGATTCTATGGACTACCCAAAGTACACAAACCAGACATCCCACTCAGACCCATAGTATCACTACCAGGGACACCAGCATACAAACTGGCCAAAGAACTACAACAAAAACTGAAACACCTAGTCAGCGGATCCAAACACTCCATACAATCAACACAGGAATTCTTGGACGTCATCAGGAAGACACACATAGACAAAGAAGAAACCATGGTATCATTCGATGTGACGGCACTGTTCACTTCAATTGACAAAACCCTAGCCAGAGAAACAATAGCCAACCTACTGGACATACATAACAGAACACAGGAGGCCAAACCTATCAACAAGGACGGCATACTTAAACTACTGGACCTGTGCCTCACCACACACTTTACATTCAACAATCAGATATACGAACAAATCAACGGAACACCCATGGGATCACCAATCTCGGGACTCATAGCAGAGGCAGTTATGCAAAGATTAGAACATACAGCCATACCACAAATCCAACCCAAACTCTGGATCAGATATGTTGATGACACCTTTGTAATCATCAAAAACACAGATATAGAAAAAACACACCAAATCATCAACGCCACACTCACAGGAATCCGATTCACACGAGAAGAGGAAAAGGATAGCCAACTCCCATTCCTAGACGTGTTAGTAGAGAGAACACCCAACGGAGAATTCACCACAAGGGTACACAGGAAACCAACACACACAGACCAAGTCTTAAACTATGAAAGTAACCACCCCAACACACACAAACGAAGCTGCATCAGGACACTATTCAAAAGAGCCACAACACACTGCAGTACACCAGAACTGCGAAAAGAGGAAGAGGAACATCTATACAAGGTATTCGCCAAAAACGGATACCCACGCAACTTTATCACCAGATGCCTAAGAGATAGACCACGGAACGAGGACATGCCACAACCAAAAGGACTAGCCACTCTACCATACGTCAGGAGTGTCTCAGAACTGACAGCCAGACTACTGCGACCCTTAGGACTCATAACAGCACACAAGCCAACATCCACGCTCAGACAACAACTCACTAGAACAAAGGACCCAATACCCAGCATGAGCCAAACTAACGTAGGTTACAAAATACCATGCAAGGACTGCACAAAACACTATATAGGACAAACAGGAAGACAGCTAACAATCCGCATCCACGAACATCAGCTAGCCACAAAACGACACGACAAGCTATCTCTAGTAGCCATACACTCAGACAACCAGCAACATGAATTTGACTGGGAAAACACCACTATCATAGGACAAGCCAGACAGAGAACAGCCAGAGAATTCCTAGAAGCATGGCATTCATCCCCAAACTCCATCAACAGACACATTGACCTGGACACCATATACAAACCACTACAGCTGAAACTGACACCCGGAAACGGCAAGAACATCCATCAACAGACACATCGACCTGGACCCCAGATACAAATCACTGCAGCTGAAACTGACACCCGGAAGCGGCAAGAACAAACCAATATAAATACCGGAAGAAACATCAAAGCAGCGCTTCACACGAGGCTCCCACCGCACTGATGATGTTCCCTAGCCAGGGAACGAAACGTTTGCAGCAAAAACTTCCAGCTCGGCGAGCAGAACCACAACAGTTTGATTTGTTTCAATGAGATTGCCTCTCGTTCTTCTAAAGTCCAGTGAGTAGAGATTGTCTATTCAACTTTGCCCATAAGACAATCCCTTCATACCAGCGATCATCATAGTGAGCCTTCTATGAACTGCTTTCAATGATTATATCTTCCCTTCAGTAAAGGGACCAAAACTGCTCTCAGTATTCCAGGTGTAGTCTCACCCGCATCTTGTAAAGTTGTTGTATGTCTTCCCTACTCTCAGGCGCTGATCCCCTAATAAGTACAGTTGCTGGAGTTCACAGTGAAGCTCTACATTCAAGGATGTTTGTCACCAATAGCTGCAGCTTTACTGAGTAGTTTCCAATATTTCTTTCATCTTGGATCCAACTGTAAGAAACTCAACGGTTAGCCACAATGTTTAAATAAGTTTACCTTATGGTTATTTCTAAATTTCATCTGTTGTAGAGTGTCTTTTTTTTTCACAGACATGCAGGTGATCAATAGCATTTGAGAAATAAGAACATGACCTTACACAAAGAACAGTACAACACAGGAGCATGTCTTTCGGCCCTCCAAGCCTGCGCTTCCACATTTTGCTCTTCCCTACTGAAACTGTCTTCACTTACAGGATCCGTATACTTCTATTCCCTTCCTGTCCATGCTGCTTTAACGCTGCTATTGTGTCTGCTTCCACCACCACCTGAGGCAATGCATTGCAGGTATACACCACCCTTAGTGTGAAAAGATTTTGCTCACACATTTGGTTTAAACTCCTTCTCCTCTTTCCTCTTCTACTACCCAAACTCCGCCTTCCTCTTCCTTTTCCCGCCACCTGTCCCTTGAATCTGTGTCCCCTAGTAATTGACCCTCCACCTTAGGAAAAAGCCTCGTACTTTCCACTCTATCTATGCCATTCACAATCTTAGGAACTTCCATTAGGTTGCCCCTCAGCTTCCTCCGTTCCAGTCAAAGCACCTTTCTTCATTGCTAAAATCCCCTGTACTAGGCAACATCCTGCTAAACCTTTCCTGTATCCTCTCCAAAGCATCTGCATCCTGTTGGGAGTGTGATGATGAAAACTGTACGTATGTATTGCTCGTACTCTGGGAGCATTTGAGTTATCAAAAGGCAAAGATAAAGAAGATTCCTGATTATTGCAGCAAGTAATTTTGAATAATTTCTCCCCAGCGCTTTTTAATGTTGTCCTTTTCAGAGAAAAAACATTGAACTTGCTTTAGGGTTTGCCTATTGGTTGGATTTTTGAGGTCTGACTATATTCCCTATAATACTGGGACCTGGATTCAGAATGGAGAAACTACCAGACAGCAACCATCCAAAAGATCTGTGACTTCCGGGATCCATGAGCAACTCTTAAATTTGTGACACCCTCTGGAAAATTGAATATTTAATTTCTGCCTTCACGAGATTTCAGCATCTCTGGCAAGAATTTACTGATCATCCCTCATTGTTCTAAAAAGGCCCATCAAGAGCACAGTAAAGAATCAACCATATTATCGTGAGTCTGGAATTTTCTCTGGACAAGAACGAGTGAGGAGAGGAGATTTGCTTTTTTGAAGGACATTAGTGAGCAAAATGAGTTTTACGACAGTCAATGATAGTTAATGTGGTCGTCATCACAATTAAGCTTTATGTTTCAGATTTATTAACTAAATTCAAATTTAACCAGTCACTGTAACGGTACTGAACTCATTTCATTCACCTGGGCATCTGGTTTACTGTTCCAGTGATGTTACCATTATGCTACCACCTCCCTTACATTATAATAACATAATGTAATTTCCTGTAGTTCTGGATACAATCCACTTTTCTGGAAAGTCACCTAGTATCACAGAGATTGATGGCAGTGGTGAGCCTTGGAATTATACTGGTGAAGGAATGTTTACACTGGGATCATTGCTGGGCAAGATACTGTAGCATTCATTTTAACAACGCTGACTTTGCAGAGTGGCTCATACTGGCTGAAAGGAAGGCTTTGGTCATTCCAGGAGATGTTGAAAGGCATCACTGTTAATTGTTGTTTTTCTCTCGAGCAGTGGGTGGCCAATGGTTTTGGTAACAGTTGCGGTTTCAATGGATGTAGAGTTCAAGTTGACTGCTTCCAGACAATTGAGGGAGCCAAAATTACCTGAAGTCCTTCAGGCAAAATATCTCTTGGAGTATTTCATGGAGTCAGACTTGATATGTAAATGCCTGTTGCTGACCTGACACCGGTAGCCAGATTTGTTTTTTTGAAAGGAAGATTTGTTAGATCAAAACCCTTGTGTCCAGGATTCACATTTTCTGAAAATCATGCAATCTGAAAGGGAAAATCATTTGTATTGATCACTTCAAAGAATTTTACAAATCATTATCAATGAATTATTGACCCGGGACTGGATGTCCACAGATAGTGGATTCGAGTTGAGGTGACTGGTGATCTGTACACAGTTGACATTTTTCCTACTGATCCACGTTTCTGTTGGAACCTGATGCTCATAAAATGAAAAAAATTGTTTTTTTTAATTGCAAAAGTTCATCTATTTATGGTAAAATGTTTTGGAGGAAAGTGTCTCAAAATACTTGAAATTAGAACAAATAACTCCAGTCTGGCAGCATCTGTGATGGTGACCCTTCTTCAGAACTGATAGTTTCTTGGAAAAGGTGATAGATATGCTGGAGACGGGGCTTTGGGTGGCGTCTGATAGAAAGGTGTGGACAGAACGGGTGGAGATGGAGGCCACAGAAAGAAACTTGGGTGACAAAAGGAGTGGTTGGTAATAAGCCAGGGATGAAGAAAAGCTGGTAATGGGGACCATGAGCAGGTGAAAATAGATTGGCTATACTGAAAGCAGCCAAGTCAAGACAGTGCCTGGAGTATGGGGGTGGCTAAAGGGCATAGGTATTCATGCTGAAAAATTATTGAATTTTTAAAATTCATTTGTGGGATGTGGGCATCGCTGGCTGGGCCAGCATTTATTGCCAGTCCTTGATTGTCTGGGAGAAGGTGGTGGTGAGCTGCCTTCCTGAACAGCTGCAGGTCCATGTGCTATGGGTTGGCTCTCAATACCATGAGGGAGGGAATTTTAAAATTTTGTCCTAGCGACAGTGAGGGAGTGGTAATATATTTCCGAGTCAGGATGGTAAGTGACTTGGAGGGAAATTTGCAGGGGGTGGTTTTCCCACTTAGCAGCTGCCCTTGGTTGTGTGTTTGGAAGGAATGTCAGTGGCGGAGGGAGTGGATGTTGTGGTTCTGATCGCTGAGCTGGGAATTTGTGTTGCAGACGTTTCGTCCCCTGTCTAGGTGACATCCTCAGTGCTTGGGAGCCTCCTGTGAAGCGCTTCTGTGATCTTTCCTCCGGTATTTATAGTGGTTTGAATCTATCGTTTCCAGTTGTCAGTTCCAGCTGTCCATTGCAGTGGCCGGTATATTGGGTCCAGGTCGATGTGCTTATTGATTTGAATCTGTGGATGAGTGCCATGCCTCTAGGAATTCCCTGGCTGTTCTCTGTTTGGCTTGTCCTATAATAGTAGTGTTGTCCCAGTCAAATTCATGTTGCTTGTCACCTGCGTGTGTGGCTACTAAGGATAGCTGGTCGTGTTGTTTCGTGGCTAGTTGGTGTCCATGGATGCGGATCGTTAGCTGTCTTCCTGTTTGTCCTATGTAGTGTTTTGTGCAGTCCTTGCATGGGATTTTGTACACTACGTTGGTTTTGCTCATGCTGGGTATCGGGTCCTTTGTCCTGGTGAGTTGTTGTCTGAGAGTAGCTGTTGGTTTGTGTGCTGTTATGAGTCCTAGTGGTCGCAGTAGTCTGGCTGTCAGTTCGGAAATGCTCTTGACGTATGGTGTTGTGGCATCTCCTCGTTCCGTTGTCTTTCCCTTAGGCATCTGTTGATGAAATTGCGCGGGTATCCGTTTTTTGTGAATACATTGTATAGGTGTTCTTCTTCCTCTTTTTGCAGTTCTGGTGCACTGCAGTGTGTTGTGGCCCTTTTGAATAGTGTCCTGATGCAACTTCGTTTGTGTGTGTTGGGGTAAACTTTGAAAACAAACGAAGCTGCATCAGGACACTACTCAAAAGGGCCACAACACACTGCAGTGCACCAGAACTGCAAAAAGAGGAAGAAGAACACCTATACAATGTATTCACAAAAAAACGGATACCCGCGCAATTTCATCAACAAATGCCTAAGGGAAAGACAATGGAACGAGGACATGCCACAACACCATACGTCAAGAGCATTTCCGAACTGACAGCCAGACTACTGCGACCACTAGGACTCATAACAGCACACAAACCAACAGCTACTCTCAGACAACAACTCACCAGGACGAAGGACCCGATACCCAGCATGAGCAAAACCAACGTAGTGTACAAAATCCCATGCAAGGACTGCACAAAACACTACATAGGACAAACAGGAAGACAGCTAACGATCCGCATCCATGAACACCAACTAGCCACGAAACAACACGACCAGCTATCCTTAGTAGCCACACACGTAGATGACAAGCAACATGAATTTGACTGGGACAACACTACTATTATAGGACAAGCCAAACAGAGAACAGCCAGGAAATTCCTAGAGGCATGGCACTCATCCACAGATTCAATCAATAAGCACATTGGCCTGGACCCAATATTCCGAACCTGCAGCAGACAGCTGGAACTGACAACCGGAAGCGGCAGATTCAGACCACTACAAATGCCGGAGGAAAGATCACAGAAGCACTTCACAGGAGGCTCCCAAGCACTGAGGATGTCACCTAGACGGGACGAAACGTCTGCAACACAAATTCCCAACTCGGTGAACAGAACCACAACAATGAGCATCCGAGCTACAAAGTTTGGAGGGAGTGGATGTTTATGGATGTAGTGCCAATCAAGCGGGAGTTGTTTTGTCCTGGATGATGTCAAGTTTCTTGTGTTGTTGGAGCTTCACCTATCCAGGCAAATGGGGAGTATTCCATCACACTCCTGACTTGTGCCTTGTGCCTTGTAGATGATGGACAGGCTTTGGGGAGTTGACATTTGCTGCAGTATTCCTAGTCTCTGACTTGCTCTTGTAGCCATTTTCTATATGTAGTGAGTTCACTTGAGTTTCTGGTCAATGGTGAAGATTGTGGGGGACTCCGTGACGGTAACACCATTGAGTTTCAAGCAACAATGGTTAAATTGTCTCATATTGGTGGTGGTCATAGTCTGTCCTTTGCAAATATTAGTTATCGATATGGAGTTCTGAATGGTCCCCAACTGAAAACAAGGTGGTGTCCTTTTGCACCAGAGCCCCTCTGGAGCATTGCAGCAGGCCTGAGAGACCAATGTTGGCCACAGAACAGGGTGGGATGTTGAAGTGGCAGGCAACAGGAAGCTAGGGGTAATTTTTACGTACAGAATGTGAGTGTTCCGCAAAGTGGTCACCCAGTCTGTGCTGCTCTCCCTAATGTAGAGAACACCACTTTGTGAGTAGCAAACATAGTAGAAAATACTAGTGATAAGAATAAGATGTGTTCACAAAAGAGAAAACAATCTTTGTGCAATTTAAAATTAATCTTTTGTGGATTAAATCTATTTGGTGAGAGCATATATATCGATTAAAAACGTGCTGCTGATTGGATATTATTGATGAACAAATATGGGTCTACTTTGCATTTGAAATTGCTCTTTGTTTAAAAAGCCATTATATCAGGGTTTTAAAGTTCCTTTGTCTATCTTCATTTCTCCTGTAGCCCCATCAACATTAAATCTTTAGAATATTTCCTACATTGAAAATTATTTTGCAAAATGTAATTTAATCTATTGGCCTGTTTAACATTTTAATCCATTCGTTTTGGAAAGTAAATTTGTAAAAGGAGTTGAATTTTTACGCTGTGTCTTGCTACATTTGCAGGTCCATGTGGATGGTGAAGATCCCAAGGTGATGCTTAATAATACCCCCACCAAGCAAAGCAATGATGATGTCATTGTGATGGCTACTCTGAGGTTGCTAAGATTATTAGTAAAACACGCTGGTGAGCTCAGAGAGGGCTTGGAGCATGGTCTAGCTACCACTCCCACAGCTCCATGGAGAGGCAAGTATCAACTGGAAATGACAAGTCGCCTCACATCACTGACGCCAAACTTTCTGTTTATAGCCTACAGTAAAGCAGATTGAAGTGAGGTCAATATTTGGGCAGCCTCGTTATAAATGGAAGTGATGCAAGAGCAAAGTGATGTCTTATCAAAGTGACAGTTTAAAGATTCCACATTGACTCTGGTTCTTGGTACTGTTCTGATTTGCTTGAAGAATTTACAGCTACGAGTTGAAGGTTATTGTAATACTGTGTGAGAGGCATCAACATACAAAAGTATTAATAAACCTGGAGAATTTGTAATTAACTAATTTTAGTGAAGGTGAATTTAGGTAGGAAGAGAAGAATTCAGGTGCTACTTAAATAGGGTGGAGGAGCAAATAAATTTGCAT
This sequence comes from Hemiscyllium ocellatum, assembly GCF_020745735.1. Lineage (NCBI taxonomy): Eukaryota > Metazoa > Chordata > Chondrichthyes > Orectolobiformes > Hemiscylliidae > Hemiscyllium > Hemiscyllium ocellatum. The sequence goes on from NC_083420.1 coordinate 2,093,460, forward strand.
AGCTCACTAGAACTATCCAATGTTATTTCGAAAAAAAGCACATTTTGAGGGACAAAAGCGCTACTTTTCTGCTCTGTTAAACCTATCTGAAACCTTGGACAGACCATAGTGTACACAGTTCTGGTTTCTGTGTTCTGAAGGAACTAGCACCTAGAGATTATTTTTGAGAAAATGTTGAATAGACTTCAAGACCTTTTTCTATAAGAAGAGAGAAGTTATGTCGGAAATTTGGCATGTCGTTAGAACGTCCATATTGCCGCCATGAAGAATAATTGCAGCCAGTATAAGTGTTATTTAGACAGGATTTTATAAATTTGTGGAGGTGCTGGTATTAGATTGGGGTGAACAAAGTTTAAAAATTGCATAACACCAGGCTATAGTCCAACAGGTTTATTTGGAAGCACAAGCTTTCAGAGTGCTGCTCCTTCAGGTAGCTGTGGAGCAGCATCATAAGACACAGAATTTATAACAAAAGATTAGTGTCATACAGCTGAAATGATATGTTGAACAAACCTAGATTGCTGTTAGTCTAATGATAATGATAAATTTGAGGGAGAGAAGAGTAGGAAGATTTGTTAATGGGGTGAAATGAACAGCCTGAAAGGAGGCTTGTATGACCAGAACCAATAATTGTGACTTGTAGGGTTTCATGAGACTGATGGTGTCTCTCAACCTTAACTAGGTGACCTCCTGAGAAGTAATGGTCTTGGAGCATGCTTCCTATAAAATATCTGTAGTGCGCTTGGAAACTCTAACATAATGGACCCAGATCCTTTCAATGTCTTTCACTACAGTTTAGATGAGTCTTGGACTGCATTTCTGCCTCAGTTTGTTATGTAGCAATCTGATTCTGTAAACGGACAGTTTATAAACCAGTAACAGGAAATTATTCTCAAGTTACTGATCCAAAGAAGGCAATGGCTGCAACTGCCTCCCCCCTAATCTATTTGCCATTTATTTGGAAAATCCCTTTGGATTCAGTGAACAAACACGTTATGCAGTAAAAACTTTAGAAACTTAAATGATTTTCTTGAGAATTTAGAAGTAATATAAAGCTTATAAGTAATTGTGTTCAAAATATATGCAGAGTTCCTCTTGAGCTGAAACATGATGAAACTTCACACAGTCATAAGGCCCTCTGAAGATTAGCAAAAAGCAGCAGGTTTCAGCAAAAGTTAATCACTGTGAGATATGATAAAATCTCCAAGTTCCTGGTTGAAGTGAATCCTAGAGGCTTCATTAAGTGCATAATTCTGTCTTGCACTCAGTTGAGGAAATGACCACTGTTGAAGTGGTATTCAATATCAAACATATCCCCATAGTTTCCATGTATCTGCAGCAAGTGAATGAACAGATGTCTTGTGCACGAAGCCTGTTTTAGCTTTAAGCAGTCACTACATTTTGTTTATTTTTTTGAAAAACATTCAATAGAATGGTAGTCCTGGAAATGAGAGAAAGTGTGCAAAATCCTATCAGAACAGGCAATGCATACCGCTTCAATAATGCTGTAGCTTTAGGCAGTCATTCAGCTTTGTGTCTGTTAGATAATAAAGCAAGAAATTATTTATTCAGTTTTCATGAGAACGGAGTACAAAATTGCTGATTTGTATTTATTTTTGTATGTTATCAAATCATATTTTTACTGATGACTTTGTTACACAATAATTGAGCTTTATATTGTCTCCATGTCTTTGCAAAGAATGTTTATATTTAGTCTGGTCTTTGTTTCAGGTATTATTCCACAGCTGTTCTCGCGTTTGAATCACCCTGAGGTTTATGTCCGCCAGAGCATATGCAATTTGCTGTGTCGAGTAGCTCAGGATTCTCCTCATCTTATCCTGTATCCTGCTATTGTTGGCTCAATATCACTCAGTGGTGAATCCCAGTCCTCTGGTAATTAACATTTCTGTTGAAAATGTGTTGCTGGTTAAAGCACAGCAGGTCAGGCAGCATCCAAGGAATAGGAAATTCGACGTTTCGGGCATAAGCTCTTCATCAGAAATTAACATTTCTGTCTAGATATTAACCTGCTGTTAGCAAGGCCACTAGTAGAATTATAACTGACTTTAATGAATACATATTTAAACAGAAATAACTTTGTTACCCTAACCGCAAAAAATGCATTGAAATCTTGTTTCTGTAAATTATTAAAGGTGGAACACTTGTAATGTCCTTCTGTTTTGCTTTACAAATATTCCAGAAATATTCCTTTTTTGCTCATTTTTCCTTCTCTCGTGGGTATGTAGAATGTCACGAGAATGGTGGAAGCCAGTTGCCTACTAACTAATAGATAAATGCCCTTTCACTTCTACACCAGTATGAAATACTTTGAGCATGAGAGACTTATCAGTGAGGGAGCACTTTGGGGCCAGGGATCATAATTCTATTATTTTTAAAATAGTTATGGAAAAGGATAGGTCTTAACTAAAAGTTAAAAGTTCTAAGTTGGACTAAGGCCAATTTTGACAGTATTAGGCAAGAATGTTCAAAAATTGATTGGACGAGGCTATCTGCAGGTAAAGGGGCAGTTGGAAAGTGGGAGGCCTTCAAAAATAAGGTGATGAGGGTCCAGCGATTGTAAATCCCTGTTAGGCTGAAGGGTAAGGCTGGGAGGTGTAGGGAATGCTGGATGATTGGAGAAATTGAAGCTTTGGTCAATAAAAAGGAGCATTTGTCGGGTGTACAGCTGGGATCCAGTGTATCCCGGGAAGTGTGTAAAGGTAGTAGGAGTATACTTGTGGGAAATCAAGAGGGCAAAAAGGGGACGTAGCTTTGACACACATGGTTAAAGAGAATCTAGAGAGATTCTACAAATACATTAAGGGCCAAAGAGCAACTATGGAGAGAATAGGGCCCCTCAAAGATCAACAAGGCCATCTTTGTGTGGACCTGCAGGAGATGGTTGAGATACTAAAGTACACCATGTTAATATTTACTCGGAGACGGATATGAAAGCTTGAAGACTTGGAGAAATAAATAGTGAAATCTTGAAAAGTGTCAATATTGCAAAGGAGGAAGATGCTGGGCATCTTAAAATGCAGAAAGGTGGATTAATCCCCAGAACCTGATCAGGTGTACTTTAGAACTTTATGGGAAGCTAGGGAAGTGATTGCCTAGTGATGGACCCCTTGCTGAGATATTTGCATTGTTGATAGCCGCAGGTGAGGTACCGGAAGACTGGAAGTTGGCTATTTAAAGGTGGTAAGGAAAAGCTAGGAGACTATAGACCAGTGAGCCTGACATCAGTTGTGGGTGGGTTGTTGAAGGGAATTTGGAGAGACAGGATTTACGTATTTGGAAAGGCAAGAACTGATTAGGGATAGTCAACATGGCTTTGTGCATGGGAAATCATGTCTCGCAAACTAACATGATTGAGTTTTTGTTTTGAAGAAGTAACAAGATTGGTGAAGGCAGAGTGGTGGATGTTGTCTGTATGGACTTCAGCAAGGTGTTCGATAAGATTCTGCATGGTAGCCTGCTTAGCAAGGTTAGATCACATGGAATCCAGGGGGATGTAGCCATTTGGATATAAAATTGGCTCGAAGGTAGGAGACAGAGGATGATGGGAGAAGGTTGTTTTTCAGACTGGAGGCTTGCGACCAGTGGAGTGCTGCAAGGATTGGTGCTTGGTTCACTGCTTTATGCCATTTATATAAATGATTTGCGTGTGATTTTAGGAGGTATAGTTAGTAAGTTTGCAGATTACTTCAAAATTAGTGGTATAGTGGACAGTGAAGGTGGGCTCTCTAAGGTTACCAAGGGATCTTGATCAGTTTGGCCAATGGGCTGATGAGTGGCAGATGGAGTTAAATTTGGGTGAATACAAGGTATTGCGTTTTGCTACCACAAATCCAGGCAGGGCTCGCAGATTTTGTGGTGGGGTCTTGGGGTTGTGTTGCCATGCAGAGAGACCTTGTGGTGTAGGTATTTAGTTTCTTGGAAGTGGAGTCACGGCTAGATAGGGTGGTGAAGAAGGCATTTGGTCTGCTTGCCAATATCAGTCAGCGAGTTGACTATAGGAGTTGGGAGGTCATGTTGTGGCTGTAGAGGTCATGAAGCCATTTTTGGAACATTGCATTCAGTTCTGATAACCCTATTACAGGAAAGATGTTCAACTTAAAAGAAAAGATTTACCAGGATCTTGGAGAGTTTGGCTAGAAGGAGAGACTGATTAGGATGGAGCTATTTTTCCTGTAGCATCAGAGGCTGAGGAGTGAACTTAGAGGTTTACAAGATCATGAGGATAGGGTAAATAGCAAAAGTCCCCCCCACCCCCCCAGGGTAGGGAGTCTAAAACTAGAGAGGGAAACTATTTAAAAGTGGCTACCTTTTCACGCAGAAGATGGTGTGTGTATGCAATGAGCTGCCAGAGGAAGTGGTGGAGGCTGGGACATTTATGGCATTTAAAAGGCATCTGGATAGCTATATGAATAGGAAGGGTTTAGAGGGATATGGACCAAATGATGGCCAATGGGTCTCTATTAATTCAGGAAATCTGATCAGCATGGACAAGTTCAACCAAAGTTTGTTTCCATGCTGTATAACTTTTTAAAAAAAAACTAGTTCCAATTGTGCCAAATGAATTTTAAGTAGTCCTTAGTATCAAATCTTGGAGCATATGCTGAGAGAGCTGCTTTTTAATGGCTAATTGAGGTTACTGTCTTATGTCAGTTCAATTTCTTTCCAATTAATCTTGCTCCTTCACATCTAAAAAAAATTTTGTCACATTTCTTCTTCAGGAGCCAAACTGTCATCTGCAATTCCTACCCTGCTGAGTAATATCCAGGCTGAAGCTCTGTCTGGGGGTGAGTGTGAAGAAAATAGTCCTCCTGGATCTCAAGACAGTATCAAAGATGAACAGAAAACTTGTTTTAATGAAGATCAAGCAATGATGCAGGACTGCTACAGCACAATAGTAGATAAACTGTCATCAGCAAATCCTACCATGGTCCTACAGGTACTGTGAATTTTGTTACTAAATTGCAGTAAGAATTATAGTTTTTTTGTTTAGACTGTTCACTTTCAGAGATTTTCTGAAAATTTTATGCTCATGTATCTTACAGTCTCATCAATGAGGGAGTCAAGGGTTATGGGAATAAAGCTGGAAAGTGGAGTTGAGGGCTATCAGATAAGCTGTGATTTCTTTTGAATGGCAGAGTAGACTGGATGGGCTGAATGGCCTGCCTCTCCTGCATCTCATGGCCATATTGCCAAAATCTGTCCAAATCGGGAACTTGGTGAACTCAGAACAAAAGTAAAGGTATAGTACTTTTTGATGGCCGCCCCCAGATATCAGGATGACAACATTCAATGGAGTTTTTAAAATGAATTCATACTAATGACTGAAGCTGGAAAGCTGAGTTACTTTATACAGAGATGTCAACTGCTGAAGCAAGTGATCCTGTCAATTGTATTCTGGAAAATGTTAGCACGTGCCACAATCTGAAAATGCCACTAGTCCAATATTGGATCTCAAATCTTTACCTACAAAAACAATATAAAGTATTCAGATGATGGAGAACAGAAGTAAAAGCAGTGCTGGAGAAACTCAGCTCTGGCAGCATCTGCAGAGAGGGAAAGACTTAACGTTATCAGTTCAATATGACTTCTCTTCAAAATTCTAGACCTGTTGAGTTTACACAGAACTTGGATTTTATTTCAAATTCTCCACCTTCCTTCCTCCAAAGTTATTTGTGAATTAGTAGAGGAGCCATAGTTGTTAGTGATTATGTAATTAGTTATGAAGCTGCATTTAATAATTTTACCTTCTTTCCCCACAAGCCTATCTCTGAAGTTGGGGGCATGACAAACTTTTGTATTATTAACTTCCACTCAACAAATTTTGAACATTAATCGCAATGCTTTTTCATAGCTCATTTATTCCCACTGAGTTGTGCTTGAAAATAAATTATTTACCTTCCTCCATCAATGCCCAAGAATTAAAATCTGGGTGCCAGCTGTTGATGGTGAGTGGGTACGAACTGAAATGCTGACATTTCGGTATTGGTTGAGTATATGGTTGCACATGTGGATTTACATTTGTTAATTCTGGCTATACTTGGTAAATGTCAAAGATCCCAAAATACTTGGTTAATATTTATACAATCTTTCAACCCTGGATCCTGTTGAAAACTGAGTCCTTTTTTATTTAAATCTGAAGTGACTTCTGCAGTTTGTGAAAATACTGACGTGTAAACTTACAGACTGAAGATTGAGTGTTCACTTAGTCCATGTTTTTGAATTTATGGTGATCTTAGGTGAGAAGGTTTAATCTATTTTACCTTCTCGATGTGCTGGTACTGCAGGTCCAGATGCTGGTTGGAGAGTTACGGAGAATTACTGTACTGTGGGATGAGCTTTGGCTTGGTGTTCTTCAACAACAACACATGCATGTGTTACGACGCATTCAGCAATTGGAGGATGAGGTGAAGAGAGTTCAAAACAACAATACTCTTCGCAAGTAAGTGTTTCAAAGCTAGATGGAACCATCACAACAATTTGAATAAATTGTTCAAAAATAAAATACCTGGTTATGGTCCAACAGGTTTACTTGGAAGCACACTAGCTTTCGGAGCAATGCTCCTTCATCAGGTGGTTGTCACAAAGTGTGCTTCCAATTAAGCCTGTTGGACTATAACCTGGTGTTGTGATTTTTAGGTTTACTTGAAATTGCAAGCTTTCAGAGCTCCGCTCCGTCCTCAGGCATGGTATGATTCCTGAGGGAGTGCTCTGAATGCTTGCAATTTCAAATAAACCTGTTGGACGACACTTGGTATCTTCTGATTTTTGACATTGCCAATGTTGGACTGTGGACATCGCCACATGATAAACAATTTGTTGCATTCAGAACACAAACCTTTTATTTTCCGGCCATTTATAGGGCTAACCATGGTGCAAATAGAATTGGAAGTGTCAAAATGTTACTGCATTCAAAGTTTGTGCAACGATTTGTAGCTCGGGTGCTCGTTGTTGTGGTTCTGTTCACCGAGCTGGGAATTTGTGTTGCAAACGTTTCGTCCCCTCATCCGCTGATTCGATCAATAAGCACATCGACCTGGACCCAATATACCGGCCACTGCAGCGGACAGCTGGAACTGACAACCGGAAGCGGCAGAGACAAACCATTGTAAATGCCGGAGGAAACATCACAGAAGCGCTTCACAGGAGGCTCCCAAGCACTGAAGATGTCACCTAGACAGGGGACGCAACGTCTGCAACACAAATTCCCAGTTCGGCGAACAGAACCACATGTTACTGCATTATTAAAGTATGGCTTTGGTCAGTTTGGTGTTCTTTGTGTCTGAGTTACATCAATAATATGTCAAACTTCTTTCCGGTGGGAATCATTTATGATAATTAATATTGAGAATATATTCCATCATTTATCATCTTTTAGTTTTGAAAACAATCTTATTTGAAGGATATATATATTCCTAATGAAGAGCTTATGCCTGAAACATAGATTCTCCCGCTCTTCGGGTACTGCCTAGCCACCTGTGCTTTTCTATCACAGCACACTCCCCTTATTGGAAGGATGTAGATTATCCTAATTTTATTTATTCATTCAAGGAGTAAGGCTGTTGCTGGCTAGGTCAGCAATTATTACTCATCCCCAATTGCCTAGAGGACAATTAAACAGCAACCACATTGCTGTGGGTCTGAAGTCACATATAGGCCAGATCAGGTAAGATGGCAGTTCCTTTCCCTAAAGGACATTAGTGAGCCAGATGGATTTTTTTTTTATTCCCCTGACAGTTGGTAGTGGAGTTGCAGGTGTCATTAGGCTCTTAATTCTAGATGTTTATTAAATTCAAATTCCACCATCTGCCATTGCAGGATTAAAACCCAGGTCCCCAGAACAAGACCTGGGTCTCCGGGTTAAGAGTCCAGTGATAGTCCTGTGAGGCCATCATAGTTTTTTGATTAGAGTTGTTTATTAACCAAAATGTGCAGCTTTATTTGCTTACATGAAAATGAAGTGCTTGGAGTTCAGAGAACATTTTTGAAAGTCCTGTTAGATAATTATATGTGACTATTCTTTTGTGTCACCTTTGCAGGTAATTCCTCTGTTAAAACTGTTTTGTTTTCAACCAAGATATTGGGCTGATTTTGGGTGAGCACTTGATGGGCTTTGCAGCATAAAAGCTCTTTTGTTTACGTAGAATCATTTCAGTCTTAACTTCTTTGATAGGGAAGAGAAAATAGCCATTATGCGGGAAAAGCACACAGCTTTGATGAAGCCAGTGGTATTTGCTCTGGAACATGTGTGCAGCATTACTTCAGCTCAGGCAGAAACTCCTCATGAAAAATGGTTTCAGGACACCTACGGAGAACCAATTAATAATGCTTTGGAAAAACTGAAGACCCCATCAAATCCTGCTAATCCTAGCAACAGTTGGTTGCCATTTAAACAGGTAAGATATTAAAAGCAGAAAGGATTGCACACGTAAGACCATGAGCAAGACTGTTTTATTCAGTTTTTAAATTGGTGGAACTTATTCTCAGGAAATGTGTGTACAATGGGATAGAATGTGCTGTCAGTGTTCTGTCTAGGTATAGTATTTTAAAGTTAGCTTCAAAGTTGTATTACTTGAGTGCTAGATAGTAATTTTCATGTCATGGAAGGACAGGCTACAGAAGTAAAGAATTAGGAAGGAGAAAGTGAGGTCTGCAGATGCTGGAGATCAGAGCTGAAAATGTGTGGCTGGAAAAGCGCAGCAGGTCAGGCAGCATCCAAGGAACAAGAGAATCGACGTTTCCTGAAGAAGGGCTTATGCCTGAAACGTCGAATCTCCTGTTCCTTGGATGCTGCCTGACCTGCTGCGCTTTTTCAGCTAAAGAATTAGGAAGCCTAGCCATTATGGGTGGATTGATGGTAGTGCATTTTATGTATTGTTGTTTAACCTATGGTTGCATCTCATTTTTAAAATCCTCATCCTTATTTCCAAGTGACTCCTGATGCCTTCCTATTTCTGTAACTTTGTCCATCTCTATAAGCCTTTTACATCTTTGTGCTTTTCCAGTTCTCGTCTCCTTGTATGTCCTTTAATATTACTTCTCCATCCAAATGTAGTGCTTCAGCTGCCTTAGCTCTGAGCTCTTGAGTTCCTTACTAAAATATTTGTGCTTTTATTCTTCATTCTTTATTTTAAGATAACCAATCGCTTTGATTCAACTATTGATTATTTGACTTTATCTCTTTAGATGGTTTCACTAAGTAACTTACAGTTAGCAACTTTGGCTGGTTTACTATGTCAAATGTAAACACAAGCGGTGGTGTGGGAAAATTGTTGGCAGGAATCCTGAGGGACAGGATTTATGTTATTTGGAAAGGCAAAGACTGATTAAGGCTAGTCAACATGGCTTTCTGAGTGGGAAATCATGTCTCTCAAACTTGATTGCATTTTTTGAAGAAGTAACAAAGAGGATTAATGAGGGCAGAGCGGTGGATGTGATCTATATCAACTTCACTAAAGCATTTGACAAGGTTCCTCATGGTAGACTGTTTAGCAAGGTTAGATTACATGGGATATAGGGATAACTGGTTGGTTGGATACAGAACTGGCTCAAAGGTAGAAGACAGAAGGTGGTGGAGGAGATTTACTTTTCAGACTGGACGCCTGTGACCAGGGTGTGCCTTAAGTTTGGTCCACTGCTGTGGATGTGATGTGGATGTGAACATCGGAGGTATAGTTAGTAAGTTTGCAGATGACACCAAAATTGGGGGTGGAGTGAACAGTGAAGAAGGTTCCCTCAGAGTATAGTGGGATCTTGATCAGAGAGGCCATAGGGCTGAGGAATAGCAGATGGAGTTTGTTTAATGGAATGAGGTGCTGTATTTTGGAAAGGCAAATCAGGGCAGGACTTATACACTTAATGGTAAAGTCCTGGGGAGTGTTGCTGATCAAAGAGACCTTTGGAGTGCAGGTTCATAGTTCCTTGAAAGCAGAGTCGCAGGTAGATAGGATAGTGAAGGAAGTGTTTGGTATGCTTTCCTTTATTGGTCAGATCATTTAGAATAGGTATTGGGAGGTCATGTTGCGGCTGTACAGGACATTAGTTAGGCCACTGTTGGAATATTGCGTTGAATTCTGTCTCCCTGCTTTGGAAGGATGTTGTGAAACTTGAAAGGGTTCAGAAAAGATTTACAAGGATGTTGCTGGACTGGAAGGTTTGAGCTATAGAGAAAGGCTGAATAGGCTGGGGCTATTTTCCCTGGAGCTTTGGAGGCTGAGTGGTGGCCTTAGGGGTTTATAAAATCGAGGATTATGGATAGGGTAAGTAGCCAAAGTCTCTTTCTCCAGGGTGGGAATCCAAAACTAGAGGGCATAGGTTTAAGACGAGAGGGGAAAGATTTAAAAGGGACCAAAGGGCAACTTTTTCATGCAAAGGGTTGTGCGTGCACAGAATGAGCTGCCAAAGGAAGTGGTGGAGGCTGGTACAATTTCAACATTTAAAAGTCATCTGGATGGGTACATGAAAAGAAAGAGTTTAGAGGGGTATAGCCAAGTGCTGGCAAATGAGCAAAGATTTATTTATGATATCTGGTCGACATGAAAGAGTTGAACTAAATTGTCTGTTTCTGTGCTGTACATCTCTGACTCTAAGCGGAAGGTGTTGTCGCTAGTATAAAGCAAGGATTTGAATTTCCTTAGTTTTTAAAGTAAATTAGAAGAAAAACCTTGAGACATGTAAAATATCAAATGTGAATGTTTTGCAGATAATGCTGAACTTACAACAGAGAGCTCAGAAGCGTACCAGCTACCTGCTGCACCTGGAGGAGATCAGTCCACGAATGGCTGCAATGTCCAATACTGAAATTGCTTTGCCAGGTGAAATCTCAGCCAGGGATGCAGTCACAATTCAGAGTGTTGGTAATACCATCACAATCCTTCCCACCAAAACCAAACCAAAGAAATTGATGTTCTTGGGCTCTGATGGAAAAAACTACCCATATCTGTTTAAAGGTAAAATGAGAATAGCTGTCCACATTTTATACTAATATTTAACTTTGATTCTTGATGTTGCTGGTCCCTATTAATTATCACTCACTGGTAGCACCCAAATGAGGGAGCAAATATAATTCACTTTTTTTGTACTATCTGATTTAACAGATCTTCTGTCCCAGTGTTACAATGCATGCATAGTTTAATTTAAGAAATGTCCAATATTTAAGCTGTTTCTGTGGTATAGAAGTTCAGAAAAGTTAATAAATTAAATATGCAGCACAGAAATAAGCCATTCAACCCATCCGATCTATATTGGGGTTTATGCTGTACACCAGTCACCCATCCTTGTCTGTCATTCTTGGGTGCGGTGCTCTATCGCTGTGGCCTCATACTAATTGACTTGCCATCAAATGTGTTTTTTTAAAAGTTTTTTCATTGGATTGGGGTACTGTTGGTAATGTCAGGATTTGTATCCATAACTGCCCTTAAAACCAAACCATTTGTGTGACTATGCAAGAGTCAGGCCACACTACTGTGGGTCTGGATTTGCGGCTGTGTCAGATTGGGTAAAGTGTACCAATTTCATTTCCTCAAGGACTGGTGATCCATGTGGGTCTTTTGTTTAAGTACAATTGATCATTAGTGATCACCATGTCTGAGATCAGCTTTTAATTCCAGGTTTTATCAATAGCAGTCCACTGAAACTGCTGGGATTTTAATGAATGTCTCCAGAGCATTAGACTAGGCTTCTGGATTAAAAGTCCAGTGACAATATCTCAATGCTAGTATTTCCCTCATCTCTGCTTTCATCTCAACTATTCCTGTATTTCTTAATTAAAAATCCATTGTTGTCAACCTCAAGTAGTTTATTGAATTTAGGGAGAAAAACAGCAAACTGTTTTCTCTTGCTGCTTAAAACACTTTAAACATATTCTCTATCTCCTCCTTCCCTGCACCTTCCCCACGCATATGCACACGCACACCCCCTCCTCCACATTTTGCTGAAATACCTTGACTCCTTTCCAATTCATGGTTTGATCAGTTTATGGAATAGTTTTAAAGCAAATTGTTTCTCAAAAATGTTACCATGCAGGAGGAGAGCATTCACATTATTCACTATTTTAAAAACATTATCTGAAGACATCACAGCCTCCAGTAAAAATGTTATGAGCAAATACTAAAAGGGCTGTTATCTTTATTAATTGTGCTCTTCAGCGTTCTCTTGTTAACTGTATTAGATTAAATGAAAACCAGGAGGATCATTGTCTTGGTTCACTTTTCAATTGTGAATGAACCGAAGTAGCTATAGGAGTGTGGCAGCTTGGTGTTAGCTCCATGATAGCGGGTTCTAATGGCTTTATAAACCAATCTGGTGAAGGAGGCAACACTCCCCTTGTCCCTTGACAACAGTAGCTTCTTTGTGAAAGATGAGAGTGGTGGCAAAATATTCTCAAAATCATTCTCACAGTAAGTGCTTTCTAGTCATCGGCTCCCACTTCTTTGACAATGTAGATCATATCACTGACTTTACAATTGGAAATTTAATTACAAATTTTATGTAGGGTCAACCTTAGTGAGGTACAGTTTAACATTATGTAGTGTGTATTCTTATGAAAATTATCTTATCAACTTTGCCAGTGTTTAATGTAAGTGACTGGGTTATTCCCCTTTCCTTCTGTTCACAGGGCTGGAAGACTTGCATCTGGATGAACGAATAATGCAGTTTTTGTCAATTGTAAATACCATGTTTATAAAAATCAATCACCAGGAGACTCCTCGCTTCCATGCCAGGCATTACTCTGTAACACCACTGGGTACAAGATCAGGGCTCATTCAGTGGGTGGATGGTGCCACTCCCCTGTTTGGACTGTACAAGCGTTGGCAACAAAGAGACGCAACTTTACAAGCACAGAAGGTATGCTGTAGCTGTTTGGTATTTTCGGATTTAAGTCTGGTTTCCAGACTGGAGAAGTGGAGATTCCTGACAATCTCAATAGTAGAAGCCTTGTTTAAAACCATAGAAGTTTACTCATCATATAAGATAACCCCATTTCTACAGCATCAAATAATATTTTTGTTTATTTCCCGTGTAAGTCTACGCTTCTTCAAACACAATCAGCTGCACACTCATTAATGGTTAGCCTTCATTATCCACTCCATTAATCCATGTTTTATTTATCAAAATCTCTTATCTGCACAAGCAGGTGATAGGGACTGTGTTTCAAAGCTGTCTGGGAGTTAAGACATGCTTACCCTTTGCATCACAGGCCAGTGACATTTCAAAATGGCAGCCTCCTGTACCAATGTGATTTTATAGTTGGTGCATAAGTTAATCCATGTCTATAGGGATTTTAAAGGCTTCAAAGGTCAACTTTTGCACTGGTATCTGCATGAACTCTTTGCAAGCTCTGTCTGATATACCATCAAACTGATTACCTGACCAACTAAATATTTTTCATTAGCAAGCTGCAACCAATGAGCATAAGGGTGATACCTGAGGATCAGTGGAAAGTGGGGTTTAGAACATGTCTAGGGTTTTGCTGGAAACCCACCCCTGATAAGAGAAAGGAGACGAATGCTTCTAATCCTTCCAGCTCCCCAGCAGTTTGACAGGAGTACGTCTTGTATTGACTAATTGATGACTCCGGTCCTGGGCTTGCTGCTGGCTAGCTGATGGTGTGGTATTCTCCTTCCATCTTTAATTACTTTTGCATTACATCATGGATGCTGTCGATTTTAGAATGTCAATATGGCCCATGCCGGTTTTTCTCATTCATGTCCTGATGTGGAGTAGTAAATATTAAAATGGCTGAGAAGGGATTGGGTTGGAGCCGGGTGATAACCTTGTTGAATTTTAACTTTGTTAAAAGCTTTTCTTGCTGAGTAGAATGGGATTCAAAATTGATTCCTTGAGTTTGTGACACCAGAGTTATGCATTTGCTTTCTCTAAAGGTTTATGTCAATGTAAAGCTTTAACTGTCGAGTTTTCCAGAGTTGAGAGTGCTGGTGCTGGAAAAGCACAGCAAATCAGGAAGTATCAGAGGAGCAGGGGAATCGATGTTTCGGGCATAAGCCATTCCTGATGAAGGGCATATGCTGGAAATGTTGATTCTTCTGCTTCTCGGATGCTGCCTGACCTGCTGTGATTCTCCAGCACCACACTCTACTCTGATCTCCAGCATCTGCAGTTCTCACTTTCTCCCTGTTCAGTTTTCCAGAATGGTTTGTTTCTTGTTTCAGAACCAGGATTCTTACCAGGCAACTCAAAACCCTGCACTGGTGCCCCGACCCAGTGAATTGTATTACAGCAAAATTGGACCAGCTTTAAAATCAGTGGGTCTTACTCTTGATGTCTCACGGCGTGATTGGCCTTTGAGTGTAATGAGTTCAGTCTTAGAAGAACTGATGGAGTCCACACCTCCGAATCTACTTGCCAAGGAGCTGTGGTGTTCATGTACCACTCCAGATGAATGGTGGAGCGTTACACAGGTATGAGAAAAGTCTTAAATTGAGTAAAAAGACAACAACTCTGAAATCTTTACCTACATCTAAGCGTTTCCTGTATGAGAAACATTTGGGCAATGATAAATAGAATGCAGCAACACTGACTGATTTAGCATTTGAATACAATTTCATGTGCAAGAAATCAATATTCTATCTATATTTGAATATTGAGTAAGTTGTTTCAATATCAGTGATCTAATAGTCTTATGCCTGACTTGCTTCATCTTCAGAGACCAGCGCATTTGGTACATTTGTGATAATTTGGTATAATTACTGAAATTAATTTATTCCCAAGTTTGCATTCAGCCATTTGGGTGTTACAAAATAAGTTTAAATTTGGGTCACTGTCATTCAGTGCAGTATTCAGTATCCTGACAGCCATACTTGGAAATATTTCCCCTTGGACTGAAAGGAACCATTTACAGTAGTTTCAAGAGTGTGAAGATGACTCTTCACTGAGGTTTGGATGTCTGAGTCTTGTTGAGATACCCTATTGTCCTATACTTGCTCCTGACTAATGCACCTAACCTACACAACCCTGAGCTCTCTGGGCAGTTTAGCATGGCCAATTCACCTAACCTGCATATCTTTGGATTGTGGGAGGAAACCCACACAGATACTGGGTGGAGTGCTGACTCCACACAGACAGTTGCCTGAGGCTGGAATTGAACCTGGGTCCCTGGCACTGTGAGGCAGCAGTGCTAACCACTGAGCCACCTTTCTGATACTTTTAATGAGATTGTTCCACTAGTTTTTGGGTAGTACAATATATCTTGTATTTTTATTTTGTGTAACAAACTTTTATATTCTTTTGTTAAAATGTACACTAACAGCATCTTGAAGGGAGGCAGTGGCATTGCGCTATTATCACTAGGTTATTAATCCGAAACTCTGATGTTCTGGGACCAGGGTTCAAATCCCACCGTGGCAGATTGCAAGTGGGGGGGGGGGGGGGTAGTTAATCCAAATACAATCTGGAATTAAGAATCTAATGACCATAAAACTATTGCCAATTGTTGGAAAAACCTACCTAGTTCACTAATGTTCTTTAGGGAAGGGAACCTGTGGTCCTTCTCTGGTCTGCCCTATGTGTGACTCCAGACCCACAGGAATGTGGTTGACTCTTAACTGCTCTCAGAGCAATTAGGGACGAATATTAAACGCTGGCCCAACCAATGATACACACATCCCATGAGTGAATTTCAAAAAAAAGTTCAGTAATTGAACTGTACGGTAAAGAGAAAGAACAATAAAACTTATGGTTTAAGGCAGGTTTCTTTCTGGGATCTGGTTTGTCCAATAACAGCTGGGGTCATTATGAAAAAGGCAAAGCAATTGGTGCCCTTGGATCGACTACAAAATTATTTAATCAAAAACAAACAATAATTTAAAATCAGTTTCTGATGAAGGGGCCTGGTCCTGAGCTCGGATTGTGCAAATGGCTTAGACCCCTACGCTTAGAAAACATTGTGTTTCAGTTAAATTGTTGTAGTAAAAGTCACCAAATTTCCCTCAGTATTTATAATCAGCAATTTCTCATCTTGTGATTTTGATGCCATTCTCTAAATTTCACAATTTGGCTGATTCTTTAAATGGATAATACTCAGTTTTCCATGATTTTCTTCTCCTGTTTATTTAGTGAGGATCAACTAGGAAGAAAGGAGCTTACAATTGTATCACACCTTTTGCACCTTCTGGCAATCTGATTTGATTTGTGATGGCTGAGAAGTAAATATTTGGCATGATACTCTGCGATCTTCCTGTGTTTTGAATAATGCCTTGGGGGTGCTTAACACATTTATGAACATGTAGATGGGCCTCAGTTTGCTGTTCCTTTTAAAAGTTTTCTTAACTGAAATTCCTCATCTTTGGGGTTGATAAAATGTGGAGTAGGAAAAGCACAGCAGGTCAGACAGCGTCAGAGGAGCAGGAGAGTCAGTGTTTTGGATCAGGGCCCTCCCTCATCCTTGGAACCATTGTCACATCTTTCTATACTCTTTCCACTGCCTCCAAATCCTCCCTAAAGTATCGTGCCCAGAACTGAACACTGTTCCAGCTGAGGCTTAACCAGTGCCTTGTATAAGTTCACCAAAACTTCCTTGCCTTGTAATAAAGGCTAGATCAGTGTGTACTTCAGTAACTGCTCTGTCAACCTGTCCTGCCACCTTTAAAAACAAATGCACATATGCACCCTTTTGAGTTATACTCTTTATATTGACTTCATGTTCTTCATGTCAGAATGAATTACTTCACATTTCTCTGCATTGAAGTTCATCTGTCACTGATCTGCCCATTCCACCAACTCATCCTTCTGATGTTCTATACTATCCTCCTTTTGTGCAGTGCTTCCACGTTTTGTTTCATCTGCACATTTTGAGATTGCGCCCTCATCTCCAAAGTTTAGATAATTCATATACGTGAGGTAAAACAAATGTTGCAACTGACTTTGGGGAACTCCAATACAAACCTTACCTGTGCTTGAAAAACTCAATCCTGACAATACAGTCAGTTATACAGTGCGGAAAAAGACCCTTTAGTCCAATTTGGCCACACCAGCCAGATATCCTAGATTAATCAAGTCCTGTTTGCCAGCATTTGGCCCATATCCCTCTGAACTCTTCCTGTTCATATACCCATCCAGATGTCTTTTAAATGTTGTAATTGTACCAGCCTCTTCCACTTCCTCAGGCAGCTCATTCCATGAATGCACCACCCTCTGTGTGAAAAGGTTGCTCCTTAGGTTTCTCTTAAATTCTTCTCTCTTCACCTTAAGCTGATATTCCTCTAGTCTTGAATTCCCCTACCTTGGGAAAAAGAACTTGTCTCTTTACCCTAACCATGCGCATCATGATTTTATAAACCTCCAGAAGGTCACCCTTCAGCCTCTGACACTCCTGGGAAAATAGCCCCAGCCTATTCAGCTTCTCCCTATCGCACAAACCATCCAAACCTGCCACATCCTTGTAAATCTTTTCTGCACCCTTTCAGGTTAATAACATCTTTCCTATAGCAGCCAATCTTGTATCCATGTTGCTACTACTATGTGCAGTAATCTAGCTCACAAGAATAATGTGCAGCGTTGTGAAATGTGTTCTGGTCCATTTTCTTCATATCAACAGCAATCCCTGAGCATCCCCTCTGTTAACCCAACAAAAAAAACCTTCAAGTTAGTTAAACATCTCTCAGGAGATCAATGCTGGTTCTTCTCAGTTAACAGGCGTTTCTCCGTGTGACTGTTCTCAAAACAATCATTTGTTTCTCGAAGGTTCACAAGTATCAAAGCTAAACTAACAAGTCAGTAATTATTGGGTTTATTCTAACACTCTTGTTCACAGAAGAGTGAAATGTTTGCAATTCTCCAATTCTTCAGCACCTCCCAAGTCTAGGGAATGTTGAAAGATTATTGTTTGGTACTCTGTAATTTCCATGCTTGATACTTTGAATATCCTGAATGAATGTCATCTGAACCCAGTCTCTTGCCAACATCTAAAGAGAGATTAAATGATCAATTACCTCCTTATCAATTTAAAGTTGGCATGATGGCTCAGTGGTTAGCTCTGCTGTCTCTCACCCAAGTTCAGTTCCACCCTTAGCCAAATATCTGTGTTGACTTTGCCCATTCCCCATGGGTTTCCTCCCACAGTCTAGGGATGTGCACATTAGGCAGACTGGCCGTGCTACGTTATTCAGTGTCTAAGGATGTGTAGGCTAGGTGGGTTGGCCGTGGGAAATGCAGGGTAACAGGAATGGGGTGTGCTATTTAGACGGTCAGTGTGGGCTCTCAATGGCCTGCTTCCATACTGTAGTGATTCCATGATTTTCTGTCTCATTCAGAAATTTTTAAAAAGTTGTCTAATTTTGTTTCACTAAAATGCTAAACTAAGGTATAGGAATTGAGTATTTGATCTTGAGCTACCTCGGGCTCAAGAATTCCCTTCCAAAAACCTCTCTGCATCTTGACTCCCCTCTCTTGTACGGTGCTTCTTTAAAACCTTCATGTCTGACCAAGCTGTATGGTTATGTGATCTAATTTTAATGTGGCTTAGTGTTGAATTTTGTCTGATAAGCCTCTTGTTGTACTAAATCCATTGTGGAAATTGAGTTTACCCTAAGAGCATAACTTTCTCATTTCTGGTGATGGAATAATGTTTTATTTGCAGTCATATGCAAGATCAACTGCAGTTATGTCTATGGTGGGCTATATAATTGGACTTGGTGACAGACACTTGGATAACGTACTCATTGACATGACAACTGGAGAAGTGGTGCACATTGACTACAATGTTTGCTTTGAAAAAGGTAAACTGAATACTGAATAATTTTCTGTAACACTTATTATTCCTTCATCTTTGGGCATAAGGGTGTGATTGTTTTGCTTTTAACTACCTTTAGGCAAAAGCCTGAGAGTTCCTGAGAAGGTTCCATTCAGAATGACTCAAAACATTGAAACAGCGCTTGGTGTGACTGGAGTCGAAGGATTGTTCAGACTTTCTTGCGAGCAGGTTAGCTGAAAATTTGGGTCCTACAGCATTGTACATGCACACATTTAATAAATTGATCTTGCCACAAAATAAACTAGGTGCAGGTGCTGTTTTTCACTTTTCTGTTGTTTGTTCCCCTTCAGGTAGTTCAGATAATGCGCCGTGGTCGAGAGACCCTCTTGACCTTGCTGGAAGCTTTTGTATACGATCCGTTGGTGGATTGGACTGCAGGTGGTGAAATTGGATTTGCTGGTGCTGTATATGGTGGAGGTGGTCAACAAGCAGAAAACAAACAAAGCAAGAGGGAGATGGAGCGAGACATTACCCGCAGCCTTTTCTCTTCCAGGGTTGCTGAAATTAAGGTACGAACAGTAAATATTCCACATCAAGTATATCTTGAGCTCAAAACGAGGAAAGTCAGCCTCTTGTAAGTGAATATTTGAATTAATAATTTTATTTTATTTCAGATGTTTTCATGATTAGACATGAGACATACTGTTCAAATGACCCAGTACTTGCACTCAGGAGGCATCCATTTGCCTGACCAGAAAAGAACAATGCAGAGACTCCATATGGCTTAGCCCTGTTAATTTGCCAGGATTTCTTATAGCTGTCAGATGTTGAGTAATGAGAAAGGCAACACATCTAGACCTGCATCTGGAGTAGGGATATACTAATCATAGAATTCGGGTAGCATGGGTTCGATTCCCATCTCTGGCAACTGTCTGTGTGGAGTTTGCGTATTCTCCCTGTGTCTGCGTGGGTTTCCTCTGGGTGTTCCAGTTTCCTCCCACAATCCAATGATGTGCAGGTCAGGTGAATTGGCTATGGAAAATTGCCCCTTGTGTTAGGTGCATTAGTCAGGGGTAAATAATAGGGAAATGAGTTACTCTTTGAAGGGTCAGTGTGGACTTGTTGGGCCAAGTGGCCTGTTTCCACACTAGGGAATCCAGTCTAATCATACTAATGAATTCAATGCAGTATTCCCAGCTTTGAAGGAAGGGCATGATTGGCAACTAAATATTCAAGGATATAGACATTTCAGACAGGATAGGGAGGGAAGTAAAAGGTGGGGGGAGGAGTTGCATTGCTGGTCAGGGATGATATCACAGCTGTACTAAAGGAGGACACTATTGGAGGGCTTGAGCAGTGGGGAATTATGGGTGGAGCTGAGAAATAAGGGTGCAGTTACTTTGTTGGGGCTGTATCACAGACCTCCCAACAGTGAGCATGAGATAGAAGAACAAATAGGTAAACACATTATAGACAGATGTAGAGGCAACAGAGTAGTGGTGTTGACAGATTTTAATTTCACCAACATTGACTGGGATACACTTAGTGTCAGAGGTCGGGATGGGGCAGAGTTTGTAAGAAGTGTCCAGGAGAGTTTTCTAGAGCAGTATGTCTATAGTCAGATGAGGGTAAAGGCCATATTGGACCTGGTACTGGGGGATGAGCCAGGCCCAGTGGTAGATGTTGCAGTGGGGGATTTCTTTGGGAACAGTGACCACAGTTCTGTAAGTTTTAGAATACTCGCAGACAAAGATGACAGTGGTCCTAAGGGAAGAGCACTAAACTGAGCCAAGGCCAATTATATCAAAATTAGGCAGGAGCTGGGAAATGTGGGTTAGACACAGCTATTTGAAGGGAAGTCCACTTTTGATATGTGGGAGGCTTTCAATGATAGTGCAGGATAGGCATATCCATTTGAAAACAAGGGATAGGAAGGTGGATGACAGGAGAAATCGTACGACTAGCCAAGAGGCAAAGGGAAGCATCCATAAGGTCCAGGCAGCTAAGAACAGAATAGGCCCTGGAGGAATATCGGGAGAGTAGGACCAATCTTAAATGAGGAAATCAAGAGGGTCAAGAGAGGTCTTGAAATAGCTTTAGAGAGCAGAATTAAGGAGAATTCCAAAGCATTTTATTCTTATAAGAAGCAAGCAGGTAACTAGAGAAAGGATAATGAAGGAAGGCGGTGTGTTGAACCTGAGAGAATGGGTGAGATTCTGAATAATTATTTGCATCAGTGTTCACTGAGGAGAGGGACATGATGAATGTTGAGATTAGAGATAGAAGTTTGATTAGTCTGGATCACATTGACATATGGGAAGACGTGTTGAGTAGGCTAGAAGTTATGGTGGACAAATCCCCAGGACTGGTTGGAATCTATCCCAGGTTGCTGAGGGAGGCTAGAGAGGAATAACTGGGGCCCTGACAGATATATTTGTGGCATCCTTAAACAGAGGTGAGGTGCTGGAGGACTGGAGGGTTGCTCACATCGCCCTGTATAAGAAGGGTAGTAGGGATATTTCGGGTAACTGCAGACCAGTGAGCCTGATGTCAGTGGTGGGAAAGTTGCTGGAAAAGATATTGAGGGATAAAATCTATCCATATTTGGAGAAGAATGGGCTTATCAGTGATGGGCAACATGGTTTTGTGGAGGAGAGAGAGTGCCTTACCAACGAGGAGTTCTTTGAGGAAGTGACCAAGTTGATAGATGAAGGAAGGGCTGTAGATGTCATATACGTGGACTTTTAATAAGGTGTTTGATAAGGTTCTCCATGGTAAACTAATAGGGAAAGAGAAGTCACATGGTGTGCAGGGTGTTCTAGCTAGGTGGATAAAGAACTGGTTGAACACCAGGAGACAGGAGTAGTTGAAGGGAATTTCTTGAAATGGAGAAAGGTGACCAGTGGTGTTCCACAGGGGTCAGTGTTGGGGCCACTGTTGTTTGTAATATACATAAATGATCTGGAAGAGGGCACTGTTGATATGATCAGTAAGTTTGCAGATGATATGAGGATTGGTGGAGTAGCAGAAAGCATAAGGGACTGTCAGAGAATTCAGGATGATATAGATAGACTGGAGAGTTGGGCAGAAAAATGGCAGATGGAATTCAATCCAGACAAATGTGAGGTAATGCGTTTTGGGAAGTCTAATTCTAGTGAATTATATAGTAAACGGAAGAACCTTGGGAAAAGTTGATGAGCAGAGAGATCTGGGAGATCAGGTCCATTGTACCCTGAAGGTTGCTGCACAGGTGTATAGAGTGGTCAAGAAGGCATATAGTATGCTTACCTTCATTGGAGGGGATATTGAATATAAGAGCTGGCAGGTCATGTTAACATTGTACATGATGGTTTGGCCGCATTTAGAATACGGTGTACAGTTCTGGTCGCCACATTACCAAAAGGATGTGGACGTTTTGGAGAGGGTGCAGAGAAGGTTTACGAGGATGTTGCCTGAGGTTGAGTAGGTTAGGATTGTTTTCATCAGAAAAAGGAGATTGAGAGGGGTACTGATTGAGGTCTATACAGTCATGAAGGGTGAAGGATTCACTAATGAGAGGTCATGCTTTCAAGGTAAGAGGTGAAAAGTTTAAGAGGGATACACACAACAACTACACACGGAGAGTGGTAGGTGCCTGGAATGTGTAGCCAGCAGAGATGGTAGAGGCAGGCTGGGTAGATTCATTTAAGATGCTTCTGGACAGATGCATGAGTCGATGGGGAGCAGAGGGATACAAATGCTTAGAAATTGGGTGACAGGTTTAGTCATTTGGTTTGGATCGGCTCAGGCTTGGAGGACCGAAGGGCCTGTTCCTGTGCTGTAAATTTTCTTTGTTCTTTAGTCTTGGTTGAGGGTCTGAACCGCAAAAAAGGGCTGTTTTTGTAATTGTGTGTGAGATGGCCTTGAGAAAGTTGGAAGGTTGTAGGGCTGATTATTCCGACCTGGCTGTTCCACAACTTCCCAATTCTGCAGTAAATGGGAAGCCAGGGAAGTTCACTCCCTAACACAGCTGGGGTGAATTAAGACTGAATTATTTGCACACCGATACTGTGGCAATTACTTGTCAGTGTACAGGATGGAAAAAAGGTAAAAGAAAATGGCAGAGACTGAACCTGGACCTTAACTGCAATACATTTCCATATCTAAATGTTTAATAGTCAACTGAAGAGCATCCGTTATTGCTGAGGTAGTTAATACAGAAGTAGGAAAAGGCTGCAAATTTGCTTTAATGCTGTCCTGTCTCAACTTTGAGGAGAGACCATGCTCCTGAAGCTAGAGACTTTTGCAATCTTGGATGCTCAAAGTCATGGATTTCAAATTGTTTAAAATTAAATTCAAAAGCGGGCAACTGCTTGAATTTATTTGTCTTTAACTGTGAACTGAGTGTTTCGTTTTCTTAATCTTTTACTTTTCCCCCTCATCCATTACATTCAGGTGACCTGGTTTAAGAACCGAGATGATATGCTGGCAGTCATTCCTAAACTTGATACAAGTCTGGAGGATTATCTCAGTCTCCAGGAGCAGTTGACAAAGGTGGAGAAACTGCAGGGTAAATTGCTAGAGGAAATCGAATTTCTGGAAGGTGCTGCTGATGTTTCTGATCATCCCGCGCTCACATTGGAGCAAAGGTACGCCTCTTTTCAAAACAATATGGATAATTACTTGGTCGGTTCTCTCAATTAAAGGATCTTTTTGATTTGATTTGATGTATTCTGAATTTTCCTGAATACAAACTGTATAAAATCTAAACTGCGTCTGCAGTGTGCACATTACATTTACATATGTTTCTGTAATGTTGCCAAATTGTTTACAACTAACATACTAAACTTTAAAACATTTTCACTGATCAGCAAATATGCTGAAAATTGGCTGAAAGATACTAAAATGATTAGAGCCACTATTAAGGATAACTCAAAGCTGCTGATAACAAGCTACATCACTCAAATCTGACTTTCTAAAATTTGCTTAATGCTTGAGTAAGCCAAATTATGTTCCAGAAATTAAAAATTATCATCTTGATAGCCTTTCTGGGTAAGAACAATAAAAAGTAAGCTCTTACTGAAACACAACTTTAGAATCCGAGGAAAATATTTCTCATGGTTTGTAATTACATGAGAAGACTATGTAAAATTGGAAAATGCTTTCTTTACTTCCAAGCTTCTCTTCAGAAAGTTTGAGCTGGTCACGTAAAAGAATCCATTCTCTAGTGCAGTAATAGTGTTCCTGCCTCTGAGTCAAGAGGACTGCCCCCTGGTGGTAATATTTCTGAACAGGTTGATCAGAACATATATATTAAAGAGGAGCTGGGTTCTTCCCCAGCGGGGGCTTGGCCTCTGGACAATCCAGGGGAAAACAATCCAGAAAGGAAAGAGGGGAATGGATGTGTGCCGTGGTTGTGGGTATGTTTGCCGAGGTGGGAAGTTGATTTGTAGTCATTTCATCTCCTGTCAGTGACATTTTCAGTGCTTTAGATCCTCCTGTGAAGCGCTGCAATACTGTCTTTTCTGGAAATTATTGGTTCTGTTTCTGCTGCTTCCAGTTGCCAGTTCCAGTTGTTCATTGTAGTTGCCGATGTATTGGGTCGAGGTCAACGTGTTTGTTGATCGTCCATGGATTGAGTGCCATGCTTCGAGGAATTCTCATGCTGTTCTCTGTTTAGCTTGTCCTATGATTGCTGTGTTGTCCCAGTCGAACTTGTGGTCCTTGTCATCTCTGTGTCTCCTCGGGACAGCTGGTCGTGACATTTAGTGGCTAGTTGGTGTTGATAGGTGTGGATTGTTAGTTGTCTGCCTGTTTGCCATATACAATGCTTCATGCAGTCTTTGCATGGAATCTTGTAAATTGCGTTAGTCTTACACATGATGGTCTTTTTGTCCTGGTGAGTGGCTGTCAGTTTATGGGCTGTCATGAACCTGAGTGGTTGGAGAAGTCTGGCTCAATTCCAAAATGTGTTTTATATAAGGTAGCGTGGCTAGTGAGTTAGGTCATGGCATATCCTCGTCATGTTGTTTGTCTATGCTGCAGATGTTTATACTAAACTATAGATTCACAATAAAATCCTTGTAAATCTGAAAGACTAATTCAACATATGGATGTCTGTGAAATACTTCAGGTATTATACTGAGTAAGTTGCTGCCCATTCTACATAGAAGGCTGCATAGCTGAGCTCAGTTTTAAAAATACACTGATGTTCAACCTGTTTTTTATGCTATAACCCAATAGGTGTCCAGTATCAGAACGGTTATGTTATTGGATTAGTAATCCAGTGTCTTGGGTCAACGATGCAGGTCCTATCATGACAGCTAGAGATTTCAAATTCAGTTTATGAAATAAATCTGGGGTAAACAGCAAGCCTCTGCAGTGGTGATTATGAAGCTACCACCTCTGGGTCATTAATTTCCTTTCCAGAAGGAAACCTTGATGCCCTTGCCTATCTGACCTAAGCATTACTTCAGCCCCACAGAAATGTGCACTTTAGGGGAAGTGACAGTCTTGTGGTATTATTGCTGTATTGTTAGTCCAGAGACCCAGGTAATTTTCTCGGGACCCAGGTTTGAATCCTGCCACAGTAGATAGTGGAGTTTAAATTCAATGAACAACCAGGAAGTAAGAGTCTTAACGATGACCATGAATCTGTTGTCAATTGTCAGTGTACCTAGTTCATTCATATCTTTTAGGGAAGGAAAATGCCATCCTTACCTGGTCTGACTCTCGGCAATGTGGTTGATTCTTAACTACTCTCAGGACAATATGGGAAGAGCAATAAGCCCTGGCCTGGCCAGCAATGGTCATTTCCTGTGAATGAATAAGCAAAATAACTAACTAAGCCACACACTTAATAATTAATGTTGTGGACTGTACATTCTCAATCAATTTATGGACAAAAACGTTGGCCTTTACACCAATAACTACATCCCATGAACAAACTGGAAACAAAAATATCCTCTGAATTATTCATTTTATTTTCTGTTGCTTGTGCAATGTGTTGGATATAAATGATTAAACCTGATGGAAATGAAGCAAAACAATTTGAAGGTAAATACTAATGTTTTGTTCTGGGACTTGGTATTCCCAGATGGGAGTTGAGGTTCCATCCAGTGGAACTTTCTTGTACCTGCAAAATTTCTGAAATAGCAAAAGGAGTCACATTATCCATATTATAACTGTTTGTTGGTCTTGTATTTAGGTATTCAGAACATACCCAGCTGCAATCTCAACAACTGGCTGTACAGGATGCTATTCAAGTGAAGTTGAATGACTTTGAACAGTGGATTGCACAATATCAGGCTGCCTTTGCAAATCTGGAAGCGACACAGCTTGCAAGTCTCCTTCAGGATATCAGCACTCCGCTGGAGCTAGGTAATGACTATTCACTAGTAAAGCTGAACCACTAGGACATACAGATTTCAAGTGTAAGCTATCTTGTATTGTCAGACTGAAGTTTAGTATCCTATAGAATGCCCAGAATTAATTCAACTAGTGTGATTTTAAACGATATCTTTCACGGGCCTTCTATTTTCATATAAGGAAAAGGGTCAATCTGAAATGTTCTTTGATCAGTTTTTGCTGAGTTTGGTGTTGATGATAAAATTAGTATTGCAGTAATCCTACCAGCAATCGTGTGGGATTTTGTATGTCATTAGCTGGTGTGTTGCATGTGTGTAAATTGGGGCACTTCAAGTTTGTTTCAATACCGATCTAAATCCGTTTCCCTGACAGTGTATGGTGTGAACAGACATTTGACTGTTATATTTAGTCAGCATTACAAGTTAGTCTTAAAGGCAAACGAGCAGATTAGGAATTGTTTTCGTATTTGTTTAAAATGTAAAGCAATGCCCTTAGTGCAGTAAAGCTTCCTTAGTGAGGAATACCTGGAAAGGGTGGGGTTGTCTGCTGAGGAAGGGTTGGTCCAACTAAGCTTTCAGCTGCTGGAATTTACAGGTTACTTAATTGAAATATTTAAGATCCTGAAGGGGCTGAGCGGGGGAATCTCTGAAGAATATTTTGTTTTGTGGGAGAATTTTGAATGCGGGATCACTTTTTCTAAATAAGTGCTCACCAATGAGAATTTTCTCCCACTCATTTGGACTCTTTCCCCAAAAAAGGTATATTTAAGATTGATGTTGATAGATTCTCGCTAAGGAAGGGAGAAATTTTATCAGGCATAGTCAGAAAAGTGGATTAATTGCACCAGCCATGACCTTAGTGAATAGCAGAGCAAGCTTAAGAGGCCAAGTGGCCTTTTGCTTTGAATTCCTATGTTAATGTACAGTGTGCTAAAGTGAATGTCTTTCTGGTTTGAACATTTTCCTTGTTTATTTTCACACAGGTGCTCCAAGCTATGTACCAGCCACGACCTTCCTGCAGAATGCAGGCCAGGCCCACCTGATCAGCCAGTGTGAACAGTTGGAAGGAGAGGTTGGCGCACTGCTGCAACAACGTCGTACTATCTTACGTGGCTGCCTGGAACAACTGCACAGCTACGCTGCTGTGGCTCTGCAGTATCCAAAGGCTGTTTTCCAGAAACATAGGATGGAACAGTGGAAAACATGGATGGAAGAACTGATTTGTGATATGACAGTGGAACACTGCCAGGAACTGTACAGAAAGTGAGTTTTATGCGAATTGTGGCCACAAGTTAATTGGAGATTGAACTGAGCTTCCTTGTAAATTCAACAATCCTGTCCAGTCAATGTGAATACAATTGGCTTTGCTGTAATAGATAATCTGGACTTAAGCGGGATCTTGATTTTGTCATCTAAGTTAATGAAGAAAGTAAGCATGGTGCCCATTTCTTTTCATTGTCTGGTGATCTCTTACATAGTATTTAAGAAGCTTAGGTGGAGACGGAGATATGTGTTTATAAAATCCTAATATTCAAGTTCATAGGCACCTGGGAGATTAGTTTAGATTCCGTACAGTATGGAAACAGGCTATTTCACCCAACAAGTCAACACCGACGCTCCAAAGAATAACACATCCAGACCCATTCCCCTACTCTATATTTACCCCTGACTAATGCACTTAACAGCATGGGCAATTTAGCATGGCCAATTCACCTGACCACATCTTTAGACTGTGGGAGGAAACCGGAGCACCCAGAGGAAACTCACACAGACACTGGGAGAATGTACAACCTCTACAGACAGTCCTCCGAGGCTGGAATCGAACCCAGGTCCCTGCTGCTGTGAGGCAGCAGTGCTAACCACAGAGCCACCGTGCCGTAGGGAGGATTTGTCATTGGAAGATGCTGAAAGGTAACAGTACCTGGCAAGCTGAACCCATGTGCAGCCACTCTGGTTTGTTCAGGATTGTGGATAAAGTTGTTCTTGAATGTGCTTGGGTGCACGCGGCATAAACGTACTTGCCAACTAGTTGCAGATGGGAACAATTGGCTCAATTACAAATCTCCAGAAGAAATAGAATTTGATTTGAAGCAAATGTAGTGTAAGCCTCTACATGTGAGCCAGTACAGTACAGTGTTATTGTAAGCAATAAAGCTCAATGGGACCACATCTTTAGTATATGCAACATTAACGTGTTTGTTTCCTAGGTATGAGATACAGTATGCCCCTCAGCAACCTCC
Organism: Hemiscyllium ocellatum; assembly: GCF_020745735.1. Lineage (NCBI taxonomy): Eukaryota > Metazoa > Chordata > Chondrichthyes > Orectolobiformes > Hemiscylliidae > Hemiscyllium > Hemiscyllium ocellatum. The sequence continues at coordinate 2,121,773 of NC_083420.1, forward strand.
AACAGTTTGCCAGTTCATAACTGCTACCGAGATGACACTCCAGCATTTTGCTGCCGATGTTAACAGTCGATTAATCAGACAGGTTGAACGTCTGAAGCAGGAATCTGTCACCCTCCCGGTTTGCGAAGAACAATTGAAGGAAATTGAGCGCTGCATAAAGGTTTTTCTTCTTGAAAATGGCGATGAGGGATCCTTGAGTCTTGCTAGTGTCATAATCTCTGCCCTTTGCACATTAACAAGGTATAGTCTGACTGTTATACTGTAGCTCTTAACTGTAACCAAGAGAAATAAAAGCTTATCTTAAGAATTGTTATTTTAAAGGAATTTAAGATGATTTTCCAGGTTGTTTTAATTGCCTTCATTCAACGCTACATTTGTCACAGTGTTGGTCTTTTTACGAGGTTACTGTGTCCTTGAGGTTTTTTTCCCAAAGAGAGGGGGTAATTGGCCAGGCTCCAACTAGGTTGAGTTTGAAAGGTTTATTGGGGCCCTAAAAGATAAAGCCTCTGGCCTAAAGCTTTCATGTCTTTAAAAACAAACTGGTATAATCAAAGAGGACAAGGAGAATGTGAGGACTGCAGATACTGGAGATCAGAGTGGAGAGTGTGTTGCTGGAAAAGCACAGATCAGGCAGCATCCAAGGAGCAGGAAAATCGATGTTCCAGGCAGAATCCCTTCATCAGGAATGAGGCTTGTGGGCTGGGGAGCTGAGAGATAAATGCTGGGGGGTGGGGAGGGGGGGGGTGGTGGTGGTGGTGATTGTTGTCGGAGCTGGGGGTAAGGTTGCTGAGAATGCAAAAAGTAGATGGTGAGGGAGAAGGTGATAGGTCGGAGTGGTGGATGGAGCTGATAGATGGGAAAGGTGATGGACGGGTCATGAGGGCGGTACTGAGCTGGAGGCTTGGGACTGGGATAAAGTGGGAGGATAGGAAATGAGGAAACCAGAGAAATCCACATTTATCCCTGTGGTTGCAGGGTCCCAGGGCAGAATATGAGGCGTTTTTCCTCCAGTTGTCGGGTGGTACAGGTTTAGCAATGGAGGCAGCCCAGGACGTGCATGTCCTTGGTGGAGTGGGAGGGGAAGTTGAAGTATTCAGCCATGGGGCAGAGAGGTTGGTTGGTGTGGCTGTCCCAGAGGTGTTTTCTGAAACTATCTACAAGTAGGCGTCCTGTCTCCCCGATGTAGAGGAGTGCACATTGGGCGCAACGGATACTGTAGATGACATTGGCATTGACTCTCCTGCTCTTCTGATGCTGCCTGATCTGTGCTTTTTCAGTAAGACTTTCTCAACTTGAATCAAAGGTGTGTGCCCTGCTAGCTACATAACTAGCCTCCGTTTAGATTAGAGTTTTTGATTCCGTTCAGCAGCAGTGTTTGAAGAAAGGCTGCTGGTTCTCTCCCTCCTGCTGACTTCGTAACCTGTAAGCTTTTTGTGTCGTATTCACTCTGTGCTAAGTGGTCTGTTTATAGGGATTGTTGCAAGTGTTTTCAGAACAGCATCGCTAAGCGGGGATAGTCTATCGGGTTTTTGGCTAGTATAGGCTATCTGGTATTCTGTTTTCTGTTCTTTGTGTTTCATTCCAGAATTTTGTAAATAAATTCTGTTTGTTTAAAACTTGGCATTCGAATCAGCTAATTTACTTTGGGAATATCCACTGTACACTTACTGAAACAAATAGCAAAGTTACAATCTGGGCTACCTGCTTAAGGATGTTTTGAGGGATCGGGCTGAGTTCGTAACATTTTAGGGGAAAAATGCTTTTAGACAAAACTAGTGAACTGTCATTGGTTTGAATATCTGATGTTTCTGACATTTTGGAAATATAACCCATTGCTGCAGATTAAAAATCCTAATTGAAGTAAAAATGGAAGGTTGGTTTGTTGTTAAGTAATTTGTGCACATAGTACATTGTTGAGGATGCGTGTGTCCATCCTTAACTCTTTCTTCAATTATGTTCCAGACGCAACCTCATGATGGAAGGAGCTGCTTCGAGTGCAGGGGAGCAACTTGTTGATCTGACTTCCAGAGATGGTGCTTGGTTTTTAGAGGAGCTGTGTAGTATGAGTGGTAATGTAACCTGTCTTGTACAACTTCTTGAGCAATGCCAGCTGGTTCCACAGGATCTTGATATTCCAAACCCAGTGGAAGCATCAGAAGCTGTGTATTTGGCCAATGGAGTATACACCTCTCTGCAGGTTAGTGCAGCTAAAGGACGTTTCTCAGGTGTCAATAATCTGCTGACTTAATTCAAATAACTTAACCCTTTGTTAATGATTGGATATGATTTTCAACAGGAACTAAACACCAACTTCAGACAGATTATCTTTCCAGAAGCTCTTAGATGCATGATGAAAGGAGAAAATACATTGCAAAACATGCTTAATGAACTGGATAATATTATTGAACAGACAACTGATGGTGTTTCTTTGCAAATGCTGATCGATTCTCTGCAGGCGTATTTGAGAAACGCTGCAATGGGAATGGAGGAGGAAACCAATGCCCATTATATTGATGTTACCAGGTAAATGAATGGTTGCTTAATGCATTCCTTATGATGCTGATGCTTTACTTTTAACAGAAGAAAATGTGAGCTATGTTTAACAGTATATCACGCTACTGTTATTTATTTTCTTCGCCAGTAGCCTGGTTCTGTTATACTTTGAGCTAAAGAACAAGCAGCTAATACATGGTCCTTTATGCTAATTATTTTGCTGCTTATTCTACTACGAGAGGTCTTGAGGCAACTATGCCACATAATTACATGTAGTTATAGTAGCAGTGACATTGGGAGTGCTTTATACAGGTTAATTTGATATTGCTAGAGATTAAATAATTTCTTGAACTGTAGTAAAAACTTGGAGAATACATGGAATGGTATTGAATTGCCACAGCTGGTGGGGGATTTGTCTTGTGGTAATGCATGTGGTGGGCATGAGGTTTCAGATACGTATTGCAGCTACAGTTTTCTGTTGGCATGAGAAGCTGAATTATCCCTGCATATAAATTGAGGTGCCTCAGTAGTACAGATGCTGAAAATTAAAAGCAAAGTGCTGGAGAAACTCAGCAGATCTAGTAGCCTCCATGGAGAGCGGAGCAAAGTTACCGTTTTGGTTCGGTTGACTCCTCTTCACAACAGAGTTAACTTTGGAAACATAAGTGAGGTTTGGGTTGGCATCTATCCTATTGCCTGTTGAGAGGATACTTCAGTCAAATTCAATGCATACTTGCTGTGCTCAAAGGTCACTGTAGAGGGCACCACATTTTCAGATTTTTTTTTAATAATTGCACCTTCTAGTCCAAAATTACACAGAAAATCATGTTCCTGAAGGCTGATACCTTCTGCCTTTCTATTGAAAAGTTATCAGAGATTTTATTTAATATCATGAGAGTTGGATATAAGTTAGCTCCTTTGACACAAGATGCAATTTTGAGCCAAGTTCATAACTTTAATGCCTGCAGTCAAAAGTATTTAGAGCAGAGCCTTTATATTTGCTATGTTTGTCCCTATAGGATGCTGCGTGCCCAGTATACTGAATTGATTCAGCCAAGAAGCGTGGATGTTTCAGTGGAACAGACACCTAAAATGTCAGCTGGGCAAATGTTACTTGTAGCTTTTGATGGGATGTTTGCTCAAGTGGAAATTGCATTTGGTTTATTAATTGAGAAGGTAATATGTTTGTGTATATTACAAATCCCCAAATTGTTGTGCTTATATTGTGTAGATGTGGCTTAGTTTTCACACACTGAAGATGTAGTTGAATTGAAACTTTTTTCTTGTACCTTCAACTGTGTGTACTCTGTGTTATCCGATTTTGTGAAAGCATTTATCAAGTTATGATATGGTATTATTGTAGACCACCTTGTTCCTGATTACAGTATTTAAAACACTATTATTTCCTTCATGTACAATGCAGGTTATTAAAGCAATAATATAAATTTAGCAACACATATTGATCTGTAACAAAAATAGTAATTGCTGGAAAAGCTCAGCAGGTCTAACAGTGTCTGTAAAGAGAAATCTGAGTTAACGTTTCTGGTCCAGTAACCTTTCCTCAGAACAGACCCTTCTGAGGAAGGGTCACTGGACCCAAGGTGTCAACTCTGATTTCTCTTTCCAGATGCTGTTAGACCTGCTGAGCTTTTCCAGCAATTACTATTTTTGTTTCTGATTTACAACATCTGCAGTTCTTTTGGTTTTTATTTGTGTTGATCTCTCATTTTCAATTGTGTAATAATTATCCCTGTAGTTGAACAAGATGGAGGTACCATTGGCATGGCGGAAGATTGACATTATCAGAGAGGCCCGCAGTACCCAGGTCAATTTCTTTGATGATGACAATCACAGACTGGTGTTGGAAGAGATCTTCTTCCTGAAACGGCTACAAACTATAAAAGAATTCTTCCGACTTTGTGGTACTTTTGCTCATACGTTATCAGGTAATACTTGAAAGTTTGTTTTAAAATAATTCATATTATATAGAAGTTTGTTATTGCTGTTGTGAAAGGATACTTTAACACATGTATAAGGATGATGTCCACTTTTGAAGTCTGAACACAAGCAGCTGTCTCCACAGTTCATGCAGACGTGTATTAAAGTTGGGTTCTGTTGTACAACATAGTTATACAAAACAAGGTTAACGTTATTTGAAGTCAGAGTCCATTCATCAGTCTAATGATGGTAGGGACAAAGCTGTTCTTGAAATGTTGGTATGTGTTCATGCTTCTGTATCTCCTGCCTGATGGAAGATGTTGAAAGAGAGCATTACCAGAGTGGGAGGAGTCTTTCTTGGGCAACAAGAAGTGTAAATGGAGGCTGTAGACAGAGGGTTGGCTTCCATGATGATGGGGGTTGTGTGCAAAACCTTCTGTACTTCCTTATGGCCCTGAGCAGAGCAGTTACCATACCATACCATACCATACCATTCTGCATCTGGACAATATGCTTCCGATGGTACATCTGTAGAAGTTGGTGAGGGTCCTTATGGGCATGCTGAATTTCAGTTCTGAAGGGTTGTCCTTTCCCTCTGAGGTTGTACTCTCTGGTCCTACTCGTGGAAACATCATCTCCACTCAGTATTCTCTAAGTTAGAATGGATCCCCCTCATCCTTCACAACTCCATTGAGTACAGACCCAGAGTTGTCACCTGTACCTCCTATAACAAGCTCTTCATACCTGGGATTGCCAAAACTGCTCTCAATATTCCAAATGGAGGAGAAAGTGAGGTCTGCAGATGCTGGAGATCAGAGCTGAAAATGTGTTGCTGGAAAAGCGCAGCAGGTCAGGCAGCATCCAAGAAACAGGAGATTCGACGTGAAGGGCTCATGCCCGAAACATCGAATTTTCTGTTCCTTGGATGCTGCCTGACCTGCTGCGCTTTTCCAGCAACACAGTTTCAGCTCAATATTACAAATGCAGACTGACAAGAGTCTTGTATTCTAATCTTCCTGAAATGAATGCTAACATTGCATTTGCCTTCCTAACTGAATGGGCAAGTTAACCTCGAGAATCCTATTTCAGGATTTTCTTAAGTCCCTTGGTGCTTCAGATTCTGAAACCTTTTCCCCATTGAGAAAATAGTTTGTACCACTATTCTTCCTACCAAAGTGCAGACCCTCACACTTTCCCACAGTAAATGCTTTCTGCCACTTCTTTGTCCACTCTCCTGGCCTGTCCAAAGTCCTCTGCAGCCTCCCCACTTCCTCAACACAACCTGTTCCTCCACCTGTCTCTGTATCATCTGCAAACATAGCAACAACAGCCTCAGTTCCTTCTTCCAATTGATGTGTACTGTAAATTGTCCCAACATAGACCCCTAAATCCGGAAAAGGACCTCTCTCTCTCTCGCGCGCGCGCTCTCTCTCGCTCTACCCTGATTTCTGTTGGTCAGCCAATCCCCTATCCATCCCCTAGCGCCGTGGGCTCTGTCTTATTTAGCAGCCTCGCGTGTGGCACCTAAAATGTTTAACAAGTGTGTTTATTTTGAGTCGCTATGAATTCTCATTTGTAATGTGCACACTGTATTTTATTCTCCAGGGGCTATTCCTCTCGATGATCCCAGTTCGTTGAATGGTCCTGTACCAATGGTTAATGTAAAATCCATGTACAGAAGTTCCTGCTTCAGTGAAGATCAAATGGCCAAGCCAATAAAAGCTTTTACAGCAGACTTTGTAAGACAGCTTTTGATCGGCCTGCCAACCCAAGCCCTTGGCTTAACTCTTTGCAGTTACATCAGTGCTCTTGGTGTGGACATTATTGCACAGGTAGAAGCCAAAGACTTTGGTGCTGAAAGTAAGGTCTCTGTGGATGACCTTTGTAAGAAAGCAGTGGAACACAATATTCAGGTTGGCAGATTTTCGCAATTAGTTATGAACAGAGCCACTGTTCTGGCCAGCTCATATGACACTGCCTGGAAAAAGCACGACCTGGTTCGCAGGTTAGAGACTAACATTGCATCATGTAAGACCAGTTTTCAGAGGGTGCAGATACAGATTGCAATGTTTCAGGTAAGCTCTTGCTTTATGTTTTTACTCTCATTCTGTTTAAAGGCAAAGCAAAGTGTATGGAATACCCTTTGTTTGAACTGTCTCCTCTCCATCTCCCTCTCCATTTAGCAGACTCCACAGACACCAGATATGAAGAGTATTCTTCTACTGCAACAGAACAACCTGACCCTCTGAAACTTCACTGTAAAAGATTCACATTCCCATTTCTGATGTTAGGCAGCTCTCAATTTATTCTTCAAACTAACTTGAAATTTGATCCAATGTGTATGGGCAGTTCCCTATAAATCATTGTAGTGGGCAAGCAGTGAGGTAGATTCTTTTGAGAGGTGTCGAGATTGGAGCTACAGTTTCTTTTTAAGATTGAACTTATTTGATATTTATGCATTTAAAAATAATTTTTAAAAACTTCACTCTTCTTGCTGTCTTCCTTACCATTATCTTTATTGTAAGATCACTGTTAAGTACTCAGCATTAGAAATTTTTCCATACAATTGAACGTCTTGCTTAAAAATGCAGACTCGTTAACAGCAATGTTCTCTGTATGTATTTTGAATTCATATTGTGTGTAATTGATCTGTGTTGACTATATTCCATTCACTCCTAACAGTGGCAGCATGAAGATATTCTTATCAATAGAACCCAGCCTATTTCCACTGTTACACCTCCACCTCGCTCAGGCATTCTATCCAATATGAAAAAGAAACTGCATGCACTTAGTCAGCTGGAGGTTTCTGTTGCTACCGTACAGGTAAATGACTAGCTTTGTGCGACATGGGCAGGAGACCTTTCTCTAGTGTGACTGGTGCTGTCGGTCAAAGCTAACAACTGGGTAAAGTAACTATTATCCCCGTATTTTGATGGTCTATCTGGGGTGGCTGGAGATATTAACTTGTATGTGCAGGCCAATAGTGAGCCTTCAGCATTGTTGGCCATTGTTGAACTTTTGTTACACACAGATTGACATAATTGCAAATCTATTTACAATTTAGAATACATAACTCAAGCACATTGTTGAAAATCTGGTCTTTATAAATGCCATGAATTTGACACACCCAAAATCACAGTGGATTACAAAGCTGATGTCATTGGAATGCAAAAGACATCTTTTACAATGACATGGGGATTTTGTCACTTCAAGATAGAATTTCTCAAGTGAATGGCCATGGGTCAAAGCTTGCCAGGCCAGATGATGTTATCCAGGACTAGAGAATTGCGCTGTTGCCTCAATTATAGAAATTTAAATACATTTGTGTTCTTTTACTTTAAACTTTAATGATGAAATATTTGCCATTTATGTCTTTTTTTTGGTGCCTAGAAATGTGTTCATATAAAAAAAACTTAAAGTTTATCACCTAATCATTTTATTTAACAAATTTTGAATCCCACAGGAAAAGCTGGCAACTTTAGAAGCTAGTATTGAGCAGCGTTTGAAATGGGCTGGAGGAGCGAATCCTGCTTTGGCTCCTATTCTACAAGATTTTGAGGCCACTATCACTGAAAGGAGGAATATGGTCATGAAGGAAAGTCAACGAGCAAACCAAGTATGTGTAGCATTGTTCTTTATGAAAGCTAAAACCACATTTTCACTGATGTTGAGTGATTTCCATCAGCAATGCTGCTTAGATGTTCCCTATACTATAAGGAGCCATGTTTCTCAGATGTTGTTTTCTTTCCCCACTTTCAGCTCCATGTGTCTCTTGACAGATCTTCAGAAAAATTCAAAGCTAATATTTGTTTGAGCGATTTATTATCCATCCCTAATTGTTCTCAAAAAGGTGCTGGTGAAGCAGCACCTTGGGTCACTGCGGTCCAGGCAGTGTAAGTGCACCCACAGAGCTCTTTTGGGACATAATTCCAGGATGTTGACCTAATGACACTGATTGAACAGAGATATAGTTCCAATTCCAGATGGCTTTGGCTGGAAGCGGAGCGTCTTGTGCATGTGCTATCTTTGTCCTTTTAGGTGGTAGAATTTAATAGTTTGGAAGGTGCTGTTGAGGGAGTCCTGATGAGTTGCTGCATAGCATCTGGTAGTTACTACACACAGCTGTCACTGTGTGGCAGAGTGAATCAATGGTGAAGGTGTTAAATGGGGTGCTAATTAAGTGTGCTCATTCAGTGTTGGAACTGCACCCATCCAGACTGCATCACATTCCTGTCTTGTGCCTTGCTGGATGGGCTTTAGGGAGTCGGGAGGTAAGTTACTCACGGTAGGATTCCTAGCCCCTGACCTGTTTTTGTAGCCACAGTATTTATGTGGCTGGTAAAGTTCAATTTCTGGTCAGTTGTAACCTCCGAGAGGACTTCAGTGGAAGATGGTTAAATGTGCTCTCTCTGCCAATATCCAGCACTTGTGTGGCTTGAATGTTACTTGCCATTTAACAACCCGAGCCTGTGATGTAGCTTCCCAAAAGTGAACTTTTGTTTAAAAGAAGTTAATGCTTAAAAGAATCAAGGATTTTTTCTTCAGCATTGTTAACAATGTTTTCCATTTCTTCAGGTAACTTTCCTCTGTAGCACAATACTTCACTTTGAAAGTTTGCGAACCAGGACCCCAGAAGCCTTGAGTTTGGATGCAGCGTTATTTGACTTAATTAAACGGTGCCAACAGATGTGTTCGTTTGCATCACAATTTAGCAGTTCAGTCTCTGATCTTGAACTCCGCCTGCTTAAGCGCTTGGTGAGTTGAAAATAATTTTTTGTTCCAGTAACCCTGTAGTATATAACTGTGCATCTTGGCAAATGGTCAACTTTACTGAATAAAGCTTGTTGAAAGGTGGTCATGTACAGAGCCCCGTTAAGGAAAGCCACTCGCCTGGAAACTTTCTGAAGCTGCTGGTTGGTTATATTCATGAGTCTTGACAATCTTAGATGCTTTTGAGGCACATACATTAGAATTCAGATGATGATTTATGCTGTTAATATGAAATATTTAATCATGCAGCTCTCAAATGTCACAGCTTATCATAAAATTATTTTAAAGAATTTGTTGTAACTTGAGTTATTTGACATGATACATCTCTTTGCTTTATTTTTTGACTTCCCTCTGTTTCCCAACGATCGGAATGACTTTTCCATTCCGCTACCCACCAATATTTGACAGAGAGCAAGAGTTCCTGATCTGCCATTTTTCAACTAATTGTTACCATATCTTGAACAGCACATGAAGCGTAACCAGATGATCCTTTGTTTTCTCTTACCTCACCTCTACTTACTGCTTATTAGCACGATTGAGAATTTGTGTGGCTGCTTTGTGACCAAAGCAAAAATGAGGACTGCAGATACTCTGGATCAGAGTCTAGATTAGAGTGGTGCTGGAAGAGCACAGCAGGTCAGGCAGCATCCGAGGAGCAGGAAAATCGACGTTTCGGGCAAAAGCCCTTCATCAGGAATGAAAGCAGGGAGCCTCCGGGGTGGAGAGATAAATGGGAGGGGGAGGGGGAGGGGGCTGGGGCTGGGGCTGGGGGGAAGGTAGCCAAGAGTACAATAGGTGGATGGAAGTGGGGATGAAGGTGGAGCGGATAGGTGGGAAGGAAGATTGGCAGGTAGGACAGGAAACGAGGACAGTGCTGAGCTGGAAGGTTAGAACTGAGCAAAGGTGGGGGGGGGAGGGTGGAGAGAGAGAAGAATGAGGAAACTGGTGAAGTCCACATTGATGCCCTGAGGTTGAAGTGTTCCGAGGCGGAAGATGAGGCGTTCTTCCTCCAGGCGTCTGGTGGTGAGGGAGCGACGGTGGAGGAGGCCCAGGACCTGTCCTCAGCAGAGTGTGAGGGGGAGTTGAAATGTTGGGCCAAGTGGAAGTAGGGTTGATTGGTGCAGGTGTCCTGGAAATATTCCCTAAAGCGTTCTGCGAGAAGGAATGCAGACTCAAGATTTTTGTGCCAATGTCATGCAGTGACAAGAGAGGTTTTGTCAACACTGACTGTCACTCTCACTTTGCCTCCTCTTGTCCCTCCTTGGCCTCTGCAAAGCCCTTGGACAACTGCAGCATTCTCTTCCACACTTCTCATGGTGCTGCATTGCTGGATTCCATGTACAATTCCACTCTTAGCTGTCCCAGTGCAGAGCATTTCAGTCATAGCACCTCACAGTGGTTGTACCCTGAATCAGAAGTTGTCTGCTAATTTAGAAATAGTGTTCTATTTCTGGGGATAGACTGGTTACTAATGTCCGCTACAAACCCACCAACTCCCACAGTCACCTAGAATATACATCCTCACGTCCTGTATCCTGTAAAGACTCCATTCCATTTTCCCAGTCCCACTGTCTCTGTTGTATATTTTCTAATGATGATGTCAACTTTGACAAGGGGGCCTCCGAAATGTCTACCTCCTTCCTCAACCGAGGATTTTCCAGCACTGTTGATGACAGGGACCTTGACTGGGTCTGATTCAATTCCCACGCTTCTGCCTTCACCCCCTCCCACAGCAGTGATAGGGTTCCCTGGTCCTTACCTACCATCCCAACAGCATCCGCATTCAAAAGATCATTAACCACCATTTCAGCCATCTCCAGCGAGAAGCCACAATCAGACACACATTCCCCTCCCCTCCCTTGTCCACCTTCCACAGGGAGTATTCCCTCTGGGCCACTCTTCCTTCACTCCCAACAACCCCCCACAGCCCCACGGTACCTTCCTTGACAATCACCAAAAGTGTAACACCTGCCCATTTACCTCCTCCCACCTCATATCCAAGGGCCCAAACACCCCTTCTAGGTGAAACAGCACCTTCATGCAATCTTGTCTACTGTATTTGCTGCTCACAATGTGGTCTCCTCTACGCTGAGGAGACTAAGTGGGTGACTGCTTTACAGAACATCTACGTTCTTCCCACAAAAAAGACCAAGCTTCCAGTTCCCTGCCACCCTGTTCCCTGGTCAACATCTCTGTCTCAAGCTTGCTGCATTGTTCCAGTGAGGTTTAGCACAATCTGGGTGAACAGCACCTTATTTTCTGCTTGGGGGCCCTGCAGCCCTCCAGACTCAATATATAGTTCAGTAACTTTACAGCCCAGCCTCCTCCATGATGCTAGCCCTCTACCCCTTGTGATCATTGTCTGCCATTATACATTACCCATTGGCAGCCACTAACAATCTCCATTTAACATCTATTCACCCTCCTAGTCAGATCATTATCCACTCCTTTGTCTGTCCAACTGTTCTTTGTCTTTGAGCTCTATCCCTACCTATCATTTACTCCTTACCACCCCAACCTACCTTCTGCATATAAACCAACACTTTCCTAGCTACTATCAGTTCTGAGGAAGGGCACTGGACCCAAGGCGTTAACTCTGATTTCTCTTCACAGATGCTGCCAGACCTGCTGAGCTTTTTCAGCAATTTCTGTTTTTGTTCCTGATTTTACAACATACACAGTTCTTTTGGTTTTTGTTTATGAATTGTGTTTTGGATTCCAAAGTCTAAATCATTCTGTATATTGCAAATAAGAACAGCACAAGCACAGATGCTTTGCATTAGATTAAGTTCCCTACAGTGTGGAAACGGGCACTTCGGCCCAACCAGTCCACACTGACCCTTCGAAGAGTAATCCACCAAAACCCATTTCTCTCTGACTAATGCACCTAACATTATGGGCAATTTAGCATCAACAATCCACCTGACCTGCACATCTTTGGACTGTGGGAGGAAACTGGAGCACTGGAGAAAACCCATGCACACACGGGGAGAATGTGCAAACTCCACACAGACAGTCGCCTGAGGTTGGAATTGAACCTGAGGTCCCTGGTGCTATGAGACTGCAATGCTAACCACTGAGCCACCATGCTGCCCCACTTTTCATCATCTGCCTGTCTGAATTGCAGCTTTTTTGCCTGTATCCTGAAAGCAGGAAGTGGGTTAGTTGGCAATCTGTTCCACGACTTGTTCCCTGTCTCAACAGATTCTAATACTATTAATGGGAAAGAGAGAAAGGATACTTGACTTAATCTAAACTTTGGAGTTAGCACAGCTTGGTATTTATTCATCTTGTCATCTGGAAGGGAGTTGCACAAATCTTTTTGCCTTTGGGCTACACTAATTTATAACTATCTAACTTGTGGATTGAACCTGAGTTTTAAATCTATTGGATGTAGGTTTGCTGGCTGAGCTGGAAAGTTCATTTCCAGACATTTTGTCACCCTACTAGGTAACATCTTCAGTGGGCCTCAGGTGAAGCATTGCTGATGATTCCTGCTTTCTATTTATATGTTTGCGTTTCTTTGGGTTGGTGATGTAATTTCCTGTGGTAAAGTTACTTTCTGTTCCTTTTCTCAGGGGGTTGTAGATGAGGTCTAACCTGACGTGCTTGTTGATAACGTTCTGGTTGGAATGCCATTCTTCTAGGAATTCTCATGCATGTCTTTGTTTGGCTGGTCATAGGATGGATGTGTTGTCCCAGTCGAAGTGGTGTCCTTCCTCATCTGTATGTGAGGATACTAGTGAGAGAGGGTCATGTCTTTTTGTGGCTAGTTGGTGTTCATGTATCCTGGGTGGCTAGTTTTCTGCCTGTTTGTCCAATGTAGTGTTTGTTACAGTCCTTGCATGGTATTTTGTAAATGACATTAGTTTTGCTTGTTGTCTGTATAGGATCTTTCAAGTTCATTAGCTGCTGTTTTAGTGTGTTGGTGGGTTTGTGGGCTGCCTTGATGCCAAGGGGTCTGAGTAGTCAGGCAGTCATTTCTGAGATGTCTTTGATGTAGGGGATAGTGACCCCCATCTACCACCCCCTGAGAAAAGGAACAGGAAGTGACTTCACCACAGGAAATGACCTCACCAACCCAAAGAAACCCAAACACACAAATAGAACGCAGGAATTTTCAGCATTGCCTTGCCTGAGGCCCACTGAAGATGTTACCTAGTAAGCTAACGAAACGTCTGGAAATAAACCTGAACTTGAGCGACAAATCTTTTAAATCTATGCTAATTCACCTGCCTATATTCCAAATCTCTCATTCTTACCAATAATGCGATTTAGGATTTACATTGGCATAATAGTGATATGAGAATAATGCCTTCCACACCTTGCCCAGCAACATTCCAACTGATCTGATCTAGACATTGAGAGTTGATATTTGACAGCCAGTGATCTGTTCCTGGGAGCATTAATGTTGCCAATAGATACAAATTTACGAACGAAGTCAGATATAAGTTTCATGTTTCTTTGTTTCTCTGTTGCATATCCATTTAGCCCAACGAGTCCATCTCTTTATTTATCTCTACTTAATGAAACAAGCAGATAGGAATTTTTTTGGAGGTAGGATTGAAGCAACATCGTGTAATCTACCAATGCTGTCAGGCATGACTGACAGACTGATGATCTGGGGACTGAGTTTAAAATTTTGTTGCACTAATCCAGCAGCTGATTCTGGAAAGGTAGCCTCGCGCACACATAGAAATGAGATTCTCATTATCGCAATCAAATACCCAAAGCAGTTTCAATCAAGTGTGATGTTTACTATTTATTTCAGGCTACCAGTCTTGAACATCCCATAGGAAGTTCTGAATGGCTTTCCTCTGCTCACAAACAACTGACTCAAGATATGTCAACTCAGAGAGCAGTGCAGTCCGAGAAGGAGCAACAGATTGAAGCAGTTTGTGAAACAATACAGACGCTGGTGGATAATATTAAAACTGTGCTTACTGGCCATAACAAACTTTTGGCAGATGTTAAACACCTACTTAAAGCAATGGCAAAGGTAATGCCTTCATTAGTTTTTTGGGGGGATTGGCTGATATGGCTTTCAGACTTTATTTCTGCTTTTGTGGTCTACTGACTATTTTACTTGTAGTCTCCAAATCCATTTAAACTGTCAGGTTTCCCAGACAGTCTATGTTTACATTTTCCATACATTCTTAATTTTATTTTAGAAAGAATTTTGCTTTCTATTCACAAATGTTCAGAGGTCGTCTATTGATTCTGTAAGTTAATGGAAAACAAAATATACAATGAAAGGTGTGAGAAAGTAGTATATGGTTGGAGCAACCTCTTCCAAGTTGAGTACTGTAGATGTTGACAATACTATTGTTTGGAATGTTGGTTTCAAGCTTCCTTTAGAAGTGGAGGATCAACCTGTAGCAAGTGTTGGGGAAGTTCATATGGAAAAATTCTGGAACAGCCAGAATGGTTGGCTAAATCACCTTGCTGTGTAATTTGACAGTTTGATGCCACAAGGCGACCCCCGCCCTCCGTTATCTGCAGGTCCAGATACCACAGTTTCACTCATCCGTGGTTTACTGTGGTCCAAACATATAGGGAACCTTTCAGAACCAGGGATCAGGAGGCTGCCAGGAAAACATGTTTCCCATTTAAATGAATGGGATCGCTCCTATCCATGTGTACAGGGGGCTACTGTGTTCCATAACTTTGACAGTTTAGCAAGATGGTGATGTGAATCACTTGATAAATCTTGCCGTTCACTCTGTAGAGTGTTTCCTGGAGCTGATTGGTTACAGTTGGTCATGAGCCTCTATTTCAAGTGACTAAACCATCCACCTTTCCAGGAGGGATGTTGATCTACTCACAAACGAATTGAGGTTTCTGCATATGTAAATGAGTAAACATCTGTTTGCCCAAGTGAGACACAGAACATGCACATGAAATTAGACCAGAGTTCAGTCAGGCTAACCAGGTTTTCATCTCTTGAAGAATTAATGGAGAAGATACATCTGCTTGCTTGGGGGAGACCCAATGAAGCAGTGTGCCTAACCAGGCACTTAACCTTCAAGCCTTCCCTACAAGTGTCCAAAATGTAGCCAGTCAGCAGCTCCTCAGTGCCCCCAATAAGAGTGCCGGTTGCTGGCAGCACTGCTGTTAGCCAATTGTGGAAAGGCCCCAAGCACAGCTGAGTGATGGTGCAGCAGAGGTGGCAAGGCAAGGATGGCTGTCAGTGACCATCCTCCTGCCTAATCCCGGTTCCCCAATCGGCTATAGAGTCCCTGATGGGGAGGTTCCCACCCCCAACAGGTTTTGCTGGGCTACCTTCTGAGACTCAGATTATACAGTACAGAACATACCCTTCAGTCCATTGAGTCTGAACTAAAAATAGAATAGTTCTTATACTAGCCCCACTTTTTCACACTAGGCTGAGACCTGTGTGCCCTACTTTTAACCATCCGAGTTACCAATACATTGTGGTGGCCTCATATGCCTATCAGCGGATCATTAATGAGCCTGACTGCATCCTCTCCTCAGTGGAAGCTGACACAAGACCTCTCACAGTTAAGTGGGCCCAATTGCAGTCTCTTCCATGCATTACATCCAGTCCTTAATGTTTGGTAATATACAAAAATTAAACTGGTCACTTAAACTTTTAACTCTCTTCCAAGCACCTCAACCTTAACTCATAATTACATGTAAGATCACATTTGGAAATGGTCTGAATTTGTTTCCTCAAGACAGCTTTTGTATGTGTTCTCAGATGCACTAAGTGAAAGTTAATCTTTTATTATTTAAACATTGCATGTGAATTTGTAGTAGTAATTGAAGTTTTTGTTTTTTCTGTAGAGCAAATTTCTGATCTAAATTATTGCTATTGATGTTTAACCTGTATTTATACTTAATTTGATCAAGGTTTTAATTCTGAGACTGTTTTGGGATTGTGACAGTGATAACAGCTGGTTTTCAGATTTAGTTTGCACACAGTGGCCAAAATGTGCACACTTTGCATTCTCACTCACATCTTGTGTATGAATAGGTAAATCCAGATTAAGCAGTTAGGTTTCCAGCAAATTCCAAAAGGCAGTTTTGGAATGTTTTAAATGCAGAGAAATGACCTGATCTAGGTCAGCGTTTGACTTAAGCTTGTGGAACATACTGAACCAAGTAGAAAGTGAGATTGTTCCAAAGAAGTTTTAAAAATATTAATCAAAATGTCTCTGAAGAAACTTGGGCAGAAGAACCGAAGATTTAGATAACTTCCTTGTCAAACTAACTTGGTCAAATGTAGGCTGAGTCTGTGTTGTAAATGTTCAAAATTGCAGTGATACAAATGTCCTGTTAACAGCTGAACTGCCGCATAGTTCAATACATCAGAGTTTCCATGACAGAAAAGTAGAATTTGTCATTCTGTAAGTTCATACCTTGGTGTCAGCTATGACCACATTGTCCCCAACAGTCATTCTAATCTGCAAAGAAGACTGACAGTTTTGTGTTAATGGGTTCTTCTCTCCATGAACTGGACTAAGTGTTACTAAAGCTAATTCCACATTCCAGACTTTTGGCTCATATAGAAAGGAGAATTTAGTTCATTTTGTCCTGATTTAAAAGTGCTTTCACCTCGGATGCCCACTGCGTGCAAACTAACTTTGGCCATCTATGTCTTGGTTTTCTGTCTTTTTAAAATAACTTTCTGTACATTGACAGTATCCATTGACTTTCTCAGTATCTAAGCACACTAGTTTTCTGAAGTGATCAGTCATTGCAATCATTTGGTCAAATGTTTTCTGTTGCAAAAATAAATGGAACTGGCAGCAAATATATTTAATGTGGGGAAACTCTCGTGAAAAGAAAATAATGTTTTCTCATTTTTTTGGCACCTATTAAAAGGATGAAGAAGCAGCTCTAGGAGACAATGAAGATGTTCCCTATGAGGACAGTGTGCGTCAGTTTTTAGCTGAATACAAGTCTTGGCAGGATAACATCCAAACTGTGCTGTTCACAATAGTGCAGGCTATGGGACAGCTCAGAAGTCAGGAACATGTTGAAATGCTGCAGGAGATTACACCAACTCTAAAGGAAATGAAATCTCAGAGCCTAAAGTAAGGAAGATACTAAAATTATAATAAGTTATACAACTTGTTTGGCACTTTGGTTTGACCAATCTCCAGTAAAACTTGAAAGACAATGTCTTTTGATACCAGTCATAAATGTGCAGTTAGCAGTTGAAGCATGCTATTTTTCTGAGAGTATACATGAAATTAGGACCAAACGTTAACCATTTGTATATTGCTTTTCACAGACCATTGTCTTGATCCTAATTTGCATTTATTTATATTAGGGTGAAATAATAATGAATTTGTAAGCACTTTATTTTGCTTTTTAAAACTTGCATAATTTATTCACCACTGGGCAATCGTGCCACCTTGCTTTCCATTTCCCCTCTCTCTTTGTTTGTAGTACGTAGCTGATTTGTTTAAGTTCGTGTCCTATTAAATATTTTTGCACGGCTCAGTGCAAGTGATATTTTCAAACAGCTTGTGTACAGCCTGTGCAGGAACTTTTCATTTACTACTTGGGTGTGCAGCTTACTGAAATCCATTTACCTCGTCTCTTGAATAACGTTAAATGTTGCAGTAATATATTATCTAATTTAGTGTTCTAAAATTTGAAATTGATGTGACTCAGTTAATGTTTTAATTGTAATTTTAAAACTTAGAACATTACAGCTCGGTATAGGCTGTTCAGTTGTCGATGTTTTGCCACCCTGTGAAAATAATCTGAAATCCATCTAACCTACACTATTCCATTCTCGTCGGTATGCCTATCCAATGACCATTTAAATGCCCATAAAGTTTGCGAGTCTACTACGGTGCAGATAGTGTTCCATGTCCCTACTACTGAGTAAAGAAACTGCCTCTGACATCTGTCTTATGTCTATCCTCAATTTGAAGCTATGCCCCCTCATGCCATCCATCACCAGGCTCTCACTGTCCTCCCGATATAACCCTCTTATTGTTTTGTATGTCTCCATTAAGTCGCTTCTCAGCGAGTCCCTCAGCCTTTCCTTGTAAGACCTTGCCTCCAAACCAAGCAACATTTGAGTAAATCTCTGAACTCTTTCCAAAGCTTCCACACCCTTCCTATAATGAAGTGACCAGAACTGTACGCAATACTCCAAGTGCGGCCACACCAGAGTTTTGTACAGCTGCAGCATGACCTCATGGTTCTGAAACTGTCCCTCTACTAAGCAAAGCTAACACACCGTATGCCGCTATAACCCTGTCAACCTAGGTGGCAACTTTCACTATCTATGTACTTGGATACAGGGATCTCTCTGCTCATCCACGCTACCAAGAATCTTACCGTTAGCCCAGTACTTTTTTTTCCTGTTACTCCTTCCAAAGTGAATCACCTCACACATTTCCACATTAAACTCCACTTTCCACCCCTCAGCCCAGCTCTGCAGCTTATTATGTCCCTCTGTAACCTACAACATCCTTCAGCACTGTCCACAATTCCACTGACCTTAGTGTCTGCAAATTTACAAACCATCCTTCTACACCCTCATCCAGGTCATTTATAAAAAATGGCAAACAGCATAAAACACAGAAAAGTATAGCACAGAGCAGGCCCTTCGGCCCACAATGTTGTGCCAAGGATTATTCCTAATCTAAAATAAAATAACCTAACCATCGCACCCTCAATACACTGCTATCCATGTGCATGTCCAGCAGTCGCTTAAATGTCCCTAAGGATTCTGCTTCCACCACCACTGCTGGCATTGGATTTCATGCATTCTCTGCGTAATGAACCTTCCTGTGAGGTCGTCTCTATATCTTCCTCCTCAGTCCATTTCTGAGCTCCTTTCTAGCAAGCCTGTAATCCTCTAAAGCTGTGCTAGATCCTTGCTTCCTCCACCTTACGTAAGCTGCCTTCTTCCTTTTGACAAGAAGCTCCTCTGTTCTCGTCATCCAAAGCTCCTTAATCTTACCCCTTCTTACCTGTCTCAGAGGAACAAATTTGTGCATCACTCACAACAACTGTTCCTTAAATAGCCTCCACATGTCTGCTGTGCCCTTTCTGTGGAACAATCGCTCCCAGTCTGTAATTCCCAGATTATGATAGTGTCATAATTTCCTTTTCCCCAATTAAATATCTTCCCTTGGTAACTGCTCCTTTCCCTCTCCAAGGCTATGATAAATGTGAGGCAGTTGTGATCACCTGTCACCAATGTGCTCTCCCACAGCGAGATCTGACACCTGTCCTGGCTCAATGCTGAGCACCAAATCCAAAATGGCCTCTCCCCTCGTTGGTCTGTCTACATACTGAGTAAGGAAACCCTCCTGAACACACCTGACAAAAACAGCCCCATCCAAACCATCTGCACTAAGGAGGTTCCAGTCAATATTGGGAAAGTTTGAAGTCACCCATAACAACAACCCTGCTACATCCTGCATTTTTTCCAAAATCTGCTGGCTTATGAGTTCTTCAATCTCCATACTGCTATTAGGGGGTCTGTAGAAAACCCCCAATGAGGTGTGGCCCCAAAGCAAATCATTGTGGGACACCACTGGTAACTGAACTCCAGGATGGACATTTCCCATCAACCACCATCCCGTGTCTCCTGTCAGCTATCTAATTTCTGATCCAAACTGCTAAATCAACCTCAATCCCAAGTCTCTGTAATTTGTGCAATAGCCTACCATGGGCAACCTTATTAAATGCCTTACTGAAATCCATCAACACACACCAACGTCTTTACCCTCATCCACTTGTTTGGTCACCTTCTCCAAGAACTCAATAAGGTTTGTGAGGCACAACCTACCCTTCATGAAACAGTGTGGATTATCCCTAATCAACTTATTCCTGGCGAGATGATTCTAAATTCTATCTCTTTTAACCTTCTCCAACACTTGACCGACAAGCGAATTAAGGCTCGCTGATCTATAATTTCCAGGGTGTCTCTACTCCCCTTCTTGAACAAGGGAACAACATTTGCTATCCTCCAGTCTTCTGACACTATTCCTGCAGACAATACCGATATAAAGATCAAAGCCAAAGGCTCTGCAATCTCCTCCCTGATTTCCCAGAGAATTTTAGGATAAATCCCATCAGGCCATAGGGACTTAGAAATTTGGAAAGTGTGAAAATAGCTAACAGCACCTCCTTGTCAACCTCAATCCCACCTAGCCTAGTAGCCGGTTTCTCAGTATTTGCCTCAGTAACATTGTCTTTTTCCAGTCTGAAAATTGACAAAAATGTTCAATTATGGCTTTCCCTATCTCTTCTGACTCCATGCATAACTTCCCACTCCTGTCCTCGATTGGCCCTAATCTTACTGTTGTCATTCTTTTATCCCTTATATACCTGTAGAAAGCTTTAGGGTTTTCCCTGACTCTATTCGCCAACAACTTCTCATGTCCCTCCTTGCTCGTCTTAGCTCTCTCTTTAGGACTTTACTGGCTACCTTGTAACTCTCAGTTGCACTGACTGAGCCTTCACATCCCATTCTAACGTAAGCCGCCTTCTTCCTGTTGCCAAGGGATTCAACTTCTTTAGTAAACCACAGCTCCTGCGCTCGACACCTTCCTCTCTGCCTGGCAGGTACACACTTAGCAAGGACACGCAGTAGCTGTTCCTTGAATAAACTCCACATTTCTATTGTGCCCATTCCCTGCAGTTTCCTTCCCCATCCTATGCATCCTAAATCTTGTCTAATTGCATCATAATTGCCTTTCCCCCAGCTGTAGCTCTTGCCCTGCAGTATATACCTATCCCTTTCCATCACTAAAGCCCTAAACATAACTGAATTGTGGTTGCTATCACCAAAGTGCTCACCCACCTCCAATTCTAACACCTGGCTGGGTTCACTACCCAGTACCAAATCCAATGTGGCTTTGCTGAAAATGTGTTGCTGGAAAAGCGCAGCAGGTCAGGCAGCATCCAAGGAACAGGAAATTCAACGTTTCGGGCATAAGCCCTTCATCAGGAAGGGCTTATGCCCGAAACGTTGAATTTCCTGTTCCTTGGATGCTGCCTGACCTGCTGCGCTTTTCCAGCAACACATTTTCAGCTCTGATCTCCAGCATCTGCAGACCTCACTTTCTCCCCAATGTGGCTTCGCCCCTTGTTGGCCTATCTACGTACAGTGTCAGGAAACCCTCCTGGACACATTGCACACAAACTGACTCGTCTAAAGTATTTGAACTATAGCATTCCCAGTCAATATTTGAGAAGTTGAAGTCCCCTATAACAACTGCCCTGTTGCTCTTGCTCCTAATGAGAATCCTCTTTGCTATCCTTTCCTCTACATCTCTGGGACTATTCAGAGTCCTATAGAAAACCCCCAACAGGGTAACCTCTCCTTTCCTGTTTCTATTCTCAACTCATAGTACCTCAGTTGACAAGTCCTCAAATGTCCTTTCTGCAACCATTAATACTACCTCAGTGGATGAGTCCTCAAACACACTCTGCACCTGTAATACTGTCCTTCACTAATAGTGCCATACCATTTTCTCTGTTCTTACTGAAACATCTAAATCCCATAACTTGCATCAACCATTCCTGTCCCTGCTCTACCCATGTCTCTGAAATGGCCACAACATCAAAATCCTAGGTCCCGACCCATGCTGCAAGTTCACCCACCTTATTCTGGATGCCCCTGGCATTGCAATAGACAGGAGGCTCCAGAGCACTGATGATGTCGCCTAGCCAGGGGACGAAACGTTTGCAACAAAAACTTCCAGCTCGGCGAACAGAACCACAACATAGACACCCTTCAAATCAACCTTTTGCTTGCCAGTGCCTCCTTATGACCCTGAAACCTTATTTCAGACCTCCCTACACTCAATCTCCTCTATATTTGAACGGCAATTTAGGGTCCCATCCCCTTCCTGAATGAGTTTAAACCCACCTGAAGAGCATTAGCAAACTCCACCCCCCCCCCCCCCCCCCCCACCTGCCCGCCTCCTCCTCCTCTCTCCCCCTCCCTAAAATGCTAAATCACTGGTGTCAGCACCATCCTCACTCAGACCTTTCTGAATTAAAACAACCACATCCATTGGGAGTGGGTAAATAGGAATTGTTGGCTTGCTGTCCACACTGTTGTATCCATCAATTTTAATGGATAGAAATTTGTGGAGAGAGAAGATCCTATTTGTGGCTGGATTGCTGCCAGGAAGCACAGTTCATAAAAGCTTTTCACAGCAAGATAATCCAATTCAGAGTCTATGAGGATTTGAACCTGTAACCTTCAATCTGCCTGAGAAATGAGCATTTTTAGAAAATGCATCAATTCATTGTCTGTTGTAATGACCTTTTATCATGTCATCTAATTATTTGGGACCTACCACTATCCACTGGCTCGTGGATAAATGAACCTTTGTCATCTGGCACTTAAACCACATTGGTCAAGAAGGCTTTGTCCTTTGGTCCCTTATCTGTGTGCAGTTAGTTACTGGTGATGGTCTCAGTATTCGCTTCCATTATCTCAGGTGGTGAGAGGCTGGTAGGAAAAATGTACTAGAGCAGTCATCAGATGAAGACCGGATTCTGCATAGCTACAAACTCCGCTCCCTGCTTTGCTGGTGCTCTGTTTAGCCTGATATGAGCACGGGGCAATTGTACTGTTTGCCACTAGAATTAATTCCCCATGTGCCTTCAGCAGGAGAGAAAAGAGCAGGAGATAGAAAAAGAAGCAGCATCTGATCACCAGTTTTTACACACCCCGTGCTTTATTCACAAATTACAAGCAGGACTGTGAATAACCATCTACAGGTGTTCTTTGATAACATGAATTCACTAACACGATTGACGAATTGAGGATATCATTTCTAAAGCACAAACTTTTAAAATGTGTGTTGACTGTAACACAGTTACATTGCCAGCACTTTCAGGGCAGTTTCTAAAGGGCGAGTGTTCTATAACATGGGGTGGCACAAGAACACAACCATTGTGTTATAGAAGAGCTACCTGCATTTCATTAACCCCAATTCATGTAGCCTGAGTTTAAATTTACAGTTCACTAGTCTCTGAGGAAAGTATATGCTAGTTCACCAATAGTTGTGATATTCAGCTGATTTCTATCTCTTACAATTGAAAACAAGGCAATTGTAACTTTTGTCCTTGCCTTTCAGTGTCTACAATGATCTTGTCAGCTTTGCATCTCCACTAGTCACAGATAAATCTAACGAATGTTCAAGCCCGACTTCTGTCTCTGCCTTTCAGCCCAGTTTTGCAGCAGGTAAACATTCATGTTCAACTTCGCATTGAATTTTCAACCTTCACTTGCTACTCCCCTGAAGTAGTGCTGACTGTAATATCAAGAAGTCCTTGAAACTTATAACATGTATTTATTACATAGTAAATGATTAACCATAAATTTCTTGTGGTATAAATAGTTTTGTTCATTTGAAATTGATGCTCTAGTATTTGTCTGGAAGAGTGCAGGATGAAAAACTTTGCATGCACTATTCGGTCATGACACACACTTTCAAATAGACTAATGGATTTGTATTGTTCAAACAGAATAGTAGCAGAAGTAAGCCATTCGGCCCATCAGGTCTGTTCCCCCGTTCAATATGTCACAGCTGATTATTCAATTCAGTACGCTGTCTACTTTATATCCTTTGACCCCTTTTAGTCTGAAGATCTAGGTTTACTTATTGAAATTCTTCAATACAGAAAGAGGAATGATTCTTAACTCTCTTATCACAACTGCCTGAGGGAATTTGCCAACTTTTGAATTTGAGTTTTATTGTTGATTAGGTGCCTCGTTGTGACTGCACAAGTTCACTCATCTCTTCCTGCAGGTTTTGAGTACAATTTTTATTGCATTAGAACACTGGTCTTGGAGTACTGTGTTTAATCCACTTTGCTGTCCTCTTTCTCAAAATAGAATTTTTTTTCTTTTAATCCATTACTTCCTATAAATAAAGCAGGCAATTGCTTTAAGTACCCAACATCGTTTGTTTCTGCAGCAGTTCGCAGCAGTACAACTCAAAAGACACAACCAGAAGTGATGTCACAGAATGCACGGAAGATGGCTCAGAGAAACCTCGCTGCTTCAGCAAATACTCCCCCAGGAACATCCTTAGGGCTGGCAAAGAATGTTGCTCCAAGTCCTAAGAAGGCAGCCAGAGATCCCAAGACTGGGAAAGGTAGGTTTCCTTTCACAAATAGATTGATGTCATTTCCAACCTGAACCCTGACCTTACTGCTCCAAAGACTTTTGGAATATAAAGAGACTGTTGTACTTTTTGTGTATGTCCTGAAAGTATAATGTTGCTGGTTCTGGGAATATGAAATGAAAAAAACCAAGCTGCTGGAAATACTCAGCCACTCTGGCCTCACCTATGGAAAGTGAAACATGTTTGTTATTTTAGATTGACCTATTGAAAGACTTTTTCTTTCAGTTGATGTCTGATCTGTGCATTTTCTGTTTGCCTTTTTATTAACTATTGTACTTGCTAAGATGTCTAATTTAAAGCAAAATAGAAGGTACAAGTTTTATCATCTTTGTATTTTAGCCGTTCAGGAAAGGAATTCCTACGCTGTCAGTGTGTGGAAAAGAGTGAAGGCCAAGTTGGAAGGTAGAGATGTGGATCCCAACAGGAGAATGACTGTTGCTGAACAGGTACAACATTGTCACGGCATATTTGTCTCTTTAATGATATGTCTCTGATAGGAAACCCAAAGTATAACATCTGCTGTTTTTGTATGTAAATAGGATATTGTGGTGGTGACAAAGTTTTGTTCAAGATCTAGATTGCAAGGAGGTTTGTCATTATGGGAAAGAGCAATTGGTGTTGAGAGGGAGAGTGTTCCAGAGCATTGTGCTATTTCAGCAGACAGCCCAGCTGTCAATAGTGAAAAGGAGGGGCTGTGTCAGAGCCAAAGGTGGAGGATTGAATTTCACTATTGTGGTTCTGGTTGCGAGCTGGGAATTTGTGTTGCAGACGTTTCGTCCCCTGTCTAGGTGACATCCTCAGTGCTTGGGAGCCTCCTGTGAAGCGCTCCTGTGATCTTTCCTCCGGCATACGTTTTGTGTGTACAAACTCCCATGCAAGGACTGCACAAAACACTACACAGGACAAACAGGAAGACAGCTAACGATCCGCATCCATGAAAACCAACTAGCCACGAAACGACACGACCAGCTATCTTTAGTAGCCACACACTCAGATGACAAGCAACATGAATTCAACTGGGACAACACTACTATTATAGGACAAGCCAAACAGAGAACAGCCAGGGAATTCCTATCAACAAACACATCGACCTGGACCCAATATACCGACCGCTGCAGCGGACAGCTGGAACTGACAACCGGAAGTGGCAGATTCAAACCACTACAAATGCCAGAGGAAAGATCACAGAAGTGCTTCACAGGAGGCTCCCAAGCACTGAGGATGTCAACTAGACAGGGGACAAAACGTCTGCAACACAAACACAACAACGAGCACCCAAGCTACAAATCTTCTCACAAACCTTGAATTGAATTTCACATTAGAAGAAGAGGTTCAGCACTGGGATGGTTTAGGTTGAGGAGGGAAGGATGAATGAAAACATGATGGTCACATAGTGACAGGGATGTGATGCTGAGCAGGCAGTGCTGCAGTGGGACAGTGTGTCAGAGGTTGGCAAAGAGGGCAAGTGAGGAAACTGAGACAGAGTCATTTGGGTCATGCAGCATTGAATCAGACCCTTTTGGTCCAACCAATGCATGCTTAACATAATACCCAACTCCACTTTCCCCAGCTGCCTGCTCTTAGCTCATATCCCTCATTCCTAATGAAGGGCTTTTGCCCGAAATGTTGTTTTTCCTGCTCCTCGGATGCTGCCTGACCTATGCTTTTCCAGCACCCCACACTCGACTCTAATCTCCACCATCTGCCTCACTTTAGCCTCAGATCCCTCCAAATCTTTCCTATTCATGTACTTCTCCAAATATCTTTTAAACTTTGTGTACTCGCAACCACCACTTTCTCAGGAAGTTTATTCCACACAAACCACTTTGTTTAAAAAAGAATTTGCCTCTTAGTTTTTTTAAGTCTCTCTCCTGTCACCTTAAAATGTTTAAGTAATAGTTGCAATGTAAAAGTGAAGGCTGGTGAAATGAAACTGAAATTAATAATTTTACAATGATTGGTCATTTAAGCGGGCATTGGATAGGCATTTGGAAGTTATTGGGCTAGTATAGGTTAGGTAGGATTCGGTCGGCGCAACATCGAGGGCCGAAGGGCCTGTACTGTGCTGTATCCTTCTATGTTCTATGTTCTATGATATTTGATCAATTCTGGATTGAACAAAACACCCAAGCATTATCTGGTACAATCATAAGCATACATATTTGAAGTAGGCTATACAACCCTTTGAGTCTAGAGTAGAGTGGTGCTGGAAAAGCACAGCAGGTCAGGCAGCATCCGAGAAGCAAGAAAATTGATGTTTCGGGAAAAAGCCCTTCAGAAATATACAACCCTTTGCGTTTGTTCTGCCATTCAATAAGACTGTGGCTAATGGCCTCAACTCCACCTCCCTGCCTACCCTGGTAACCTTTTAGTCCCACTCCACCTTAGAAATATTCCATGGCCTAGCTTTGATTTTCTAAGGAAGTGTGTTCCATAAATTCTCAACCCTTCCAGAGGAAAAAGTTTCTTCACCTTGATCTTAAACGGGAGGTCCCTTATTTTTAAACTGTGTCCCCTTGTTATCTTTCCCACAAAAGAAGCCATTGTTTCATCATCTGTGTTCCCAACAGGATCCTATAGATTCCAGTAAGACTCGCCTTGTTCTGAGGTCTGCTGGATACCAGCCCAATCTCTCCAATCTCCCTCCTTAACATGGCTCTTACCCTCACCCCAATGCAGCCATAAGTTGAATGAACCTTCTCTTTGCTTTTTTTGCAATGATGTCCTTATCTTAAATAACAAATCCAGATCTGTACCCAGTACCCAAGCTGTACCACCCATGCCCTGTTTAACTGTACAGTCTCTACTTTTCCATTCCATTTCTCTTGCAGTAAGCAGCAACCTTCCATTGGTCTTCCCAATTACTTGCTGAATTTCCAAGCTTGCTCCCTGTTGGGTCGTCAGATTGGAGAGCAGCAAGATGACCATGGAACCAGAGTTATTATTTTAAGAGGTGACACAATGGCTTGCTTTCTGTTGTTGAACTGGAGAAACCTTAAGCTGACCTAAAGTTTGTCAGAAGATGGTGCAGTGTTGAGCTGAGCATCATAAGAATATAGAACAGTAGCTAACATTGATGTATTGATGGATGCTGTCACTGAGGAGCAGAGTATTGTTGGAAAGCTGAAGGCACAGCCTTGGAGTCTCGAAGTGACCATGTCAGAGACTAAAAGCTGTTTTTAGGAGATTTTGCTGGCTTCAGTGGATCAGGTAGGTGCGGCCCCACCCAGAGCTGTACTGTGAAACAGAGGATCTCGGATGTACAGGCTGGTCTCTATTAATTTAGAGATATCTGCTAACTTGTGTGTTCTTAAGTATGAATTACTTCATTTTGCAGTCCTCAAGCTGGGTGCATATTGTGAAGCAAGGCAAATCTGTCTCACATCTTTCACACAAGTTGAGCATTAGACATCCCAAATGCATATTGCTTTTCCAAGTTGTAAATGTGGCATGATGTCAAATGCATCAGAGGCCAGTTTAGAGATAGGACAAATGCTGGACTTCATTTGTAAGTAATTGTTGTTGTGTTGGCTTCTACCAAACCTGGGTTCAACTGATTCCACCGTGAGTGTGCACCCAATAGATGGATTCCACCGTGAGTGTGCCACCAACGGAGAGACTTCACACCGAGTGTGCCTGGAGACTGCAGCCATTTCAGGAAGGAAGCTCACCACCTCAAGCAGTGAGGATGGGCAGTAAAAAGCTGGCTCAGGCAGCAATACCCACATTCGGTGATTTTGTTTTTAAAAAAGCAGCCAGATAAAGGCAAATGGCCAAAAATTGTGTCCAAGAAGGATTTTACGGAGTGTGTTGATATGCAAAGCAAACGATCGAGCGGTTTAGGGAGGAATTCCTTTTTCAAATAAAAAGTGGTAAACTAGCAGATAACAAAAGATTCTTGTACTAAGATAAGTAATTGGCAAGGATGGATCATTAAGATAGGGAAACTGCAGCATCATTGAGGATGGTAGCCAGCAGTAGTGATACTGAAGGGCTTATGCTCGAAACGTCGAATTCTCTATTCCTGAGATGCTGCCTGGCCTGCTGTGCTTTGACCAGCAACACATTTTCAGTCACAATCCAGATGCCTGGAATAATGATCTGGAAATATGGATACTTGATCCCACACATCACAAACTTTGCCATTAAAAACTCACCTAGTTCACTAATGTCCTTCAGGAAAGAAATTCCATCATCTGTACCTGGGCTAATTACAGTAAGTATCGGTTGCTTAATGTTTCTCTGAAATGGCTTGACAAACCACTGGGTTGTATCACATTGTTACAAAGAAAGGCACGGAGTACCTAGGCAGCATGGTGCAGCAGTTCACATAGGCAGCTGGTCACCATCCTGTGGATGGCAGTTAGGGATAAGTGCTAACATTGCCTTGCAATTCATGTTACAAGAATCAATAAGAATTCAAGTTACCAAGTGGCAGCTCATCAATTTATTTGAAACAGCAGTAGTTTAATAATCAGCAGAATTGTTTTCTGCATAGATCTTCAGTATGACTATGAGCAGTGTAATTTGAAATTGCAAATTACGTTTGGCATGCAACACTGTCTCTATCAGTAGCAAGTTCTAAATTTCCTTGTTAAAAATCACAACAACAGGTTTATTTGGAAGCACTAGCTCTCAGAGCGCCGCTCCTTTGTCAGGTGGATGAAGAAGCAGCACTCCAGAAGCTAGTGCTTCCAAATGAATGTGTTGGACTATAACTTGGTGGTGTGTGATTTTTAACAAGGAAATTTGGAAGTCCAGCATTTGTTCTATCTCTAAACTGATCTCTGATGCATTTGACATCATTGTCATATTTACAACTTTGAAAGGCAATATCCATTTGGGATGCCTAATGTTCAACTTGTGTGAAAGATGTGTGACATATTTGTCATGCTTCACAATATTCACCCAGCTTGTGAGGACTGCAAAATGAAGTAACTTCCCAGTTAAGAACACACAAGTTAGCAGATGTCTCTTTAAACTGATTGAGACCAGCCATCCCACTGTTTATCAGAGGCTCTCTGTTTCACAGCACAGCCCTAGGCGGGGCCACACCTACCTGAAATGAACCTGTTGGACTATAACCTGGAGTTGTGCAATTTTTAACTTTGTACACCCCAGTCCAACACCGGTATCTCTAAATCATAAATTTCCTTGACCTGTGATCTCATTTAGGATCCGGTAATCTGGTTGCTGTATCATATCTGCTAAATTCTTCTTCAATCCACAGTCTCCACACACAAACTTAATGTGACAGGGCATAGGTTCCCCAGAGTTTGTCTACACATGAAAATGCCAGTATTGCAGACTGAACTATACTATTTTTCTTAATTCAGCATGTGTCTCCTGACACTCCCACGGGTCTGAGTTAGCTTTGTGTGATGAGCATCCTGAGAGGATTGTACCAGACTGTCCTTTACAAGAAAGCGAGGAACAAAAGAAATTCTTTGCAATGTAATAAATACAGTAGCAATGATAAATGCTGTTATCCATTTGCAGTAATGTAAAAAGGAAATCCTGTGGAAAGCCAAGCTGATCTGAATCTGACCATGAACCAGGATACTGGAGATTTGAAATAAAAACTGAAATTGCTGGAGAAACTCAGCAGGTTTGGCAGCCTATGGGAAGAAGGCAGAGTTAACATTTCGAGGCTGGTGACTCGTCATCAGAATGCTGAATTAAGAAAAGATTCACTCCAATCTGCAGTCCTGTCATTTTAATGTGGAGACAAACTCTGGGGACCCCATGCCCTGTTAAATTAAGCTTGAGTGTGGAGAATGGGGATTGAAGAAGAATTTAGGAGGTATGATACAACAAGCAGCAAATTATTTGCTGTAAATGAGATCACGGCCTAAGGAAATTCAGTTAAAAATCTCACAACACCAAGTTATAGTCCAACAGGTTTACTTGGAAGCACTAGCTTTCAGACCTAGTTACCTGATGAAGGAGCAGCACTTTGAAAGCTAGTACTTCCAAATAGACCTGTTGGACTATAACCTGGTGTTGTGATTTTTAATTTTGTTCACCCCAATCCAACATTGGCAGCTCCATATTAAGGAAATTCAGATCTCACTGCTGATAGAGACAGCGTTACATACCAAACTTAATTTGAGATTTAAAATTGCATTGATCATAGTCATACTGTGAGGATCCATGCAGAAAACAGATGATTACACTGATTATTAAACCATTGCTGTTTCAACAAAACCATTTTCACTCTTGCAAGATAACCTGTACTTTCTGGTGGATGTAGTAGACCTGAAACATTAACTGTGCTTTCTTCCCAGAGATGCTGCTGTTTCTGTTATGAAACTAATCATGGTTGGCTTGCAATTAGAATTATAATAGTGCTCCTTTTTGTGTTTTTAATGACAAAACAAACTGTCTCTATGTTTGGATAAACATATTTTCATGTTTGAAATACTGTGCGATATGCAATTCTTAAGATACCTAATGCTCCATTATTTTGCAAAATGGTTTGTGCCAACCACAATAGCGCACCTTGCCAAATTTGTGTCGGTTCACAATATTCGCCTATTGCTGTTGAAGCTGGGTTATTCGAGGCTGGGATTTTTAATCAGTAAGGAAATCAAAGGTTACAGTGAAAAGGTAGGTGAGTGGCGTTGAGGTTTATCAGATCCAGCCATGATTTTGTTAAATGGTAGAGCAGACTGGATGGGCTACATGGCTTACTCCTGCTCCAATGTCTTCTAGCCTAATGCTCCAGTGTGCCACGCTGTGAACGGTCAGGGTAACTGTCATGTAGGGGATGATCGAGCTTGGAGCCCTTTTGGTTTTGTACAACTGGAGGAAACCTGACTAGAGAGATTCAAACATGGAGTTCTGGGAAAGATTCAAACATGGAGTTCTGGGAACGATGGAGCAGGTTTGGGAAACAACAATGCAGGTTCAAGAACTTTGGAAAATTAAGGAAGGTTGGAGATAGAATGGAGTTTGCCAACACGGAGGTGGTCAAGGGTTGGTATTTTCAGGACCAAGGTGATGACAGCAGATTTAAAGGAGAGAGAGAGACAAAAACAACAGCAGAAGAAAGCAAAGCAATCCCAATGTCTGCTAACATTGGAATTAATAAGATCATGAGAACAGGAGGTAGACTTCATGGAAAGGTGAGTACGGAACGAGGGGATATGGGAGAAAGCTGAGAAAGATACAAGTTCAGAAAATAGTGAAGAGTATTGGCCAGGTGAGCTAGTGGAAGGTGTAACATGCCAGCAGATCACATCGCCTTGATCTTGGTGACAAAGACATCCATTTGCTATTGAAGGGGCGAGGAGTTTAAGACTGCAGTGGTGAAATGAAGTTAGAGATTATCTGTGTATCCCAAAATGATCTTGTATGGGTGATTGGTTTTACCAACATAGAGCGGGCCATATTCGGTTTGTAGTCCAGGGAGATTCACCAATAAGACCGTAATACATCAGCAGAAATTAGGCCATTCAGCCCATCGAGTCTGCTCCGCCACTCAATCATGGCTGATAGGTTTCTCACCCCATTCTCCCCATAACCCTTGATCCCCTTGAACCTATCTATCTCTATCTTAAATATACTCTGTGACCTGGCCTCCACAGCCTTCTGTGGCAATGAATTCCATAGATTCCCCATTCTCTGGCTGAAGCTGTTTCTCCTTATCTCTGTTCTAACGGGTCTTCCCTTTACTCCAAGGATATGCCGTCTGGTCCTAGTCTCTCCTGCCAATGGGAACATCTTCCCAACATCCACTCTGTCCAGGCCATTCCGTATTCCGTAAGCTAAGCTCTTCATTCCTGGGATGTGAACTTCCTCTGAGCACGCTCCTGGGCCAGTACAGCCTTCCTGGGGCCCAAAACTGTGCGTAATACTCTACATGTGATCTGACCAGAGCCTTATAGGGCCTCAGAAATACATCCTGGCTTTTATATTCAAATCCTCTCAAAATTAATGCCTTTATTGCATTTGCTTTCCTAACTACTGATTCAACCTACAAATTTATCTTGAGAGAATCCTGGACTAGAATTCCTAAGTCCCTTTGCACTTCAGATTTCTGCATTTTCTCCCCATTTAGAAAATAGTCCATGCCTCTATCCTTCCTATGGCTGCATGACCTCATACTTTCCCATGTTGTACTCCATCTGCCACTACCTTGTCCACTCTCCTAACCTGTCCAAGTCCTTCTGCAGCCTCCCTGCCGCCTCAGTGCTACCTGTCCCTCTATCTTTGTACCTTCTGCAAACTTAGCCAGAATGCCCTCAGTTCCTTCATCTCGATCGTCAATGTATAAAGTGAAAAGTTGTCCCAACACTGAGCCTTGCGGAACACCACTTGTCACAGGCTGCCATCCTAAGAAGGACCTGTTTATCCCCGCTCTCTGTTTCTGGCAGACAGCCAAGCTTCTATCCATGCTAGCACCTTGCCTCTGACCCCCTGAGCCCTTATCTTACTCAATAGCCTCCTATGCGACAACTTGTCAAAGGCCTTCATGAAATCCAGGTAGATAACATCCATTGGCTCTCCTTGGTTTAATCTGCACCTGTGGGTGGTTAGTTGTCTGCTCTGTCCTTTCAAGTTTGTGTCCCTTCATTTAAGTTGAGTGGAGCTGGGGGCTGTGTCAGAGGGATTGGCAGGGTGGTTGAGTGTGGTTGAGCAGATCAGTAGATGCAGATGTCTTGTGTCAAACGGTGGGCCAAAGACTAGTCGTGGTTGTTTTGAAGTTGTAAGTGAATTGGAAGAGGGTGTTTTCTGGAACAGATTTAGGAGAGAATAGGGTTAGGGTATGGAAGTAGGATGTGGGTGATGATTAATCCAAGCACATGATCAGAGATGGCTATGTCTGTAATGGTTAGGATGAGCTAGCAAGTCCAGGTGGGATGGCAAGCTCAAGATTACTGTGGCGCTGGAAAAGCACAGCCTTCAAGAAGCAGGAAATTGATGTTTCGGGCAAAAGCCCTTCATCAGGAATCCTGCTTATGCCCGAAACGTCGATTTTCCTGCTCCTTGGACGCTGCCTGACCTGCTGTGCTTTTCCAGCACCACTCTAATCTAGAATCTGATCTCCAGCATCTGCAATCCTCACTTTTGCCAAGCTCAAGACTATCGGGAGTGGCCACAATCTGACTGGGTGGCTCAGCAGGTCTGATGGGCTGAATGATTTACTCTCACTGTTTCTTGTAGGTTTTTGCATATCTCAAAGTTAAGATGCTTTTTCAAATTTGAGTCTCATGAGTAAAATTGATTTCTTTGCCTATTCTCCAAATAAATATGTCGACTATAAGGAAACTGTTTGAGTTTGTCCCCAAGCACCAGCTTCAGTTTTGTTTTATTTACAATCATTGGGCTTTAACCCATATTTCTGTTAAGTTGGTGTATCAGTTTTTAAACAAAATTCTTATTCATTGTATTTTCTAGGTTGATTACGTGATTAAAGAGGCTACTAATCTAGATAACTTGGCACAGCTGTATGAAGGTTGGACAGCATGGGTATGAACTGGAATACAGTGGATCTCTCTGGTTCAATGAAGTCAGACATCCACCAGAATCAACTCAGCCACAGGCATCTATAGCCGTACCATGGCCGGTGTTGATGTATTCTGGGGCTTAATCTGAGGTAATCTAGGAATCCCCGTGCATTCGGAGTGATTAGTCAGAAGGCTGCACTCAGGGATATGCTTATACGGTCTGCACCCCAAGGTCAAGGGCCATAGCGCCCAGGCTGAATTACATGATTGTCTTTCTGTCATACAAGAACTGCAGAAGTATCGAGGGGGTAGGTGCAGAAACGGTTGCTATCCTACTGAGTACAGAGTGATTTTGAAAACCTAAATTCCATCTGCCCTGTGAACATTCGAGTCACAAAGTACTAAACCCTACTGAAAGGTAATTGAGAAAACTGGGGTCCTGAGGAAAGAAATCTCTTTGATTCACGTGATTCCAGTTGGATAACGACTTCACTGGCTGACTTGCCCTTGAAGATGGCCATCCAGAAAGAAACCCAAGGCTGGGAGAAACTATGGACTCCAGAAGCAGCCCAAAAACTAAGATTGGATAATACTACACAAGACTTGTGTGAGGAAGGTGACACCACCCTGATCTTTTTGTTCGCTTTCTCTTATAGGTGTATGCTAGTTCAGCAAAGTGCTTCTCCAATGCCTGTAATTCTGTTTACTGTGATTGAAATTCAGTAGTAGTCATCACCCATTTTAATGTAAACATTTTGCAAGGTGCACAATCTGGAAGACTACATGAAAGCATTGACAAATTCATGGTAAACTAAAGGGTTAGGTGTTTCTATGCATACACTTTAAAGTGCTTTTTTTCCTTCCCGTTTTGTTACTTGGAAATAAAAGGTCATGGATATTTTTGTGTATCTTTATCATGCAGGTTTTGCCATTTGTATGAATAAAAATGCTGAATAAACCCTCAAAAATGTATTTGAAAGTGACACCCCATGATCACAAGTGTTTTTTTAATTAATCTTGATTCTTTGGCTTTGTTTTTGCTTGTGCTTTTCCTTTTTATTCTGCTCTTTCTCAGTGATCCCAAGTCAGCATTATTTCGAGGTGTTTAGAAAACATCTGCTCTTTCTACGCACTCACAACCTCACTCCTTCATCCTCTGGCTTTTACTAGCCACACACTCTTTGCATCCAAATGCCCCCAACCCAACTTGCTCTGATGATCAGTGCTGTGTTTGACATGCTGGTGATTTCATCATTTCATAAATGCTTTGGAGAAATTGCTTTGGACATTATAAATCACAAAATGAAGATTGAAGTTCCTTTCACACACCCATCCTTATTGTATTGGACTTATTTTTAGCAATGTAGATTCTTAACTGTGTTTTACATTTAGCTGGCAAAAGTGATAAAGAATGTCTGTTGGTGGAGGTATATGGTGTGTGGTACTTTAAAACTGTCACAAAATGGTTTAACTTCATCTTGTAAAGAAAATCATTTCTCAGCATTATACAGATTGATACAAACCATCAAATCACACATGCTTGCCATATCATTTTGATTGCAACTTCCTGCATCTATTACTAATTTAAAGTAAATTAAATGTACTTTTAAAGAAGTTATTTGAGAGAATTACAGTCTCTCCTCCCTCTTCATTTAAAAAAAAAATATTTTTCTGGTTCCTATCATGAAACTGTCCTCCAGCTGAAAGGTTGCAGTGGACTAGATCTTGCTTAGAATTCTTTGCCATATTTTACTTCGCCATCTGTCAGTAAGCAGTAAGAGCTAATGTTTACTGTTGAGGATTTTGTCCTCTCCCACTAAGGGATTCCCAAACCAAGTGTGGTCAAGAATGTGCAAAACTGATGCATACAAACAATAGATTACAAGTGTCAGACTGAAATTCTAACTCTAACTCTGACTTTGACTTTGGAAAGGAAGTTCGGTCTACTCATTTTGGAACAAATGAGCTGCTGAAACCTCTTTATAATATGATGCCATCCTGATAAATGTAAAATTAATTTACCAAAAAATGATGAAAGGAAGTTATGCATTTAATTTGACATGTGGAGCAGTGACTACACTTCCGAAATACTTCATTGGCTGTGAATCGGTTCAAGATATCCTGAGGTTGTGAAAGGCGTATGTAACTGCAAATTCTTTCGTGGAGAAAATTGAATGGGAAATGGTGCGTTTGATATCTGTACTTGAATATGAATCCTGTTTGTATTATGCACATTGTTTATAAAATCTCAACTAATTAAAATGATAAAATATTGAACTGCTACAATTTACATCCTGGACCGTATTTCCAATAAATTTATTACATTCACAGTGATCCTGGCATTAGCACTATTTTCTCTCTTTTCCCTGCACATCCAGAAAAGAAAAACTGGTAGGAAGAGAGAACGTTGAAATCCAGTTTTACCCTGCCAAAGGTCTGACGTTATTTAAATTAGATTACAATTCGGGATTCTCTTGCACACCACAGGAAAACTGTCATAAATTGCTATTTGAAGTTGGATTATTTTACTTGTGTTATTTTATAAGAGTTTTGTTTTCTGTGTGCAGCAGCTTTTTTCAAAAAAACCAGATGAAGGCAATAACGATGAGTTCATTTCCTCCGTGAAGTTCTCTCTCTACTTATTGAAGAAAGTTACTAACATCATGCACAATGAAAGGGGCTTGTAATGTTGAAACAAGGATGCAGTTAATGGGAGTGAGTAAGGACTGCAGATGCTGGAAATCGGTCGTGTATGGGGTACTGGAAAAGCATAGCATCCAAGCAGCGTGACAATTGACGTTTCAGGCATAAGCCCTTAATCAGGAATGAGGCTTGTGGGCTAGGGTGGCTGAGAGATAAATGGGAAGTAGTGAGAAAGCAGTAGGTAGTTAAGGTGATAGATCAGAGAGGAGGGTGGAACAGATAGATGGGAAAGGTGATGGACAGGTCAGGGTTGCAGTGCTGAGTTGGCTTGCTACGGAGGGTGGGGGGAGAGGGGATGAGGAAACTGTTGAAATCCACCTTGGTCCCGTATGGGAGGGTCCCAAGGCAGATGTTGAGGCACTCTTCCTCCAGGTGGTTAGGCTTTGGCAATGGAGGAGGCCCAGGACCTGCCTGTCCTTGGCAGAGTGGCAGGGGGAGTTGAAGTATTCAGCCATGGGGCGGTGGGGTTGGTAGGTGCGGGTGTCCCAGAGATGATGTCTGAAATGATCTGCAAGTAGGCATCCTGCCTCCTTGATGTAGGGGCGACCACATTGGATGCAACGGATACTGTAGGTGACATTGGTGGAGGAAAAAATAAATTTCTATCAGATATGGAAGGATCCTTTGAGGCCTTGGATGGAGGTGAGGGGAGTGGTGTGGACACAGGTTTTGCACTTCCTGCGATAGCAGGAGGAGGTGCCAGGAGTGGCGTGTGGGCTGGTGAGGGGCATGGACATGACAAGGGAGTGGTCTCTCTGGAACGTGGTGGGGATGGGGAGGGAAATATATCTCTGGTGGTGAGATCTGTTTGTAGGGAGCAGAAGTGGCAGAGGATGATGCAATGTATGTGGAGGTTGGTGGGGTGGAAGGTGAGGACCAAGGGGTTCTGTCCTTGTTGCATTAGGAGGGGTGGGCTTCAAGGGTTTTGGTGTGGGAAGTGGAGGAGATGCATGGGAGGGTATTGTTGACCACTTAGGAAGGGAAATTGCAATCTTGGAAGAAGGATGCCATCTGGGATTTTCTATGAAGAGAACAGATGCGGCAGAGGAATTGGGAATAAGGGATGGTGTTTTTACAAGAGGTAGGGTGGGAGAAGGTGTAGTCTAGGTAGCTGTTGGGAGTTGGTGGGCTTGTAGTCAATGTCAGTGGTTAGTCTGTTGCCAGAGATGGAGAGGTCCAGGAAGGGGAGGGAAGTGTCTGAGATGTCCGGGTGAAGTTGAGGCTGGGGTAAAAGGTGTTGGTGAAGTTGATGAGCTGTTTAACTTCCTTGTGGGAGCATGAGGTAGCACCAATACAGACTTCAATGTAGCAGAGGAATAGGTGGTGGGTGGTGCTGTTGTAACTAGAAGATGGACTGTTCTACATATCTGACAGAGGCAGGTGTAGCTGGGGCCCTTGCAGGTGCCCATGGCTACCCCTTTGGTCTTGAGGAAGTGGGAGGATTAGAAGATGTTGTTTAGGGTGAGGACCAGTTCAGCCAGGCGGGTGAGGGTGTCAGTAGAAGGATACTGTTTGGGACAGCGTGAGAGGAAGAGACGGAAGGCTTGGAGGCCTTTGTTGTGATGGATAGATGTGTACAGGGACTGGATGTCCATGATAGGTAAAAACAATGACTGCAGATGCTGGAAAACAGATTTTGGATTAGTGGTGCTGGAAGAGCACAACAGTTCAGGCAGCATCCGAGAAGCAGCAAAATCGACATTTCGGACAAAAGCCATGAGGTGTTGGGGGCCAGGGAAACGAAAATTTTGGAGGAAGTGAAGGGCATGGATGGTGTCCTGAATGTAGGTAGGGGGTTCCTGGATTAAGGCGGACAGGATGGTGTCCATATATGTAGAGATGAGTTCAGTGGGACAGGTACAGGCTGAGACAATGGGTTGAC
The DNA here is from genome assembly GCF_020745735.1 of Hemiscyllium ocellatum. Classification (NCBI taxonomy): domain Eukaryota; kingdom Metazoa; phylum Chordata; class Chondrichthyes; order Orectolobiformes; family Hemiscylliidae; genus Hemiscyllium; species Hemiscyllium ocellatum. The sequence goes on from NC_083420.1 coordinate 2,160,160, forward strand.
TGAGGAAGTCAGGTCTGTGAATCTTTGGTAGGAAGTAGAAACGAGCAGTGCGGAGTTCACTGACAATGAGGTTGGAGTGAATAATGCCTTGTAAGAATATGGCTTCAGACATTTTTCCTGCAAACTAGCTCTTGAGGCCTAAATCTAAGGATGGAATTGAGTAATGACTTGTATTTTTATGAAGCTTTCTCTTAACTACAGCAGTGTACTATGGTTAACAATCTAACCTCCATCTGACTTAAAGCCCTTAGGTTTCCATTTCTTAACGAGCTGAAAACTCAGTGCAATTTGCAAGGTGCCATCTTTGCCTGAAGTTGAAAAGTTTTTTTCCCTCTGGTTCAGGTAAATGTTACTACTTTTACCCTGTGCAGGATCCTGATCTCCTTACTGTTGGTTACTCTTCCCATCCATTAGTGAATACAATTAAATTTGAGTTTATTTCCTTGACAATTAAGATTTTGTTTAATTCACTCCTGGATGTGGGTGTTGCTAGCTGCCCAACATTTAGTTGCCTTTGACGTGTTTGTGGTGACCTGTGTTCTTGAACCATTACAGACCCACTATGCTGATTAGGGAAGATTCCAGGATTTTGACCCAGTGACAGTGAAGGAATGGCAATGCATTTCTCAGTCAGGATAGTGGTGTTCCCATGTATCTACTGCGTGTGTCTTTCTAAATATCGGTTTGGAAAGTGCTGTCAAGGAACTTTGGTGAATTTCCACAATGCATCTTGTAGAGATCTGAAGTGGGGTATTGTATATTTAAGTACTTACTCAAGCATAATTTTACTATCATGAAAGTCATTTTATTCAGATTTCAGAAAAGAAATCTGAATAGGTGTTCAAAATGTTATAGTTTGTACAGTTGGCTCACCAACTAATCAACATCCACCCCTGTAACCATTCTCTGTAAAGGAGGGATTAGATTAGATTACTTACAGTGTGGAAACAGGCCCTTCGGCCCAACAAGTCCACACTGACCCGTCGAAGCGCAACCCACCCATACCCCTACATTTACCCCTTACCTAACACTACGGGCAATTTAGCATGGCCAATTCACCTGACCCGCACATCTTTGGACTGTGGGAGGAAACCGGAGCACCCGGAGGAAACCCACGCAGACACGGGGAGAACGTGCAAACGCAACACAGTCAGTTGCCTGAGTCGTGAAATGAACCCGGGTCTCAGGCGCTGTGAGACAGCAGTGCTAACCACTGTGCCACCGTGCCGAGGGATTAGAAAATTCTTCCCATTGATTCTTGTGGAGTTTACAGAACACTGCTCTAAATAAGCTGACTTGGCTCTACTAGTTTTGGATACAGGATTACTTGATGCACAAGTTTTTTTTTAAAAGAAGCAGCCCAGCATGTCACTGATCTAAAGTTTTACTATCCTTCATTAATAAAGTACCCAAATTTCAACTTTTATACTATCTATATCAACATTCCCTTTCTTCATAAAGGACCAAGTTATGATTCTGAACTGGGACTAGTTTTGCAGCTGTTTCTGAGTTTTTTTGTGTGTGTGGTGGTTGTGGGTGTTTTTAAAAATATTTCGTTGAAATGCACATCCAAAGCGATTAGATTGGCAACTCGGACTCTACTTCGTACCTGTGGGGGTAACAAAGACAGCAATTTTCAATGAAAAGCTAAGATTCGCAGAATTCAAGGGACTTTGACTTCTAGAAAAAAATTAAGTCAGTCAATGAGGCAAGATGGCAAAAAGTGAGTACTGCAGATGCTGGAAATCAGAGTCCTGCTGAAGAGCTTTTGCCGGAAACACCGATCCTCCTCAGACGCTGCCTGACCGGCTGTGCTTTTCCAGGTTTCCAGCATCTGCAGCCATTGTTTTTACCTTTTCCAGCGCCACTCTAATCTAGACCATGGGGGCAAGAGGACGGATCTGGAAACTATGGATTGTTACTCGATCCAAGCTATCCTCAGGTAATGATGTAATGAAGCAAATCCACTTGTAGCTAGAAACTACGCAGCGCAATAAACTGCTGTTTGCTTCCAGAGATGGGAATAAATGCAGGCAAATGTTCACCTGTGACGCTGGCTCTGTGCTGCTGCCCTCACAGCTCTGCCTGACCCCTGCTGCCCCTAAACCCGAGGAGGTGCTCACTCCCCCCTCCCTCCCACCCACACTCCCCCCTCCCTCCCACCCACACTCCCCCCTCCCACACTCACTCCCTCCCTCCCACACTCCCCCCCTCCCACCCACACTCCCACCCTCCCCCCCTCCCTCCCACCCACACTCCCCCCTCCCTCCCACCCACACTCCCCCCTACCCACACTCCCCCCTCCCACCCACACTCCCCCCTCCCACACTCACTCCCTCCCTCCCACACTCACTCCCTCCCTCCCACACTCCCACCCTCCCTCCCACCCACACTCCCTCCCACACTCCCCCCCTCCCTCCCTCAGGCTGCTGTGACCAGAGGCTCCAGTTTGATTGGTCAGTATTTATTTATTTACTGGTTTGTGTCCGAGGATTTTAAAGACACAGCAATAAGTTTTCAGATTGTGGGGAATAGGAACCATCGCGATGTTGTTTGTGGAGAGACCGGGAGCAGTTACACCGCCGTCTGTTACTAACGGGGACCACAGACCGGGCTGCTCTACTTCCGTGATGGTCACATGAGAACGGTCACGTGGAGGGTCACGTGACCAAGATGGACTTGGGGCGGGGCCACCGTGTCATTTAAATTCCGGCTGCGCGGATCTCAGGAGCGGAGCCTCCACTGGCCAATCAGGTGTCCGGCTCCCGTGGGACTCGGTCCAATCAGCAATACCGTGCGCGGTGACACGTGCGGAGCTAGACCAATAGGGGGCGAGCAGCCGCGCAGGCGCAGTAAACGGGCGTCGAGAGGGATCGAGCAACGATGGCGAGCGGCGACGGAGACAATAAAAGCAGCAACCGCCTGGTGAGAGAGACACACCCCCACCCCCCACAGACACACACCCCCCACCCCTCACAGACATACACCCCCCACCCCCCACAGACACACACCCCCCACACACACACACCCCCACCCCCCACAGACACACACCCCCCACAGACACACACCCCCCACCCCCCACAGACACACACCCCCCACCCCTCACAGACATACACCCCCCACCCCCCACAGACACCCACCCCCCCACAGACACACACCCCCACACACACACACCCCCACCCCCCACAGACACACACCCCCCACCCCCCACAGACACACACCCCCCACAGACACACACCCCCCACCCCCCACAGACACACACCCCCCACCCCTCACAGACATACATCCCCCACCCCTCACAGACACACACCCCCCACCCCCCACACACACACACACCCCCCCCCCCACAGACACACCCCCACCCCCCCACAGACACACACCCCCCACCCCTCATAGACATACATCCCCCACCCCTCACAGACACACACCCCCCACCCCCCACAGACACACACCCCCCACCCCCCACAGACACACACCCCCCACCCCCACAGACACACCCCCTCACAGACACACACCCTCACCCCCCACAGACACACACCCCCCACCCCCCACAGACACACACCCCCCACCCCTCACAGACATACATCCCCCACCCTCACCCCCCTCCCCCACCCTCCCCACAGACATACCGCACCCCCCACACAAACACATCCTCATACACCCCCCACCCTCGCTCCACTCCCCACCCCCCACACCGACACACTCCACCCCCACCCCCATATACCCCCCACCCCCCCACCGACACACACCCCCCACCCTCATACACGCCCCCACCCCCCACAGACACACACCCTCATACACCCCCCCCACAAACACACCCCCCCCACCCCCACATCCACCTCTCCTCTCCCCCCCCCCCACATCCACCTCCTCTCCTCCCCCACCCACATCCACCTCTCCTCCTCCCCCCCCCCCACACATCCACCTCCTCTCCTCCCCCACCCACATCCACCTCTCCTCTCCTCCCCCCCACATCCACCTCCTCTCCTCCCCCACCCACATCCACCTCCTCTCCCCCCCCCCCCCACACATCCACCTCCTCTCCTCCCCCCCCCACATCCACCTCTCCTCCTCCCCCCCCCACATCCACCTCCTCTCCTCCCCCCCCCACATCCACCTCTCCTCCTCCCCCCCCCACATCCACCTCCTCTCCTCCCCCACCCACATCCACCTCTCCTCCTCCCCCACCCACATCCACCTCTCCTCCTCCCCCCCCCACATCCACCTCTTCTCCCCCCCACACATCCACCTCTTCTCCCCCCCACACATCCACCTCCTCTCCTCCCCCCCACACCCACCTCTTCCCCCCCCAACGCAACACTCCCATGCGCTACCCGCCCCCACCCTCCCCACCTAACCCCTCACACGCACTCCTCACCACACACCCAACCCCCGTTTCAAAATTTTCATCGTTGTGTTCAAATTTCGCTGTGGTTTTTCTCCACTGAAGGAATATGCCATTCCTGTCTCCTTGGGTACCTATACCCTTTGAGAATTTCCTTTCTAAATCTCTCCTGTTTAGGTTCTTCTGTAAAACCTTCCTCTGACCAAGGTCTCGGTCTTCTGTCTCCTGGTGTTCTGCCTAATGTGTTTCAAAACGTGTGGTGCTGGAAAAGCTGAGTAGGTCAGACAGCATCCGAGGAGCAGGAGAATAGACCATTCAGGCATAAGCCCTTCATCAGGAATGTCCCATCAACTTCCTTATGAAGGGTTATGCCTGGTACGCCACTCTCCTGCTCCTCGGATGCTGCCTGACCAGCTGTGCCTTTCCATACCTTCCGACTCTGATCTCCAGCATCTGCAGTCCTCACTTTCTCCAACATGAAATCTGTTGTTAATGTGGCTATTTTATCGGTTCCATGGTTTTATAAAAACATTTGTTTTTAATCCATCATATTTCTTTGTTTCTGGGGTGGGAGCTTTGATATTTTGGTGGACAAATTTGGAATGTGCAGTTGCTGACTCTTTTCTGGGGAAGATTCTTTGTTTTGATTGGGATTTGTGCAGTTTGCAGTCACTACTGGATGATGCCGTCTCCTGCAGGAATACTCAGAGGCAATGGTGATGTCACAAACAGCAATGTACTTATCTTTAACTCAGGCTGGGCTGCCTCATTCAATATTCTATCGTGTTACACTCATATGTCAGACTCTCATTATCAGGGAAAGTCAAGGCATTATGTATCATGTCATTAGGACTGAAATTATGCAAACATAATAGTTTCAGCACATTTAAAATGGCCATCTCCTTTAATATATTTGTCCGTTCAGCACTGGTGTAAATTAAAAATGTCTCTGGTTGATGTTAATTAATCACAAAAGATTCTCAAAGAAGGACATGTGACCAGTGATATATAACATTTCAGCGCAGTGTTATACTCAGCAAGCAGTCATTGCTGAAAGTGTTGATACAAATTTTGTCACATTCTTATGGAGATTTTCCATCCATAAAATTTAGTTGCTGAAAGAAATGATGGAGGTGGGTACACTTTAAAAAAACATTTGGATGTGTACATGAATAAGAAGGGTTTAGAGGGAATTGGGCCAAATGCTGGCAAACGGGACTAGATTGGGTCAGCATGGACGAGTTGGACCGAAGGGTCTGTTTCTATGCTGGATAACGCTGACTGTATTTGAAATGTATTCACTGGAGTTTGTGTTTGACTGTTGTGAATTGAGAGTTGAACAAACCTAAACACACAGGTGACCTTTTGAACCGTTAAGTTCAGTCGGGTATGTGCCCATCTGATTCACAATGTTGGCTGATGTTTTTACCATACAATCAACAATTATGATGATTATTCAAAACATCAAATATTCATAAGGTTTTCACTTTGGCACCATTAATGGGATGAACAAGTGTTATGTGGATGAGTTATGTGTTTTTTTTAATACTAATTAGGAATATTACTATATCCTATTGTTTAAAACAATATTAAAAAAAGAACTCTTGACATTGACTTGATTTTTCAGGCTGCGGAAACTGCCCAGCTTGAAGAACATTTGGAGGGCTGGGGAGAAGTGATGCTTGCTGCAGATCGTGTCCTGCGTTGGGAGAAACCCTGGTTTCCTGCTGTAATGATGCTGGGTGTGTCAGTGGTATTTTTGTAAGTATTGAGGTAGAATCTGCATTTACATTGTGCCCTTTTTCATGAAAATCTATTCCAAAGCGCTTTGCTTAGTTCTAATCAGATACAAAATGGACATTGACCCAAAGAAAGGGTTTGGCACAGATGACTCAAAGCTAGGGAGTTTTAGTCGGGGGGAAAGGTGAGTTTAAGAAAGATCTTTAACAGAGTGGAGAGAGAAGTGAGTCAGGGGTTTCTCGTGAGAAGACTCCTGAAGGCATGTTTGCTCATTCTGGACAGGAGGGAAGTAAGTTATTAGCTTGCAGGATATTTGATGATTCTCCTGTAAGTGTTTTTCTGCAAGTTAAGAAACTCTAATTGTGGAATTCCTGCTGTTTTGCCTGTTGGAACTCGTCCCAGTGAAAACCTTAACACCAGATAATACCAGCCCAACTAGTATAGTTCTCACAGCTCAGACAAAACAGGGATTATGAACCCAGAGCTATTAGTGAGTGTTTTGTTAATGTTTTCTCTTTATTCTTTCATGGGTACTCTGATAAAGCTAATATTTGTTGTCCAGTCCTAACACCCTTGAATTGAGTGGCTTGCTCAGCCTTTTCAAAGGACATTTGAGAGAGCTGTGGGCCAGGTCTTGCGAATGCTCGACCAGATAAAGGACATTAGTACACCAGATTGCTTTAAAGGTCTATGGATGACAGTTTCATGATCACTACTATTTATGGGGTGAGAGAAATTTGCCGGGGTGGTGGGTTTGATCTGTTTTCTGCAGTTCACATTTAAGCTTCAATGTACTTTGGCAGTTATCCAGACTTTAACTGAAAACTAAAGGATTTACCTTTATACAGGTTTGATTAATGTTAAAGACTTGATGACAGGGAGTTCATTAAAAATGAGTTCCATCTCCAGTTAAAAGAAGGACCTCTCATGAAGATGCCTTTTATCGGTGGAAACAGGTAGTCGGTTAACAATACTGTTAGCAATACCTCCTCCTGTACTGTTCAGGCATCCACTAGATTAGTTAATTCTGTAAATAATCATCATTTCATGTGACTGCTGTACGGTAACATTTAGATGGTGTGAAATTTATTTTCATTTTGTGGTAACCCACTTGGTCAGTTTCTCAGCTGTGTTCATGATATGTTGGTGTCAGCAGATATTTAGAGTTAGCAACCAACTTTACACAGTACTATTAAGGTTCCAGTTTAGCAGATTTACGTTCCGTGTAAAGGATGGGCAAACTCTCTCCAACTATTTTGCCTCCTTGTTTAATTATACTGTAATAAAGCTTAATGCTGTACAAAAGATGAATATTGTCTGTATTAGTTTGAATAAAACTGCCAAATAACAGCTTAGTCACAAAGCTTATCGTGGTCATGGTTTCATTTGCCAGCAAGTTCATGATTAAGATGTGGTTGTTAATCTCCAGAACTTGCTGGTTAACTCTATACTGTGCTGTTTATTTTGCAGACTTGCACTGAACTTCCTCATTTTTAAGAACTTGGTGGGTTTATATGCTGGTTGTCAAATAAATTCTCAACAGAAGCTTAGGGCTGATGTTAAGTGCAAATAACTTTTATGTGATCACCTGTTGCTGCAGTAGCAATTGACTCCTCTTGCATGTAAGAATTGAGTACAATAAATATTGGGTTTATGAGGTAGATCACAGTGAGAAAAATATTTGACTTGTTTTTAACACCATCTCAGATATAATGTGGGCTGTAAAAACTTGTTAGGGAGTTCTAAAATCTAGTCTGTGTTTATCTTTTCATTTTCGTAACATTCCAACAACTCTCATCATGAATACCGTTTGAAATGCTGTGACTTACGTCGGCAAACATAACTCAGCATCCTGCGCTTGCACGTTAGGTAACTCCAAAGAAAAGACTTAGCCAATTCAGTAAATTCTCTAGACATTTTCTCCTCAACTTCCGAAGGCAACCAGACAAGTTTCAGGAGTTTACAGAGCGTTCGTAACAGTGGAACCAGCCTGTTTGTAAACGCCTGTAGTAAATCCATATCCATTCTGTGGTTCTGTTAATTTCTGGCATTTAATTTAATATTTTTGTCTATTCGAGATTTTCTTCTGTTCACTTTAAATATCTATAACCTGCCAATTATAAATGAACATTGATGTTCTGATTGCTTGGCTAATGATGGAAACTTAAATCAATGTTTAGTAGCCTCAGTAAATTCTTCTGGATTAGATTCTGTGATAATTGAATGATCACATTCCCCACCTCACCACCTGGCCCTCCCTGCCAACAGTTGCATTTGAAAATATAAAATAAACAAAGAAATACGCATAGTTGGCATAATTTCTACAATGTGATTTCCCTTCACAGACTAATCTTCTGGCTGGATCCTTCAGTGCTGACTGGTGTTTCATGTGCCATTATGATCATCTGTTTGGCAGATTACTTAGTTCCAACTGTTGCTTCCAGGATGTTTGGATCCAACAAATGGTGAGAGATTATTTCACACTTCCACTTAGTGACAATCTGTCCATTTGTCTGAATTCTGTTGTCCATTCACTTTGCTAAATTTGTCATAAGTTTAATATATTTAAAAAATATAATTAAACTCTGATGTTGTAGAGCTCCCTTGTGGTTGGAGCCAGATCTGAATTCAGTCCAAAGTGATGGGAAACTCCTGACTTGAGGTGATCTTTTCATCCAACCTCAGCCTTGCCGGCTGGTGAAATGCCTCAGGGCAGCATCTCTGTAGCTATTCTTCAGTCCAGCAGAACACACTCCATCTTCACCAAATGCCCATGTGCATGTTTAGAGTCATAGAGATGTACAGCATGGAAACAGACCCTTCAGTCCAACTCATCCATGCCAAGCAGATATCCCAACCTAATATAGGCCCATTTTCCAGCACTAGGTCCATATCCCTCTAAAAGATGCCTTTTAAATGTTGCAATTGTACCAGCCTCCACCACTTCCTCTGGCAGCTCATTCCATACACGTACCACCCTCTGCATGAAAAAGTTGCCCCTTAGGTCCCTTTTAAATCTTGTCCTCCTGCCCCCACCCTAAACCTCTGCACTTTAGTTCTGGACTCCCCCATTCTAGGGAAAAGATCTTGTCTACTTACCCTATCCATACCCCTCATGATTTTATAAACCTCTATAAGGTCATCCCTTGGCCTCCAATGCTCCAGGGAAAACAACCCCAACCTATTCAGCCTCTCCCTGTAGCTCAAATCCTCCAACTCTGGCAACATCCTTGTAAATCTTTTATGAACCCTTTCAAGTTTCACAACATCCTTCCAATAGGAGGGAAAGCAGAATTGCACACAGTATTCCAAAAGTTGCTCAACCAATGTACTATACAGCCGCAGGAGGACCTCTCAACTCCTATACTCAATGATCTGACCAATAAAGGAAAGCATACCAAATGCCGCCTTCACTATTCTGTCTACATGCGACTCCACTTTCAAAGAACTATGAACCTGCACTCCAAGGTCTCTTTGTTCAGCAACACTCCCCAGGTCCTTAGCATTAAATATATAAGTCCTACCCTGATTTGTCGTTCCAAAATGTAGCACCTCACTTTTTTTGCCACTCCCAGCCTGTTGACCCATCTGATCAAGGACCCATTGTACGCTGAGGTAACCTTCGCTGTACAGTACACCTCCAGTTTTGATGTCGTTTGCAAACTTACTTACTATACCTCCTGTGTTAACATCCAAATCATTTATATAAATGACAAAAAGCAGTGGACCTAGCACCGATCCTTATGTCACACCACTGGTCACAGGCCTCCAGTCTGAAAAATAGCCGTCCACCACCACCCTCTGTCTTCTACCTTTGAGCCAGTTCTGTATCCAAATGGCTAGTTCTCCCTGTATCCCTTGAGATCTAACCTTGCTGATCAGCCTCCCATGGGGAACCTTGTCAAACACTTTAGTAAAGTCTACATAGATGATGTCCCAACAGGATTGTTGGATATTACTCTCGGGGTAGGGCAGGGAGGGAGAGGGGGGTGCATGGAGGGGGACCTATAGCAATAGGAAAACTGATAAGTGTATAACACATGGTTCTGGTATAAAGGTTTTTATTTAAAATGTTCTATGCTGTATTTTGTTTGGAAAAGTTGTACTGTTTTTGAGCACACCATATTCCTTGTACAGAGATGTGGATTGTATTAAACAGTTGGGATTTGCACAAACAGGAAGAATTTAAAATATTTGACTCATGGATATATATGACAGTGGTAATGTTTTTTTCTGCACATGAGAGATGTGAAGGCTGTGGTTTACTACTTATATTTGTAGATTGAGCTTATCCCTGGTGTCAAGTAATGTTAAAGAAACTTGAAAATTTCAAGTACTAGATGAAAGGAGGGTGAGGGTGAGAATTTTTACCAAACTTGTAATGGCATTTGGAAGCACAGTACCTTTGTGAGCACTGGAATGTGCCGTAAAGCTCTCCTTACCTATCCGCTTGCTGACTACTTTGTAGTTTTGAAGCCACCTAACAGAGAGACGATTTTCTTTTAAATAAATTGACACGGGTATTGTCATGTCAAGGTTTGGGCAGTCTTGAAATGCTTCATATTTTGCTTGGATCAACAGGACTACAGAGCAGCAACAACGCTTTCATGAAATCTGCAGCAATCTGGTGAAGACTCAGCGTTGGATTGTGGGCTGGTGGAGACGTTTGTTTGCTCTGAAGGAGGAAAAGCCTAAAATGGTACGCAGAATTCTCCCAGTCAATGAACAGAACTCTTTTTTTTAAAAAATCCTTGGCTTAATTCCTAATGCTTTGCCATGGCCTGCAATTTAAAACACAGCTGTAGTAAAAATGGTTTCTTTAACAAATGCCTCAGAGGCTCTTTCCCCTTTGTTTTTGTATACAATTACGTTTTTGTAATGGACTTGAAATTCAATGAGTAAGATTTGAACTTTACCCAGATAGCTGTTGAAACCCCTCTTGTTTTTTTTTTGCTGAACAATTAAGTATATAATTGGAAGTCTTTGACCTGACACACTTTGCTTTTATTCTGTGGGTGGCAACAGGTCTTTATTTGGTTTTCTCCCATCAGGGGTTTCAGCAGAATCAGAGTACAGTATGGCTAAATGTACTTGAGGGATGTACTGTTCAGTGCGTTTTCCCCAGATAATGTGCTTATCCTGCTGGCTGCTAGTGTTATTAGATTAGATTACTTACAGTGTGGAAACAGGCCCTTTGGCTCAACAAGTCCACACCGACCCGCCGAAGCGCAACCCACCCATACCCCCACATTTACCCCTTACCTAACACTACGGACAATTTAGCATGGCCAATTCACCTGACCCGCACATCTTTGGACTGTGGGAGGAAACCGGAGCATCCGGAGGAAACCCACGCTATGTTGGATCATCACTGATCAACTTGTCATGGTAATCTTCCTAACTCAGAATAATGGAGGAACGTTACCCGTTTTCTATTCTGGAGTACAAAATTTGCCTATTAAGCAGAAAGTAATTTCTAATATTCTTTGCTTTAGTATTTCATGACTGCGGTAAGTGTTCTCTCTGTGGTGGCTTGGATTGGGCAGCAGGTTCACAACCTCTTCCTCACCTATTTGATTGGTAAGTTGTTAATGAGTTTTCATTTTATCATTTGCCTCGTTAATTGTGAAATCTGGGAATTCTGTATTGAGATGGTCATACAGCATGAAAACAGACCCATCAGTCCAACTAGTCCCAATTATTCCTAAAATAAACTAGTCCCACTTGCCAGCATTTGGCCCATATTTGATGATTTTGGATCAAGAGCTGGCCCTTGGTATTTATACCCTGTGCGTGGTTCCTGTGTCCAGGTCAGGTTGAACTTTGCAGTGTGACATTACACTCCTGAAGTAGATGTTGTGCCATATTAAATCAGGTACACACCAGGTGAGGCCACCTGAAGTACACTGTTTCATTATGAATTCTTTTCTCTTCCTGAGCTGGAGTCCTGTTGTGAAATTCATCAATGAATGTGACCGAAAAGATCATTTCCTTGACTGACCCACCCAAGTCGATAAGCTGTTTTTACAAATGGACTCTTGCTTTCACTAAGGCTCTGCTTAGTCATTCTGATTTAACGCAGTCGAAGTGGAGAGTAATGCAGTCTGTGAAGCAGGAGGTCCACCTCACCTATCCTTTTCAGCTTTTGTAATCATGTCCTAGAAAATCATACATTTCTCATGGATCTCATTTGCCCACTTGAAAGGGCAATGGTTCAGTTGTCAGCCAGTTTTATTGGATCAGAGTGGTGCTGGAAAAGCACAGCAGGTCAGGCAGCATCCGAAGAGCAGGGAAATCGACATTTCGGGCAAAAGCCCTTTATCAGGAAATAAGGGCTTTTGCCTGAAACGTCGATTTTCCTGCTCCTCGGATGCTGCCTGAACTGCTGTGCTTTTCCAGCACCATTCTAATCCAGAATCTGGTTTCCAACATTTGCTGTCATTGTTTTTACCTAGCCAATTTAACTGGACATGGTCACTGCCTGGCCCTTGTGTGGAGAGAATGTGAATCACCAACCCAGGCCTGGATTTTTGACCAGACCTTACTCCATATGGACATGGACCGCTGCAGTATCTGAACATCATGCAATCATTAATGAGTCTCCCCATTTTTGATTAGTAAAGCAGCTGAAGATATTTGGGTCAAGGGCATACATTCTGAGGAAAAAGGATTCGCATGGCTCAGTGGTAGTGTCCATATTTCTGAGCTAGGTTACCTGGATTCAAGTTCCACCTGCTCCAGTGTGTGTCTAACATCTTTGAACAAATTGATTAACATAGCTGTATTCTGAGAACTCCTGTAGAGATGTCCTTTGTGTCCATCATTAGCTATGTTTATACTCTTCTAAAAGTTTAAGCAGACTTACCCCACCCTGCCTGAGTGATACATTGACTTTATTTAGGGCAGGCAAGTTGGCCCTTAAGTACATCCATGTGATAGAAAGTACACTTGGTGAATTACACCTGCTGGCTGCTTCCAGAGCCAAACCAATTACTGCCCCAGGCTCCTTGTGCTGGAAAAGGAATTCTTCTTTGGTTTGGGAGGGTGGGTAAGATCAGAAGTATGTTTAAGTTAGATTAGTCTGCAGCAACGTCTCTTGATGTTACGGTAGACTGCGGGGCAGTTTCACATGTGTGCTCACTCGGAACTGCATGTGTGCATTGTTCCAGACCCTCTCTACTCCTCGGCTTTCCCCAACCCCTTCATTCGTGGCCCTATCTGTTAATGCACATGTGCATGGTCACAGAGGGAGAGCACATATGCTCTGCAGTGTCAGTAAATGTAGCCTGAAAAGTTGACTGAGCATTTTAAGATTTTACTTTGCATCTATTTTTAATAGATTACAGAACCTAGAATGATAGCTGCAGCAATTAAATAAACTTGAAGCTTTGTAATTTGACATTTCTTCAGCTGTGAGTTTTTATTCTAACTAAAATGTAACATGAGGAAAAAAAAGCTAGCACTTTATTAAATTTTGAAACATCTTCCTCGGATTTTAAGACTGGTCTTGTTTTAAACAGGCGACTTGTATTTCTCTGTTCCTGTTGTAATCTGATAGAAGGTGCTTTTTGTTTTGCTCACTTCCTCCAACCACATTAATATAATCTAATGAAGGCAGGTCTTATCATGAGAGTTATCAGATTCCTTCCTCCTTCACAGTATAAAATAACCTCTTGTTGTTTTCAGTGAGTTTCATACTCTTGTTTCCCGGTCTGAATCGGCATCGACTGATCACAAAATATGTGGGAATGGCTAGACGGGAAATTAACAAGCTCCTGAAGCAAAAAGAGAAGAAAAGTGAATAACGCAAACTGGATTTGTCACCGTTAAAAATGAATTTGATTACTTGTGACCTTAGTTGGCAATTCTTGCTGAATCAAAAAGTACAGCGCCTCGTGTGTGTTCAGCGATAATAGCTGCATTTGGAGGGGAAAAGAGAAAGCAAAATATGTGTGTATAGCAAATGAGCATCGTTTATTTTCTCATTATTTCAGATCAGGAGTTGCTATTTAGTTCTCAACCAATGTTTTCTCTCCTTGTATTTGTGATGTTTTGAATTAGTTTTTGTTCCAGCCATGACTGCACTGAAAGTTTAACCAGAAACTATTTGTTACTTGGAGTTGTGGAGTTGCTTGATATCTGTGCATCACCTGTCATCTTGCTGGAGCATTTGCATGCTAGTGAGAGCCAGTTGTCAGTATCAGAAACAGTATATTCACTATGACTACTGTGTGTAATTGTATGTTTGAAGTCACATGTAAATAAGGCTGTGTTTTGCTCTCTGTAAATGTTTTTATGTATATTTGTGGTTAATGTACATTTTAGTTGTTTTTAACTATAGCCTTTGAGGGTTCTTGCTCAATAAAGCACTGAACAGGTGGTTTACACAGAAATCAACATTAATTCATCTTCCATCGACTAAAAGCTGTAATCACCTCAGTGTGTGGGAAGTAAGCAACATGTCCAGCCTCATCAATACATGTACATTGCCATGCCTGGTCATGTCATCAGCTAATCTTTACTGGAGCTTCATCTGGTTCATTTGAATTGCAATGAATTAAGTGGAAGTCCACCTCCATGTGGAGAAGGGCATTCTTTTGATGCCTCTTGTTTGGCTGGGTATTGATCATTCTTTTTCATGCCATCCTTTACTGACGCTGCATCATGTGTTTCTGCTGAGGAAAGTGAAACAACAGAAATTCTGAAGGGAACTGTTTTGAAAGTACAATGACATCCTTCACTTGGGGTTCTTTAGTCTTGCTGACGGTGTACAGCTAATTGTTCTGGGTCATTACACTCCTGAATTTCACTGACCGATATCATATTTGCTCAGTATTGCTCTCTATCCTTTACAGGGTAATACAGATTTACTATCTTTGCTTTCCCCTTGCTCCTCAACTAAACTCATAACCTTCTAAAGCTATCATTCTGATTGCTGCAGGTTTCCTCTTTGTGAAAGGCTGGCTTACCTTCTTTCAGAAATTATTTGGAGAAAAAAAATTTAATCTTTACAATGAAGCTTGTGTTAGCTCTTCAGTGATTACAGTTGATGATAAAAATGCACGTTAAAAATGTAATAGATGTTAAATTGTGTATTCAATGGGAAGAAGTAGCTATAATTGATCTTTCTAAAATGTTATACTTCCAATGTTCTAATACTATTTAATACATTTTGGAGTTCAGCCTGAAGTAAAATCTAATAAAGTGTTCTGTAACTCAATGTTTGTTTTCATGTCTACTCAAAGTAATCAATAATTCTAATATTATTGTATTTAAATACTTAAAACTAATTCTTTTATTTTATTCAGGGTGCTGTGTTATCTGGCTGATTTTTAGCACCAGAACCAAATAATGAATAATTAGCCAAATGGATTGTTCTTATTCCCAGTTTCAAGAATCTGCAAAATGTTGCTTTTTTTGGTGAACTACTTTTGTAATTTGAACAGTAGTGCAATGGTTTATTCATTGCAGGTTTCAGGGAAGCATTGACCTAGATTTTCTGCTGACAGTCATAATTCAGTTGTAGTTGGAAGGTGCACATGGGGACCCTGTGGAATCCCTATTGAAGTAAATGCCCAGGAAATTGAAGATTCTGTAGGGCAATTTCTTTCCACCTGGAACATTCCAAAACTCTCCATTTAAACCGGAGAATTCAGAGTTCAGATGATATTATAGATGCATATAGCACAGAAAAGACCCTTTGTGCCATCTGGCATATCTGCCACTAAATGTTTGCTAATCCCTGTGACCCATATTCTTGAAAGTTGTGGTATCTGAAGTGTTCACTCAAATGTTTTTAGGCTTTCTAAGATTTCTGGCCTCCACTACCTTCCCAGCCAGTGCATTCCAGATTTCCCAACACCTACTGAGCAAAAACGTTTTTCTTCCCCAAATCCTGTCAATCTCCTGCCCCTTACCCTAAAAGTATGCTCCCTTGTGGTTGACCCCTCAACCAAGGGGAACAGCTGCTCTCTTCACCCTGTCCATACCCCTCAATCTTACATCCCCCCCATCTTCTCTGCTCTCGTGAAAACAATCCAAGCCTGTCCAGTCTCTCCTTATAGCAACATCCTCTGGTGCTATCGCATCCTTCCTGTAGTGAGCAAGTGGTACTCCAGCTGTGGCCTGACCAATGCTCTGTATGACTCCCAATGTTACCTCCCTGCTCTTACATTCAGTGCCACAACTCTCGACTGCAAGTATCCGATGTGTCTTCACGATATTATTCATATGTTTTGCTGACTTGAGGGATCTGTGAACTATTACCCCAAAGTCCCTGTCCACCTCTGAATCCCAGAGCGATGAAATGAAATCCTGAAACCCGGCGTGGTGAGTAGGTGTAGGTGAGTTCCTGTACAGTGTGACTTACCTTGTTCTTGCTGAGTGCCGGTGAGGAGTGATGTTACACTTTGGGCTGGTGCCACATGCTGAGCTGCTGCTTTTGGCATTCTCATAATGTTATAACCATCTCATTTCTAACTCCTCAGGCAACTGTAAGCAATGCTATTGCTTTCCTTTTAATTCTCTTTTTGTATAGCAAGATTACATTTTTCTTTACTCTTGACACTATCTTAGGTACAAATCTTAGTCAAAGGTAGCCATTGTTTAAAAACTTTTCACCGTAGTCCTGTACTTCTATACTGGAGTACAGGTGACAATAAAGGATATTCTATTCTACCCAGTGTTGTGCCATTCATTAAATACTCCATCTTGTTTCTTCTTCTACCTTATACTTAACAGGGTTAAATACCACCTGTCATTGGCCGGCCAGTCATGACCAACACATGTATAACCCTGTAACCTACAAACATCATCTTCACCATTAATCACTCCACAAATCTTGCTGTCAACTGCAAATTTGCATAACATTTCTCCAACATTTTCAACTGTATCACTTATGTATGTAACAAGCAATAAGGGTCCCAGTGCTGACTCGTGTGATAACACTACTGGACAGTCTTCTCCCAGTACCCTTTGTGTCCTATTACTAAGTCAGTTTCTGGTCTACCTTGCCAATTCCATGTGCTTTAACCTTCTCAATGTGGGACCTTGTCAAACACTTCCGTAAAATCTACATAAACTGCATGAATTGAACTTGCCTCATCCACACATGGTCACGTTTTCAAAAAATTCGAACAAATTATACCCATGCTAATTAATTATCCTAAGTCTGACTTTTCAAGTGGGTATTAATTTGCACATTCAGAATTTTCTGCAATAGTTTCCCTATCACTGACGTGAGACTCCCCGGTCTGTAATTTCCTGGTTCATCTCTACCATCTCCCTTAAAAACTACATTGTCCCTTGTTGGGCCTGCTACGTATTGATGCGCAAAAAAAAATCCCCTGGATACATTTCAATAAGTCTGCTCCCTCTAAACCCTTGAGAGTATAACTATCCCAATATATGTTGGGAATGTTGAAATCCCCCAGTGTAATTACCTGATTGTTTCTCTTACACACCTCTGTGAGCCATCTACATATTTGCTCCTCTATTTCCTGCTGACTCTTTGGGGGTCTATAATGCACTCCCAGTAGAGTGGCTGCCTCCTTAACCTTCCTTAGTTTTACTCACAAAGCCTCATTTAAGGACCCTTTGAATATATCATCTCTTATCACACTAATTGACTTGCTGCTCGTTGGATGCTGCCTGAACTGCTGTGCTCTTCCAGCACCACTGATCCAGAATCTGGTTTCCAGCATCTGCAGTCATTGTTTTACCTCCATAATTAATAGTGCTACACCACCATCCTTTTTATACCCTCCTCTGTCTCGCCCAAAATTCTACAGCTTAGAATGTTGAGTTGCCAGTCCAGCCCTCAACCAAGTTCCTGTGATGGCAACAATATTACATGTCCATATATCAATCCACACCATCAACTCATTGGTCTAACCTACTACACTCCCAGCATTAGAGACCATTCAGGCTTGCTGTCCTATCTCGACACTCAACACTGATGAACTTACTCTACCTTACTTACTTTGCTGTAGAAAGATTTGTATCTGTTTCATCAGTATTCTGTGTCTCCTCCCTCTGCCAGAATCATTTAAACCATGACTAAACCTTCCAGATTCCTAACATCCTCCCCACCTCTTCACCCAATACCACTACCACCTGCCAGGCTAGAACTTGGTTTGCCTTTGATAGAATTGGAAAATAGCTTACCATTTGTGAGGAAAATCTGGGCAGAACTTCCTCTATCTGCACAAGATTCCAGGCCTCATATAATCCAAACCATTGCACATTTTGCACAGGTTTTGACATCACGAAAGATTAGATTGACTATGAATATATTTTCAATAAATGAAATGACTGGATTCTGAAATACATAAATATCTATTGTATCTAGTCTATCCCTCACCACTGACACTCAGTAGCAGCGGTCTGTACGGGCAGTTCTGGTATAATGCGTGTTTCGATAGCACAATTTGGCTATAACTTTGCTGAAGAATTAGAGAACTGTTTTGGAGAATGTTTACCTCCGTTGGCAATAGGATGATTCCAGCAGGGATCGGTTTGCGCGCTTTCTTCTGTGCATGTGCCGTTGTGCGCGCCAAAATCTCCATGTGGCTCTGTGCGTGCGCCGATGTCAGCTGCTAACAGAGCAGCTTCCTGCGAGAGGTACTGTATAGAGAGCAGCTTCCTGTGAGAGGTACTGTACAGAGAGCAGCTTCCTGCGAGAGGTACTGTACAGAGAGCAGCTTCCTGCGAGAGGTACTGTATAGAGACCAGCTTCCTGCGAGAGGTACTGTACAGAGAGCAGCTTCCTGCGAGAGGTACTGTACAGAGAGCAGCTTCCTGCGAGAGGTACTGTATAGAGACCAGCTTCCTGTGAGAGGTACTGTACAGAGAGCAGCTTCCTGCGAGAGGTACTGTACAGAGAGCAGCTTCCTGCGAGAGGTACTGTATAGAGACCAGCTTCCTGTGAGAGGTACTGTACAGAGAGCAGCTTCCTGCGAGAGGTACTGTACAGAGAGCAGCTTCCTTACATTTTTAAATGTACTGTGTTAAATTGACTTTTGTTAATAAATATGATTTCAAACTTCATTCATTGCATTACACATCTGGGTGATTGTGAGCAATGGTGAGTGATATTTTTTTCCCAGTCTACCCCTCACCCCACTTTTCCCACAGGCCCCATTATTTGGGAGTTTCTCTGGAACGTAACTATACATTATAGGAGAACTACTTGTACTATCTACAAGATGCACTGCAGAAATTCACCAAAGTTTCTCAGACAGCACTTCCAAGAAGAAGGACAAGGGAAGCAGATACAAGGGAACACCATCCCCTGCAAGTTCCCCTCCATGAAGTCATTCATGACTTCGAAATATATAGTTGTTCTTTCACTGTCACTGGGTCAAAATCTTGGAAGTCCCTCCCTTATGGCATTGTGGGTCAACCTACAGCACATGGACTGCAGCGGTTCAAGAAGGCAGCTCACCCCCACCTTCTCAAGGGGCAACGAGGGACAGGTAATAAATGCTGAGCCCAGCCAGTGACACCCACGTTCTACAAATAAATATATAAAAAATAAACTGAGGTTAAGGCACTAATCAGCAGCTAATTAAATAAAAGATGAATTTAAAATACAAATAGCTAGCTGACAGTCTCAGCACTGTATGTTTGAGCTACACTGCAGAGTGTAGGATATTTTAGTTGCTGCTTTGAAATGGTAGAGTTAAAAGGGTTTATGGGCCCATTAAGAAGAGAAACTGCATTACACTGAGAAAATGACTAATGTATTAAATGAGAACTTAACATCAGTTTCACAGAAAGAAAAATGCTAGAAATACATAGCAACCTACAAATAAGCCAAGTGAGGGTTTGATAACAGAATCCATAGAATCCCTACAGTGTGGAAGTAGGCCCTTCAGCCCAAGTCCACACTGACCCCCCATGGGTAACCCACCCAAACCCATTCCCCTACCCTATTACTCTACATTTTTACCCCTGACTAATGCACCTAACCTACACGTCCCTGAATACTACGGGCAATTTAGCATGGCCAATTTACCTAACCTGCACAATTTTGGACTGTGGGAGGAAACTGGAGCACCCAGAGGAAACCCACACAGACACAGGGAGAATGTGCAAACTCCACACAGTCACCCCAGGCTGGAATCAAAGCCGGGTCCCTCCCTGGCACTGTGAGGCAGCAGCGCTCACCAATGAGAATTTTTCTCTGAGGATTTAGTATTTTGGTGCGTGTTTAGAGTCTAACCCTATTTAGTCTCCCAAAGTCAGGCTGCTGGAGCCCATGGAATTTTGTGCAAGAATTCTTTATTTACAACGTCATTCACTCCCTCTTCTCACACTCAGATAGAGCCTTGCCACTCTCACAGCCCAATATACTCAATTATGTGGCACTGACATCATCCTTCCATCAGTACACTTCACTTATTCTTCTGATGTTAAGCCCAACCCTCTACAGTTACTCGGTGGAATTCAGTGAAAGTGGAGTCATTGAATTTATTCGATACAGTATTAGAGAGTGGATTGTGGAGTGTTGTGGCAGATGGAAAAATGGATTTGAGACCACAGCTGGATTAGCTATGATTCTACTGAATATGGAACGTCCTGCTGCTGTTCTATGTTCTCTTTTTCTGGATATTCCTTCCCCATGCTGTCACATATATTCATTCGTGAAAATCAGAATGACTCTTAGTATTTTTGTTCACATTTAAGTATAATAAAGCCACTCATTTTCTTTCTTAACCTCACAAAAACATGTCCCATTGTCCATTTATTATCACAGCACATAAACAGTTAAACATTCACTAACCTGGTCAAGCATATCCTTACTAAAAACAAACCTGTTGCAGTCAAAAAAGGAGAGAGAAAGCGGAGGGAATCATTCGCTGCCTCCATGATTGTGATACTGGTTACTGACAGAACCATCCCTGAACAGAGAAGGTGATCCTATATCCTCATCACAAGGACTAGTTACTTCCAACCTGGTTACATTGTCCACCTCTACTCTCCACTCTCCCTCAGCTCACCTTCTGCCGAAACTCTCTGTTCTGTTAGTTCCAAGTTCATGACCAATTTTGCAAGCTCCATAAACATAAAGGCGACCCAAATTGTGCTGACAGAGTCTTGCACTAAATCTCAATCATCACCACTGTGCTCTCTCACAATACACTGGCTCCTGTTCTACAAGGCCTCCATTTTAAAATTGTCATTCCTCTTTCAAATCCCTCCATGATCTGGTCCTGCCCAGTGATTGTAACCTCCTCCAGCTCAACAAGTCTCTGAGGTCACTGTATTCCGTATATTTTGGCTCCTGGTAAGGCCTTGATTTCAGCGCTCCAACACTGGCTGTCTCATATCTTCAGCTACCTCCCCCTTCAACTCTGCAATTCCCTCTCAAAATCCTCTCACCTCCTGCTTCATGCCACTCCCGTAAATCTCTGACTAAGCTTTTAGCCACCTATCCTAACGCTGCTCTGTCGAAACGTTACCGAATCACTCCTGGGGCATTTGATCAGGTTAAAAGATGCAGCATATAACTTGGGGAAGAGGCGGAGGGCGTGGTGTGGATTGATGCATTGTCAGTGGACCATCCAGAACCAATCACTCAGCCTGTGTTTTCCTCAATAGTCTTGAAGCTTCCATAATCTTAAAAACTGTAAATGGAGACTTCTCGGACTGCTCTTTTATGACCAGGTTATTGGAATCATATCATTGCCTCCTTGTTTGACCACTACATGTATAAAGTCAAAATGGCTAAGTTGAATGATAGGTTTGCATAAGTTAATCAAGTAACTAAAGCATCTTTTGCAAGACAACCACCTTTGTCTATACTCAAGTCAATTTACCTGATCTGGATTTAAAAGTAGTCTCAGGAATGGTGACCTTGCAACCATTATCATTTGTTGTAAAATCCCATCTGGTTCACTGATGTCCTTGAGGGAATGTAATCTGCCAACCTTACCTCTGGTCTGGCCTATGTATGACTCCAGATCCATAGCAACTTTTAACTGACCTCTGAAATGGCTCAGTTCAAAGGTTGGTTCAAAGGCAGTTAGATGTGGGCTTTGCTGATGACATTCATACCTGGTGAAGGAATAAAGGGAAACACTGCGAAACAGCATTCAGCACATTAACAAGTTACTCTTTTTGGAGGGGTTAAGCTTCTCCTGTTTGAGACAATTTGTGAACATCCAGCTGACATGCTTTTCACAGAGTGTAATGGTGTTCAACAAGCACCTGGTGGGATGGTTCCAGCTTACCAGTGGATTAAGGTAAGAATCAGCACAGGAGAAAGTGGGTGGAGTAGGTGAAGCAGGTACATGAATGTAGTCACATTCCACAAATCGTTTGAAAAGGGAAGAGAGGTTGGTGCTCAGCAGAGACATTATCAAATTGTGAGACTCCCAACTAACAGTCAAAGTGAACAGCTCAGATTTTAGCCTGTCCACCTTACATCATTACCCCATAGCCACATGGAGAAGTGGTGGTGAATAGCACAAATGCATTTAAGGGGAAAACTAGAGAAATAAATGAAGAAGTAAAAATTAAGATTTGCTAATCAGGTTAGAGAAACAACATTGGGAAGGATATGTACAAATACAAGTGAAACCAAATGACCTGTTTTTACACTGTGTACACAATGTAATTCTCAGATATAGAGGGTCTGGTGGCACACTGGCACTGTCCTTACCACTGGGCTAGAATGCCAGGTTCAAGCCAAACCTGCTCCAGACTGTGTCATAACACATCTGAACAGTAAGATTAAACAATCTAAAAATTAGTGCAGTATTAGAGGACTTGGCATGTAATGACCTTTCTGTATCTAAGGCCTATTTTCTCATTGCCTTCAAACTTACTTATTCCAAAATTATGAAAATTGATCATTTACACTGAACCAATCCAATGTCACATGTACCAATTTACAAAGTGCACTAATGTCCCTCACTGCTATATTGCATTGGTGTTGTTTACAGTCAATTTAAAGGTTTCAGTATAATACATTACATCTCACTCAGTGGTAGCAGATAGATGGGTTAACAATGTTATACATATACACAGGAAAATCATTCAGCTCACTTAACTATCTTTCAATTACAAATTAAAAACATTTCCAATTTGAGCTTGATTCAAGGTTATAAAATCTGACAGGTTGTGAAATTTAAAAGGACCCATAATGTGAGTTGGAGCCAGACTCTACCCTTAGTATAAATAATAATGAATCCGTTCAAATTTCAGTACAGAAAGGAACGATCATAAAAGCATTCACGTTGCCTTGAACACTGTTGAAGCCAGGCTCCTGACTTTCTCTTGTAGTTTGTGTGCTGAACACTGGGGCCTTCCTCACCTACAGACAGGAATGAACAGTGTCAATCAATCACTTAATGGAAGAAATCGGAGTTTGAAGTAATATAGCACGAACATAGGTTTGTGAGTGTCACCCTCACTGGTGATGTTAAAGTAAAAATATTTCCTGATATCATCAGCACAAAAATGGAATGGGTTTCAGGGACAGGAAGTGAAGGAGATGCGGTGGGGAAAGCTAGGAAGATGATTAGCCGTGATCTAATTGACTACAGCAGACTCGACTGGAAAAGGTGTACATCGTTCAGTCGACATTAATGCGTATTAAATGCTCCAAAAGGTTGAAGCTGGCTGCCTTAATATTTACTTGATTGTGATTTTTTGTGTTAAAATCTCTGTGTAAGAACAATGAAAGAGATAACAGATGAGATGTGACCTTAGAACCTATTTGTAAGCTAAAGGGTAAGATGAATGTGGAACTACAAACTTGCAGTAATTAGGTTATTGACAGAAATGTAAAGTTTAGAACCTTTGGAAAGCTGGGAGCTAACTCTAGGTGCCTGAATGCTGGGCCTGAGGAGGTCCATCAACTTACCAAAGACTTGAAACTGATCCAATGATATTGGCCAGGGCAAACTAATAGGATGTAGCCAGTGCGTGTTGATGGGTATAAAAGGAAGAGATGACAGAACATGTTGACAAAAAGAGACGGACATCATCAATAAAATACAGTAAAAGGGGAAACTGTGCCCTGAGTGCTCAGAAACAGGAGCCAGGCCTTGCTGTAGATTGACTGCTGTTATCAAGTATTAACTTTCTCTTTATTTGTGATATTTAAACTTTAAATTGATTAAGGAACAGGATTCTGTACTTTCTAGGTCAGAAATGATGAAATATCCTGAGTGAAAATGTTGGTCTGTTATGGTACAGAGCTATTTCCGAGATTCTAACGAGATTTCACAAATCTGCTGAACTATGTAACACTTTCACAATGAATGTACAGTATGTTTACTGGTCAAATCAATCTCTCACTGCATCACTTAAACTACTTTCATCTTCCATTAATTTAGTTATTTTTATCCAAGAAAGTTTTCCTGATGTATCAAAAAACAAATAAACTTAAGTAAAAACTGAAAGAACTGTGGATGCTGGAAATCAGAAATGGGAACAGAAATTGCTGAAAAAGCTCAGCAGATCTGGCAGCATTAAAACGCACGGGAGAAGGTGATCAGGCCCTAAACTTATTGTAGTTGATATTGAGTCCTGAAGGCTGCACGGTCCCCAAGGGGAAAATGAGGGGCAGTTCTTCCACTTGTGCTGAGCCTCACTGGGGCACTGCAGCAAAACTGAGACAGAGATGTTGGCCAGGGAACAGGGTGGGGCATTAAAGTGACAGGCAACAGGAAGCCTGCAGTCACCTTAGCAAACAAAACATAGGTATTCCACAAAGTAGTCACCCAACCTGCATTTTACCTCCCCAGTGTAGAAGAGTCTCTGAAACTGAAGTAATTATGTGTGTTTCTTTAATGAAAGTCCAGCCCTGAATTTCCAGAGTGGTTCTCCTGAGTTCTCACTGTCACTTCAATAAGAGACTATAGAGCACCAGAGAAAAACAGTGGTCTGAGCTGGGATTACCCTGGTACAATGTCAGGGCTGACATTTTTATGTATTTTGGAGTCTAACCCACTTTAGGAACAAAGTCCCTAGTGTCAGTGAAGTGTCTTCCTGTTTCAGTGTTCAAGATCTTAAAATATCACAATATATTCTGCAATGTCTCCAGCACAACAGAGCTGTTCTGGTTATTTTAACTTGCACACCACTGTCACATGCTCTGCCAATTAAGAGAATGTCTGGAGAAGATAGATGTGACACATGTTTTAGAGGCAGCAGCATCAGATGCTCAGTCCAGCCACGTCCCTATGTCTGTGCTGGATGACTCTATGTTGGCACTGTCTCACCAAAAGCACTGAGCTGGGTAGTCAAGCCAATGAGAACAGTGAAGTCTGCATGATTTTCCTTCACTTTGATGAAACCAGAGTTCTGAGCAAGGAGCACTGGACCCAAGGCGTTAACTCTGACCTCTCTCCACAGATGCTGCCAGACCTGCTGAGCTTTTCTAGCAATTTTTGTTTTTGTTTCAAATCTAGTTACACTCTGGTACCTCGCTCATCCAATGGTCTGTCTGTCTGTCTGTCCATTGAAGTGGATGGAATCTCGCTCATGGGACTGACTCTTTGAACAGCAGGATGGAAATATTCCCAGTGTCCCAACCAGCTAAGACTTATCCATAAACTAACACCATCACACTGAACCACAAAGTCAATATAATTGCTGTGTCTGAATGGTCGGGTAGTTGTTTATTAAACGAGAGTGATTATACTTCCAAAGTCATGCACTGGCTGTGAGCACTTGTGGAGAAGTAAGACACACTGCACCGATGCAAGCTGTAGATGGAGTGAGTGGCAGGTGAGTGCTCTGTGAGGTTTCCTATTGGAGTCTGCACATTGTTCCAAAATCTGAACTGGTTACAGTTACTGCACTAATTATCAAAAGCCACTGGCTGAAAAACACATAGAGTTAATTTATTCATGATTTATTCTCTCGAACACCAAAGTTAAATATAAATATGAAATCACAGCAGGGGGAGACTGGTCAGCTCCATGAGCTTGCTCCAAAATCAATAAGAGATCAATAAGCTGATCTGTTTGTGTTTGGAATTCTACATTCCCATCTATCCCTGATAATACTTGGTTCACATGTCTAACAAGAAGCTGTCTTCCTCTGCATTAAAAATAGAGACACCTCTGACTCTACAGTCTTCTGAGAGTTTCAAAGTCGCAGATTAAAATTCTCCTCATCTCTATCCTAAAAGGACAATACAGGAGGTCCCTGATTTATGAATGTAGTCTCACACAGGGGTGTAATTTTAAATCCCCAACATACAGACATTCCCTGTTCCTATAAACAGCTGCTTTACATTGTCTACATTGTGTTCTCAGTTGCTTCCAACTGCACTTATGAACAAACTCCAGAATGGGACCTATCCACAGCCCGGGGACTGCCTCTCGTACAAAGTTACACTTCAATTCTACTCTTACTTCAAAAAGTAATTTCTAGGCTAGTATTTCAGTCCTAATTGTATTTACAGTATTTACATGATCTTGTAGTTTAAAGAAACAGGTTGGAAGAGGCACTACATACCCGTAATGATGTTGTGAGTGGGTCTCTTGGGCTGAAATTCAGCAATATTAGCAGATGTTGGATGATGGACCCGGATATTATGCACTGAGGAATAAGAAGTGCAGTAACTTGCACTGCTACTCTTAGGGTTGGTGATTTCTTTCATTGCTAGGCCCCGCATATTTTTCATTCGATTTTCAACAATTGTTTTGTTCAGAATTCTGCGCTTTTTAAAAAGAACAAATTTTAGTATTTGTTTGAAAATTGCACTTCTTCCAGAATACACAAAATTAGAAAATTAATTTAAAATATATCTATGAAAGATATGTTTAATATTACGCCTAATATTTGCTTTAACTAATAAAGCCTAATAGTAACAGCTAGATGTAAAACTTTGAAACTGGAAGTAATGTTGAAAACCTCAAAAATTAGAGAGTAAACAAATAAAGAAAAACTAACTAATCCTCTCCAGGCACAGCCTGTTAAACAGAGATTTTAAACCTTCTGCCCAGTGCTGGACCACAAATTCTCTCATCAGCAGTTCAATCTTACTTCCTTTCAGTGGGTGACTCAGGGACAGTTGTAACTCACCAAAGCTCTTCCAACAGCGCCTTCCAGACTATTTACCTTCTAAAGGAACAACGGAATACTATCACCTGCAGATTCTGCTCAAGCCACACACTGTCCTGACACTGGGTCAAAAAACCTCAAACTCTCTCCTTAATGATACTGCGTATGACCTACCTTTTCCCCTGAAATGCAGTGTTCGAGGAGCTAGCTCCTTGTCACCTTAAAGGCAATTAGAGAGAGGCAACAGACATCAGTCTATGCAGCAATTCCACATTCCATCAAATAACAAAAACAGGAAATCCTGTCAATCAAATCCACTTGAATTCTTGAACCTCTTTTTAAAAGAAGTGTTTTAATAAAATGAGTTCCCCTTCCGGTTGATTATCTATTTTTAAAAACACTGTATTGTTTGCGCGTATATAGCCCTTTGGGGCAGGTGTGGGTATTTAATCATTATTTTTCCTGGTTTCACTTAACCAATCTCTCAAAGTCTATAATTATGATGCCTGGTCATAACTTTCTACGCCTAAGGCTAGCTTTTACATCAATTTAGAACCTTGGAATGAAAAGAAAGTGAAGAAATTTGGTGAAACTCCTGTTTCTAAGAATAACTCTATTCTCACCAAATCAGAATGCTTGCTGTACATAATTCCATTCAAAACTTGGTTTACTTATTTTCTGAAGTTTGCTGAATGTAACAATTCCTTCTAACGTTGGTCTTGTCAGTGCCCTGTGTGGCTCACAGGAAGAAGCTTTGTTCTACTTTGAATTAAGGACTCAGGTTGTACCACTGTCCATTGTGTTATATCGACGGAATCAAGATCATGTGCAATTAAAAGAAAAAGTGAACCCACGATTTAAAACCTAACTTTACAGGAAAATAAAATAATCTGATAATGGGACAATGACATTTTTCAGAAAAAGGTTACACAAAGATATTCACAGAGTTACTAAGTGGCCAGGTTGTGAAATTACTGAGTGACAAAGTGATGTTGTCGAAACACGTAGGGATGTAAGAAATTATAAGGAGGAGAAAAAGGCACAGAAAGTGGAACAAACACTTTCCACACAAAGTCGTGGTGCAGGGAGGAAGTGAATGCCAATGCAAGATTGGTAATTAAATTAGCTAGAAGATGAATGATACAATGTTCTTTAAACTTTGGAAGATATAACCCCATATTTAAATTAACAAGGAAGTTTAAGAGGGCATGGGCTCAAATTTATAGCATTTGTTGCAATATTTTATTTTTGACACTGAATCAGAAAGAAACATCAATCAATAAAACAGCTTATACAGAAATTAACATTTTAAAATAATTAAAATACAAAGCTAATTAACAGGAAAAAATGGAGCAAAACCTATTACGTAATGACAAATAGTGAAATATATAGTATTAAAAACACAGCCATCTCAAGTTCTCAAACTTACTGGTATAACATCTTTCACAAAAAAGGTTTCTCTGTGTGTAGTTACGTGTTCTTTTTCATCTGTATTCATACCAAGGTGTTTTATTTCATCAGGGTAACCAGAATATTTGATTATAGGTTGAGCTTTCTGAATAATATAATACTAGTGAAAGAAATGAAATATATGTCAAAAAAGAAAAAATATGAAAATAATATTCTGCCAGCTTAACTGCTTTTAAAATATTAAATCCCTATTTCCAAGCTCAGGGCATTTAAAAAATCTATTGGAGAGATGAGTAATGGAGCCAAATGAAAATGACTAAATGGGTGGGGGGGGGGGGGGTGAACAAGATTATAGAGTCGTAGAGGTGTACAGCACGGAAACAGAGCCGTCCATGCTGATCAGATATCCTAAATTAATCTAGTCCCATTTCCCAGCACTTGGCCCATATCTTTCTAAACCCTTCCAATGCAGGACTGTCAAAAACAAAACAAAGGACAGATACAGATAAGGAGAGAGGGTGGTGGGAGATGAGGCACTGGGATGAGGGTGGAGGTGGGGAGAAGAGGGCAGTTAAGACAGATTAATATGCTTCTATTTCCACATATATCTTCCATATCCCATGGAGATGTGGTATAGCAACAATTCTGAACGAATTGTTCTGACTGATGGAGCAAAGTGAAAAGCCAGACTCTAAACAGTTCTGAATGCTGAGCTTAACCCCCTAACGACAACATTCTGCCCAGAGTAAAAGGCAACATTCAGAATAAGATCCACCGAGAGAAACAGTTCAGGATAAAGACAATCTCAGAGCCAAGACAAAGTCAGAGAAGATGCTGAAAAGAGGGCTAAGAAAATTTCAACATTTCCAAAAGGCACTCAACAAGATGCTGCACAAAAGGCTGCTGCATAATTTAAAGGTGCAAGGAGTTACAGACAATATATTAGCATAGATAGAGGGTTGGTTAATTAACAGCAAGCCAAAAGTGGGGATAAATGAGTGTAAATCTGGTTGGCGATCAGCGACTAGTGGTGTGCCTCAGGGATCGGAGTTGGGACCACAATTATTTACAATTTACATAGAGGATTTGGAGTGGGGGACCACGTGTGGTGTGTCGAAGTTTGCAGATGACACAAAGATGAGTGGTACAGCAAAGTGTGCAGAGGGCTGGGAAACTTTGCAGAGGAACATAGAAGGTTTAAGTGAGTGGGCAAAGGTCTGACAGATGGAATACAATGTTAATAAATGTGAAGGCATCCATTTTAGCAGGAATAACAGCAAAATGACTATTATTTGAAAGGTTAAAAATTGCAGATGTGCAGAGGAATCTGGGTGTCCTTGTGCATGAATCACAGAAGGTCGGTCTGTAGGTACAGACAGGTAATTAAGGAGGCAAATGGATTTTTATCCTTCATTGCTAAAGGGATTTAGTGTAAAAGCAGGGAGGTTATGTTGCAGCTATACAGGGTGCTGGTGAGGCCACACCTGGACTACTGTGTGCAGTTTTGATCTCCTTACTTGAGAAAGGACGGACTGACACTGGAGGGGGTTTTGGGGTGGGGTGCAGAGGCAGTTCACTAAGTTGATTCTGGAGTTGAGAGGGTTGGCTTATAAGGACAGACTGGGCTTATATTCATTGGAATTTAGAAGAATGAGGGGGATCTTATAGAAACATATAAAATTATGAAGGGAATAGATAAGATAGAAGTAGAGAGGATGTTTCCACTGGTGGGTGAAACTAGAACAAGAGGGCATGACCTCAAAATAACAAGGAGCAGATTTTGGACTGAATTGAGGAGGAACTTCTTAACAAAAGGTTGTGAATCTTGGAATTCCCGGCCCAGTGAAGTAGTTGAGGCTTCCTCATTGAACGCTTTTAAAGCTAAGGTAGATAATTCCTTTACTGTTCAAAAAAATTAAGGGTTATGGTGACTGGGTGGGTAAGTGGAGCTGAGGCCACGAAAAGATCAGTTATGATCTAATTGAAGGGTGGATCAGACTGAAAGGGCCAGGTGGCCTATTCCAGCTCCTAGTCCTTATGTCCTAAAATCAAAAACAACTCTGCTCTGACATAACTGAACTACAGGAGAATCACTGGCTAAGCTGCAGCTGAAGTAGTTTGATTCTAGCCACATTTTTGGAAAGCTGCCAAAAGATCGGAGAAAATGCAAAACAAATTGATTAGAATTGGACGGCAGGAAAAGGGACTTTTACATGGAGTGACTGAAGAAGCTGGGACTGTTTCCCAGAGCAAGTTTGGAAGACATTTGATGGAGGGGTTCAAAATCATAAATGATATAAAGGAGAAACACTTCCCAGCGGCAGAAGGGTTGGTAATCAGAAGTTAAAAATCACACAACACCAGGTTATATTGGAAGTACACTAGCTTTCGGAGCTCCGCTCCTTCACAACAACCACCTGACGAAGGAGCGATGCTCCGAAAGCTAGTGTGCTTCCAATTAAACCTGTTGGACTATAACCTGGTGTTGTGTGATTTTTAACCAGGACTATAGGGTGAGAAACCTGTTCCTGTATAAAATAGCACTGCTCTGTAACATGGTGCTAGCCATTGAAGACATGCTTAAAGTTGGCAACTCTGAGAGCATATGATTGCTTGCTTCACGCATCGATGTGTAGATATTTGCTTCACGCATCGATGTGTAGATATTTGATTTAAATTGTTGATATTCCCATGAAGGCCGTGACCTAATCTGTGGCACAGAAATTAAAGTCGTTGGTAACTGTAATTCCAGCTAGAAGAACAATTTGTACAATGTACTGTTGTGTGACATTCTGATAGCTTGCTTTCTGAAGATAAATCTTTTCCTCAGTTAAATGCAAACGCAAGTGTCTCAGCCTGTATGATATGGGTAAGCAGGTGGGTGTCACTCTGCTATTGTGCAGCATCTACCAGCCTGGCCTTCTTACACTCTTTGAAAGCAATGAAAGAAAGCTGAGAGCTGACCAATAGAAAATTTAATCTAATTGGATTTTGCAAATGTCTGCCTACAGTAAATGGTAGAAAGGCTGACAGTACAGCAGTTGACGTTCATGTGCTCAGCATGTGAACTTCCTTTGACCTTTGCTCTGGTGCCAAGTAATGGGATGCTTGTTGTAAAGATGTGATAACCACTGAGTACAATGGAAATAGCAGAATTTAGGACAGGTGACTTCACCACTCTTGTAACACTATATAAAACAATCACTTCGAAATCAAATAGGCTGGGTAACTTCAGAAATGATACTGGCATTCAATTCATTGAAGCCCTGGGTAAATTTTATGCCCCTGCTCATCTCCAAAGTCAGTCATTAACACAGGGTTAAAAATTATATACAACACATCCAAATATCCTATATTAATGCAGTAATGTACAAAGAAGCAAATTAACTCATCATTCCCACATTAATACATATTTATCAAGTTGACAAAGCTATGAGAACATATAGGAATCCTCAGTTTTATTGATAAAGCCATAATGTTGCTGAACAAAGAGACCTTGGAGTGCAGGTTCATAGCTCCTTGAAAGTGGAGTCGCAGGTAGATAGGATAGTGAAGAAGGCATTTGGTTTGCTTTCCTTTATTGGTCAGAGCACTGAGTATAGGAGTTGGGAGGTCATGTTGCGTCTGTATAGGACATTGGTTAGGCCACTTTTGGAATACTGTGTGCAATTATGGTCTCCTTCCAATTGGAAGGATATTATGAAACTTGAAAGGGGTCAGAAAAGATTTACAAGGATGTTGCCAGGGTTTGGAGGATTTGAGCTATAGGGAGAGGCTGAACAGGCTGGGGCTGTTTTCCCTGGAGCGTCAGAAGCGGAGGAATTACATGATAGAGATTTATAAAATCGTGAGGGGCATGGATAGGGTAAATAGACAAGGTCTTTTTCCATGGGGTGGGGGAGTCCAGAATTAGAGGGCATAGGTTTAAGGTGAGAGTGGAAAAGTTTATAAGGGACCTAAGGGACAACTTCTTCACACAGAGAAAGGTGCGTGTATGGAATGAGCTGCCAGAGGAAATGTCATAGAGTCATCGAGATGTACAGAATGGAAACAGACCCTTCGGTCCAACCCGTCCATGCAGACTAGATATCGTCTGCAAACTTACTAACCGTACCTCTTATGCTCTCATCCAAATCATTTATGTAAATGACAAAAAGTAGAGGACCCAGCACCAATCCTTGTGGCACTCCACTGGTCACAGGCCTCCAGTCTGAAAAGCAACCCTCCACCACCACCCTCTGTCTTCTACCTTTGAGCCAGTTCTGTATCCAAGTGGTTAGTTCTCCATATATTCCGTGAGATCTAACCTTGTTAATCAGTCTCCCATGGGGAAACTTGTTGAATGTCTTACTGAAGTCCGTATAGATCACATTTAGATGGTAAATATTCAGCCTGGTGCCCAGTAACAAGTGGAGTTCCGCAGGGATCAGTTCTGGGTCCTTTGCTGTTTGTAATTTTTATTAATGACTTGGAAGAGGGAGTCAAAGGGTGCGTCAGTAAATTTGCAGACGATACGAAGATTGGTGGAGTTGTGGATAGTGAGGATGGCTGTTGTCAGCTGCAAAGGGACTTAGATATGATGCAGAGCTGGGCTGAGGAGTGGCAGATGGAGTTCAACCCTGTCAAGTGTAAGGTTGTCCATTTTGGAAGGACAAATAAAAATGCGGAATACAAGGTTAACGGTAGGGTTCTTAGTAAAGTGGAGGAGCAGAGGGATCTTGGGGTCTATGTTCATAGCTCTTTGAAAGTTGTCACTCAGGTGGATAGGGCTTGTAAGAAGGCCTATGGTGTATTAGCATTCATTAGCAGAGGGATTGAATTCAAGAGTCGTGAGGCGATGATGCAGGACCTTGGTAAGTCCACATTTGGAGTACTGTGTGCAGTTCTGGTCGCCTCACTTTAGGAAAGATGTGGAAGCTTTGGAGAGGGTGCACAGGAGATTTACCAGGATGTTGCCTGGAACGGAGAATAGGTCATACGAGGATAGGTTGAGAGTGCTAGGCCTTTTCTCATTGGAACAGCGAAGGATGACAGGTGACTTGATAGAGGTTTATAAGATGATCAGGGGAATAGATAAAGTAGACAGTCAGAGACATTTTCCCCGGGTGAAGGGTGGTAGGTATAGGGGGGATGTCAGGGGTAGGTTCTTTACCCAGAGACTGGTGGGGGCATGGAATGCGCTGCCTGTGGGAGTGGCAGAGTCAGAATCATTAGTGACCTTTAAGCAGCAATTGGATAGGTACATGGCTGGGTGCTTAAGCTAGGACAAATGTTCGGCACAACATCTGTTCTGTGCTATATTGTTCTATGTTCGATCTACCGTTCTGCCCTCATCAATCCTCTTTGTTACTTCCTCAAAAAACTCAGTCAAGTTTGTGAGACATGATTTCCCACGCACAAAGCCATGTTGACTATCCCTAATCAGTCCTTGCCTTTCCAAATACATGTACATTCTATCCCTCAGGATTCCCTCCAACAACTTGCCCACCACTGACATCAGACTCACTGGTCTATAGTCCCTGGCTTGTCTTTACCACCCACCTTCTTAAAAGTGATAGAGGCTGGTACAATTACAACATTTAAAAGGCATCTGAATGGGTATATGAATAGGAAGGGTTTAGAGGGATATGGGCCAAATGCTAGCAAATGGGACTAGATTAGGTTAGGATATTTGGTTGCATGGACGACTTGGACTGAAGGTTTCCATCTGTAATCTCTTTGACTCTATGAGTACAAGAGCAAGAAAGTTATAAAGTTAGAAATCACACAACACCAGGTTATAGTCCAACAGGTTTAATTGGAAGCACTAGCTTTTGGAGCGCTGCTCCTTCATCAGTTGGTTGTGTCAACCACCTGATGAAGGAGCAGTGCTCTGAAAGCTAGTGCTTCCAATTAAACCTGTTGGACTTAACCTGGTGTTGTGTGACTTTTTAACTTTGTACACCCCAGTCCAGTACCGGCATCTCCAAATCAAGAAAGTTATACTAACCCTTTATAAAGTGTTATTGAGGCTTCCTTTTGAGAATTGCATTTAATTCTGGACATCAACTTTAGGAAGACAGGATGCAGAACAGATTTGCAAGAATAGTGCCCGGAATTGAAAATTTCAGAGATTCAAGTGCAGAAACTGGGATGTTTTCTTTGGAGCAAGGGAGGCGTTAAAGGAGGTTGGAAGAGGAGTATGTTTTATTAAATAAAGTGTGTTGTTGTAATCTAAATGGGCAAGGCTGGTGGAAGCAGGTTCAACAGTAACAATCAAAAGGGGACTGGGTTTTAAAATAGGGGTCATGGAGAAACAGCGAGGGAGAGGTGATAATTGGACAGTTCTACAGTGCTAACAGGGGTAGAATGAATAAAACTAGCTTCCTTCTTAGCTGCATCTACTTTCACAATTGTACAATTGTGAAAGGAAGTTTATCTGTGATAGCAGTTAAGGAATTACTGAGAGAAGGTGACTTTGTATTTGTTTCATACCAAAAAATCTGCTCACCCTCAATGAACCCACAACCCCTGACCTGGAAAGTAAGTACCATTATTAATTAGGCTGTAAGGGCTTTGCAGTATTTGAGATTGAGCTTATCCCTTTACCACCATGTAACCACGACTAAATCCACTGTCTCTGTGGGCCAGCCCTTTATTTACAAATACACTTACATTGCATTAGTTCCAAAGATCCTGATAATATTGTGGCAGGATTGAACATGCTTTTGTACATTCACAAATAGCACCAGTTGATTATTTGGCAAAGTGTATATTCAATGTGAAAAGCCAGTATCTTTGCAAGAAAACATCCCGCATCATAAATACTGAATTTTGCAAGAAGCTTTTATTTGAAACATGTATAATCATACAGTCATACAGCACAGAATCAGACTTTTCAGTCCAACTTGTCCATACCAACCAGGATTCCCAAACTAAACTAGTTCCATTTGCCTGCATTTGGCATATATATCTCTAAACCTTTCTTATTCATGTACTTGTCCAAATGTCTTGTAAAAGTTGTAATTGTACTCGTCTCTACTTCTGCCAATTCATTTCGTATACGTACCACCCTCTGTGTGAAAAAGTTACCTCTCAGGTCCCTTTTAAATATTTTCCCTTTCACCCCAAAGTGATGCCCTCTAGTTTAAACTCTCCTACTGTAGGGAAAAGACCTTGGCTATTCACATTATCTGTGCCTTTCATGATTTTATAAATATCTAAAAGGTCACCTCTCAACCTCCAACACTCCAGTGAAAGAAATCCCAGCCTATCCAGCCTCTCCTTATAATGCAGATCCTCCATTCCTGGCAACATCCTTTCAAATGTTTTCGGAACCTTTTCCAAGTTAACAATATCCTTTCTACAGCAGGGCAACCAGGAACTGTACACAATACTCCCAAACGTGGCCTCACCAATATCCTGTACAACTGCAATATGATGCCCTAGCTCCTATACTCAATAGTCTGAACAATGATGATAAATGTGCCAAACGTCTTCTTAACCACCCTGTCTGTCTTCACTGGAGCATAGGAGGTTGAGGGATGCCCTAATAGAGATTTGTAAAATCATGAGGGGCAAAGATAAATTGAATAGCAGAGCTCTTTTTCCTAGAGTAGGGAAGTTCAAAAATAGAAGGTATATTTTTAAGGTGAGAGGAGAAAGATTTAAGAGGACCTCAGAAGCAACTTTTTCACACAGACAATGGTTCCTATGAGGAATTAAGTGGGAGATGCAGGTCCAATACAATATTTAAAGGACATTTGGGCAAGTACATGAACAGGAAAGGTTCAGAGGGACTTGGGCCAAACGCAGGCAAATGGGACTAGTTTAGTTTGGGAAACTTGGTCGGCATGGATGAGATGGACCAAAGCATCGGCTTCTGTGCCGTTTGACTCTATTCTCAATGATGCTACTCAGTAAAGCGCAAATCTTCAGCAGCACTGTATTAAATTAACATTATTACAATAAAGCAGCTCATCCTCCAAGCTTTTCCCCCACATGGTTAATGCTCTGCAACCTAAAAAGGGTAAAAATAAAGCTTTTTAGTAAGAGCTTCCAACTAACCAAGGAACAGCACACCAAATCCAACAACCTGCTATGAAAACCCTGTTCACATTTTGAGCTAAATTGTATCACAGCAGCCAAGACAATCCACAACTTTCAAAAACTCTATGTCCTGATGTTAATGGTTCCATTTCAAAAGAATCCAGGATCTGAAGAGAGATTTTACCAAGAAGTAATCAGTTCTTCCTTTGGCTGTACTTAATATATATTCAGGTTCTGTTGAAATATGTCCATTAGTTTTTGAGATATTTGTTTATAGCTGAACAGATCGATAGGGACAAAAACCATTACTTTTCCTCACCTTCAGTGGTGAAAGTAATAAAATTAGCTATAATTTATTTCAGAATAATATGCTGTAACTAATAGTGACATTATGGTGTTTCAAAATAATACCAACATTTAAAAAATGGTATTTGTTTGTTCTTGCTGGTCTCAAAATTTTAATTTCCTATTGATTAGCATGTAATACAAAGGAATTGACAGTGTTTGATGTTGGATTCTGGTCCATACTAGAAGAAGCAATAGCGACCAAAATTCAAACACCGAGCACATTTTAAAAAGCGCCCTGATGGAATGTCCTGCGCACACGATTAATGTTATATTCCCACGGGGTGAACAATGCACCTCATTGAAAATAGTGCACAGTATTGTTGCCATGTGTTATGGATATAAAATAGGAAAGTAAAAAGGAGAATTGAGAACAATTGATTTGAGTGCAAAAGGAAGTGTTTAAGGCAGAAACAGTTCTGACCGAGAGCATTCAATGCTACACTTATTATCAAAATTAATTCAGATTCAATACCTTTCTTTCAGGGAGCTTACTTGCTTATAGGAGCTTGTATAATCTGATACTGCGGGTTTTTTTCCCAGTGTCAATGTACTTCGATGCATGGCTCTAGTACCAAAGTGGCTCACAGGCTGCATCTCCTTTGCAACATTTGTGCTGTAAGGTTGGTCCCTGACAACGGTCATTTCCTTGGCCTGGTCAGTGAGAATTGTGTGGGTGCTGCAGCCTTTGCCAAACCCAGTTAATATTTGTGTCCATTCATGATTTGACATCTTGTAAATTTAATCTGTAAATGATATATAAAAACCACATTTAATTTGAATACACCATATTTATAAGTTCTTATGCTGAATTAATATCTTCAAGTCAACAAATGGTCAAATTGTGTAATTTCCTGATTTGAAAAACTTTTCTCACTAATAGTATTTGATTTGTGTTGTATAATTCATTGAGGACATTATAAATTGCTAATGGAACGAATTATAGATGGTTGAGTAATAAATTTGGAATTTAATTAGCTTATTTAACATCTTAAACTACTAATGCAGAGCTCAAGCAATTCAAAGAATTCTGTCTGCATTGTTGGTCTTTATTTTTAGCCTCTTTCAACTCACTCAATAAAAAGCTGGAAAGTAGAAAATACTTGGTGATAATATTTATCTATAATTCCTGAATTCAACACAATTTTGCCATATTTTGTAAAACCAATAGAAGACAGTTATCTCATGCTACTTTTGCTGATCTAGAGGTAAAAAAATTACCACCACCTATCACCCTTCAAAAATCTTTGAAACAAAGCTTCCCCAGTTAAGCTCAGGATTTTCTGCATTTAATCTATGTGGCCTGGGACAGCCGTGACAGCTGTTGCAGTTCAGCTGTAACAAGATGAGAAATTGCTCAGCAGGTCTGGTAGCATCCGTGGAGAGTAAGCAGAGTTAATGCTTTGCCCAGTGGCTCTTCTTCAAAACAGTCAGAGAATTCAGGTCTGATTAAGGATCATCAGACCACACACAGACCAGATAGTTAACTACAGAAGCAATCATCCCACACCGACAAATGGAGCTGCATCAGGATATTATTTAAACAGGCCACAATACACTGGACCCAGGAACTATGAACAACAGAAGAAAATTACCTACACAGCATATTTGAGAAGAACGGGTACCTGATAAACACAGTCCGCCGATTCTGAAACAACAAACCCAAACAAGTAGACACTATCCTGATCCCTTGGCATCATGATAGCCCACAAACATACCAACACACTGAAGCAGCTACTGATGAACCTAAAGGACCCTGAACCAACAACTAGCAAAACAAATGGCATTTCCAAAATGCCCTGCAAGGACTGTAACAAACACTACACCTGACAGACAGGCAGAAAACTAGCCACCAGGATACATGAGTACAAATTAGCCACCAAAAGGTATGGTGGCTCTCACTAGTATTCTTACATACAGACAAAGAAGGACACCACTGTGACTGGAACAATGCATCCATCCTAGGACAGGCTAAACAGAGACACGCACGGGAGTTCCTAGATGCCTAACATTCATACTGGAGCTCCATCAATAAACACATCGATTTGGACCCCATTTACCAACTCTGAGAAAAAGAACTGGAAATGATATCACCCACCTCAAGAGACCAAGACACATAAATAGAAAGTGGGACAGAACACCAGCGCTTCACCGGAGGCTCACTGATGATGTTACCAAGCATGGTGACAAAACATCTGAAAACAAACCTACCAGCTCAGCGAGCAAATGTACAACCTGAGGATCATCAAACTCGAAACACTGACTTTGCTTTCTCTCCACAGGTGCTGCTGACATGCTGAGTTTCTTCAGCAATTTCTGTTTGTGTTTCTGATTTCCATCATCTGCAGTTCTTTATTTTACTGTAGTGCAACTACCATGTCCTGTTGCTAAGGTACAATCTGCACGGTCAATCACTCCTCTCATTAGGGAGCAATGGCCTAAATTTAGTAGCAGAAATAAGAATGTGGCTATCACTGTCATCACTACTGGGGACTAAATCAAACAGCAACTTACAGAATGAACATGTAGTTAAAGGTGAAAAATCAGTTGTCTGAGCTGTTCTGTCAGATGTCCTGCTGCACCAGAAACTGGAATAAACTGGTATCTCGTGAGATTCTGCATTCAAACACAAAGAATATAAATTAAATATGTAAGTGATGGATACTCACTAAAAGTAATGGAAAAGAAATACTTTCAAGTGGAAGTGATTTTTGTCTTACTAAAAACTGAAAGAACTGCAGATGCTGGAAATCAGAAACAAAAATGAAACAAATTGCTGAAAAAGCTCAGCGGGTCTGGCAGCATCTGTAGAATGAAAGCAGAATTAATGATTCAGATCTAGTGACCCTTCTTCAGAACTTTAAGTCTTATTTACCTCCAGGAATTCAGTCTTGCAATGAAATTAATTTGTAAGTATGGTGTATCATTCTTAGGTGGACCTCTGTCCAAATAGAAATGTCCATTAGTTATCCTATCTTCGA
The DNA here is from genome assembly GCF_020745735.1 of Hemiscyllium ocellatum. Classification (NCBI taxonomy): domain Eukaryota; kingdom Metazoa; phylum Chordata; class Chondrichthyes; order Orectolobiformes; family Hemiscylliidae; genus Hemiscyllium; species Hemiscyllium ocellatum. Next base: position 2,200,036 of record NC_083420.1, read on the forward strand.
ATTAAATGTATGGTTTAAAGCATAACCATTTGTAAGCTGACATTCTCAACATCTTCCTGAAAGTTACAGCCTAACTACGGGAAGGATAACTACTGCTGCCATAATATCCAAATTTCAGCATCTTACACCATCTTTCCAGAAAAACAACCAAGACCTCTCTTTAATCTTTACAGTTATGTCACCTGGGCCTGTTGTTAAGCAGATTTCAGAACAGATCATATAACTTCCCCCCATTTCATTTTACCCTTCCAAAACATAACAATCTTATAAATGTCAGTTGTAATATAGAGGAAATAAAAGACAGAAAAGGGAGAAAAAAAAATTTGATAAGATTTCCAGCAATTCATTGTCATGTTTTTATTCATTTTCTGGGTCACAGATATTCCTTGGCAATTATTAGCAATTATCATGGAATTGAAAAGGTACTTTGGCTGCAAATTACTGAACTTACTCTCTTTGAAGATGTTCTGGACAGTCTTTCAGGAGTCTGAGTCATTTTCTGTATAATGCCTGGTCAACAGTCTACGTAGTACCACAGCATTAATATAGCTATCCAATAGAGTGTTTGGTCAATGACTTCCCTCTACCTCTAAATATTGATGGTGGGTAACTTGGCAATGGTCGGGAACTTGTTTTAAAGACATAGTTGCTACACATCTGGTATGAATATTACTTGGCTTTTATCATTCTGAGACAAGATGTTCTCCAGAACCTGTTACAAGCCAGCATTGTCTATTTCATTATCTGAGGAATTGCAAATGGAGCTAAACACCAGTACAGTTGTCAGTGAAGAACTCCACTTCTGACCTTATGATCGAGGGAAGGTCATTGTTGAAACAGCTGAAGAAATCTGATCCTAATACACTGTTGTGAGGAATTGCTGTAGTATGTCCAGAGGCTAGAATGATGCGTCACTTTGATTCCATTAGATCAGGCTAGATTTGACCCAAGGGGCAGAAGGGGAGTTTCTTAGACCACAGAACTTTCCAATGTTGCTGTTAAATTTTCGTTAGATCAAAGTCAGAATTGGAAAACAGAAACAAACAAATATGAAGCAAGGAATTGTTAACTAGGCAGTGAACTGAAATATTCAATTTCGCAAGTCTCATTGAACCAAGATTGACATTACAGGTGATTCAATACCGAATGTGACTGGGGAAAAAAAACCTGCCTGTACAGAGCAGGCAGATGGCTTTGAAATTTCCTCATAGTGACATAATGATTTCATCAGTCGGGCTCCATGTGACTATGATTTTCAGCTGGAAGTATCTTTATGTTCTCATGGTCACTTACAAACACTTTCAGGTTATAAACTTCACTGATACTGCACAAGGTCTATTTGATAAATGCAGAATGATAAAATGTCTTGGTTCAGCCTGACAATATTTTTGACTTCTCCACACATACTAATGACATGCACAATGAGTCTCCCAGTTTTAAACACTTCAGCAGCTGGTCTGCCCTGGCATTCGGCCCATTAGCTTTCCACTCAGTTTACAGACATTCAACAGGTGCTGGACACCAACTTTTAACACACAGTACTCTCCATCTCCACAACCAATAGGTTACTCTAATACTATATGATCTGAAATGTGGTAACATTATCCACAATAACACTTCATACTGCTAAGAGTATCCTTCACCCATTATTATAACTGACCCTCATTATATACTGTGAACATAAAACTGTCCTGAATTTTTTTTTGTACATTTGCTTGAAGGTAAGTATTAATTGTCAAAGTACTCTCAAATGCAGTGATCATGAAAGTTTTCTCAAAAAGAAACAAAATAATGAGTACTGGGAAGTATTACAGCCAGATTACACTGGGAAACAACTGAGACCCTCAGATTGGTCACGCTGGTGATGAGCAAATGTGCAGGCCTGGGAAAGGAACTTGTTAACTCCCTCTGACACAGTGGGTTATGTTTCACTGATCACACTGCACCTTCAAGCAATGCACAACCCAGCACCTGGTTTTTGTATTTATTCACTTGTGTCGCTAGCTGGTTTGGCACTTCTTGTTCATCTCTAGTTGCCCTTGAGAGGGAATGGCATTTTCCACCTTCTCCCAGACCCTACATTTCCTTCCCTCATGCACACTCATTCCCTTTCCACCTTGCCCACATTACATCATGACAGAACATATAAGGCCCTTTGGCCCACTATGTCTGAACTGAAAACAAATCCCAGCACATGGTGTGTATCTTTCTATTTCCTGCCTGTTCATGTGTCTGTCCAAATGGTTCTTAAATGGTGCTACTGCATCTAGTTCTACTATATCCCCTGGCAGCACATTCCGGGCACTGACCACCCTCTGCATAAAGATCTTGCCACGCACATCTCCTTTAAATATTTCCTTTCTTACCTTAAACCTCTGCCTCCTAGTATTTGACATCTGCACACTGAGACTGACACTGCCATTTTTTGGACAGGCCCACCAATCAGACAGAGATAGGGCCATCCCGGGGGCAAAAGTCCTGCCTAGTGGACAGGTGGCAGCTGCTACCCATGACAGTGTGGAGGCCGTGGGCCTTTCTCCGAAGGATACCCCTAGGAATATGAAAAGCGTGTTGCAGGAAAAGCACAGCAGGTCAGGCAGCATCCGAGGAGCAGGAGAATCGACGTTTCAGGTATAAGCACTTCATCAGGAATTCAGCCAATCATTCCTGATGAAGGGCTTATGCCCAAAATGTCGATTTCCCTGCTCCTCAGGTGCTGTCTGACTGGCTGTGCTTTTTCAGCACTGGACTTTTTGAGTCTGATCTCCAGTATCTGCAGTCCTCACTTTTTCATGGAGAACCCATGCTATGCGTTAGCAACTTGGAATGAGTGAGGGTTTGTGGAATGGTGTGATTGCAAAAAGAGAGTAGCAGCTGAGTGGTTGAAGTGGGTGATGGGGTGGTCAGGGGAACATTGACCATGAGCCTGCTCATGCAGAACCTGATGAAGGTGGGAATGCATCAGAGTTCACGTGCAACATTATCCTGCTACCCTTGAATATCCATCCAATTCCACGCACACTCTAACAAAAGCAGAAGATTCTGTCCCAGGGTTCAGGTCTACTGTGTTTGCAGGATTAGATAAACACAGTTCCTAATGTGCTGCAGTTACATGTTCTGTGATCAAAAGTGAGTGAGTTAACATTTGTTTCATACGCTCAACTGCCCTTGAGAAGGTGGTGGTGAACCACTGCAGTCCAGTTAAAGTAGGTACACTCACAATGCTTTTAAGTGAAGGGGAAGGAACAAGTGATATAGTTCCGAGTCAGGATGGTGTGCGGTTTGGAAGGGAACTTGCCGGTGGTGACGTTCTTATGCATCTGCTGGTATTTTGTTGTTGAGTGATAGAGTTCATGGCTTTGAAAATAGCTGTCTCAGGAGTTTTGGTAAATTATTGTTGCATATCTTGTAGATAGTATATACTGCTGCCACTGAATGGTGGTGGAGGGAATGATTGATTAGGGAAGGTGGATAGGGTGACAAATCAATGGTCTGCTTTGACTTACTACTTGAATCTACTAATAAGACCAGTCAGAATATTCTAATTGTAAAATCTTAGAGTTGGTGCAACTTTTTTTTAAAATTAAAAATTCATTCGTGGGATAAGAGTGTCACTGACTAGGCTAGCATTTACTGCCCATCCCAGAGGGCAGATTAGAGTCAACCACATTGCTGCGAGTCTGCAGTCACCTGTAGTCCAGAGCATGTAAGGATGGCAAGGTGCTTTCCCTAAAGGACAAGAGTGAACCAGATGATCATCATCAGACTCTCAATTTAAATTCCACCATCTGCCGTGGTGGGATTCGAACCCAGGTCCCCAGAGCATTACCCATGTCTCTGGATTAACAGTCCAATGGCAATGCCATAACGAGTGGAAGAAACTGCTCAAGATAGTGGTCAATGTGACAAGTGTAAAGTCATCCTACAGAGTCAAATCAGAATATTTTATTGATGGTGAAAGACTGGCAACTGTGATGCACCAATTGGATTTAGATGTTGTTGTACATTCATCACTAAAAACTAGTGCACATTCTTTTTTTAAAAATCAAGAAGATTAATAGAAATTTGGACTTTATTTCAGGAGGGGGTGGGACATAAATGAGGCTTTGCTTAAACAGAGCCTTGTTCCACCCTAAGCTGGAATACTTATCAAGATCTGAATCTCCAGAAAACTATTTGTCGAGAGGGAGTCGCCCACAAATTTCCAAGAATACTTGTATAAAAACTGCTAGTGAGACCAGGCTGTTTAAACTTTGTAGGTAAAAACAATGACTGCAGATGCTGGAAACCAGATTCTGGATCAGTGGTGCTGGAAGAGCACAGCAGTTCAGGCAGCATCCAACGAGCAGCGAAATCGACGTTTCGGGCAAAAGCCCTTCATCAGGAATAAAGGCAGTGAGCCTGAAAGCGTGGAGAGATTTTGTGTATATTTTCTGTAGTTAGGAAGGTTATCAGATGATCCAACTAATGTTATCATAGTTACAATATAGTACAGAGAAACCACATCTCTGGTGAGGTAAACTGAAACAAAAGCAGTGCTCGCTTGAAAATAGATGACGATAAATCACTTCTCCCAGAGGGTAGTGAACTTCCTCGCAAATAGCTGTTGAGGCTGGGTCATTAAGAAGGTTAAGGCTGAGATAGACAGATTTTTAATAAGGAAGGGAATGAAGAGTTATGTGGAAAATGCAAGAAAGAGAAGTTGGGAATTTTCATATTAGCCATGATGTCATGGAATGGCAGAGCATACTCGATGGGTAGAATGGCCTGTTTTTTATGGCCTTAATTAAAACTCTAGCATTTAAGAGCGAAATCAGAAGGAGTCTTGTCGAAGCTGTACAAGATGTTGGTAAGGCCATACTTGGAGTTCTGTGTGCAGCTCTGGTTGTCCTACTATAGAGTCAAAGAGTCATGCAGCACAGAAACAGACCTTTCGGTCCAACCAATCCATGCTGGACATAATCCTAAATTAAATTAGTTTCACCTGTCTGCTCCTGGCTCATGTCCCTCCAAACCTTTTCTATACACATACTGATCCAAGTGTCTTTTAAATGTTGTAATTGTGCCCACATCCACCACATCCTCTGGAAGTTCATTCCACACGCGAACCAACCTCTGTGTAAAACAACTGCCTCTCGTGACTTTTTAAAATCTCTCTCCTCTTACTTTAAAAATGTTTTGAAATCCTCCATTGCAGAGAAAAGATAACTACCATTAACTCTATCTGTACCTCTCATTATTTTATAAACTTCTATCATGTCACCTCTCAATCTCTTACGATCCGGAGAAAAAAGTCCTGGCCTATTCAGCCTTTCCTTATAACTTAAACCTTCCATACCCTGTAATATCCTGGTAAATCTCTTCAGAACCCTCTCCAGATTAATAATATCCTTCCTATTACTGAGCAACCAAAACTGGACACAGTATTCCAAAAGAGGCCTCAATGCACCTCCTGTACAACCTCAACATAGTGTCCCAACTCCTTTATTCAAAAGACTAAGGAATGAGTGTCAAATGCCTTTTTAACCAGCTTGTCGATATATGATACAAACTTCAAACAAATATGCACCCACACCCATAGGTCTCTCTGTTCAACAACACTATCCAAGGGCCTACCACTAATTGTATAAGTCTTACCCTTGTTTGTTGTACCAAAATGCAATATCTCCCATTTATTCAGACTAAGAAAGGATACTATTAAATTGTGCTCCTTCAACTTCCAGGATATCAAAACTACTTTCCTCTTGTACAAGATGGCACATCCAGAGCTCAGTGCTGACCTGTGAAAAGACCTCCCGGTTGAATCACATGTGGAAAGGCCACGTAAACTGATGGCATTAAACTGGCAGAATCTGGAGACAGACTCTACAAACTCTATCTGACCTCAACTTCACAAAGAACATAAAGAATTTCCAATTCTGCCTGCCAAGTAATTGTCATTTTGGGCAGGCTTTCCTCTGTTGCAGGTGATGACAAAAATAAACAAAACATAAAACTGCAGTAAATTGAAAAATGCCACAAAAATTTTGCTACACTTTGGATGTTGTCTGAACTGTTGTGCTCTTCTAGCACCACTAATCCAGAATCTGGTTTCCAGCATCTGCAGTCATTGTTTTTACCTATAAATGGAATGAGCTGCCAGAAGAGGTGGTGGAGGCTGGTACAATTACAACATTTAAAAGGCATCTGGATGAGTATGTGAATAGGAAGGGTTTAGAGGGATATGGTCAAATGCTGACAAATAGAATTAGATTAATGTAGAGTATTTGGTAGGCATGGACAAGTTGGACCAAACAGTCTGTTTCCAAGCTGCACATCTCTTTGAGGCTATAAGTATGCATAACCAGACAGTATTAAAAACTAAGTCCAGATAACCAGAATGCTATGGCTCTGACTGCACTTTTCTTACACAAAAACACAGCAATGGCTATGCACTTCAGGTGACTCGCTGAGAAAAATAAATTCTTGCTCTAGTTATATCATTTCTGACTCTTCAGTAAACCTTGAGCACCCCTGAATGCCACCCTTCCTTAGTTCATAGCACTGGAAGGATAGGAGAATCCTGAGATTTACCAAATGGATTTGGGAATGAGGAATTTTAGCTACAAGGCCAGGTTGGATATTCTCTTTTGTATAAAAGAGGTTGGGGGGAAATTCGATAGTGGTGCACCAGTTATGAAGACTTTGGACAGATAGCATAAGGACACAGATTCAAGGTTTTGTTTAAGACATACAGTGGTGTGGGCGTGTTGAGGAAGAACATTATTTTATGTAATGAGTGGTGATGGCCTGGAATTCACCGTCAGTGAAATACGTAGGAGCAGAGGTGACTGATGATTTCAAAGGAAAATTGGACAAGGACCTGAGAAAAATGACCTTGCACAGTTACAGGGATAGAATGAGGGCATGACACTGACTTGGCCTACCTTACAGAAAACAGAATCAATAAGTCAAATAGCCTCCTTCAGTGTCATAAATGACTGTCATCAGCTGGTCAGAAAACACAAAGAAGCACATTCTGAGCACAGTTTTGGCATTCTGAGCCTGTTCAAGTTTTCTGCATTTTCACATCTGGCATGTCAAAATAGAAAATCTTCTTGAATATTTTCTGTAAAGACTTTGAAGGAATAATGATAGAACAGCCATGATCATTTTTCACATCTGCCCCATACTGCTAAATGGAGAACTTGAAGGCAACGTGATAAATTAAATGCTGATACAAAAAAGAACAAGGAGGCAGAAATATCTTAACTATGAACTTGATTACAGAACTGTAGCTGTACATATGCAATGACTACAAATATATTTCCTTTCATCTGATGATAGATTCATAGTAAAATCATAAGGGTAAGAGGAATGTCATAATAAGAGGAGACAATTTCAGTAAACATGGGAAAATATTCCAAGTTATTTTGCTCATTAATGTATTTTGAGAAAGGGAGATAAAAGATCAGCAAGGCAGCCTTTGTGTGGAGCCGCAGAAAATGGGGGAGATACTAAACAAATATGTTGCATCAGTATTTACTGTGGAAAAGGATATGGAAGATATGGACTGTAGGGAAATAGATGGTGACATCTTGCAAAATGTCCAGATTACAGAAGAGGAAGTGCTGGATGTCTTGAAATGGTTAAAGATGGATAAATCCCCAGGACCTGATCAAGTGTACCTGTGGGAAGTAGAGAAGTGATTGCTGGGCCTTTTGCTGAGAAATTTGTATTAGTGATAGTCACAGGCGAGGTGCCGGAAGACTGGAGGTTGGCAAAAGTGGTGCCACTGTTTAAGAAGGGTGGTAAAGACAAGCCAGGGAACTACAGACAGGTGAGCCTGACCTCAGATGGAGTTTAATCCAGATAAATGCGAGGTGCTGCATTTTGGGAAAGTAAATCAAAGCAGGACTTATACACTTAATGGTAAGGTCCTAGGGAGTGTTGCTGAACAAAGAGACCTTGGAGTGCAGGTTCATAGCTCCTTGAAAGTGGAGTCACAGTTAGACAGGATAGTGAAGAAGGCATTTGGTGTGCTTTCCTTTATTGGTCAGAGTACTGAGTAGAGGAGTTGGGAGGTCATGTTGCGGCTGCACAGGACATTGGTTAGGTCACTGTTGGAATATTGCGTGTAATTCTGGTCTCCTTCGTATCGAAAAAACGTTGTGAAACTTGAAAGGGTTGAGAAAAGATTTACAAGATGTTGCCAGGGTTGGAGGGTTTGAGCTATAGGGAGAGGTTGAACAGGCTGGGGCTGTTTTCCCTGGAGCGTCGTCCAGAACTAGAGGGCAGAGGTTTAGGGTGTGAGGGGAAAGATATAAAAGAGACCCAAGAGGCACCATTTTCATGCAGAGGGTGGTACATGTATGGAATGAGCTGCCAGAGGATGTGGTGGAGGCTGGTACAATTGCAACATTTGAGAGGCATTTGGATGGGTGTATGAATCGGAAGGGTTTGGAGGGATATGGGCCGGGTGCTGGCAGGTGGGACTAGATTGGGTTGGCATATTTCGTCGGCATGGACAGGTTGGACCGAAGGGTCTGTTTCCGTGCTGTACATCTCGATGACTCTAAATGAGTGGTCTGGACAAACCTGTCAATTTCCCCTTCAGACTTTTCTTTTTAAGAGAAAGAAGGCCCAACTTGCACAATCCTTCCTGAATATTGTAATTCTCAATTATTTGTTCATAATTTCCTGCGTTAAACTTAGTGGTTATGGAAACCAGAGCTGCACACAATATTTTATACATAATGCTGCCAAAATTTGCATGAATTTGGCATCACCTCCTTGCTTTTCAATAATGTTTCTACAGAATAATCCCCAATATTTTGTTTTACACCTCTATACGCTTATCAAATAGCACTTTCTCGTAGTAGTTTATTCATCTTTATATCTTTACTCCATTTATTTTCTTACCTTCCAAAGTATCAGTGATCTGCTTCTTTATTCCTTCTGTCAAAATAAAGTACTTCACACTTCCCCAGGCTGCAATATATTTTTCCTAATCCTCCCACTCTCCATTTCAAGGCCAATAATCACTTTTCTTTCTAAATAAAAAAGCAATTTTGAACCAGGGATTCACTTTTGAAAATAAAACTTCTTAAACTTTTAAAGAAATGTAATGATTTCCATCCTGTTTATTGCCAAAATTATTTTGAAATAAAAAACCTAACAAGGTATTACAGATACTGAGTACAGGAGATTATTAAATTATTTAAAAAGAGAAAGATAACGTGTTTCTGTGCATTTATCTTTCAGAAACACTGAAGGGGAATTTGTTCCTTAAATTTTGATTTAATTCCCTGTATTTTATTTTAATTTTGCTCTCTGAGTTTTAATTTAGTTCCCGGTATTTTAATTTTTAATGTAATTTCTTGCCATCGCTAATCTGAGAGAAGCCTGAGGCCTGAACCGCCGCCGTTGCTAAGTTACCAAGTCTGCTTAATCGTTCCTGAGCTATCGAGACGGTCGGAGGCGGGGAGTGGGGGTGAATGATTCGATGGTTGATGAGAAAGGCTGGAGGACCATGAGGAGCACGCGGACGTGATGAGCCCTCGCGAGATTTAGAAATTCCCCATCAGGCGATGCGGCCGACGCTTCCTCCTCTTTCGCCATATTGACCAAGCGGTAAGATGTCAGCGGGCTCTGGCTGGTGGTAATCGGCTCTGTATCAGCGCCATCGTCGGTGCTGGCGCGGACCTTTCCCGTTCCCCTTCAAGTATGTGATGTGGGGATTCATCTGGTGCGACTATGGGCTGGCAAAACGTGCGTCTTCCGTGTAAATATTGTGGTGGATTGTGCCCCCCCCCCCCCCCCGTCTTGTGCGTTCGGTTCAATGGAAGGGGGAGGAGCAGGCTGCAGGGCGGGAGTGAAGGCCCCGGGGGATGAGGGAGTGGTGTTGGAGATCCTACTGACTGTAGGGGATGCCTTCACCCCACTATACCATTGGCTTCAGTTTCCTTAGGGAAGGCGATAACGTGGATCTGGGACTGGTACAGGGGCACGAAGATGAGGCAGTCTCCCCCATCCCCATGTCATATCCCCCATCTCATTGCCCCCCCCGCATCCCTATCTCACTTCATCCCCCCCAATCCCCATCTCATCTCATCTCCCCCTCCCCCCCCATCCCTATCTCATCTCATCTTCCCCCCCCCCATCCTTATCTCATCTCATCTCCCCTCCCCATCCCTATCTCATTCTCCTCCATCTCTTCCCCCCCCCCCTTCTCCTGTGCCTCCTGCAGCTGATTGCTTTTTTTTCTTTCAATAATTCATAAGGGCAGCATCTCTAACCTGTTCTCCCTTTTCTTCAGGCATCATGGTGCGCATGAATGTTCTTGCTGATGCCCTCACCAGCATCAACAATGCAGAGAAGCGTGGAAAACGCCAGGTTCTCATCCGGCCATGCTCCAAAGTGATTGTGAGATTCCTGACTGTAATGATGAAGCATGGTAAGATGGTTTCTCTCACTGCTTTGGTTATTGTATGCTGCACTGGGTAGGATGGGATTCTTTATCATAGTCATGATAGACCCTTAAGTCCAACTTGTCCATGCTGACCAGATATTCTAAATTAATCTAGTCCTATTTGGCCCATATCCCCCTCAATCCTTCCTAGTCACACATGCACCCAGATGCCTTTTAAATGTTTTAATTGTACCAGCTTACACCACCACTTGTGAAAAAGTTGCTCCTGAAGTTGGCGATGAGCCCGTGGAATATAAGTGCAATGCTGGATCTCGACAGCTCATTGCCACAGCGTTGTGGAGGCAAAATCACTGTGTATTTGAGACAGGTAGCGAGGTTCTTGAGTGGTAAGCAGTTTGAGTGTTATGAGGAGAAGATGTGTTTCTCAACCCTGTCAGCCAAGATCAAATGGTTGATTGTGTGGCCTAATTCTGCTCTTATGTTTTGTGGTGTCTTGGGCTGTGTTAGTGATCCTGTACCACTGTTATGTAGAGCATGATGGGGGTGATATTAATGTTTTGAGTCAGGACTGTCGGTTAGCAATTTATGGAACTTTTAAAAAAATACACTAATTTCTTGGACATCAAAATGTATATTTTTATTTACAGGCTACATTGGAGAGTTTGAGATTATTGATGACCACAGAGGTGGGAAAATAGTTGTCAATCTCACTGGCAGACTGAACAAGGTGAAAAAAAATTGCTTTCTCACGATTTGCAATTATGACCTTTCTGCAGTTTTCCTGTTGTGTATGTGACTCCTGTGCTTGTGTTAAGATGTATGATTGCTTTCTGATGCTCTGCTCACTTTAGTTAGGCAATGGTGTTTTTCCTCTTTCCCGGGTCTTAATGGTCTTTTTAGTTTTGACTTTCTAGAAGTACTAAACTACACTGTGCGAGTGGCTCAGTGGTTAGCACTGCTGCCTCACAGCGCCAGGGACCAGAGTTTGATTCCAACCCCTGGCGACATTCTCCCTGTGTCTGCGTAGGTTTCTTCCCACGGTCCAAAGATGTGCAAGTTAATTGGCCATGCTAAGATTGCCCATTGTGTTCAGGGATGTGCAGGTTAGGTGCATTAGTCAGGAGAGATGTAGAGCACTTGCATGGGGGAATGGGTTTTCATGGGTTACTCTGGGCTGAATGGCCTGTTTCTGCACTGTAGGAAATCTAAGGTTCTGGTCTATGATACTTCCCATCTCTTAAATGGGAATCAATTATGTGTAACAGCCTCAAAGCTGCAGTCTTTACCAGATAATCTGTTTTTGATGTTTGAAGCAGAAATATTGTTGGTCTCAATTTGTGGAACGACATTCTGGCTATTGAAGGAGTGCAGCGTAGGTTCACAAGGTCAATTCCTGGAATGGCAGGACTATCATGTTGAAAGATTGGAGCGACTGGGTCTATTTACACCTGAGTTTAAAAGGCTGAGTGGGGATCTGATTTGAGACGTATAAGATTATTAAAGGATTGGACACTCTGGAGGCAGGAAGCATATTTCCGTTGATGGGTGAGTACAGGACCAGAGGACACAGTTTAAAAATAAGGGGTAGAACTGAGTTGAGGAGAAACTTCTTCACCCAGAGAGTGATGTATGTATGCCCCCAGAAAGCTGTGGAGGCCAAGTCTCTGGGTACTTTCGAGAAAGAGATGGATTGGGATCTTAAAGATAGTGGAATCAAGGGTTATGGGGAGAAGGCAGGAACAGGGTACTGATTGAGGATGATCAGCCATGATCATAATGAATGATGGTGCTGGCTTGAAGGGCTGAATGGCCTGCTCCTGCACCTATTGTCTATTATTGTTTTAAGTGGATTGTACTTCTTTATTATCTGGATTGACTCTTTTTGTTTGTTTCTTGTTCCTTGATAGTGTGGTGTCATTAGCCCCAGATTCGATGTTCAAGTAAAAGAGCTCGAAAGGTGGCAAAATAGTCTCCTGCCTTCCCGTCAGTTTGGGTAAGTCGTGCTGTAAACTCCTGAATGAGAGAATTCACTCTGGTGTTTCTACCCTGGGATCAGACAGCTTTTGTGACGTGTTGATATGCACTTTGCCTTTCTACATTGTTTTGTGAATGATGGGAACCCAGATCTGGTCTTCTATGGGGTTTTTATCTCTCACATTGGAAGCATGAGAATCAGCTGGTTCATTGGAGAGTGCAGGAGGGCATGCCAAGAGCAGCACCAGACATAACTGAAGGTGACGTGTCAACTTGGTAAAGCCACCAAACAGGATTGCTTACATGTCAACAACATCAGCAGCAAAGCATTCCACAACCAATGGATCAGATGTAAGCTCTGTAGTCTTGCCGCATTGAATCGTGATTGGTGGTGGATGTTTAAACAACTCGCTGGAGGTGGGGGCTCCACAAATATTCCCATCATCAATGATAGAAGACCTCAGTAAGGCTGAAGCTTTCGCAGCAATCTTGAGCTGAAATGTTAAGTGGAAGATTCATTTCTGCCTCCTCCAGTGGTCCCCAGCATCACAGATACTAGTCTTCAGCCGATCTGATTCACTTCACGTGATATCAAGAAACAACTGGAAGCACTGGATACTGCAAAAGCTATGGACCCTGACAACATTCCAGAAATAGCACTGAAGACTTGTGCTCCAGAACTTGCTGCTCCCGCTGGCCAAGCTGTTCCAGTACAGTTACAACACTGGCATCTACCTGACAGTATGGGACATTTCCAAAGTATGCCCTGTTCATAAGCAGGATAAATCCAACCTAGCCAATTACCTCCCTATCAATCAGTCAATCAGTGAAGTGATAGTCATCAATAATGCTATCAAATAGCACCTCAGTGATGTCAGTTTGGGTTACACCAGGGTCACTCAGCTCCTGACCTCATAACAGCCTCAAAAAAGCTGAATTCTAGAGTAGAGAGAGTCCTTGATATCAAGGCTGCATTCGACAGAATGTGACATCGTGGAGCCCTAGCCAAACTGTAATCCATAGATATCCTGCACAGGCTCTGCAGTAGTTGGAGTCATACTGGCACATCAGACTATTGTGGTTGTTGGAGGTCAGTCATCTCAACTTCAGGGCATCTCTGCAGAAGTTTTTCTGGGTAGTGTCCTAGGCCCAACCATCTTCAGCTGCTTCATCAATGACCTTCCCTCCCATCGGAAGGTCAGAAGTGGGGGTGTTTGTCTGATTGCACAATCACTGTTTATCATTTGTGACTCCTCAGATACTGAAGTAGTCAGTGTTCACATGCAACAAGTTCTAGCCAATATCCAGGCTTGGACTGACCAGTGGCAAATAATGTTTGTACTTCACACACGTCAGGCTCAGGGGTTAGCACTGCTGTCCCACAATGCCAAGGATGCATGTTCGATTCTAGTCTCTGGTGACTGAGAGTGGATTTTGCACTTTCCCCATGTGTCTGCGTGGTTTTCCTCCGGGTGCTCCAATTTCCTGTCACAATCCGAAGATGTACAGGGTAGGTGAATTGGCTATGATAAATTGCCCATAGTATTCAGGGATGTGTTGGTTATGTGTAGTAGTCAGGGGTAAATGTAGAGTAATAGGATAAGGGAATAGGTTTAGGTAGGAAACTTGTCAGAGAGTCAGAGTGATATACAGCAGAGAGATGTACAGCATGGAAACAAACCCTTCGGTCCAACTCGTCCATGCCAACCAGGCATCCTCACCTAATCTTGCCCTATTCGCCAGCATTTGGCCCATATCCCTCTAAAGCCTTCCTATTCCGATCCCCACGCAGATGCCTTTTTAAGGCTGTAATTGTAGCAGCCTCCAGTTTCCTCTGGCTGCTCATTCCCTACACATACCTCCCTCTGCATGAAAAAGCTGCTGTTCAGGCCCATTTTAACCCCCCCCCCCCCCCCGAAAAAGGCTTTGTATATTTACATTATCCATGACCCTCGTGATTTCATAAACCTCTGTAAGGTCATCCCTCAGTCTCCGACGCTCCAGGGAAAACAGCCCTAACGTATTCAGCCTCTCCCTACAGCTCAAATCCTCCAACCCTGGCAACATCCTTGTAAATCTTTTCTGAACCCTTTCATGTTTCACAACATCTTTCCAATTGGAAGGAGACCCAAATTGCACACAATATCCTGAAAGTGGCCAGACCAATGTCCTGTACGGCCGCGACATGACCTCCCAACTCCTGTACTCAATACTGTGACCAATAAAGGAAAGCATACCAAATGCCGCCTTCACTATCCAATCTACCTGCAACTCCACTTTCAAGGAGCTATGAACCTGCACTCCAAGGTCTCTTTGTTCAGCAACACTCCCTAGGGCCTTACCATTAAGTGTATAAGTCCTGCTAAGATTTGCTTTCCCAAAATGCAGCACCTCGCATTTATCTAAATTAAACTCCATCTGCCACTCCTCAGCCCATCTGATCAAGATCCTGTTGTCAGCAAAGATCTCCTCTATGCAGTGCACCTCCAATTCTTGTCATCTGCAAACTTACTAACTCTACCTCCTATGTTCATATCCAATCATTTAGATAAATGACGAAAAGTACTGGACCCAGCATCAATCCTTGTGGCACTTCACTGGTCATAGGCCTCCAGTCTGAAAAGCAACCCTCCCACTACCATCCTCTGTCTTTTACCTTTGAGCCAGTTCTGTATCCAAATGGCTAGTTCTCCCTGTATTCCATGAGATCTAACCTTGCTAATCAGTCTCCCATGTTGAACCTTGTGGAACGCCTTACTGAAGTTCATGT
Organism: Hemiscyllium ocellatum; assembly: GCF_020745735.1. Taxonomy (NCBI): domain Eukaryota; kingdom Metazoa; phylum Chordata; class Chondrichthyes; order Orectolobiformes; family Hemiscylliidae; genus Hemiscyllium; species Hemiscyllium ocellatum. Next base: position 2,215,191 of record NC_083420.1, read on the forward strand.
CCACTGCTGTGCCCTCATCAGTCCTCTTTGTTACTTTTTCAAAAACTCAATCAAGTTTGTGAGAGATGATTTCCCATGCACAAAGCCACGTTGACTATCCCTAATCAGTCCTTGCCTTTCCAAATACATATACATCCTGTCCCTCAGGATTCCCTCCAACAATGTACCACTGACATCAGGCTCACTGGTCGATAGTTCCCTGGCTTGTCCTTGTCACCTTTCTTCAACAGTGGCACCGTGTTAGCCAACCTCCAGTCTTCCAGCACCTTGTGACTATCAATGATGCAAATATCTCAGCAAGAGGCCCAGCAATCACTGTAGTTTCCTACAGAGTTATTGGGTACACCTGATCAGGTCCTGGGGTTTATCCTCCTTTATGCGTTTTAAGACATCCAGCACCACCACCTCTGTAATATGGGCCTTTTTCAAGAGGTCACCATCTATTTCCCCACATTCTGTATCTTCCTCTTTCCTTGCTCCACAGTAAACGTTGATGTGAAATACTTGATTAGTGGGTCCACACAAAAGCTGCCTTGCTGATCTTTGGAGGGGGGGACCTATTCCCTCCCTAGTTAGCCGTTTGTCTTTAAGGTGTTTGTAAAAATCCTTAGGATTCTCCTTAACCCTATTTGCCAAAGCTGTCTCATGTCCCCTTTTTACCCTCCTCTTTTCCATCTTAAGTATACAGGAAGTCCCTGACTTACAAACGCCTTGTACTTACGAACAGACCTCCAGCTCTTCATTTTTAAAAATCCATTGTGTACGATGTTTCGTCCTAATGAGCGGGCGGACTAATTAGCCCATACCTGTTCTGACTTACGCACACATTCGACTTATGAACAGCAGAAAAAAACAATTTGTTTGTAACCTAGGGACTTCCTGCACTCCTGCTGATTGGTGTGGACCTGTTGGGCTGAAGGGTCTCTTTCCACACTGTGGGGATTCTTATATTCTAAGAGACAATCTGCCTCCCCCCCCACCTTTGACATTTAATCCCCTGCTGTCCCTGATCAGAAACTCAACTGGACTCGCCACATACTTGCTATGGCTACAACAGCAGGTCAGAGGTTTTGAATACTGCTGCAAGTAACTCACCACCTGACTCCTCAAACCCTGTCCACCGTCTACAAGGCTGAAATCAGGAGTGTGGTGGAATACATCCCACTTGACTGGCTGAGTACAGCTCTAACAATACTCAAGGCATGACACCATTCAGGGTAAAGCCAGCTTGGCTGGCACCACATCCGCAAACAGCCATCATCGACACTCAGTAGCAGCAGTGTGTACTATCTACAAGGTGCGCTGCAGAAATTCACCGAAGATCTCAGGCAGCACTTTCCAAACTCATAATCTCTTCCATCTGAAAAGACAAGGGCAGTGCACACATTGGAGCATCACCACCTTCAAGTTCCACTGCAAGCTGCTCACCATCCTGACACTGCCAGGACATTTCACTGCTCCTTCGCTGTCACTGTGTCAAGACTGTGGCATTCCTTCCCTGGAATCTTTGCAGATTCCCTTTCGATTATTGCCAATAGACACCTGAATCATGAATATTGGGAGGTGCAGTTTGGTTTGGTGTCTCGGAAGTGGATTGATTTATCACCTGGCTAACACTTTTTGAAAATAACATGTATAAATGAGTCATTAGTCTACTCAAAATCAGTTTGAATTGAATGTTGATGGAAGATTTGCTCACTTAGAAACTAGGAGAAAGTGAGGACTGCAGATGCTGGGGATCAGAGCTTAAAAATGTGTTGCTGGAAAAGCGCAGCAGGTCAGGCAGCATCAGAGGAGAAGGAGAATCGACGTTTCGGGCATAAGCCTTCTTCAGGAAGGTAAACTGTTGTGTTACTCAGTGAATTGGAGGTAGCTTGTGGCTATTGGCATCAGTAGCTTCCTTTGTCTAGTCAGTGTTGCATCAACTGTACCATGATCTCTGAGAAGAGGTGAAATGTAAATTGTAGTGATCTGGGAGATTGAACTTTTTTCTGCATATCAGTGCCCTCTAAACTTAGCACGTTAACTACTAGCCAGTTAACTCAGTCTATCAATATCTGTAACCTTCTGGGTGACACTCACCTGGATTTAGAGTGCTTGCAGTGAACCTGTGCTGCTCACCGACTGGAGTTATTTCAGATGAGTATCTGGTTTTAGAAGAAAACCTTGTAAATTCTAGTTTTTTTTAATGTGCCCTCCGAGTTTTTCCTTGCTGGGTTGAATTATTCCCCGAGAATCTATTCCTTCTCTTTTGTTTTGAAAAACATCAGTTGTCACCTTGATAGTATTCCCTATAAAGCTTTCACTTGTTTTCCAGCTCTTCCTGCATTTCATCCATTTGAAATCGGGGAATTATTTGATTCTGATTACTTGTAACATTCTAATCTGTACCTCTATGAATTGTTGGATAGGAAGGCAGGATATGTGTATTTGATATGACAAGTTGACCTACCTTAATTGAAGCCACTTTCTACATTGCATGCCAAGGGCTTGGTTCTGGCTGAACCAGAATCCTGGGTTGTGCTGATGTTTCCACGCTTAAAAGATGGAATAATGCCCTCTTTCCTCCTAACACTTTTATCTGTTCTCCCTTGAAGTTGGAGTGTTAGCAGGCAATTTGGCCCATCAAATAGCACTCCATCTAATCGGCTACACTAGTCTGAGGGCAGTGTTGCAGTTGGTCTGTCAACACCAATTGCTTCATGAGACGTTAGAGTAGGTGCACGTGTAGCATATAATGTTGCCATCAATCCTGCAGCACTGTTTAAAGATTGTAGCTGATTCTGGGCTTCAAATCCATTCTCCCACCTGCTTTCCCATATCCCTAAGTTCTGCCTTTTGCCTTTGATATATTTAACACTGGAACATCTGCGGTAGAGAACTCCAAAGATTCGCACCTTTTTATTTGAAGAATTTTTTCCTTATCACAGGCATAAATGATTGTTCACATATCTCAACTGTTTTCCTGTAGATTCATGTGCATTAATCAGTCCCTTTCTACTGCTTGCATTTTGTTATTTGCTGATGGGATGTGGGCCCCTCTGGCTAGGCTAACATTTATTACCCATCCATAATTGCCCAGAAGGCAGTTAAGAGTCACCCACATTGTTGTGGGTATGGAGTCACGTGTTGCCAGACTGGGTAAGGGTGACATTTCCTTCCCTGAAGGACATAAGTGAACCAGGTGCAACAATTGACAACTGTTTCATGGTCATCGTTAGGCACTTATTTCCCGATTCTTTATTGAATGTAAATTCCACCATCTGCCATGGTGTGATTTGAACCCATGTCCGCACAATATTAGCTGTGTTTCTAACGATAATACCACCAGGCTATTGGGAGTGGAACAACTTTTTTTTGCTCTTGATTAGACTTGGGATATGTTGGGCAGGATTTTATTTCCAGATTTCTTGGGAAAGCTTCAGTGGTGGATGTAAAGTAAAAGTTGTATTTTTTCATTTTGATATGCATTATTCAGGTTCCTGGCTGGCTGGTTTGCTTTTCCCTGTTGAATCTAAATCTTGCTAAACAGCAAAATCTAGGTCAGATTTAGAGAATTATGTATCCTGTACAGAAAGATTAACTGCTCAGTATTATTTGTATAGATGCAGCTTTGTTCATTCTTGCTTATGTTAGGCATTCCACCACTTCATTACTTATGTATGACATTAACCCTGTGTTTGCCTCGTTTTAGTCAGTTTGGTTATGACCACAAGGCATTCATAGTCTGTGATCAGAATACTGGGCAATCCTTTGCTGTCACCACCACCACCATCCCCATTTCTCTTTTTTTTTCCCCCACCCCCACCCTTTTATATTGCCTGCAGAAACTCATCCTTTTGCAATATAATCAGGTTTTGCTTTTGTTTTTTTGGTATAGTTGGCAACGTTAGATGAGTACAGTAATACACTTCAGTTGGATGATATGGCAAGCTCACTAGGATTGAAATCCACAGGTCCAGGTTAGTGCTTGGGAATGATGGGTTAAAATCCTCCCTTTATCATTTCTTCATAGAAACCTTCATACATTGTGGAAGCAGGCTGTTCAGCCCATCAAGTCCATACTGACCCTTTTGAAGAGCATCCCACCCATTACCTTCTCCTTTAACCCTGCATTTCTCATAGCAAATCCACCTGGCCTGCACATCCCAATTGCTGGAATTTTAAGTCAATTTTACAAGTTTTTGAATTGCGTTAGGGACCCAAAAGTATTGTTGTAAGAACCCATCTAGGTCACATGTCTTTTTGAGGTGGAAAATTTACCATCCTTGTCCGGTGTGGTGCATGTGTAACTCCAGACCCACAGCTGTGTGCTGATTCTGAAGTGTGCTATCAAATAGCTGTTCAGTCACTTCGAGGTAATTGGGGTTGAGAAATATATGTTGGCCTTCAGTGGCACCCGCATTATATGAAATAATTTAAGTTTACAGGTCAAATTTATTTATGAAAGAATCGTTTGTCACAGGGAAAAGCTCTACGCAGTTATTGACCAGAAGTACTGATCTACTTGTATCAAAATTAGCTTTTAAAGTTATTAGATAGCCTCAACACTCAACTTAGATGTCCTTTGAATTTGCCCTTGATCAGAGACTGAACTTGGAGTAGATATGTGTTGGCTACGCATGGGGAGGGGTCAGTGTTCTGTCAACGTTGATGTGATTGATGCTGTCACAAGCAAAAGTTTACATATGGGCTTCTAATCCTGAATGAGGAATAACTTCAAATCGAACGGATTGGATTGGCAGATTGAGCCTGCAAATGTGTTGCTGGTCAAAGCACAGCAGGTTAGGCAGCATCTCAGGAATAGAGAATTCGACGTTTCGAGCATAAGCCCTTCATCAGGAATAAGAGAGAGAGAGCCAAGCCGGCTGAGATAAAAGGTAGGGAGGAGGGACTAGGGGGAGGGGCGATGGAGGTGGGATAGGTGGAAGGAGGTCAAGGTGAGGGTGATAGGCCGGAGTGGGGTGGGGGCGGAGAGGTCAGGAAGAGGATTGCAGGTTAGGAGGGCGGTGCTGAGTTGAGGGAACCGACTGAGACAAGGTGGGGGGAGGGGAAATGAGGAAGCTGGAGAAATCTGAATTCATACCTTGTGGTTGGAGGGCAGTTTACATGAACACTATCTCCCAGTTTTTAAAAGTTCCACTACACTTTTTGCTTTGTAATTCAAAAGGAGTATTCAGTTGTACGACCTAAGGCACACAGTCATACCTCTTGAACATATGCCTATTTTATTTCAAGGTCCATGAGCCTGTGTTGAGTATGCACATTTCTTGGTGGACAGGAGGAGAGTGTGCATGATATTCACTTGAGGCTTGGACTTTTGATCTTACTGAGGAATCAATACAATTCCCTCTTCATTTTCCCCTCCGTCAGCATCTGGTCAGTCTTGTAATGGTCTGTTTGTTTTTTAAACTTTGCAGTTTGACCTGATGTCATTCTTAATGATTGCCAAATTCCATACCAGAGTTCTATCAGACTGTAGGACTGCACACTCCTTAAGAGGTGACAGGTGGTTTAAGCTGAGGGTCACCATGCCTCAGGGTGACGGGAGAGGGATTGAGAAGGAAAGCCCATCATGGTAACCTCAGCTGGTGCACAAACTATCTGTCCAGCTAACTGCTCCGCTGCCACTCCATATAAAATCAGTAGGTTGCAGTGGACACAAGGTGGGGCAAATAGCTTTTAAGAGTGTATTTTAACTTATTCAGTAAATGATTGAAGTGGAGTTCTGATAAGTTTTTAGTCTGTTAGGGTACGGGGTGATGTTGAAACCTTAGTTTTCTTGTTAAATTGCATTGTTAAGATTGAACTTTGAACCTGTTTGCAATTTTAGCAGGTTATAGTAGGGATGGAGTGTACTAGTAGACTGATCTGAGCAGGAAAGTTTTTTTTATGCTTTTTGAGTTGATCTAAGTCTTGAAATTATGAACATTGTCATATGTAGAGTAAGATTGCTTTTTAAACCTTGTAAAGATTTAATGAAAGGTTGTATTATAAATTTACAATGCAAAAATAGCTATATCAAAATTTAAGATTTGCTTTGCTTGGTTCAGTCAGAATGTAGAATTGTTTTAGATTATTTAGTATGTTGCCAACAGCCCATGGTTCAACTGTCTTTGAGGGATGGTTCAATTTTTGTTTGCAGACGTTTGAATACACAACTACAGTCAAATGTTTAGTCCTAGATTAATGCTCATGTTCATTACAGTTACGTAAGACATTCTGGCCGATTGTCAGAAAATATTTGCTTGCAAGTCTGTGTGGCTAAAAGTGCTTTCTAACTTCAGATGGTTATGGTTTTAGGTTGAAATTGAGAAACTCCACTTTTGACTTTTCTAGGTACATTGTCCTAACGACCTCAGCAGGGATCATGGACCATGAAGAGGCCAAACGGAAACACACGGGAGGAAAAATTCTAGGATTCTTTTTCTAAAACGTGCAACCTGTCTATAATAAAACATTGAAACCACTTGTTCTGTCTGTCTTTAATCAGGCTATGAAATTAATACATGAACAAGCAATGGAATATTTTAAACAAATGGTGCTGGAGAAATTTAGCATCTCTGGAGAGAAAACAGTAAACATTGAGTTCAGTGATGTTATCAATTCTGACAGAGTCACCAGACTTGATGTTAACTTCGCTTTATCCCACAATGCTGGCAGGCTCATGGAGTTTGTTTCAGTCCTTAAGTGTCTGTCTTTCTTTGTGTTTCATTCAATGGAATGCTTGGCAGTTTTTTTTAGAATGTGCAAGTTTGCAGCCAAGGGACAATGTTTGTTTATCTTTAACAGATTTTCTCCTCTCCTTGCCCTTGCTAATGAACTAGATCAATAACACCTTGCCTTTGTACAGATAGGCTATCACATGTTTTTGAAATCTTGCTGCGCTCTTTCCAGTTCTGATCTTATACACATCACCATTTAATTCACTCACATGTTGTCAGTGACGCAAGTTGTTCGGGGTTTAAACTCTGGAATCTCCTCCAAGTCTTGTCACCTTAACACTCTTTCAGGAGGAAAAAGATTAACTGGTTTTTGGTTACTTGTCTTAAATCTGCATGGAGGAGAAAGTGAGGACTGCAGATGCTGGAGATCAGAGCTGAAAATGTGTTGCTGGAAAAGTGCAGCAGGTCAGGCAGCATCCAAGGAGCAGGAGAACCGACGTTTCCTGAAGAAGGGCTCATGCCCGAAACGTCGATTCTCCTGCTCCTTGGATGCTGCCTGACCTGCGCTTTTCCAGCAACACATTTTCAGCTCTAAATATGCATGGACTCCTATTTCAAGTTTGGTTTGCCTCTGACTAGTTTTGTGAAGCTATTTTTACAAACTACTTTTTAAATTGTAAAAAAAAACATCTTTAGACTTGATCCTTAATGCAGGTCTAGGTACCAGCCTCACTCCTACAGTAACATCGCTGATTCTTGGCAGTATGGGATGGGTAGCTAGTGCCTACATTGTGAGAATGAATACAGTTGGTTCTGCTATAATGTGTCTTTCTTCAATGCAGTTGAAGAATTTGGACTGTTACCTGTAGAATGCGAACTTTCCTGACCTATATTGGCTATAATATGATTTTCTTAACGTGAAATCGCAGGAGGACAACTATAGTATTATAGTTGATTCCGATATAAAACACTGCAGGATTTAAAGTTAAGAAAGTCAGAACTTTGTGCCCAATATATTATGACAATTGTAGTAGAGAAATTTTGTTTGTTGTTTTGGCCAGGTTTTCTGATATTCAAGTTTATAGGTGATAACTGTATCAGCAAAACAAATGGCACAAGCATTTGCTGAAGCTATAGACAAGAAGGGAAATACAGAGCAACTGGAATTATCTGAAGGACCTGGGCAGGGAGTCATTTGGTTAACCATTTTGTTTGGTTAATTGAATGCAGGGTAACCTAGTTTAGGTAAGCATTGGGACCTTGCAATCTTGTCGGATAATTCAGTATTCAGATAATCAAGGTTCCTCTGTCAATAAGCACATGAAGAGGTTGCGTGAGCCACTAGGTGATGCTGTGTACCACAGCGAAACAGTTACTAAAAAAGAACAAAGAAAATTTACAGCCCTTCGTCCCTCCAAGCCTGAGCTGATCCAAATCTACTGTCTAAACCTGTTGCCCAATTCCAAAGCATATGTATCCCTCTGCACCCCATCCTACTCATGCATCTGTCCAGACTCAAATAAATCTAAGTTCCTGTCTTTACCACCTCCGCTGGCAATGTGGCCCAGACACCCACCACCCTTTGTGTAAAGTACTTGTCGCATGCATCCCCTTTAAACTTTCTACCTCTCATCTTGAAAGTGTGACCTCTCGTTATTGAATCCTTCACCCTGGGGAAAAAGCTGGTCTCTATCAACCCTGTCGAAACCCTTCATGATTTTGTAAAGCTCAATCAGGTCCCCCCCCATCTCCTTTTTTCTAATGAATTCAAACCGAACCTACTCGACCTCTCTTCATAGCTAGCACCTTCCATACCAGCCAGCATCCTCGTAAATCTTCTCTGCACCCTCTCCAAAGTGTCCATGTCCTTTTGGTAATGTAGTGACCAGAACTGTACACACATTCTAAATGCGGTTGAACCACTGTCTTGTACAATGTTAACATGATCTGCCAGTTTTTATACTTAATACTATGTCCAATGAAGGCAAGCATACTATATGCCGCCTTAACCACTCTATCCATCTGTGTAGCCACCTTCAGGGTACAATGGACCTGAACTCTCAGATCGCTCTGCTCGTCAACTTTTCCCATGGCTCTTCCGTTCACTGTATAATTCACTCTAGAATTAGATTTCCCAAAATGCATCACCTCACATTTGCCTGGACTGAACTGAAGAGCTTTTGCCTGAAACGTCGAATTTCCTATTCGTTGGATGCTGCGCTTTAACCAGCAACACATTTTCAGCTCTGAACTCCATCTGCCACTTCTCCACCCAACTCTCCAGTCTGTCTATATTCTGTATTCTCGGACAGTTGCTTATGCTTTCTGTTACTCCACCAATCTTCGTGTCATCTGTAAACTTGCTGATCATACCAACAATGTCCTCTTCCAGATCATTTACGTATATCGTAAGCAACAGTGGCCCCAACACTGACCCCTGTGGGACACCACTGGTCACCTTTCTCCATTTCAAGAAACTCCCTTCAACTACTACTCTGTCTCCTGTTGCTCAACCAGTTCTTTAGCCACCTAGCTAGAACACCCGGCACACCGTGTGTCCTCATGTTCTCTTTAGTTTCCCGGGGGATCTTGATCAAATGCCTTACTAAAGTCCATGTATATGCCATCAATAGCCCTTCATCTATCAACTTGGTCACTTCCTCAAAGAACTCTATTAAGTTGGTAATGCACGATCTCCCCTGCACAAAACCATGTTCACTGATAAGCCCATTCTTTTCTAAACATAAATAGATCATATCCCTCAGTACCTTGTCCAGCAACTTTTCCCACCACTAACATCAGGTTCACTGGTCTGTAGTTACCTGGAATATTCCTGCTGCCCTTCTTGTCCAGGGGACAACATGAGCAACCCTCCAGCATCTCACCTGTATTTAAGGATGCCACAAAGACATGTCAGGAGCCCAGATATTTCCTCTCGTCTCTCATCAACGTGGGATAGATACCATCCTGTCCTGGGGATTTATCCACCTTAATAACCTCTAGCCTACCCAGCACATCTTCCTTACTTTTATGTCCAAGTGATCCAGACTAATCAAACTTTTATCTCTAATCTCAACATTCAACATGTCCCTCTCAGTGAACACTGATGCAAAGTAATCATTCAGAATCTCGCCCATTCTCTCAGGTTCCACACAGCCTGCCTTCCTTTATCGTTTAGTGGACCAATTCTTTCTCCAATTACCTGCTTGCTTCTAATATAAGAATAAAATGCTCTGGGATTCCGCTCGCTAAAGCTACTTCATGACCCATTTTAGCCCGCTTGATTCCTCATTTAAGATTGGTCCTACCCTTCTGATATTCCTCCAGGGCCCATTCTGTTCTTAGCTGCCTGCACCTTGCGTACGCTTCCCTTTTCCTCTTTGCTAGATGTACGATTTCTCCTGTTATCCATGGTTCATGAATCTTGCCGTTCATATCCTTTCTCTTCAATGGGACATGCCTATCCTGCACTATCTTCAACCTATCTTTAAAAGCCCCACACATCTCAAATGTGGACTTACCTTCAAATAGCTGTGTCTAATCCACATTTCCGAGGTCCTGCCTAATTTTGATATAATTAACCTTGGCCCAGTTTAGTATTTTTCCCTCAGGACCACTCTCATCTTTGTCTATTTGTATGCTAAAACTTACAGAATTGTGGTCACTATTCCCAAAGAACCCCCCCCCCCCCCACTGCAACTTCTACCACCGGGCCTGGCTTGTTCCCCAGTACTAGGTCCAATATGGCCCCTTCCCTTGTTGGACTATTAAAATCTCCCATCACTACCCTATTGCCTCTACATCTGTCCATAATCTGTTTGCCTATTTGTTCTTCTACTTCACGCTTACTGGTAGAGGTCCTAGCTCCACCCATAATGCCTCACTATTCAAGCCCTCCATGGTGTCCTCCTTTAGCACAGCCATGATATCATCCCTGAGCAGCAATGTAACTCCAACTCCCCCTCCCCCCACCCTTGGACTTTCCTCCCTATCCTGTCTGAAATGTCTATATCCTGGAACATTTAGTTGCCAATCATGCCCTTCCTTTAACCAAGTCTCTGTGATTGCATTAACATCATATTCCCAGGTGCCAATCCAGCCCTAAGTTCACCTGCCTTACCCATTATTCTCCTCGCATTAAAGTAGATGCACTTCAGGCCATCAGTCCTTTTGCCACCACTCCTACCTTAAATAGCGGATCTGCAATTGGTTTTCTGCTGAGAACCACTTTGCCCCCAAGAAAGCACTCTCCTCCAGGGTAGTACTAATATTTGGTTATCAGGGAGCTGTGCGAGGCTACGATGAGAGCAAAATGCCAGTTCAACTCTTTCAGAACATCCTGACTCCTTTCCAAAATCAAGCAAAGTTAGGAACGCACATAAAATTTCTTTGAGACATGGGCTGTGGATGCCATGATTTTTATGTGCATCAGGCCATTGCATGGGCATGTGTGATGATGGGTTATGTTTTACATACGTAAAACAAAAAATTGGGGCTTGAATTTTAACCTCCGTTTAATGCCTTGCAGAATCTGATCGGAGGTCATTTAAAATAACCTGAATTTTGAGAGTTATCTTGCACAGTATGCCAAGTTTAAGTTGAACCAAAAAATGCTTAAATTGTGAACAATGACATGTTACAGTGTGAGGTCCCTTTCTTAGAGAGATCCATTCTATTTTCATTTCCCTGAATTAACTGGTGTTGTGGAGTCATAGAGATGTACAGCATGGAAACATACCCTTCGGTCCATGCCGAACAGATATCCCAACCCAATCTAGTCCCACATGCCAGCACCTGGCCCATATCCCTCCAAACCTTTCCTATTCATATACCCATCCAAATGCCTTTTCAGTGTTGCAATTGTACTAGCTTCCACCACTTACTCTGGCAGCTCATTTCCATTCACGTCCCACCCTCTGTGTAAAAAAGTTGCCCCTTAGGTCTCTTTTATATCCTTCCCTTCTCACCCTAAACCTATGCCCTCTAGTTCTGGACTCCCCGATCCCAGGGAAAAGACTTTGTCTATTTATCCTATCCATGCCCCTCATAATTTTGTAAACCTCTATAGGGTCACCCCACAGTCTCTGACGTTCCAGTGAAAACAGCCTCAGCCTGTTCAGCCTCTCCCTGTAGCTCAGATCCTCCAACCCTGGTAACATCCTTGAAAATCTTTTCTGAACCCTTTCAAGTTTCACAACATCTTTCCGGTAGGAAGGAAACCAGAATTGGGCGCGATATTCCAACAGTGGCCTAACCAATGTCCTGTATAGCTGCAACATGACCTCCCAACTCCTGTACTCAATACTCTGACCAATAAAGGAAAGCATACCAAACGCCGCCTTCACTATCCTATCTACCTGTGACTCCACTTTCAAGGAACTGTGAACCTGCACTCCAAGGTCTCTTTGTTCAGCAACACTCCCTAAGACCTTACCATTTAGTGTATAAGCCCTGCTAAAATTTGCGTTCCCAAAATGCAGCACCTCACATTTATCTGAATTAAACTCACTTCACAGCCCATTGGCCCATCTAGTCAAGATCTTGTTGTAATCTGAGGTAACCCTTTTCACTGTCCACTCTCCAATTTTGCTGTCATCTGCAAACTTACTAACTCTACCCTCTAATGCTCACATCCAAATCATGCAGCATCAACAAAAGTAAGCCCTACGTTGGTTGTAAGTTACTGGGATGTGGAGACAGGAGGAGCAGTCCTGGAAGCTCAGGATTTAACAAATTACATCAATGCCCCGACTCTCAATTGCTACCACCCCTTGACCAACGTCCTGTCCCCCCAAACCCCAACCTTTTGATTCTTCCTCTTCACCCCACCACCACCCCACTTTAAACTTCTATTGTTTGATCCCCAGTTTATCTCCCAACTTTCTTGACATCATTCCTTCTCTGACCTGATCCTTGTGCCCTACCTCCTAACAATTATTGGGCTTTGAAAGATTGCTAATAATATCCATTCATTAATGTATTGAGCATGTTTAGGGTTCAGTCACCAATCTTATAACATTGGGTAACCAGTTATTGATGCTTACCCTTTGAGAAATATGACAAACAAGTGTGTGATTGTCAAAGACAAAGAGGAGGTTTCTTAAAGCTGACAGTTTGTTAATCATTTGAAATATTCAGACAGCAGGGTACCCTCAATGCTCCCAAGAGAATTGAGAATTTTTGAAGGTAATCTTATAGATAAGCCTAAGATTTCTGTAAGGTGTAGGAACAGAAATAGGCCATTCAACCCATTAAGCTAGCTTCACTATTTTATGCAAACCTCTATTTCTGCCAAAGTATGTAACCTTGCATTTTCACGTTATGTTCCAACTGTATTATGGGATGATGGTGGCTGAGTAGGACTCCTGCGCTGCAGCTCATCTGCTCCTACTGCTTTTCTTATTTCTTGTCCTGAGCTTGGGCGGCATTGGTGTGGAACCTCAGCACAGACTCAAAGATGCTGTGCATAGACCTTGTGGCGAAATTGAGCTTTTACTTAGTTGGTGTGTGCATGGGAGCTAGTATCAGAATTGGCAGCTGATACAACAGCGGAGGCGATGTCAGTGGAGTAGACCCCTGCAGCGAAAAATAGTGCTTGACATCAACGTTTGGTTCGGTCCGGTGTCGGCAGTGTCAAGGTGGTGGAGAAGGGATGGCAATAAGTCTTAGGACTGAATAACTTTGTTTTTGTTCTTCAAACTGTGTGAGATGTCTCTGGATTGTGGCAATGATGAAAATGTTTTTCACTATTTTGCCATTTGTCCAACTAAGATACATGACAGAAACAAATCATTCACTGGACAAATTTATGTGCAGTCACTTGACCTTTCTATATACTGGATGTAGGTTTGCTCACTGAGCTGGAAGGTTTTTTTCAGACGTTTCGTCACCATACTAGGTAACAGCTCAGCGAGCAAACCTATATCTAGAACCACAACCTGAACTACAAATCTTCTCACAACCTTCTATGTACTGTCTGTGCAGACTCAGATCCTCACTACCTACATTACAGCCACTGTGATCTTACCACTTTGCCAGTCACTCTAAATCTGTTCTCAATCCTTTTGCCAGTGGGAATAGTTTCATTTTCTACTCAATCCAGATCCCTCATGATCTTTAAAACCTTTATGACACTTCCACTTGATCTTTACCTTTCAAAGAAACAGCCACAATCTCTGTCCTACTCTCATAACTAACCTTTCTCCTGATTGGAGGTATTCTTTGACAACCTCAAACTCTCTCTAGTGTGTTCGCACCCTGAAAAGTGGTGTCCTCAACTGTACCCAGTACTCCAGTCGAGGGGGCTTCATTTGTGTTTTATGCAAGTTCAGCATCACCTTGCTCTAGTACTTGCTGCTTTACATTTCTATTCACCACACTCAAATCTTGACAGACCCACAGATAATAAAATTGCCAGCTGGAGTCTGGTATGGTTGCAGCTACAGTCCAGTTTTAATGTGGGGGTTCAATTTTTTTTATTTTGGATGTTTAAGTGAGTTAGATATCAGTTGCAACTGAGCGCAGTTATTGTGGAATAAGGACAGCTTGCAGTGCCTGTGTTTTAGTTAGGCAGTTCAGAAGTGAATATAAAATAAATCTGTAACATCAAGATTTTTAAAATTTGGAACATTGAAAAATTCCCGTGATGAATATATTTTCTGCACCAAGCACATTAGAGACAGATGTCCTTTTTACTACTTGTGGTTTATTTCCATTTAGATGGTCCCCTATCCTGTAAACATGGTTCTCTAATGAGAATATATCCTAGACTGTCATTTTCTCTGCTAATTGTTTTAATGTATCCATTTTCATTCAGGCAATCATAATACAACCAACAGTGAGAACAAAACATCTGTCCCATTACTGACTGAATCATCATTGTCGAAAATTGACTTTATATTATTCTTTGTACTTCGACATATCTCCCCACGTCAGGATATTTAATAGCTTGTCATCCGAAATGCCATCGACTCCATAAATGAATATTCAAAATTAGACTTTAATTGTTCAGAGAAGAGAGAAGTCGCTGTAAATTAGCAAAAATAATTCTGTGCTTTTGTTCCTGCAGATTTTAATTATGAAGTAATTGTCTGGAATATTGCACAATGTGTTTCTTCAATATCTAATTTTACAAGTCACTTGGCAAATTAATGTTTTCCCTTTGTGCAGAATTTTCATTTAAAAAACAAATAAGCAATACTTTTTATTCTCCCTTTTGTTAGTATCGAATGTTTCTCATTTGCAGTCTTTGGAATGAGGTATTTGTGTGTAACTGGCATGCTTTTTGTTCAGTAATGTAAACTGTTCCTAATACGTTCATGCTAATAGGGATTCAAAGACGATGATGCCTAAAATGTTGAATCTACACCCATGGAGAAACTACTCCATTGGACATTGAGGCTATTTTGGACAGCATTTCACAATGATAACACTATGACCAGAAGAAATAGGAACAGGAGTAAGCCAAGATTAGAGTGGTGCTGGAAAAACACAACAGGTCAGGCAATGTCCGAGCAGCAGGAAAATCAATGTTTCGAGTGTAATCTTGACTCTAATCTCTAGCACCTGCAGCCCTCACTTTCGCCCACAGACATAAGCCATTCAGTCCTTTGAGTCAGCCCCACTATTCAAAGGTTTGTGGCTGATCCAACATTCCTCATGTCCAATTTCCTGCTCTTTCCCTGTAACCCTTGATTCCCAACTGATCAAGAATCGATCTCAGCCTTAAACCTACACCACGTCATCTACCAGGATGAGATTCCGTGGTTGTCTCTGCAGGAAATGTCCCAGCTGGCCTCTAGCATACATTTGGCTTCAGGCTGGTTGGCCTCATTCTCATTCCTGGCGTCTTGCCCAACCGAAGCCCGTTTATGAGCAAGGCAGTTAGCGATTGTGGCTTCTGTCAGTGTCCTCCCTGCCACCTTCACGTGAAGATGGTTTGTTTTGGATTGTACTCCCTGTTGAGGGCCTTTAAACCTGAGAGGTCAGGTACCATTAGCATTGGTATTGAGCACGCTAAGTCATCCAACCCTCAGTCCATTGGCTAGAAGCTGACGATGGTGCTGGGAAGCAGGGTGCAGTTGTCTGCAATGATGACCACCTTCCTTTTTTTTCCACTGAGACGGTTTCTCCACTTCCCTGATCCATGACTCAGAAATGCTTGAGTTAGTCTGAGTGGCTGCTAATATTTTCACATTCATGCATTGATGTATGACTCCTTCTACATCCCTGTTACCAGAAGCAGCAACGTTCCTATGTCTGCCATGTCAGTGAGACACACTGAGACGTGCCTTGCTTCATGCTGTTAACTCTTATTTTATTTTGTCCTGGGACATGGACCTTGCTGGCTGAATTTATTGCCTGTCCCTAATTGCTGCTTGAGAAGATGGTGAGCTGCCTTCTTGAATCGCTGCAGTCCATGTGCTGTGGATAGACCCACAATGTTCTTAGGGAGATATCTGTCCTTGCCCCTGTTCAGTAACATCAGCGTAATGTCACGTTCCAATGTCCGTTCCTTCCTGGATGTTGTCAGTTATCTGTTGGGAGTAATAATTGTATTGACTCTGGTGCACCCTCTCAAGTTGAACTTCCTGTACTTTCAGGAGGAGGAGGAGGAAATAAAAAGCATCATCCTAATGGATTGTGTGGATGGCCTTTAACAATGAAAAGTTATTTTAGCCTTTTAGCACAAAGCATATGGAAACCTCCTGATTTTGTATTAACTCACAGATATATAGGGGCTGTTTGCTAATAATCAGAAGCCTGTACCCATTGTGAAATTGGCTGTACTGACTATTCAGTTTGGCAATCTGTGTGAAGGCTCCGAATTATTTGGTGATTACAAATATTAACTCCATTAAATTCACGTCACTCTATGGAAACACACCATGTATCATTATTTGAAATAATGAGCTGGATTGGAAATAATGTACGCAGTGGTCCCAAAGAGCTCACTCTGCAAACACAGTCTTCCCTTTAAAGAAGGTGCCCTTTACTTTTCACTTTTCATGCTTCATCAAAAGCATTATTCAACAAATTCATTAACAAAATAGTTGAAATAGCAACATGTTCAGTTTAAAGAAAATTGGGCTGTTAACTTCTATTCATTTCATTTCCACCTTTCGCCCTTTGGTCTCAATAAAGCGATCCTTAATACTGCCTTCAGAAACCAAAACACTTTCGGCAGATATTTTTGTATTTTACTTTTATCTCCACCCAATAAAATAGTTGACAATGTTGTTTGAAATTTTTCTTTATTCACTCGTGGGATGTGGGTGTTTCTGGCTGGGCCCAGTATTTATTACCCGTCCCTAATTGCCCCTGAGAAGGTGGGGTGAGCTGCAGTCCATGTGCTGCAGATTAGACCCACAATGCCCTGACGGAGCGAATTCCAGGAGTTTGACCCACTGACAGTGAAAGAATGGTGATATATTTCCAATTCAAAATGGTGAGGGGCTTGGAGGGGAGCTTGCGAGGGTGGTGTTCCCATGGATCTGCTACCCTTGTCCTTCTAGGTGGAAGTGGTCATGGGTTTGGAAGGTGCTGTCTGAGGATCTTTGGTGATCTTGTACAGTGCATCTTGTACATGGTGCACACTGCTGCTACTGGGCTTCGGTAGTGGAGGGAGTAGATGCTTGTAGTTGTGGTGCCAGTCAAGTAGGCTGCTTTTGTCCTCGATGTCAAACTTCTTGCGTGTTATTGGAGCTGCCCCCATCCAGGCAAGCAAGGGTGATGGTGCACAGGCCTTGGGGAGTCAGTGGGTGAGTTACGCACTACTATTATTAGTAGTATTCCTATGCTCTTATCAAAAGACTCAGTGAAGTTGTCAAAGATTATGGTCACAAATGTGAAGCGTATTCATTTAACTCCCAGCAGGATATTTGAAGATGACATTGCTCAGCCTTCAGCCACACCTTACACAGCTGACTGGCTTGACAAAACCAAAGCCAAATCCACAGATTCAGTCTCAGTACACTGCTGGTGTAGGAAATGGCACACTACACCTCCACCATCGACAAGGAATGGTTCTGAATAAGGGATCATGGGCCTGAGCGTTATTGCAATAAATCAAGTTCCTGTTTATGTTTCTTTGAATTCAATTTTTATAATGTTTATGAGTCGAAGATGGGATAACTGTGCGATCTGTGAGGTTTAGTGCACTTCAAAAGATCGGTGTCTTGTTGCTTAAAGAGGTTATTCATCTTTGTTTAACAACGTTAAAATTGAGGACAATGTTTATTGCATGCAAGCTGTAAAGCTGTCCAATCCACTGATGTAATCATATCAAAGAAATAGGGTAAACAAAGGATACTTAACCCTCAGGTTAAGATCAGGGTAAAGACAGCCTGGAGCAGGCTAGGTCTTCGGGGAGATAGGGTGAAGTTGAAGAAGGTTTTCTAGTATTAGTTTAATCGGTGTGATTACCAGGAGAGACTAACTGCATTTACAGTTTTAAGCACGGCTTTGGTTTCAGGCAGACAGCAAGTGCTGCTGTTAGCAGACACCAGGCCATCGGGCAGGACAAGAGCCTGTAAGTCATTGATCATTGAGAGTGATAGTGAAGGAAGCTGACAGTCTCTGGGAGCTGAGAAGGAAGCCAACAGTCTCTGGGAGCTGAGAAGTACTCAAAGGGACAGTGATAATCTTAGTGATGTTAGCAGTCCGAGGAAGAGCTGGAATTGTCTCGCTGGGATGCTGGGTTATATTCAGAGAAATCCAGTGGCAGACAGCTGCCATTGAGGCATTCCCAGCTGGAGCAGAATCTGAAGGAATTCTGAAACTGTATCTCTGAGAGTGAAAAATTGGAATCCTTGTAAAGGAAACAAAGTTGTAATGACCGTGGCTGGACAGAAACATTGTGGAGTGTACCCGATACAGGCACCTCCCACCTTTATTTGGAGGAGGCTACATGCACCCAGCAGCTCCAGCAGTGGATGCCTAAGGATCACCCTGCCACCAACACGCCAACGCCTGGTTGGGTCCGATCGATCAGGGTGATCTAGACAAATCATTCCATTGGTGGATGGTGAAGACCCTCCCAAAAGGGTGCCAAGACTTTCAGGTATAACAATGACCACATCATCACCCTCAAGGTGGTAACTTGAGACCAATCACTGAAATGGGACCACCGGGAGAAGACCAGACAGTGGTCATCAGGTGGATCAAGGCCAGGATCTAGTGTGGTGGGATATGATCATCCAGAGTTATGGCAAAGCGCAAGATAGTTTTATAGTGTAAATTGTTAGTTTATAGTGTACTTTGTTATAGTATTAATTGTGTTAAATAGTTTTTAATGAGTCAACTCAGTTTTTTTTACTAGATATGAGTTAAAACACAGTGTGGCAGATGCAAACAGAAATTGCTGGAAAAGCTCAGCAGGTCTGGCAGCATCTGAGGAGAGAAAGCAGTGTTAACATTTGGTTTGAGTGACCCTTTCTCAGAGCTGAATCATAATGAATTGGTGACCAACATCTGGGAGTCACTGAGAAATATGTGGGATCTAATTTGGCCGTATTTGTTATTTGTTGTGCTCTTTGGGGTGTTTGACCACAGTTCGCCTTTTATCATATTTACCTCTTGGTAATTCCAGATGTTAGAGTATACACTGGAGTAGATTGTTTTACTTTTGTGACTGTGTATAGTAACTTTTACTTGCTTGTTCAAAACCATGGAATCATATGGCTTTATTCTCTTTGTAATCAGGATCTCAGGATCTCAAATCTTGTCCACGTTAATGAAAATGATGTCCCGGGTCCCCAACTAGACCAGAGCACCATGTGCTGGTCCTATCTGGGATCATAATAAAAGGAGTGCATAAAAACATTCAACTGGAAGCTGCAGTGGGCCATTCAGCACCTCAAGCCTGCCCCTGCATTCAGGTAAAAACAAGGAATGCAGATGCTAGAAACCAGATTCTAGATTAGAGTGGTCTGGAAAAGCACAGCTGGTCAGGCAGCATTCGAGGAACAGGAAAATCAACATTTCAGGCAAAAGCCCTTCATCAGGAATAGAGCCTGAACTGCTGTGCTTTTCCAGCACCACTCTAATCTAGAACCTGCCCCTGCTTTCAACAAGACCATGGATGATCTGCTCCAGGTTTCAACTTCTCTTTGGCGTCAGTTCCTTATTCATTTAAATACTTTTCAGAGGAAGGAGATGGACCTTTGAAAGTGAGCTAGTCTCCATGGCTCTCTGGAGCAGAGAATTTCAGGCATTCACTCCCCTCTGAGGGTCCCCATGTAACAATGTCCCCATGTCAGAACCCTGTTTGTTAATTTGTTACCTGAAAAGCCACATATACAATGAGGAGGTTTTAGTGCTGAGAATGTTAATTTAGCTGCAGTTTGAAGTTGGGTCAGGTGATATTGATAACAAGTGTTGGGTCTCGCTTTCATGTGACATCTGAGGTGGGGAGGAAGGGCACTGGTGGGACACCTGAAACATTTCTTTTTGTGGTTTCGGTTAATTTTATGTTCAATTGGATGAAGGAGCTCCCATTGCCCGTGAACAGAATTGCACTGTGGAGGAGGAACACAGTTCATAAATAAAACTGTTTTTGAACTCTGTGGAAAGTTACAGAAGCAAAGTGCACCTCCCCCCCCCATTGCTTTGGAATTGCAAGACCACACTGAGTCAGTCAACAATGTTGGGGGAGGGGGGAGGGGTAGAGAGGTGGGGGTCGGGCGTGGTTAACAAGCCAAGCTGCAAACAGCTCCATGTAAAGGTCATACCTGGTACATGTGGTAACTTCAATGGAGGTGAGGTTGTGTTCTGCTTACATGTTACACTTGTACATGCTTAGCACATAGGATCCAGGCTAACTCGGCAATACATCTACATCTTTCCTAATTGTTGCTCAGCTGTCCCTGGCATCGCCAGCAGCTCTTCCTTTCTGTGATTCACATTTTCAGCTGTGATTCTCAGGCCCCCAGAGGTGAAATCTGGAAATTGGAATCCTCCTAAAAATGTGTTCAGATGGTTGGCAAAGGCACAGAAAGGTCTATAGTGGGGCATGAGTGATGCAGGAGAGTGTGTGGCTGACTGAACTTCCCAGAATATACCTCGGGGTGGGGGGGTGGCACCGGCTTACCAGTTGCCTCCACCATTGAGGTTCAGGAATGATGACGACATCACTGCATAAGGTCAAAGGAGGAGGAATGGACACACCACAAATTCAATCTGTGCAATGGACAATCTGCAGCTAAAGGTCACAGCCAGGTATAGTATATAGATTCCTGCCACCAACTCTGATTTTGCCCATTTTTTGTTGACAGACTGCAGTCATACCTGGCACATGTGGTAACTTCAATGGAGGTGAGGTTGTGTTCTGCTTACATGTTACACGTGCACATGCTTAGCACATAGGACCCAGGCTAAATCGGCAAGTTTGATCCAGAATTGGCTTAGCGACAGGAAACAGAGGGTGTCAGTAGGAGGCTGTTTGTGTGAGTGGAGCCCAGTGTTCAGTGAGGGTTCCTCATTGT
The DNA here is from genome assembly GCF_020745735.1 of Hemiscyllium ocellatum. NCBI lineage: Eukaryota > Metazoa > Chordata > Chondrichthyes > Orectolobiformes > Hemiscylliidae > Hemiscyllium > Hemiscyllium ocellatum. Next base: position 2,236,339 of record NC_083420.1, read on the forward strand.
TCATGATACATTGATATAAACAGTATAGATAAGAACGTGCTCGGGGTGATAAGTTTGCAGATGACACGCATAATCAGTCGAGTGGTTGATGCTGAGGAGGAAGGCGTTAAGTGACGGGGGGTGTAAACAGATTGGTCAGATGGAGAGATCAGTGACAGATAGAATTTAACTCTAATCACTGAGAAGATGCACTTTGGATTGAGGAACAAAACAAGGGGAGTACTCAATGAATGGTAGGGCACTAGGAAACTCAGAGGAGCAGAGAGATCTGGGATGTTTGTCCCTGAATGTGGCAGGACCGGGTCATTGAAAAGGCCCAGGAGACACTTGCCTTTATGAGTCGTGGCATAGACGCTAAGAACAGGGAGGTGATGTTGGAGCTGGACAGGCCAGTGAGGCCACAGCTGGAGGACTGTGCAGTTCTGGTCCCTACACTATCGGAAGGATGTGATTTGCACTGGGGGGGGGGAAAGGGGGATTCACTAGGATGTTACCCTGCGATGGAGCAGTTTAGCGATAAAGAGAGGCTGGATAAGCTCAGGTTGTTTACTTCAGAGCAGAGAAGGCATATAAGATTGAGGGAATAGACAGGGTTAATAGGAAGCAGCTGCTCCCTTAAACTGAAAGGCCAATAAAAGGGGGCATCATTTTAAAGGTAGGAGGTTTAGAGGGACTTGAAAAGTGTTTACCCCCAGAGGGTGGGGGGAGGGGGGATTCTGGACTGCACTGCACTGGCTGGGAGGGAAGTTGAGGTGGGAAACCTCACAACCTTTAAAAAGTGCTTTGAGGAGTTGCAATGTCCATAGCATTAAAATATATAGACCAAGTTCTGGAAAATGGGACCAGTGTAGATTTGATGTAGCTTTGGCAGTATTACTCAATGAGCTGAAAGGCCTCCCTCTACAATATGTTTCCATGTGTCTGTCACACTGTTGGTGCAAGGAGCAGAGATTGTTCTGATTAAGCGTTTTTCAGTGGACTGTAGTGATTCAAGAAGGCAGCCCAGCACCATCTTATCCAGGGCAACTAGGGTCAGGCAATACATGTTGAACTGGCTAGTGACAGCCATGCCCCATGTGTGAATGATTAAAAACACAGCTCTCTTAGAGTTGTGACAGCAGTCAAGTATCTGCAGTGGGCCTTGCATCCTCCTTATTCTCCCCCTTAAGGATCTTCCTTCCCATATTCAAAATCCTCTTAACTAAACGTTTTGTAATAATCATTTGGCCAAGTGATACAATATGTTATAAGCTGTACTGCAGAATCTCACCAGGCTTTACCAGATGAATCTTTGCTGAAAAGGTTCAATGTTTCTGAAAGCATGGGTCTGGTTATCTTTACGACTTTGCAAATGAGTTGTCAGCTTCAGGTAAAGCAGAGAGCCTGAGTTGCAGTCATGGGGAAATGGACCATGGCTGTATTCTGGAGTGATTGATTGCAATGGTCATAAGCCCAAAAATAAAAGCAAAACTCTCCAGATGATGCTGATGGGAAATAAAATCAGAAATTTCTGGAGAAGCTCAGCAGCACTTGTGCAGAGAGAAACAGAGTTAACATTTCAAGTCTGGTATGACTCTTCAGAACTCTCACATTTGCAGAGGTCAAGGAAGGATTGCCAATTTTCTACTCAATGTCCTCAGCAACACTCCCTAATGCGTCTGATTGGCTACCTAGGAGATAGAAGTTTGATTAGTCTGGATCACATTGACATAAGGAGGGAAGATGTGTTGGGTATGCTAGAGGGTATTAAGGTGGATAAATCCCCAGGACCAGATGGGATCTATCCTAGGTTGCTGAGGGAGGCGAGAGAGGAAATAGCTGGGGCCCTGACAGATGTATTTATAGCATCCTTAAACACAGGTGAGGTACCGGAGGACTGGAGGGTTGCTCATGTTGTCCCCCTGTACAAGAAGGGTAGCAGGGATATTCTGGTTAACTACAGACCAGTGAGCCTGACATCAGTGGTGGGAAATTTGCTGGAGAAGATACTGAGGGATAGGATCTATTTATATTTAGAAAAGAATGGGCTTATCAGTGATAGGCAACATGGTTTTGTGCGGGGGAGATCATGCCTTACCAACTTAATAGAGTTCTTTGAGGAAGTAACCAAGTTGATAGATGAAGGAAGGGCTGTTGATGTCAGATACATGGACTTTAGTAAGGCATTTGATAAGGTTCCCCATTGTAGACTAATGGAGAAAGTGAAGTCACATGGTATGCAGGGTGTTCTAGCTAGGTGGATAAAGAACTGGTTGAGCAACAGCAGACAGAGAGTAGTAGTTGAAGGGAGTTTCTCAAAATGGAGAAAGGTGACCAGTGGTGTCCCACAGGGGTCAGTGCTGGGGCCACTGTTGTTTGTAATATACATAAATGATCTGGAAGAGGGCATTGTTGGTATGATCAGCAAGTTTGCAGATGACACGAAGATTGGTGGAGTAGCAGAAAGCATAAGGGACTGTCAGAGAATACAGGAGGATATAGATAGTCTGGAGAGTTGGGCGGAAAAGTGGTAGATGGAGTTCAATCCAGGCAAATGTGAGGTGATGCATTTTGGGAAGTCTAATTCTAGAGCGAATTATACAGTAAATGGAAGAGCCTTGGGAAAAGTTGATGAGCAGAGATATTTGGGAGTGCAGGTCCATTGTACCCTGAAGGTTGCTGCACAGGTGGATAGAGTGGTCAAGAAGGCATATAGTATGCTTACCTTCATTGGACGGGGTATTGAGTATAAGAGCTGACAGGTCATGTTAAAATTGTACAAGACATTGGTTCGGCCTCATTTTGAATACTGTGTCCAGTTCTGGTCGCCATATTACCAAAGGGATGTGTACGCTTTGGAGAGAGTGCTGAGAAGGTTTACGAGGATGTTGCCTGGAATGGAAGGTACTAGCTATGAAGAGAGGTTGAGTAGGTTTATTTGTTTTCATTTGAAGAAAGGAGATGGAGGGGGGACCTGATTGAGCTTTATAAAATCATGAAGGGTGTAGACAGGGTGGATAGAGACAAGCTTTTTCCCAGGGTGAAGGATTCAATAATGAGAGGTCACGCTTTGAAGGTAAGAGGTGAAAAGTTTAAGGAGGATACATGTGGAAAGTACTTCACACAGAGGGTGGTGGGTGTCTGGAACATGTTGCCAGCAGAGGTGGTAGAGGCAGGCACGGGATATTCATTTAAGATGCGTCTGGACAGATGCATGAGTAGGTGGGGAGCAGAGGGATACAGATGCTTAGGAATTGGGCGACAGGTTTAGACAGTAGATTTGGATTGGCTCAGGCTTGGAGGGCTGAAGGGCCTGTTCCTGGGCTGTAAAATTTCTTTGTTCTTTGTTCTATTCCATATCACTGCTCCTGGGATCTGTGGATCATTGTGTGGCTGATGATCCTGATCCCAGAGCCTGATCTCCTCTTTAGCAGGTGTTTCCGGGAAGTGGAATTGGTCCTTGGTCCCAAGATCATTGGCATTCCTTTCTCCAGTTCCTTTTCCGTACTTTCTCTTGCCAGTGCATGTTCTCAGAGAATTGTGTCTCTTCATTCAAGAGTTCGCTCCAAGTCAGTTTCTTCTGAACGAAGATCTCCCATACATTGACACCTTTGTTGCATTTCCTGAGGGAATGGACTTTCCAAAGTCAGCATCTTCAAACAAAGTAGCAAACAATGGGGTGAAGTTATTCTTAAGGAATAATTCCAAATGGAAAATGACAAATTAGCAATTGGGTAATTTCCCATTCAACCTTCCCTTATCCAGCTTACAACCTTTTGTGATAAATATCACCATCTCCTTTCAGATGGATACCTTTCCTCATTAATCTGGTCAGAAATGATCTCATACACCACTGAAACAGGTAGGTCTTGAACCCAGGCCTCCTGACCCAGAAGCAGGGACGACATCACCTTGAGAGTCCATATACTTGTGGATCGAGATTCAGCAGAATGAAATTTGGACCCAGACCAGGAGCTGTCAATGAGGATCATCATGAAAGTGTGGAGCGGTGTTAAATATCAATCAGTTTTGTGTGACAAAATCTCAATGTCTTATTTAATTAAAATGTTTTCTTTAAGGAAAAGAACAGTTTTAATTGTTAAATATAGTGCTGGTGAATTTTGGTTACAGTCTTGATCCACCTATGTAACTTTGTACCAAATGCAATTGGTTTTAGCTAAATGGAAAACCGTTAGTGACTAAGATCTCAAAGTAATGTAGTCTTATCCCAGACTCTGTCCAACATTTATAACAGAACATTCCAGCACAGTACAGGTGCTTCAGCCCTTGATGTTGCACTCCCTGTGAAACCAATCTGAAGCCCATCTCACCGACACTATTCCATTCTTGTCCATTTGCCTATCCAAGACCATTTAAATATCCATAAAGTTGGTGAGACTACAACCGTTGGAAGGCAATGCAGTCCATGCCCCTACTACTCTCTGAGTAAAGAAACTACCACTGACATCTGTCTTATATCTATCACCCCTCAGTTTGAAGCTATGCCCCCTCGTGCTCGCCATCACCATTCTCGGAAAAAAGCTCTCCCTGTCCACCCGATCTAACCCTCTGATTATCTTTTATGTCTCAATTAAGTCACCTCTCAACCTTCTCTCTAACGAAAACAGCCTCACGTCCCTCAGACTTTCCTTGTAAGACCTTCTCCCAATACCAGGAAATCTCATCTGAATCCTTTCCAAAGTTTCTATATCCATCTTACAATGCAGTGAGCAGAACTGTACACAATACTCCACATGTGGCTGCACCAGAGTTTTGTACAGCCATAGCATGACCTCATGGTTCCTCTACTAGTAAAAGCTACTACACTATATGCCTTTTTAACAGCCCTATCAACCTGGGTGAAAGTGAGGACTGCAGATGCTGGAGATGAGAGTCGAGAGTGTGGTGCTGGAAGAACACAGCATCTGAGGAGCAGGAGAATTGACATTTTGGGCATAAGCCTTTCACCAGGAAAGAAGTTCAAAATATTGATTCTCCTGATCCTGGGTGGCAACTTTCAGGGATCACTGTACATGGACACTGGGATCTCCCTGCTCATCCACACTACCAAGAATCTTACCATTCACCCAGTACTCTGCATTCCTGTTACTTCTTCCAAAGTGAATCACCTCACACTTTTCCACATTAAACTCTATTTGCTGACTCTCAGCCCAGCTCTGCAGGTTTTCAATGTCCCTCTGTAACCTATAACCTCCTTCGGCACTATCCACAACTGTACCGACCTTAGTGTCATCTGCAAATCTACTAACTCATCCTTCTACGCCCTCATCCAGGTCGTTTGTAAAAATAACAAACAGCAGTGGACCCAAAACAGATCCTTGCAGTACAGCACTAGAAACTGAACCCCAGGATGAATATTTCCCATCCCTCTGTCTTCATTCAGCTAGCCAATTTCTGATCCAAACCGCTAAATCACCCTCAATCCCATGCCTCTGTATTTTGTACAATAGCCTACCGTGGGGAACCTTATCAAATGCCTTACTGAAATCCATATACACCACATCAACTGCTTTACCCTCATTCATCTGTTTGGACACCCTCTCAAAAAACTCAGCAAGGTTTGTGAGGCACAACCTACCCTTCACAAAACCTGTGATGACTATCCCTAATCAATGTATTCCCTTGGAGAAGATTATAAATCCTATCTTTTTTAACCTTTTCCAACACTTGACCCACAACCGAAGTAAGGCTCACTCATCTATAATTACCAGAGTTGTCTCTACTCCCCTTCTTGAACAAGGGAACACCATTTGCTATCCTCCAGTCTTCCGGTACTGTTCCTGTAGACAATAATGACATAAAGATCAAAGCCAAAGGCTCAGCAATCCCCTCCCTGGCTTCCCAGAGAATCCTGGGGTAAATCCCATCTGACCCAGGGGACTTACTTTTTTTCACACTTTCCAGATTTGTAACACCTCCTTGTGAACCTCTATCCCCTCTAGTCTAGTAGCCTGTACCTCAGTATTCTCCTCGACAACATTGTCTTTTCCAGTGTGGATTAGGCTCATTTGTCTTTGATTTTCTCACTCTGTATCATTCAGGTCTAGCAGACTCTCACATCTATGGGAAGTGACTGTCCATAGCCCCTGAACTAGGAAGGGGTTGTTATGTGAGCTGAACAGTATTGTGTTTGACATTCAAGTATTTTCTTAATGCACATTTTTTCCCCAACTACAGCCCTTTACCTAGAAGTTTCTCCATAAAGTAAAAATTAGGATCTACTGCTCATTATGTTCCTTTGTTTAACTGCTTCAATATGCACAACATGACAGTACCAGATGGACTGTCTTCAAGAGCGTGAACAAAAATGAAATTAAAAGCTGGGAAAATTGTGGCTGTGATTTTTTGCAGCTCATTAAATATCGATGATTGGAAATAATTAAAAGACCTCGCTGTGAGTACTCTTGTAATGCAGTGATCATGTCCCTGTGTCTAGGCCAGAAGGTCTGCATCCAACTGCAAGCCGCCCCTAACACATCTACTGAGGTCAGATTAGTTACAAAATACAAAAGGATATTGTTCTACTGTAACAAACTCAGAAGCTGTAAACCTGTTCCCTAGCAGCTTTAATATTGAGATCGATATAAAGGAAGCAACTTAACAACTATTAATCAGGATTAAAGTAATAATTTGACTTTGTGAAAAGTAGATATGGAGCCATTGGAGATTAATGGTGGGAAGCCTTGAGTTGATAAAGGCTTGGAGTCGGGATTATGTGCTTGGAATGAATATTGTGAAAGTGGTCAATGAGATCTGGCTGTGAAGAATTTTGGCAATTAGCTGTTTCAATGCTGACTGTTGATCATATCACAAATTTTGGAAAATTAACCCTTTGAGTTACAAGAGAACAGATTTGTATCAAAATTCAAAGTGAATGTCATAACGGAAGAACTTTTAAGCAGAATATCTAATTGGTCAAATAATAAAAAGGATTGTAATTGGGAATCAGACAGCTACATGTCTATTTCCCATCAGGAGAGTCTGAAAACTCTCTACTTCTTCCTCAAACAGATGCGTGTACTGACCTGTCCCCATCCACCATCTCCCCTGCCTGGCTGAACCTGTCCTCTCCCTCAACAATGTCTCCTTTAACTCCTCCCACTCCCTTCAGGTCAGAGGGTGGCTCTAGGTACTCGCATGGCCCCTAGTTACACCTGTCTCTTTGAGGGGAGGGGTATGTGGAGCATTCCTTTTACCAGTTCTATTCCAGCCCCCACCCATAACTCTTACTCCGATATATCAATGGTATCATCAGTGCTGCTTCCCTGTCTCATCCAGAATTGGAGAAGTTCTTGCCCTATCACAGACCTCAGCATCGGCGCTGCAGCATGCCAGAAAGCTGGTGGTTCCTGGGTCCTAAAGCCCACCAGTCAGGGAGTTCTGCTCCTGGGCAGATTCAGCATTGAGAGGAAAATCCAGTTTCATCTCTTTGTCACAGAATCAGGAGAGAGGTCAGAGGGTCCCATTGCCCCACCCCACTTCCTGTAGTCTCACAAATCAGATCTAGTGAGGATCCTAAACCCAGTTAGCAGGACACCAGTGTTACCCAGTCAGGAAACAATACTCCTTTCCCATTCACCAACCATGCTAGTGATCCAGTCGTTAATTATCAATCTAACGGTCTAATTGCTCATGCGTTGAGTCCTCATTAGACTTTCTCAACCAACACTCAGTTGCCGAGATAGTGAGAAACAGGTGATTGAGGACAAAACAGCCCCATTAAGTTCTCTCCCCAACATCTCTCTTGCCAAATCCAGGGAGGGAAGAATTGAGCCCAAAATCTTATATTAAAACTTTGAAAACGGTCATTCATTTTCAGATTAGGAGAACATTTACTGTTCTGACACTGATGAGCAAGTCAAGCTTTAGTCAAGTATTCATAATGGCTACAACTGTTCAACAATGGGTCCTTGGAGGGTCAATGGTACTTCAAATAGGGCTAATTTATTTTTTATTCATTCACAAGATGAGGGTGTTGCTGGCTCGGCCCAGCATTTATTGCCCATCCCGAATTGCCCAGAGGGCTGTATAAGAGTTGACCACATTGCTGTGGGTCTGGAGTCACATGTAGGCCAGACCAGGTGAGGATGGCAGTTTCCTTCCCGAAAGGACATTAGTGAACTAGATGGATTTTTCTTGACAATCAATAATAGATTCATGCTCATCTTAATTCCAAATTTTTAAAAAATTGAATTCAAATTCCATCATCTGCCATGGTGGGATTCGAACTTGGGTCCCCAGGACATTACGTGGGTCTCTGGATTAACAGTCCAGCGATAATCAATCGCCTCCCCTTTGATGTGAACATCACCCTTGGAGGGTCAATAGTAGTTCAAATAGGGCTAATTTATCTTTTATTCATTCACAAGATGAGGGCGTTGCTGGCTTGGCCCAGCACAGATCATCACACCAAAGATCAACCTGATCCAGAGGGAACGTTAAGGTGAAATTTGCTGATATTGTTCAAAATCTTGAAGTGTTTTGATTGAGTAAACAAAATGAAGCATTCTGAGTGGCAGAAAGATTGAAAACATCAGAGGCTAGATTTATAATACATGGTAAAAACGTAGAGATGTCGTTAGGAATTCTTTTATTTCCCAGTGTGTTGTCATGGTGTGGAATGAAGGAGCTCAGAGATCTGGGGCCTGAAGGTACACAGCTCTTCCCAGCTGGGAGGGTTAGATGACTTTGGCCACCTTCTCTCAATGTGTTGTCTGGGTGATTGTCAGGTAGTACAATTATATACATTTGTAATCAATGCAACTAAACATCATTATCAGAATGTGGAATAACACAGCGGAAGTATAATTTTAAATATAAATTCAAATATAAAGGTATTAAAGTTAAATCAGAAAGGGTGTAGGTGTTAACAGCTGACTGATTATTTATCATGTTACTCCAATACACAATATCAGATGCAAAACGATACTGTGGACATGACAACTGAGAGAACTCCGAGGCTCTGGAATTGACTGTTAAAGACCATGTCTAAAATAGCCCAGACATGCAAGTGCTACTTATGAGGATCTAAACGCAGTTCATTGAGACTACTGATCTACAAAGAAATAATCAGAAATTTGATTCTATTTGATAAAGGAAGAGAGAGGTAATGGGCTAAAAGCTTAAAATATTAAACAGTAATCAGTATTGAGATGAGAGCAATTTTGTCTAAAATCAGGATAGCAGCACAGCATCAAAGAAATTCTGAACTAAAGAAAGCACACGTTAACCTTAATTCAAGGTAAAATTCTTCACATTTAAATATATCAATACCATTGGGAACGATACAGAGTTAGCTCATTCCTTGATTTGAAAGAATGCTGCACTTTGAGGCTGGAATAAGAAACTAGATTAATAATTGATTATACTCTCAGAATGGCTGTTTCCATCCTTGAATTCCTGTTCATTTTGCTGGATTGCAGTGGAATCCCTACAGCAGGGAAGGCGGCCATTCGGGCCATCAAGTTTACACTGAACCTCTGAAGAGCACCCCACCCCATCCCTGCATTTTCCACAGCTGATTCACCTAACCTGCACACTGAGAGGAAACCCACCCAGGGAATATGGAAACCACAAAGACAATCACCTGAGGCTGGAATTGAACCCAGGTCTCTAGCACTACAAAACAGCAGTTCTAACCACTGAACCATCATGCTGCCCCATTGGAGGGTGGATGTTCGGAATGGGAACTCAATTTAACTATAAAAATCAAGTCTTTAGTTCAAACATAAGTCATAACAAGAGAATAGTTTTACAGTGATAACAGCTTTGCTGCAGTCTGCTTTCTTTTTATGGAAATGTTGTGTAAATCCCCAAAACTAGAATTGTCTTAAATTAAACTCAGGCTTTTCACTTCCCACAGTAAAATTGGACTCATGGTAATGTAAAAATGTTTTAAAGTGGAAAAGCTATTTTTTCGTGATTAGACAACAACCAGTCAGTGTTCTTAAGGAACATTCCTTATTTTGTACAAAACCAAAATGCTGAGGATGTTGAGAATCTGAAATAAAAGTGGCCCTATGGAGAAGGGTCATCAATCGGAAACATTGAGTTGGACTTTTAAAGTGTGGTTGAGGACCTGGATTATTTCCAGGACCCGGCCCTCGTCTTGAAATGAAAATTCCCAAAATAAATGGGATTTCAGCTTGATGCCCAGTTAGTGGCAGTGTGTAGCTGCACATCATGAGGGGCAAGATCAGATGGCAGCCATGTTGGATCCTGCTGCTGGTTTGCCGAAGATAAGAAGCAGCAGTTTCAGCAGGAACAGAATGGTTCAAATGGTCAAATGCGACGTGTATGGCCCAGTGCAGGATCCCAGGCTTTTCACAGTTTAAGAAACTTTCACTTGTTTCTTCTTTGAACCTGCTGTGTTAGAGCTAACTTGAACTAAACTGTTTGGGGTCACTGAATTCATGTTCGACAATGGCAGTCTCACCTTCCCTGGTCTGTTGACGAGGCCCTGACGGAGCTTAATGAGCTGGTTTTTGGAGGTAAGCATTCCCCAGTCCCTACCTCAGAAAGTTACTGCACATCTTGGAGGTGTCTGGGTTTAGGGATCTCCTCTAAGACTGCAATTTTAAAATTGCAGTCACACCCTATCCTGACACACTGTCCACAGGTAAGCCCACCCGTCCACCTATGAACTCTCTTCCCTTTCCATAGAAGCTAAAACACCCGCTGAGTAATTCCAGCGTTTTCTGTGTTTTTGTTCATACAAGTCCGTACCTACATCTTGCAGTGAGACTGTAGTGTCACTTTACAAGTTTCTAGCAGTCCCTGAACAATGTGAAAGATCCCTCTGAGTGAAAACAGCAACATTTCCCACTGTATGCCTCTCCTGCTGAGATTTACTCCAATACCAATGGAAAACGGATTAAAAACCCACTGGCCAATCTCAGTGCAGCCCCACATGAGCTCAGCACTGAGAAGAATGGGATTTGGAGTCTAGAGGGGAAACTGAAGCTTGTAGCAATGTTATAAGACCATGACATGGAAGTGGAAGTAAGGCCATTCAGCCCATCGAGTCCACTCTGCTATTTAGTCATGGCTGATGGGCATTTCAATGCCATGTACGCACTTTCTCCCTGTAGCCCTTAATTCCTTGCGAGATCGAGAATGTATCAATCTCTGCCTTGAAGACATTTAACGTCCCGGCCTCCAATGCACTCTATGACAATGAATTCCACAGGCCCACCACTCTCTGGCTGAAATGATTTTTAATTAAAATCACTGAATTCAAAATCCCATTTTAGACAAATTACAAGGTCACCTCTTGCTGAAAATCATTGCTGTCTGGACAGCATGTATTACCCAGAGGGCAGTTAGAACAAGGAACAATACCTCTCCGCCCCCACCCCACTCCGGCCTATCACCCTCACCTTGACCTCCTTCCACCTATCCCACCTCCATCACCCCTCCCCCTAGTCCCTCCTCCCTACCTTTTATCTCAGCCTGCTTGGCTCTCTCTCTTATTCCTGATGAAGGGCTTATGCTCGAAACGTCGAATTCTCTATTCCTGAGATGCTGCCTAACCTGCTGTGCTTTGACCAGCAACACATTTGCAGCAAGGAACAATACAACATGGGAACAGGCCCTTCGGCCCTCCAAGCCTGTGCTGTCATATTTTGTCCTTCCAGACTAAAACTGTCTTTCTTTACAGGATTCACATCCCTCTATTCCTTTCCTATTCCTGTGTTGGTCCAGGTGCTTCTTGAATGCTGCTGTTGTGTCTGCTCCCACCATCTCCTCTGGCAGGGCCTTCCAAGCACTCACTACCCTTTGTGTGAAAACCTGCCTCGCACATCTCTTTTAAACTTCCCTTCCTGGCACCTTGAACCTGTTGTCCCTTAGTAATTCACCCCTCCACCCTGGGATAAAGCCTCATACTTTCCACTCTATCCATGCCACTCACAGCTTGTATACTTCTATTAGATTGCCCTCCAACCTCTTGCGTGCCAGTGAAAACAAACCTGGTCTATCCAACCTTTCTTCATCACTAAAATCCCCCAGACCAGACAACATCCTGGTAAACCTGTTCTGTACCCTCTCCAAAGCATCCACATCCTTCTGGTAGTGTGGTGACCAGAACTGTGTGCAATATTCCAAGTGTGGCCTACCTAAAGCTCTATAAATTACAACCTCATTGCTATTGGTCAGGAGTCACATGTAGGCTAGACAAGGGTGACAGATGTTCTTCACTAAAGAGCATTAGCAAATCAGAGGGGCTTTTGTAACAATTGACAATCAACTTGGACACCATTAGAAGAGCTTTCATCGAATTCCAGTTTCATTATTTACTCTGGTGGGATTTGAACCTGTGTCCCCAGAGCTTTAACCAGAATTCCTGGAGGGAGGTGATGGCCCAGAGATATTATTATTGGACTGTTCATCCAGAGAAGCAAGTAATGTTTTGGGGACCTGGGTTCAAATCCCATCACAGCAGATGGGAAATAACAATCTGGAATTACTGATGAATGTGAATTCTTTTCCGATTATTGGGAAAAACCCGTCTGGTTCACAAACTCTCCCATCAGGGAAGGAAATCTGCATTCACTATTTAGTCTGGCCTATGGTGGCATGGTGTCTCTGTGGTCAGCACTGTTGCCTCACAGCGCTAGGGACCTGGGTTCGATTCCTGTCTTGGGTTACTGTGTGGAGTTTGCACATTCTCCCCGTGTCTGCGTGGGTTTCCTCCGGGTGCTCCAGTTTCCTCCCACAGTCCAAAAATGTGCAGGTTGGCTGAATTGGCCATGCTAAATTGCCCATAATGTTAGGTGCCTTGGGTAGGGGAATGGTTCTGGGTGGGTTACTCTTTGGAGTGTCACTCTTTGGAGTGTCAGTATGGACTTGTTGGGCCGAATGGCCTGGTTCCATACTGTAGGGAATCTAATCTTAAAAAAAAGTGACTCCAGACTCTCAGCAATGTGGTTGACTGTGAACTGCCCTGTGGGTTATTAGGGATGGGCAATAAACACTGGCTTAGTATTTAAAGTGAAGAGAAAATCAGGCCTTGTGTAAAAAGCCAGCTGCTGTTGCTGGGAGGGGACTGCATATCCTGGGAACCGTTCTTTTATGAAGTTAACACGGAGTCACCTGGAGATGTTTCCAACTTGTTTTCAGCACAATGGAATGTCTGGAAAAGGACTGAAAGTGTTTGGAAATGGGAATTCAGCACATAACTTCAGATTCAGAATAGTTTCAATCTCTGGGACTCTGTCCCACTCATCGGACTGTTCACCACTGGGCTGGGGTTGGTGAGACCGGTGCCATAGAATCAATGGTAGAGCTCTGAGTGCCACCGTTACCACAATCCCTGACAGAGAGAAGGCTCTGTGAGCGTGTATAGATATACATTATGAAGTTTAAGTTAATAGATTTATTCATTAGTTTGCATATGTCTGAAATATATATTAAGTTAACAAATTGCCTCATATTAAAGTACCAGTGTCTTCTTGTGTTAATTTTGATCAGATTTTAAAGAGTCCTTTAGCTACTTTCAGCTGAACAATTCAGCTTTTCCCCAGGGTTTGCAAACAGGTCATTGTCCTTCCTGGTCAGTTCCTGTCTGTACATCCACTTGGAACATAGGAATCCTCAACGCTGGAGCCAATGAGTGAGTTGTTAGAATTTACAGAAGACTCAGGGATTGGTGATGCTTTCTGCCTCTCACAGGACAGAATGTAATTGCTAGCTCAGTTTCCAATGTACTGCCTCAATGTAAGAGCTGTCTGTGTATAACCTCTGCCAGCTGACCACGGGAGGGAAAAGACGATTAATCAAATCAATATTTTGGAAAGTCAGCAAAATAATGCAAGATGCAAAAGGGATGCAATTCTCTTAATTGTCTAGAGCTGATCTAACAGATTGTATCATTTTAAAACAAAACAGCAGCCAGGAGGGAGTACTGGTGACAAGTGAAACAAATCTCCTCCTGAGAGAATAAACACAAGTGGCAATTTATCATTCTAATTGAAATAAACAGCTGACTGAGTTCCCATTGTCGTAGAAGCCAGCTGATCTTATTTCAGTAAAGATCCCATATAATGCTCATTAAATCTTTCACTGGCATTGACACTTTTTCCAAAATATTGTGCTCAAATGCATCATCATATGACGTTCCGGTCAAATATACCAATACTTAGCTTCTGTATTTTACTTCATTATTAGCAGCCGTGAGGTCAGCACCTGAGGAAATGATTATCTCACGCTAGAGAGCGTGCAAAAGAGAGTCATGTTTTCATCCCCCCCACTGCAAGAGGAAATATCTGCTCTAAACTTAACTAAGGGTGTTGGTTAGCTCTGCTGACTGGACAGCTGCTCTCTAGTGTAGAGTAACACCAACAGCATGGGTTTGACTCCTGCCCGAGCTGGAGTCACTGAAGGTCCTTGCTTTCTCGATGTGAGCTGTGGTGACCCTCACCAGTTGGGTCTCTCCCTAATGATAGAACCATGATACAGCAGGATCAGGTACCGCTATCTTTTATAAAGGGACCAGTCTTGTAATTACAGAAACATGGTTTTAATTTCTAAATTGACAGAATCTATGGTAGCGACATATCTCAGACTTTGCACAATGGAAATTGTGAACTCACAAAATGTCTATTCTGTTCTGTTCTTTAGATATTAGAAGAATTACATCTCTTGGATCTGAAATGTGGAATGTAACTTTGATTGTAAAATAAAACTTAAAGTACCTCCCCAGTAATTCGGTGTTGAAAAACGTGGTGTTGGAAAAGCACAGCAGGTCAGGCAGCATCCAAGGAGCAGGAGAATCGACGTTTCAGTAATAAGCCCTTCATCAGGAATGTGGAGGGGGAAGGAGGGTTGACAGATACTTAGAGGGATGGGGTAGGAATGGGGGGAAGGGAGCTGGGAATGTGATAGGTAGATGCAGGTGGGGGATAATTGGGACAGTCGGAGTGGAGGGTTGGATCTGGGATGAGGTGGGGGGAGGGAGATGGGGAAACTCATGAAGTCAATATTTCCACATCGATTCTACTGCTTCTCAGATGCTGCCTGACCTGCTGTGTTTTCCAGCACCACACATTTTGACTATGACTCTCCAGCATCTGCAGTCCTCACTTTCTCCAGTAATTTACTAAAGTGAAAAATAAAGAATAAACTCCATTTCATTCCAAACAGAGTGACTTGCAAAATGTGTAAAACAAATGTCACCTTTCTATAGTATATAGAGCTGAAAATGCGTTGCTGGTTAAAGCACAGCAGGTCAGGCAGCATCCAAGGAGCAGGAAATTCAACCTTTCGGGCCAAAGCCCTTCATCAGGAATGAGGAAAGTGTGTCCAGCAGGCTAAGATAAAAGGTAGGGAGGAGGGACTTGGGGGAGGGGCGATGGAGATGTGATAGGTGGAAGGAGGTCAAGGTGAGGGTGATAGGCCGGAGTGGGGTGGGGGCGCAGAGGTCAGGAAGAAGATTGCAGGTTAGGAGGGCGGTGCTGAGTTCAAGGGAATCGACTGAGACAAGGTGGGGGGAGGGGAAATGAGGAAACTGGAGAAATCTGAGTTCATCCCTTGTGGTTGGAGGGTTCCCAGGCGGAAGATGAGGCGCTCCTCCTCCAGCTGTCGTGTTGTTATGGTCTGGCGATGGAGGAGTCCAAGGACCTGCATGTCCTTGGTGGAGTGGGAGGGGGAGTTAAAGTGTTGAGCCATGGGGTGCTTGGGTTGCTTGGTCAGAAGCAGTGTCAGGAGTGGGATACTTTCTATAGTATATACCCTATGTTTCAGAACAGTCAATTTTTAAATAATTTTGAACATCTACAGAATATTTTCAATAGCTCAAGATCATTATTCAGCTTAATAAGTTTGAGGAGGAACACCCCATGATAACATTTCATGGTGGTCTAATTATCAAGTTAACACTTTAACTCCCCCTCCCACTCCGTCAAGGGCATGCAGGCCCTTGGACTCCTCCATCGCCAGACCATGGCAACACGACGGCTGGAGGAAGAGCGCCTCATCTTCCACCTAGGAACCCTCCAACCACAAGGGATGAATGCAGATTTCTCCAGCTTCCTCATTTCCCCTCCCCCCACCTTATCTCAGTCCCAACCCTCGGACTCAGCACCGCCTTCTTCACCTGCAATCTTCTTCCCGACCTCTCCGCCCCCACCCCCTCTCCAGCCTATCACCCTCACCTTAACCTCCTTCCACCTATCGCATTCCCAATGTCCCTCCCCCAAGTCCCTCCTCCCTACCTTTTATCTTAGCCCGCTTGGCACACTCTCCTCATTCCTGATGAAGGGCTTATGCCTGAAACGTCGATTCTCCTGCTCCTTGGATGCTGCCTGACCTGCTGCGCTTTTACAGCAACACATTTTTCAGCTAATTGCCAAGTTACCCAATATTAATGAGTTGTTTCTGATTACAAATGGTCAACTTTAACATTCATTTTTTATAAAGGAACTTTGCTTGCTAAATCAGACTAGCAATTTGGTCTTTATAAAAATTCTCTCACAGGACATTGGCATTGTGGGCTGGGTCAGTATTTATTGCCCGTCCCTAATTGCCCCTTGAGAAGGTGGGGGTGAGCTGCCTTCTTGAACCGCTGCAGTCAATGTGCTGTGGGTTGACACAAAATGCCTTTAGGGAGGGAAATCCAGAATTTTGACCCAGTGACAGTGAAGGAGATTTGGCAAAAAGATGGTTTTATAATAATGTGTCAACTGAGTTGGCTGTAGATTTGGCAACCAATTTTTTGGTTCTTTGTTTGCCATAGAGCCACAGAGTCATAGATCCATATAGCACAGAAACAGATTAGATTCCTTGCAGTGTGGAAACAGGCCCTTTGGCCCAACAAGTCCACACCGACCCTCCAAAGAGCAACCCACCCAGACCCATTCCCCTACAATTACCACTTCACCTAACACTACGGGCAATTTAGCATGGCCAATTCACCTAATCTGCATGTTTTTGGACTGTGGGAGGAAACCGGAGCACCCGGAGGAAACCCACACAAACATGGGGAGAATGTGCAAACTCCACACAGACAGCTGCCTGTCTTTTGATCCAACTCATCCATGCCGACTAGCTATCCTAATCTGATCCATTCCCATTTGTCAGCACTTGGGCTATATCCCTCGAAAGCCTTCCTATTCATTTACCCATCCAGATGCCTTTAAAATGTCATAATTGTACTCAACTTGGCAAGAGTAGCTTCTGATGTGTCAGCTCTGATGAAAAGTCATCTAGACTTGAAAAATTAGCTTGCTCTCTTCCCGTGCATACTGCCAGACCTGCTGTGATCTTCAGAATTTGTTGTTTTCAGTCAAGTCTGATGCCTTGATAAACTCAGAACAATTCTCCCAAGCCCTTGTTACCATCCTTGTGACTTACAGTTTAAAATTGTAATTTTTCATGAGATCACTGGCATTAAGATGGGTCAAAATTCTGGAATTCTCTCCTTCAGGGCATTGAGGGTCAACCTACAGCACTGCAGCAGTTCAAGAAGGCAGCTCATCCCCACCTTCTCAGGGGGCAACTAGGGACAGGTAACAAATACTGATCCAGGCAGTGATACCCACATCCCATGAGTGATTAAAGTACAAGGTTTGAAGCCTAAAACGGTTTCTTCCATAATCACATTAAACACCCTCCATTTTATCGGATTCGATATTTTAATCAGTTCTACACAACAGCTCTATTTTGTAATTGACTCAGATGTTACATGTTATTTATTGCTTTTGCCTCAGTTTTGCTAGTTCTCACCCTGAGCCTGGCTCTTACACTCGATCAAATGCTCTCTGGCAAATGTTGTTCATCTCCTGTAAAGATGACTTGTATTTAGCGTAACACAAATCACTGAGAGAGGTATTAGTGATAGGAATTCCAGCAGTAACTGCACTGCAGTATCGAGCTTTCTCTGCTGATTTATTGCCCAACCCTGTTTCTATGTGCCCCCTGTTACTGACATCACTTGACAATTCTCTCTGTGTAGTAAGAGTCTGCAGGAGCCAGTGCCAGACCCTGCAGCTGAAAGCCAACATGAAGCACACATTGTTTTTATATCTTGTCAATACTTTGATTATAAAACTGAAGTTTTGGTGGCGCAGTCAGCACGCATTTGGACCATTGAGTTTGGGGATGTTCCTTTTTACCTCGGATTGGGTTCAGAGAGATCCCATAATTTGTGAATTCCATTCTGCTTCCCTTAACCTTACCTTCCATCTGAATTCTCCCATCCACATTCACAACTGTTCCTTTGATCTTGTACCCTCACACGGTCTCCATGTTCCCATCTTCCCAAACACAGTCGGCATGTCTTTAATCACAATCTGTTTACCCACATGACCTGCGTCCCTCATTCAACCCTACCTTCTCCTACAATTGTGACAAGGAGACCCTGGCTCCCTCCTCTGCTGCTATTGATCTGCGTAATCAGTCCCTCAGCCTCACCTCAGGCTTCCTTACTTCCAGTATAGCCCTTTCACCCTCTCGAGAGGGTTAGACAGTTAAACAGTTAGTTTCTGAAAGGGTTAAGTCACATTAATTCACATCACAAGGTAAAACATGCTATCAAGGTAATGGACTCTTCTGGAAGAGCTAATCAGTATTGTCCCAGCTCTGTGTATCCCATTAACTGTATTCTTATGATAAGCTTAATTATCTCAAGGTGACAATCATATATATTAGACATAATGTCACTAGCTATTAAATAATGTCATAAACCTTTCCTGTTCATCTTGATTGAACCTAGCTTCTGCTAAATGCCTTTCTCCACCTGGTATCAGGAGCTCAAATGTTACAAGAAAGGATTAGTGATGGTGAATGTACCTGGGGGATTGCAGATGACTCGAGCAGAAGCTAACATGTGGCATATACAGGCAGTGCCAGCAAACACCGTTCACTGTTATTCAATGGTCACAGTAATAGACATTGGAAAATTCCAATCAGCTGCAAGTTACAATAGAACTTACATTTTCAATGCCCTATGGTAAATGGTGTAAGACTGAATCTATGTGCTAGTTTTAGACAATCAAGCAATACCTCGGCAAACTGGCTTTTAAACAAGCGATGTAATTAAACTTCAATTTGCAAACTTCTGACCATCTTGTGACACTGAGATTTTTGATCAATGTCTAATGCATCTTCCATTTGAGTGGTTTCTTACACTCGGTCTCGGGGTATGATCTGGCAAATGGGATGTAATGTGGGAAAATGTTAACTTGTCCATTTTGTCAGAAATATTTTTTAAAAATCATATAATCTAATTGCAGAGATATTGCAGAGTCCTGAGGGAACTGGGTGTCCATGTGCAGGGACCTTTAAAATGTCACAAGCTGATGCAGTAAATAGCCCTGAAGACAACTGGAAGGCTGCCTTTGGATCTACAGGACTGGAATGTGAGTATGGATTTTCAGCTCGAATAACCCGAACAGTTCTGTCTGAAACTCTCCTGGTTTGGAAACTTCACAAACTGAAAAAAACTATTAGTGCAGGGATTGGCTTTTTCTGAACTGAGAGCTGCTAAGAGACACTAAAAATTGCTTTGATCGCAACTGTTGAATTTATTCAACTAAAACTCTGATGATTTCTAAATTGAACTGAAAACAAACAAATGGCTTGATGTGTTTACACTGCCTGTCATCAACTCAAAAGTGTAAACACCTTATTATTTGAAAACTTCAGAGTTTCTCCCAAGCCCTTGATTGCAGTCAGCTGTCTTCTTGGAACATTGAGATCCCTGTTCCAGAAAGACTTTCTGATCATTTTTTTTAAAAAGCCCATATCCGTATGCTTCTCTTAAAAATAATTAAGTATTCCAAAATTAATGATAATATATTTTACACATCTTTTCTAACACAATTAAAAAACATTGGTTTGTATGACTGTGATTGGATATTTTCCAACGTTGTTATTTCTATCTCATGTTGGTTAAGTTCATAGAATCCCTAAGTGCAGAAGCAGGATACTTGGCTTATCAAGTCCAACCAACCCTCTGAAGAGTATCCTGCCCAGATCCACCTCCCTACCCTTTCCCTGTAACTCTGCATTTCCCATGGCCAATCCACCTACCCTACACATCTTTGGACTGTAGGAGGAACCCTGGGCACCCAGAGAAAACCCACGCAGACACAGAGAGAACATGTAAACTCCATGAATCCCGGTGAATCAAATCGAGGTCCCTGGTGCTGTGAGGGATCAGTGCAAACCACTGAGCCACGTGCTGCCCCAAATAACGCAATAAGGATTTGAATTATCAACGATTTCACTTCCTAATGCATTCTCCAATCCAACAAAGAGGTTCTCTCTTTACAAAACCTCAATAATCTTGTTAAAATAGCATACTCGTTAGATAAGGTCAAATTCCATTTGATGCTTATTCATCCCAAGTACCAGAAAGCTGATCTTGCTTGATCGATCTTGTGTCCTGTTTTAGACACTAGAAGGAGAACCTTGTATTTTAATCAATCACAACAACTATTGCAGCATGACCCTGTCACTCACCCTTGATTTTGAGGTGACAATTTACTCAAACTTTAATCTTATAGAGTCATAGAGTCATATAGTCATATGCATGGAAATGGGCCCTTCAGTCCAACTCATCCATGCCAGCCAGGCTTCCCAAACTAAACTAGTCCCACGTGTCTGTGTTTGGCTCATATCCCTCTAACCTTTCCTATTCATATATCTGTCCAAATGTCTTTTAAATGCTGTAACTGTACCTGCATCTACCACTTCCTCTGGCAGTTCATTCCACACACAAACCATCCTCTGGGTGAAAACGTTGCCCCTCAGATCCCTTTTAAATCTTTCTCTTCTCACCTTAAAATGATGCCCTCTCGTTTTGAACTTCCCTCCTCTAGGGAAGCAACCTTTGTTATTCACCTTAACTATAAGCCACTATCTGGTCACCCCGCAACCTGCTGCGCTCCTGTGAGAAAAGTCCCAACCTGTTTTTATAACTCAAACCCTCCACTCCCAGTATCTCCTTGGCAAATCTTTTCAATCCCTTTCCAATTTAATAATATTCTTTCCATAGCAGGGTGACCAGAACTGTACTCCAAAAACAAACAGGTTTTTGTGATCAATTGACCCCAATTTCATGCTAGCTTGAACATTTATGTAATAATGTTGACCCATCAGTAGATCACTTTTAAGATAAAATCTTCAATTCAATTCACCAAGGCAGTGACTCAGAAGAGCGCAGTTCCATTGTGGTGGTCTCCATTTACTCATTTATACACTTATTCATATCTGAATGAGGAAGCTGAGTATTGCAAGGAGATTGGACATTCTACACAAGAAGGGCTGATCTTGTGGTAATTGCTGATCTCACTAACTTATTTTCCACTTATTTCAAAAATACTGAAGCCAATTACGCCTTCACTGTGGCCATCAGATGAAGTGACGTTAATGCTAGTCAATTAATTGAATCTCAAGCTTCTCATCAATTTAGGATTAACAAAATCACTTGGTCTATTTACACAGAGAGAGCCTGTTGAATTTTTTAAGGCTTAATGTTAAGCCTCTTATTACTAAGTCTGTTTTAAATTGTGCTAAAGACAGCAGTGTACCAAACTCTCTATTTCTGTGTGATCAGGAGTCATTTTCATAATTCAGGTCATGCCAACATATTCCATCATACACTTCTGCCCAGAATACTCCTTCACCCACTCCAGATATTTTCTGATCGACCTGTTCAAAGATGGTATTGCATACCTTTGGAGCAGGTGAGGCTTGAACCCAAGTCTCCGGACTTAGAGGCAGAGACACTACCATTACTGGAGGGATAGCGTTTAAAAACAGGGAGGTTATGTTGTAGCTGTACAGGGTGCTGGTGAGGCCACACCTGGAGTACTGTGTGCAGTTTTGTCTCCTTACTTGAGAAAGGATGGACTGGGACTGGAGGGGGTGCAGAGGGGATTTCCTAGGTTGATTCCGGAGTAGAGGGGGTTGGCTCATGAAGAGAGACTGAGTAGACTGGGATTATATTCACTGGAATTCAGAAGAATGAGGAGGATCTTATAGAAACATTTACAATTAGATTAGATTAGATTACTTACAGTGTGGAAACAGGCCCTTCGGCCCAACAAGTCCACACCGACCCGCCGAAGCGCAACCCACCCATACCCCTACATATACCCCTTACCTAACAATGGGCAATTTAGCATGTCCAATTCACCTGACCCGCACATCTTTGGACTGTGGGAGGAAACCGGAGCACCCGGAGGAAACCCACGCAGACACGGGGAGAACGTGCAAACTCCACACAGTCAGTCGCCTGAGTCGGGAATTGAACCCGGGTCTCAGGCGCTGTGAGGCAACAGTGCTAACCACTGTGCCACCGTGCCGCCCACTAATTATGAAGGGAATGTATAAGATAGACGTTGAGAGGATATTTTCACTGGTGGGTATGGCCTAGAATAAGAGGGTATGGCCTCAGAATTAGGGGGAGCAGATATAGGACTGAATTGAGAAGGAACTTCTTCACCCAGAAGGTTGTGAATCCATGGAATTCTCTACCCGGTGAAATAGTTGAGGCTACCTCATTGAATTTTTTTTCAGGCGAAGATAGATAGAGTTTTGAACAGTAAAGGAATTAAGGGTTAAGGTGAGTGGAACTGAGTCCATGAAAAGGTCAGCCATGATTGTATTGAATGGGGGAGCAGGCTTGATGGGTCAGATGGCCTACTCCTGCTCCTAGTCCGTATGTTCTTATAGCACCACAAGTCCTCTCCCTTCACCCATTTTACTTCTTATTGCTGTTAAAATTGGAATGGCAAACTTAAATGCTATTCTTTGTTTTGTCTAAATGACTCTAATAAATTGCAATTTCTAGTCGGCTTAAGCATTACACCATATTTAGATATTTTTATCCCAGGCTTGACATCATGTATCTCACTCTGACTGTCTTGAAATGTTAGGCATATTGCTTTGAGTAAGAGAGGTTAAGGCCAATTATAGATAATGTTTCCATTAAGCTTGAGGGGAAATGGGTGTCCAGTGGAATTATTGGAGAGTGATGGGGACCACTGGATGGTGTGTGTTTGCAGTGTGTGTATTGAATAAGAGGGAGGTCAGAAACCAAAGTAGGAAGGAAGGTACAATGCTCACGTTTTTACTTCGTGAATACAACTTGACATCTTATTTTGAGACATAATGGGTTGCTGTTAGTGTGCTTTGTAATGCTCTATCTCCACAGATCTGAGCCCATTAGAGTCATGCAGCAGAGAAACAGGCCTTTCGGCCCACCATGTCTGTGCTGACCAACAAACACCAAGCTACACTAATCCCATTGACCTGCACTTAGTCCACGGCATATCCTGCCCTGGCATTATAACTGCTTACCTAGAGATTGGTTAAATATAGTGAGAGAGTATCTGGTTCCACCACCCTCTCAGGTAACACCTTTCATGATTCTACCACTCTCTGAGTGAGTGAAAAATTCTTTCTTTGATCTCCTCTAAACCACTTACTCCTCAGATTAAACTTTTGCTTTCTGATCTTAAACACATCTGCCATGAGGAAGATAGTCTCACAATCTACTCTGTCTCTCTTAGAAAGTAACTTTAAACAGAACATGGAACATTACAGTACAGTACAGGCCCTTCAGCTCTTGATGTTGCACCGACCTGTGAAATTAATCTGATCCCTGTCTAACCTACACTGTTCCATGATTGTCCAAATGTATGTCCAAAGCCCATTTAACTGCCCTTAATGTCGGTGAGTCTATGCTGTTGCAGGCAGACTGTTCCACGCTCCTACTACTCTCTGAGTAAAGAAACTATCTCTGACGTCTGTCCTAAAGCTATCACCCCTCAATTTAAAGCTCTGTCCCCTCGTGCTAGCCTTCACCTGTACGGAATCATTTCATATTTTTATGGATTTAAATTGCATTGTTTTTAATATGAAAGAAAGTTAAACACATGTTTGCTCTTTGGAAGCCAAACAATAGATTATATTTTAAAAAGAACAATGAGAATAGGTCAAGATTTAACAAAAAGGTTATGAAATGAGTCTCCTGAAAGAGTTTGAACTTGTCTATTTTTATACAATGTTGTAAATTCTCAAATAATGGATTTGAAATATTTGACAACTTGGTGAAAGAGCTCAGAATCTTCAACTTGAGTAAAGTTAGAATATTGATTGATTAGGTCATTGCAATATCCTGTACAATGTCATTGATATTTACTGTAATACTGGCATGTGTCAGAAAGACTGCAGGTTATTGCAAACAAGAGGGAATGATGCTAACTGTAACAGCAAGACGATTTTATGGTGTTGGTGATTGTAAAAAGATGGTCTAGATATAGAAGATGGTGAAATTAGTGACTTTGAAGGGTTAGGTAAGACACAATGAAAAGAATGGACAAAAATGTCCATGAGTGGAGTATTCATTTCTCTCTGGAATAAGCCATGTTCTCAATTATTGCTCCAAAATTGCTCTTGTTAAAGAAAGGTTACATGGGAGTTATACGGTCTTTTTGGTAAAGCCTATCCCATCAGCTGTTAAAGTAACTTCTTTAAAAACTTGAAAAATAATGATATTCCTGGCTTGATACTTGGCCCACTGTGCTCTGAGTAAGACGGTATAGATGGGCTGCATCTTCACAGCATTTTCTTCAGCTAGTAATAATCCCCATTAGCTACCACTCATTCTCCCAGGCTGACGTTTAAATGCTCCTTTGTTGGTTCAACTGTCCTTCTCTGTCTCTAGGCTCTGTTCCCACCTCCCCCAGCCCTACCATAATCTTCTGCATAAACTATAACTTTTTCGCAGCTACCGTCAGTTCTGAAGGAAAGTCACGTGACCCAAAACATTAACGCTGCTTTCTCTCCACAGATGCTGCCAGACCTGCAGAGCTTTTCCAGCAATTTCTGTTCTTGTTTCTGATTTCCAACATCCGCAGTTTTTCCAGTTTTTCACATTTTCTGAGGAGCAGCTGATAAACCTTCAGCTCCTTCCTAACACGAGTCAAAGTTACAAAGTGGCAAGTCATTTATCTGCAGGGATCCATTCTCTATAAATTATCTAATATGACCTTTGAATTATTTTGAATTATCCAGGAGCTGGGGAGACTATCGCTCCCTAGGCCTCAGTTAATCCCTGTATTCTTGCCAAACAATCAGCACCGTTTTCTGCTGCAATATAAATTGTTGCAATCATTTGAGATTTGGCATTCTTGCACTAGTCCTGATGAAATGTCTCGATAATTTGCCTCTCTCTCAGCAAGATTTAAGTTCTGAATTGTCAAAAAACTGGGTTTCTAATCTGGCAATTTATTACAAAGATGTATCAGATCTGTAATTGTGTTGATTTCATTGCTTCTAACACTCAGAGCTACCATGAAAAGTTGTAGAGTATTTCTCTAAGTCCTAGTAATTTCTACCTGTCTGGGCAATTTCATGGTGAATAAATTTTGCTGTAAACCCTACAGCTACAGCTGTTTCAGACTGAAGATCAACAGATGGCAATTAAGAGGTTTGTAACTATTTGGAAAGGACATTTACAGATTGTTAATCTTTTCTTGCTCTCTGGTCATAAATATCTTACTAAAAACCTGATCAATTTGTAACCAAAGAAGTATTTTATTTGTGTAATAGATTTGATGGTAACGGATTCCAAACTTGCGTTGCTGAATCAGATACAGGACAACTTACTCATTGTCTGAATATGAACTATTGATGCTTTGGTATTAATTAGATCATCAGAATTATTCAAGAGAAATTCCACTGAAAAGTCTTTCCACGCTCTAATGAAGGTGATTGTGTGATAGCAGAATGTTCTAGTTCTGCTGTGAAAACCATTGATTTATTTTACACATCAGGACAAGACAAGGTCAACTCTGTGAGACCAAGGAAGAACAAAACAATTTGCATTTGTATATCGCCAGGTGCTGCCCAAAGCGCTCCACAGCTAATGAATGAAGAACAAAGAAAATTACAGCACAGGAACAGGCCCTACGGCCCTCGAAGCCTGCGCTGATCCAGATCCTCTATCTAAACCTGTTGCCTATTTTCTAAGAATCTGTATCCCACTGTTCCCTGCCCATTCATGTATCTGTCTAGATACATCTTAAATGACACTATCGTGCCCGCCTCTACCACATCCGCTGACAACGTGTTCCAGGCCCCAACCACCCTCTGTAAAGAATCTCCCACACATATCTCCCTTAAACTGTTCCCCTCTCACCTTGACCTTGTGACCCCTAGTAATTGAATCCCCCACTCTGGGAAAGGGCTTCTTGCTATCCATCCTGTCTATACCTCTCATGATTTTGTCAGCCTCAGTAAGGTCCCCCCCACCTCCATCTTTCTAATGAAAATAATCTTAATCTACTCAACCTCCCTTCATAGCTAGCACCCTCCAGACCAGGCAACATCCTGGTGAACCTTCTCTGCACCGTCTCCAAAGCATCCACATCCTTTTGGTAATGTGGTGACCAGAACTGTACACAGTATTCCAAATGGGGCCGAACCAAAGTCCCATACAACTGTAACATGACCTGCCAACTCTTGTACTCAATACCCCGTCCGATGAAGGAAAGCGTGCCGTGTGCCTTCTTGACCACTCTATCGAATTGCCACCTTCAGGGAACAAAGGACCTGAACACCCAGATCTCTCTGTACATCAATTTTCCCTAGGGCTTTTTCATTTACCGTATAGTTTGCTCTTGAATTAGATTTTCCAAGATGCATCACCTCACATTTCCCTGGATTGAACTCCATCTGCTTAATCTCTCCCATCTATCTATATCCTGCTGCATTCTCTGACAGTGCGCTTCACTATCTGCTATTCCATCAATCTTAGTATCATCTGCAAACTTGCTAATCAGGCCAACCATACCTTCCTCCAGATTATTTATGTATATCACAAACAGCAGTGGTCCCAGCACGGATCCCTGTGGAACACCACTGCTCACAGTCTCCATTTTGAGATACTCCCTTCCACTACTACTCTCTGTCTTCTGCTGCCCAGCCAGTTCTCTATCCATCTAGCTAGAACACTCTGGATCCCATGCGACTTCACCTTCTCCATCAGCCTACCATGGGGAAACTTATCAAGTGTCTCACTGTAGTCTATGTATATGACATCTCCAGCCCTTCCCTCATCAATCAACTTTGTCACTTCCTCAATGAATTCTATCAAGTTGGTCAGACATGACCTTCCCTGCACAAAACCATGGTGCCTATCACTGATAAGCCCATTTTCTTCCAAATGTAAATAGATCCCATCCCTTAGTATCTTCTCCAGCAGATTCTTTATCACTGATGTCACACTCACTGCTCTATAATTACCTGGATTATCCCTGCTACCCTTCTTAAATAAGGGGAGAACATTAGCAATTCTCCAGTCCTCCAGCACCTCACTTGTGTTCAAGGATGCTGCAAAGATGTCTGTTAAGGCCCCAACTATTTCCTCTCTCGCTTCCCTCAGTAACCTGGGATAGATCCCATCTGGACATGGGGACTTGTCCACCTTAATGACTTTTAGAGTACCCAACATGTCCTTCCTCATTACGCCAACTTGACCTAGAGTAATCAAACTGGGAATTATACACCAGTGAACCTTATTTCGGTTGTGGGTAAAGTGTTGGAAAGGATTATAAGAGATAGGATTGATAATCATCTACAGTGGAGTAATTTGATTGGAGATAGACCACACAGTTTTGTGAAGAATAGGTCGTGCCTCACTACCCTTATTGAGTTCTTTGAGAAGGTGACCAAACAGGTGGATGAGGGTAAAGTGGTTGATGTGGTGTATATGGATTTCAATAAGGGGTTTGATAAGGTTCCCCACGGTAGGCTATTGCACAAAATACAGAGGCATGGGATTGAGGGTGATTTAGCAGTTTGGATCAGAAATTGGCGAGCTGTAAGAAGACAGAGTGTGGTGGTTGATGGGAAATGTTCATCTTGGAGGTCAGTTAATAATGATGTACCACAAGGATCTGTTTTGGGGCCAGTGCTGTTTGTCATTTTTATAAATGACCTAGATGAGGGCGTAGAAGGATGGGTTAGTAAATTTGCAGATGACACTAAGGTTGGTGGAGTTGTAGACAGTGCTGAAGAATGTTGTAGGTTACAGAGGGACATAGATAAGCTCAGAGCTTGGCTGAGAGGTGGCAAATGGAGTTTAATGTGGAAAAGGGTGAGGTGATTCACTGAGGAAGGAGTAACAGGAATGCAGAGTACTGGGCTAATGGTAAGATTCTTGGTAGTGTAGATGAGCAGAGAGATCTCGGTGTCCATGTACATAGATCCCTGAAAGTTGCCACCCAGGTTGATAGAATTGTTAAGAAGGCATACGGTGTGTTAGCTTTTATTGGTAGAGGGATTGAATTTTGGAACCACGAGATCGTGCTGCAGCTGTACAAAACTCTGGTGTGGCTACACTTGGAATATTGTGTACAGTTCTGGGGTCACTGCATTATAGGAAGGATGTGGAAACTTTGGAAAGGGTTCAGAGGAGATTTACTTGGATGTTGCCTGGTATGGAGGGAAGGTCTTGTGAAGAAATGCTGAAGGACTTGAGGCTGTGTTTGTTACAGAGAAGAAGGTTGAGAATGACTTAATAGATACATATCAGATGATCGGGGGTTAGATAAAGTTTTTCCTTGGATGGTGATGGCTAGCATGAGGGGACATTGCTTTAAATCGAGGGGTGATAGATATACGATAGATATCAGAGGTAGGTTATTTACTCAGAGTAATATGGATGTGGAATGGCCTGCCTGCAACAGTTGTAGACTCGCCAACTTTAAGGGCCTTTAAATGGTAATTGGATAAGCATATGGATTATAATGGAATAGTGTAGGATAGATGGGCTTCAGATTGGGTCAGCACAACAGCGAGGGCCGAAGGGCCTGTAATGTTCTGTGTTCTATGATGTGGAAGCTTTAGAGAGGGTGCAGGGGAGATCCACTATGATGCTGCCTGGACTGGAGGGCATGTGTTATGAAGAAAGGTTGAGGGAGATAGGGCTTTTCTCGTTGAAGCGAAGAAGGATGAGAGGTGACTGGATCGAGGTGTACAAGGTAATGAGGCATTGATAGGGGATAGCCAGAGACTTTTTCCCAGGGTGGAAATGGATATCACAGCGGGGCATAATTTTAAGGTGTTTGGAGGAAGGTATTAGGGGAGATATCAGAGGTAGGTTCTTTACACAGAGAGGGGTGGGCACGTGAAAGGCACTGCCAGCATTGAGAGTAGAGACATTAGGGACATTTAAGCGACTCTTGGATAGGCACATGCAAGTTAGTGCAATGAAGGGCATTTAGGTTAGTCTGATCTTAGAGTAGGATAAAAGGCTGGCCCTTCATCGTGGGCAGAAGGGCCTGTACTGTGCTGCACTGTTCTATGTTCTAACATCTATCCCTAACCTCAACATCCATCATGTCCCTCTCCTCAACACAAAGTACTCATTAAGAATCACACCCATTTTCTCTGATTCCACACATAATGTTTCTCCTTTGTCCTTGAGTGGGCCAATCCTTTCTCTAGTTACCCACTTGCTCCTCGTATATGAATAACAGGATTTTCCTTAACAATGTTTACTAAAGATATTTCATGACCCCTTTTAGCCCTGTTAATTCCTCATTTCAGATTGGTCCTACTTTCCCGATATTCTTCCAAAGCTTCGTCTGTCTTCAGTCACCTAGACCTTATGTATGCTTCCTTTTTCCTCTTAGCTAGTCTCACAACTTCACCTGTCATCCATGGTTCCCTAACCTTGCCATTTCAATCCCACATTTTCACAGGGACATGTCTGTCCTGAACTCTAATCAGCCTCTCTTTAAAAGCCTCCCACAAACTGAATGTGGATTTACCCTCAAACAGTGGCTCCCAATCCACATTCCCCAGCTCCTGCCGAACTTTGCTGGCATTTCCCCAGTTTAGCACTCTTCCTTTAGGACTTTGGTCTTTGTCCATAACATTTTAAAACTTATGGAATTGTGATACTATTCCCAAAGTAATCCCCTACTGAAACTTCACCCACCTGGCCGGGCTCACTCCCCAACACCAGGCCCAGTGTGGCCCCTTCCCGAGTTGGACTATTTACAGACTGCTCTAGAAAACCCTCCTGGATGCTCCTTACAAATTCTGCTCCATCTAAACCTCTGACACTAAGTGAATCCCAGTTAATGTTGGGAAAATTAAAATCTCCTATCACTACCCTGTTGCTCCAACATCTCTCCATAGTCTGTTTACATATTTGTACCTCTGTCTCACGCTCCCTGTTGGGCGGTCTGTAGTACAGCCCCAACATTGTTACCACACCCTTCCTATTTCTGAGCCCTGCCCATATTGCCTCACCACTCGAGTCCTCCATAGTGCCCTCCTTCAGCACAGCTGGGATATCCTCTCTGACCAGCATTGCAACTCCTCCACCCCTTTTACCTCCCTCTCTATCCCACCTGAAGCATCGATTTCCTGGGATATTTAGTTGCCAATCATGTCCTTCCCTCAACTAAGTCTCAGTAATAGCAATAACATCATACTCCCAGGAACTGTGTTTATCTGCCTTACCTACTACACCTCATGCATTAAAACAAATGCACCTCAGACCACCTGTCCCTCTGCTCCCTGCCTACTCTTCCCCTTACTCACGCTGACTTCATTATCCAGTCTCTACAGACTTTAGTTACTAACCCCTTACTGTTCACTTGGTTCCCATCCGCCTGCCATATTAGTTTAAACCCTCCCCAACAGCGTTAGCAAAAGCACCCCATAGGACATTTGTTCCAGTCCAGCTCAGGTATAGACTGTCCAATTTGTAATAGTCCCACCTCCCCCAGAACTGGTCCCAATGTCCCAAAATTCTGCACAAGCCACACATTCACCCTGCCTCCTCTTTCATTTCTACTCTGACTAGCACATGGCACTGGGAGCAATCCTGAGATGACTAGTTCTGAGGTCCTACTTTTTAACTTGGTTCCTAACTTCCCAAATTCTGCTTGTAGGACCTCATCGCTTTTTTTCACTCTCCACGTTCAGAATGACCTGCAGCCGATCGGAGACATCCCTAACCTGTGCATCTGGGAGGCAATATACCATTCAGGAGTCTCGTTTGCGATAACAGAAATGCCTATCTACTCCCTTTAAAATTGAAACCCCGTGACTATAGCCCTTCGGCTCTTTTTCCTGCCTTCTGTACAGCAGAGCCAGCCACGGTGCCATGAACCTGCTATTGCTGCCTTCCCCTGGTGAGCCATCTCCCCCAACAGTATCCAAAATGGTGAGCCTGTTTTGAAGGGAGATGACCACAGGAAACACCTGCACTACCTTCCTGCTCTTACTCTGCCATTTGATCACTCATTCCCTTTCAGCAATCCTAATCTGCAGTGTGACCAATTCACTAAACATGCTATCCACCACCTCCTCAGCATCGCTGATGCTCCAAAGTGAGTCCACCCGCAGCTCCAGAGGCGTCATGCGGTCTAACAAGAGCTGCAGCTGGACACACTTCCTGCACATGAAGGAACATCAGCTGGATCCGGAGCTCCCACATTGAGCAAGAGGAGCATAACCTTAAGCTTAACTTAGTCCACCTATAATATCAAATGATAAATTAAAAAAAGAATTTTTTTTACCAACACATGATGATTAAAAAAATGAAAATCCTTACCTTATTAACACAAGAGTCTTTTTTTGTTTTGGTTGTAGTGTAATGAAGTACATTTGGAGCGCAGTGATTATTGTAATGTAGGAAATGTGACCAATCGGGGTCAGTATCAGCAATCACTCAGTCACGGGTCAGATTGCCCACCCAGAATGTCCCATGTCACTGACACAACATTCTATGGATCCTCATGTGGTGGATGACCCTGATCCGAGAGCCACATGTGACAATACGACAGCTTTAACAGATGGGTTTGCTCCTGACCTTTTTTTATGAAGAGAGGTTGGACTGAGGTAGTGAGTGGTCTGCTCAAAGCCAATACAAAGTAAACAGCTTGTGAGGTCTTGGGTTTCTTTTTAAAGTTGGAACGAAGGATGAAGTCTGAAGGGAGGAACCAAACTCCCACAGAACCAGGAGTTTAGTTTAGCTTTCACTAGCTGTTGGGGTGTGAAAGTTGCTACACCACCCTCTCTCTCTCTCTCTCTCTTTACAGCGGCTAAAAGCTGGAATTACATGTGAGACAATCTATTTTACCAAGGGTGTGTTTATAGGATGTTATCATGTTGGACCAGTTACTTAGGGCGGCATGGTGACTCGGTGGTTAGCACTGCTGCCTCACAGCACTAGGGACCCGGGTTCGATTCCAGCCTTGGGTGACTATCTGTGTGGAGTTTGCACATTCTCCCCGTGTCTGTGTGGGTTTCCTCCGGGTGCTCCGGTTTCCTCCCACTGTCCAAAGATGTGCAGGTCAGGGTGGATTGGCCATGCTAAATTGTCCCATAGTGCCCAGGGATGTGCAGGTTAGGGTGGATTGGCCATGCTAAATGTCACAAAGCTGGTCCTTTTTTTTAAAAGCTGTTCCTTTTCTGAAGGATACGGTGTACTTTATTTTTCTCAGAGGGGTCATAAATCCCTCCCGGCTCCGAGGTTACTAGTTTGATAAAGAGATGAGAAAGGATTTTGAGAGGTCTTTTGTTTATATGTAAACAGATGACACTTCTGGCCAAAGTGGTCATGTTTTAGAAGTGACCTGTATAATTAAAGGGGCGTGGTCAGCTCTCTAGCTGAGCAATTCAGTCCAGAATTAGTAGGAGTTCAGCTGTGTGAGAACAAGCTCTCTCTCTTCTTCTGCCCTTCTAACTTCAATCTGTAAGCATCTGTTCCATTGATACTGTTTTTTAAAGAGGATTTGCTTATTGGGACTGTTGTGTATATTCAGAAAGCATAATTAAGTCTAGTTTGGATAGACTGAGTTCTGTTGGGGTTCTTTATTCTGTTCATTGTGTTTCATTGTGTAATTTTATGAACAAATGTTTGTTTGTTTTAAAACCTGGTAGTCAACCTAGCTAACTTACTCTGGGTAATTTTTACTGTACACTAAACAAATTGCAAAGTTATGGTCTGTGTTGCCTGCTTAAGAATGTTTTGAGTGGTCTGGCCTAGTCTATAACATAAATTACCCAAAGTGTGCAGGGATGTGTAGGTGAGGAGCATGAGCCATTGGAAATGCTGAGTTACAGGGGTCTGGATGGGAAGGTTTTTTGGGGCACAGTGTGGACCTGTTGGGCCAAATGGCCTGATTCCACCCTGTAGAGATTCTGTATATGTTAATTAGTAGTGACAGTGGGGATAGATAAGTGGCAGCAATTTCAATGAACAAATAATTAGTTGAATGTGTTGAGGAATAAGCATTGACTGACACATTCAGAAGGATTGCCATGTCCTTCTCAGAATATCGATATCATCTCCTTACAGAGTGGAGCCTCATCAAAGAGCCACCACATTGACCTTGCTGATTTCCTTTGATAATGAACTCAGTGTCAGCCAAAGTCTTGTGCTTCATTGTTTGATGTGGGTCTCAAACCCCAGAACCTTTTGTTTTCAGGGAACCAAAGATCCTCAGACAGCATCTTCCAAACCCACGGCCACTTCCATCCAAAAGGACAAGGGCAGCAGATACATGGAAGCACCACCCTCTGCAAGTTCCCCTCAAAGACATTCACCATTCTGACTCAGAAATATATCGCTATTCCTTCACTGTCACTAGGTCAGAATCCTGGAATTTCCTCCCTAAGGGCATTATGGGTCCAACCTACAGCACATGGACTGCAGCGGTTCAAGAAGGCAGTTCACCCCCACCCTCTCAGGGGTAACTAGGGACGGGGCAATAAATAATGGCCCAATCAGCAACAATCACATCCCATAAAATAAATTTTAAAAAAGCCAGGTGAACTCTGCATCAAGGATTCTACACTTTTATGCCGTAAGGTTGGGAAAAGCAGATTTGAAGAAGATTTTGTCATGTTATTGTTGACATCCTGCAGCTTGTTCCTGTAAGGTGGGTTAATCTCCCACAGTGAGTTATTGCTGGTTTTTGGTCGTGGGGTTTTAGGGCTGATCATTCACTCACAGAGCTAATGGCTTGAGTTTGGGACTTTGCACACTCTGAATTCAATTCTGTCATGATGAGTAGAGATTGTGTGCAGGTCTGGGCACAGCGACAACCTTGTCTACTCCTTACATGTGATGTGAATTAGGGGGTGTGTGAATTAGGGGGGGTGTGAATTAGGGTGTGTGTGAATTAGGGGTGGGAGGGAATTGGCTGGGGGTGTGTGAATTAGGGGTGTGTGTGAATTGGGAGAGGGGTGTGTGAGTTAGGGGTGTGTGAATTAGGAGTGGGTGGGAATTGGGAGGGGGTGTGTGAATTGCGGGGTGTGAGAATTGGGGAGTGTGAGAATTGGGGAGTGTGTGTGAGTTAGGGGTGTGTGTGAATTGGGAGAGGGGTGTGTGAATTGGGGGTGTGTGAATTGGGAGAGGGGTGTGTGAATTGGGGGTGTGTGAATTGGGAGAGGGGTGTGTGAATTGGGAGAGGGATGTGTGTGAATTGGGAGTGTGTGAAATGGGAGTGTGTGTATTGGGAGAGGGGGTGTGTAATGGGAGAGGGGTGTGTTTAATGGGGGAGGAGTGTGTGGAAATTGGGGAATGTGGAAGGGAGAACCCATTTTACATTTAGATTGGGCAGTTTTACAAAGCAGATAGGACAGGGTTCCACACCGTGTAGATGTTGTGAGGAGTGAGCAAGTCAGCTCAAGATTTATTCACAAGCTGCTGTCAAAGGGAACACCCTCCAGGAAATCTCCTTCCACTTTAGACTCGAGTCTGATTTGGTATTGAATTACACGTCAAATATGGGGTTGTGACTTGGAAATGAGTCTAAAGTAGTCGCTTACAATATTCACCTTTAAATTCTGACAGTTTTGAGCTTTTTTAAAATGTCAACTTAGTCAAAGATTTTTCTGAAACAGAAATACAACTTGCAGTTTGAGGAAATGGAATGTGGCCTGAATGTAATACAGTACAGAGTGAGTCTGGTTAATGGGTTCGAATCTCACCAAGGCAGACTTGGAATCAATGACTGTATGGAATAAAATGCCAGTCTAACGGTAACCTTTAAACTATTGATCGATTATTGTAAACATCTCCGTTGCATAAGAAAATCTGCCATCTCTACCAGGTCCGGCCTACACGTGACTCCAGACCCACAGGAATGTGATTGACTGTTAACTGCCCTCTGAAATGGCTAAACCAGCCTCTCAGTTCAAGGGCAATTAGGGGTGGGCAATAAATGCTGACCCTGCAAGCGTTGGATATGGATCCAGTTCAGGCCTTGGAGGGAGGAGGTGACTTAAAGTGCAAGAAATAGGTGTTGGGGGCTGGTAGTTGAGAGGGGCAAAGTGATGGGTAATTGAGAGTGATGAGGAGGATGATAGGGAGGTTTCATTGGGTGGAGATAACTAGGAGGGCTGATGACAGGGGTGTTTGGGAGAGTTGGAAGGAGGAACGATTGGGAGTGTTTGGAGGTAACTGGTGGGGTAATGGCAGGCAGTGATGGGCTGGGAGACTGGTCATTGCACACAGTCTCATCACTGCAGTAGAGCAGGAGATTGTCCAGATTCCATTTTTTGGTCAGTGTTACCTTCTTAGTGACTGCCCTTCACAGTCCCTTTCAGCTGCTCAGCTGCCTCAGCCCATGGGGAGCAGCTTGGTTCAACCCCGCACAGCCTGGGGAGAGCAGGGCCAACCAATTAATGAAGCTACTCGAGAGTCAGGCTGTGCGTCTGGGTGGGATGCCCTTCGGAGGGTTGGTGCAGACTCGATGGGCTGAATGGCCTCTATCTCCACAGTAGGGATTCTAGGAATCTATGAGTTTGTTCAGTGACGCTGACAGAACGGTGATATGTTTCCAAGTCAGGATGGTGAGTGGCTCGGAGGGGAACCTGCAGGGGGTTGTGTTCCCATGTATCTGCTTACCTTGTCCTTCTAGATGGAAGTGGTTGTGGGTTTGGAAGGTGCTGCCTGAGGATCTTTGGTGAATTTCTGCAGTGCATCTTACACACTGCTGCTACTGAGTGTCGGTGGTGGAGGGAGGGGATGTTTGTGGATGTGGTGCCAATCAAGCGGCTGCTTTGTCCTGGATGGTGTCAAGCTTCTCAAATGTTGTTGGAGCTGCCCCCATCCAGGCAAGTGGGGAATTTTCCATCACACTCCCACTTGTAGATGGTGGACAGGCTTTAGGAGTCAGGAGGGGAGTTACCCGTCGCCTCTGAGCTGCTTGTCTTTCTCTGATATTCCATCATCCTCCTGCCTTGAGATGCAGACACACACTTCCTGACATATTGGATGTCACAGGGACCTGTATAATGCTTCTAAAATGGGTTTAGTTTTTACCAATTTACAGGCTACGATTTCATTAATGCTATCCGATTTCTTAATTGCTCATGTATTGGTTATGTGATGTATTAAACTTTCAATATAAGAAAAAATCCTTCTGTGTCTAATGCCCTATTATTAAATAAATTAAACACAGCCTATACATAAAATTAAACTTATTATATAAGCATATTAAAGTGTTTGTGTGTTAATAGCTGTTAAAAGAATTGGTGTCTGATGCAGCTATAGCAAATTCTTGAACTCAGAGAAAGTACTTTTAAGCATTCTGGCATTTCAAATTCAACGATTTAAGAAGTGGGGAGAGATTATTCACACAATGGCTGAAGGATTGTATTGCCTCCACCTGGTGGAATTCTAATTTCCTTTTAGTAAAAGAATTCATTATTTGCAAGCAGAACCAGCTTTAATTAGCATATAAATGAGCCAGGGGATATTAACAGTTACATCTGGGGTAATTCTGTGTTGCTTTAACTGATAACCTGTACCTGCTGTTCCCATTGATTTTCCATAACTCTGAAGTTGATTAAGCAGAGGAGAAGGATTAATAGATAGTTAATTAAAGTTTTTTCAAGAGTCCTTAACTCTTTTCTTCCATGACTGTATCATGCATTTTCACTACAAACAGCAGCTTGTCCATTTACTGTTTTAACATTCTGTAACACTATGGAGGTTTTATGTGAAATAAAAATGCAATGATATTTACAATATCACATTTCCACTAAACTGGATTCTCTGAGTCATTAAAGTAAACATAGTCTACATTGGGAAATATAGCTAAGATTTTGACAGAACTAATTGGGGAAAAAGATACCTCACATATATTGGTAGGATTGTGACTCTGCAGTTAGCAGGGTCATTATGTCATTGAGCTGTCCAGCACGGAACCAGACCCTTCGGCCCAACCCGTCCATGCTGACCAAATATCCTAATTAATCTAGTCCCATTTTCAGCACTTGGCCCATATCCCTCCAAATCCTTCCTCTTCATATACCCATCCAGATGCCTTTTAAATGTTGCAATTGTACCAGCCTCCACCACATCCTCTGGTAGCTCATTCCATACACACACCACCCTCTGCATGAAAACGTTGCTCTTGAGCCTCTTTTAAATCTTTCCCCTTTCACCTTAAATCTATGCCCTCTAATTCTAGACTCCCCACCCCAGAGAAAAGACTTTGCCTATTTATCCTATTCATGCCCCTCATAATTTTGTAAACCTCTATAAGGCCATCCCTCAGCCTCTGACACTCCAGGGAAAACAGCCCCAGACTGTTCAGCCTCTCCCTGTAGCTCAGATCCTCCAACCCTGGCAACATCCTTGTAAATCTTTTCTGAACCCTTTCAAGTTTCACATCTTCCCT
This sequence comes from Hemiscyllium ocellatum, assembly GCF_020745735.1. Lineage (NCBI taxonomy): Eukaryota > Metazoa > Chordata > Chondrichthyes > Orectolobiformes > Hemiscylliidae > Hemiscyllium > Hemiscyllium ocellatum. The sequence continues at coordinate 2,274,009 of NC_083420.1, forward strand.
CCGCATGACCTTGTGGCTGTAAGAGCTGCTCCTTTTTGAGGTTTTTTCAGTGTTGGAGCTGATTTCCTCAAATTTGATGAACAGTAATTAATATTTAATCAATCATAACATGGTTGATAAGGTGATCAATAAGTTGCATTGCTTTGGGACTTCGGGAAAAAGAAATCAAAACAACGGCATTTGAGAAAGGAGGAAGACAGACAAAGGCAGTGAACATGTGGGAAGTAAATCAAATGGAGAAAAACCATTAGCAAAACAAAATGATGGGCTGAAGGGCCTGTTTCCACACTGTAAGTAATCTAATCTGTAAGTAATCTAATCTAATGATCTTGCTCTTGGAAAGTGTTAGCACAAGAACTAATATATCCTCGAGATCTAATGGTTTCTATTCAATAGTTTTATAGGAATGGGTGAGAGATACTTCAACAACAATCTTTCAGCTCTCTCAATTTAGGAACTGTCCCTTTAGGTACAATTAAACACAGTACAGCACAGGAACAGGCCCTTCAGCCCATCAAGTCTGTGCCAATTCCAATCCTTATTTTGACCTGCTACTTATTGCCCATGTGTGGTTTCTATCCCTTTATTCGCCTCCTGTTCATGGGTCTATGAAGGTACTCCTTAAACATTACTAACATGCCTGCTTCCACTACCTCCACTCCACACCGACCAGATATCCCAACCCAATCTACTTCCACCTGCCAGCACCTGGCCCATATCCCTCCAAACCCTTCCTATTCATGTACCCATCCAAATGCCTTTTCAGTGTTGCAATTGTACCAGCCTCCACCACATCCTCTGGCAGCTCATTCCATACACAGACCACCCTCTGTGTGAAAAGGTTGCCCCTTAGGTCTCTTTTATACTTTTTCCCCTCTCACCCTAAACTGATGCCCTCTAGTTCTGGACTCCCCCATCCAAGGGAAAAGACTTTGTCTATTTATCCTATCCATGCCCCTCATGATTTTATTAACCTCGATAAGGTCACCCCTCAGCCTCCAACACTTGAGGGAAAACAGCCCCAGCCTGTTCAGCCTCTCCCTATAGCTCAAACCCTTCAACTCTGGCAACATCCTTGTAAATATTTTCTGAACCCTTTCAAGTTTCACAACATCTTTCCGATAGGAGGGAGACCAGAATTGTATGCAATATTCCAACAGTGGCCTAACCAATGTCCCGTACAGCTGCAACATGACCTCCCAACTCCTGAACTCAATACTCTGACCAATAAAGGAAAGCATACTAAACGCCTTCTTCACTATCCTATCTACCTGCGACTCCACTTTCAAGGAGCTATGAACCTGCACTCCAAGGTCTCTTTGTTCAACAACACTCCCTAGGACCTTTTCTTTAAGTGTATAAATCCTGCTCTGATTCACTTTCCCAAAATACAGCACCCTGCTTCGGGAAGTTTGATTAAAGTGTCACCATGAATCTGTAAGAAAAATGGGTTCTGCCTAATGAAGTGAATGGAACTTTTTTGAGGAAATAACCAGTTAGATTGAAAATTAACAAAGCAGAAATTGACAAAGCAATCAATAAGGGTGGGAAATAAAGAGCAGAGAAGCTAGAAATATAAAAATAAATAGAACCCCCTAAGGTGTGGGAGCAAACCACACTGACCCTCCCCTTCCCACGGCTATCCACACTGACCCTCCCCTTCCCACAGCTATCCACACTGACCCTCCCCACGGTTATCCACACTGACCCTCCCCTTCCCCAGTTATCCACACTGACCCTCCCCTTCCCCAGTTATCCACACTGACCCTCCCCTTCCCACGGCTATCCACACTGACCCTCCCCTTCCCCAGTTATCCACACTGACCCTCCCCTTCCCACGGCTATCCACACTGACCCTCCCCTTCCCCAGTTATCCACACTGACCCTCCCCTTCCCCAGTTATCCACACTGACCCTCCCCTTCCCACGGCTATCCACACTGACCCTCCCCTTCCCACGGCTATCCACACTGACCCTCCCCTTCCCCAGTTATCCACACTGACCCTCCCCTTCCCACGGCTATCCACACTGACCCTCCCCTTCCCCAGTTATCCACACTGACCCTCCCCTTCCCACAGCTATCCACACTGACCCTCCCCTTCCCCAGTTATCCACACTGACCCTCCCCTTCCCACGGCTATCCACACTGACCCTCCCCTTCCCCAGTTATCCACACTGACCCTCCCCTTCCCACGGCTATCCACACTGACCCTCCCCTTCCCCAGTTATCCACACTGACCCTCCCCTTCCCACAGCTATCCATACTGACCCTCCCCACGGTTATCCACACTGACCCTCCCCTTCCCACAGCTATCCACACTGACCCTCCCCTTCCCCAGTTATCCACACTGACCCTCCCCTTCCCACAGCTATCCACACTGACCCTCCCCTTCCCACAGCTATCCACACTGACCCTCCCCACGGTTATCCACACTGACCCTCCCCTTCCCACAGCTATCCACACTGACCCTCCCCTTCCCCAGTTATCCACACTGACCCTCTCCTTCCCACAGCTATCCACACTGACCCTCCCCTTCCTCAGTTATCCACACTGACCCTCCCCTTCCCACAGCTATCCACACTGACCCTCCCCACGATTATCCACACTGACCCTCTCCTTCCCACAGCTATCCACACTGACCCTCCCCTTCCCACAGCTATCCACACTGACCCTCCCCTTCCCCAGTTATCCACACTGACCCTCACCTTCCCACGGTTATCCACACTGCCCCTCACCTTCCCACGGTTATCCACACTGACCCTTCCCACGGTTATCCACACTGACCCTTCTCACAGTTATCCACACTGACCCTCCCCTTCCCACAGCTATCCACACTGACCCTCCCCTTCCCACGGCTATCCACACTGACCCTCCCCTTCCCCAGTTATCCACACTGACCCTCACCTTCCCACGGTTATCCACACTGCCCCTCACCTTCCCACGGTTATCCACACTGACCCTCCCCTTCCCACGGCTATCCACACTGACCCTCCCCTTCCCCAGTTATCCACACTGACCCTCACCTTCCCACGGTTATCCACACTGCCCCTCACCTTCCCACGGTTATCCACACTGACCCTCCCCTTCCCACAGTTATCCACACTGACCCTCCCCTTCCCATGGTTATCCACACCTCCCTGAACACTATGGTAATTTCCCATGGCCAATCTACCTAATCTGCACATCTCTGGACCATAGGAGGAAACCCATGCAGACATGGGGAGAATGTGCAGACAGCCACCCTGGGGGTGGAATCAAACCCAGGTCCCAGGCGCTGTGAGGCAGCAGCGCTAACCAGTTTTCACTCTCCAGGATACAAGCGACAGCTCCAAAATAGCTGTAAATCAGGAAATGTGAGCTGGAGAGGAGCTGCAGAAAATTACAATCACTAGAGAACTGAACAAATTGTTGCAACTATGATATCAAGTCTGTGTGTCTGATGGACATCTTCCTAAAGCTTTAGAAATGCAGAAGCCCAAAACCAGGAACGATTCCTGATGAAGGGCTTTTGCCCAAAATGTCGATTTTCCTGCTCCCTTGGTTGCTGCCTGACCTGCTGTGTTTTTCCAGCACCACTCTAATCTGGACTCTGATTTCCAGCATCTGCAGTCCTCAATTTTGCCTAGAACAGGAAGAAGGCATTTGGCCCATCATATCTGTACTAGCTCAGATGAGCTGCCCATTCTAATCCCACACTCCAGCTCTTGCTCCACAGCTCTGCAGGTTCTAGAGCTTCTGGTGCAGATCCAGGTTCGTGTGAAATGAGGTGAGGATTCCTTCCCTCACAAACGAACCAGGCAGTGAATTCCAAATCCCTCTGTCCTCTGAGTGAAAATGTGTCCCTACCAATTTCCTTAGCTTGGTATCCCCCAGTAGTGGACCAGTGAGCCAGGGGAAGCCGGGCTGTCCTGCCCACTCTATCAGAGCCTCACACTCTGGTGCACGTCAAAAAGAAGTCCTCCCTCAGCCCTCTCTGAACAACCCTTGATTGGGTGACCGTGAAGACCTTGGTAATGTTCTTGTCAATCTCCTCTGTACTTTCTCTCGAGTTGTTAGATCTTTTCTGTGATGCAGTGATCAAATCTGTACAAAACAATCCTGCAGTGGCTGAACCAGCACCTTGTGTAATTCCAGCATTACATTCCTTAGCATCTCTTCTCAAAAGGAGTGACCAGCAAAGTAGTTAATGTTTAATTTTCTAAAGTTCACTCAATTTAAAAAAGGTTCCACTTCTGAAAAGAAAAGAAAATTTAACTCTGTTATTCAAAAAGAATCTATAAGTAATAAACTATAAACAATACAAAACAAAAGAACTGTAGATGCTGAAAATCAGAAACAAAAGCAGAAATTGCTGGAAAAGCTCAGCAGGTCTAGCAGCATCTGTGAAGAGAAACCAGACTTAATATTTTGGGTCAAGTGACCCTTCCTTAGAACAATTTCTGTTTTTTTGTGACCAAACAATTGGCAATTGAGCTTAACATCGGTCATAGGGGAAATGTTAGACATTGCTATTATTGAAGTTAAAGTAGGGCTCTTGGAAAGGTGCTTAAAAATGTGTTGCTGGAAAAGCGCAGCAGGTCAGGAAGCATTAAAGGAGCAGGAGAATCGATGTTTCGGGCGCAAGTCTCCTGAAGAAGGGCTAATGCCCGAAACGTCGATTCTCCTGCTCCTTTGATGGTGCCTGACCTGCTGTGCTTTTCCAGCAACACATTTTCAGCTCTGATCTCCAGCATCTGCAGTCCTCACTTTCTCCTGGAATGGTTCCAGGTGTTCAGGCAGAGTCAACATGGTTTTGTGAAAAAGGGACATCACGTATAACTAATCTATTGGAGGACATTGAAGACGTAACATGGGCTATAGATAAGGAGGGACTACTGGATGTATTGTACTTAGATTTCCAGAAGGATTTATAAAATGACACCTGAATATTACTCTGGAAAATAAAAACTCATGATACAGGGGCAATATGTTGGCTTAGGTGGGAGATCGTCTGGCTAACAGGTTAAGAACAAATGGGTCACTTTCTGATTGACAGGATGTAATGAATGGTGTGCTACAGGGATCAGTGTTGGGAACTCAATTCTTTATATTTCAATCACGGCCTTGGATGAAGGGACAGAGGTATGGTTGTTAAAGTAGCTGATGACACAAAGAAAGGAAAATGAGTTGTGAAGAGGGCATAAAGAGACAACAAAGTGTCATAGAGAGGTCAAGAGAGGGGCAATAATCAGGCAAAAGGAGTAATATGTGGAGAAGTGCGAAATTGTTTTGGCAGAAGGAATAAAAAAAGTCCATTAACTAAATGGTGAGAGATTACAGAGTTCTGAGATGCAGAGAGGTCTGGGTAGCATCAGAGGGCAAAGCCAATTGTCTAGACGGAGTTCCTAGTGAATAAACCACAATATGTCTGTATTTACAGAAAGCCATGAGGAAAGTTAATAGATTATTATCTATTCAGTTATGCTTCAATTATACAGCGCACTATATACAGTGAGTACCATATACAGTTTAGGTCTCCTTATTTAAGGAAGGATGTAAATACATTGGAACAGTTCAGGAAAGGTTTACCAGATTGATCCCTGGAATGGGAGAGTTGTCTTATGAGGAGAGGCTGGACAGACTGGATATGGATGGTCTCTCTCCACAGTTCTGCCAGATATACAGTACTACATTACTCCAGCACTTCTGGTTTTTATTTCAGATTTCCAGCCAGTGCAGTATTTTGTTTTAATGTTAAATTTATTGTCAGTTCTGTTCAGACACATTACATTGTTGAAGTTGCGGGATTCTCATAGAGTCATAGAGATGTACAGTATGGAAACTGTCCATGCTGACCAGATATCCCAGCCCGATCTAGTCCCACCTGCCAGCATCCGGCCCATATCCCTCCAAACCCTTCCTATTCATATACCCATCCAAATGCCTCTTAAATGTTGCAATTGTACCAGCCTCCACCACATCCTCTGGCAGCTCATTCCGTACATGTACCACCCTCTGTGTGAAAAAGTTGCCCCTTAGGTCCATTTTATATCTTTCCCCTCTCACCCTAAACCTATGCCCTCTAGTTCTAGAGTTCCCCACCCCAGGGAAAATATTTTGTCTATTTATCCTATCCATGCCTCTAATAATTTTATAAACCTCTATAAGGTCACCCCTCAGCCTCCAATGCTCCAGGGAAAACAGCCCCAGCCTGTTCAGCCTCTCCCTATAGTTCAAATCCTCCAATCCTGGCAACATCCTTGTAAATATTTTCTGAATCCTTTCAAGTTTCACAACATCCTTCCAATAGGAAGGAGACCGGAATTGCACACAGTATTCCAAAAGTGGCTTAACCAATGTCCTGTACAGCCACAACATGACCTCCCAACTCCTGTACTCAATACTCTGACCAATAAAGGAAAGCATACCAAACGCCTGCTTCACTATCCTATCTATCTGAAACTCTACTTTCAAGGAGCTATGAACCTGCACTCCAAGGTCTCTGTTCAGCAACACTCCCTAGGACCTTACATTAAGTGTATAAGTCCTATTAAGATTTGCTTTCCCAAAATGCAGCACCTCGCATTTATCTAAATTAAACTCCATCTGCCACTTCTCAGCCCATTGGCCCATCTGTCCAGATCCTGCTGTAATCTGAGGTAAACTTCTTTGCTGTCCGCAACACCACCAATTTTGGTGTCATCTGCAAACTTACTAACTGTACCTCTTATGCTCGCATCCAAATCATTTATATAAATGCCATAGAGTAATGGACCCAGCACCGACCAACTGGTCACAGGCCTCCAGTCTGAAAAACAACCCTCCATCACCACCCCTGTCTTCTACCTTTGAGCCAGTTTTGTATCCAAATGGCTAGTTCTCCCTGTATTCCATGAGATCTAAGCTTGCTAATCAATCTCCCATGGGGAACCTGGTTGAATGCCTTACTGAAGTCCATACAGATCACATCTATCATTCTGCCCTCATCAATCCTCTTTGTTACTTCTTCAAATAACTCAATCAAGTTTGTGAGACATGATTTCCCATGCACCTAACCATGTTGACTATCTCTAATCAGTCCTTGCCTTTCCAAATACATGTATATCCTGTCCCTCAGCTGATGCCAGGCCCATTGGTCTATAGTTCTCTGGCTTGTCCTTACCACCTTTCTTCAATAATGGCACCACGTTTGCCAACCTCCAATCTTCTGGCACTATCGATGTGACAATCGATGATATAAATATCTCAGCAATGGGCCCAGCAATCACTTCCCCAGCTTCCCACAGAGTTCTAGGGTACACCTGATCAGGTCCTGGGGGTTTATCCACCTTTATGCATTTTAAGACATCCAGCACTTCTTCCTCTGTAATATGGACATTTTTCCAGATGTCACCATCTATTTCCACACATTCTAGATCTTCCATAAGTTTCTCTTTGGTGGGATTTCTGTTTCTCTCTTTTGTCTCAGTCATTTGGTTCGTATTGGACTTAAAATATTAACTCTGGTTTTCTATCTCCACAGATGTTCCCAGACCTGCTAAACACTTACAGCAATGTCTGTCTCCATTTTAATAAATTGATTTAGGTTGAAAATTGATGACACCATTGTCGTATTCCCTGAGGTTCAGAGTTATGTGATTATCCTGAAAATATATTCTCTCTCTCTCTCTCTCTTTCTGACCTCTGTTGACACAGACACAGGAAGTTCCCAACAAACACCCACACAGTCACACATATCTTCACATGGTCTCTCATGTGCACACACACACAGTCACACAAACACACTCAGTCACACACATTTTCACACATAGTCTCTCACATGTACACACAGAGTTACACACATCTTCACGCACAGTCTCTCACACGCACACACAAAGTCACATACATCTTCACATACTGTCTCTCACACACATGCACACAGAAACACACACATGTATAAAGACACACACACACTGAGAATTCACACACAGTTAGTTTGCAGAGCAGAAGAGGATTGATTTGCCTCAACTAGGAGAATAAAGTGAATTTTAAAAGTTTTTTTTCAGTTTTTGCTGCCTACTGGCCAAATCCAGTGATCTGTCCTTTCAATGATTGGTGAAACCAGTGATATTGAGATTTTTTCGGCATTGCTATGGAATGGAACCCTTTGTTTACAGAAATATCCATCCAGGGTAGCATGGAGAGCCAAACACCAGCAGACAGGGCCCAACCTGTAGGTGGGTGGGGGAGCGAAAGGGCGGGGGTTTTGGTGGATGAGAGACAGAGTTAACTCTTCAAAAACCATGTTCCTGATCCACAGAGACTTGTTGGTCATGTGATTGCTCCACAACATGCCAGCGTATCAAATGTAATTTCATGTTTCAGTGATAACCCAATCAGCATATTCGAACAGCTTTCTTAAAAAGCAAGCTCCTTTGTCCAAGCCATTAACCCTTGAATAGCTTGTCTCCAGCTGCTGACTCCTGTTGCTGATTTCCTTGTCAATGAGACAGGTCGAAGGTTGTTCCCAGTCTCCAGGGGACGGGGCTTGGGGTGTCTCATTATTTTTGGTGAGTTTTGCTGACACACTGTCTCCTCCCGTTGGATTGCAATGTGAAATTTATCACCTAATAAATTAGAGCCCGCCATCTTGATATAGTTGGGAATCGCTTTAGTTGAAAAAAAAACCTGTGCTTTTTAGAAATCCAATTCCTGTTTGCAGCTGATGAATTAAAAATCAATTCGTGTGCATCTTTGTGACACCACAGAGCGGTAATACGTAATGATCGGGCTCAAAACATAATCAAAAAGCTGGTTGGATGTTAATATTTATAACAGTCATCACTGCTGCTGCTGTTTGTGGGATCTATTGCTGTCATTAGAATTAGAATTTGTTTTATTGTCACATATACTCTCGTGAGTGCAATGAAAAGTTTACAAGTCACCACTTACGCTCAAAGATACCTCAGTACAGATTCTTAGGAATAAATTAGAAAAATAGAGGAATAAAAAGTTCAGAATGACAGTCCTTCCACCCCAGTCCTAGTCTCCACACTACAAAAGGGATGAAGAAGAAATTACGTAAATAGAGTTTATCTTCTGAACAAGATGTCGATAAACACAAGTACAGGCCTTTTGCAAGTTCCAGCTTGAGTCCATGCTTCAGCTAGAGCCCCAATTGCAGCCAGCGATCCCTAGATCAGACTCTGAGTCCAGGCTTCAGGCCTAGTACAGCCAAGAATGTTCTTCTGCACACAGTCCCTCACGGCAGCCAGCAACCTCCTGGGTCAGTCCAAGTCTAGGCTTCAGGCCTGGTGCAGATAGGAGTGCTCCTCTGCACACTGGCCCCCACCACAGCCAGTGACCCCTGGTCAGACTCCGAGTTCAGGCTTTGGGCCTAGTATAACCAGGAGTGCTCCTTTGCACACTGCCCCCACTAGAGTCAGTGACCCACCAACATGGTTCTGGCTTCACCACATCCTCAGAAGATGAAATAAAAGAGAAAGAAAAGACAAAAGTGGAAGAAAAAGTAAAAGTGGACGGAACAGGTGAGCTCCAGGTTCCTGAGGTTTGGGGCCTGCAAGCTACACTGTTACCCCACTGCCATCTTGATGTATGTGTCATGTAACACACATCTGTCTTGCACCATCCTCACACACCCACAGTCGTTCCTCTGCAGCTGCTCGGTGGCATCCATCATCCAACTACAACCAGGTCAACCCCTCTTCCTGCTGCCCTGCACTCTGCCCTTTCAAAGAGATCGCTGTCAATGTTCAGCTCTCATCAAATAGCCGAAAGCCTGACAGTTTCTTTCCCAGATGTCACGCACGTTTCAGAATTCTTTTTGCTCACGTAATTTCAAGCAACCACTTCACTTGCCTTCTGGTGCCTGGATGGATTTGTCACATACAGCTTTGAATCCACATCTTAAAAGCTTTGCTTTCTTTCCGCAGATGGTTACTGATTGTCCTGGTTTCTAAGGCAGACAGCAAAGTGGATTGAATGTGGCACCTGATGACATTTTTCCTGGTTATAGGCTTGTGTTTTAGCGATATAAACACATCTTTCATCTTCACAAAATTACTCCTGGCTGTCTCAAGCTTCAATCTCTAATTTCTACACCATATCTGCCACCTCCTGTTACCATTTATCCTGAACAGACAAACATTTCTGCTTTCAATGTGACACCATCTATTCTTCACTCTCGTTTCTTCTGATGAATTCCATTGTTTTTGACTCTTTGATGTTCACACACGATTCACATTCTCAACTTTTGTATCTTGCTTCTGATTCTGTGATTCTGATTTTGTACAGACTCTGTGAGTCCAGGCAAAACCCAAAGTGTGAATGGTTCCATTCTGGAGTCCATTCACAGATCAGTTAGTGCACACTATGCACATTATAAAGCATGAACCGGAAACACTGGTATGTCAGATGTTTCGAATTGCACTCAAGAGAAACTAAAAGAACTGCAGATGCTGGAAATCAGAAACAAAAACAGAAATTGCCAGAAAAATTCAGCAGGTCTAGCAGCATCTGGTAAGAAATCAGAGTTAACATTTTGGGCCCAGTGACTGTTCTTCAAACTGATGGTAGCTAGGAGAATGTGGTTTCTATGCAGAAGGTAGGGTGGGGGAGGGGGTAGGGAGTAAATGATAGGTGGAGACAGAGCCCACAAAGAGACATGACAGTTGGAGAGACAGGAGTGGATAGTAGTCTGGCTGGGAGGGGGAGTATCTGCTAACTATTATCAGCTGCTAACTGTCTCCATGAGGGACTACTCACTCTCCCAGCCAGATCGTTATCCACTCCTTTGTCTTCTTTCTCTTTGAGCTCTATCCCCACCTATTGTTTATTCCTCACCTCCTTCCCTCCCCATCTTCTGCATACAAACCGACATTTTCCCAGCTACCATCAGTCCTCAGGAAGGGTCACTGGATTTGAAATATTAACTCTGAATTCTCTCCACAGATGCTGCCAGACCTGCTGAGCTTTTCCAGCAATTTCTGTTTTTGTACTTAAAGTCACACCCCCATTTGGGATTGCATTTATAAGTATGAGCATTCATCAGACAGCTGGATATTTATAATGTTTTGCAAGACTGTTATGTTCCTGTCTCCAATTTTTACCTCTAGATGTAGATTGAATTCTCTGAATATTTGTTGTGTCTATAAACTGAATAATTCTGACGACAGTACACAGATTTATCATTCTCCTTTTCTCATTTGCAATGTTGCCTGATTGTCTCTCTTGTACACTGATTAGATTAGATTCCCTACAGTGTGGAAACAGGCCCTTCAGCCCAACTAGTTCAAACCAACCCTCCGGAGAATAACCCACCCAGCCCCATTTCCCTCTGACTAATGCACCTAACTCTATGGGCAATTGCACATCTTTGGATTGTGGGAGGAAACCAGAGCAAACCCACACAGACTCGGGGAGAATATGCAAACTCCACCCAGACAGTCACCCAAGGCTGGAACCGAACCTGGGGCCCTGTTGCTGTGAGGTAGCAGTGCTAACCACTGAGCCATCGTGCCACCCCAGGTCCAGTTGAGCACAGCGTTGGTACTATGGCTGCATACCAGTGAGGCCATTAGAAAGCACTGTCATCACTGACACATAGCCTCATTAAAGACAACAGCACAACAGTTAGGAAGAAGGGTACTGGGGATATTTTTAAATGGCTAAAGACTGGGTACGGTGGATATCTGCAGGCATTTGCAGGGAATGATGTATCAGGTGGGTGGTTCAAAGGATGATCCTCTTTTCTCTCTCTTTATTGGACCATAACAGGCTGTTTGTCTTGGATAAAGCTATCCTTGCCAATTTTTAACATGTAGTGGACATAGAGAACTAGCCAGAGAGGGCTTCTTCAAACAACAATTTTAATTTTATGAAATTAAAATCGACCTGGGTTTAAAAATGTATTCTGACCTCCTGTTACCATTTATCCGGAATAGACAAACATTTTGGCTTCTTTCAATAATAAATAAGACCATCAGAAATAGGAGCAGGAGGAGGCCATTCAGCCCCTCGAACCTGTTCCACCATTCAATAGGATCATGGATGATCCGACATTCCCAATGTCCACTTTCCTGCTCTCTCCCCTTGATTCCCCGACTGATCAAGAATCTACTAAATATCCACAAGGACTCTGGCCCCACATCTCTCTCTGACAAGGAGTTCCTATCTCACATCTTTCCTGTCAATGTCATATTTCAGGAACATGTTTATTAACTACAGTATTTGTAAGGAACCTGCTCAAACCATTTCCAAAGTTAATGAAGCATACGCAAAACTTCTTATTCCCTTCCAGATATTTCTTGGATATTGTTAAATATTCCATCTCTTTTTTCCAGCTCCAGGTCTAGGTCAGCCTGTGTTTTATCACTTTCTGCTTCAGTGTGTTAATCTTCCCCCGTTGGGAAATTATTGAGATCATCGTAATGTGATGACTCATTAAATTGTTGTTGTAAATCAGCTGCCCTTCATCGGTTTAAGTTTCTGAGGTTTTCAATGAATAATGAATTGTTACCGATCAGGCCAGACCCTCTCAAAATATATTGTGGAAGGGAGCCCAGATCCTAATGTTTTCTTATTTGAAAGGTAAATGTGGAATGTTGTGTTCCAGATGCAATTTGATTGGTCAACCTACTTTACGTTAAACAAACACAATTTATTTAAACACTGGAGTTAAAATAGAACAAAAAAAAAGAGGAACTTGGGATAAATTGATGCTATTGCATCAGAATAATAGATTATTTAACTATAGCAACATCCCATAAACATCCCTTGGCAAAAGCAAATTCAGAAAACGGATTGTCTCACGTTAGGATGAGCCTTTATTATCACAGGAACTCGATGAATACAATGAAAGGTTTATACTCCATCCCTTACAGCCTGATCTTTAGGTACAAAGATACCTCGGAAAAGATTCTTCAGTTACAAGATCTTAGGAAACAGAGAAACAAGATGTCCAGTGTTGCAGAAATATAAGTTCAGAACCAAGGTCTTCCAACCCAGTCCACACTGACACCAAGCCTCTGACCGCACCAGGTCCTGGCACCAGGCTACACCGGCCTTCATCCCTTGGATCATGAGGCTGGGAGATCACTTTCAGAATGATACGCCTGGAGGCCATGCTGGGAGGCCACTTAGGAAGGCTGTTACTTTAGGTTGGTAGGCCACCTGGCCTAAATCGTTGCTGAAGGCCTGAGTCATCACTGAAGGCCTGAATTAGCGTTAAAGGCCTGAAATGTCGATGGAGGCCTAAATCATCACTGAAGGCCTGAATCGCCACTGAAGGCCTGAATCGTCTCTGAAGGTCTGAATCGCCACGGAAGGCTTGAATCGTCACTGAAGGCCTGAATCCTCACTGAAGGCCTGAATCCTCACTGAAGGCCTGAATCGCCACTGAAGGCCTGAATCGTCTCTGAAGGTCTGAATCGTCACTGAAGGCTTGAATCCTCACTGAAGGCCTGAATCATCACTGAAGGTCTGAATTATCACTGAAGGCTTGAATCCTTACTGAAGGCCTGAATCGTCACTGAAGGCTTGAATCCTCACTGAAGGACTGAATCGTCACTGAAGTACTGAATCATCACTGAAGGACTGAATCATTGCTGGAAGCCAGGAGAGAAGAAATATAAAAAAAGCTGAGGGAAGAAAAAGGTAAAGAAATGGAAGAACGGGCAGAGTGGACGGGCTCCAGCTGGAGTGTCCTACTCTGCTGCCATCTTGGACCAGGAGAGCAACCCCCATAGCACCAGGGAAACCCCAGCTTTTGGCTGTAATCTAGAGAGGGACAAAAAAAAATCCACTTTTTCAAGACCCCATCGGCAACTGCTGCTAAAAACTAAAAACTAAAACTTGCTGGTTCTGTGGGTGAGAGCTTGACCACACCCATTCAGGCTGCTTCTATTGTTCCAGTTTAAAAAAGCACAACCAAAACTTCACAAGTTGTTTATTTTCTCATAGACTGCTTGTTACCTGCCCCCCAATCTCTCTCTAAAAGAAATCAGGACAAAACACACCTCTTAAAGCCACAATATCATCACAGAATATATTAATCATGTGGAATGTAACATTTGGATTATGCTCGATCACAAGTTTCTGCTCCCACCTTGAATTCTGTGTCTCCAAGGCCTTTCAGATTGTCTGTTGTTACTTCATCTGTGTCCAGAGCTTTTCCTGTACTCAGCAATCACAAAGCGTTCTCTGATATCATAATGTTTGCTTCATTGTTTACCTCGATATCTTGAAAAATCTCAGGATTTAGATCTCTGTAGAAATCACTGATATATTCTGTCCATTATTTTGCAACTGCATCCTTTTGGAATGATTCTGTATCAGCTTTACCTTCTATGCACTCACTCTCGGCTGTTATTTCTTTCTCTCTATCAAATATTTCATCTTCTTTCCCATTTTTGTGATTTTTAGACCAATCCCTTTCTCTCCTCTCGTTTGTTCTCATTCTTGAGACATTTAGACTTGTTTATTACTTTCACAGTGAATCCCTTTCTGATGTTCTCATCACAGCTCAGTTGTATAGTATTTTTTTTCCAGGAATATTCAGTTTCAATTTAATCTTTGCCACAAGGAGACAATGATATGAATTGAAAACAGAAAATGCTGGAAATTACGGCAGGTGATGCAGCATCCGTGGAGAGACAGCTCTCTCTCTCTCTCACACACTCTCTCTCTCCATGGATGCTGCCTGACCTACTGTTTTGTTTTCAGTGTAGATTCCAGTATCTGCAGTAATTTGTCTGATGATGATATGAATGTTTATTTGCGCAGGATTACATATCAATGTTCTTTATATTGTTCCGAAAATTTTTTTTTTTAGATTACTTAGTGTGGAAACAGGCCCTTCGGCCCAACAAGTCCACACCGACCCGCCGAAGCGCAACCCACCCATACCCTACATTTACCCCTTACCTAACACTATGGGCAATTTAGCGTGGCCAATTCACCTGACCCCGCACATCTTTGGACAGTGGGAGGAAACCGGAGCACCCGGAGGAAACCCACGCAGACACGGGGAGAACGTGCAAACTCCACACAGTCAGTCGCCTGAGTCGGGAACTGAACCCGGGTCTCAGGCGCTGTGAGGCAGCAGTGCTAACCACTGTGCCACCGTGCCGCCCACAAAATGTAATAATACCGTTACAATGAGGGGGAAGGAAATGAAGAAGGAAGAATTTGCTCGAATATTGTGAATCCCTGGTTCGACCACAGCTGGCGTTAGTGTCAGCAGGCCTTGGCACAACGTCTTCGTTAGGATAGAGGGGAGGATAGATTCACCAGGTACTCCAAGTGTTCCAGTGATTACATTAGGGGGAGAGATTGCAGCAATGAGACATTGTATTTGTGGGGTTGAGGATTACCAGATCAGCCATGACATCATTGAATAGCAGATTAGACTCGATGGGCTGAATGGCCAACATCGGGTATCACGATATTTGCTGGAAACTGGAACCTCTGGCTGATGTTTTTCAAATATTTACACAGTTCTCTTTTCCATAATGATTATTTAATATTGGCTCAAAAAATGGTCTGAAACCTGAAATCAATAGAATTTGTTGGACCACAATCCTCCAGGACTTGGAGTCACAGAACCACAGAATTGTTACAGTGCAGCAAGAGGCCATTCATCCCATCATGTATGCACTGGCTCTATCCCTTATCACCAATGTCCTGCCTGTTCCCCATATCCCTGCTCACTATTTCTCACCAAGTAACCATCCAATGTCCCTCTTAACTGTCCCAATTGAACCTGCCGTCCCCCACATTTCCAGGCACAGCATTCCATAGCCTAACCACTCACTGGGTGAGAAGCTGCTCCTCACGTCACCCTTCCTTCTTTTGCTGTAAATTTATGCCCTTCTCGTTCTTGTTCTTGTTCCATTAATGAGCAGGACAGCTTCTCCCAATCTATTCTAACCAGCCGTCCCCTCACGATTTTGGAAACCTCGATCAGGTCTCCTCTCAGCTTCTCTTCTTCAAGGAGTGTAGTCCCACTTTCTCTAATCTCCCCCCATTGCTGACCTTTCACACCCCTGGGACCATTCATTAATGCTTCTGCACTCTCTCCAATGTGTTCACATCTTTCCAATAATGTGGCACCCACAACTGTACAAAAGACTCCAGCTGGGGTCTAACAAGTATCTTATGCAAGTTCAGTATCATCTCCTTGCTCTTGTACTCTATGAGAAAGTGAGGACTGCAGATGCTGGAGATAAGAGCTGAAAATGTGTTGCTGGACCTGCTGCGCTTTTCCAGCAACACATTTTCAGCTTGTACTCTATGCCCCTATTAATACAGCCAAGAACACTACATCCTTTAACTGCTGTCTCCATGTGTCCAAACACCTTCGGTGATCTGTGTACATATACACCCAGCTCCCTCTGCTCCTGCACCCCCTTTAGAACTGTACCTCCCCATTTTATATTGTCTTTCAATGTTCTTCTGACCAAAGTGCATCACCTCACACCTCTCTGCATTGACCCTCACCTGTCTCCAATCTGCCTACTCCATTGACTTGTCAATGTCCTTTTGGAGTTCCACACTGCCCTCCCATAGTTTACAATTCTTCCAAGTTTTGTATCATCTGCAAACTTTGAAACTGCCCCCTGCACACCAAGATCCAGATCATGAATGTCTGTCAGTAAGGGTTCCAAAACTGACCCCTGGGGAACTCCACTGGAAACCTGCCTGCAGCCTGAACCACATCCATTGCTCTCTGTGTGTATCCATACTGTCAGTTCTATACCCTGACCTCTGGCCTTCCTCACAGACCCGTTGTGTGCCTTATTATCAAACATCTCCCATGTTACCCTCATTGAGTGGGAAAATGGAAAACATTAGGCCATTGATCATTCACGATCTCATTGGACGGTACATCAGATGTGACAGGTGGATGATGCTGGTGGCTGTGACAATGAAGAGGCTGCAGGTAATGTTCTGGAAAGAGGCCAATGATTGCGATTATTTGGAGCGAACTGGCGTCCCCACTTAACAGAGAAAGCGAAAGGGAGTCTTACTAATGGTATTCAAAATTCAGAGCATTATAGTGAGTTTTTAAATTATAAAATCATTGGCTGGGTTACTGTATATTACCGTCCCTACTTGCCCCTTGAGAAGGTGGGGGTGAGCTGTCTTCTTGAACTGCTGTAGTCCATGTGCTGTGGGTAGACCCACAATGTCCTGGGGGAGGGAATTCCAGGATGCTTAATTGAAAATGCCTTTAGGAAACATGAACAGAGCAGGACTAATTGGATAGCACCTTCAAAGGGTTAGCATGGACCATGAGGAACTGAGTGGCCTCCTTCAGGGCTGTATGGATTTAGTTATTTCTAATCAAACTGTATGGACATGTTATGGTACAGCTCCATGTCTGGTGGGACTTGAAACTGAACATTCTGGCCCAGAGGTCGGGACAGTGCCTGCAGTTTTGGTCTCCTTACTTGAGAAAGGATGTACTGACACTGGAGGGGGAGCAGAGGAGGTTCACCAGGCTGGTTCTGGAGTTGAGGGGGTTGGCTTATGAGGAGAGACTGAGTAGTCTGGGATTATATTCATTGGACATTAGAAGAATGAAGGGGATCTTATAGAAACCTGTAAAATTATGAAGGATATGGATAACAGAGAAGCAGGGAAGTTGTTTCTACTGCTGGGTGAAACTACAACTCGGGGGCATAGTCTCAAAGTAAGGAGGAACAGATTTAAGACTGAGTTCAGGAAGAAAGTCTTCACCCAGAGGGTTGTGAATCTGAGGAATTCCCTGCCCAGTGAAGGCTTCCTCATTGAATGTTTTTAAGACAAACGCAGATATATTCTTGAGCCGTAAAGGAATTAAGGTAATGCTGAGAGGGCGGGTAAGTGGAGCTGAGGCCATGAAAATATCAGCCATGATCTTATTGAACGGCAGAGTAGGCCCGAGGGGCTGGACGGCCGACTCCTGCTCCTAGTCCTTTTGTTCTTATGACACTTGCCACAGTCCCACAAGATAGGCTACTGGATGTGTCTGTGATACTTCGAGTGACAACAGCCTTTAAATGAATGAATGGGCTTTGAATCCAGGACAGACGAAGAAGATACAAAAAGGTTTCATCTTTAAGGGAATACAATGCAATACGCAATACTTAGTTATTTGAAACATTAGGGTCACTGCTACTGCAAGTAGGACACAATTTTCTGAAGATCTTCACTCACTTAATGGTACAAATGGATCATTAACAAATCCAGAGCCACAGACCAAATTTATTTTTGTAGACTTTTGCCTCCCAAGATCTTACTGAATACAAAAGCATTGTCAATTTGAGTAGTAAATGGTCACAAAGGGACACGTTGTTAATTAAACACAAAGTAGATCACTTCTGTCACAGGTTGTTGTCACAAAGATAGATGGAATATATTTGTCAGTTGAGGAATAAAGTTGATGGAAAGAGAGAGACCTGGTAGAGGGAACCAAATCAGTATCAATCAGCTTCCTCATCAATCAATAGATCAATCAAGCCATACAAATGGTTGATTGATGACCATAGCCATCACACTTTCAAAAAAATCTCTACCTTCAAAGATTTATAGCAGTCAGCTGATCTCAATTTGCTGTCAGGTATCACCCAGTCATGTAGATCAGTGATGTACAATATATTAGATCCATGCCATATTTCACCAACTGTGAGTGACAATGTGACTAATTACATTTATGATTAGTAAATTAAAAACAGCAGAATTAGGAACAAGCTTGACTATTCAGCCCCTTAGGTCTGCTGTAATCTGTAAAAGAAGGAAAGGTGGTGTGACAATCGAAACCTTTCCACCCAGCGAGTGTTTAGGGTCTGGAAATGTAGGGGAGGCAGGTTCAACTGAGACAGTCAAGTGGGGCATTGGATGGTAACCTGGATTGAAATGGTGAGCTGGGATATGGGGCAAAGAGATACAGTGATAAGTATTGTTTTGCATGCTAACCAGACAAATCATAAGTGCATCAGGGTAACAGAACAGAATGCAGAATGTAGTGTTACAGCTACAGAGAAGGTTCAGAGAAAGATTAAATCTAATATATGAGAGGTCCATTCATAAATCTGATAACAGCGGGGAAGAAGCTGTTCTTAAATCTGTGGGTGTGTGTTTGCAAAACGTTGAGGGTGGGTGAGAGTATACCCGGGGTGGGAGGGGTCTTTGATGATGTTGGCTGCTTTCCTGAAGTGTAGATGGAGTCAGTGGATGGGTATTGGTTTGTGCGATGGACTGGGCTGTGTTCACAACTCTCAGTAGTTTCTTGTAGTGCTAGGCAGAGCAGTTGCCGTACCTGTGATACATCTGGATAGAATGCTTTCTATGGTGCATCTATAAAAATTGGTAAGAGTCATGGAGGGCATGAGGAACTTCCTTAGCCTCCTGAGGAAATGGAGGCGTTGTTGTGCTTTCTTGACTAGCTTCGAAGGGTGGACTGCAGCCATTCATGAAGGCAGCTCCCCACCTTCTGTAGGGTAACTATGGACGGACAATTAATACTGGCCCAGCCATTGATGCCCATACCTCATAAGTGAACTAAAAAAGACTGTTTACTGGAAAGAGCTGGAGAGAAACAAGAAGGTTCTTTGATGAATACCCAACAGTGTTCTGAAACTGTTGGAGACAGAAGGACGCCAGCAGTTTGCATTGAATGGTGCGAGATGTTTATTCAGGAATATGTGAAATACTCTTACATTTACCTGTTCTATATTTAAGGTGTCTCTGTGAAATTACTGCATGCGAGTGAAGCGCTGTTCTCATAGCTATGCCTCAGTGCCAACACTGGTATGGAGGAGGGACTGTGCCCATGGTGGTAATCTGTTGGGATAGGGACATGGATTCCTGGGAATAGCAAAAAAACTCAAATACTGTCAGATGTAACGCTTCTACGTGTTGTGAAGGATTTTGTGTCAATGGGAAAAATTTGGATGGGACCTGGGTTCAACCTCATATCTAAGTGGATCCATGGGGAATAAATCAGTGGCTAATGATGAGTGAGAGTCTGTCAATGGCAATTATTGGGCCAGTAACAGATTACAAAGGGTTTTAAATGGTTCAGTTTCGATCTGGTCTCTCGGAGGGTCATGGAGAACTCAGTGAAGAGTCACATTCTTCCAAGTCCTTGTTACACATTTGAAATTTGAAATATTGAAGTCTTTGAAATATTGTCACCTGTCTTTATGATCTATCGAACTAATGGTGTATGTACTTTAAATTATCTTCAAGATCAATACTTTATGTCTGATTAGGTTGAAGTTTAATGGGCCAAATGAGAAAAGAATGGTAAAATCAATTTGGTATCTGTCAATTTAACAGATAGTAATTCACCACTGTTAAGAAGAATTTGAGATGCCTTGTACAATAATGTAGACTCCATCCAAATATGAAATATTGTCTCTTTCGAGTGACCAAGTTATAAAGGATGAGATGTTTGATAGTTTGAGAAGCATACAATAGTGTACAGGCTCAAGAGAAATTAATCACTTTCCAATATGTACACAGTCATATTGGCCTCCTGCAGTTTGATGATTGTCTCATGAAATCAAGTGGGGATTTCTCCTGGATTTCACTGAAAACTGCAGGCTGTTTCCCTGCTTTAGTTTTGTGTCTCTCAGCCTACCATCCAGTGTATAAAAAACTTTCCACACATATATCCTTACAACATTCCCCCCTCTCACCTTAAACCCATGTCCCCGAGTATTTGACATTCCCATCCTGGGAAAAAGTCTGACTATCCGCCCATTCCACACCTCTCATGATAGTATATTCTTCTGTCAGGCTGCCCCTCAGCCTCCAATGCTCTTGTGAAAACAACCAAAGTTTGTCCAACCTCTCCTTATTGCTAATACATTCCAAACCAGGCAACATCCCAGTGAATCTCTCCCGTACCCTTCCCAAAGCCTCCACATCCTTCCGATGGTGTGAGAACCAAACCTGCACACAATACTCCATGTGTGTCTGAAAAGGAGTTCTGTACAGCTGCAAGATGACTTGCCAATGTTTGTACTCTGTGCCCCAGTTGATGAAGTGAGTATGCTGTACGCCTTCTTTCCCAACTTACCCAGTTGTGTTGCCACTTTCAGGGAGCTATGGACTTGCACCCCGAGATCCCTCAACTCCTCAGGAGCCTGCCATTTACTCTATACCTTCCTCTTGCTTTTGACTTCCCAAAATGCTCCACTCTGCCATTTCTCTGCCCATATTTCTAACTGATCTATAACCTGCTGTATTCTTTGACAACTTCCTTACTATCCAGTATCCACAAATTTTTGTGTCATTTGCAAACTTACTAATCATTTTCATCTAAATCATTTATAGATATTATAAACAATAGAGGTGCAACAATGATCCTTGTGAAACTTTTCTGGTCACAGACTTCCAGCCAGAAAAACACCCATCCTCAACTACCCTCTGTCGTCTGTGACCAAGCCAACTAACCAACTCACTGCAGGTCCCATGTGACATAATCTTCAAGACCAGCCTATCGTAAGGGACCTTGTCAAATGCTTTAGGAAAGTTCACATAGATAACATCCACAGCCTTACCCTCAATCATCTTCATCACTTCCTTAAAAAACTCAAATCAAATTTGAGACAAACCCACTCCTAAACAAAGTCATGTTGACTAACCCTAATAAGTCCACTCTTCTCCTATGTAAGTAAATGCTGGCCCTAAGAATCTTCTCCAATAATTTCCCAGCCACTGATGTAGGTTTCACTGGTATATAATTTCCTGGATTATCACTTATGTCCTTCGAAAACAAAGGAACAATGTTGGCTACTCTCCAGCCTCTGGGATCACACCGCTAGCTAAAGAGATACAAAAATCACCGTCGAGCCCCCAGCAATCTCCTCTCTTGGCTCCCTCAGTATCCTAGGATAGATCCCATCATTCCCTGGAGATGTATCTACCTCAATGTTCTTTAACATACCCAACACCACCTCCTTCTTAATATCGATATGCCTTAGACAGCAACATGCCCCTCCCTAATCTTACTATCTTCCATGTTCCTCTCCTTGGTGAACACCGACATGAAGTGCTCATCAAGGGCCTCAATTCCTCTGGCTTCACGTGTAAATTCCCTACTTTGTACTTGAGTAGATCAGCCCTTTCCCTAGATATCCTCTTGCTCCTTATATAGGTTTAAGATGCCTTGAGATTCTCCTTAATCCTACTTGCCAAAGGCATGTCATAGTTCCATATAGCCCTCCCTATTCCTTGGTCAAGTTCTTCAGTTTCCTTTATGTTCCTCAAGGCCCCTGTTTGATTTCAGTTTCCTGAATCTTACATATTCATCCTTTTGCTTTTGGACTGAACTTTCAAAATCTCTTGTCAGCCTGGATTCCCAAATCTTGCCATCCTTATCTTTCATCCTCACAGGGACATACAGGTCCTAAGCTCTGATCAATTGCCTTGAAAAGATTCCCATATATCAACGGTAGATTTATCCTCAAACAGCCATCCCCAATCTAATACTGTTATAATTAGCCTTCTCCTGATTTAATATTTTTATCTGCGAACCAGCCTTAACCTCTCTGTAATGAAATAGCTCTACAGAAGCCAGTACTCCATTACTGAGCCACCCTCTATTTACACATGAACAGTCCATGACCCAGTTCCTTCAGAGCCTGCTCTCAGAGTGCCAGAACCTGACACTCCTGTTTCTATCTGTCAGCCAGGGCTCCCTGACTGGACCAGGTTAGCACCCCCAATCAGGGAACTCAGATTCTATGAGGTCCATCTGGCTGACCCTGTTACAATCACTATATGTAACTATCTTGAATTGTATGTTATCGCCTTCCCAAAATACTCCCCCATTGAAACTTTGATCACCTGGCCAGGTTCATTCCCCAGTGCAAAATCTCAAACCACCCCTTCCCTGGTTGGATGATATTGTTTTAAAATCTCTAATGGGTGCGCCTAATAATTCTATCCCAACAAAGCCCCTGACACTAATGGAGTCTTAGTCAATCACCCAATACCATAACCTTCCTATTCTGACATCTTTTCATGATCCACTAACATATCTGTTCCTCTCCATGCTGCTGGCTATTGGAGGCCTGTAGTATGACCCCATCGTAGTGATTGCACCTATCTTACTCCTGAGCTTTTCCCATAAGGCCTTGCTGGATGAGCTCTCTAAGATATCCTCTCTCAGTACAGCTGTGACATTCTCCCTAAACAACAATGCAAATTCTGTAATTTCTCAGGATGTTGCCTGGACTGGAGAGTTTCACTTATGGAGAGCATTTGGAGAGACTCAACCTGAGCTACAAACCTTCCCAAACCTTGCGAGCATTTGGATAGACAAGGGCAATTTTCATTGGGGCAGAGGAGGTTGGCAGATGATATGATTGAGGTGTATAGCATTGAGGGTCATGGACAGGGTAAACATGAAGAAACTTTCCCTCTTGGTGGGGGGATCAATGACCGAGGTTGGGGGGATAAACTGAAGAGAAGGGGCAGGGTGTTTTGAGATGTGAGGAAATGTTTCTTTACCTAGAGGCTGGTGGGAAGCTGGAATTCACTGCCTGTCAGATTTGGAGAGACAGAAACCCTCATCGCATTGAAGAATAATTTAAATGTACCCTTGTAATGCCAAAGCTATGGGCCAAGAGCTGGAAGATGAGATCAGAATAGTTAGGTGGGTGTTTTTGACTGGTACACACATGATGGGCTGACAGGCCTTTTCTGTGTTTTAGAGCTCTGTGACTATATAGCAATGAAATCTCATGGCATCAGGTCAAACGTGGGAACAGAAACCTCCTGCTGGTAACCTTGTACCACCCTCCCTCAGCTGATGAATCATCACTCTTTCATATTGAATAACACCGAGAGGAAGCACTGAGGGTGGCAAGGGCACTGACTGTACTCTGGCTGGGGAGGGTGAGTGGGGGTGGGTGGGGGTCCCTCACTCTACCATTACCACCAAGCTAAGACACTAACCGTGGTTGAATGGAGAGTGCAGCAGAGCCTGCCAGGAGCAGCATACCTGAAGATGACATGTCAACTTGGTGAAGCCACCAAACAGGACAGCATGCCAAACAGTACAGGCAGCTAGGGATAACTAGAGCTAAGCGATCCCAACAACCAACCTTTTCACATCCAGTCATGAATAGTCCTTGTTTTGAAGAGTTTTGGAATATTCCACCTCACAGTGATGTTTTTTCTCATTTCCGGAGGTCTTATTCCTGAACACGAGCAGCTCTCGGGGCTGTGATGGGAAGCCATTCCAAGACAATGGAATTTCAGAACAAGCCTTTTTTTCAAACACAGAAATTCCATTCCATCCCTTATACTGATGCATATTCATTTACATATGCTGCATTACACGATCAAATAGTCAATCGTAAAACTATGATTGGGTTGATTTGCACCAATCGAAGACCTTGAACACTCTCCATAATTAATGGAAGTTTGGATGCAGCAACACCTCTTGGATCTGTCACCTAAACCTAGTGCCACCTGGAAACTGGCTCTTGTCACTTCTTTTGTAAATTGGTATTGCTCATTAGCATTTTACACCTCTGTACCTTACCAAGATTCTTCAAGACTTAAAGGCTTGATCCTAATTAGGCCACTTGCTTTCCTGCTTTTCTGCTTGTGTTCTCTGCCTCCTCCCTGAGGGTGTTCTGTATTATTGTGACCTTCACTGGCTTTGGTGTCAGGACCACATCAGAAATCCAGCCATGGGGAGTACCAGCTGTTGAGACATTACTCAGCTTCTGGTAATGCCACAGCCAAACTGACTCAATTGGGTGGCATGGTAGCTCAGTGGTTAGCATTGCTGCCAGGGACCCAGGTTCAATTCCATGCCGGGTGACTGTGTGGAGTTTGCACATTCTCCCCGTGTCTGCTCTGGTTTCCTCCCACGACCCAAAGATGTACAGCTGAGGTGGATTGGCTGTGCTAAATTGTTCCATAGTATCCAGGGGTGTTCAGGCTGGGTGGGTTAGCCATGGGTGGGACAGTCTTTGGAGCATTGGTGTAGACTTGATGGGTGAAATGGCCTCTATCTGCACTACAGGAATTGTTCCATTCAATGGACTCTGCACTCAATAGCAGGGACAACAAATTTGGAGTTTTAAAAAATCTTATGTGTTTCAGACCATCTGAATATTATTATCATATTTAATAAAACATAACACTTTGATCCAATGTAAAATAGTCACTTATTTTACACCTTTCGAAACGGTAACCACGCACACACTAACAACAATGATGGATGTTTTGAGTGAGGTGTTTCCTGCTCCCACAAACTAAGAGGACAGTATGTTACAGTGAGGATAGAGCTCACACGACTACAGCACGGATTTAAGTACATTTCGCACAAATCCATTCCTCTAGATATGCCTCTTTTCATAAACATAAACTGTGTACATAACCATTTTCAGTTGTATGTTCTGAGTATACATGATTGGTAAAGAAAAAGTATCAGTCATGAGCAGAAGTGCGATAATTCTAGTCTGTCCCACTTTTATCAGTCTCTGGATTTGTTGCTCAACTATTTTCTCTAAACCATTCAGGGCTCTTACTTATATGTGTGTGAGTTATTGGCAGCAGTTAGTCTGGTCATCGCTTGTCCCTGGGTGATGTTCTTTCCCTGGAGGGTGTTGTTCTGAAGGTGAGTGTTTGATCACACTGAGATGCTTGTCCTGCAGGTTTAAGGTCTCGGTTGGGTTGATGACTTGCAGAGTTTGTTGAGATGTAGTTGCCAGCTTTTTGATTTGGGTGAGAGCTGTTTCCTGTTTCGTGCCCCCCACTCCCCGTTACTGCGCACTCTCAGCTGTGCAAACCCCCCACACTCTGATGGCCAATCAGGCAAGAGCTTTGCTCAATAATTAATGAATCCAACACATTGTGGTATAAAAACAGAAAGTGGTGGAGATACTCAGCAGGTCTGGCAGCGTCTGTGAAAAGAAAGCAGAGTTAATGTTTTGGATCTGATGAGATTGTCCTTCAGTGGTTGGATTGTTGTAAAGATTAGAATCAGAGAGAGTTAGAATAATCTGCTGATATCCCAAGTCCAATAATGGCTGAGTAGCCAGATAACTCAGATGGTGCTAATGATGTGTTTAACCCCCCAATCTGGTCAACATTGTTGGTTCACACCTCAGATTATCTGAAGAAGGGACACTGCACTCGAAACATTACCTCTACTTTCTCTCCACAGACCTGCTCTTCATCAATATCTGTTTACTGCAAACTTTAATCCTTTGGCAGTACAAACTCGATGGGTCAAAGGGCCTCACCTGTGCTGTATGATTCGATGATAAACAACAGTTTGGTCCAGGATGATTAAATCTATCAGATTGTTTCAATTTAACATTAGTTTTTTTTAAAAAATTCCTCTTCAGTTCTGTGCCAAAATCAGAATCCATTGTCCGGAGGTAATTTAGTCTGTGACATAGCTGGCTATCAGTGAAGGTGGTATCTGCTGGATTACAGTCCAGGCTCCAGCTTTCTGAATGCATGGTGCAAACATCTGCTTCTTATGACTCTTCCAGTCTCTGTCCTGATGAAAGATGGAAAACATAGACGTATTCCACGAGGGCAGCTGCAACAAGCCCTCAATGTTTCTAAATTCATGTCACATTGCAGAGATGATCATCAACATCCTTCAACAAGACAGATACAACTCATTAAAAAGAAGCACTGGACTGGATTCCAGTGCACAGAGAGGTGCAGGCGAAGACCAATCAGTCAGCAAATTACTTGATGCCTCATTTATCTTTCATTGTCTGTTGTTTCACAGTCCCAGGGGCTCCTGATCAGCCAAGTTCACTTTGAGTCGGAGTCTAACCCTGTGCATATTGGATTGCTGCATACAGACTGAAGGGACCTGGTTTTGTTTTAACAGAACAGAAAGTTGACATTGCAGCCGTAAAACTGACCTGAAGCTCAGGGATCAGGTTTACGTTAAACACTTTGATGCTTCAACCCTGTACTGTCACATCCAAAACACTTTCGCCAGCAATTTCTGCAGGTTCATTCAGGACATTCAAAGGGGCATCAGATAATTATTTGGATTGAAATGGCATCATGGATTTGGGGGAAAAGGCAGGAGATTGGCATGAGGGAATGTATCCAGGCACAATGGGCCAAATGGCCACCTTCTGCACTGCAATGATTTCATGATTCTGCAGGTTACTGAACTAAAAAGCGCCACTATATCTGACCCATAAAACACCCCACTGTGTGGCTGCAGAACACTGATGCTGCAGACTTGTTAAACCATGTTCAATTCCCTGTAACTGCACCCTTTTCTAAATACACTTAAGTGATTACATTGAGTTCATGAAGGTCTTATGGTGATGTGACCTGAATTGGTGTTCGTGACATCAGCAGGCGATTTCAAAATCCCTTCAGCTTTCCAGAGTGGAAGTGGGTTTTCACCTTGTTAGTCTGTACACACGGGTGACCCACCTTCACTAATCAGCCTTGACTTCTGCACTTGGCCACTGAGAAAAATAAACTGAGTCAGAGAGAGACTGGTGTCAGTAATAAAACCAAATGTTGCTAAAATAACAACTTCCACTGAGAGATGGATGGCTGGCTCAGAGATAAACAATATCCAATAAATTCATTCCACCTAGCTGCAACTTTCCTTAACTAGACATTGAAAGGCTGATAGTTGGAATGATTTGATTATGTGCAAAGCCATCAGATTCCTGCTGGCTATCAGAATAAGGCAAGGTTTATTGCAAGATCAACAATAAACACTGAACACGCGCCTGAGCTTATTGAGAGAGAAAGAATCTGCAATTTTTACTCATCCAATATCCAACTGTTTATTCAATGAAAACATTCTGCACATCAATTTTGATGTTGCTTATTTGAACCTGTGTCAACCTGATAAATTGTCAATGTTTAATTTGAAGTAATGCTGCAGAATTTCATGTGTATCTGCCAGTTATACTGCTTAGCATTTCATCATTCTTGTGTGTAAATGTTTGGTGGTTCCTGTGGGTTTCATGAATATTAAATCTGTGATTGTGTAAAGTATACCATCGCCATGGTGAGGGTGACAACACTGTCATACAGGGCGGTTGGGTAAAACAATGAGACGGTGTTGTCTGTAATGATGACATATTGGCATCGGCAGTGACATTTCTGAGACTGAAGAAAGGATGGAGTCAATCCATTCTCGTGAGCGATACAGCCAATGCACAAACAGAAATTTGCATAATTAATAAGTGCAATTGCAGCATGCTACTGTGCAGAGGGACTTGGCTGTCTTTGTGCATGAACCATAAACAGTTGGTTTACAGGTGCAGCAGGTAATTAAGAAGACAAATGGAATTTTGACCTTCGTTTGTGAAAGGGATTGATTTTAAACAGAGAGAGGTTTATATTACAGCTGTACAGGGTGCTGGTGAGGCCACACCTGGGGTACTGTGTGTAGTGTTGGTCTCCTTACTTGAGAAAGGATGTACTGGCATCAGAGGGGGGGGTGCAGAGGAGGTTCACTAGGTGGATCCCAGAGTTGAGGGGCCTGACTTAGAACATAGAACATAGAACAGTACAGCACAGAACAGGCCCTTCAGCCCACCATGTTGTGCCGACCACTGATCCTCATGCGAGGTAAACCTAATGTACGAACCCTCAAATTTCTGTGACCGTATGCATGTCCAGCAGTCTCTGAAATATCCCAATGACCTCGCTTCCACAACTGTTGCTGGCAACGCATTCCATGCTCTCACAACTCTCTGCATAAAGAATCCGCCTCTGACATCCCCTCTATACTTTCTGCCAAACAGCTTAAAAATATGACCCCTCGTGTTAACAATTTCTGCCCTGGGAAAAAGTCTCTGGCTATCAACTCTATGTATGCCTCTCATTATTTTGTACACCTCATTTAGGTCCCCTCTCTTCCTTCTTTTTTCCAATGAGAAACATCTGAGCTCAGTCAACCTCTCTTCATAAGATAAGCCCTCCAGTCCAGGCAGCATCCTGGTAAACCTCCTCTGAACCCTCTCCAAAGCGTCCACATCTTTCTTACAATAGGGCGACCAGAACTGGACGCAGTATTCCAAATGCGGTCTAACCAAAGTTTTATAGAGCTGCAACAAGATCTCACGGCTCTTAAACTCAATCCCCCTGTTAATGAAAGTCAAAACACCATATGCTTTTTTAACAACCCTGTTAACTTGGGTGGCCATTTTAAGGGATCTATGTACCTGCACCCCAAGATCCCTCTGTTCCTCCACACATCCAAGAATCCTGTCTTTAATCCTGTACTCAACTTTCAAGTTCGACCTTCCAAAATGCATCACCTCGCATTTATCCAGGTTGAACTCCATCTGCCACCTCTCAGCCCATCTCTGCATCCTGTCTATGTCACGCTGCAGCCTATAACAGTCCTCTATGCTGTCAGCGATACCTCCAACCTTTGTGTCGTCTGCAAACTTGCTGACCCATCCTTCAATCTCCTCATTAATAAAAATTACAAAGAGTAGAGGCCCAAGAACAGAGCCCTGTGGAACACCACTCACCACTGACTTCCAGGCAGAATACTTTCCTTCTACAACCACTCGCTGTCTTCTGTCGACCAGCCAATTCTGTATCCAGACAGCTATGTTCCCCTGTATCCCATTCCTCCTGACCTTCTGAACGAGCCTACCATGGGGAACCTTATCAAAAGCCTTGCTGAAATCCATATACACCACATCCACCTCTCGACCCTCATCAACTTGTCTAGTAACATCCTCAAAGAACTCAGTAAGATTTGTGAGGCATGACCTGCCCCTTACAAAGCCGTGCTGACTGCATTTAATCAAGCCATGCTCTACCAGATGGTCATAAATCCTATCCCTCAGAATCCTTTCTAACACCTTGCAGATGGCAGACGTGAGACTGACTGGTCTGTAATTGCCGGGGATTTCCCTATGTCCTTTCTTGAAGAGAGGAATTACATTTGCCTCTCTCCAGTCCTCAGGTATGACTCCGGTGGAGAGCGAGGATGCAAAGATCTTCGCAAGCGGCAAAGCAATCACATTTCTCGCTTCCCGAAGCAGCCGAGGACAAATCTGGTCTGGCCCTGGCAACTTGTCAATCTTAATGTCTGTCTAAATTTTCAGCACATCAGCTTCCTCAATCTCTATCCGTTCCAGCATGCTTACCTGCTCCTCAATGGTTTCATTCACTACAAGGTCCTTTTCTTTAGTAAAGACAGAAGCAAAAAACTCATTTAGGGCTTCCCCTACCTCCTCAGACTCTATACACAAGTTCCCTATGCTATCCCTGATCGGCCCTACTCTTTCTTTGATCACTCTCACATACGTATAAAATGCCTTTGGATTCTCCCTAATCCTTCCTGCCAAGCCTTTATCGTGCTCCCTCCTGGCTCTCCTCAGACTATTTTTGAGCTCCTTCCTCACCTACCTGTAATTCTCTAGAGCTGAGCAAGACCCCCGCTTCCTCCATCTTACGTAAGCTGCCTTCTTTCTTTTGACGAGAAGCTCCTCCGCTCTCGTCATCCAAGGTTCCTTTATCCTACCCCTTCTTGTATGATATTTTGTAAACAACATTAATTTTGCTTGTTGTCTGTATAGGATCTTTCAAGTTCATTAGCTGCTGTTTTAGTGTGTTTGGTATATGCTTGGTCAGGCTCAAATACCCTGAAGCTGGGTATAAAGCAAAATACTGTGGGTGCTGGAAACTTGAAATAAAAACGTGAGGTGCTGGAGAAGCTCTGCAGGTTTGGCAGCCTCTGTAGAGAGAGAAACAGAGTTCACGTTCGGAATCCAACTTCCAAAAATGAAAGGGGCCAGAGAGAGATGATTTTATTCTGTTGACAGAGGGGCAGGAGGATTGAGTGGATTAGCTGCTGACGCTGCCCAGTACAAAAGACAAAGATGCAGTGTTAATGGTAGTAAAGAAGGGATCTAGATGCAGAATAGGTGCTAATAACAGGTGTGAATATTAGTAGATAGGTCAGCCCTGCAGAGCAAAAACCCATACTAACGTTCCATGCAGTGGGAGAAAAGGGGTGTAATACAAATGAAGTTCCTGTTTGAAGTTGTTAAATGTATTACTGAGTCCTGAAAGCTGTGAAATGTCTCAATGGAAAATGGTGTGTTTTCCCTTGGGGTTGCGATGTGCTTCATTAGAACATTGCAGCAGGCCAGGACAGAATAGGCTGCAGGACAGCAAGGGGCTTTATGATACTGGGTGGCAACTGGGAGGTCAGGGTCATTGCTGTGGACAGAGCAGAGCTGTTCCATAAAGTGGTCACTCACTCTGTGTTCGGTCTCCCCAGTGTAAAGGAGAGCACGTTGTGAGCAGTGAACACAGGAGACCAGATCGAGGGAAGGACATGGGAAGCACTGCAGCATCTGGAAAGTGTGTTTGGGACTTGGATAGTGAGGGTGGGGGGAGGGGAATGAGCAAGTGATATTTTGATGCTCCACATCTCACCCTCGCCACCTTAAGTGGCAATTCTCAAGCCATGAAATGGAGAAATATTGTTTGGAACAGATTTTGAAATATCTTGTGGTCATGAAAGGTGCTATGTAAATGCAAATCTTTCTTTTCTATGTAAAGAATGTGCCTTGAGGTGTTTAAACCAAATTTAAAATTACCCACCCGGCTCCCACTTTCACTGAGAACTGATCTCCAAATAATGACTAGAGTTTGCAAACGCTGAGGGAGCAGGATTTTGGAGGGAAACACAAACAAGGCTAGTTTCTGAAATAAAAACAGAAAATATTGGAGAAACTCAACAGGTCTGGCAGCATTCACGGAGAGAAAAACAGTTAACATTTCAAACTCAATATGCCTTTACTTCAGAACTCTGAACTCTATACAACTCTGTCTTTAAAATATTCTCTGATCCTACATCCACCAGCTTCTGAAGCAGAGAATTCCAACATCTCACAAATATCGGAGAGAAAAAATATTCCCTTCATCTCTGTCCTAAGTGATAATTTATTTCACCTACATTGCTGCAGCAAGCAGGGATGCTGAATAAAATTATTTGAATTTAATACTCTGTGGTATGAAGTCTAGACTCATCTGTTATAACTCATGGGGACTTCATTGGTTGGCCTGCACAGAGTTTGTTTTCCTACGGTTTCCATGGTTACCAATGCTGCAGCACCCCTGTGTCAGGATTACCGAATACAGATATTTGTCACAGTGGATGGTGGAATCTCTGTGAAATGCCATCTATTTGTACATCAGCGACTGGGTTTGACATTGAGAGCTGGCTGAGACCGAGACACTGCTGCCACAGTGATAGGATTCTGAATGTTCGCTTTGTCTGATTGGCTGGAGGTATGTGTTGCCAAGGAGATGGACTGCAGGACATGGGTTGAAGTTCATTTAGTCAGAGGGTTTTGATTGAGAGGATGTTGATAATGTTCGATGCACTCTGAAAGTATACAACTTTAAACAGAAATAAATACGAACAAAACCTCAATTTTCTCCTTTGAGTTGGCCTGTGATTACAGTGGAATTTATTCATGTTCTTTGTAAAGTAAAAAACCCTGAATAACTTCTCTTTTCAATCCTCCCACTTCCTCCAAACTAAAGGAGTTGCCATGGGCACCCGCATGGGCCCCAGCTATGCCTGCCTCTTCGTAGGATATGTGGAACAGTCCATCTTCCGCAACTACACTGGCACCACCCCCCACCTTTTCCTCCGCTACATCGATGACTGTATCGGCGCTGCCTCGTGCTCCCACGAGGAGGTTGAACAGTTCATCAACTTTACTAACACCTTCCATCCCGACCTGAAATTCACCTGGACTGTCTCAGACACCTCCCTCCCCTTCCTAGACCTTTCCATTTCTATCTCGGGCGACCGACTCAACACAGACATCTATTATAAACCGACTGACTCCCACAGCTACCTGGACTACACCTCCTCCCACCCTGCCCCCTGTAAAAACGCCATCCCATATTCCCAATTCCTTCGTCTCCGCCGCATCTGCTCCCAGGAGGACCAATTCCAACACCGCACAGCCCAGATGGCCTCCTTCTTCAAGGACCGCAGATTCCCCCCAGACGTGATCGACGATGCCCTCCACCGCATCTCCTCCACTTCCCGCTCCTCCGCCCTTGAGCCCCGCTCCTCCAACCGCCACCAAGACAGAACCCCACTGGTTCTCACCTACCACACCACCAACCTGCGCATACAACGTATCATCCGCCGCCATTTCCGCCACCTCCAAACGGACCCCACCACCAAGGATATATTTCCCTCCCCTCCCCTATCAGCGTTCCGCAAGGACCACTCCCTTCGTGACTCCCTTGTCAGATTCACACCCCCCACCAACCCAACCTCCACCCCCGGCACCTTCCCCTGCAACTGCAGGAAATGTAAAACTTGCGCCCACACCTCCACACTCACTTCCCTCCAAGGCCCCAAGGGATCCTTCCATATCCGCCACAAGTTCACCTGTACCTCCACACACATCATCTATTGCATCCGCTGCACCCGATGTGGCCTCCTCTATATTGGTGAGACAGGCCACTTACTTGCAGAACGCTTCAGAGAACACCTCTGGGCCGCCCGAACCAACCAACCCAATCACCCCGTGGCTCAACACTTTAACTCCCCCTCCCACTCCACCGAGGACATGCAGGTCCTTGGACTCCTCCACCGGCAGAACACAACTACACGACGGCTGGAGGAGGAGCGCCTCATCTTCCGCCTGGGAACCCTCCAACCACAAGGTATAAATTCAGATTTCTCCAGCTTCCTAATTTCCCTTCCCCCCACCTTGTCTCAGTCGGTTCCCTCAACTCAGCACCGCCCTCCTAACCTGCAATCCTCTTCCTGACCTCTCCGCCCCCACCCCACTCTGGCCTATCACCCTCACCTTGACCTCCTTCCACCTATCCCACCTCCATCGCCCCTCCCCCTAGTCCCTCCTCCCTACCTTTTATCTTAGCCTGCTTGGCTCTCTCTCTCTTATTCCTGATGAAGGGCTTATGCTCGAAACGTCGAATTCTCTATTCCTGAGATGCTGCCTGGCCTGCTGTGCTTTGACCAGCAACACATTTGCAAAAGTTAAATAGCAGGCATCTTTAACCAGGTGAACGTCATGTATGTTCTCCACTTTTAGTGCATTCTATTCCCCTCGTCCCCATAGCCTTGACTTGTTTCTGTCTTGTTTACTCTCAGGAGAAATGACCCATTCCTTCCCTTTTCACATCTTAATCTACACTCATTTTATATCTCTTTCTCCTACACCATTAACAATCCCTCTGGTTTTTGCATTGAGCTCCTGTCTCTGTCAAAAGTAAAAGAAGAACCAATTTCTCACACCTTTCAGTTCTGAAGAGTTCATTCCAGACCGAAAATGTTAAACAAAAACAGAAATTGCGAGAGAAACTCAGCAGGTATAGATCAGGTGGACAGCCAAATTCTTCTCCCCCAGGTAGGGGAGTCTAGAACTAGAGGGCAAAGGTTTAGGGTGAGAAGGGAAAGATTTAAAAGGGACCTAAGAGGCAACTTTTTCATGCAGAGGGTAGTGTGTGTATGGAATGAGCTGCCAGAGGAAGTGGTGGAGGCTGGTACAATTACAACATTTAAAGGACATTTAGATGGGTATATGAATAGGTAGGGTTTAGAGGGATATGGGCCAAGTGCTAGCAAATGGAGAGATTGGTTTGGATTGACAGACACCCAAAGGAAGACTAGATTAATTTAAGATATCTGGTCGGCATGGATGAGTTGAACCAAAACAAATGTTTCTATGTTGTACATTTGTATGACTCGATGACTCTCGGTCTAGCAGCATCTGTGGAGAGAGAAAGCAGGATGAACATTTCAGATCCAGTGACCCTTTCCCCAAACCAAAACACTAACCCTGCTTTCTCTCTCCATAGATGCTGCCAGACCTATTGAGTTTCTCCAGCATTTTCTGTTTTTGTTACCCATTAGAACTTTCCAAATGGATACCTGTTGGACTGAAAGACTGGAGTGCGTCAGGTGATGTGTATCTTTTCAAGCTTATTGGACCAAATGTTGTTGGGTTTGTTTGATTGGCTGGTTGTTGCCAAGGAAACAGACTGCAGGATATGATTGAAGTTGTCTTCATTTAGGCAATGGCCGCTACTGGCTGAGAGTATTCCTGGATTTTTCATCACCTCTCAGTCAACTGCCTGACCCACTACAACAACTGTCCCTACACTCACCTCCAATATTTTATGTAATTAACAAAACTGAAGGAAATGCACAAAACATTTTTTATTTAACAACCCATGATCTTTGTCTGAAGTTGCCTGTACCAGCGCTCAGGAAATTAATCTTGAATCCCTGGAGATACCAGGAATATCAAGTGCTATTTAATAACTCTAGAGATGAAGCACCTAGGGGTTAGCTCATTATGTCACAGGCACTATATAAATGCTAGTTATCCCAGTGATACCTGTTGAATATTGCTGATTAATTTCCCTGGAACTGAACATTCCATCTCTGGAAGTCCCTCGCTTTGTGGAGCTCAAAAGGCTGGTCCTTTAACAGGATCTGTCATTGACTCAGCTTGTCATGGTTTAGGTGTTCAAATTATTTGTGGTACATTGATGGGAGTTCAAGCTGAAATGTCAGAACAGTGCAAACCAGAGACCTGAGTGAACATCCTTTCCAATGAATAAGACTGAATGACTGAAAAGTAAACAGCATAAAGGAGGTGTAAATCAGAAAGGGGTAAATTGAGGGACAGATTTTGTAAAGAGAGGCAGAGATTAGAAAAAAAGAGAGATTGGTTTGGATTGACAGAGACCCAAAGGAAGAGCTAGAAAGGTTAAAAGGTCATTTTGTTAACACATTCAAGATTTAAAACCTGAAGCAATGAGATTCCAGAAAGGTCGTGGTGGGATTTCTATTCTAGAGTTTGTTCACATATTGATTTCTTCCCAGACTGGAACAGAATGTAGGACAATGGAAAGCAGCTGTTTGTCAATGCAGGAAATGATCGTATCTCAGGTTGTTAAAGTTTAAAACCATGTACAGACTCGTGTTGGTGAGTATGAGCAGGAGGACTGCCACCTTAGCCCTTTCTGCTTTGATGTCTCAAATGCTCATCTCAATAGTTGTTCAATTCTTCAGGGTTCCCATCTTCACCAGCCTTTTGAGCTCCACAAAGTGAGAAAGTTCCAGAGATGGAATTTTCAGTGCCAGGAAAATTGATCAGCAATAATCAACAGGTATCACCGGGATAACTAGCATTTATATAGTGCCTGTGACATAGTGAGCTGTCCCCCAGGTGCTTCATCATAGTGTTATTAAAGAGCACTCGATACATACTGATCACTAGCTTCGTCCAAGAGAAGTGTATTAAAGCAGAAAAGAGATAGAGAACAGAAAGGCACAATGGACCAAGTCAGAAATCACACAGCACCAGGGTATAGTCCGACAGATTTACTTGAAATCACAGGCCAGGCTGCCCTCCAAAAGCTGTACGGCTATAATCCTGTGTCATGTGACTTCTGACTGTGTCCACCCCAGTCCAACACTGACCCCTCCACATCAGTGGGAAATGGCAGAACGATGACAATTGGGATGGCTCAAGAGGGCAGGGCGAAATGGAATGTCATTGAAAAACTCTTAAGGTTGCAATGAGCAATGGTTAACTTTCAGTCATGGGTTTAAGATTTTACCGGCCACACTATTACAGCAGTGTCAGGCCATTCGATGCATTTGAATGCTGTTTTACACTGCAAGCCTCCATTCCTGTGGAGTTAAAAGTCACAGTGTAACCCTGACACCAACCTTAGGATAAACACTGAAAATGCTGGAGAAACTCAGCAGGTCTGACAGCATCCGTGGAGAGTGGAACAGAGTTAGCATTTCAAATTCAGTGACGTGTCTTGACAACTGAAAGGGGTTAGAAAGTGACATTTTAAATGTTATTGACAAAGTTGAAGGAGGAGTGAGTGGGAGACCAAAAGATCAAGGCAGTGATATTGGTGGCAAAGGAGTGATTGAGATATAAAATAGGTGTTAATGGGTGGTATGTTTATTAGAACATAAGTCACCTTTGCTCAGAGAAAACCCATGCAAACAAGACAAATCACAATTGGTGGAGGACAAAGGGGGTTAATTCAACATGGAGGACAGTGTTAATGTTCTGAAGGATGGCAAGTGCCTACACAGAAAATGAGGTGCTCTGTCTCCAGTTTACATGGAGCCCCACTAGAACACTGCAACATGCCCAGGACAGAAATGTCTCTCTGAGAACAGGCAGCTTCACTGAATTGGCAAACAACTGGGAGGTCAGAGTCATAGCTATGGACAGAGCAGAGCTGTTCCATAAAGTGGCCACTCAGTCTGTGTTTAGTCTCCCCAGGACAACGGAGAGCACGTTGTGAGCAGTGAATACCTGAGACCGGATCGAGGGAGGGACACGGGAAACACTGCTTCACCTGGAAGGTGTGTTTGGGGCCTCGGACAGCGATGATGGGAGGAGGAGGGGAATGAGAAAGTGTTAGACTCCTGTGGTTGCATGGGAAGGTGGCATGGGGAAGTGGGGAAGGAATGTTGGGGGAGGTGACCATAGTGTCCCAGAGGGAACATGTCCTGCAGAATGCTGACCCTGGAAGGGAGGGAAGGTATGTTTGGGGTGACATCCTGCTGGAGATTGCGAGAAGCTGGGCTTTATTCTAGTATTTATTGCCCAGCCTTAATTGCCCTGCAGACAGTGAGTGGCTCCCAAATGGACCTTCTGCTGTGATGATGTCAAAGTCCAATAGGCTTTTCTGTATCCAGTCTCATTAATCATTCTCTGATACTATCCCAAGTAAGTAGGGTTTGTTGAAAATATTTTTGATCATTAATCTTTCATGAGATGTGTGTGTTACTGGCAAAGACAACAGTTGTTGTTCATCCCTAATTACCCTGAGACTGAATGGCTTGTTGGGCCACTCAGAGGACAGTTTGGAGCTAACCACATTGCTATGGGAGTGTAGACAATATGGAGGGATACTGTTTCATCAGCTGGGATCCAGAATGGGGGGGTTGGGAGTGGAGGGAGGTGGTGGTAATGGTGGTGAGGGGGATTGGTTTATTGGTGAGGGGTGTGTGGGGCTGGCAGGGTATGTGGTAACCAACAGGAGATTTCCTAGCCCATGTTTTACCTGGAGCCATGACACTTCATGGGTCCAGAGTCAATGTTGAGGGCTCCTAGAGCAACTCCATCTTGACTGTATCCCACTGTGCTTCCCTCTCTGCCATATCTGTTCTACTGATGGGGCAGGATGTACCCAGGGATGGTGATGATGGGTCCTGGGACATTGTCTTGATTTGATTTGATTTGTTTTAGTATTGTCACATGTACCGAGATACAGTGAAAAGTATTGTTTTGCATGCTAACCAGACAAATCAAACGTTATATAAGTTCATCAGGGTAACAGAACAGAATGAAGAATACGGTGTTACAGCTACAGAGAAGGTGCAGAGAAAGATCAACTCTAACATATGAGACGTCTGTTCATAAATCTGATAATTGCAGGGAAGAAGCTGTTCTTGAATCTGTTGGTACGTGTTTTCAAACGTTTGTATCTTCTGCCCGAGGGAAGAGGGTGGGTGAGACTATAACCGGGGTGGGAGGGTTCTGTGATGATGTTGGTTACTTTCCTGAAGCAATGGGAAGTGTAGACGGAGCCAATGGTTGGGAGGCTGGTCTGTGTGATGGTCTGGGCTGCGTTCACAGCTCTCTGTAGTTTCTTGTGGTCCTGGGCAGAGCAGTTGCCGAACCAAGCTGTGATCCATTTGGATAGGATGCTTTCTATGATGGCTGTATAAAAATTAGTAACAATCATTGTAGACATGGCTGAATCTCCTCTGTCTCCTCAGGAAGTAGGGGCATTGGTGTGCTTTCTTGACTGTAGAATCAATGTGGATGGCTCAGGACAGATTGTTGGTGATATTGCTCCTCGGAACTTGAAGCTCTCAATCATCTCCACCTCAGTCCCATTGATACAGACAGTGGTGAGTCCTGCACTCCACTTCCTGAGGTCAATGACTAGCTCCTTCGTTTTGCTGACATTGAGGGAGAGATTGTTGTCTTTACACCATGCCATTAAGCTGTCTGTCGCTTTCCTGTACTCTGTCTCATTGTTGTATGCGATCCAACTCACAACAATCATCAGCAAATGTGTGATGGAGTTAGAGCTGAATTTGACCACGACATTGTGAGTGTATAAGGAGTACAGCAGGGAGCTGAGTCCACAACCTTACGGGAGGATTATCATGGGGAAGGTGTTGTTGCCTATTCTTACTGATTACAATGTGTGGTCAGGAAGTTGATGATCCAATTGTAGAGGCGGGAGCAGAGGCCAAGGTCGTGGAGTTTGGAGATGTGTTTGATTGGAATTATGGTGTTGAAGGTGGAGCTAAAGCCAATAAATCAGAGACTGATGTAGGTGTCCTTATTATCCAGATGTTCCAGGCATGAATGTAGGGCCATGAAGATGGAGACTGCTGTGTATTTGTTGCGACGTAAGCTAATTGTGTTGGATCAAGGCATTCTGGGAGGCTGGAGTTGATGTGTGCCATCACTAACCTCTCAAAGCTCTTCATAATGATGGATGTCAGAGACACCTGGTGGTGGTCATTAAGGTACATTATCTGAGAGTTTTCTTTGGCACTGGGATGATAATGGTCTTCTTGAAGCAGCTGGGAATCTCACAATGGAATAACGAGGGGTGAAAGCAAATGCTCCCACCAGCTGGTCCGCGCAGGATCTGAGATGGGAATCTGTCTTGGCCAGTTGTGTTCCATGGGTTCACCCTCAGGAAGGCCGATCTGACCCTGTGGTAGTGACTGTGGTTCCAGGGGCACATGAGGCTGTTGGGGCAGGTGACATCATTTCACCGACCGTCGTTTGAAGCGAGCACAGAACGTGCGGAGCTCTTCGGGGAGGAAGGCATTATTAATGATTCGACCCGACTTTCCCTTGTAATGCATTACATCGTGTAAGCCATGCCACATCTCTGGTTAGTCTAGGACTCCAGCTTAGTCTGGTATTGGTTCTTGGTGTCCCTGATGACTTTGAGGAAATTGTAGCTTGATTTCCAGTCTAGGTCAGCAGGTACGTTTCCGTGAGTATGACTATGTCAGGCTGTTGCTTGACTAGTCTGTGGGACAGCTATTAGTAAGGAGGGTTGTTGACTGGGTTATGTTTGTTATCATTTTTGGTGCCTGGGTTGATGCCAGGTTATTTACTTTTGCAGTTTGATGTGATCGATACGCTCACTAGACCATATCAAAGGATATTTACAAGACACCCCAATGCTGTGGTACAGGAGTCACGTGTAGGCCGTACTGGGTAAGGATAGCAGATTGCCTTCCCATTTAGAACCAGGTGGGTGTTTACAATAATCTGATAGTCATATGGTAAGCATTTCTCAGAATTTAATAATTATACATTGTCGGTAGAAATGGTCCCAGAAGACTGGAGGATAGCAAATGTTGTCCCCTTAATCAAGAAGGGGAGTAGAGACAACCCTGGGAATTATAGACCAAGTGAGCCTTACTTTGGTTGTGGGTAAAGTTTTGGGAAAGTGTTATAAGAGATAGGATTTATAATCATCTCAAAAGGAATAAGTTGATTAGGGATAGTCAACATGGTTTTGTGAAGTGTAGGTCATGCCTCATAAACCTTATTGAGTTCTTTGAGAAGGTGACCAAACAGGTGGATGAGGGTAAAGCAGTTGATGTGGTGTATATGGATTTCAGTAGGTGTTTGATAAGGTTCCCCACAGTCGGCTATTGCACAAAATACAGAGGCATGGGACTGGGTGATTTAGCGGTTTGGATCAGAAATTGGCTAGTTGTAAGAATACAGAGGGTGGTGGTTGATGGGAAATGTTCATCCTGGAGTTCAGTTACAAGTGGTGTACCACAAGGATCTGTTTTGGGGCCACTGCTATTTGTCATTTTTAAAAATGACCTGGATGAGGGAATAGAAGGATGGGTTAGTAAATTTACAGAAGACACTAAGGTCGGTGGAGTTGTGGACAGTGCAGAAAGATGTTGTAGGTTACAGAGGGACATAGATAA
This sequence comes from Hemiscyllium ocellatum, assembly GCF_020745735.1. Taxonomy (NCBI): domain Eukaryota; kingdom Metazoa; phylum Chordata; class Chondrichthyes; order Orectolobiformes; family Hemiscylliidae; genus Hemiscyllium; species Hemiscyllium ocellatum. Next base: position 2,315,008 of record NC_083420.1, read on the forward strand.
GCTGCAGAGCTGGGCTGAGAGGTGGCAAATGGAGTTTAATGTGGAAAAGTGTGAGGTGATTCATTTTGGAAGGAGTAACAGGAATAAAGAGTACTGGGCTAATGGTAAGATTCTTGGTAGTGTAGATGAGCAGGGAGATCATGGTGTCCAGGTACATAGATCCCTGAAAGTTGCCACCCAGGTTGATAGGGTTGTTAAGAAGGCATACGGTGTGTTAGCTTTTATTGGTGGAGGGATTGAGTTTCAGAGCCACGAGGTCATGTTGCAGCTGTACAAAACTCTGGTGCGGCCGCATTTGATGTATTACATACAGTTCTGGTCACCACATTATAAGAAAGATATGGAAGCTTTGGAAAAGGTTCAGAGGAGATTTACTAGGATGTTGCCTGGTATGGAGGGAAGGTCTTATGTGGAAAGGCTGAGGGATCTGAGGCTGTTTTTGTTAGAGAGAAGAATGTTGACAGATGACTTAATTGAGACATATCAGATAATCAGAGGGTTAGATAGAGTGGACAGGGAGAGCCTTTTTCCTCAGATGGTGATGGCTAGCACGAAGGGACATAGCTTTAAATTGAAAGGTGATAGATCTTGGACAGATGTCAGAGATAGTGTCTTTACTCAGAAAGTGGTAGTGGTGTGGAACACACTTCCTGAAACAATAGCAGACTCGCCAACTTTAAGGGCATTTAAATGGTCATTGGATAAACATATGGATGAAAATGGAATAGTGTAGGTTAGAAGGGCCTGTACTGCGCTGTAATGTTCTATGTTCTATCTTTTATTTATTGAATTTAAATTCAACCAGCAGCCCTGATTGGATTTGAACTCATGACCCAGAGCATCAACCCCAGGTTCTGGATTCCCAGTCTTGAAATGACTGTTTGAAACTCAACTATTTCAATGTGTTCTGAAAATAATCATTCCACTGGGCACAAGGGAAGTGTAGAGTCATAGAACCCCTACAATGTGGACCCAAGCCATTCGGTCCATTGTGGCTGTACCAACCTTCCATAGAGCATCCCACCTCGACCCACCCCCTAGCCTATTCCTGCATTGCCCATGGCCAACCAACCCTAACCTGCACATCTTTGGACTGTGGGAGGAAACCAGAGCACCCGGAGGAAACCCACGCAGACACTGGGAAAATGTACCTGAGGCTGGAATCGAACCCGGGTCCCTGGCACTGTGAGGCAGCACAGCTAACCCATACTGCCCCAGACTCACTGGTTCAGCTGTAGTTTCTTTATTTTTATTCACCAACAACATCTGGTTGTTTTGTATTTGGCAATGATACAAAACGAGGTTACTAACAGTAAAACATCTGTTATTGTGAAATGATAACAATTCAAGTTCCGATTTTTTAACCGTGCAGTTTTTAAAGTGGTCAGTCTACAACAATATCTGCTTTCTGCTGAATTTTTAATTCAGAAATTGAAGATTGATGTTGAATATAATTCCCCAGAAAAATCCAGCTCTTCCCTGGAGAGTAACGTGTTCCTTGAACATTCATTCCCACAGAACTGGAGTGCAGACAGCGGCAAGGCAAGCTCAAAGCACACACAACTCCTTAAATATTTAATTAGTGTGTGCACAGTAGGTCACGAAAGAAGAGAGTTACAATTGATCAAGACCGGTCTTTATCCTCAACAGTAGCCTCCTCAGCTCCTCCTTTATCTGTCTGTATCTCACCAGCTTCCAATCCCATATTCCTCATGTTTACTCTGCTTTCCTTTAAAACCCATCTCTGTTACTCGGTTCAAATCTCCTTTTCTTTACAAGTTCCACAATATGTCACACAGAGTGAACCCAACTTGATAGAAAAGACTCTCATGACACAGTGGCAGTGTCCCTCTCTCTGAGCCAGGAGCCTGGGTTCAAGTCCCACCTGCTGCAGAAGTATGCAGTAACATTTCTGACCAGCCTGATTAGGGGAAAACAAAAGGCTATTAAAAATGCACCTTTCAGGATTAGTAAAATGTCGAGTTTGGATTGCTGCAGAGAGGCTTTGCATGTCAATTATCCAAATGGAAACCACAGTGGATTCACTGGTCATGGGTAACAGATGAAAAACAAATCCACCAGTGATGTGGGGATAGGGGAGAAAAATCATTCGATTGTGTGTAAGAGGATTTCTAGATAAATATAAAATAAAGGAGCAGGCTGATTAGAGGGGGGCTCTTGTGATCCAGCGGTAATGACCATATCTCTGAAGCAGCAGGACCAGGTTCAAGTCCCATCTGCTCCAGAGGCACATACATGACCAGGACAATCAGACATTATCGAGAGCCAGGCTGTTAGTTGGGATGAAAACCCAGGATTGATTTGTAAACATTTACTCACATTATCAAGATGTGGATTTGTTGAATGGTCAGTGACAGGGTGAATAGAGAAATAGGGAGATCTGGCTTGATAAGGTATACTGTACATCTCCTAGGTTTCCATTCTGGTCAGATTCACATTGCAATCCTGCCTCCGTGTTATCAAAGGGGAAATATTCAGGAGAGTTCCGGGATATCACACACAACTCATGTTAATCCATGCCAAGTAACAAATCACTGGAGAATGAACACAGCTCAATCCTAAACTTCTATAAGGAAATTCAAACTAGCATAATCACTCCATTGTTAAATGTTTTATTAAGTTCCTTGGTTTATCTCAATATATTATCTATTGTCATTGGGAGTCATTCATGGTAATTGGAATGAGGTTGACCAAGTGGATCTCATTGAGTACAAGTTCCCTGATTGGGGCTGTTAACCCTGAGCCAATCAGGGAGCCCTGGCTGACAGCTATAAACAGTAGTGTCGCGGTGTCCACCAACACCCTGGAGTTGTTCAGGGAGAGGTGGGCGCTGCAGGGAGTGGAGTGCATCATTTTCCCCTCCAACTCTATTTTGATTTAGTTCCTGCCCTCCCCTTCACTGTTTTGATCACACAGCATTGCCCTTTGACGTGAAGGGCACTGCTTGTCACAGACCACTTGGGTGTTTTCCTACTTTTCCTGGTGGTGGATATTGAATAAAGATTTGTGCACTTTGCGTCTCTCACTATGTCTCACAACTACACACACGCACACACACCATGGGTGCTGGGGAAAATAAGCATAAACAGTAGTGTCGCGGTGTCCACCAACACCCTGGAGTTGTTCAGGGAGAGGTGGGCGCTGCAGGGAGTGGAGTGCATCATTTTCCCCTCCAACTCTATTTTGATTTAGTCCTTGCCCTCCCCTTCACTGTTTTGATCACACAGCATTGCCCTTTGATGTGAAGGGCACTGCTTGTCACAGACCACTTGGGTGTTTTCCTACTTTTCCTGGTGGTGGATATTGAATAAAGATTTGTGCACTTTGCGTCTCTCACTGTGCCTCACACCTGCACACACACACCATGGGTGCTGGGGATAAAAATAATAAGCACTACCGCAGTTAGGCGGTAGTGTGGGGGTTAATATTTAAAAAAAAAGAGAGAAAAAAAAATAAACAGAAGTCTTCGCCATCCGACGCCTTAAAACGGCGGTGCTCGGACCCAACGTAGTGCACCAGTTGGAGGACGCTCAGGTGTGCGGTGGGATCCCGTCCGCGCTCACCCCTGCCCGGACGGAATTTCACATTGGCCCCAAGGTCCCGTACTTCCCGCGGGAGCCTGTGCCCCACAACCTGAGCCGCCTCCGAAATTAAAAAAAAATAAACAGTAGTGTCGCGGTGTCCACCAACACCCTGGAGTTGTTCAGGGAGAGGTGGGCGCTGCAGGGAGTGGAGTGCATCATTTTCCCCTCCAACTCTATTTTGATTTAGTCCCTGCCCTCCCCTTCACTGTTTGTTCACACAGCATTGCCCTTTGATGTGAAGGGCACTGCTTGTTACAGACCACTTGGGTGTTTTCCTACTTTTCCTGGTGGTGGAAATTAAATAAAGATTTGTGCACTTTATGTCTCTCACTGTGTCTCACAGCTGCACACACACACCATGGGTGCTGGGGTTAAAAATAATAAGCACTACCGCAGTTAGGCGGTAGTGTGGGGGTAAAACAAAAAAAAAATTAACAGGGAATAAAGGCACTGCTTGTCACTGGCCACTCGGGTGTTTTCCCAGTAAGGAGTTGGACCAGTGGCAGTGTGTGCCTGTAGGAGAAGAGAGAAGAGAGAAGAACAAGGAGGAGAAAAAAAAATAAACAGTAGTGTCGCGGTGTCCACCAACACCCTGGAGTTGTTCAGGGAGAGGTGGGCGCTGCAGGGAGTGGAGTGCATCATTTTCCCCTCCAACTCTATTTTGATTTAGTTCCTGCCCTCCCCTTCACTGTTTTGATCACACAGCATTGCCCTTTGACGTGAAGGGCACTGCTTGTCACAGACCACTTGGGTGTTTTCCTACTTTTCCTGGTGGTGGATATTGAATAAAGATTTGTGCACTTTGCGTCTCTCACTATGTCTCACAACTACACACACGCACACACACCATGGGTGCTGGGGAAAATAAGCATAAACAGTAGTGTCGCGGTGTCCACCAACACCCTGGAGTTGTTCAGGGAGAGGTGGGCGCTGCAGGGAGTGGAGTGCATCATTTTCCCCTCCAACTCTATTTTGATTTAGTCCTTGCCCTCCCCTTCACTGTTTTGATCACACAGCATTGCCCTTTGATGTGAAGGGCACTGCTTGTCACAGACCACTTGGGTGTTTTCCTACTTTTCCTGGTGGTGGATATTGAATAAAGATTTGTGCACTTTGCGTCTCTCACTGTGTCTCACAACTACACACACACACCATGGGTGCTGGGGATAAAAATAATAAGCACTACCGCAGTTAGGCGGTAGTGCGGGGTTAATGAAAAAAAAATAAACAGTAGTGTCCACACCTGCACACACACAACATTGGGTGCTGGGGAAAAGTAAGCACTACTGCAGTTAGGCGGTAGTGTGGGGGTAAAGAAAAAAAAAGAACAGGAGTGTCTGATCTCCTGTTCACTCTGAGAGCTGGCTCTGAGGGAGTTGGACCAGTGTCAAGGATTCACCATGTGTAAGTAAAGAGTGACTTGGTGACAGGTTATTAAAAAATAAATAAATTAACAGGAGTGTCCACATCTGCAAACACACAACATGGATGCTGGGGAAGAAATAAGCACAAAAAAAAACAGGAGTGTCAGAGGTTCGGTTCACTCTGAGAGCTCAAAACAAAATAAACAGGAGTGTCCACACCTGCACACACACAACATAGATGCTGGGGATAAAATAAGCACGACCGCAGTTAGGTGGTAGTGTGGGGGTAAAAATAAACAGGAGCAACAGAGGTTCTGATAAGAAATGAGAGAAAAAACACAGGTGTGCCAGACGTTCTGTTCTCTCCGAGAGCTGGCTCTTGAGGGAGCCGGACCAGTGTGGGTATGTGTGTACAAGGATGCTCCTTCTTGATTGTGTCAGATGGGAGGGGGACTGACTCTAAAAAAGGAAAGAGAAAAAAAACCCAGGAGTGTCAGAGAGTCTCCTCGCTCTAGGGAGTGACTCTGAGCTGGCTGGTCAGAGGCAGTGTGCTGTACACGTGTAGGTGAAGGGAGGTTGGATTCTAGCCTCTGTGCAGTTATTTCACATTGCGAAGTCCAAACTTAAAATTAAACATTGTTTGTACAAACAATATGGATGGATGTAGTTTTATTTGGCTGGATTATCTAACACTATGAAACAAATTAGGCAGGAACTACTTAACAAAATGAGTAACAGCTTGTGAAGACAATTCTGTGTATCATTGTAATTCAGTCTTTCAGCAAATCCTTCAGTTATGGTTGAGATTATTGGCTGAGACTAGTTACACATTGGTAACATTAACTTTAGATTAAATCCCTCTAGATAGGTGGGAAATTTAAATAATTAGACAGCCCGCTTACTTAATTTTTGATGGTAATGGTTAGCATAGTTTCCAGAGTTGATACAACCTTGCTTTGAGAAACATGGGTTCAGTCAATCCTGAGTTTCTGTGGGAGATGTCGGAAATGTGGTGCACTTTGAGAGCAGGTGGGATTTGAATCTTGGCTCAGCTGATAGCAGCAACACCCCTTCCAACAGGAGCCCCATAATTGAGGTGATCTCCACCTCTCTATGGATTGCCTGATATAGGCTCTGGAGCCAACAAGGCCTTTTGGTGGCAGTGTGACTGTCTCTATTTATGACATTAACGTTTATACAAACAGCAATAGTTGCTTAACCCTGAGCTTCCTAAATCAGAGCCCTGTGCAGTTCATTGGCAAGTCCGATGTGAATACAGAGAGCAAACAGCAATGATCGTAGGAAACGGACTCCCTGTGCTTGTGAAATAAATGCCCACTTGCCAGCATAATTCAATTCCTCAGAGAAGTTACAAGAAATGAAATTAGTGATTATGCAAGGTTTGTGAAGGTTTGTAGCTCAGGTTGAGGTTTAGGGTGTAGGTTTGCTCGCTGAGCTATAGGTTTGATATCCAGACATTTCATTACCTGGCTAGGTAACATCATCAGTGGGGACCTCCAAGTGAAGCGAAGCTGTTGTCTCCTGCTTTCTATTTATATCTTTCTCCTGGATGGGGTTCCTGGGGTTTGTGGTGAGGTCATTTCCTGTTCATTTTCTGAGGGGTTGATAGATGGTATCTAGATCTATGTGTTTGTTTATGGCATTGTGGTTGGAGTGCCAGGCCTCTAGGAATTCTCTGGTATGTCTTTGCTTAGCCTGTCCCAGGATAGATGTGTTATCCCAGTCGAAATGGTGTTTTTTCCCTCCGTGTGTAGGGCTACGAGGGAGAGAGGGTTGTGTCTTTTTGTGGCTAGCTGGTGTTCATGTATCCTGGTGGCTAACTTTCTTTCTGTTTGTCCTACGTAGTGTTTGTGGCAGTCCTTGCATGGAATTTTGTAGATGACATTGGTTTTGTCCATGGGTTGTACTGGGTCTTTTAAGTTTGTTAGTTTTTGTTTGAGAGAGTTGGTGGGTTTGTGTGCTACTAGGATTCTGAGTGGTCTCAGTAGTCTGGCTGTCATTTCTGAAACTTCTTTGATGTATGGTAAGATGGTTAGGGCCATAAACAAACACATAGATCTAGATACCATCTATCAACCCCTCAGAAAATGAACAGGAAATGACATCATCACAAATCCCAGGAACCCTATCCAGGAGAAAGATATAAGTAGAAAGCAGGAGACAACAGCTTCGCTTCACTTGGAGGTCCCCACTGATGATGTTACCTAGCCAGGTAATGAAACGTCTGGATATCAAACCTACAGCTCAGCAAGCAAACCTACACCCATTAGTGATGATGTTGTGAATGTTTGATTGAAATCTCCAGCAGCAGGCCAGGCCAACAGCAGTGAGATGGGGAGCCAGTTGATGTTTTATGGTGTTGTTTGATGCAGAGCCGACTTTCCCCTTGTTTAACATCAATCTAGACCATGGGAAAAACCAACTCAGTTTGACATCTTGTGTATCTGGGCCTGTTCTCTAATTTCTCATTCCTTTCTCTCTGTGTTTTTGTCTGATCTGTTTTTACTAATCCCTGTTTTCTCAATGTCGCGCTCCAGTGATTAAACCAAAGTGAATCGCATCCCTGGGACATTGTTTTAAACTGTCTTGCAAACAGAAATGATTTGCGTATGGGATTGGGAGTTTCAGTAGACTTAGGACAAATGAGACCAACAGAAAATTTCAACTATGAGAAATAGGAGCAGGGACAGTCAAGGGATAGTCCAGGAATAGGCCAAGGATAGGCCAGGGATAAGCCAGGAATAGGTCAGGAATAGGCCAGGTAATAGGCCAGGGGTAGGCCAGGTAATAGGCCAAGGATAGGCCAGGGATATGCCAGGGATAGGTCAGGGATAGGCCAGGGATAAGCCAGGAATAGGTCAGGAATAGGCCAGGTAATAGGCCAGGTAATAGGCCAGGTGATAGGCCAGGTGATCTGTCAATCCTGCTCTCCCACCCAATAGGATCAGGACTGAGTTGCAACCACTTTCCTGCTCTTGGCCCATATCCCTTACATCGTCAAAGACAAAATATCTATCGATCTCCATCTTGAATATATTCATCATCTGAGCATCCTCAACCCTCTGGGAGAGAGGGTTCACAGCTCTCTGAGTGAAGACATTTCTCCCCATCTCAGTGTTAAAATGTTGACTCTTTATCCTGAGACTGTGATCTAGACCCTGCAGCGAAGGGGAGTGAGTGGGTGGGGGTAGGACAGGCCCGAACTGCGCTGCTGTCAAGCCCCTTGAGAATTTTATATCTTCCCAAAAACCAAAAGCAATCAGAGTTGAACTTACAGCGTGGGTTGGTACCTGGGACTTCGATGTTGTGGCCATTACAGAGACATGGGTAGAACAGGGACAAGAATGGCTGTTGCACGTTCCAGGGTTCAAATGTTTTAGTAGGATCAGACATGGGGGTAAAAAAGGGGGAGGCGTGGCATTACTTGTCAAAGACAGTATCACAGCAGTGGAATGGACGATGGAAGAGGACTTGCCATCTGAGGTAGTATGGGCTGAGGTTAGAAATAGGAAAGGTGAGGTCACCCTGGTAGGTGTTTTCTACAGGCCTCCTAATAGTCCTAGAGAAGTAGAGGATAATATTGCGAGGATGATTCAGGAAAAGAGTGAAGGTAGCAGGGTGGTTGTTATGGGGGACTTTAACTTCCCAGATATTGACTGGGAGAGCTATAGCTCGAGTTCATTAGATGGGTCGGTGTTTGTACAATGTGTGCAGGAGGGTTTCCTGACACAATATGTCGACAGGCCAACAAGAGGGGAGGCTATATTGGATTTGGTTCTAGGTAATGAACCAGGCCAGGTGTTAGACTTGGAGGTAGGTGAGCACTTCGGGGACAGTGACCACAACTCGGTGACTTTTACTTTAGTGATGGAGAGGGATAATCGTGCGCCGCAGGGCAAGAGCTATAGCTGGGGGCAGGGAAATTATGATGCAGTGAGGCATGACTTAGGTTGTGTGGATTGGAAAAACAGGCTTCAAGAGAAGAACACTAATGAGATGTGGGGATTGTTCAAGGAGCAGCTACTGCGTGTCCTCGATAGGTATGTACCAGTCAGGCATGGTGTAAAGGGCCTTGTGAGGCAGCCGTGGTTTAGTAAGGAATTGGAGTCCCTTGTGAAAGGGAAGAAGGCGGCATATGTAAAGATGAGGCGTGAAGGTTCAGTAGGGGCGATTGAGAGTTATAAGGTAGCCAGGAAGGAGCTAAAGAGGGAGCTAAGAGAAGCGAGAAGGGGACATGAAAAGTCTTTAGCTGGTAGGATTAGGGAAAACCCAAAGGCTTTCTATAGGTATGTCAAGAATAAAAGGATGACTAGGGTAGGTATCGGTCCAGTCAAGGATAGTAGTGGGAAGTTGTGTGTGGAGGCGGAGGAGATTGGAGAGACATTAAATCAGTACTTTTCATCAGTATTCACTCAGGAACAGGACACTGTTGCTGATGTGAATATGGAATCACAAATAATTAGAATGGATGCCCTGGAAATATGCAGGGAAGAGGTTTTGGGAATATTGGAAGGGATGAATATAGATAAGTCTCCTGGGCCTGATGGCATTTACCCCAGGATCCTATGGGAAGCTAGGGAGGAGATAGCAGAGCCATTGGCCTGGATTTTTATGTCGTCATTGTCAACGGGAATAGTACCAGGGGACTGGAGGATAGCGAATGTGGTCCCATTGTTCAAGAAAGGGAGTAGGGATAGCCCTAGTAACTATAGGCCAGTGAGTCTGACTTCAGTGGTGGGCAAAGTCTTAGAGAGAATGGTAAGGGATAAGATTTATGAACATCTGGGTAGGAATAACGTGATCAGGGATAGCCAGCATGGTTTTGTGAAGGGCAGGTCGTGCCTCACAAACCTTATTGAGTTCTTTGAGAAGGTGACTAAGGAAGTGGATGAGGGTAAAGCAGTAGATGTTGTGTATATGGATTTTAGTAAGGCGTTCGATAAGGTTCCCCATGGTAGGCTAATGCTAAAACTTCGGAGGTATGGCATTGAGGATACATTAGAGGTTTGGATTAGGAATTGGCTGGCTGGAAGGAGACAGAGGGTAGTAGTTGATGGATTATGTTCATCTTGGAGCGCAGTTACTAGCGGTGTACCACAAGGATCTGTTTTGGGACCATTGCTTTTTGTTATCTTTATAAATGATCTAGAGGAAGGACTTGAAAGCTGGGTAAGCAAGTTTGCGGATGACACAAAAGTCGGTGGAGTTGTGGATAGTGAGGAAGGAAGTGGTAGGTTACAGCGGGATATAGATAAGTTGCAGAGCTGGGCGGAAATGTGGCAAATGGAATTCAATGTAGCTAAGTGCGAAGTCGTTCACTTTGGTAGGAATAACAAGATGATGGATTACTGGGCTAATGGTAGGCTACTTGGTAGTGTGGATGAGCAGAGGGATCTTGGTGTCTATGTACACAGATCTCTGAAAGTTGCCACCCAGGTAAATAGTGCTGTGAGGAAGGCATATGGTGTACTGGGTTTTATTGGCAGAGGAATTGAGTTCCGGAGTCCTGAGGTCATGTTGCAGTTGTATAAGACTCTGGTGAGGCCTCATCTGGAGTATTGTGTGCAGTTTTGGTCGCCATACTATAGGAAGGATGTGGAAGCTTTAGAACGAGTGCAGAGGAGGTTTACCAGGATGTTGCCTGGAATGGTAGGAAAATCTTATGAGGAAAGGCTGAGGCACTTGGGGCTGTTCTCATTGGAGAAGAGAAGGTTTAGGGGAGATCTGATAGAAGTGTATAAGATGATTAGGGGTTTAGATAGGGTAGATACTAAGAACCTTTTACCGCTAATGGAGTCAGGTGTTACTAGGGGACATAGCTTTAAATTAAGGGGTGGTAGGTATAGGACAGATGTTAGGGGTAGATTCTTCACACAGCGGGTTGTGAGTTCATGGAATGCCCTGCCCGTATCAGTGGTGAACTCTCCTTCTTTATGTTCATTTAAGCGGGCATTGGATAGGCATTTGGAAGTTATTGGGCTAGTATAGGTTAGGTAGGACTCGGTTGGCGCAACATCGAGGGCCGAAGGGCCTGTACTGCGCTGTATCCTTCTATGTTCTATGTTCTATGGAGTCTGAATTTAACTGTAATACAAACTGGGTCTAATAGAAACCCGTTGCTAACTTCCAGCTGTTCTTTCTGCTGGTCAGTTATTCTTTGCACCAACAGTATTGCTTTGAGACTCATTTGGACATTAGTATCATCGTGTAAGGTTGAAGAAAGTTGGAATGGCTGCGTAGTGCTGGCAGCCTCCCTGGTTTTCATGTGCAGCTGGCTTCATCTTCTTTCCTGTTGTCAACTTTCTGTTATGGTGCAGCGACCATAAGTGATCCACTTCTGTGTGCTTGGTGCAATTTAGTCATTCTACATTTTTCTGGGTGAAGGTCAATATCATCCATGACAACAGTCAACATGTCTGCTGTTTTTTTTTAACATTGCCATTGGCTGTCTCCTGAATGCTGACTTCACTGTGAATGTGTGGTGAGTATTTGCTAGCTCTGACACTGGCCTTGAGCTATGCTAGGACCAGGGAGAGAAATCCTGGGTTCCTGGTGCTTCTCCAGCCCTCACCATCCGATAGCACACACTAGGTAGTGGGCGACCTTTCAGCCACGGATTGTCCCCTCTATTGGATCTGGGAAAATCACTCGGAGCTGGTCCTGACTCGGTGATCTGATATTGCTCAGATGACCACTGTCTTGAACAGCCTTCTGCCCAAACACCAACACTGAACGACAAGCTCTGAGAAAGGTGCCCCTGCTCTCCTGATTCTCTCCTGTCGTCTCGGCAGGAACATGCTTAAGTTTCCTCTTGTTTCCCAAACATTATAGAAACCAATAAAATTCTAACCGGACAGGACAGGATAAACACAAGAATGCTGTTAACCAGTGAGCAGGGAGTCCAGAACCAGGAGTCACAGTCGAACGTTACAGGGGAAGCCATGTCGAACCGAGGTGAGGAGAAAAGCCTTCACCCAGAGAGTGGGGAGCCTGGGAAATTCACTGCCATAGAAGGCAGTTGACGCCAAAATATTGAACATTGTCAAGCAGGAGTTAGATATGGTTCCTAGCAGCAAGGGGATCAAAGAGTTTGAGGAGAAAGTGAGAACAGGATACTGAGCTCAGTACATGATGTGTACGTATGATCCGTGTACATGGGCGTACGGAATGATGTGTGTGTATGATCCGTGTACATGGGTGTACAGAATGATGTGTATGTATGATCAGTGCACATGGGCGTACGGAAAGATGTGTATGTATGAACTGAGCACATGGGTGTACAGAATGATGTGTACATACGATCAGTGTACATGGGTGTACGGAATGATGTGTACGTAGAATCAGTGTACATGGGTGTACGGAATGATGTGTATGTATGATCAGTGTACATGGGCCTATGGAATGATGTGTGCATACAATCAGTGTACATGAGCGTATGGAATGATGTGTGCATACGATCAGTGTACATGGGCCTATGGAATGATGTGTATGTATGATCAGTACACATGAGTGTACGGAATGATGTATATGTATGATCGGTGTACATGGGTGTATGGAAAATATGTGAACGTATGATCAGTGTACATGAGCATACAGAATGATGTGTACGTATGATCAGTGTACATGGGTGTACGGAATGATGTGAACGTATGATCAGTGTACATGTGTGTACGGAATGATGTGTACGTATGATCAGTGCACATGGGTGTATGGAATGATGTGTACGTATGATCCGTGTACATGGGCGTACGGAATAATGTGTATGTATGATCAGAGTACATGAGTGTACGGAATGTTGTGTATGTATGATCAGTGTACATGGGCGTACAGAATGATGTGTACGTATGATCAGTGCACATGGGCCTATGGAATGATGTGTGCGTACGTTCAGTGTACATGGACGTACGGACTGATGTGTACGTACATAGAACATAGAACAATACAGCACAGAACAGGCCCTTCAGCCCACGATGTTGTGCTGAACATTTGTCCTAGCTTACGCACCTATCCATGTACCTATCCAATTGCCGCTTAAAGGTCACCAATGATTCTGACTCTGCCACTCCCACAGGCAGCGCATTCCATGCCCCACCACTCTCTGGGTAAAGAACCTACCCCTGACATTCCCCCCTATACCTACCACCCTTCACCTTAAACTTATGTCCCCTTGTAACACTCTGTTGTACCCGGGGAAAAAGTCTCTGATTGTCTACTCTAACTATTCCCCTGATCATCTTATAATCCTCTATCAAGTCACCCCTCATCCTTCGCCGTTCCAATGAGAAAAGGCCTAGCACTCTCAACCTATCCTCATACGACCTATTCTCCATTCCAGGCAACATCCTGGTAAATCTCCTCTGCACCCTCTCCAAAGCTTCCACATCTTTCCTAAAATGAGACGACCAGAACTGCACACAGTACTCCAAATGTGACCTTACCAAGGTCCTGTACAGCTGCAACATCACCTCACGACTCTTGAATTCAATCCCTCTGCTAATGAACGCTAATACACCATAGGCCTTCTTACAAGCTCTATCCACCTGAGTGGCAACTTTCAAAGAGCTATGAACATAGACCACAAGATCCCTCTGCTCCTCCACCTTACTAAGAATCCTACCGTTAACCCTATATTCCGCATTCTTATTTGTCCTTCCAAAATGGACAACCTCACACTTGACAGGGTTGAATTCCATCTGCCACTCCTCAGCCCAGCTCTGCATCATATCTAAGTCCCTTTGCAGCCGACAACAGCCCTCCTCACTATCCACAATTCCACCAATCTTCGTATCGTCTGCAAATTTACTGACCCACCCTTCGACTCCCTCTTCCAAGTCATTAATAAAAATTACAAACAGCAGAGGACCCAGAACTGATCCCTGTGGAACTCCACTTGTAACTGGGCTCCAGGCTGAATATTTACTATCTACCACCACTCTCTGACTTCGACCGGTTAGCCAGTTCTCTATCCAACTGGCCAAATGTCTCACTATCCCATGCCTCCTGACTTTCCGCATAAGCCTACCATGGGGAACCTTATCAAATGCCTTACTAAAATCCATGTACACTACATCCACTGCTCTACCCTCATCCACATGCTTGGTCACCTCCTCAAAGAATTCAATAAGACTTGTAAGGCAAGACCTACCCCTCACAAATCCATGCTGGCTGTCCCTAATCAAGCATTGTCTATCCAGATACTCATAAATCCTATCCCTCACTACCCTTTCCATTACTTTACCTACCACCGAAGTAAGACTAACTGGCCTGTAATTCCCGGGGTTATCCCTATTCCCTTTTTTGAACAGGGGCACAAGATTCGCCACTGTCCAGTCCCCTGGTACCACCCCCGTTGACAGTGAAGATGAAAAGATCATTGTAAACAGCTCTGCAATTTCCTCTCTTGCTTCCCACATAATCCTAGGATATATCCCGTCAGGCCCGGGGGACTTGTCTATCCTCAAGTTTTTCAAAATGCCCAACACATCTTCCTTCCTAACAAGTATCTCTTCTAGCTTACCAGTCTGTTTCATACTCTCCTCTTCAACAATACGGTCCCTCTCATTTGTAAATACTGAAGAAAACTACTCATTCAAGACCTCTCCTATCTCTCCCGACTCAATACACAGTCTCCCACTACTGTCCTTGATCGGACCTACCCTCGTTCTCGTCATTCTCATGTTTCTCACATACGCATAAAAGGCCTTGGGGTTATCCTTGATCCTACCTGCCAAAGATTTTTCATGCCCTCTCTTAGCTCTCCTCATCCCTTTCTTCAGCTCCCTCCTGGCTATCCTGTATCCCTCCAACGCTCTGTCTGAACCTTATTTACTCAACCTTATGTAAGCCTCCTTCTTCCTCTTTACTAGACATTCAACCTCCCTCATCAACCAAGGTTCCCTCACACGACCATCTCTTTCCTGCCTGACAGGTACATACATATCAGGGACACGTCGTATCTGTTCCTTGAAAAAGGTCCACATTTCCACCACATCCTTCCCTGACAGCCTATGCTCCCAATTTATGCTCCTCAGATCCTGTCTTGCAGCATTGTATTTACCCTTCCCCCAATTGTAAAACCTACCCTGTTGCACGCACCTATCTCTCTCCATAACCAAGGTGAAAGTCACAGAATTGTGGTCACCATCACCAAAATGCTCACCCACTAACAAGCCCATCACTTGTCCCGGTTTGTTACCAAGTACTAAACTCAATATGGCCTCCCCTCTGGTCGGACAATCTACATACTGAGTTAGAAAAGCTTCCTGGACACACTGCACAAACACCGCCCAGTCCAATCTACTTGATCTAAAGAGCTTCCAGTCAATATTTGGGAAGTTGAAATCGCCCATGACTACGACCCTGTGGCTTCTGCACCTTTCCAAAATCTGTTTCCCAATCTGTTTCTCCACATCTCTGCTGCTATTGGGGGGCCTATAGGAAACACCCAACAAGGTGACTGCTCATTTTCTATTTCTGACTTCAGCCCATACTATCTCCAAAGGCAGATCCCCCACTGTAGAATCAGTGTACATGGGTGTACGGAATGATGTATACGTATGATCAGTGTACATGGGCGTACGGAATGATGTATACGTATGATCGGTGTACATGGATGTACGGAATGATGTGTACATACTATCAGTGTCCATGGGCATATGGAATGGCGTGTACATACGATCCATGTACATGGGCGTATGGAATGAAGTATACGTCAGATCACTGCACATGGGCGTACGGAATGATGTGTACATATGATCAGTGTACATGTGTGTACTGAATGATGTGTACGTTCGATCAGTGTACATGGGTGTATGGAATGATGTGTATGTACGATCAGTGTACATGGGTGTACGGAATGATGTGTATGTACGTTCAGTGTACATGGACGTATGGGATGATGTATACGTCAGATCACTGCACATGGGTGTACAGAATGATGTGTACCTATGATCAGTGTACATGTGTGTACTGACTGATGTGTATGTATGATCAGTGTACATGGGTGTATGGAATGATGTGTATGTATGATCAGTGTACATGGGCGTACGGAATTATGTGTACGTATGATCAGTGTACATGTGTGTACTGAATGATGTGTACTTATGATCAGTGTACATGGGTGTACGGAATGATGTGTACGTATGATCAGTGTCCATGTGTGTACTGAATGATGTGTATGTATGTTCGGTGTACATGGGTGTACGGAATGTTGTGTATGTATGATCAGTGTAGATGGGCATACGGACTGTCAAAGCAGGCTTGAAGGGCCGAATATCCTACTCCAGCCGTATTCCATGTTTCTATCCCCTTTCCTGCTTTCTTCATTCTTTTGATAACATTACCTTTACATATCTTACAGATATGTAACAATACTGTTATCGTAATGCAGTAACCTGCTCACTGATCCCCAGTGTGGGTTATGTCAATGTTACTCAGCTCCTGACCTCATTGCAGCCTTGATCAAAATGTTGAGCTGAATCCCAGAGGGAGGTGCTAGTGACTGTCCATGGCATCAAGGCTTCACCTGACTCAGTGTGACATCTAAGCGCTCTCGCCAAACTAGTGTCCTGGGTATCGGGGCAAACACTCTGCTAGAGGAAAGTTTCGACTGGGCTTGGACTCATTGACATTTTGAAGGTGACTTGATTGAAAGATATAACATCCTGAGGGTATTGATGACATGGATATGAAGAGGATGTTTCCTCTGTGGGAGGGACTAGAGCTCAGAATCGTCTCAGTTGAGTGACCCTTGATTTTTAAGATGTTCCAGTTTCCTCCCACAGTCCAAAGATATGCAGGTCAGGTGAATTGGCCATGCTAAATTGCCCATGGTGTTGGTTGCATTAATCAGTGGGAAATGGAATCTGGGTGGGTTACTCTTTGGAGGGTCAGTGTGGACTTGTTGGGCCAAATGGTCTGTTTCCACACTGTAGGGAATCTAATCTAATCTTGTAGGAGGGTAAGTATCACCATTTAGGGTCTTATAAGCTTCAATCAAGTCACATCTCACTCTCTCAACTCCAGGGGAAACCATCCCAGTCTGTCCAACCTTTCCTTACAAACACTCTCCCCATTCTAGGTATAAATCTTCAGGGGAGGCCCAGTGGTATTATTGCTGGACTGTTAACCCAGAGACCCAGGGAATGTTCTAGGAACCGGGTTCGAACCCCACCATGCAGATGGTGGAATTTGAATTCAATAAATATCTGCAATTAAGAGTCAAATCACCAAGAATCCATTGTCAATTGTTGGAAGAACTGGGTCACTAATGTCCTTCAGAGAAGGAATCTGCCATCCTTATCCGGTCTGACCTACAAGTGACTCCAGACCCACAGCAACGTGGTTGATTCCTAACTGCCCTCTGGGCCCAGCCAGTGACACCCTCATCCGTGAATGAATAAAGAAAAAATGCCTCTCTTTACCATCTCCAATGAATTTACATCCTTCCTTGAATAAAGAGATTAAGTACTGCACACAGTATTTGAGAATAAAACAAAGACCTGCAAATGCTGGAGATCTGAGGTCAAAACAGAAATGGTTGGAGAGACTCAGCAGGTCTGGCAGCATCTGTGGAGAGAAAGCAGAGTTAATGTTTCAAGTTCAAATGTAATCAGAACAGTTCTGATGGAATGTCACTGTATATAAAAGTTTAACTTGCTTTCTCCCCACAGTACTCAAGAGGTGGTCTCAAAAATACCCCCTACTTTGTTGTTCAATGTCTCTTGTAATAAAAGATAGCATCCCATTAGCCTTCTTGACCACATGCTAACCTCCTGTCACTGATGTGTGGGTGTGCAGCATGGAATTCTGCAGTCGTTCACCATTTAAATAAAGCTCAGCTTTTTTGATCTTCTTATCAAAATGAACAGCCTCACACTTTCCCACATTGTTCACCGTCACACCCCTTTGGGAATATGCTGTTTAAAAGCTGTGGATGAGATCAGGATAGGACAGAACTTGACTGAAGTTTTCTATCATGATTATTTGAAGGAGTCTGTTTGAAAGACAATTACTGATTTTATTTCTGGAAGGTTCTTGCAAACTTTGCTTTTCCTTAAATGTCACTTTAACCACTTTTCAATCAGAGCAGTTTTAAGTAAATTTTGGGTGAACTTTTTCTTTAGATTAGATTACTTACAGTGTGGAAACAGGCCCTTCGGCCCAACAAGTCCACACCGACCCGCTGAAGCGCAACCCACTCAGACCCATTCCCCTACATTTATCCCTGCACCTAACACTATGGACAATTTAGCATGACCAATTCACCTGACCCGCACATCTTTGGACTGTGGGAGGAAACCGGAGCACCCGGAGGAAACCCACACAGACATGGGGAGAATGTGCAAACTCCACACAGTCAGTGGCCTGAGGCGGGAATTGAACCCGGGTCTCTGGCGCTGTGAGGTAGCAGTGCTAACTACTGAGCCACCGTGCCGCCCACTTGTATTTGAGTTTCAGATACACAGTATCTGGGTTTCAGCATGAAGGTGAAATGTAAATGATATACATGCCATTAAGTTCTATCTATTGATTCCAAGTATATAAATATGTGGTCATGAAATCCATAACAGAACAGGTTACTTTGGCAACTTAAAGTAGCTTTATTTATCATTATTGTATGGACCAGACCAAGCCCCCACCAAATATATAAAGGAGATAGCCTAGACCCTAACTTTTATTCACAGGCAAGTGTAAGCTGCTGTGTTCCAGATGTAATTTGATTGGTTACATTACTCAGTTTTAAACAAAACACACTTTATTCTTGTCCTATAGTTAAAATACATAGAAAAGAAAGAAGAATTGGTCTAACTTTAACTCTTTTGGAAAACCTAACAGGATATTGGATTATTTAATTACTAAACAACAACTGTTTTAAAACAGTAGCACCTCATAAACACAGCCTTGGCGAAGGCAGATTCAATAAAATAGACCGTCTCACGTGCAATATTTCTCCAGGAAAGAACACCAAGAGAGGACTCCAACTTATTGCTGTATCTGAACGATGTCACAGCTTCTGCAGTCAACATCAAAACCTCAACAACTGCTGAAAGTTAAGCTCAAACCCTGACTCTGTGGGAGCCTGACCCCACCCATTCAGGCTACTTCTATTGTTCCAATTTTAAAAAAGTTGAGAGTGGTGCTAGGAAAGCACAGCCGGTCAGGCAGCATCCGAGGAGCAGGAAGATTGTCGTTTTGAGCGTAAGGTGATGAAGTGTTTATGTCCGAAACGTTGACTCTCCTGCTCCTCTGATGCTGCCTGATTGGCTGTGCTTTTCCAGCAACACACTTTTCAACTCTGATCTCTGGCATCTGCAGTCCACGCTTTCTCCCAATTTAAAAAACCAAACACCTCGCCAGCTGTTTCCTTTATTCACATGGACCTATGGTTCAAAATCCCTCTTCAAAAAAAAGGACAAAATACACCTCTCAAAGCCATAGTATCATCACAGGTGAACATAAACCCTTTGAATTTATGAACCCAAAGCACTCCAGGGCATAGAAAAACAGAGCTGAGATCAGGGTGAGGCAAGATATGATCTTCAAATGCTTTTCCTTATGGACATCACAGCTACTGATCATTTTGTTGTATCTTTTACAACTCAGGAAATTCCAAACTGTTTGCAATCGATAGGGTCTAAGGATATTGTGAGAAGTGTTGGTGCTATCGGGGGAATGCAGCTCACAGATTGCTCTTTCAGACTCGAGAAACAGTTTTACGTCCAACGTGAAGCACCTATGCATTTTGTTGAAAAATCCATCCACCTTTGTTTAGTTTCACAGGAAAGTTACAAACGTTGGCAAGATCACACAAAAGAAAATCAGCATGGAGGATGTAATTATGTGAATCATTGAGGGCAGGTTCAGTGGAGAAAATACAATTGGTCTTCTCCTGGGATAGTTTTGAGATCCCACGATGTTCTATTGCTGCATTCTGTTCATGTTGAAGTTACTGAATCATATGTGTACCTGGAGCACTGTCCATCAGTCTTCCAATGATACGGAGACTGTGATGTCGGATCTAGGTCACAGGACACTGGCAAAGGCAAAGTTAAAACTTTGGAGACACACGTTTGAATCCCACAGCGACAGGGGTGGGATTAATGAACTTTAGTATCAGATAATGAATCAGTTTAACAAGTTTAAAACCTAGTGTCAGTACTGATGACCATCAAGCTATCATTAATCTTTACATAACTCCCCTCTGGTTCAGTGATGTCCCTGAGGGAGGAGGTTCTGTGGATGTGATTACAGTCTCACAGAGTGGGGATAACTGCTAGCTGTCCTCTGAAATGGTGGAACAAGCCTCACCATTTCAGTGGCATTAGGGAGAGATAACAATACTGTATTAGCTCAATTAATCTTCAAGCTGGATTCCCTGTGAATGAGATCATGATTGATTTGTATCTTAATGCCCTTTAAACACTGGTGTTGAAAACTTGTAACCTTGTGCTCCAATAAACAGATAATCCTCTGCTCAACCCAATCCATGACCCCCCTCCTTCACCCCATCTCATAATCACCCATCACTCCAACCCATTATCCCCTACTCAACCCTATCCCATAATCTCCTTGCTGAACTGAAGTCTATGACTCAAAGTTTTGAACTGCTGCCTCACAGCACTAGGGACCTGGGTTCAATCCCACCCTCGGGTAACTGTCCGTGTGGCATTTGCACATCTTCCTGTGTCTGTGTCTGTTCCTCCCCCAGTCCAAAGGTGTGCAGGTTAGAGTGGATTGGTCATGGGAAATGAAGGGTTAAGGGGATGGTTGGTGTGGACCCAAGGGGCCGAATGGCCTACTTTACACTGTAGGAATTGTATGATCCATCACTTCTTGGAGAAAGTACTGCCATTCCTCTGTTTGTGAAGACACTTGTCTAAAATGTAAATATCACACTTTATTACTCTGGACCACTCTCCCACCAGAAGCAATAAATCCTTTCAAGCTGTCCCATTAATTTCCCTGATTATCTTAAACATCACAATTATATCAACATCTAATTTTCTAGATTCAAGGGAATACAAGCCTGGTCTGTGAACTGGTTTGCATAATTGAACACATTCAGCTCCAGAATCTGACTGCTCTCCTCCCCTTTCTGGGTTACAGTACCAAGAACACAATCCACTTACTCGAGATACAGCCGAACGAGAGACTGGGGCAGCTGTACCCCATAACTTCCTGATCTTTATAATGCAGTCTGCGATAGCTTCAGATGAAGACCTTTCTAAAAAAAGATACTTTTTAAGTCTGTCCATTAGTTTTTATTAAACAGGGGTTTTTGGTGCCTCCATACTGTCTGTGTTACTCCACAGCTCTCTCTTCAGCACCTGCGTCTGACTGCTAATACAATCAGCACAATCTCAAATCAACAGAAAATCATTATTTTATACGTTCATGAGATGTGGGTCTCGCTGACTGGGCCAGTGTTTATTACCTGTCCCTAGTTGCCCCTTGAGAAGGTGGGGGTGAGCTGCCTTCTTGAACCACTGCAGTCCATGTGCTATGGGTTGGCCCACAATGCCCTTCCAGGATTCTGACCCAGCGACAATGAAGGAACGGTGATATATTTCCAAGTCAGGATGGTGAGTGACTTTTTGAGGGGAGTTTGCAGGGGGTGGTGTTCCCATGTATCTGCTGCCCTTGTCCTTCTAGATGGAAGTGGTTGTGGGTTTGGAAGGTGCAGTCTTTGGTGAGTCACCAATGTTTGAAAAACAAGGCTCCTTCTGCAAACAATCAAGAATTTTGACTAATTATTTATTCTTGCAATTAATTGTTTTCTTGAATAAAGAAATGATATTGTGCTGTGTTTAAATTAACTGACGAAGTTCACTGAGCTAACGTTTCACTGAAATGAAAATACTCTACCAAAATGCATGCTGTTACGGTGCAGTAAAGGCCACGTTAGGCACGGCCTTCAATATTAATCCAAAGCCCAGTGGGTGTCGTGAAGGGGGTGTCCCTGTATTATGCACTAAAGTTGTACACACTGCAATGCAGTATTGGGCTGGAACAAGGCTCTGTCTTTGAAAGATGCAATGCTATAAATCACAGCATGGTGGTGCTGTTGCAGCATGGTTCAAAGGCAAAGTCCAGGGAAGAAAGAACTTCATTTCCATAGCGTCCTTACAATGTCAGGTTGGGTTTACAAGAACATACAGGAGTAGACCATTCAGCCCCACCTGGCTGCGCCACCATTCAATCAGTTCATGGATGACAATACAGCGTGGGGAAAGTGAGGACTGCAGATGCTGGAGATCAGAGATTAAAAATGTGTTGCTGGAAAAGCACAGCAGGTCAGGCAGCATCCAAGGAGCAGGAGAATCGACGTTTCGGGCATAAGCCCTTCTTCAGGAATGAGGAGAGTGTGCCAAGCAGGCTAAGATAAAAGGTAGGGAGGAGGGACTTGGGGGAGGGGCGATGGGAATACGATAGATGGAAGGAGGTCAAGGTGAGGGTGATAGGCCGGAGTGGGGTGGGGGCGGAGAGGTCAGGAAGAAGATTGCAGGTGAAGATGGCAGTGCTGAGTCCGAGGGTTGGGACTGAGATAAGGTGGGGGGAGGGGAAATGAGGAAACTGGAGAAATCTGAGTTCATCCCTTGTGGTTGGAGGGTTCCTAGGCAGAAGATGAGGTGCTCTTCCTCCAACCGTCATGTTGTTACGGTCTGGTGATAGAGGAGTCCAAGGTCCTGCATGTCCTTGGTGGAGTGGGAAGGGGAGTTAAAGTGTTGAACCACGGGATGGTTGGGTTGGTTGGTGCGGGTGTCCCAGAGGTGTTCTCTGAAATGTTCCGCAAGTAGGCGGCCTGTCTCCCCAATATAGAGGAGGCCACATCGGGTGCAGCGGATGCAGTAAATGATGTGTATGGAGGTGCAGGTGAATTTGTGGCAGATATGGAAGGATCCCTTGGGGCCTTGAAGGGTGGTGAGGGGGGAGGTGTGGGCGCAAGTTTTGCATTTCTTGCGGTTGCAGGGGAAGGTGCCGGGGGTGGAGGTTGGGTTGGTGGGGGGTGTGGACCTGACGAGGGAGTCGCGGAGAGAGTGGTCTTCCCGGAACGCTGATAGGGGAGGGGAGGGAAATATATCCCTGGTGGTGGGGTCCGTTTGGAGGTGGCGGAAATGACGACGGATGATACAATGTATCTGGAGGTTGGTGGGGTGGTAGGTGAGAACCAGTGGGGTTCTGTCCTGGTGGCGGTTGGAGGGTCGGGGCTCAAGGGTGGAGGAACGGGAAATGGAGGAGATGTGATAGAGAGCATCGTCAACCATGTCTGAGGGGAAATTGCGGTCTTTGAAGAAGGAGGCCATCTGGGTTGTACGGTATTGGAACTGGTCCTCCTGGGAATTGGGAATATGGGATGGCTTTTTTACAGGGGACAGGGTGGGAGGAGGTGTAATCTAGAGTAGCTGTGGGAGTCGGTTGGTTTGTAGTAAATGTCCGTGTTGATTCGGTCGCCCGAGATAGAAATGGAAATGTCTAGGAAGGGGAGGGAGGAGTCTGAGACGGTCCTGGTAAATTTGAGGTTGGGGTGGAAGGTGTTAGTAAAGTGGATGAACTGTTCAACCTCCTCGTGGGAGCACGAGGCAGCGCCGATACAGTCATCGATGTAGCGGAGGAAAAGGTGGGGGGGTGGTGCCAGTGTAGCTGCGGAAGATGGACTGTTCCACATATCCTACGAAGAGGCAGGTATAGCTGGGGCCCATGCGGGTGCTCATGGCAACTCCTTTGGTTTGGAGGAAGTGGGAGGATTGGAAAGAGAAGTTGTTCAGGGTGAGGACCAGTTCAGTCAGTCGAAGGAGGGTGTCAGTGGAAGGGTACTGGTTGGTGCGGCGGGAAAGGAAGAAGCGGAGGGCTTTGAGTCCTTCGTGATGGGGGATGGAGGTGTACAGGGACTGGATGTCCATCGTGAAAATAAGGCGTTGGGGACCGGGCAAGTGAAAATCATGGAGGAGGTGGAGGGTGTGGGTGGTGTCCCGAACGTAGATGGGGAGTTCTTGGACTAAGGGGGACAGGGCCGTGTCGAGGTATGCAGAGATGAGTTCAGTGGGACAGGAGCAGGCTGAGACAATGGGTTGGCCGGGGCAGTCAGGTTTGTGGATTTTGGGGAGGAGGTAGAAACGGGCGGTGCGAGGTTGTGGGACTATGAGGTTGGAGGCGGTGGATGGGAGATCCCTTGAGGTGATGAGGTTATGGTTGGTCTGGGAGATGATGGTTTGGCTTTCCTGCCTTACTCCTGTAACCATCAGCTTCCTAATCTTATCGATCCAGACCTGCCTCATTCAAGCTGGATTGAATAATAATGACCAGACTCTACCTGTGAGTCAGAATTCCAAACACCTACAAACCTCTGAGGGAAGAACACATACCCTACCCCTTCACCTCTCACCTCTGGAACTGTGTCCCCAGGTTGTAAACACCCTCTCAGCATCAAACTGCCAAGGCCCCTCAGAATTTTATAAGCTTCACATTTCTTTTTCTTGAAATGTATACAATTTCAACCTCTCCACCGCTCCCCGCTCTGTGCCCACATGGGGAACCCGCTCTGAACTTCAGTAAGGAGAGAGCAAAAGTGTACATAGCATCCTGGCTGAGGTCTCACCAAGGCCCTGTACAGTTCTAACATGACTTCCCTTCTTTTATACTCCATCCCCCCACACAATAAAGTCCACCATTTTGTTTCAGAATGGAGTCCCTACAGGGTGTACACAGGCCATCCAGCTCATCAAGTTTGCACTAACCGTCCAAAGAGCATCTGACCCAGGCACACCCCAAACAGTTCCAATTCCCTACTTTATTGATAAATAAGGTCTCCTGACATGGGCTGCCCATTCCCACCTGGATTGCGGTTCTCCACTTTGCTAACAGTGTGTGGGATACACTGACCCACGCTCCCTTCGAAGGTACCATTCCTGTCACATGCAGGAGACCAAGTCAATAATTGGGATGAAGAGGCACTGCCGTGGTGATAGAAATATTACTCTTGTTTAAAATATTGTCTTATCGAATGACCTTATGCAACTTATTATTTGAAATCACATTGGCAACACATCGTCATGTCCCACAAAACAAACTTGTGTGTCTAATTAGCCAACCCACCTGACACTCTGATCAACTTGCAGTCTGAACTTATCTCCAACAAGCAACTCGACTCTCGTATTTCTTTTGCTAATCCTGGCTGGTGTTCTATGATTGGTCAGATGGTTAAACCTGCTGGTCAGATGGTTAAACAGTGGAAATTGGAAGTTAACCGTGAGCAGCGAGAGGGCACGATGGCCCGAAGGGCCTGTTGTAAAAACTCGGTAATTGTTAAAGCTGACACAGCATCTCAGTAGTTTGTTATGGGCCGTGTCAATTATTCTGTAGAAAATAATCATCTATTTCCTTTTTGCTTAAGAAGTTTCTACCAGATAAAGCAAATTTCAAATTTATGTTGAGACTTGTTTTCCTCAATCCCAGCAAGGGTTCGTGTCCCGATGGTGTGATGTGTCTATGAACTATGAGCACAGGACCCTCCAGAATAACATGACGTGGAGAGTTAATGGACACAGCAGCTGGAGAGATGGTGTCAAGTGGGCAGGGAGACAGAGAGAGACTGTAATTCATTATAGCTGCCTTGGAACTATCTCACATCACCTTCACCCAGTGGTTTACAGACATAGAGATAGAAGACCCACCGTGATCTGCTTAAAAATACAATACAAATGGCCAGCATTATGTACCAGCTAGCGTTATTCAGATTCTCCAAATGAGGGTGTCATTGATCAAGAGAGGTGCACCAGCAGATACACACCCAGCAGATACACACCAGCAGATACACACCCAGCAGATACACACTCAGCAGGTACACACCCAGCAGATACACACCCAGAAGGTACACACTCAGCAGGTACACACCCAGCAGGTACACACACAGCAGGTACACGCCCAGCAGATACATGCCCAACAGATACACACCCAGCAGGTACACACTCAGCAGGTACACGCCCAGCAGATACACACCCAGCAGATATACACCCAGCAAACACACACCCAGCAGGTACACACCCAGCAGATACGCACCCAGCAGATACACACCCAGCAGATACACACCCAACAGATACACACCCAACAGATACACACCCAGCCGGTACACACTCAGCAGATACACACTCAGCAGGTACACGCCCAGCTGTTACACACCCAACAGTTACACACCCAGCAGATACGCGTCCAGCAGATACACGCCCAGCTGTTACACACCCAGCAGTTACACACTCAGCAGATACACACCCAGCAGATACATGCCCAGCAAGTACACGCCCAGCAGATATACGCCCAGCAGGTACACACTCAGCAGATACACACCCAGCAGATACACGCCCAGCAGATACACACCCAGCAGATACACGCCCAGCAGATATACGCCCAGCAGGTACACACTCAGCAGGTACACGCCCAGCAGGTACACACTCAGCAGGTACACATTCAGCAGGTACACGCCCAGCAGGTACACGCCCAGAAAATACACGCCCAGCAGATACACACCCAGCAGGTACACACTCAGCAGATACACACCCAGCAGATACACACCCAGCAGGTACACACCCAGCAGGTACACATCCAGCAAGTACACGCCCAGCAGATATACGCCCAGCAGGTACACACTCAGCAGATACACACCCAGCAGATACACGCCCAGCAGATACACACCCAGCAGATACACGCCCAGCAGATATACGCCCAGCAGGTACACACTCAGCAGGTACACGCCCAGCAAATACACGCCCAGCAGGTACACACTCAGCAGGTACACATTCAGCAGGTACACGCCCAGCAGGTACACGCCCAGCAAATACACGCCCAGCAGATACACACCCAGCAGGTACACACTCAGCCAACACACGCTCTGCAGAAATGCACTTAGCAAAGACACACTCAGCAGATACATACCCAGCAGACACACTCTCATCATATACATGCTGAGCAGGCATACGCCCAGCAGACACATGTCTAGCAGATTTACCCTCAGTAGATAGATGCTTTATAGATGGTGATACCCTTCA
This sequence comes from Hemiscyllium ocellatum, assembly GCF_020745735.1. Classification (NCBI taxonomy): domain Eukaryota; kingdom Metazoa; phylum Chordata; class Chondrichthyes; order Orectolobiformes; family Hemiscylliidae; genus Hemiscyllium; species Hemiscyllium ocellatum. The sequence goes on from NC_083420.1 coordinate 2,342,038, forward strand.
AAATGTCCATATTACAGAGGAGGAAGTGCTGGATGTCTTGAAACGGGTAAAGGTGGATAAATCCCCAGGACCTGATCAGTGTACCCTAGAACTCAGTGGGAAACTAGAGAAGTGATTGCTGGGCATCTTACTGAGATATTTGTATCGCCGATAGTCACAGGTGAGGTGCCGGAAGACTGGAGGTTGGCAAACGTGGTGCCTATCTACCCGTAACTCTGGTTTGAAGGAGGAGCTATGAACCGGCACTCCATGGTCTCTTTAAGCAACACTCCGCAGACTTTACCATTAAGTGTTTAAGTTCTGTTTAAGAAGGGTGGTAAGGACAAGCCAGGGAACTATAGACCGGTGAGCGTGACCTCGGTGGTGGGCAAGTTATTGGAGGGAATCCTGAGGGACAGGATGTACATGTATTTGGAAAGACAAGGACTGATTAGGGATAGTCAACATGGCTTTGTGCGTGGGAAATCATGTCTCACAAACTTGATTTGAGTTTTTTGAAGAAGTAACAAAGAAGATTGATGAGGGCAGAGCAGTAGATGTGATCTATATGGACTTCAGTAAGGCATTCGACAAGGTTCCCCATGGGAGACTGATTAGCAAGGTTAGATCTCACGGAATACAGGGAGAACTAGCCATTTGGATACAGAACTGGCTCAAAGGTAGAAGACAGAGGGTGGTGGTGGAGGGTTGTTTTTCAGACTGGAGGCCTGTGACCAGTGGAGTGCCACAAGGATCGGTGCTGGGTCCTCTACTTTTCGTCATTTACATAAATGATTTGGATGCGAGCATAAGAGGTACAGTTAGTAAGTTTGCAGATGACACCAAAATTGGAGGTGTAGTGGACAGCGAAGACAGTTACCTCGGATTACAACAGGATCATGACCAGATGGGCCAATGGGCTGAGAAGTGGCAGATGGAGTTTAATTCAGGTAAATGTGAGGTGCTGCATTTTGGGAAAGCAAATCTTAGCAGGACCTATACACTTAATGGCAAGGTCCTAGGGAGTGTTACTGAACAAAGAGACCTTGGAGTGCAGGTTCATAGCTCCTTGAAAGTGGAGTCGTAGGTAGACAGGATAACAAAGAAGGCGTTTGGTATGCTTTCCTTTATTGGTCAGAGTATTGAGTACAGGAGTTGGGAGATCAAGTTGTGGCTGTACAGGACATTGGTTAGGCCACTGTTGGAATATTGCATGCAATTCTGGTCTCCTTCCTATCGGAAAGATGTTGTGAAACTTGAAAGGATTCAGAAAAGATTTGCAAGGATGTTGCCAGGGTTGGAGGATCTGAGCTACAGGGAGAGGCTGAACAGGCTGGGGCTGTTTTCCCTGGAATGTCGGAGGCTGAGGGGTGACCTTATAGAGGTTTACAAAATTATGAGGGGCATGGATAGGGTAAATAGACAAAGTCTTTTCCCTGTGGGGGGGACGGGGGAGTCCAGAACTAGAGGGCATAGGTTTAGGGTGAGATATAGAAGAGAGCTAAAGGGCAACGTTTTAATGCAGAGGGTGGCACGTGTATGGAATGAGCTGCCAGAGGAAGTGGTGGAGGCTGGTACAATTGCAACATTTAAGAGGCATTCGGATGGGTATATGAATAGGAAGGGTTTGGAGGGATATGGGCCGGGTGCTGGCAGGTGGGACTAGATTGGGTTGGGATATCTGGTCGGCATGGACGGGTTGGACCGAAGGGTCTGTTTCTGTGCTGTCCATCTCTGTGACTCTATGACACACGCCCAGCAGATACACCCTCAGCAGCTCGGTATGAAATTATCAAGTTATTTTGCTGGTAATTGCAATAAGTTTTAAAAAAATCATGGAAAATGCTTTTTGAAAAAGTAGTGCACAATGCACTGAGCTCGGGCAGTCAATTAACCAAGGGAGCACAAAACCTGGTGACAGACTCCGGGAACTCTGGGATCTCTTCAGGGCAGGTAATTGCACTTTTAAGACCTGTAGCCCATCAAATGTGGAAATCCTGATTGAAAGTCATGGCGACTTTGTAAATTAAGATGAAATATTTGATTGTCTAAGCTATGGAAATTGTGAACCAATGTAACCTGGTTATAAGGCCATTGAACAAAGATCATTAGCTCCTCATTAACCTTTCCGAAGACAAATTGAACTGGACCTTGGTCTACGTGTGAGAATTAACAATGCAACTTTCCCAAGTCCGTGTCAAATAAGGAGCACAGGTTAATATAACGATATTTACTAAACTGAACATAAGGCCAAACTGACTAATGATTGTTCTACATTTGGAGACTTTTACTGCGAGGAGAGCAGTTCTGACTTTAGCCAGTGTTCATATTCTCCAGCTCCAATCAACACCTTACCCTGGAACGAGCTCAACAAATCCCAGGAGGTGAGTTCGGGAAGAATTTATTCCCAATAGTTTACATGATTAGAAGATGGTGCTGACTATTCCTGAGGGTAATATATGACTCATCTGAACAGATCACAGACCGATTAATGATTTGATTTGATTTATTATTATCACTTGTACCTACATACAGTGAAAAGTTTTGTTTTGAAGAGTACAGGCAGGTCATATCATACAAAGGGTAATACAACAGAGCATGGAATATACTGTTACAGCTACAGAGAGGGTGCACTGACAGTGAGATCAATGTTAAATTTAAAATGTGAGAGGTCCATTCAGAAGTCTAATAATAGCGGGAGGGAGCTGTTCTTGAATCTGTTGCTATGTGTGTTTAAGGTTTTGTATCTTCTGCCCGAGGGAAGAGGGTGGGTGAGACTATAACCGGGGTGGGAGGGCTCTGTGATGATGTTGGTTACTTTCCCGAGGCAATGGGAAGTGTAGATGGAGCCAATGGTTGGGAGGCTGGTCTGTGTGATGGTCTGGGCTGCGTTCACAGCTCTCTGTAGTTTCTTGTGGTCCTGGGCAGAACAGTCTCTGTACCAAGCTGTGATGTATTTGGAGAGGATGCTTTCTATGATGCATCTGTGGAAATTATAATTCATGTCAAACTTGGCAAAGGGACAAGTATTATTCTCTTATCTGTGGGTCGAAGTGGGTAATGGCAAACTCTTTTGGTAAAGCTAATGTACTTATTTGAACAAATGGTATAAATAACGTAATCACTGGTATTCTGTACTGGGCAGTTACTAAGAAGAGACCAGCTCATTGGTTACTGCACCCCAAGCCGGAGATGTTTATTCTGAAGTACTGCACTCTGTAAAAGCTCAAACAGACCTGAACAGGCGTGTGGCGCTGGCTGGCCACTCATCAGTGTCAATGTGCCTTACCTTTTAAAGGGACACTGTCCCAACATTACATACAAAAACTACAATGTATTACACCAGAAAGGTGTGTGTTTGGGCTAAAGCAAAGTGTTTTGATGTCCCTCGGTGTAGCGTGCTGCAAGAGCACAGAGCACAGTAAGATGGAGATTGAGAGCTTTACATCATTAGGTCACATGTTGTGATATGTTGATGACATCATGAAGTTCCTTTAAAGCAATATCACATGCCTGCTGTGGGATAGCACACAACATCACTAAACAGGCTCAGTGGGCTGAATGGCCTAATTGTGCCCCTAAATTTTATACACACTATTGTACACAAGAACATATTGTCCACTGAACAATTACATGGACATGTAAATTCAACAAGATTAATACAGTCATCCAGCAGAGAAACAGACCCTTCGGCCCAACCAGTCCGTGCTGACCATAATCCCAAACTAAACCAGTCCCACCCGCCTGCTCCGGGCCCATATCCCTCCAAACCTTTCCTAGCCATGGACCTGTCCAAATGTCTTTTAAATGTTGTAACTGTAACCCCACCCACCACTTGCTCAGGAGGTTCATTCCACACTCGAACCACCCGCTGTGTCAAATAATTTGCCCCTCATGTCTTTTTTAAATTTGTCTCCTTTCACCATAAAAATGTTCCCCTTAGTCTTGAAGTCCCCCAACCTAGGGAAAAGCCAACAACCATTAGTTGTCTTTACCCCTCATTATCTCTACCCCTCATTATTTTATAAATCTCCATCAGGTCACCTCTCAACCTCCTTATACAATGTTTTGGAGGGTTGACTGTTTGGCCTAACCATTTCCCCCATGGATAGGGCTGTGTTATTCCTGGTCACTCTCGGCTGCTTTTGGGTTGCTGTTCCTCAGTATCATCCCACAGCCCTCAGCATCAGAGCCATCTCCCGCCCTCTCTCTCTCGGTGGTTGATTACACGGTGATTATACATTGGGCTGGACAGCTGCTGGTTCTGCACAAGGTCACTCCATGATCAGGAATGACTTCATACGACCAGGGAGGGGACGATGTCGTTTAGAAACCTTCTCTGGGATTCAGGTATTTGTGACTGGATTTTGACCTCGCTCTCTCTATCTGATGTCCAATTGAGACCATTGTCGACCTGCTCATTGAAAGGGGATCTGGTTCGTTCTCCTGTGACTTTGAAAGGGAAGTCCTGTGACTCCTGTGGGGTGGGGAGGGGTGGGGGTGGGGTTTTCTCAGCATCACACTCTCGACTCTAATCTCCAGCATCTGTGGTCTTCACTTTTGCAGGTTTGATACAGTCCTGTTTTTGATCCCAATGCTATGTGAGATTTCTTTAGTAGCTGTAATGTGAACTCACCCCTCAGCTGACCCAGATATCTGTGGATGTAGGTTTGCTCACTGAGCTGGAAGGTTCAGTTTCAGATGCTTTGTCACTGTACTAGGTAACATCAACAGTGAGCCTCCCAATGCAGCACAGGTAGTATGACCAGCTTTCTATTTATGTGTTTAGGTTTCCTTAAGTTGGTGACATCATTTCCTGTGGTGAATCCAAATGGATCCAAATAAATGTGCTTGTTAACAGAGTTCCTGTTGGAATGCCATACTTTGAGGAATTCTGGCACGTGTCAGTGTTTGGCTTGTCCGAGGATGGATGTGTTCTCCGAGTCGAAGTGGTAATCATTAGCTGCTTTTTTTTTGCTGACACCAACACACTAAAACAGCAGCTAACGAACTTGAAAGACCCTACACAAACAACAAGCAAAACTAATGTCATTTACAAAATACATTACAAAAACTGTAACAAACACGACATTGGACAAACAGGTAGAAACCTAGCCACCAGGATACACGAACATCAACTAGCCACAAAAAGACATGACCCTCTCTCACTAGTATCCTTACATACAGATGAGGAAGGACACCACTTCGACTGGGACAACACATCCATCCTAGGACAAGCCAAACAAAGACAGGCATGAGAATTCCTGGAAGCATGGCATTTCAACCAGAACTCTATCAACAAACACATTGACTTGGATCCCATTTACCACCCCCCGAGAAAAAAAACAGGAAATTACATCACCATAGGAAACCCAAGGTGTCACCAGTGCTTCAAGCGGTGGCTCACTGATATGTTACCTTGTATGATGATGAAATGTCTGGAAATGAACCTTCCAGCTCAGTGAGCAAACCTGCATCCAGAACCTCAACCTGAGCTACAAATCTTCTCAAACGTCCCTGATATCTGTGTCGAGAGTGTGGTGCTGGAAAAGCACAGCCGGTCAGGCAGCTTGCGGGAAGCAGAAGAATTTATGTTTTGGGCAAGAACCCTTCATCAGGCATAAGACTTGTGGGCCAGAAGGCCAGAGAGATAAATGGGAGGGGGGGTAGGACTTGGGTGAAGGTCTCTGAGAGTGCGATAGGTGAAAGTGGGGGTAAAGGTGATAAGTCGGAGGGGAGGGTGGAGTGGATAGGTGGGAAGGATGATGGACAGGTTGGACAGGTCATGAGGGCAGTGCTGAGTTGGAGGATTGGATCTGGGATAAGGTGGGGGGAGGGGAAATGAGGAAAGATTGAAATCCACATTGATACCGTGTGATTGGAGGGTCCCAAGGTGGAAGATGAGGCGTCTTCCTCCAGGCGCTGGATTGTTAGGGTTTGGCAATGGAGGAGGCCCAAGACCTGCCTGTCCTTGGCAGAGTGGGAGGGAGAATTGAAGTGTTCAGCCACAGGGCGGTGGGGTTGTTGGTGCAGGTGTCTCAGAGATGTTCTCTGATATCGTACAAGAGATCATCATGCATCTCTATATGGTGTAACTCGCATTATGCCTTGTGCAGTAATATGGAATCAATCTATTTACTGTCCATCTAATTGAGTCTGTCTGTGACATCATGTGGGAGTTCTTCCTGACATGATGTCTGTAACCTTGACCAATACCAATTGGAAGGATTAGTGACATCAAGTCTACCTGGTTTGGTTGGATGGTGACATTCCGTCTGCTCTGCCTCTGACTGTACCTGCTCAGGCTCAGTGTAGCAACCCCTTCCCTAGGCCGGCACCTCTGTCACCCACTTCACTGCCCGCCCCCACCCGGTAAGGGAAGTATGGTGGTGGTTCTTGGGTGAATTGGTAGGTGTGTGTGTGTGTGTGTGTGTGTGTGTGTGTGTGTGTGTGTGTGTGTGTGTGTGTGTGTGTGTGTGAAGTGCCATGTGGTGGAGGAGTGGGGAGAGGTGTCGGAGGTGGGCGAGTGGGGAGTGGGCAGGTTTTGCGTAGATCAGCAACGATGGTTTGATGCTGATGAAAGTGTGTTGATGCTTTGGGGCTGGTGCTGATATCGAGGAGTGTATCGGTGACCATGTGCTCTCTCTCTCTCTCTCTCTCTCTGTGCTCACATGGGTCCACACGTCCTGTAGGACTGGGTCCCTATGGGGCCTGAGCTCCTGGCTGACCTCTCTTGGCTCTGGTCAAAAGGCCATAAGAGAAAGGAACAGGAGGAGGCCATTCAGCCCCTTGACCCTGCTGAACCATTCAATATGATCGTGGCTGATCCAACATTCCTCGGGTCCATTTTCCTGCCATTTCTCCGTCACCATTGATTTCCCCGAATGTTGAAGAATCTATCTCAGCCTTCAATATCAGCTGCCTCTTTGATCTCTTTCCTGGATAGAGGATAACTCTCTTTATGTCCACACACCTCCCCCTGGAGCTCCTGCACCCTATCAGAGAGCCTGGGCACCCTTCCTCTTTCCCTGGAGACACTTGTCCTCTCGAAGTTAAACTCTGTCCCCAGCTTCACTGGAAATGCCTGACAGTGTGCCCCATAAACACTCTCAGGAAAATTGAAGACCCTCAGCACTTGTGGCGTTGTCTGCAGTTGGCGGTTTGAGTGACTGGCAGTATGTTCAAATGTCAATAACCATCAATGATCCCGACTTCCAAACCATCATTCCTTATGACCACCCAGCACCCTTCCCACACCTTGTGTGTACAAATAACCCTCTCGACCTGACTAAATGAACATAAAATAACTTCAGTTGCCTTCCTTAGCCATCAGCTTCTGTTTAACCTTATCGTTTGGAACATATGGCATGATTTACAAAAATAGAATATATAATTTATGAAGAATTTTCTGGATTAATGTTGAATTACAAAGTTAAAGACGCAATGAGCTCCTTCAATCCGAGCCGAACACCTTAGGTGTTAGGATACAATTAACAATCTGTCCGCTTGTATCAAGAATTTGTTTGACAAAACTGTTGCTAAATTCACAACAACGTTAATTGAAGTGTTGGTTCACATCCTCAGTGAGAACATCGAAAACATCCACAAGATGTCTATAATTGACAGGCACGTTGAGAACTGGACCCATGGGAAGAAACATATGATTCTGTAGCAGCAGGACCAGCAGCTGCTCACTTGGTATTCCTGTAGGGTGGGGGGAATCATCTCTCAAAAACAACTGGGGATTAAATTCACCCTCAACAGTAAAACAACATTGGCCCCAATAGCCAGGCTTCCCATGATGCTCCTTGCCTGACTGAAAGGGATTGTGGAGGGTGGGCTGGCTGGAAGATCCGGTGGGGCTTGGTATTGACTGGGCATTGCCTGGAAGCATTTCCTGCTGTCGTATTTTTATCCCAGACTGTTATAAATATCAGGTAAAAAGGCAGGAAGTTGGCACTAGGGGACAGCACAGGTACGATGCGCAGCATGGCCTATTCCTGCCCTGTCCCAATTCCGAGACTCTGCGATGTCATGGCTATTCTGGGTTGGATTCACCCTTTGGCAGCACGTGCTGGAAATGTGGACTCATCCTACATAGAACATAGAACATAGAACATAGAAGGATACAGCGCAGTACAGGCCCTTCGGCCCTCGATGTTGCGCCGACCGAATCCTACCTAACCTATACTAGCCCAATAACTTCCAAATGCCTATCCAATGCCCGCTTAAATGACCATAAAGAAGGAGAGTTCACCACTGATACGGGCAGGGCATTCCATGAACTCACAACCCGCTGTGTGAAGAATCTACCCCTAACATCTGTCCTATACCTACCACCCCTTAATTTAAAGCTATGTCCCCTAGTAACACCTGACTCCATTAGCGGTAAAAGGTTCTTAGTATCTACCCTATCTAAACCCCTAATCATCTTATACACTTCTATCAGATCTCCCCTAAACCTTCTCTTCTCCAATGAGAACAGCCCCAAGTGCCTCAGCCTTTCCTCATAAGATTTTCCTACCATTCCAGGCAACATCCTGGTAAACCTCCTCTGCACTCGTTCTAAAGCTTCCACATCCTTCCTATAGTATGGCGACCAAAACTGCACACAATACTCCAGATGAGGCCTCACCAGAGTCTTATACAACTGCAACATGACCTCAGGACTCTGGAACTCAATTCCTCTGCCAATAAAGCCCAGTACACCATATGCCTTCCTCACAGCACTATTTACCTGGGTGGCAACTTTCAGAGATCTGTGTACATAGACACCAAGATCCCTCTGCTCATCCACACTACCAAGTAGCCTACCATTAGCCCAGTAATCCATCATCTTGTTATTCCTACCAAAGTGAACGACTTCGCACTTAGCTACATTGAATTCCATTTGCCACATTTCCGCCCAGCTCTGCAACTTATCTATATCCCGCTGTAACCTACCACTTCCTTCCTCACTATCCACAACTCCACCGACTTTTGTGTCATCCGCAAACTTGCTTACCCAGCTTTCAAGTCCTTCCTCTAGATCATTTATAAATATAACAAAAAGCAATGGTCCCAAAACAGATCCTTGTGGTACACCGCTAGTAACTGCGCTCCAAGATGAACATAATCCATCAACTACTACCCTCTGTCTCCTTCCAGCCAGCCAATTCCTAATCCAAACCTCTAATGTATCCTCAATGCCATACCTCCGAAGTTTTAGCATTAGCCTACCATGGGGAACCTTATCGAACGCCTTACTAAAATCCATATACACAATATCTACTGCTTTACCCTCATCCACTTCCTTAGTCACCTTCTCAAAGAACTCAATAAGGTTTGTGAGGCACGACCTGCCCTTCACAAAACCATGCTGGCTATCCCTGATCACGTTATTCCTACCCAGATGTTCATAAATCTTATCCCTTACCATTCTCTCTAAGTATCCCTTACCATTCTCTCTAAGAATGCGCATATCTGACCTGGAAAATGAGTTCCCCCTCATTATCCCTGTGATTGATGTGCAGATTCGACGGTGTCTCTGACAGTACAGCACCCTGACAGGGAGGGTGAGCCTGGACTTTGATGACAGGGGTTGATCTTATGCCTGCTCTGGTAAGTTTGGTGGCGGGGGTAATTGATAACCACATAAGAGCCACATCTCACTGCGGCTGTTAACTTCCTGGTGGTACAGTGCCAACTCACCATATAAGGACTCTTTTGGACACGATCTGGTATGTTTGCTACTGGGCTCCCGAGATGAGGTGGAGGTCCTCCATCAAAGGCTGAGCATTGGTAAGGGCCAGGTGCTTGAGAGTCAACTCCTGCTGGTGCTGCTGCTTCCTCTACCCCCACCCACATAGGTGACTCCCTCCCCAGTATCTTTCCCTCCTCCATCAGAATCTGCAGTAGGTGCAGTACCAGCAGCAGCCACTGCCTCCGTGTGGCACAGCTGAGCCCAGAGAAGCTGCTGGTTTCTGATTGGGCAGGAGTAATGAAAGGGATGGCCGGTTACTGGCCGGTTAAATTCACCCTCAACGGTAAAACTGGCCAGGCCTTGGGCCTTCCTGGGAAAAGACGATAGTGAGGGGGCGGGGGCGGGGAGGAATATCACTGGCTTTGCAGCTGATGACCAGGAGCCCTGTCACCTCGATCATATCGCCCTTCAAATGCCTGAACCCCCCAAGCACCAGCATTGGGCCTAGTGGCCTGTTTCAATGCCATGTGTCTAAAGTAATCCAAGTAATGGTTTAATGTTGGGGGGGGGTGAAGCGCTATGAACAAGGACATGTCTGAGACAATGAAGACAGGGCTGGATCTATGATTGTGTTATGAATCCAAGAATCCTTTACAAGTTAATCATAAGCATCTCACTGGGTCAAAATCCTGGAGTTCCTGCTCTAAGGACATGGTGGGTCAACCCACAGCACATGGACTGCAGCGGTTCAAGAAGGCAGCTCACCCCCACCTTCTCATGGGGCAACTAGGGACAGGTAATAAATGCTGATGCAGCCAGTGACACCCACATCCCACAAATGAATGAAAGCAATGCATTTGTCGATATGTCTTGCTTCTCTAACATGGATTGTTGTAAAGATTTTAAATACCCAGATGCTGCTAATAAATGGGTAAGACTTCAGCAAGAAAACACAAAATCATATTCCCACTATTCTTCCACTTTCCTTCATAGAGAGAAATGTTATAGCTGCACAAAAATATTTACTTGAGCCATTTTGATGTTTGAGATATGATTGTGTATATAACAGACTCAGTGGTTAGCACTGCTGTCTCACAGCACCAGGGTCCCAGGTTCGATTCCAGCCTGGGGCAACTGTCTGTGTGGAGTTTGCACATTCTCCCCGTGTCTGTGTGAATTTCCTCCGGGTGCTCCGGTTTCCTCCCACAGACCAAAGATGTGCAGGTTAGGGTGGATTGGCCATGGGAAATTGTCCATAGTGTAGGCTAATGGGTTAATCATGGGAAATGCAGGGCTACGGGGATAGGGTGTCTGTTTGGAGAGTCAGTGTGGACCTGAAAGGCTAAAGGCCTGCTTCCACACTGTAGGGATTCTATGTTAAACATTTTTAAGAGGTTCGTTACAGATAATAACACTTCCAGAACTCCCTCAACACCCAAATATTAAACAAATTCAGCTCCTTCCCCTGTAAAATCACATTGCTTTTGTTAAAAATTCTATCCAAGAAAATCTCATTAAAATAAAAATATTACCACTTGTTGTCAAGAGATGAGTCAGTGGGAATTGAATAAACTGATAAACTATCTTGCAATCTGAGAAACAGTATTTCCATTCACAGAAATGTTCCTCACAACCAGAATTCCATTTCCTTGCAGCCAGGCTTCTGTGTGGGGGCAAAAGCAGCAGCATTCAGATGAACAACTGACCAACAAACCCACTGGGAAATTATTTAGATACATGGCTTCCATTTGTTGGGAATATGCTGCTACTTCATTCACGACACCTTCAAAGAAACGAAATTTGGACAGTTACATGAAATATATTGATACCCATCTGCTCCAGCCTTGTCCATTTGAGCATTTTATCATCTGTTAAAGTTCCAGCAAGTTTGTACGATGTTTCAGTGAATGAAATGTGATAAATAACTATTGCCTACATGTTCGATGTAGAACATTGCTTAGCCTGGGATTAGATTTCTTTTCAATCTAATTATGGGCATCCTTAGAATGTTGTGGCTTTATTATTGTCCAGATGCAGTTCCAATTTATGCAGTCAAGGAGAAATTTGCATTTGAAAAATGTCACAGCTGGTGTACAGATCTTGGGAGATGTGGCGTGAGTACAAATTTGCTTCCTTTGAGAAAGGTTGTTTGACTGTGCCGAGGTCTGTCTGCGATGTATTCCTATCCAAGTCTGGATCAGGCCTCTGTTCAAACAGATATCATTAGAGCCAACAATGATAAGACCATGTCATTACTTGCAGTGAGGTTTTGCTCATTTCCAGACACATTTGCCGATGAAAGCTGCTGTGCTGAGACATTAATTCCTGCCTTATAAACCTATAATTCTGTAAAAGAGACATGGGCACAACAATACATCTCTGGCAGGTGCTTGAACGGAACATTGATAAGCCACACTTAATAAATAGTTTGAAAATAACTTTTAATAGAAAAATGACCATGGTAATAAATTTGATATGAAGTTTTCAGCAGACTGTGTAGTTTATTACAATTTGACAAATGGGAATTGGGGATGCAGCGTAATTATCTCTGTTTATCCATCTCAGATTTGAGGGAGAAAATGATTCCAGCTAATTATACAACAACATTGCATTTCTCTTCTATCAGACAGAATAATATCCCAGATGTAAGCAGCAGAATTACCTACACTGCCACTTACTGGCATCCAGCCAAGACAAAGGAGCACAGAGGAAATTATAATGAGACTATCAGGATTGGAGAAAAATGCATTAATATCAGGATAATTGTAAAGTATGATAAAATATATAGGTGCCCGTGTTTGAGAGAAAGCCAAATATTTTATACCCTAGTAATGATCATGATTAATTAGATGATTATTTAAATTAAAGTGTTAAATACAAAGACTATTCCTCAGGTCTTTCGGTCCCTTTTACTCTTTACTTTCCCACTGACTAATGGCATCAACAGACGGTGACTTAAGACCTGCCTGAGTGTGAATTAACCTTTGTAATACAGCAGCCTTCCATCTCTCCTTTGTTATGAGTCCATTTTGTCTTCTCTTGTAGGTAATATCCCTGAAGCTGTAATATTAAGAATATCTGTGATATTACGCTTGGAACCAGCCAGTCTGGAGCCAGGCCACATCTTCTGGAATGTAAATCGGGAGCTTTGAAAGGCTGTTCCAAAACTGGGGTGGAGCAGTTTGACTGGGTAAAAACAAGGGCCGCAGATGCTGGAAACCAGAGTCTAGATTAGAGTGGTGCTGGAAAAGCACAGCAGGTCAGGCAGCATCCGAGGAGCAGGAGAGTTGACATTTTGGGCAAAAGCCCTTCATCAGGAACGTGGGGAGGCCCAAGGGGGGGCTGAGATCTAAATGGGAGGGCAGTGGGGCTAGGGGAAAGGTAGCTGGAGATCGGGGATGATAGTGATAGGTCAGAGGGGAGGGTGGGGTGGATAGGTGAGAAGGAAGCTGGACACATAGGACAGTTCAAGAGGGCAGTGCCGAGTTGTTGGAGGGTTGGATCTGGGATAAGGTGAGGGGAAGGGAGATGAGGAAACTGGTGAAGTCGATTTTAATTCCATGTGGTTGAAGAGTTCCAAGGCGGCAGACGAGAAGTTCTTCCTCCAGGCGTCAGGTGGTAAGGGTTTGGTGATGGAGGAGGCCCAGGACTTGCATGTCCTTGCCAGAGTGGGAGGGGGAGTTGTAGTGTTCGGCCACAGGGTGGTGGGGTCGTTTAGTGCGTGTGTCCCGGAGATGTTCCCTGAAATGTTGTGTCAATTGGTGTTCAGGAGACCACATCGGGAGCAACAGACACAGTAGATGAGGTGTGTAGATGTACAGGAAAATCTCTGCCGGATGTGGAAGGATCTTTGGAGATCTTGGATGGAGGTGGGGGAGGTGGTGGTAGGTGTGGGCACAGACCTTGCACTTCCTGTGGTGGCAGGGGAAGGTGCCAGGAGGGGAGGGTAGGGTTGGTGGGGGGGCATGGACCTAACACCTTCCAACAACACACTCATTTGATTGGCTGAACTGGTCCTCACCCTCAACAATTTGTCCTTCAAATTCTCCTCAGACTATGACAGGCAGTGTGTCACACAGGCTGCTGCTGGTACTCTCCAACTATCCTGGCTCAATCACCCTGGGCCAGCCCTCTGGGCCGGGTCATACCATCTGTGAGAGATAGTGGGTCCTGGAAACTACATGAAGCAGAGATCCATTGGGAACGAGCAATGGTTCCCCGTGCTGCTGACCACGAGGAGATGGGTTGGACATACCCGAGCAGGGATTGATTTGTGCTTATCCACCGTAACCTGCAGAAACCTCATAGCCATGAGTGACCAATCCTTCCCATGAGGTACAACAACAAAACCTGCAATTATAGAGCGCCCTTCGCCCTCCTCTGTTCTTCATCTTCCTCCCTCGTGTTGCTTGTCATGTTGCGCCAGTTGTTTCTGCTGGGAGGTATCCTCATAGCTCAGGTTAGCCCCATTCCTTTAGCTCCTTGGCACTTTAGAAAAAGAATCAGTGGGAACATGAGGACACAGACAGACTTTAACCTGATCTCATTATCTCAGCCGAGATGGTACCTATTGTTAAAGCTCACTTGAGAATGTAATTTGAAAATAGTTCTGGGATTTATGTATGAAAGAACCGAAACTATCACGGTCACTCTAAAAGATGAGAGATTTAACAAACAATCCAGGTCTTTTTCAATATATAATTTCAGTTACATCACTCTGTAATCTTTTGCTATAAATTCTATGTTTTACAATCTTATTCTCCAAAACCACCTGATGAAGGAGCAGCGCTCTGAAAGCTAGTGCTTCCAAATAAACCTGTTGGACTCTAACCTGGTGTTGTGTGATTTTTAACTTTTATTGGGTAACAGTAAACATTTATAGAAAACAATATTTAACACAAAATCACTTCCGAAAAAAAGCTTAAACTTTCGAACTCTGCTTGTTTTAATCATCTCTTTTTACCACTGATATTTTTCGTCCTTAATGATAAGTTGTTTAGCATTATGTTAACTGATATATACTTGTTATGTCACAAATGTGTAGTTATTACATTTTAGAGTTTGAGGATTTGTGATTACATTCACACCAGCCTGTGGTCTTACTGGAGTAGCCTCAAGGGGGCGAAAGGCATATTCCTGTTCCCTATGTTTGTATATTACTGCTGTGAGGGAAATGTATGACTTTGGATAAGACCAGGAGGAATGTTAGTGATGGATATCAACGCCGTCCCTGTGGATCTTTCTCACTCACTGTGTCAGCTTTGCAGAGTCTGAGGCATCATTAAAAAAAGGTGCTGACTTGCAATATTGTGGGTCCAATGCTGTAGCTTTGTTGAAACACAGGGGCACCCCTTTAATTTCCATCCAAACATGGTCACTTTGACTGATATATCCTCATGCAGACTGTCTTTCATTGATTGGAGACTTCCTGCACCAGATACTGGGTTACAGAGTCACAAGCAAACCCATCACCAACACATCAAACAGTTTATATCTGACTCCAAGTTCCTGACTCACGGGTAAGTGTGCCATAGGAGAAGCTGACAATTTGTAAAAGAGTATGGATTATAGGGGTTAAAATGCTCAGTCCCCATTCATTATAGCTTTCACGGTAACTCTCACTAGTCTGTGGCAATTAGTTCAAAACCATTTCCTAACTTTAGAATTCAATTATAAGGAGAAACTCAGTGACTCCTGCCAATCCACAACCCTTCATTGATGTTGACTAAACATCTTACCAAACGTTAGCATTTTGATTTCGCCACGTACTGTTCACAATGATAGTCTCCGTTTGGAATTGTCTGATTGTAGGTTACAGGACACTGTGAAATACAAACAGTTTGTGCAAAGTAATTCCATATTCTGTGGTTCAGTGTGGTTGGAGAGCCAACATGCAGTATCTCAAATAGGCCGATGGAAAGTTCTGTGTTGTTGCTCCAAGCAGCATTCAGAAAGATTGCTGCAGGATAGGAAACACTGGGTCAGATAGCATTGGAGAAATACTGATACAGTACAAGAAATAATATGAAATTATAATTTCTAATACGCAATGAGAATACCAGAAGACCCAGTTTGATGTATGTAATTTGCCAAAGATCCTCAGACAGCATCTTCCAAACCTACGACCATTCCCAGCTAGAAGGACAAAGGCAGCAGATATATGGGAACACCACCACCTGCCAGTTCCACTGCACTCACCATCCTGACTTGGAAATATGTCACCATTCCTTCTCTGTCGCTGGGTCAACATCCTGGAATTCCCTCCTTAAGGACATTGTGGGTCAACCCACAGCACATGGACTGCAGCGGTTCTAGAAGGCAGCTCACCCCCACCTTCT
The DNA here is from genome assembly GCF_020745735.1 of Hemiscyllium ocellatum. Taxonomy (NCBI): domain Eukaryota; kingdom Metazoa; phylum Chordata; class Chondrichthyes; order Orectolobiformes; family Hemiscylliidae; genus Hemiscyllium; species Hemiscyllium ocellatum. The sequence continues at coordinate 2,358,037 of NC_083420.1, forward strand.
CAAGGGGGGGCAACTAGGGACAGGCAATAATTGGTGACCCAGTCACTGACACCCACATCCCACGAGTGAACAAATTAAACAAGGAATTAGCATAAAGAGATTTCACATGGAACACAACTTCAGCAATATTTTACAATTAGGAAGTTATGGTGGTTTCATCTTTTCCATCTTATATTTTCAAAGCATCCATTTGTGTAACCACATCATTCGAGCTATGTACTCATTGGGTAAATGGTTTTCTGAAGCTGTGATTGTATTCTGCACCAGTTCAGTTAGCTGTCCCTCAGCGTTTTGTTATCTGGGAGAAGCTGTTCTATGAAATGGAGACCAATGTTGTTAAGGATACCATTTTGAGGTTAACATAAATTTCATACATGTGTAACTTATTTTGTTGGTTTTTAATTTACCATAACAACTAGTTATGATTTTAATTAAATTGCTGGTGACTTCACTTGCAAAAGGCATAGCAGATGGGACTTGGGGTGATTGTGTGAAAGTAAAAGCAGGAATGACACTTATTTCAAATGAATGTCGTGCTGGAGATAATTTCTTCCAGCTTACAGACATCTGTCTGTCATCAGCAAAAACAACATGCCAAGTAAAATCTCTCATTCTATTCCACGTCAATGGAACAGAATGCTGGGCAAGGATAGGCTGCTAAAGTTTCATTCAATTTTACTCCCAGTGACTGCTTTATATTGTTTCTAACCTGAACCAGACAGAAATAAACAGGGGTCACTGTCTGCATGGTGTTCCCCTTCTGCCTCTGGTGTTTGAGTGTCAATTGTCTCTGTAGATATGGGCTGCTGTCAATGTGGTCAATTCTGCATCTTGAAATCAATAAATAACCAAAGTGTTACTGATTATTTCTTCAAAGGTATTAACTTTGTCAAAATTCTGAAGCAGTTTCAAACATTTATACAAATGTGAGTATTTCGATTGTGTACATTTCAATCTGGCTATTCTTTTATAAATTAATTATAGTCATAGAATCATACAGCATGGAAACAGACCCTTTTGTCCATCCAGTCCAAGCTGAATATAATCCCAAACCAAATTAGTCCCACCTGCCTGCTCCTGGCCCACATCCCTCCAAACATTCCCTATTCATGTATTTATCCAAATGTCTTTTAAATGTTATAACTGTACCCACACCTAACACTTCCTCTGGCAGCTCTTTCCACACGTGACCCGCTGTCTGCGGGAAAAGATTGTCAATAATTATCTACCTAAATGCATAAATTTGATTAAGCAAAGCTGATAACAAATGATATTCCAGCTCACCATTTACACCTGCAGGCATGAGGTTCCAACATCTGAGGGCACATTCCATGGGCACTGAATGCCTGCTCCCCACATCCACAGGCTTAACATCTGACACATGCCAGTGTCCCTCTATCAGCACAACACACCTCTCATCCATTTACACTGTGGTGTGAGCCTGCGTGGTAAAGCATCACTTCGGAACATTCTAGCAATAGCATGGGCATGCTACAGTGAGGGTAGTGAGTATACAGGGCCAAGCACCCAGTTCACAGATTGGACCCAGACTGCATCTCAGGGCTCCTCTTATAGCGCTCACTCACTCAGTTCTCAGTCACTCAGTCAGTCAGTCAATCACTCACTCATTCACTCAGTCACTTACTCACTCAGTCACTCACTCACTCACTCACCCACCTTGTGCCTGCAGAGACGCTCATAGCACCCCATCCTGCCCTGCCCTCCCTTGCTATTTAGCATAATCATGAAGTTAAGCATTGAGTTCTGAAGAAGGGTCACTCAACCTGAAACATTAACTCTGAATTCTCCCCACAGATGCTGCCAGACCTGCTGAGCTTTTCCAACAATTTCTGTTTTTGTTTCTGACATCTGCAGAACTTTTGTTTTTTTTTGTTCAGTATTTAACTGACTGCCATATCTTTTCCAGGTATGGCCACCTTGCATAAGTTGTCCTCTCTCTGACAGGATTCCTGGTCAAATGTTTTTACTTGTTCACAAGCATTAATTTCCCTGTCGCTCCTGGTGTTTGACCAGGAGTTTCCTGAAACATATTTCTACAGCCACTTCACATTTCTCAGTGACTGTCTCTGGCTCAGATTCACCCTTCGTGGATTCCAACTCACGTTTCATCCTTTGTGCTTTGAATCCACTCAGCTCTGAGGAAGGGTCACTAGATCCAAAATGATAATTCTGCTTTCTCTCCACACCTGCTGCCAGACCTGCTGAGCTTTTCCAGCAATTTCCAGTTTTAGAACATAGAACATAGAAAAGTACAGCACAGAACAGGCCCTTTGGCCCATGATGTTGTGCCGAGGCTACTCCTAATGTAACTTAAAATAGTAGTAACTTAACCTACACACTCCTCAACTCACTGCTATCCATGTGCATGTCCAGCAGTCGCTTAAATATCCCCAATGACTCTGCTTCCACCACCACCGCTGGGAACGCATTCCATGCATTCACAACTCTCTGTAAAGAACCTATCTCTGACGTCTCCTTTATACCTTCCTCCTAATATCTTCAAACTATGACTCCTCGTACCAGTCAATCCTGCCCTGGGGAAAAGTCTCTGGCTATTGACTCTACCTATTTCTCTCATTATTTTGTACACCTCGATCAGGTCTCCTCTCTTCCTCCTCCTCTCCAGAGAGAAAAGTCCGAGCTTATTCAACCTTTTGCGTCATATCATGCTGATCAGTCTGAGAGATTAGACATGGTGCTGTGCTGCACTGTTCGATGTTAATGTCACACCATCAGCAAGTAACTGATCGACACTCCACGTGCTTTCACTAAACAGCCCTGTCTCAAACCAGCAGGAAGTGGTTCTCAGTTGTGAGAGAGAGAGAGAGAGACCCTTCAGTCCGGGACTCCTGGGACAGTGAGTCAACAGCAGCAACTGAAACAGAAATTGCTGGAAAAGCTCAGCAAGTCTGGCAACATCTGTGAAGAAAAAGTAAAGTTAACATTTCAGGTGTAGTGACCCTTCCTCAGAACTGACAAGTGAACTGTAACCTTTGCTATCTGTGTGCCAGAGAGCTGGTCAGTCAGGAGGGCTGGAGGACAGACTTGGACAATTACTGAAGTCAATTTCACATTTGGAGATAATTTCACTGTGAGGCTATTGTTATTTTAGACACTTGAAACTTTCCCACTTGGTGTGATTGAGGAGCTGTGTCTTGCAAGGTTAGCATCAAACTCTGTTTATCCAATGATTCTGTGGAGATTTTATGAATGTGCAGTTTTCATGAACTGTAAAAATCTGGAATTAGTTTTTTGTTGTTGGGATGGCGAGATGAAAGATGGGATGGTTTGAAATATTTATACAGCTGACATCTATTACTAGAATCTTCTATCTCCAGTAATAATAATTCTAAAAAATAATGTTGCAATTCTAACCTGCTGTTGTCGACTCACCTTTTGTGATTGATTCAGATAATCATATTGTTATACATTGATTTGTAATGAAACATATTTCGGAATACAGTTCCAGAGTAATTTCAAACATGGAATGTGTAAGGTGTAACAGGCTAAGGGGTGGTATGAGAAGATTCCAGACTGACCACCCCTGAGCTCTCTGCCTGGATCATTTGCAGACTGATTACTATGATGAATCAACAACACCAACTTGCATTCATGTAGCACGTTTATTAAAATGGTACAAGGTACCTCACAGGAGAAGTATCAAACAAGTCATAGAGCCATAGAGATGTACATCACAGAAACAGACCCTTCAGTCCAACTCGTTTATGCCAACAGATATCCGAAATAAATCAAGTCTCATTTGCCAGCACCCAGCCCATATTCCTCTAAACCCTTCCTATGATGCCTTTTAAATGTTGTAATTGTTCCAGCTTCCACTACTTCCTCTGGCAGCTCGATCTGTACACGCACCACCCTCTGTGTGAAAAAGTTGCCATTGAGATCCCTTCAGTTGGTTCAGTCGGTTGGACAGCTGGTTTGTGATGCAGAGTGATGCCAAAGTGTGGTTCAATTTCTGTACCAGCTGCGGTTACTGTGAGGGCACTCCTGAACCTCTCCCCCCACCTGAGGGGTGGTGAACCTCAGGGTAAACGAACATCAGTCATCTCTCTCTAATGAGAGAGCAGGCTATGAACCTGTTGCACTGTTCTGATTCAAATCTCTACTCTACAATCCTGCAAATTCCCCAATAATCTTCCATCCCTTTGGTCATCACGAATCTATCTCCCTCTCCCTTAAAGGCTAGGAATAGTTAATATGCCTAAGAGTTAATGTATTCTGTATGGAGTTACTGTAATAGGCTGCATTGTCACAGGAACCTCCTCCACTGAAATATATTTGTGGCTCATCCTTCACCACAGACCATGGAGCAGTCCCTTGGCTGAGCATTGGGAAGAGGATTGTGACAATGTTTTACCCCAACCACAAGTCACCAGTCGATGGTGTCACACCAGAATACCACAGGGTACTAGCTGTGCGCATTAGGTAGGTTTAAGGACTGTTTTAAAGAGGGTGAAAGAGATATGCAGCTGAAAGGTTTAGGCAGCTATAGGGTCAAGACAATATTGACATGGTCAGTAAAAGTTAGCTGTGTTCAGCTGAATGCAGTTAACTGGGAATTCACCCAGGGCCCTACAAACAGACAGAGCATGGAAATAGTTTGATTTGATTGATTGTTTCATTGTTGTCACATGTACCGAGATACAGTGAAAAGTGTTTTGCATGTCCTGCAGGCAGGATGTACCTGACACAGAGCAGAATACAGTGTTAGAGAGAGAGAGAGAGAGAGAGACAGAGAGAGACAGACAGACAGAGACACAGAGACAGAGACACAGAGAGACTGACTGGCAATAATGTTTGGGCGGTCCATTCAAAAGTCTGATTACAGTGGAGAGGAAACTATCCTTGAATCTGTTGCTGCATGTTTTCAAACTTTTATATCTTTTGTCTGATAAAAGAGGGTGGAAGAGAGTCTAAGCTGGATGGGAAGGGTCTTTGATGATATTGGATGCATTCCTGAGGCAGTGGGAAGTGCAGACAAAGTCAATGCCTGGGAAGCTGGATTAGGAAGTGCTTGCGTGTAATTTGTAACTCTGTCAACAATCTTTGAAAGAAGTGTGAAAAGATTGGCTATGGTTTTATCCAGCTGGCTTTGTGAAATATAACATCAGGCACAGGCTGATTAAACTCAGGGATGGAGAAAGGGCCAGAGCTGGAGGAAGACGGAGTTCACAGCTTGCTGAGCTGAAGGGTGGGACAGACACAGGGAGGGCTGAGAACTCAGAGGCACTTGAGGAATGAGGATTTTTATGTTGCTGCAGTGTCAGACTAGGAACCAATCGCTCGAATTATTGGAGCCAGTGGAGAGGACGTTCATCGTCATGAGTTTATTTAACCAGCTGATGAGATGTCATCAACCACAAAAATTAACCTTCTTTCTCTCTCCGCAGTAAAGTATTTGTGGATTACATTTGAAGTATATGTGCAGTACTTGTAGAGTACATTTGGTGTATATGTGGAGTACGTTTGGTGTATATGTGCAGTACGTTTGGAGTATATAGAGTCATAGAGTCACAGAGATGTACAGCATGGAAACAGATCCTTCGGTCCAACACGTCCATGCCGCCCAGATATCCCAACCCAATCTAGTCCCACCTGCCAGCACCCGGCCCACATCCCTCTAACCCCTTCCTATTCATATACCCATCCAAATGCCTCTTAAATGTTGCAATTGTACCAGCCTCCACCACATCCTCTGGCAGCTCATTCCATACACGTACCACCCTCTGTGTGAAAAAGTTGCCCCTTAGGTCTCTTTTATATCTTTCCCCTCTCAACCTAAGCCTATGCCCTCAAGTTCTGGACCCCCCCACCCCAGGGAAAAGACTTTGTCTATTTATCTTATCCATGCCCCTCGTGATTTTGTAAACCACTATAAGGTCACCCCTCAGCCTCCAACACTCCAGGGAAAACAGCCCCAGCCTGTTCAGCCTCTCCCTATAGCTCAAATCCTCCAACTCTGGCAACATCCTTGTAAATCTTTTCTGAACCCTTTCAGGTTTCACAACATCTTTCCGATAGGAAGGAAACCAGAATTGCATGCAATATTCCAACAGTGGCCTAACCAATATCCTGTACAGTCGCAACATGACCTTCCAACTCCTGTACTCAATGCTGTGACCAGTAAAGGAAAGCATATCAAACACCTTCTTCACTATCCTATCTACCTATGACTCCACTTTCAAGGAGCTATGAACTTGCATTCCAAGGACTCTTTGTTCAGCAACACTCCCTAGGACCTTACCATTAAGTGTATAATTCCTGCTAAGATTTGCTTTCCCAAAATGCAGAACCTTGCATTTATCTGAATTAAACTCCATCTGCCACTTCTCAGCCCATTGGCTATCTGATCAAGATCCTGTTGTAATCTGAGGTAACCCTCTTTGCTGTCCACTACAATTCCAATTTTGGTGTCATCTGCAAACTTACTAACTGTACCTCTTATGCTCGTATCCAAATCATTTATGTAAATGACAGAAAGGAGAGGACCCAGCACCGATCCTTGTAGCACTCCACTGGTCACAGCCCTCCAGTCTGAAAAACAATCCTCCACCACCACCCTCTGTCTTCTACCTTTGAGCCAGTTCTGTATCTAAATGGCTAGTTCTCCCTGTATTCCATGAGATCTAACCTTGCTAACCATTCTCCCATGGGGAACCTTGTCGAATGTCTTACTGAAGTCCATATATGTGCGGTATTTGTAGATTATATTTGGAGTGTACGTGGAGTACATGTGGACTGCAGAGTATTTCTATCATTGACAATTGAAGTATAATTTGTACATGAAAGGCCAGACCTGTTAAGGTTAACAGCTGAGGTTTCACATTCAATCTAATATCATTGCACAGCCAAAGATTCCTTTACACTGATCCTTGACTGAACATTGTAAGCTTGCTGCTGATTAGCACATGACCTTTGCAATGCTCTTGAGCTCACTGCAGCATTGAGTATTCTGTTCTGGACAATGAGATAATTGGAGGTGGGTTACTCTTAAACAAACATTTGTTTCCAGTAGGTCACTGGTTTTGGAACAAGTTTAACATTGAACTAACTGGAAGGAACCCGCCCGTATTACCGTCATGGGGACTTGTCTTTCATTTGCTTTAATAACTATCATCTCTAACAATTGAAATGGAGACCAGGAAGAAGCAAGGAAGAGGAGACGCCGTTAGATATAACTCAACTCAGAAATTGTGAGCACAAGGGGACAGTGATACAGAACATTAAACAGTACAGCACAGGAACAGGCCCTTCGGCCCAACTTGTCTGTGCTGACCATGATGCCACCCTAGACTATCCCATCTGTCTGCACATGTCTCTATTCCCTGCCCAATCTGTCTGTGTAAAAGCCTCTTAAATGTTGTTATTGTATCTGCTTCTTCCTCCTTCCCGGCAGCACGTTCCTGGCACCTACCACCCTCTGTGTAAAAAAACCCTGCCTCACCCTACATCTCCTTTAAACTTCTCCCCTCTCATGTTCTACCAGCTCACCAGAATCAGAACTTCTCACTGCTGATGCACTCAGTGAGTCAGAGTAAAACATGATGATGATCATCTGTTGCTCTGAAAGAAGCTGATAATTAACAGGTGTCACAGAGTGGGAGTATGGTTGAGATGCTTTTCAAGTTTAATCTGATTTAATGCTAACCAGAGAAAAACTGAACCACACATCAGAACCAGAATGGGAAGTGGATGGAAATTATACCTTACAGCTGTCTGATTGGCATGGAGCATGAACATTAACACTTCTCCAGTCCAGTTTCTGGTGGCAACCGACGCACGTGCAAGGGACAAATTCCAACTTGGCTCGTGTCTTGAACACAGTTCACTGAAATCCTCAGTCACGAAGCAGGCTGCTTTCTTCTAGGTGAGGAAATGGTTTCAGAACTAAAATGGAACTGAGTTTTATCTCAAATAAAAATAAAAATTGCTGGAGAGCACAGAAAAGATTCACCAGAGTGCAATTGCTGGTTAGGATTGCAGTAACTGGCTAGGATGTAGAATGCACGGGTTAAGAGTGTAGCAGAAGCAGGTTCAATCAAGTCATTCTATAGGGAGTAGTATCATTATCTAAAAAGGAGGCATGTGCAGGATAAACAGGAGATGATTCTATGAAACAGTCAGGCAGAAACACTCAATCTCTTCTGGACGTTTCTTTGTGCAGCATTTCCTGTTTTATATCGTGAACTCCCCATGAGAAAGTGATTTTTAAAAGTTCATTCACAGGATGAGTGCGTCGCTGGCTAGACCAGCATTTATTGATAATCCCTAATTACCCCAGAGGGCAGTTGAAAGTCACCCATATTGCTGCGGGCCTGGAGTCAGATGTAGGCCAGACCAGGTAAGGATGGCAATGTCCTTCTCAAAGGATTTTAGTGAACCAGATGGATTTTTCCAACAATCAACAATGGACAATGGTCATCATAGAATCCCTATAATGTGGGATGAAGCCATTCTGCCCATCAAGTCTGCACTCTACCCACTCTCCCCACCATATTCCTATAGCCCTGCATTTTCCATGGCTAATCCACCTAACCTGCACATATTTAGACCGTGAGAGGAAACCAGAGCACCCAGAGGAATCCCACGCAGAGATGAGGAGAATGTGGACACTCCAATCATGCCCAGGTCCCTGGCGCTGTGAAGCAGCAGTGCTAACCACTGGCCAGAGTGCCAGCATTCGACTCTTCATTCCAGACTTTTATTGAATTCAAATTCCATCATCTGTCATGGTGGGATTCGAACCTGCGTCCCCAGAGCATCACCTCTCCTTATTTGTATAATAAATACATTTTGAAATCCTTTTAAAGGATCTTTTGTTTCATTCATTCAGGGAATTTGTGGGAGTTGCTGGCTGGGCCAATATTTCTTGCTCTGTCCCTAGTTGCCCTTTGAGAACGTGGGCATGAACTGCCTTTTTAAACCACTGCATTCCACACGCTGCAGGTACTGACATGCCTCATTGGAAATACCTGGGAAATCAAGCCCTGTTATTCCCAGAGTCATCACAGAAGATAAAGACTTTAAAAACTGGGCAGTAAAGTAAAAGTAGACTCTTTGTAGCTCCTGCATTTATATGGCTAGTCCAGTTCAGTTTCTGGTAACCCAAGGATGTTGATAATAGGGGATTCAGAGATGGTAATGTCATTGAATGTCAAAAGGTAGTGGTTAGATTGACTCTTGTTGAAGATGGTCACAGGCTGGCATTTGCATGGTATGATGTTCCTCACCACTTGTCAGCCTAAGCCTGGATATTGGCCAGATCTTGCTGCATTTAAACATGAACTGCTTCAGTATCTGAGGATTTGCGAATGTTGCTAAACATTGTGCAATTATCGGCAAACTTCCCCCACTTCTGACCTTATGACGAAGGGAAGGTCATTTTTGAAGCAGCTGAAGATGGTTGGGCCTAGGACACTACCCTGAGGAACTCCTGCAGAGATGTCATGGAGTTGAAATAACTGACCTCCAATAATCATGACCAGCTTTCTATGTACTAGGGTAAGACTCTAAGCAGTGGAAAGTTTTCCCCCAGATACTCATTGATTCCAGTTTTGCCAGGGCTCTGTGATGCCACACTCGGTCGAATGTAGCCTTGATGTCAGGGGCTGTCCCTCTCCCCTCCCCTCTGGAACTCAGCTCTTCTCTCCATGTTTGACCCAAGGTTGGCATGAGATGAGTGGCCCATTTTTAGAGGGGTTTTGAGTATCTTGTCAGTTACTTGTAAATTCTTGACTCTTCCTGTTTTTAAATATATGAAAGTAGAGGAGTGAGGAAGTTCTGAGGAATGAATGAAACATTTATTTAAGTGTTGAAGTTCTGTGGCATAATTCCTGTGCTAGGAATTCAGATAGACACGGTCACAATTTGCTGTAGGTACTGATTACATCCATTATAGCAGTGACAGAATTACAAAAACATTTCATTCTGAAACAGGCTGGAAAATTGTAAGACCATGAGATCACTTTAAATAATGTGAATGTAGTACTTCCTCTGTTATATAATGGTGATCGTTTGGAATGGTTTCATTCATTAGCTGTACAGGCGGAGTGGAGACATAGAAGAGAAGGTTGAGGGAAGATTTGATCAAGGCATTTAAATTCACAAAAAAAGGGATGGAACAGGTAGATATGCTCATAATTGTATTCAATTAAGAAAGAGAAGGGTTGAAACATGTTTGGCATAGTTGGAGGAACCACAGTTTATTAGAGAATTCACTCTTCATTTTGGAATAACATGCATGACCTGATTGGTTAATTGTTGCTACACTTCCAGAACATTATCGGGAGTGATCTGTGTGAGATCTCACTGAATTCAGATCCTGTCGGGGCAATCTGTGTGAGATCTCACTGAATTCAGATCCTGTCAGGGCGATCTGTGTGAGATCTCACTGAATTCAGATCCTGTCGGGAGCGATCTGTGTGCGATCTCACTGAATTCAGATCCTGTCAGGGCGATCTGTGTGAGATCTCACTGAATTCAGATCCTGTCAGGGGCGATCTGTGTGAGATCTCACTGAATTCAGATCCTGTCGAGGAGATCTGTGTGAGATCTCACTGAAATCAGATCCTGTTGGGGTGATCTGTGTGAGATCTCACTGAATTCAGATGCTGGCAGGAACGATCTGTGTGAGATCTCACTGAATTCAGATCATGTCAGGGCAATCTGTGTGAGATCTCACTGAATTCAGATCCTGGCAGGAATGATCTGTGTGAGATCTCATTGAATTCAGATCCTGGCAGGAATGATCTGTGTGAGATCTCACTGAATTCAGATCCTGTTGGGGTGATCTGTGTGAGATCTCACTGAATTCAGACCCAGTCCTGGCATTTCTCCAAAGATTGCCATCACTTTCCGTGAGATTACAAGTGAACTCTTTGATGAAGTTCCAGAGCAGGGGCTCTGGGTTAGCCTGGAGCAGTGTCTGGGTGAACTGGAGCTTGTTGTAAATTTTGGTTTCAACCTTCTTTGAACATAAGAAAATATCCAAAATCCAGGTTATTTACTGAAGTATAAAACAGAAAATGGCAAGGCATAAACAAAAGAATTTTTACTGTCAAAAAGTCAAAGAAATCAAACATCAAATTATCTTAGCAAACTTCTGGTGCTTTAAACTATAGAAGAAAATCAGTCAAATATCAATTAACAGGTAAATTGAAGATGATGATTATTGATAAGTGACACATTACTTGTCAGATCTAATAAATTACTCACTCAGCACACGGGCTATCAATCTTAGTCACATACTCTTTCGAAACAGCATCATAAAAAACCACATAGGATCTTTGCTGAAAAGAAGGAGGCTATCTGGCCCATCTGCACCGACCCTCTGAACAGCATCTCACTCAAACACAACCCCCTATCTCTGTAACCCTGTATTTCCCATGGCAAACCCACATCCCTGGATGTTACAGCACAGTTTATCATGGCCAATGTCTGACCTGCCCATCTTTGGAATGTGCGAGGGAACCAGAGCACCTGGAGAAAACTTCACCTTGTCTTAATAGAGTCATAGAGTCATAGAGACGTACAGCACAGAAACAGACCCTTCGGTCCAACCTGTCCATGCCAACCAGATATCCCAACCCAATCTAGTCCCACCTGCCAGCACCCGGCCCATATCCCTTGTTGGGATGTATATCTAATACGCCTTGGGAGGGTAGAACTGTAGTTGCTGCTTGGGAAATCGGGGGGTGCTGCGGAGCTGTTGTTTGGACTGTTTACCGAAACTGCCTGTGCAGCTGGACTACCAAGGTCAGACCAATACAATGACAGCCTTTACTCGGAGACCTTGTTTACGAGACAGACCATCTCGTGGATACCTGCCAAGGCCGAGGCCTGTTCACAGGAAGCCTTTGTCTGTGAGAGATCACGTGTGTGAGTGATTACGTAGCGTTAGCTTAGCAAACAATATATCAAGCAGGGGTTTCTGGAAAGATTTCAGAACGCCTTCTCCAGTGAGCTGTAAACACCTCACTGTATTTTGTGTACGTCTCTCTCTCAGTAAACAGCTTATATTTTGAATCAGATCCAGTGTTTCTCTCCTTCAAACGAACATGGGGACGGTAGCCCGTCCTAACACCCTCCAAACCCTTCCTATTCATATACCCATCCAGATGCCTTTTAAGTATTGTACCAGCCTCCACCACATCCTCTGACAGCTCATTCCATACACGCACCACCCTCGGTGTGAAAAGATTGCCCATTAGGTCCCTTTTATATCTTTCCCTTCTCACCCTAAACCTATGCCCTCTAGTTCTGGACTCTCCCACCCCAGAGAAGAGACTTTGTCTACTTATCCTATCCATGCCCCTCATGATTTTATAAACCTCTATAAGGTCACCCCTCAGCCTCTGACGCTCCAGGGAAAACAGCCCCAGCCTGTTCAGCCTCTCCCTGTAGCTCAAATCCTCTAACCCTGGCAACATCCTTGTAAATCTTTTCTGAATGCTTTAAAGTTTCACAACATCTTTCTGATAGGAAGGAGACCAGAATTGCACACAATATTCGAACAGTGGCCCAACCAATGTCCTGTACAGCCGCAACATGACCTCCCAGCTTCTGTACTCAATACTCTGACCAATAAAGGAAAGCATACCAAACGCCTTCTTCACTATCCTATCTACCTGCGACTCCACTTTCAAGGAGCTATGAACCTACACTCCAAGGTCTCTTTGTTCAGCAACACTCCCCAGGACCTTACCATTAAGAGTATAAGTCCTGCTAAGATTTTTGATCTCCTGCTAACAATAACACATCAATCCCAGGTTCCACAGGCAAGGTCTTCACCAAAAATGGCACACACCTGTAGCACCTCTTCAATACTGTGAGCTGTTTCAGTTCCCCTTATTGAAGAAAAGGTATCATTACACTGGAGGCAGCTCAGAGAAGGTACACCAGGATGATCCCCGGTATGGAGGGATTGTCTTATCAGCAAAGGCTAAACAGGTTGGGCTTACACTTACCGGAGCTTAGGCAAAGGAGAGGTGATCTCATTGAAACATTTCGGATTCTCGTGGGCAGCACAGTGGCACAGTGGTTAGCACTGCTGCCTCACAGCGCCAGAGACCTGGGTTCAATTCCCAACTCAGGCGACTGACTGTTTGCACATTCTCCCCGTGTCTGTGTGGGTTTCCTCCGACCTCTGCTCCTCAACTCTCTCATGAGAGGAAACATCCTCTCAGCATTGACCTGTCAAGCACTTTAAGAATTAGATTAGATTAGATTACTTACAGTGTGGAAACGGGCCCTTTGGCCCAACAAGTCCACACCGACCCGCCGAAGTGCAACCCACCCAGACCCCTTCACCTAACACTAGGGGCAATTTAGCATGGCCAATTCACCTGACCTGCACATTTTTGGACTATGGGAGGAAACCGGAGCACACCTTCCACCCCGAACTCAAATTCACCTGGTCCGTCTCAGACTCCTCCCTCCCCTTCCTAGACCTTTCCATTTCTATCTTGGGTGACCGAATCAACACGGACATTTACTATAAACCGACTGACTCCCACAGCTACCTAGACTACACCTCCTCCCACCCTGCCCCTTGTAAAAACGCCATCCCATATTCCCAATTCCATCGTCTCCGCCGCATCTGCTCCCAGGAGGACCAGTTCCAACACCGTACAGCCCAGATGGCCTCCTTCTTCAAAGACCGCAGATTCCCTCCAGACATGATTGACGATGCCCTCCACCGCATCTCCTCCACTTCCCGCTCCTCCGCCCTTGAGCCCCGCTCCTCCAACCGCCACCAAGACAGAACCCCACTGGTTCTCACCTACCACCCCACCAACCTCCGTATACAGCGTATCATCCGCCGTCATTTCCGCCACCTCCAAACGGACCCCACCACCAGGGATATATTTCCCTCCCCTCCCCTATCAGCGTTCCAAAAGACCACTCCCTTCTTGACTCCCTCGTCAGGTCCACACCCCCCACTAACCCAACCTCCACACCCGGCACCTTCCCCTGCAACCGCAAGAAATGCAAAACTTGCGCCCACACCTCCTCCCTTACTTCTCTCCAAGGCCCCAAGGGATCCTTCCATATCCACCACAAATTCACCTGCACCTCCACACACATCATCTATTGCATCCGCTGCACCCGATTTGGCCTCCTCTATATTGGGGAGACAGGACGCCTACTTGTGGAACGTTTCAGAGAACACCTCTGGGACGCCCGGACTAACCAACCCAATCACCCCGTGGCTCAACACTTTAACTTTCCCTCCCACTCCACCGAGGACGTGCAGGTCCTTGGACTCCTCCATCGCCAGAACATAACAACACGACGGCTGGAGGAGGAGCGCCTCATCTTCCGCCTGGGAACCCTCCAACCACAAGGGATGAACTCAGATTTCTCCAGTTTCCTCATTTCCCCTCCCCCCACCTTGTCTCAGTCAAATCCCTCAAACTCAGCACTACCTTCCTAACCTGCAATCTTCTTCCTGACCTCTCCGCCCCCACCCCACTCCGGCCTATCACCCTCACCTTGACCTCCTTCCACCTATCGCATCTCCATCGCCCCTCCCCCAAGTCCCGCCTCCCTACCTTTTATCTTAGCCTGCTGGACACACTTTCCTCATTCCTGATGAAGGGCTCATGCCCGAAACATTGAATCTCCTGTTCCTTGGATGCTGACTGACCTACTGCGCTTTTCCAGCAACACATTTTCAGCTCTCCTGATAATACCCCTGGATCATCCCCCTCCTGATAATACCCCTGGACCATCACCCTCCTGATAATACCCCTGGACCATCCCTCTCCTGATAATACCCCCTGGACCATCACCCTCCTGATAATACCCCTGCACCATCCCTCTCCTGATAATACCCCCTGGACCATCCCTCTCCTGATAATACCCCCTGGACCATCACCCTCCTGATAATACCCCTGCACCATCCCTCTCCTGATAATACCCCCTGGACCATCCCTCTCCTGATAATACCCCCTGGACCATCCCCCTCCTGATAATACCCCTGGACCATTAACCTCCTGATAATACCCCTGGACCATCACCCTCCTGATAATACCCCTGGTCCATCGCCCTCCTGATAATACCCCTGGATCATTCCTTCCCTGATGCAATGAAAGTCTAGTGTGAGATTTCATCATTCTTGTGTGATAGAAGGGATGTGAATTATATATATTTTAAAACCATTTACTTGGATGTTTTGAATTTTGAACACACGGCATGTAGGTTTTCTGGGTTTAATGACTAACTTTTAAATATTTCTGCAGCCATGATGATTTCTTGAAAACAGTCTGCGAGGGATTGTTTTGAGTGGGACTGTGTTTATATTCCTAATCGATTTTCCTGCTCCTCGGATGCTGCCTGAACTGCTGTGCTTTTCCAGCACCACTAATCCAGAATCTGGTTTCCAACATCTGCAGTCATTGTTTTTACCTGTATTTACATTGGGAGAGTTTTTGAAAAAATTAACTAAGTTGTGTACTGTATTAGGCTTTCAGGTAGAAGGTTAAGGAACTTTTATGGGCCAAGGGGAAACCCCCAATATTGGGGAAAAAAAGGTTGGGTTTCAGTTTGGAATTTTGCAGAAGTGGCTGAAACAGGATGTGTAAAGGAGCTATTTCTGCGTAAAATGGAGAGTTTCAGACAGATGCGATCGAGGTTACCTCAGCCTCAGTGGAATGAGTGTAGTTTAGACGTTCAAGACCAGAAATACTTAGTTGCGACTTTGAAATATTTACTTGAAGATGATAAAGTCTAAGCTTAGTTGTATAGGTACAGGGACAGGTAATATTGAGGAGGTGGGGAGGCTGCAGAAGGATTTGGGCGGGTTAGGAGAGTGGGCAAAGAAGTGGCAGGTGGAGTACAACGTGGGAAAGTGTGAGGTCATGCACTTTGGTCGGAAGGATAGAGGCATGGACTGTTTTCTAAATGGGGAGAATGTTCAGAAATCTGAAGGGCAAAGAGACTTGGGAATTCTATTCCAGGATTCTCTCAAAAGTACATTTTCACGTTGAACAGTTAGGAAGACAAATGCAATGATGGCATTTATTTTGAGAGGACTTGAATATAAAAGCAGGGATGTACTACTGAGGCTTGATAAGTCTCTGGTCAGACCATGTTTGGAGTATTGTGTGCAGCTTTGGGCCCCATATCTCAGGAAGGACGTACTGGACCTGGAGAGTGTTCAGAGGAAGTTCACATCCCAGGGATGAAAAGCTTAACATACAGGAACATTTGAGAACTCTGGGTCTATACTAAATGGGGTTTAGAAGGATGAGGGGGGATCTAATTGAAACGTACAGAATACTGAATGGCCTGGACAGAGTTGATGTTGGGAAGATGTTTCCATTGTTAGGAGAGTCTAGGACCCGAGGGAGTAAAGGGAAGACCTTTAGGAATGGGGATAAGGAGAAACGTCTTCAGCCAGAGAGTGGGGAATCTATGGAATTCACTGCCACACAGGGCTGTGGGGGCCAGGTTATTGAGTATGTTTAAGACAGAGATAGATAGGTTCTTGAGTATCAAGGGGATCAAGGGTTACAGGGAGGAAGTGGGAGAATGGGGTTGAGAAACTTATCAGCCAGGATTAAATGACAGAACATATTGACAGGCTGAATGGCCACATTTCTGCTCCAATGTCTCATGGGTGAAGTCTCCCAGGAAACAACTATCAGAATTTTAAGATGGGGAATTGAAACCATGATGAAATTAAGCCCTCTCTGGTATGAGTCCTGTAAAGGGGAGGTGGGAATGGGGGTGGGGATGGTGGGGGTGTAGTTGGGGGGGGGGGGGGGGGGGGAATATCGGGATTGTATTTTCCCATCTGTTTTGAAATTTGTGCTGTACGTTAGTATTTCGCTTTATTCTGGTTTATCTTCATTTCTTTTGTTTAATAAATGTCTGTTTTATTTTTAAACATGAGTCTGCAGCATTGAGTGATTATGTGTCGGTGAAAGAGCCTGTTATCAAATTTTTTAAAAACTGTGATCTGTCAAGCCAGATTTCAATCTTGTCCAGTAATTATACCATTACAGTAGCATGGAGCTAGCATTAGGTGGAATCTAGACAGGGTATCCTATCAATGTAATATAATTAAAGGCTGTTAATATATTGAGATTCAATTGCAATATGTGACTTATTAATGGATAGCAATAACACTTGAGACTTTCTTGTAAGCAATATGTGAAAATTAACCCTATTTCTGCATATAATGTGGGTGTACACAGTTGTCATGAAAATTGACTTGTTTACATTTCCACATAGTGGGTTAATTGGTCAGGCGATATTTATTTAATATTTGGAGTATTTTTCTAGGGATGATATAATTTGAGCATTGCATTGCCACTTTCTCACAGGGTTCAGGACTGACTAACACAGGAAACAACATTGGGTTTGTGAGGGAGTAGGTTTGGTCCTCTGAGCCACACTGCTGGCCCATCCCCGCCCTATTCTTCCCTATAGTTCCCTCCTGCCTACACTGCCCCCAATCCCACCTACCCCATAAGTCCTACACCAGCTCAATGGCATGCAGCAGTCTCTGGATCCCACATCCACACTACCTCCTCACCACCCCCACCCAACTTAAACTGTGCCCCAGTGAACAGAATCCATCAGACCTTAAGAAACAGCAACAGGAGTAGGCCATTCGGCCCCAGAATCTACTCTGTTATTTAACAGGATCATGGCTGATCCAATGTAGGTGGGCGGCACGGTGGCACAGTGGTTAGCACTGCTGCCTCACAGCGCCTGTAGATCCGGGTTCAATTCCCGACTCAGGCGACTGACTGTGTGGAGTTTGCACGTTCTCCCCGTGTCTGCGTGGGTTTCCTCCGGGTGCTCCGGTTTCCTCCCACAGTCACAAAGATGTGCGGGTCAGGTGAGTTGGCCAAGCTAAATTGCCCGTAGTGTTAGGTAAGGGGTAAATGTAGGGGTATGGGTGGGTTGCGCTTCGGCGGGTCGGTGTGGACTTGTTGGGCCGAAGGGCCTGTTTCCACACTGTAAGTCTAATCTAATCTAATCCTCATGTCCACTTTCCTGTATTTTCCCCTATAACTCACACTCTCTATATCTCTCTACACCACCCCCCACAGCTCTCTGTGGTAAGGTGTTCCAAATACTCACAACCCCCTGACAGAAGAAATTCCTCCTCAGCTCAGTCTGAAATTGATGCCCCTTTATTCTGAGACTGTGCCCTCTGCTCGGACATCTCCAGCATCTGCAGTCCTCACTTTCTCCTATTATCAGGAGAGGGTTGGTCCAGGGGTATTATCAGGAGGGTGATGGTCCAGGGGTATTATCAGGTGAGGGATGGTCCAGGGGTATTATCAGGAGAGGGTTGGTCCAGGGGTATTATCAGGAGGGTGATGGTCCAGGGGTATTATCAGGTGAGGGATGGTCCAGGGGTATTATCAGGAGAGGGTTGGTCCAGGGGTATTATCAGGAGGGTGATGGTCCAGGGGTATTATCAGGTGAGGGATGGTCCAGGGGTATTATCAGGAGGGTGATGGTCCAGGGGTATTATCAGAAGGGTGATGATCCAGGGGTATTATCAGGAGAGGGATGATCCAGGGGTATTATCAGGAGGGTGATGGTCCAGGGGTATTATCAGGTGAGGGATGGTCCAGGGGTATTATCAGGAGGGCGATGGTCCAGGGGTATTATCAGGAGGGTGATAGTTCAGGGGCTATTATCAATGGGCTAGTTTTCCAGAGACCCAGGAAATGTTTTGCAGACTCATGTTTGAATTCCACCACAGAAGAAGGTGGAATTAGAATCTGATCTTAAAAATATCTAGAATGAAGCGTCTAATGATGACCATGAGTTGCTTGTCTGGAAACCCCCACCTGGTTCACTAATGTCCTTCAGGGAAGGAAACTGCCGTCCTTACCTGGTCTGGAATACATGTGACTCCAGGCCCACAGCAATGGGGCTGTCTATTACCTGCCCTTTGGGCAATGAATGCTGGCTGAGCCAGTGATGTCCTCACCTGGTGAATGAATAAAGACAAAAAATGATTTTCATGAAAAGACTGTGGATGCTGTATATCAGAAATTGCTGGAAAAGCTCAGCTGGTCTGGCATTAGAGAAATTAGAGTTAACGTTTTGGGCAATTTCTGTTTTTGTTTCAGGTTTTCATATGCTACGCAAGCCTTCAGTAGATATATATTCAGATATTTCTCCATTATAATGGATTTTTGCTCTGGTATTTATAGTATTATAGCACTCTGCTTCCTGCACTGTTGAGAGCACACTACAAAATAAATGAGAACCCAATCTCTCCTACACCATCTGTGCTTAGCCCTGACATTCTCCTGTGTTGGTTAAATGGTGCTAACAATGTGCATCAAGGAGTGAATTAAAATGGTACTGTTTATAACACATTCAGCATATGGTCTTTTTCTTACAGTTCAACAAATACCTGCTCTTAACTTACTCATTTAATATGATGTTTGGCAAAGTTGGGTCACCAGGCACTTCTAAAACAGCTGTCTGTACATTACTTAGGGCACAATTGACTTTGTGCTCAGGTTCTGGGTGCAATTTCCAACCATTAGGAGAGGCATTAACCAGGTGAGATTTCCTGTTTTTTTAAAAAAAATGATTGGTTACAGGTGTTTTGATTGAACTGTCCACTGTATCTCGAGGGGAACATCACAGTAACAGTACCAAGGCTGTCACAGGGGGCAGGTAGCTGTCCCATAATTGAGTTCCCACCTTGACCTCCTGTTTTTGGAAGGCGATTTCTTCCTCCTGCCAGTTGGTGGTGCTGCAGTACCTTCAGTGTGTGTCGATGCCCCTGTCTGCTTTTGTTTCTGATTTCCAGCAGCTGCAAGCTTTTAGCTCTGAGAGAGAGTGAAGGGATTCCTGGCAATTTACCTTGGCACCTGCACTCAGCAAGCCGATCTGATCCATGAGCAGCTCTTTCCCCAAATTAATTCAATTAAAGGTTCTTTGAGAGATCAAGAGTAATTTGCATGCTGTTTACATTTCAGCCAGCCAGACAGAATTGCATTTTCAATTACTGCTGCATATCAAAAGAACATTTTTTGAAATGTTACCATATATGAACTCACAGATTGTGAATTACTCATTTACTGTCTCTGATCATTTAATCATTCATGAGAAAAATGTTAGCAGGAAAATGATAATATTCACACATTAACATCTATCTCTAATGACTGAGTGCTTGGAAAAACTCCAGCTGCATAGAGAGAGCCAGGTGAATGTGTGAAGGGTAAGTCATGTCTAATCTATTCAACTATATTTGTTTTGAGATGGTCACAAACAAAGCAGATGCATATCCGTTCACTTCCTGAGATTATTCACACAAACTGAAAACTTTAACATTACTAACAGGAAGCAAGACGTCAAAGTACTCATCAGGACCAGGAGGCTAGAAACCAGAGTCAGGAAAGGAACATTGTTTTATACAGCATCTGAAGAGAGTGCTGATTGGTTGGGCCATTGTTGTCATGGAGATGCAACAAGAGCAGTGAACTGTCAATCTTAAACAAAAACAGGAATTGTTGGAAAAGCGTAGCAGGTCTCGCAGCACCTGTGGAGAGAAATCAGGCATTTTGGCTGCAATGACCCTTCCTCAGAGCAATTAAGTTTTTCCAGCAATTTCTGTTTTGTTTCTGATTTCCAGCATCTGCAGTTCTTTCGGTTTTAAACTGTCAATCTTAGTTCTCAAACCAGGGATTGGCCAGAATGTTGCCATGGGAAATCAGAGCCTGATTTGTTTCCCAAAGAGAAAGATGCAGTGATGTACCAATCCTCTACATACAAGAGACATTTTCTCTTTTTCACAGCTAACACTTGCTCCTGTTTTACATCCACATCTCCCCTTTTACCACTATTAGCACTGCCTTGGTCTTCTGCTGTGGGAATGGTTACCATCAATTCCACTTGCCCCTCCTCTCACCTTTGAATACAGCACATAAATATCATTTTCCAACACCTTTCAATTCCAAAAAGAGAGTCATATTGGACTCAAAACATTAACTCTGTTTCTCTCTGCACAAATGCTGCCAGATATGCTGAATTTCTCCAGCAATTTCTGTTTTCATACAAGAGGTAGCCTTGCAACATGGAGGACTTAAGGGACAGACACAATAGGGTTAGGATTAGAACGAATAAAGTACATGGAGTCCCTGATTTACGGACATCTGTTTACAAATGCTAATAATTATGAACATGATCCCATTAATGTTAAAGACCCAGAGTATGAGTTTCCTGTCCTTGTGAACAGATGTTTTATATTGTCCTGTATTGTGCTCCAAGCTTGTAAATCACTCAATGTGTGAATGGATGTCCAGAGTGGAACCCGGGAAGTGCCTGGAATAGTTTGCTCTTTAGAAGAGTGGAATCAATATTGTTACACAGCTCTGTAATGGAGCATTAGATCCTCACCATGATTATTAATAACTTGGATTAATGACTGGTGAGTTTGGCAGGATACTAAGATAGGAGACACATTAGGTTGTGTGGAAGTACTGAGGGACATGGGAAGACTAAGTCAGTGAGAGAAGATTTACAGATGGAGTTTAAAATGGGAAAAAGTCAACTCACCATTTGAATCTGAAAAGGTCAGGGCACTGTGTAAACAGGGAGGGGCGAGGAACTCTGCAGAGGTGAAGGAACTTAAATGTCCACATACACAATACACTGACCCACTAATGCAAAAATGACAAAGCATAAGCTAAAATCTAGCAGAATGTCATCATTTATTACAAAGAGAACAGAATTCAAAAGTGAGGAAGCAGTACTTGACTTGGTCAAATCACACCTGCAATGCTGCTGTCAGTGTTTTACTGAATATCAGGCGAGATCTATTTGCCTTAGGAGAGGGAATGGTACAGATTTCCTAAAATAACACTAAGGTTTAAAGGGTTAAATAATGAGGACAGAGGACGTGGAACTTACTTGCTACATGTGTTTAAAATAGTTATTTGATATAATAAATACAAAGAATTTGCCTCCACCTGATGGGGAGATCTGTCAAATCAGAACACATCAGCATTGAGCGAAATGAAGGAGTGTTTTATCACACAAAGAATGCAAAACCTGAAATTAAATTGAAGGTGCAGGCAAGTTGCTCGCGCTGGTTTGAACCAGCGGCTCACTTTAAAAACAAGGGAAGATCATTTAATTCTGAGATAGTGAGACATCTTTTATTCAGAGGATTGTCAACCTTTGGAATTCTCTGCCTCAGAAGGCTGTGGAAACCCAGTCTCTGTGTTAGTTTAAGGTAGAGATTGATGAATTTCTGATTGCCAGTGCCACACAAGGTTATGGGGATGGGGTGAGTGAAAGTGTTCACTCAGTCCTAATTGTACTGAATAGTCAGGTTTGATGGGCTGAATGGCCTACTCCTATCTCTATGTTATCCCCCGCATTGTTGCAGACCCTGAAGCAAATAAAATTTCCAGGATCAAAACTGTTGGGTATTTGTTAGTTTATAAATTGCAAACGATAAGCAACAAAAGCAGATCAATGACACTGAAACTGATCAATGATCAATAAAGACAGGAAATTCCTGAGATCTGCTGGTCTATTCCTTTTCCTTCATTCCTATGTCCCCCATCCTCTAGATTTATGTTCACCTGCGTCACATCTGGTTATTATACGATCTCAGACATACTCCAGAGATCTTTTGCAATCTCTGCCAAGAACAATAGAATAGTGCATGAGTAATTGCAGAAACAGCCTGACAGTGTTGCAAATCAAGGGATGGCCAGCATGATAGAGATTGCAGCTGTTTTAATTTGGCTCTTGGGGAAAAGGTGGATAACTCATTAGCAACTTGTACAATATCTAACATTATTGTTTTAACTCAATTGACTTCAAACTGCATTCCAATTCACAAAGAATCTGCAATTAACATTCTGGCTGGGTGTGTTTGAAGTTTGGGTGGGGCTCTGAGTTGTTTTAGAGCCTAAGTTACTATTTTTCTACCTATTATTAAAGACAGGAAGTTGATAAAGGCCATCAATGTCTTTAGGAAAAAAGACACAGAAATATATAGGGTGGAACATTCTGGCACAACCTAATCTACAAAGGCACATTTCAAATCAGCCATACTGAACTTGAAGGGGATCCAGGTGTGTGTGGTGGTTTCTTGAGTGAGATTCTGATCTTTAAGGGATCTGATCGTGGGCGGCACAGTGGCACAGTGGTTAGCACTGCTGTCTCACAGCGCCTGAGACCTGGGTTCAATTCCCGACTCAGGCGACTGACTGTGTGGAGTTTGCATGTTCTCCCTGTGTCTGCGTTTGTTTCCTCCGGGTGCTCTGGTTTCCTCCCACAGTCACAAAGATGTGAATTGACCATGTTAGGTAAGGGGTAAATATAGGGGTATGGGAGGGTTGCGGGTCGGTGTGGACTTGTTGGGCCGAAGGGCCTGTTGCCACACTGTAAGTAATCTAATCTAATCTAAATAATGATGTTCATGAGTGAGATTCTGACCTTTAAGGGTCTGGTGTGTGTGGTGGATTCCTGAGTGAATGCCATTTATGTTCTTTTGTCTTCCTGATGGAATTCCTCCAATCAGGAATCCCTGCCCTGATTGGTGATAATCTGGATAATCTGTCCTTTTGAACGAGCTTTCCATATTCCTCAGCACCTCACAGTAAATGGGATCTGTCTGAGGTAGAGACATTGTTATAAACGAGAGAATTGTCGTCACCAGATTACAGATCCCACAAACAGTAGTTGAAGCTAAAATCAAGACTAATCAAGATACAGGGAGGATCTCTGCTTTTAAAAACAGACATCTCTTTTATCTTGTGTTTTGGTGTTCGCCGATGAGTTTGGGTTTGAATCAGATGGTCAAGCAGGAAGCAAATTCAAAAATGGTCTTCAGGTCTGGACTTCTCAGTAACTCAACTTATTACACATTCAGACAAAGTACTGCTACTTGTGTTTATCATTGGTATACCTGGTTCTGAGCATACAGTTACATGCTTTCAGAAATAATCTATCTTGGCATTATGTTCATGTCCTTGAGTTTTGCTGTTTCCAGTTTCCATATTCTAGTCGATCCAGCTCATTCAAGCATCTATGTGCATTTCCCTTAACTCTGCCCACACTGTGCTGCTTCTCCTCAGTGAGGTGTAGCTCCATGACAGTATCCAAGATTACTCCTGCCTCCTGAATACCTTATGTAACAGTATCAAAGGATTTCTTTGTAATATCTGGGACACTGTTCAATGTTTCAGCTGATGAACTGTGCAATATTGTCCTGAAATGACATCCTAGGTGTTGCTCTTGAGTTTTAGAGTGAGGTTTGAATTTCCAGAGATCTGACTCTGAGCTGAGCCTGGCATGGAGATTGGAGACTGTAGGATTCACCAAATCTTGGAGACACTGTGGGGCTGGTCTCCCTGACCTGTTGCTGCTGGCCACAGTGATTGCATTAATTGTCAGGTTATAGGTGTTTGTTCTGAGGAAGAGTCCCTGGACCCAAAACATTAATTATGCTTTCACTGCACAGGTGCTGTCAGACCACTGAGTTTCTCCAGCAAACTCTGTTTTTGTTTTTGATTCCCAGAATCTGCAGTTCTTACGGTTTTTTGGATTGTAAATCTGACAGTGCCATGTTCCTGTTTACAGGCCATTCCTTGGAGAGGCAGGATAACGAGACTGTGTGTGTCTATGTGGGTGTGTAACTGTGTACAAGTGGGACTGTGCACGTTTGTGTTTGTGTGTTTGTTTATGTATGTGTGTGTTTGCATATGCACGTGTACCTGTATGTGCAAGGAGAAAGTGAGGTCTGCAGATGCTGGAGATCAAAGCTGAAAATGTGTTGCTGGAAAAGCGCAGCAGGTCAGGCAGCATCCAACGAGCAGGAGAATCGACATGCCCATTCCTGAAGAAGGGCTTATGCCTGAAACATCGATTCTCTTGCTTGTTGGATGCTGCCTGACCTGCTGCGCTTTTCCAGCAACACATTTTCAGCTCTACCTGTATGTGCATGTGAGTGCCTGTGTTTGTGTGTATATGTGTGTATGCATGCCTGTATGTGTGAGTGTCTGTCTGTGTATGCTGTGTGTATTCTGTCTAACGTACCGAGGTGATGGCCACACATTCTGCTGCAGGTGGGAGGCTAGAAAGCCTTCAAGAATTCCATTTAGGAGCACCAGGATCTTCCTGGATTTGGTTGTTGTATTTTGGCTGAATATACTACCTTTGGAATGAGGTAGGAGGTTGTTGGGAACAGCACCAGAACATCGTAGAGTCAGGGAGACAGCAGCCACTGAGGGGGTCAGAGATCAGTTTACTCACAGCTTTCTGATTGCCATAGCTATCTGTATTTGTTTAAACAGAACATAGCGTTGAGCTGTCTTCAGATTATCATTCAGTTTGTACTATTTAACCCGGCTGTGTTGAAGGAGCTTTTCTGTTGGCAGTAGTGTTTTTTGAAACATGTTTTAAGGTGCATTGATTGCTCTCTGATCGATAAGGTTTACAGCAGCTCTCCCTCACTCCAGCCTGCTGTGCGTTTGCTGTACTCTGCCCTTCCTGAAAGCAATAACTGAGATTCCCAGGCTGCTCCATCACTTCCTTGGTTCATCACTGACGCACTCCAATCAAATAACTTCCACTGGGACAGCTCAAAGTAATCCGTTCTCATGATGACATGAAGGAGTGCTATAGAAATGCAGGGCTTATTTTAATGTGTCTGTTTATTTAACTAGTGAAACTAACATGGTCATTCGAACAGATGAGAGACTTGACAAGCAATCATGGTATTTTTCAGTTATAATTTCAGTTACATCACACTGCAAACTTTTGCTATAAATTCTATGTCCTACAAGCATGTACTGCATAACCACCTGATGGAGGAGCAGCAGTCCAAAAGCTAGTGCTTCCAATTAAACTTGTTGGTCTATAACCTGGTGTTGTGTGATTTTTAACTATTTATTTAACATATTTATTAAAATAATATTTGATGCTTGAAAGCATTTGCTCATCTTCCTGTTATACACACACACACACACACACACACACACACACACACACACACACACACACACACACACACACACACACACACACACACCAACAACAGTAGCTCTGTGTTGATCTCAGTAATGACCAGTCCAGATGAAACATGATCATCAAGGGTCAGTTCCCACATTGGTCTCTTCAACATCTGGATGGCAGCCATGCCCTGACCCACAATGTCATGGGTTTGACAGTGACATGACTCACTAAAGATCCTCAGGCAGCACCTTCCAAACCCATGACCACTTCCATCTAGAAGGACAAGGGCAACAGGTGCATGGGAACACTACCCTCTGCAGGTTCCCCTCCAAGTTACTCACCATTCTGACTTGGAATTGTATCACTCTTCCTTCACTGTTGCTGGGTCAGAATCCTCGAATTCCCTGCCCCAGGGCATAGTGGGTCTACCCACAGCACATGGACTGCAGTGGTTCAAGAAGACAGCTCACCCCCACCTTCTCAAGGGGGTAACTCGGGATGGACAGCAACTGAGAGAGTGACATAGGAAGTAGAGGGGACACAGAGATTGCGCTTGTGAAAACAAGTAGGGATGGTATTTTGGAATCTGATGTTTCTGCCTTGTGTAGAGAGGACAGCTCTATCAACAATTGCAGTGAGAATCCCCTGCTGGAGGATGTTGCTGCAGGATGTTGCTCTCTCTCTCTCTCTCTTTCTCTCTCTTTCTCTCTCTTTCTCTCTCTTTCTCTCTCTTTCTCTCTCTCTCTCTCTCTCATGGTCCTATAGCCAGCACACAGAGATCAGAAACATCACCATGACCACGGGGTCACTGATGCTCCATCCTCCTGAACAGAGTGTCTGTTAGTGCTGCCCAACATTGTCCTGACACCCCCACCCCCACCTCGCTCCCCAGCTCAGGGACTGTGTCTGGCTGTATTTCCGAGACCCTCCCTCACTGTTGGAGGCACTCAGTCCCTGCCTCCCTTTGAGCTTGGCTGGATATCCACAGTGACCCCAACCCCAACATCTGCCCGGTCCCTGACCCCTGCCTCTTGTCCCCGACCCCTGCCCCTTACACCCTGCCGAGCACCTGCACCCCCCCCCGCACCTCCCCTCCCCCCGCCCCTGACCCTTCCCCTGGCCTCACCTCTGACACCCACAGAGTAAGGGTCAGGGGTTGGAGTGAGGGTGAGGGTTCAGAGTGAGGGAAAGGGATTGGGGTGAGGGTGAAGGTGAGGGACGAGTGATCGGAGTGAGGGTGAGGGTGAAGGTGAGGGATCGGGGTGCGGGACCGGGGTGAGGGTGAGGGTGAAGGTGAGGGATCAGAGTGCGGGTGAGGGAGAGAGGATGGTGGACCTGCCCCTGGGGAGTGGGGAAGGTCAGTGACGTCCAGCGCTGGCCATTCCTCCCCCCCGACTCCGAGACTGCCCTGACCCCGGGTGGGGGGAGTACCCTGGGCCCAGGCTGGTCATGGGCTGGTGTCGGGGTTTCCTCTGCTGGTCCCTGGGGAAAGAGGAAACCCGCCCATGGCCCCTCCCTGTCCAGACGCAGCTCCACGTCCCTGCCCCCAAAGAGAGCACCAATACCCCCTGCCTGCCACATCTAGGGGCAAATATCAGGAACCTGTGACAGACCCCCTCCATGCCCAGGTGGGGGGGTTTATAGACTGTGTGGGACTGAGGGTGCCGGTGAGTTCTGGGATCTCCGGGATTGGCGAGTTGTTCTGGGAGCAGGGTGTGGGAAGCAGGATCTGGTGGTGGGGTGGGAGAGTTTGGGGGTGGGTGGGTAATTAATGCTGAGAATTTGTTAAGACAAATTCGAGATCCCATGAAAAGCTTTTCCCTGTCATTGGATCTGTAACAATTTATAATAACTCTCCATGATCCATCGCTGAAATCAATAAAGTCAGCTCATTTGCAACATCTGCACAGACTGTAAGCAAAGAATGTTTCTTGTATGAGCTAGGAAGTATCATCACTGACTGGACCTTGCAATCCTTCCTGGAACAAGTAATGTTAAAAAAAATGAAAAAATAATCTTACTAATGAGCATCGTTTATCTGCCATCTCCAAGCTTTATTTGAATTTCTCCACATGATGAGAAGGAGGCCATTTCGAAGTAAATGGTGGAAAAGTGTTGATTTCAGAACTAGTTCTGTGATATTGTGGCCTGAGGATTGATCGGTTGTCAATAGGGGACTAGTTACCTCCTCAGCATTACCTGGTTCACACTTATATTTAGCTAAATGCTTCTTAGTGAGGCATCTTCGAGCAATCTGAAAACAAATAGAGATCAATTATTTTTCAAAGTTAAAGCAGCTTTCTGATGAGCAGGGAAAATGTTCGAACACTCCAAAACTCTGTTGAAGATAAATATGAAATGCTTACAAAGAAATATTGTTAATTTTTAAGCACAGAGTATTCTGCAGGGATTTGTTGCTTTGCCTTTTATCTGGTCTATCAGGCTGTACTGTATTCTGACTACAGCTTTGACAGCGATGGAGAGTGTGGGCTGGAGGCAGTGCTCCCTGTGGATTCCCTATACGATAACACCAGGGAACACAGAACAAGAAAGATCCGCATTGGCTTTCTATTGACTCCCTCCTCAGAGGGGAACCTGAACCAGTATGTTGATGCTGTGTTGATGAGATCAGTTGAAAATCCGTGCTCAGTAGCTCAGGCAACAAACAGCCATGTAGACACTCGCCATTCACAGGAATAGGGCTCACAGGTATAGGACTCACAGGTTTAGGACTGACAGGTATGGGGCTCAAAGGTATGGGGCTCACAGGTATAGGACTCAGAGGTATGGGACTCACAGGTATAGGGCTCACAGGTATAGGCTTGCAAGTATAGGACTGACAGGTATAGGGCTCACAGGTATGCAGCTCACAGTTATGGGACTCACAGGTACAGGGCTCACAGGTATGCAGCTCACAGGTACAGAACTCACAGGTATGGGGCTCACAGGTACAGGACTCACAGGTATGGAACTGACAGGTTTAGGACTCACAGGTATAGGACTCACAGGTATGGGGCTCACAGGTATGGGGCTCACAGGTGTGGGACTCACAAGTATGGGAAGAACAGGTATGCGACTCACAGGTATAGGACTCACAGGTATGGTGCTCACAGGTATGGAAATTACAGGTATGGGGCTCACAGGTATGGGACTCACAGATTTTAGACACACAGGTATGGGGTTCACAGGTATAGGGCTCACAGGCATAGCACTCACAGGTATAGGTCTAACAGGTATGAGACTCACAGGTATAGCACTCACAGGTATAGCACTCACAGGTATGGAACTCACAGGTATGAGACTCACAGGTATAGCACTCACATATATGGAACTCACAGGTATGAGCCTCACAGGTATGGGACCCACAGCTATAGAGCTCACAGGTTCAGGACTCACAGGTATAGGACTCACAGGTATAGGTATCACAGGTACGCTACTGAAAGGTAAGGGATTCACAGATATGGGACTCACAGGCATAGGACTCACAGGTATGGGCTCACAGGTATGGGACTCATAGGTATGGGACTTTAGGTATGGGGCTCACAGGTATGGTACAGTCAGGTATAGGGCTCACAAGTATAGGGCTCACAAGTATGGGACTCTCAGGTATAGGCTGACAGGTATAGGACACACATGTATGGTGCTCACAGGTATAGGACTGAAAGGTATGGGGCTCACAGGTATGGGACTGACATGTATAGGGCTCACAGGTATGGGACTGACAGGTAAGGGTCTCAGGTCTGGGACTCACAGGTATAGGCGTCACAGGTATGGGACTCACAGGTATAGGGCTCAGAGGTATAGGACTGACAGGTATGTGTCTCACAGGTAGGGGACTCACAGGTATAGGGCTGACAGGTATGGATCTCATAGGTATAGGACTGTCAGGTATGTGTCTCACAGGTATGGGTCTCAGGTAAAGGGCTCACAGGTATGGGGCTCACAGGTATTGGGCTCACAGGTATAGGACTGACAGGTACAGGACTCGCAGGTAAAGGGCTCACAGGTATGGGACTCACAGGTATGAGACTCACAGGTATGGGGCTCACAGGTAAAGTGCTCACAGGTATGGGGCTCACAGGTGTGGGACTCACAGGTATAGGATGAACAGGTATGTGACTCACAGATTTAGGGCTCACAAGTATGGTGCTCACAGGTATGGGACTCACTGGTATTAGACTCACAGGTATGGGACTCACAGGTATAGGACTCACAGGCATAGGACTCACAGGTATGGTGCTCACAGGTATGGGACTCACAGATATGGGACTCACAGGTATGGGACTCACAGGTATTAGACTCACAGGTATCGGACTCACAGGTATGGTGCTCACAGGTATGGAACTAACAGGTATGGGGCTCACAGGTATAGGACTCACAGATTTTAGACACACAGGTATGAGGCTCACAGGTATGGGACTCACAGGTATTAGACTCACAAGTATGGGAATCACAGGCATAGGACTCACAGGTATGGTGCTCACTGGTATGGAACTTACAGGTATGGGGCTCACAGGTATGGGACTCACAGATTTTAGACACACAGGTATGGGACTCACAGGTATGGGGCTCACAGGCATAGGACTCACAGGTATGAGGCACACAGGCATAGGATTCACAGATATGGGACTCACAGACATAGGACTCACAGGTATAGGGCTCACAGGTACGGGACTCACAGATATGGGACTCTCAGGTACGAAACTCACAGGTAGGGACTGACACGTATGGGACTCACAGTATGGGACTCACAGGTATAAGACTCTCAGGTACGGGACTCACAGGTATGGGTCTGACAGGTGAAGGGCTCACAGGTATGGGACTCACAGGTGTGAGACTGACAGGTATTTGGCTCACAGCTATGGGGCTCATAGGTATGGGACTGACAGGTATGGCACTCACAGGTATAGGACTGATAGGTATAGGGCTCACAGGTATAGGACTCTCAGGTAAGGGGCTCACAGGTATGTGATTGATAGGTATAGGGCTCATAGGTATAGGGCTCACAGGTAAGGGAATCTCAGGTATGGGACTCACAGGTATGGGATTCACAGGTACGGGACTCTCAGGTATGGGACTGAGAGATATCGGACTCACAGGTATGTGGCTCACAGGTATAGGACTCACAGGTATGGGACTGATAGGTATGGGGCTCACAGGTATAGGACTGACAGGTATGGGGCTCACAGGTGTGGGACTCACAGGTATGGGAAGAACAGGTATGCGACTCACAGGTATGGGACTCACAGGTATAGGGCTCACAGGTATAGGACCGACAGGTAAAGGACTCACAGGCATAGGAATCACAGGTATGGGGCTCACAGGTATGGGACTCACAGGTATGGGACTCACAGACATAGGACTCACAGGTATGGTGCTCACAGGTATGGAACTTACAGGTATGGGGCTCACAGGTATGGGACTCACAGATTTTAGACACACAGGTATGGGACTCACAGGTATGGGGCTCACAGATATTAGACTCACAAGTATGGGAATCACAGGCATAGAACTCAAATGTATAGGACTCACAGGCATAGGACTCACAGGTATGGGACTCACAGGCATAGGACTCAGAGGTATGGGACTCCCAGGTATGGGGCACACAGGCATAGGATGTACAGATATGGTGCTCACAGGTATGGGACTCACTGGTATTAGACTCGCAGGTATGGGACTCACAGGTATGGGACTCACAGGTATGGGACTCACAGGTATAGGACTGACAGGTATGGGACTGACAGGTATGGGACTGACATGTTTGGGACTGACAGGTATGGGGCTGACAGGTATGGGACTGACAGATATGTGATTGTCAGGTACAGGACTGACAGGTATGGGACTGACAGGTATGGGGTTGACAGGTATGGGACTGACAGGTATGGTTCTGACATGTATGGAGTTGACAGGTATGGGGCTGACAGGTATGGGACTCACAGGTATGGGGCTCACAGGTATTAGACTCACAAGTATGGGAATCACAGGCATAGGACTCACAGGTATAGGACTCACAGGTATGAGGCACACAGGCATAGGATTCACAGATATGGGACTCACAGACATAGGACTCACAGGTATAGGGCTCACAGGTACGGGACTCACAGATATGGGACTCTCAGGTACGAGACTCACAGGTAGGGACTGACACGTATGGGACTCACAGTATGGGACTCACAGGTATAAGACTCTCAGGTATGGGACTCACAGGTATGGGGCTGACAGGTGAAGGGCTCACAGGTATGGGACTCACAGGTGTGAGACTGACAGGTATTTGGCTCACAGCTATGGGGCTCATAGGTATGGGACTGATAGGTATGGCACTCACAGGTATAGGACTGATAGGTATAGGGCTCACAGGTATAGGACTCTCAGGTAAGGGGCTCACAGGTATGTGACTGATAGGTATAGGGCTCATAGGTATAGGGCTCACAGGTAAGTGAATCTCAGGTATGGAACTCACAGGTATGGGATTCACAGGTACGGGACTCACAGGTACGGGACTCTCAGGTATGGGACTGAGAGATATCGGACTCACAGGTATGTGGCTCACAGGTATAGGACTCACAGGTATGGGACTGACAGGTATGGGGCTCACAGGTATAGGGCTCACAGGTATGGGACTCACAGATATGGGGCTCACAGGTACGGGACTCTCAGGTATGGGACTGAGAGATATTGGACTCACAGGTATGTGGCTCACAGGTATAGGACTCACAGGTATGGGACTGACAGTTATGGGGCTCACAGGTATAGGATTGACAGGTATGGGGCTCACAGGTGTGGGACTCACAGGTATGGGATTCACAGGTACGGGACTCACAGGTACGGGACTCTCAGGTATGGGACTGAGAGATATCGGACTCACAGGTATGTGGCTCACAGGTATAGGACTCACAGGTATGGGACTGACAGGTATGGGGCTCACAGGTATAGGGCTCACAGGTATGGGACTCACAGATATGGGGCTCACAGGTACGGGACTCTCAGGTATGGGACTGAGAGATATCGGACTCACAGGTATGTGGCTCACAGGTATAGGACTCACAGGTATGGGACTGACAGGTATGGGGCTCACAGGTATAGGGCTCACAGGTATGGGACTCACAGATATGGGGCTCACAGGTACGGGACTCTCAGGTATGGGACTGAGAGATATTGGACTCACAGGTATGTGGCTCACAGGTATAGGACTCACAGGTATGGGACTGACAGTTATGGGGCTCACAGGTATAGGATTGACAGGTATGGGGCTCACAGGTGTGGGACTCACAGGTATGGGAATCACAGGTACGGGACTCACAGGTACGGGACTCTCAGGTATGGGACTGAGAGATATCGGACTCACAGGTATGTGGCTCACAGGTATAGGACTCACAGGTATGGGACTGACAGGTATGGGGCTCACAGGTATAGGGCTCACAGGTATGGGACTCACAGATATGGGGCTCACAGGTACGGGACTCTCAGGTATGGGACTGAGAGATATTGGACTCACAGGTATGTGGCTCACAGGTATAGGACTCACAGGTATGGGACTGACAGTTATGGGGCTCACAGGTATAGGATTGACAGGTATGGGGCTCACAGGTGTGGGACTCACAGGTATGGGAAGAACAGGTATGCGACTCACAGGTATGGGACTCACAGGTATAGGGCTCACAGGTATAGGACCGACAGGTAAAGGACTCACAGGCATAGGACTCACAGGTATGGGGCTCACAGGTATGGGACTCACAGGTATGGGACTCACAGACATAGGACTCACAGGTATGGTGCTCACAGGTATGGAACTTACAGGTATGGGGCTCACAGGTATGGGACTCACAGATTTTAGACACACAGGTATGGGGCTCACAGGTATGGGGCTCACAGGTATTAGACTCACAAGTATGGGAATCACAGGCATAGAACTCACATGTATAGGACTCACAGGCATAGGACTCACAGGTATGGGACTCACAGGCATAGGACTCATAGGTATGGGACTCCCAGGTATGGGGCACACAGGCATAGGACGTACAGATATGGTGCTCACAGGTATGGGACTCACTGGTATTAGACTCGCAGGTATGGGACTCACAGGTATGGGACTCACAGGTATGGGACTCACAGGTATAGGACTGACAGGTATCGGACTGACAGGTATGGGACTGACATGTTTTGGACTGACAGGTATGGGGTTGACAGGTATGGGACTGACAGATATGTGATTGTCAGGTACAGGACTGACAGGTATGGGACTGACAAGTATGGGGTTGACAGGTATGGGACTGACAGGTATGGGACTCACAGGTATGGGGCTCAAAGGTATTAGACTCACAAGTATGGGAATCACAGGCATAGGACTCACAGGTATAGGACTCACAGACATAGGACTCATAGGTATGGGATTCACAGGTATGAGGCACACAGGCATAGGACACACAGATATGGTGCTCACAGGTATGGGACTCACTGGTATTAGACTCGCAGGTATGGGACTCACAGGTATGGGACTCACAGGTATAGGACTGACAGGTATTGGACTGACAGGTATGGGTCTGACAGGTATAGGACTGACAGGTATCGGACTGACAGGTATGGGACTGACATGTTTGGGACTGACAGGTATGGGACTGACAGGTATGGGACTGACAGGTATGGGACTGACAGGTATGGTACTGACAGGTATGGGACTGACAGATATGTGATTGTCAAGAACAGGACTGACAGGTATGGGACTGACAGATATGTGATTGTCAGGTACAGGACTGACAGGTATGGGACTGACAGGTATGGGGTTGACAGGTATGGGGCTGACAGGTATGGGACCGAAAGGTATGGGACTGACAGGTATGGGTCTGACATGTTTGGGACTGACAGGTATGGGACTGACAGGTATGGGACTGACAGGTATGGGAGTGACAGATATGTGATTGTCAAGAACAGGACTGACAGGTATGGGACTGACAGGTATGGGGTTGACAGGTATGGGACTGACAGATATGTGATTGTCAGGTACAGGACTGACAGGTATGGGACTGACAGGTATGGGGTTGACAGATATGGGGCTGACAGGTATGGGGCTGACAGGTATGGGACCGAAAGGTATGGGACTGACAGGTATGGGTCTGACAGGTATGAGTCTGACAGGTATGGGTCTGACAGGGATGGGACTGACAGGTATGGGACTGACAGATATGGGAATGACAGGTATGGGAATGACAGGTATGGGAATGACAGGTACAGGACTGACATGTTTGGGATTGTCAGGTAAGGGGTTGACAGGTATGGGACTGACAGATATGTGATTGTCAGGTACAGGACTGACAGGTATGGGACTGACAGGTATGGGGTTGACAGGTATGGGACTGACAGGTATGGGACTCACAGGTATGGGGCTCAAAGGTATTAGACTCACAAGTATGGGAATCACAGGCACAGGACTCACAGGTATAGGACTCACAGACATAGGACTCATAGGTATGGGACTCACAGGTATGGGGCACACAGGCATAGGACACACAGATATGGTGCTCACAGGTATGGGACTCACTGGTATTAGACTCGCAGGAATGGGACTCACAGGTATGGAACTCACAGGTATGGAACTCACAGGTATGGGACTCACAGGTATAGGACTGACAGGTATTGGACTGACAGGTATGGGACTGACATGTTTGGGACTGACAGGTATGGGACTGACAGGCATGGGTCTGACAGGTATAGGACTGACAGGTATCGGACTGACAGGTATGGGACTGACATGTTTGGGACTGACAGGTATGGGACTGACAGGTATGGGACTGACAGGTATGGGACTGACAGATATGTGATTGTCAGGAACAGGACTGACAGGTATGGGACTGACAGGTATGGGATTGACAGGTATGGGACTGACAGATATGTGATTGTCAGGTACAGGACTGACAGGTATGGGACTGACAGGTATGGGGTTGACAGGTATGGGGCTGACAGGTATGGGGCTGACAGGTATGGGACCGAAAGGTATGGGACTGACAGGTATGGGTCTGACAGGTATGAGTCTGACTGGTATGGGTCTGACTGGTATGGGACTGACAGGTATGGGACTGACAGATATGGGAATGACAGGTATGGGAATGACAGGTATGGGAATGACAGGTACAGGACTGACAGGTATGGGACTGACAGGTATGGGAATGACAGGTATAGTACTGACAGGTGCAAGCTGCAATTTGTTGCTAGTCAAAGCACAGCAGGCCAGGCAGCATCTCAGGAATAGAGAATTTGACGTTTCGAGCATAAGCCCTTCGTCAGGAATAAGAGAGAGAGCCAAGCAGGCTAAGATAAAAGGTAGGGAGGAGGGACTAGGGGGAGGGGCGATGGAGGTGGGATAGGTGGAAGGAGGTCAAGGTGAGGGTGATAGGCCGGAGTGGGGTGGGGGCGGAGAGGTCAGGAAGAAGATTGCAGGTTAGGAAGGCGGTGCTGAGTTGAGGGAACCGCAACTACACTGGCACCACCCCCCACCTTTTCCTCCGCTACATCGATGACTGTATCGGCGCTGCCTCGTGCTCCCACGAGGAGGTTGAACAGTTTATCAACTTTATTAACACCTTCCATCCCGACCTGAAATTCACCTGGATTGTCTCAGACTCCTCCCTCCCCTTCCTAGAACTTTCCATTTCTATCTCGGGCGACCGACTCAACACGGACATTTACTATAAACCGACTGACTCCCACAGCTACCTGGACTACACCTCCTCCCACCCTGCCCCCTGTAAAAACGCCATCCCATATTCCCAATTCCTTCGTCTCCGCCGCATCTGCTCCCAGGAGGACCAACTCCAACACCGCACAGCCCAGATGGCCTCCTTCTTCAAGGACCGCAGATTCCCCCCAGACGTGGTCGACGATGCCCTCCACCGCATCTCCTCCACTTCCCGCTCCTCCGCCCTTGAGCCCCGCTCCTCCAACCGCCACCAAGACAGAACCCCACTGGTTCTCACCTACCACCCCACCAACCTCTGCATACAACGTATCATCCGCCGCCATTTCCGCCACCTCCAAACGGACCCCACCACCAAGGATATATTTCCCTCCCCTCCCCTATCAGCGTTCCGCAAGGACCACTCCCTTCGTGACTCCCTCGTCAGATCCACACCCCCCACCAACCCAACCTCCACCCCCGGCACCTTCCCCTGCAACCGCAGGAAATGTAAAACTTGCGCCCACACCTCCACACTCACTTCCCTCCAAGGCCCCAAGGGATCCTTCCATATCCGCCACAAGTTCACCTGTACCTCCACACACATCATCTATTGCATCCGCTGCACCCGATGTGGCCTCCTCTATATTGGTGAGACAGGCCGCTTACTTGCGGAACGCTTCAGAGAACACCTCCGGGCCGCCCGAACCAACCAACCCAACCACCCCGTGGCTCAACACTTTAACTCTCCCTCCCACTCCACCGAGGACATGCAGGTCCTTGGACTCCTCCACCGGCAGAACACAACAACACGACGGCTGGAGGAGGAGCGCCTCATCTTCCGCCTGGGAACCCTCCAACCACAAGGTATGAATTCAGATTTCTCCAGTTTCCTCATTTCCCCTCCCCCCACCTTGTCTCAGTCGGTTCCCTCAACTCAGCACCGCCCTCCTAACCTGCAATCCTCTTCCTGACCTCTCCGCCCCCACCCCACTCCGGCCTATCACCCTCACCTTGACCTCCTTCCACCGATCCCACCTCCATCGCCCCTCCCCCTAGTCCCTCCTCCCTACCTTTTATCTTAGCCTGCTTGGCTCTCTCTCTTATTCCTGATGAAGGGCTTATGCTCGAAACGTCGAATTCTCTATTCCTGAGATGCTGCCTGGCCTGCTGTGCTTTGACCAGCAACACATTTGCAGCTGTGATCTCCAGCATCTGCAGACCTCATTTTTTACTCGAAGATAGTACTGACAGGTACAGGACTGACAGGTAGGGGACTGACAGGTACAGGACTGACTGGTACGGGACTGACAGGTATGGGACTGACAGGTATGGGAATGACAGGTATAGTACTGACAGGTACAGGACTGACAGGTATGGGTCTGACAGGTACAGGACTGACAGTTATGGGACTGACAGGTATGGGACTGACGTATGGAGATTCAGGAATGCAACTCATAGACCTAAGAGTCACACATTTAAGACTCATGGATATAAGAGTCAAAGATGTTCAACCCAGAGGTTTAAGACTCACAAGTTTACCTCTCTCAGATACAAACCTGCCAAGTTTAAGACTCACAGGTTTAAGACCTACAGATATAGGATTCAATTTTAGGACTCTTCAGAAACTTGTTTCTCAGCTTCTCTAGGACAGCTGGGGTAGCAAGGTCAATCCCTCACCAAACAGACAAAGAGGTTTTTGAATGTATCATTTTGAGTGTAGTTGAACTCTCTGTGATGAGTTTACGTGTTTTACAGAAGTTTCTTGATATGATAACAGTTGGTGATCACTGGAGCTGGAGCAGAGTATTGATAATTTGGAGATTGAAGACCCCTGCAGCATCACGACAGTTCGGGTGCCCCAGTGTGTCTGAAACAGTTACTATTTCATCAGAGTGACTACCAGAACCTCCAGTCAGTGAGAACTGGTTTGTCTTATTTATTTCATCAGGTGCCTTCATCATGTTTAATAATCTGATTAAATCCATTCCCTTACATGGCATTCGTTTTACCAAGAACACCTCTAGCCTTTCTCATTTGTTCACTCTGACTTTACAACATTTTGCAGTTCCTTTATATCCTTCTAAACTTTCTGTCCAATTGCAGGGTCAGTTCTAACTCATGCTCAGAAGGTAGATCAGGTGCTGTCGGGTGAATAGCCAAACAGATACCTACGGAGATAATCACTGCCAGTGACGGAATCTCCCGATTCAATAACCCACTTCCAATTCGGTCACCATTGCATTAAAATACAAATCATCAGGTTTGGATATTTGTCCAAAAACTCCTTCTGTCATGTGGTTTGGTTCCCAAACACAGCAGATATACCAGTCAAGGGGAGGGTGAGGTCAGGAACTATCTTGTAGCCTGTGCTTCTTTCTAACAGTGTTTAAGACTAATGCTGCAAAACACAATAATCAGGGATAGACCAGGTTCTAATGTTACCAACTCTACCACCTAATGCTAGTCCGTCCACTCTACATGCTAAAGACCAGGTGTAACCTTAATCATCTCCTAATCAGAGAGACTCTGGTGATAATTACATTGATGCGTGACTATGGGGAGGTCTCAGCTTCCTGTGTCTTGCTACTGAGTTCAACTTATTTTTCTGTAATTTTAATGTTTGATGGATTGACTGAGGGACATTCTAATGCTTCTAGGATTTTTCAGTGGAACAACTTGATGTGTTTACTCATCTCTGGCATGTCTCCAGATCAGTCTGCTGGGGAAAGGATTCCCACTTTCTCCTCCTCCACTGTGCATCACTTAGCTAAACATCTGTGTGCTTGGGATAAATCTTCATTATATAACAGCATTGAATGTATTTAAAATAATACTCAGAAAGTGTAAACTCATGACAAATTGGAAATTAATGATTTGGTTTGGCTTTCTAATGCAGCAGAAGCTGAGGAACTTACCTGTTTAATAAAGAGGTTCTCATTGAATCATGGAGGTATACAGTGCAGGGAAAGGACCTGTGACCCATTGGGTTTGCCCCAGGTTTCCTCACAGGATTCTATATCTCGTGTTTCACTGTGTTCTGCAAAACGCTCTTAGATCTCTCAACTTGGATTACTTAATATCTCCCTAAAAGGTGGAGAATTGAGAACTTCTGTGGAGTTTCAAGTTGCAATACTTTTCCATCAGTGTTCCTTGGTGGGGAGGGAGGGGAGGGGCCAACAGAAGGTCATTGTCCACATTGGAACCAACAACATAGGAACGGAAAAAGTTGAGATTCTGAAGGGAGATTACAGAGAGTTAGGCAGAAATTTAAAAAGGAGGTCCTCGAGAGTAGTAATATCTGGATTACTCCCAGAGCTACGAGCTAGTGAGAGCAGGAATAGGAGGATAGAGCAGATGAATGCATGGCTGAGGAGCTGATGTATGGGAGATCACATTTTTGGATCATTGGAATCTCTTTTGGGGTAGAAGTGACCTGTACTAGAAGGATGGATTGCACCTAAATTGGAAGGGGACTAATATACTGGCAGGGAGATTTGCTAGAGCTGCTCGGGAGGATTTAAACTAGTAAGGTGGGGGGTGGGACCCAGGGAGATAGCGAGGAAAGAGGTCGATCTGAGACTGGTACAGCTGAGAAAAGAAACAAGTCAAAAACTCCGGGCAGGCAGGGACAAAGCAGAGAACAAGGTAGGACTAATAAATTAAACTGCATTTATTTCAATGCAAGGGGCCTAACAGGGAAGGCAGATGAACTCAGGGCATGGTTAGGATCATGGGACTGGGATATCCTAGCAATTACAGAAACATGGCTCAGGGATGGGCAGGACTGGCAGCTTAATGTTCCAGGATACAAATGCGACAGGAAGGATAGAAAGGGAGGCAAGAGAGGAGGGGGAGTGGCACTTTTGATCAGGGAATGCATTACAGCTGTGCTGAGGGAGGATATTCCTGGAAATACATCCAGGGAAGTTATTTGGGTGGAACTGAGAAATAAGAAAGGGATGACCACCTTATTGGGATTGTGTTATAGACCCCCTAATAGTCAGAGGGAAATTGAGAAACAAATTTGTAAAGAGATCTGTTATCTGTAAGAACAATAGGGTGGTTATGGTAGGAGATCTTAACTTTCCAAACATAGACTGGGACTGCCATAGTGTTAAGGGTTTAGATAAAGTGGAATTTCTTAAGTGTGTACAAGACAATTTTCTGACTCAGTATGTGGATGTACCTACTAGAGAAGGTGCAAAACTTGACCTACACTTGGGAAATAAGGCAGGGCAGGTGACTGAGGTGTCAGTGGGGGAGCACTTTGGGGCCACGACCATAATTCTATTAGATTTAAAATAGTGATGGAAAAGGATAGACCAGATCTAAAAGTTGAAGTTCTAAATTGGAGAAAGGCCAATTTTGACAATATTAGGTAAGAACTTTCAACTTGCTCTATGAAGGGCTTTTGCCCAAACCGTCGATTTTCCTGCTCCTCAGATGCTGCCTGACCTGCTGTGCTTTTCCAGCACCACTCTAATCGAGACTCTGGTTTCTAGCATGTGCAGTCCTTGTTTTTACCAAGAACGTTCAACAGCTGATTGAAGGCAGATGTTCACAGATAAAGGGATGGCTGGAAAATGGGAAGCCTTCAGAAATGAGATAATGAGAGTCCAGAGAGAGACCCTTCGGTCCAACCCGTCCATGCCGACCAGATATCCAAACCCAATCTAGTCCCACCTGCCAGCACCTGGCCCATATCCCTCCAAACCCTTCCTATTCATATACCCATCCAGATGCCTTATAAATGCTGTCATTGTTTAAAATCTGATTGAAGGTTTGTAGCTCGGGTATCCGTTATTGTGGTTCTGCTTGCCGAGCTGGAAGTTTTTGCTGCAAACGTTTCGTTCCCTGGCTAGGGAACATCATCAGTGCTGTTGGAGCCTCGTGTGAAGCTCTGCTTTGATGTTTCTTCCGGTATTTATATTGGTTTGTTCTTGCCGCTTCCGGGTATCAGTTTCAGCTGCAGTGATTTGTATGTGGGGTCCAGGTCGATGTGTCTGTTGATGGATGTTCTTGCCGTTTCCGGGTGTCAGTTTAAGCTGTAGTGGTTTGTATATGGTGTCCAGGTCAATGTGTCTGTTGATGGAGTTTGGGGATGAATGCCATGCTTCTAGGAATTCTCTGGCTGTTCTCTGTCTGGCTTGTCCTATGATAGTGGTGTTTTCCCAGTCAAATTCATGTTGCTGGTTGTCTGAGTGTATGGCTACTAGAGATAGCTGGTCGTGTCGTTTTGTGGCTAGCTGATGTTCATGGATGCGGATTGTTAGCTGTCTTCCTGTTTGTCCTATATAGTGTTTTGTGCAGTCCTTGCATGGTATTTTGTAAACTACGTTAGTTTGGCTCATGCTGGGTATTGGGTCCTTTGTTCTAGTGAGTTGTTGTCTGAGCGTGGATGTTGGCTTGTGTGCTGTTATGAGTCCTAAGGGTCGCAGTAGTCTGGCTGTCAGTTCTGAGACGCTCCTGACGTATGGTAGAGTGGCTAGTCCTTTTGGTTGTGGCATGTCCTCGTTCCTCGGTCTATCTCTTAGGCATCTGGTGATAAAGTTGCGTGGGTATCCGTTTTTGGCGAATACCTTGTATAGATGTTCCTCTTCCTCTTTTCGCAGTTCTGGTGTACTGCAGTGTGTTGTGGCTCTTTTGAATAGTGTCCTGATGCAGCTTCGTTTGTGTGTGTTGGGGTGGTTACTTTCATAGTTTAGGACTTGGTCTGTGTGTGTTGGTTTCCTGTGTACCCTTGTGGTGAATTCTCCGTTGGGTGTTCTCTCTACTAACACGTCTAGGAATGGGAGTTGGCTATCCTTTTCCTCTTCTCGTGTGAATCGGATTCCTGTGAGTGTGGCGTTGATGATTCGGTGTGTTTTTTCTATATCTGTGTTTTTGATGATTACAAAGGTGTCATCAACATATCTGATCCAGAGTTTGGGTTGGATTTGTGGTATGGCTGTATGTTCTAACCTTCGCATAACTGCCTCTGCTATGAGTCCCGAGATTGGTGATCCCATGGGTGTTCCGTTGATTTGTTCGTATATCTGATTGTTGAATGTAAAGTGTGTGGTGAGGCACAGGTCCAGTAGTTTAAGTATGCCGTCCTTGTTGATAGGTTCGGCCTCCTGTGTTCTGTTATGAATGTCCAGTAGGTTGGCTATTGTTTCTCTGGCTAGGGTTTTGTCAATTGAAGTGAACAGTGCCGTCACGTCGAATGATACCATGGTTTCTTCTTTGTCTATGTGTGTATTCCTGATGACGTCCAAGAATTCCTGTGTTGATTGTATGGAGTGTTTGGATCCGCTGACTAGGTGTTTCAGTTTTTGTTGTAGTTCTTTGGCCAGTTTGTATGCTGGTGTCCCTGGTAGTGATACTATGAGTCTGAGTGGGATGTCTGGTTTGTGTACTTTGGGTAGTCCATAGAATCTGGGGGTGTTGTTGCTTTCAGGTTTCATTCTTTGCTGGTCCGCTTTGGTTATCTGTCCGTTTTTTTGTAGATTCCTTAGTGTGTTGTTTGTAGATTCCTTAGTGTGTCGGGTATCCGTTGTTGTGGTTCTGCTCGCCGAGCTGGAAGTTTTTGCTGCAAACGTTTCGTTCCCTGGCTAGGGAACATCATCAGTGCTGTTGGAGCCTCGTGTGAAGCGCTGCTTTGATGTTTCGTCCGGTATTTATATTGGTTTGTTCTTGCCGCTTCCGGGTATCAGTTTCAGCTGCAGTGATTTGTATAGAATACAATAGAATAAACAACACACTAAGGAATCTACAAAAAAACGGACAGATAACCAAAGCGGACCAGCAAAGAATGAAACCTGAAAGCAACAACACCCCCAGATTCTATGGACTACCCAAAGTACACAAACCAGACATCCCACTCAGACCCATAGTATCACTACCAGGGACACCAGCATACAAACTGGCCAAAGAACTACAACAAAAACTGAAACACCTAGTCAGCGGATCCAAACACTCCATACAATCAACACAGGAATTCTTGGACGTCATCAGGAAGACACACATAGACAAAGAAGAAACCATGGTATCATTCGACGTGACGGCACTGTTCACTTCAATTGACAAAACCCTAGCCAGAGAAACAATAGCCAACCTACTGGACATTCATAACAGAACACAGGAGGCCGAATCTATCAACAAGGACGGCATACTTAAACTACTGGACCTGTGCCTCACCACACACTTTACATTCAACAATCAGATATACGAACAAATCAACGGAACACCCATGGGATCACCAATCTCGGGACTCATAGCAGAGGCAGTTATGCAAAGGTTAGAACATACAGCCATACCACAAATCCAACCCAAACTCTGGATCAGATATGTGGATGACACCTTTGTAATCATCAAAAACACAGATATAGAAAAAACACACCGAATCATCAACGCCACACTCACAGGAATCCGATTCACACGAGAAGAGGAAAAGGATAGCCAACTCCCATTCCTAGACGTGTTAGTAGAGAGAACACCCAACGGAGAATTCACCACAAGGGTACACAGGAAACCAACACACAGACCAAGTCTTAAACTATGAAAGTAACCACCCCAACACACACAAACGAAGCTGCATCAGGACACTATTCAAAAGGGCCACAACACACTGCAGTACACCAGAACTGCGAAAAGAGGAAGAGGAACATCTATACAAGGTATTCGCCAAAAACGGATACCCACGCAACTTTATCACCAGATGCCTAAGAGATAGACCGAGGAACGAGGACATGCCACAACCAAAAGGACTAGCCACTCTACCATACGTCAGGAGCGTCTCAGAACTGACAGCCAGACTACTGCGACCCTTAGGACCCATAACAGCACATAAGCCAACATCCACGCTCAGACAACAACTCACTAGAACAAAGGACCCAATACCCAGCATGAGCCAAACTAACGTAGTTTACAAAATACCATGCAAGGACTGCACAAAACACTATATAGGACAAACAGGAAGACAGCTAACAATCCGCATCCATGAACATCAGCTAGCCACAAAACGACACGACCAGCTATCTCTAGTAGCCATACACTCAGACAACCAGCAACATGAATTTGACTGGGAAAACACCACTATCATAGGACAAGCCAGACAGAGAACAGCCAGAGAATTCCTAGAAGCATGGCATTCATCCCC
Organism: Hemiscyllium ocellatum; assembly: GCF_020745735.1. NCBI lineage: Eukaryota > Metazoa > Chordata > Chondrichthyes > Orectolobiformes > Hemiscylliidae > Hemiscyllium > Hemiscyllium ocellatum. The sequence continues at coordinate 2,402,847 of NC_083420.1, forward strand.
AAACTCCATCAACAGACACATTGACCTGGACACCATATACAAACCACTACAGCTTAAACTGACACCTGGAAACGGCAAGAACATCCATCAACAGACACATCGACCTGGACCCCACATACAAATCACTGCAGCTGAAACTGACACCTGGAAGCGGCAAGAACAAACCAATATAAATACCGGAAGAAACATCAAAGCAGCGCTTCACACGAGGCTCCAACAGCACTGATGATGTTCCCTAGCCAGGGAACGAAACGTTTGCAGCAAAAACTTCCAGCTCAGCGAGCAGAACCGCTGTCATTGTACCAGCCTCCACCACTTCCTCTGGCAGCTCATTCCTTACATGTACCACCCTCTACATGAAAAAGTTGCCCTTTAGGTCCTTTTTGTATCTTTCTTCTCTTACCCTAAACACATGCTCTTCAGGTCTTGACTCCCTGACCCCAGGGAAAATACTTTGTCTATTTACCCTATCCATGCCCCTCATGATTTTATAAATCTCTTTAAGGTCACCCCTCTGCCTCCGACATTCCAGGGAAAACAGCCCCATCCTGTTCAACTTCTCCCTGTAGCTCAAATCCTCCAACCCTGGCAACATGCTTGTAAATCTTTTCTGAACCCTTTCAAGTTTCACAACATCGTTCCGATAGGAAGGAGACCAGAATTGCATGTAATATTCCAACAGTGGCCTAACCAATGTCCTGTACATCCGCAACATGACCTCCCAACTCCTGTACTCAATACTCTGACCAATAAAGGAAAGCATACCAAATGCCTTCTTCACTATCCTATCTACTGCAACTCCACTTTCAAGGAGCTATGAACCTGCATTCCAAGGTCTCTTTGTTCAGCAAAACCCCTTCGGACCTTACCTTTAAGTGTATAAGTCCTGCTAAGATTTGCTTTCCCAAAATTTAGCACCTTGTATTTATCTGAATTAAACTCCATCTGCCACTTCTCAGCCCATTGGCCCATCTGGTCCAGATCCTGTTGTAATCTGAGGTAACCCTCTTTGCTGTCCAATACACCTCCAATTTTGGTGTCATCTGCAAACTTACTAACTGTACCTCTTATGTTCGCATCCAAATCATTTATGTAAATGACGAGAATTAGAGGACCCAGCACCGATCCTTGTGGCACTCCACTGGTCACAGGCCTCCAGTCTAAACAACAACCCTCCACCACCACCCTCTGTCTTCTACCTTTGAGCCAGTTCTGTATCCAAATGGCTAGTTCTCCCTCTATTCCATGAGATCTACCCTTGCTAACCAGTCTCCCATAGGGAACCTTGTCGAACGCCTTACTGAAGTCCATATAGATCACATCTACCACTCTGCCCTCATCAATCCTCTTTGTTACTTCTTCAAAAAACTCAATCTAAGTTTGTGAGACATGATTTCCCACGCACAAAGACACGTTGACTATCCCTAATCAGTCCTTGCCTTTCCAAATACATGTACATCCTGTCTCTCAGGATTCCCTCTAAAGCCTTGCCCACACCCGATGTCAGGCTCACCTGTCTATAGTTCCCTGGCTTGTCCTTATCACCCTTCTTAAACAATGGCACCACGTTAGCCAACCTGCAGTCTTCCAGCACCTCACCTGTGATGATCGATGATACAAATATCTCAGCAAAGGGCCCAGCAATCACTTCTCTAGCTTCCCACAGAGTTGTAGGGTACATCTGATCAGGTCCTGGGGATTTATCCACTTTTATGCGTTTCAAGACATCCAGCACCTCCTCCTCTGTAAATGGACATTTTTCAAGATGTCACCATCGATTTCCCTACAGTCTATATCTTCCATATTCTTCTCCACAGTAAATACTGATGCAAAATATTCATTTAATATCTCCCCCATTTTCTGTGGCTCCACACAAAGGCTGCCTTGCTGATCTTTGAGGGGCCCTATTCTCTCCTTAGTTACCCTTTTGTCCTTAATGTATTTGTAAAAACCCTTTGGATTCTCCTTATTTCTATTTGCCAAAGCTATCTCATATCCCCTTTTTGCCCTCCTGATTTCCCTCTTAAGTATACTCCTACTTCCTTTATACTCTTCTAAGGATTCACTTGATCTATCCTGTCTATACCTGGCATCTGCTTCCTTCCTTTTCTTAACCCAACTCTCAGTTTCTTTAGTCATCCAGCATTCCCTATACCTACCAGCCTTTGATAAATTCATGAATAGAAAGGTTCTGGAGGGATATGGGCCAAGTGCCGGCCTGTGGGACGAGTTGACTTTGGGATTGGAGTAGGCATGGACTGCTTGGACTGAAGGGTCTGTTTCTGTGCTGTATGACTCTAAGACTGGTTGAGGAATCAGTTATTAAAGTCACTCTAAGCAGCTTAATATTTCCTATTCTGTTAGAGAGTGGAAAGGTGATATTCAGTCACTAATATGACATGAAACAAAGCAGATAAAGTCTCTCTGTGGAGCTGAACAGCTATATATTGGAAGGTTTGCTATGAGACAATGTTTGTGAAACAATGCAGTTCATATTTAATACATATTCACAATTTCCTCGAACATTGTTGAAAAACAAGCCTTTAATTCCATTTGTGCCTCAGCTAATCTCCCTCAGGCTGGATTTATTCAAATAAGTGGAGTTGTGTCAGTCCTTGGTTCACAAAAACATGCAAGAACCAATCACAACCAAAAACACAGCTTAACATTTCAGACTGAATGTGAGAAGCCTTGTTGTCTGTGTTATATATATTTAAAAAGAGACAGGATGGGCAAACATTATAGAGATAGGAACAGGATCTAACCTATCCCACTGGACTGTAAGTAGTAAAAATAATTCACATTACAGGCGAGGGGATGGCTGATTGATATTATTGCTGGACTGTTAACCTGGAGCCCAACCGATGTCCCAGGGACCTGGGTTCGAATCTCACCATTGGATCATGGATGGTATGGAGCTGTCCTTATATGCTGACGGCCTTTCGACTTTAGGAAATACTTGAATTTCCTGCTGGTAAATGATGGCCTGTGCCTGTGACCCATGAAAGGACCCACGCCATTGATGTGTAACTGAGTCTGAGGTTAACCCAGCCATTCTCACAAATGTGGGGGAGACTGCTGGTGGTAATTTCTGTCCTTGTTGGCATTCAGGGCACTGCCCCACCAATGCAGCTATGTCTGCATCCAATCCTGGCCATCCTTGGAGGGTGGGTGGGTGGGAATCCCAATGGAAACTGTAAGCATGGAGACGGCAGAAGAAAAATTCGATGTTGCAACATGTACGGAATTCCTTGACCTGGGAACATGGTGGGATGAAGGTGAAACTTTTACTGAGGACTGATTGTCCATCCTCAATGAGGGGGAGGTCTGGGGGTTTGGTAAATACCCAGCCAGACTGGGGGCTGGAGCCTGAGGCCTGGTGTACAGCTGGAATTGGGAGTGGGGGTAGAGACAGAGTCTCTGGAGTGGGGACAGTCATGTGATAGTCACCTGATGAAGCGCTTATGCCCGAAACGTTGATTACCCTGCTCCTCAGATGTTCCTGACCTGCTGTGCTTTTTCAGCGCCACACTTTTCCACTTAAATAGAGAGCCCACCACTGAATTTACATTGAAGCTATGAATGGCAGGGCTCTATTCTCTTTGAGTGGCTCTCGCTGGGGTTTGTGGTCTGTTACTGTTACAAATTCCCATCCGTAAAGATATTGATGGAACTTGCTCATACCTACGCTGTCCGCCAATCCTTGCTTCTCTATCTGGGCGTATTTGTGGTCAGCATTAGCGTATGCCATCGGACATTCCTCTCCACCGGACTGTCTGTGAGCTAATACCATCTCGAGAGCGTTCGGGGGGCATCACATATCAGCACCAGGTCCCAGCTTGGGATCAGAGTGGGCCACAGCTTTCACAATCACAGCTGCTCCTTCACTTCCCTACAGGCTATCTATTGGCTACAAGATAATTTCTAAGGCTGATTCTTTTTCAATAAGACAAAAAAAACTGCAGATGCTGGAATTGAAAGTAGACAGACAGGGGGTTGGTAGAACACAGCAAGCCAGGCAGCATCAGGAGGTGGAGAAGTCAACATTTTGGGTGACCTATTGGGCTTCACAATCAGTGGGACTGATTAGATTACTTACAGTGTGGAAACAGGCCCTTCAGCCCAACAATTCCACACCGACCCGCCAAAGCCCAACCCAAACCCATTCCCTTACATTTACCCCTTACCTAACACTACGGGCAATTTAGCATGGCCAATTCACCTGACCTGCACATCTTTGGACTGTGGGAGGAAACCGGAGCACCCGGAGGAAACCCACGCAGACACGGGGAGAATGTGCAAACTCCACACAGTCAGTGGCCTGAGGTGGGAATTGAACCCGGGTCTCTGGCGCTGTGAGGCAGCAGTGCTAACCACTGAGCCACCGGGCCGCCCACTGGTGCTGCCCATCCCACAAACTGTAAAGTTTGGTGATTCCTTCACTTTCCAGCTTTTTCATTTCTGCATCTACTGTTGTCCATAAGGCACATGTCACAGGATGGGTCTTCCAGAATCATGGAATTGCTCCCAGGTCAACATGCAAAGTGGCCTAGGCTCATTTGATAGTCCTTAGGCCTTTCTGAACAACTTCTGAGTATTTAATTAGGACTTCACTCAGGCAGCCATTTTGTAATTGAAACATCTTGAGCCAATCAAGGTGAATCTTTCCCAACCAATTCCGACCCACCAGGCTTGGGCCTGAACTTTTTACTCCAGTCAGTAGGAACTGAACCAGCTGCTTCTCACACGAGACTGGAACCCAAGTTGTCCCTTTAATCTGCAGTAGACTCTCTGGTATAGGTTCTCAGTCTAATCAACATCTTATAGAAACTTAAAAGTTGGGGTCCAGTGTAAATTCTGCAATCGCTGATATAGCCGTGCTGGTATAAACCTCCATTAGAACAGGGTGAACATTGAATCAGACGTTTATTTTGATTGATGCTGATTTGGATGTTGCTAAGTAATTTACTGTTCCAAGCCAAATGCAGGTGGGTTTCACAGGTTCTGCATTCTCCTGGATACCTCCTCCATTTCGGTCAGTGGGACGCTTTTGTTGTCTCAAGCCTAGACACTGGCTGGCCAATCTGGATCCTGAAGAAAATGGTAAGTGTTTGGCCGAAGCTTGGCTTTGTTTTGGGGTTTTCCCTGGGCTGTCCTAGAATCGCTCTGCTCAGGATATGTGCTGAGTGAAGCTGTGCAATTGCTTTCACTCGAGTGGTGTTCCCCACGGCTCAGTTGGCCTGGCTTAGGTATCCACTTCCATTGGCATTCCCTGGAACTCATCTGCTCCAATTGCCGCATTTTCTAATGACAGAGCCAATTGTATTGCCTGTTTGAAGTCCAGCAGGTCTTCAGCTGGTAGGTGCTTCAGCATGGTTACATCATTAATCTCACATACCACACTGTCTCTCAGCATCTATTGAGGGTTAAACCAAAGTCGTATGCTTCTGCCAGTCATCCTAACCTCATCAAATGTCCTGACACGGACTCCCCGAGTAAAACCGATAGCATCTCAGAATTAAAGGAGGCTTGAGGCTCTAATATCCCTTTCCTAATTCCGCCAAGGCTTGAAAGGTTTTAGTATCTGGTACCTCAGGAAAAGTTAGGCTCCTAATAACTGAAAAGGCTGTGGGTCCACAAGCTTCCAGGAGAGTTACTTGTTGCTTTTCATCTGCCCCATTATAATTTACCCAGAAAAAATAATGCATCCTTTCCACATCTTTGGCCTAGTCTTTGACAGCAGGATTGATCGAATCAAGCTTCCCAAATAAAAGCAAGATGCGAGAAATGCTTACCCCAACTCAAAGATAACTGTTGTGAACAAATTTCTTCAGGAGTACGTGCTTTACTCTCGTCACCACTGAAATAACTCCACAGTATCCCATCACCAAGTCGCCCTTTATTTACACGTGGAGAATCTTTGACACTGACCCAGCTCTTTCTGAGCCAGCTCTCAGAGTGAACACAACCTCGCACACTCTTGTTTATATCTGTCAGCCAGGGCTCCCTGACTGGATCAGGATAACAGACCCAATCAGGGAACTCAGATTTTACTAGATCCACCTGGCTGACCCTGTTACAAACAGCACAGAACCCACTTTGCAATAAGCGACATTAAAATCCATGAATATAAATCATGTAGTTTCATCCCAGCAATATCCTGCTGAATCTACACACTTGTTTCCAGCATTTTGCAGAGTGGGATAATCAGTTGCCACCAAAAGCAGATTTTGGAACGGAGATGCCGTCTCTCAGGCTAAATATGTCCTCCAGTAGCTTCCTCCTCCCAGTCAGTGATGTCACTGTCCCTCATCCTTCAAGCGAAATTGAGCCTGTGCAATTAATTTCCTCATTCTTTGAGCATGGGCCTATGGAGAGCCGGGAAAGCCGGGAAAGCCGGGAGAGCCAGGAGCGCCGTGAAAGCCGGGGGAGCCGGAGAGCCGGGAGAGCCGGGAGAGCCGGGAGAGCCGGGAGAGATGGGAGAGCCGGGAGAGCCGGGAGAGATGGGAGAGATGTGAGAGATGGGAGAGATGGGAGAGATGGGAGAGTTGGGAGAGCCGGGAGAGCCGGGAGAGATGGGAGAGGTGGGAGAGCCGGGAGGGCCGGGAGAGCCGGGAATGCCGGGAAAGCCGGGAGAGCCAGGAGAGCCGGGAAAGCCGGGAGAGCCGGGAGAGCCGGGAGAGCCGGGAGAGATGGGAGAGCTGGGAGAGCTGGGAAAGCCGGGAGAGATGGGAGAGATGGGAGAGATGGGAGAGCTGGGAGAGCCGGGAGAGATGGGAGAGGTGCGAGAGCCGGGAGAGATGGGAGAACCGGGAGAGCCAGGAGAGATGGGAGAGCCAGGAGAGATGGGAGAGCTGGGAGAGTGGGGAGAGTCGGGAGAGATGGGAGAGCCGGGAGAGATGGGAGAGCCAGGAGAGATGGGAGAGCCAGGAGAGATGGGAGAGCTGGGAGAGTGGGGAGAGTTGGGAGAGATGGGAGAGCCGGAAGAGCTTGGAGAACCGGGAGAGCCGGGAGAGATGGGAGAGATGGGAGAGCTGGGAGAGCGGGGAGAGTTGGGAGAGATGGGAGAGCCGGGAGAGCTGGGAGAGCCGGGAGAGATGGGAGAGCCGGGAGAGCTTGGAGAACCGGGAGAGCGGGAAGAGTCGGGAGAGATGGGAGAGCCAGGAGAGCTGGGAGAGCTGGGAGAGCCGGGAAAGCTGGGAGAGATGGGAGAGCCAGGAGAGCTGGGAGAGATGGGAGAGCTTGGAGAGATGGGAGAGCCGGGAGAGCTGGGAAAGCTGGGAGAGCTGGGAGAGCTGGGAGAGATGGGAGAGCTGGGAGAGATGAGAGAGCTGGGAGTTTCGGGAGAGATGGGTGAGCTGGGAGAGATGGGAGAGCCGGGAGAGCTGGGAAAGCCGGAGAGCTGGGAGAGATGGGAGAGATGGGAGAGATGGGAGAGCCGGGAGATTCGGGAGAGATGGGTGAGCTGGCAGAGATGGGAGAGCTGGGAGGGCCGGGAGAGTTGATGCTCAGCCTGCTGACCAGGGGAAGACTTTGTGAATCCAGACTCATTGGATAGTTTATCAGAGTTGTTTGAGAAACAGCTTCCGACATTGGTCTGAACGTCCTTCTACCTGATCCCAGGGAGCAGATGCAGGAGACACTCCGACTGTATCATCAAGACAATGAGAAGAGGAGTTAGGATTTTATGTTACAGTTGTATAAGTTGTTGGTGAGGCCACACTTGGTGTACTGTGTACAGTTTTGGTCACTCTGTTATAGGAAAGACATCGCTAAACTGGAAAGAGTGCAAAGAAAATGTACGAGGATTTTTTTCAGGACTAGGAGGCCTGAGTTATAGGAAGAGGTTGGCCAGGATAGACTTCACTCCTTGGAACGTAGGGGAATGACTGGTAACCTTCATGAGATGTATAGAATCATGAGGGGCATAGATACGATGAATCCATACCATCTTTTTCCCAGGGATGGGGAATTGAAAGCTAGAGAGCATGGGCTTCAGGTGAGGGGGAAAGATTTAAGAAAGACCTGAGGGGCAACTTCTTCAGGCAGAGAGGGATGCATTTATAAACTGGGATGCCAGAGAAAGTGGTTGAGGCAGATAGGATAGCTTCATTTTTAAAAAATTTGAATAGTACATGGATGGGAAGAGTTTAGAGAGATATGTGGACCAAATGCGGGCAGTTGGAACTGGCTGAGTGGGCAGCATGGTGCAGTTTGGGCCAAAGGGCCTGTTTGCATGTTGTATTACTCTGTGAGCCTGTACAGCATGAACAGGTGGCTGGGAGGATACCTGACACGTCAAGCATCATCTGTTAACCTTGAAGTGGTCCCTAAGCCTTTAAACTCAAGAAGCAGGTGCGTTCCACAGCAGGGAATATGACAGTGGCTCAGGGCTGGAAAGGTGCAGCCATCATTGTTAGAACATCCAGAGCTGACAAAAATGCTCAAGATGTTGGGAATATACACCACACTGTTAAAGTAAAACATTGCTAATTTTGTGAGTGCTGACTTTTCCATTATTTTCCTATGAGTCATGAAATGTAAGATTTAGACATTAACTAAAGATATGAAATCCTTTGCTGGAATTCACATCCCCCACACCCCCCAGTCCCCCTCCTCTTGCCCTCCCACCCTTAGATCAGGAATGTCTGACACCAGGAATAAGGATGGTCCTGAGCCCAATGATGGGATTGGTTCAGCAATCTTCTGGGAAGCAGCCTCCTCATTGGTCATCGCTAGGTTTGGTGCTTGGGTGTTGCTTGCCCATTCAGAGGCCCTGCAGCTCAGAACACAGGAGATCCTTGGGTCAGTGTCAGGCAAATGCAAAACACACCAAGATGTTGCGGTGTCCAACCTGGTCTTCACTAAAAGCCAAGACATGAACCAGTCAGTCAGCCCGTCGGTCAGTCAGTCGACAATCCAGTCAGTCGGTCAGCCTGTCGGTCAGTCGGTCAGTCAGTTTGTCGGTCAGTCGTTCAGTCATCAGTCGGTCAGTCAGTTAGCCCGTCAGTCAGTCAGTCGACAGTCCAGTGGGTCGGTCAGCCCGTCGGTCAGTCAGTTGGTCAGTCAGTCACTCTGTTTGTCAATCAGGCAGTCGGTCAGTCGGTCAGTCCAGTCGATCGGTCAGTCAGTCCAGTCAGTCTGTCAATCTGTCAGTCAGTTTGTCATTCAGTCAGTCAGTCAGTCAGTCAATCAGTTGGTCAGTCAACCCGTCAGTCAGTCGGTTACTCGGTCTATCAGTTGGTCAGTTAATTGGTCAGTCAGTACATCGGACATTCAGATAGTCAGTCAGTCAGTCCGTCCGTCAGTCAGACAGTCACGGTGGGGAGTTATCCCTTCTGATGTATTGGTCTTGGCCATGATGGCAGCCTTTCACAGCACCCTTTGTTTAACTCAGCCCCTGATGCTCCAGTGCTCCTAGAGCTGATGCAGGGACAGCCCTTATCAGGATGGTCATTGACGTAGAATAAAACAGCTGGAATTAGGGGGTTATTGGCTGCTCCCTACCTGAAGCAGGGAGCTGATCTCTTCTGTAGCCCATTGCTGCAAACATTTCCCAGGGCTGGGGATGGATGATGGAACAAATTCACCAGCTCAGCTCCCTACTATCTCCTTCAGCTCCCTACAATATCCCTCACTTCCCAACCTCCAAGACCCACTCACACCAGGAACGTTCACCCCTTCACTTGTCTTGGCCTCTCGAAATTCCATACGCCAAGCCACTGATCCTGCTCATGAACCTCAACACAGAGAGGGAAGTGACACTGCCTGTACAGCTAACCCAATAAACAAATACATACAAAGAAGAAATAAATTATTATACAACATTAAAATCATGATAAACGATCTGTTGTAATAGTGGAAATGGTTCAAGAGAAATGGTTTGTTTGTTTATTTTTGGCTCATACCAGCAACAGAAGCAACATTTTGCATATTATGCACAAACCCGCTGTTTAGTATTCTGACTTCCTAAATAAATGTGATCAATCTAAAATATCAATGGTAATCTGAACTGATGTCATAAAGTATTTACAGGATAATTAATCTCCCAGGAAAAAATGGTGTGTGTAATTCCATATCATGTACATTAGTTCACAGCGATTAGGGATTAATTGCTATGAATTACAAATATCTGACTTTTACTGAGTTACATGCAGAGTGTAAATGGCTATCTCAAACTATGATGGAAAAATTCAATCAAGCAACCAAATCTGATAAACAAGCCTTTTAATTTCAATTAATTCAACTTCCTATGAAATGGTTGATAAATGGGATACTTATAAATTGGACAACACGCACTGGTCTGTGCTGGTTAATTGTAACGAGAATGAAAAATTACACATACTATTTCCTGTATAATTTTTCCATGTTTTTCTTCAATGTACAACCTTCACTTCTGAGGGTCCAGTGAAACATTAAGGTAACCCATGAAACAATCCAATTGCACATTGTGTCCCTACTAACCCTGCCAATGACCTCAATCTTGAATTAATGAGGCAAATATGAGGCCTGGAAAGATGAGGCAGCCTCTTTGTGCTTGACGTTACCTCTGCCTTATTCAGACAGCCATTTCTCATCTGCAAGCCTTAACTGGTACCTTAACCAGGCTCGCCAACCTCCAGCAATGACTTCCAAGGACATTAGGAACAATTAGCAATCACAGAGCTAGGTACATATTTTTTAAAAATGCAGCACCTTCATGGCATTGTAATTAATTGATGCTGAAGGTATTGCTTGAAAGCAGCCTTTGATTGTAATGAGCTTGACACTGGAGTTCATAGGAAGGAGGTTCCCTGCAGATAAGGCTTTTTTTCAAGTTGAGTTTTGAAGCAATTTTGACTCTTACAACCTGATAACATGAGACAGATGTAATGCTGCTTCTCACAGAGACCAAATGTATGTGTACAGAGGACACTAAACAAGGCAGAAACGTGAACATTGTCCCTCTTGATGACTAGAGTCCAGCAAACTATATTTCTTTCATAACTTTCTGATAAAAAAAACATGTAGAATCAGCACCAGAATTCTTGGATCGGAACATGAAAAAGTCACAGCCTGAGAAAATCTTTGTAACAGATCAAGTTAATTGACACATAAAACTTTTTTCACACAGCGAGTAGTGAGAATCTGGGAATCACTGCCTACAAATGTGATAGAGGCAGCTTCAACTGAGGCATTCAAGAGACCACTGGATAGTAATTTGAATAGAAATGGTGTGGAATAATATGAGAAGGGCAGGAGATTGGCTCTAGGGGATAGAACTGGTGCAGGCATGAGGGGCTGAATGGCCTCCTATGCAGTGTTGTGATTCTATGAAAATAATTAACCAAAAGATATTGAGGAATTATTATACAACACAATGAAAACATGTCAGATACCCAGAGCCAGTCCAGAGGATCCTATTCTCAAGCATCAGGTCATTTTTCAGTTCAACAAACAATCAAACGATATGTCTCTTCCGCTTGCCCTGCTACACGTTTCCAATGATGCTTCTATCGGACAGACAGTCAATCACCATCTAGGCAAAGCTACAAGACGGCTGTCTTGAAATTTCATTTTGGCTCAATGACAGCTCTTGGGTGGATTGGCCAATGAGGATCTGAATTTGAGTTTGACCTGGGACCTGACAGTCAGACTCGCCATAGTTCTGGTTGTTGTTAGATTACTTACAGTGTGAAAACAGACCCTTCGGCCCAACAAGTCCACACTGACCTGCCAAAGCACAACTCACCCATACCCCTACATTTACTCCTTACCTAATGCTACGGGCAATTTAGCATGGCCACTTCACCTAACCTGCACATCTTTGGACTGTGGGAAGAAACCGGAGCACCCGGAGGAAACCCACGCAGACACAGGGAGAACGTGCAAACTCCACACAGACATTCGCCTGAGGTGGGAATTGAACCCGGGTCTCTGGCGCTGTGAGGCAGCAGTGCTAACCACTGTGCCACCGTGCCACCCACGATTGTTGTGTGTATGTTCCTTCAAGCCCAAACTCGATGAGATTGAGTCACTTTACTAGTCTAACTAGAAGAGTCTCATTGCGTAAACAATATGAAGTTTATTGCAACACGCCATCAGCCAATCATGTCTGCTCTGGATAAGTAAACATGTCACCCATTCTAGTCCCAATTACTCTCTCTACTCCTTGCAGTTGCCAGTGCCTCAGGTGCTTATCCAAGTTCCTTTCCGAATGAGTTGAGCATTCTTGCCTCCACCACCAAACTCGACAGGGAATTCCAAATATTTTCCCTTGCTCCCTTTAATTCTTCTACCAGCTCCCCTCAGTACCTGCTCCCGGTGACCTCTCCAGAAGGGATGGAAGTAGAGAGGGAGACAGTTACTCTCTCTCTGGGACTTCATACCCACCTGTCTCCCTATTGGCAATCCTGCCATCTAAGAACAGTAGGAGGGAGTAAATAAGTACCTTGGTGGTGGAAGTGCTTTCTGCTTTGTTAAGACCGACTGACTGTAGCGGCGGTGAAGACCAGGAGGAACCTGGCTCAGGATGGAGTTTGAAGGAGAGCGGGAGTAGACCTCCTGAGTGTGAGGTCAGGTACAAGCATCAAAGGCATCGTGGGGGAAGGGAGGCACGGGGCAAATCAAAACAGGGAGGAAAAGAGATCCAGGCTTTCCAGCTTGATCAAGCTTGAATGTTTTGTTGAAAGAAGGTAAATGGAGATCTGATCCAACACTAAACTATAGTGATTGCTGTGTGAATGTTTCATGGTCCAGGGTTGTCTGATCATCATTGTCAAAAATCACACAACAATGGGTTATAGTCCAACAGATTTATTTGAAATTGCAAGTTTGTATTTCCAAATGAACCTGGTGGACTATAACCTGGTGTTGTGTGATTTTTAAGTTTGTCCACCCCAGCTCCTCCACATCATGATCTCCAGTGAGGATTCTGTTATAAGCTGTTACTGTGCATTATCTCACACTGCCACAATGATGTAATGTGGGGAAACACACTGATGGTCTGTTGTTGTTGTGCTGTGATATTCAGATTAGCTCCCAGAACAGATGGATGTGACATGAATCATGGAGTTCTTTGATCCCAGCTCTTGCTATTAGCATGTGTACATGACGGTGCCAGGGAGTGATCGGAATGGCCTGTGACACCTGTTTCCCTCAGTGTGTCATGCTGCAAGGGGCAGGGCTCAGTAAGATGGAGTCTGGGAGCATCACACCATGATGTCATGTGCCATGATACAGTGGTGACATCGTAAGCAGGCCTCACTGTTTGGAGAAAGGACACAATCACAGTAAGAATCTGTTACTAACTTGCTTCTTGATCACTTGGTCACCTGTCTCCTCTCATTTTCTATGCTGAACTTTGGGGGGGCCTAGCTCACTTGGCTGGATAGTTGGCTGTGACACAGAGTGAAGTCAATAGCACGGGTTCAATCCCACACCGACTGAGGGTACTATGAAGATTCTGCCTTCATGGCCTTGTCCCATATCTGAGGTGTGGTGCCCCTCAGGTTAAACTCTGATGAGACAGTGGTCCTCAATGACTTTACCTTACCTAATGAAGGAGGGATAATGATTTTACTGCAACCGACAAAGCTGTACTTTCAAGTGTATGTGCTACTATTGAAATATTTATTGACCCACTGAGTTCCAGATCAAGTATATCATTGGAAAATAGTCCCAAAACCCCATCACATGAATAAGTAATAAAAAAATGCAAATAATACTATAACTCATCTATTTAGTAATGGAATAGACTGCGGATTTAAGCTGAGTAAATTACCCTGGCAAAACAATGACGTGCATCCCCAGAGAATGACAATTGAACTTTTACACAACGATGCAAGACGGAAATGGTCATTTATTCAGTCTGAGACCAGTCAGCAAGTCATTTCTGGGCTATTATTACACACTATGTTAACATATCAGCACTGAGAAAGTATTATAGTGTTTCTGGGCTCTGCAAAATATCCTCTGTTTTCTTTTTACAAGGTACAGCGACGTTATTTGTAAATTTAATATCATACTCATCAAGCTGAGGCATGTCTGTTCCAGTAAATGAAACATTCTCCCCACTTTAACAATCAGCGTCATTGAGTCATACAACACAGAAACAGACCTATCCGTCTAACCAGTCTATACCAAACATAATCCCACCTGCCTGCTCCTGGTCCATATCCCACATCCTATTCATGTCGTTATCCAAAGGCCAAATATAATAGAACATAGAACATAGAAGGATACAGCGCAGTACAGGCCCTTCGGCCCTCGATGTTGCGCCGACGGAATCCTACCTAACCTATACTAGCCCAATAACTTCCAAATGCCTATCCAATGCCCGCTTAAATGACCATAAAGAAGGAGAGTTCACCACTGATACGGGCAGGGCATTCCATGAACTCACAACCCGCTGTGTGAAGAATCTACCCCTAACATCTGTCCTATACCTACCACCCCTTAATTTAAAGCTATGTCCCCTAGTAACACCTGACTCCATTAGCGGTAAAAGGTTCTTAGTATCTACCCTATCTAAACCCCTAATCATCTTATACACTTCTATCAGATCTCCCCTAAACCTTCTCTTCTCCAATGAGAACAGCCCCAAGTGCCTCAGCCTTTCCTCATAAGATTTTCCTACCATTCCAGGCAACATCCTGGTAAACCTCCTCTGCACTCGTTCTAAAGCTTCCACATCCTTCCTATAGTATGGCAACCAAAACTGCACACAATACTCCAGATGAGGCCGCACCAGAGTCTTATACAACTGCAACATGACCTCAGGACTCCGGAACTCAATTCCTCTGCCAATAAAGCCCAGTACACCATATGCCTTCCTCACAGCACTATTTACCTGGGTGGCAACTTTCAGAGATCTGTGTACATGGACACCAAGATCCCTCTGCTCATCCACACTACCAAGTAGCCTACCATTAGCCCAGTAATCCATCATCTTGTTATTCCTACCAAAGTGAACGACTTCGCACTTAGCTACATTGAATTCCATTTGCCACATTTCCGCCCAGCTCTGCAACTTATCTATATCCCGCTGTAACCTACCACTTCCTTCCTCACTATCCACAACTCCACCGACTTTTGTGTCATCCGCAAACTTGCTTACCCAGCTTTCAAGTCCTTCCTCTAGATCATTTATAAAGATAACAAAAAGCAATGGTCCCAAAACAGATCCTTGTGGTACACCGCTAGTAACTGCGCTCCAAGATGAACATAATCCATCAACTACTACCCTCTGTCTCCTTCCAGCCAGCCAATTCCTAATCCAAACCTCTAATGTATCCTCAATGCCATACCTCCGAAGTTTTAGCATTAGCCTACCATGGGGAACCTTATCGAACGCCTTACTAAAATCCATATACACAACATCTACTGCTTTACCCTCATCCACTTCCTTGGTCACCTTCTCAAAGAACTCAATAAGGTTTGTGAGGCACGACCTGCCCTTCACAAAACCATGCTGGCTATCCCTGATCACGTTATTCCTACCCAGATGTTCATAAATCTTATCCCTTACCATTCTCTCTAAGACTTTGCCCACCACTGAAGTCAGACTCACTGGCCTATAGTTGCTAGGGCTATCCCTACTCCCTTTCTTGAAGAGGGAGGAAGGGGCAGTAAAGGGACAGCCTTTCCTTCTGTCTGAACCATACCCTCAGAGCTCCTTCTGTCTGAACCATACCCTCAGAGCTCCTTCTGTCTGAACCATACCCTCAGAGCTCCTTCTGTCTGAACCATACCCTCAGAGCTCAGCGTGAGCAGCACTTGTCTAGCAGTATCTGCAGGAATGTCTCAGTTTCTTAAAACCTTTGATTTCAGTTCCCATTGACCAAGAGACAGTTGTGTGACAACATGATATTAAAAAAGCACTTCCAGTCAGAGAATAGATAAGAGATTTCACCTCAGCATACTGGACTTGCCTCGTACTGGCACATTTATTGTGTTTCAAGCCAGTTCACCACATAATCCAAGAAAAACTAATGTGAGATTAATTGAAGGGGAGATGGTGGCGTAAAGGTAGTGTCACTGGGCTGGCATTACAGAGGGACAATCTGATGTTCGGGACATGGACTCAACAGACACTTGTGGAGTTTGAGTGTGATTCACTATTACATTCCCCCCCGTCTGATGTGGGTCAGTGGCTGTAAATTCTGGAATTCCCTCCCTAAGGGCATTGTGGGTCTAACCTACAGCACATGGACTGCAGTGGTTCAAGAAGGCAGCTCACCCCCCACCTTCTCAAGGGGGTAACTAGGGACGGGGTAATAAATGCTGGGCCCAGCCAGCAACACCCACATTTTGTAAATTAATAAATAAATAGATAAAATTAACAGAAACATTCTTATATTTCCAGTTTTTAATGACACCTGTATAGATTTTCTCTCTTATTTAAAGATGATTCATTGATATTCAACTTCCTTTTAGGCCAGGTCAAACGATTGCAGTCAGATAGATGAACAATGCCACGATTTGGTCTGGTTATTTTCATAATGGAGGTGTTGGCTGTTTTGAATTTAATTTGTCATTTTCTCCTGTTGTAAAATGACAGGCAGCCAATGTCCTGAAGATGGGATTTCTGTGAGTAGAAATAATGCCGTGATAGCTAAGTACCTGTCGCTTCTTTGGAAAAGGATGGGATTTATCTTTCCTGCTGGATGTCTGTGCCACAGAACCTTACTTCTAATCAAAGCCCTTTAAAGATAAATTGTAACTAATATTGTTCTCATAAATGCAAGATGATCTGATATCAATCCTAATATTAATTTCCACCTTTGCTTTGTGCATTTCTTGAAAGGTTTTGGAAGATGTTATTGTGAAGATGTGGAGGATCATGCATCAGACTGGGCTGGACAAAGTTAAAAATATCTCACAACACCAAGTTACAGTCCAACAGGTGTATTTGGAAGCACTAGCTTTCGTAGCACTGCTCCTTTATCAGGTAGCTGTGGAACAGGATCATAAGACACAATCACACAGATGCTTCCAGCATAACCTCTTCATCAGTAGCTTTTACCCGAAACGTCGATTCTCCTGCTCCTCGGAAGCTGCCTGACCTGCTGTGCTTTTCCAGTATCACACTCTCGACTCTGATCTCCAGCATCTGCAGTGCTCACTTTCTCACACTCATGCATACTGTCTCTCATATACATGCTCTCTCTCAGACACACACACATTCACACCCATGCACACACCCTCTCACAGGCTTATACTCCATCAAACACACACACACCTTACCAACCACGCACACACTCTCTCACACTTACGCTCACGCTCACACTCACATGCACACACTCGCACTCACTCTCTCTCTCCCCCTCACATGCACACACACACACACATATAAATCAATGGGGTGAATTTGCCTTTACAGAATTGTGTTTGCAGATACATTCTATTTTGCTCAAAAAGCATATAATCTGCAGGCAGTCAGTCCATGTAACATTTTATAAATTCCTATTTTAGAACTAGAATCAGTCTGACTCAAGATTGGGATACAGACAGACTCCTGCTTCACACCGTTAATAATTCTCTGAGCTGAGATGTCACCTTTGGAAGGGTTACACAGTGGCTCCGCAGTTAGTACTGCTGCCTCCCAGCACCAGGGACCTGGGATCAATGCCAGCCTCAGGCTACTGTCTGTGCAGAGTTTACACGTTCTCTCCAGGTCTGTGTGGGTCCCCTCTAGATGCTCTGGTTTCCTCCCATGGCCCAAAGATGTGCAGGTTAGATGGATTAGCCATGCGAAATTGCTTAGAGTGTCCAGGGATGTGTGGGTTAGCCATGGAAAATGCAGGGATTGAATGGGATGCATTTTAGAGGGTTGGTGTTGACTCAATGGGCGGAATGAAGAGTGTGGTGCTGGAAAAGCGCAGCAGGTCAGGCAGCATCCAAGGAGCAGGAGAATCGACGTTTTGGGCAGGAACCCTTCTTCAGGAATGAGGGCTGAATGGCCTGTTTCCATGCTAAAAGGATTCAATGATTTCCAAACCCATTGATGATGTGAGCGTTTGAGCTACAGGGAGAGGCTGAACAGGCTGAGGCTATTTTCCCTTATAGAGGTGACCTTATAGAGGTTTACAAAATTATGAGGGGTGTGGATATTATAAATAGACATGGTCTTTTCCCTGGGGTGGGGGAGTCCAGAACTAGAGGGTATAGGTTTATGGTGAGAGGGGAAAGATATAAAAAAGACCTAAAGGGCAACCTTTTCACACAGAGGGTGGTATGTGTATGGAATGAGTTGCCAGAGGAAGTGGTGGAGGCTGGTACAATTGCAACATTTAAGAGGCATTTGGATGGGTATATGAATAGGAAGGGTTTGGAGGGATATGGACCGGGTGCTGGCAGGTGGGACTAGATTGGGTTGGGATATCTGGTCGGCGTGGACAGGTTGGACCAAAGGGTCTGTTTCCATGCTGTACATCTCTATGAGTCTTCAGCTCTATGTATATCCTTCCCTTAATAGAGCTCCCAAAATAGACCACCTCATCCTTATCAGGATTAAATTCCAGCTGCCATTGCTCTGCCCAGTTTCCCAGCTGATCAACATCAGACTGGCTCCGGAGACCATTCTTCTTACCACCAACAATATCATCAATTTTCACATCACCTGTGAATAACATTTGTCAAATGCAAATCAATACAATAACCAACGCTCTGGAAAACCTGGATGTGCTTTTATATGATTCAGTGAGGGCTGTGAAAGGGGTATGTTATTGAGAAATGTAATAATCCTGCTATATTTCTCAAATCCAGCACGGGTGGGGGGGCAGCTCTTACTGCACAGCGTGTGTTAGAGTGTTCCTTTAACCTTGTTTGACGAAATGCTTACTGACACAAATCAAATCATTTATGGTAATTCAAGATTTAAATCATCATTTAATGGAGTTGATTAGGTTTGGTGTTAGCTCGCTTCATTTAATTGTAAACAGGAGGCTGTTTCTCCAGTTGCTCTCTGTGTAGTAACCCCCCCCACCCCTGAAATGATTCTGAGGTTAACAACGTTTGGCTGCAGCTTCTCTTACCTCCAGGGTTGCAAATCTTCACGACCTTGTAAGTTTACACTTTATCCAGCACTGGAACACGAGGCCATTCAGCCCTTCAAGCCTGAGCTAGCATTCCATACAGTCATCACTGACTGTCTAGCTCAGTACCATTTTTCTGCATTGCAGAGTCACAGTCATACAGCCCAGAAACAGACCCTTTGTTCCAACCAGCCCATGCTGAACTAACCTAGTCCCAGATCCCTCACTATCTATTTAATATCTGTAACAGCAGAAATAGCTGTTGTGAAAAATGTTGTTGTCAGTTGCATGTGGACACATTTTCCAAAGAAGAACTCTCCCTTTTAAAAGGTGAAGATGGACAGGATTTCTTTCAGCTTCAGAGAGTTGTGAGTCTGTGGATCTCACTCCCCAGACACCGGAATCCAGTTCAGGCTGAGTAAGATCCATTCCTCATTGACTCGGGGAGTCCAGAGAAAAAAGGTGTACAGTCTTCCTGCTCTCCCAATATTCCAGAGTGTGAATGGGAAAGTGGGGCTGAGACCCAATGGGGTCAGCAATGTTCTTATCAAATGGAGGAACATGGTCTATTACTGCTCCAGTGTTCCTCCTAGAGAGAGAGAACTGTGAACAGGAGAGAAGGACGCACTTCACTCATTGCAGAATTGTTAAGGTGCAGAGGTGGCCATTTGGCCCATTGTTCTATCCCTCAGTACCTTTTCCCCACTGACTGAACCACAGAATTGTTTTGGTTCAGGAGAAGTTAATTCTGGATGCATGGTTCCTTTAATGGGTGTTGGGGTGTGTTTAATTGTGCTCTTTCAGTGGGTGGGGAGCTATTGGGTTACCCATCAGGAACCATTGGGCTCCTTTCAATATTAGATCAGCTTCAGGAAGCGAGGTTGGGTCTGAGTGAAATATATTCCTGTCAGGGTGAAAGGGAAGGTTGGTAGGTATAGGGAATGCTGGATGACTAAAGAAATTGAGGGTTTGGTTAAGAAAAAGAAGGAAGCATACATCAGGTATAAACAGGATAGATCGAGTGAATCCTTAGAAGAGTATAAAGGAAGTAAGAGTACATTAAGGACAAAAGAGTAACTAGGGAGAAAATAGGGCCCCTTAAAGATCAGCAAGGCGGCCTTTGTATGGAACTGCAGAAAATAGGGGAGCTATTAAATGAGTATTTTGCATCAGTATTTACTGTGGAAAAGGATATGAAAGGTATAGAAAGTAACAAAATAGATGGTGACACCTTGCAAAATGTCCAAATTACAGAGGAGGAAGTGCTGGATGTCTTGAAAAGCATAAAGGTGGATAAATCCCCAGGACCTGATCAGGTGTACCCGAGAACTCTGTGGGGAAACTAGGGAAGTGATTCCTGGGCCCCTCGCTGAGATATTTGTATCATCGATAGTCACAGGTGAGATGCCGGAAAACAGGAAGTTGGCAAACGTGGTGCCACTGTTTAAGAAGGGTGGTAAGGACAAGTCAGGGAACTATAGACCGGTGAGCCTGATGTTAGTGGCGGGCAAGTTGTTGGAGGGAATCCTGAGGGACAGGATGGATTTTGGAAAGGCAAGGACTGATTAGGGATAGTCAGCATGGCTTTGTGGGTGGGAAATCATGTCTCACAAACTTGATTGAGTTTTTTAAAGAAGTAAACAAGGAGGATTTATGAGGTCAGAGTTGTGATCTATATAGATAGGTTGCAGAGCTGGGCTGAGAGGTGGCAAATGGAGTTTAATGTGGACAAGCGTGACTTGATACGCTTTGGACAGAGTAATTGGAATGCAAAGTACTGGGCTAATGGTAAGATTCTTGGGAGAGCAGATGAGCAGAGAGATCTCGGTGTCCAGGTACACAGATCCCTGAAAGTTGCCACCCACATTGACAGGGTTGTTAAGAAGGCATACAGTGTTTTGGGCTTTATTAGTAGAGGGATTGAGTTGCGGGACCAGGAGGTTATGCTGCAGCTGTACAAAGCTCTGGTACGGCCACACTTGGAGTATTGTGTACAGTTCTGGTGACCGCATTATAAGAAGGATGTGGAAGCTTTGGAAAGGGTGCAGAGGAGGTTTACTCGGATGTTGCCTGGTATGGAGGGAAGGTCTTACGAGGAAAGGCTGAGGGCCTTGAGGCTGTTCTCATTAGAGAGAAGAAGGTTGAGAGGTGACTTAATAGAGACAGGGCTGAAAATGTGTTGCTGGAAAAGCACAGCAGGTCAGGCAGCATCCAGGGAACAGGAGATTTGACGTTTCGGGCATAAGCCCTTCATCAGGAATGAGGAAAGTGTGTCCAGCAGGCTAAGATAAAAGGTAGGGAGGAGGGACTTAGGGGAGGGGCGATGGAGACGTGATAGGTGGAAGGAGGTCAAGGTGAGGGTGATAGGCCAGAGTGGGGTGGGGGGGTGGAGAGATCAGGAAGAAGATTGCAGGTTAGGAAGGCGGTGCTGAGTTCGAGGGAGTTGACTGAGACAAGGTGGGGGGAGGGGAAATGAGGAAATTGGAGAAATCTGAGTTCATCCCTTGTGGTTGGAGGGTTCCCAGGTGGAAGATGAGGCGCTCTTCCTCCAACCGTCGTGTTGTTATGTTCTGGCGATGGAGGAGTCCAAGGACCTGCATGTCCTTGGTGGGGTGGGAGGGAGAGTTAAAGTGTTGAGCCACGGGGTGGTTGGGTTGGTTGGTCCGGGCGTCCCAGAGGTGTTCCCTGAAGCATTCCGCAAGTAGGCGGCCCGTCTCCCCAATATAGAGGAGGCCACATCGGGTGCAGCGGATGCAATAGATGATGTGTGTGGAGGTACAGGTGTATTTGTGGCGGATATGGAAGGATCCGTTGGGGCCTTGGAGAGAAGTAAGGGAGGTGGTGTGGGCACAAGTTTTGCATTTCTTGCGGTTGCAGGGGAAGGTGCCGGGAGTGGAGGTTGGGTTGGTGGGGGGTGTGGACCTGATGAGGGAGTCATGGAGGGAGTGGTCTTTTCGGAACGCTGATAGGGGAGGGGAGGGAAATATATCCCTGGTGGTGGGTTCCGTTTGGAGGTGGCGGAAATGACGGCGGATGATACGCTGTATACGGAGGTTAGTGGGGTGGTAGGTGAGAACCAGTGGGGTTCTGTCCTGGTGGCGGTTGGAGGAGCGGGGCTCAAGGGCGGAGGAGCGGGAAGTGGAGGAGATGTGGTGGAGGGCATCATCAATCACGTCTGGGGGGAGTCTGCAGTACTTGAAGAAGGAGGCCATCTGGGCTGTACGGTATTAGAACTGGTCCTCCTGGGAGCAGATGCGGTAGAGACGAAGGAATTGGGAATATGGGATGGCATTTTTTAGATTAGATTAGACTTACAGTGTGGAAACAGGCCCTTCAGCCCAACAAGTCCACACCGACCCGCCGAAGCGCAACCCACCCATACCCCTACATTTACCCCTTACCTAACACTATGGGCAATTTGGCTTGGCCAATTCACCTGACCCGCACATCTTTGTGACTGTGGGAGGAAACCGGAGCACCCGGAGGAAACCCACGCAGACACAGGGAGAACGTGCAAACTCCACACAGTCAGTCGCCTGAGTCGGGAATTGAACCCGGGTCTACAGGCGCTGTGAGGCAGCAGTGCTAACCACTGTGCCACCGTGCCGCCCAGGGGGCAGGGTGGGAGGAGGTGTAGTCTAGGTAGCTGTGGGAGTCAGTCGGTTTATAGTAGATGTCTGTGTTGATTCGGTCGCCCGAGATAGAATGGAAAGGTCTAGGAAGGGGAGGGAGGAGTCTGAGATGGTCCAAGTGAATTTGAGGTTGGGGTGGAAGGTGTTAGTAAAGTGGATGAACTGTTCAACCTCCTCGTGGGAGCACGAGGCAGCGCCGATACAGTCATCGATGTAGCGGAGGAAAAGGTGGGGGGTTGTGCCAGTGTAGTTGCGGAAGATGGACTGTTCCACATATCCTACAAAGAGGCAGGCATAGCTGGGGCCCATGCGGGTGCCCATGGCAACTCCTTTAGTTTGGAGGAAGTGGGAGGATTGGAAAGAGAAGTTATTCAGGGTGAGGACCAGTTCAGTCAGTCGAAGGAGGGTGTCAGTGGAAGGGTACTGGTTGGTGCGGCGGGAAAGGAAGAAGCGGAGGGCTTTGAGTCCTTCGTGATGGGGGATGGAGGTGTACAGGGACTGGATGTCCATCGTGAAGATAAGGCGTTGGGGGCCGGGGAAGGGAAAATCCTGGAGGAGGTGGAGGGCGTGGGTGGTGTCCCGAACTTAGGTGGGGAGTTCTTGGGCCCATTGTCTCAGCCTGCTCTTGCCCACCGAACTCATCTCCGCATACCTTGACACGGTCCTGTCCCCCTTAGTCCAAGAACTCCCCACCTCCCACCCCACCGAGGACATGCAGGTCCTTGGACTCCTCCATCGCCAGAACATAACAACACGACGGTTGGAGGAAGAGCGCCTCATCTTCTGCCTGGGAACCCTCCAACCACAAGGGATGAACTCAGATTTCTCCAGTTTCCTCATTTCCCCTCCCCCCACCTTGTCTCAGTCGATTCCCTCGAACTCAGCACCGTCCTCCTAACCCGCAATCTTCTTCCTGACCTCTCCACCCCCACCCCACTCCGGCCTATCACCCTCACCTTGACCTCCTTCCACCTATCACATCTCCATCGCCCCTCCCCCAAGTCCCTCCTCCCTACCTTTTATCTTAGCCTGCCTGGCACCCTCTCCTCATTCCTGATGAAGGGCTTATGCCCGAAATGTCGAATCTCCTGTCCCCTGGATGCTGCCTGACCTGCTGCGCTTTTCCAGCAACACATTTTCAGCTCTGATCTCCAGCATCTACAGACCTCACTTTCTCCTCGAAGACTTAATAGAGACATACAAGATAATCAGAAGGTTAGATGGGTGGACAGGGAGAGCCTTTTTCCAAGTATGGGGACGGCAAACACAAGGGGACACAACTTTAAAGTGAGGGGAGGTTGGTATAAGACAGATGTCAGAGGTAGTTTCTTTACTCAGAGTAGTAAGGGTATGGAATGCTTTGCCTGCAACAGTAGTAAATTCGCTAAGTTTAAGTACATTTAAGTCGTCATTGGCCAGGCAAATGGACATACATGGAATAGTGTAGGTGGGATGGGCTTCAGATTTGTATGACAGGGCGGCGCAACATCGAGGGCCGAAGGGCCTGTACTGCGCTGTAATGTTCTATGTTCTATATGGACTTCAGTAAGGCATTTGACAAGGTTCCCCATGGGAGATTGATTAGCAAGATTAGATCTCACGGAATACAGGGAGAGCTAGGCATTTCGATACAGAACTGGCTCAAAGGTAGAAGACAGAGGGTGGTGGAGGAGGGTTGCTTTTCAGACTGGAGGCCTGTGACCAGTGGAGTGCCACAAGGATCGGTGCTGGGCCCTCTACTTTTTGTCATTTACATAAATGATTTGGATGTGAGCATAAGAGGTACAGTTAGTAAGTTTGCAGATGACACCAAAATTGGAAGTGTAGTGGACAGCGAAGAGGGTTACCTCAAATTGCAACAGGATCTGGATCGATGGGCCAATGGGCTGAGAAGTGGCAAATGGAGTTCAATTCAGATATATGTGATTTGCTGCTTTTTGGAAAAGCAAATCTTAGCAGGACTTATACACTTAATGGTAAGGTCCTAGGGAATGTTGCTGAACAAAGAGACCTTGGAGTGAAGGTTCATAGCTCCTTGAAAGTGGAGTTGCAGTAGATAGGATAGTGAAGAAGGCGTTTGGTATGCTTTCCTTTATTGGTCAGAGTATTGAGTAATTGGGAGGTCATGTTGCAGCTGTACAGGACATTGGTTAGGCCACTGTTGGAATATTGCATGCAGTTCTGATCCCCTTCCTATTGGAAAGATGTTGTGAAACTTGAAAGGGTTCACGTAAGATTTCCAAGGATGTTGCAAGGGTTGGAGGATTTGAGCTATAGGAAGAGGCTGAACAGGCTGGGGCTGTTTTCCCTGGAGCGTCGGAGACTGAGGGGTGACCTTATAGAGGTTTACAAAATTATAAGGGGCATGGATAGGATAAATAGACAAAGTCTTTTCACTGGGGTCGGGGAGTCCAGAATTAGAGGGCATAGGTTTAGGGTGAGAGGGGAAAGATATAAAAGAGATGTAAGGGGCAACTTTTTCACACAGAGGGTGGTACATATATGAAATGAGCTGCCAGAGGAAGTGGTGGAGGCTGGTAGATTAGATTATCTTACAGTGTGGAAACAGGCCCTTCGGCCCAACAAGTCCACACTGACCCGCCGAAGTGCAACCCACCCATACCCCTACATTTACCCCTTACCTAACACTACGGGCAATTTAGCATGGCCAATTCACCTGACCCCGCACATCTTTGGACTGTGGGAGGAAACTGGAGCACCCGGAGGAAACCCACGCAGACACGGGGCGAACGTGCAAACTCCACACAGTCAGTCGCCTGAGTCGGGAATTGAACCCGGGTCTCAGGCGCTGTGAGGCAGCAGTGCTAACCACTGTGCCACCATGCCGCCCATGGTACAATTGCAACATTTAAAAGGCATTCTGGGCGGGTATATGAATAGGAAGGGTTTGGAGGGATATGGCTCAGGTGCTGGCTGGTAGGACTAGATTGGGTTGGGATATCTGGTCGACATGAATGGGTTGGACCGAAGGGTGTGTTTTTATGCTGTACATCTCTCTGACTCTGAGTGAGGAAGCTAACTGTGGCATTCATGTTAGTGAGTGGGTGGAGGAGCCAGTGTAGTGTAGGCCGAAAGACGTACATTTTAAAATTTCTTGCAAAATGCAAATGGGACCCCTGCGGAAGGCCTCCCTGCCCTGAGCTGCATCATGGGATGTCTACCATAACTCACAATGAAGGAGTGTTCTTCATGGTGATGGGGCTGGCAGGTAGGAGTGGTCACAGGGATGTCACAAGATTAATCAATTCAGTGGATCCTAGTCTAACGCTGTGTGAGATGGCTCTAAATCCCAAAGCAGATGGTGAAATTTGAATCCAATTAATAATGTGGAATAAGGAAAGAATGCTGGCATAATAACAACCATTAATTGCCACTGATTGTTGCAAAACTCATCTGGGCCACTAATGTCCTTCAGGGAAGGAAATCTCCCATCCTTACCTGGTCTGGCCTAGATGTGATTCCAGAGCCACAGCAAGATAGTTGATTCTTACCTGGCCTCAGGGCAATTGGGGATGGGCAATAATGCTGACCCCCAGCCAACATTCCAACAATCTTGCTGAGCATCTGAGGGCTCCTCTGTGTTCAGTCTAGAGACCAATTGGATAGCAGTCCAAGAATTTAAGTCTTTGGCTGTTCCACGTGCTTTTGATGTAACCATCACTGTCAGCTACTGATTGGCTTCAAGTGCTGTTCTTGGTGAACAGGTGGCTCTCTAATTTGCTTTATTGTTCAACAGTGTTTTATTAGAGACCAACGTAAACAGTGAGAGAGAGAGAGACAGAGACAGAGATAGAGTGAGACACAGATCGAGAGAGAGAGTGAGAAAGAGAGACAGAGACAGAGACAGAGGGTCTTCCAGTCTTGCTGCTTCAAGTGCATTTTTCCTTCTCTCTGCTCTGCCTGTAAACTGTTGCCAGAAATACAATTCATTTGAGTGTTCCTGTGTTGGTACCACTTTGATGACATGTTAATTTCAGTCCAGATTACATCTTGTTTATTGATAGTTTCGTGAAACTTAGCTCAACCTGATCAGGTGATCAGCATGTCCATCTTAAGACAGTGTCTTTTCCAGTTTTGAAAACCTCTTCATTCATAAAGTCATAGATGTTCAGCATGGAAACAGACCCTTTGGTCCAACTTGTCCATACCGAGCACCTGGACCATATCCTTCCAAACCCTTCCTATTCATGTACCTATCCAGATCCCTTTCATATCTTGCCCAATCCATACCCTCATGATTTTACAAACCTCTATAAGGTCACCCCTCAGACTCTGACACTCCAGGGAAAACAGCCCCAGCCTGTTCAGCCTCTCCCTGTAGCTCAAATTCTCCAATCCTGGCAACATCCTTGTAAATCTTTTCTGAACCCATTCAAGTTTCACAACATATTTCTGATAGGAAGGAGACCAGAATTGCCCGCAATATTCCAACAGTGGCCTAACCAAAGTCCTGTACAGCTGCAACATGACCTCCCAACCCCTGTACTCAATACTCTAACCAATAAAGGAAAGCATACCCAACGCCTTCTTCACTATCCTATCTACCTGCGACTCCACTTTCAAGGAGCTATGAACCTGCACTCCAAGTTCTCTTTGTTCAGCAGCACTCCCCAGGACCTTACCATTAAGTGTATAAGTTCTGCTAAGATTTGCTTTTCCAAAATGCAGCAAATCACATATATCTGAATTGAACTCCATTTGCCACTTCTCAGCCCATTGGCCCATCTGGTCCAGATCCTGTTGAAATCTGAGGTAACCCTCTTCACTGTCCACTACACCTCCAATTTTGGTGTCATCTGCAAACTTACTAACTGTACCTCATATGCACACTTCTAAATCATTTATGTAAATGACGAAAAGTAGAGGACCCAGCACCGATCCTTGTGGCACTCCACTGGTCACAGGCATCCAGTCTGAAAAACAACCCTCCACCACCAGCCTCTGTCTTCTACCTTTGAGCCAGTTCTGCATCCAAATGCCTAGTTCTCCCTTTATTCCATGAGATCTAACCTTGCTAATCAGTCTCCCATGGGGAACCTTGTTAAATGCCTTAAAGAAGTCCATATAGATCACGCCCACCCCTCTGCCCTCATTAATCCTCTTCATTAAAGTTTCCACGTATTAAAATAATGGAAATGAAACATTGACAGTCCAATTTTACTAAAATGAGACTGAGGCTATCAGGAGACACTGATGACACATCTGCCTCCATCGAGATCTCCAACGAAGCTCCTCTTTTTCCCCATCCAAGGCTGTACAACGCCATCATCAGATTGTGTGGAGCTTCGTGCAGCTTCCAACAGTAACCCTTTCTGAATCATGACCTCTGAGAATACTGAATGGATCTTACTAAGGTTGGGACAGTTTGTCGTTAGTCCCCCAGCCCGTACTCCCTCCTGATGAAAGTGCATGCTTGTGGCATTCCCTAGATCCTGTCCAGGACAGGCAGCAATTCCTTGTCCTGGCTGAAACAGTGAATAATTTTTAAAAACTAGCTGGCATGGTGGCTCAGTGGTTAACACCGCTGCCTTACAGCACCAGGGACTTAGTTTCGAGTCCAGCCTCAGGTGACTGTCTGTGTGGAGTTTTCATGTTCT
Source organism: Hemiscyllium ocellatum (assembly GCF_020745735.1). Lineage (NCBI taxonomy): Eukaryota > Metazoa > Chordata > Chondrichthyes > Orectolobiformes > Hemiscylliidae > Hemiscyllium > Hemiscyllium ocellatum. The sequence continues at coordinate 2,431,113 of NC_083420.1, forward strand.
CCCCGTGTCTACGCGAGTTTCCTCCGGGTGCTACGGTTTCCTCCCACAGTCCAAAGATGTGCAGGTTAGGTGAATTGGCCACAGGAAATGCAGAGCTACAGGGTAGGGGAGTGGGTCTGGGTGGAATGGTCTTCAGAGGGTCAACATGGATGCGATGGGCCAAATGGCCTCCTTCTGTACTGTAGAAATTCCTTGAAACCCACTGCTTCCAGCTTTGTTGGTTTCATGGGAATATTAGCTGTGGAGTTAAGAGGAGTCCTGAAACGGAGAATAGTTTCCTGTAGTTTTTGGTTGATAGCTTTAATTTACTCCATCGAGTGGTTTTTACCTCCATTAAGACAATGTACAAACATGACAGCTTATCGTCTATGGAATGGCCTCTGTCAACCCCTCTAACTGGAATAGTTCAGCTGTTACAATGTGGTGACTGTTTTGTTAAATGCTCTGGTTTAACCTTACGTCACCTGGAATGTTCCCCTGAGGAGAGATATATCTTATTAAAGGCAAAAACATTTGACCTTGCCTGTCTTATCCTTCCGGTTCCAAAAGGTGAAAAATCAGTAACAGGAATATTCAATTGTCCTTCATTTGATTTCAAATGGGTCCGGTAATTATTACAACCAGCCATAAGTGATGTCTATGTTTATTATCCTCATTCACCAAAGACACTGTGAAAGACAAATTTTAACTGCAATGTTATTTGTAAACATTCTCATCCAGTTGTTATCAGTGACAGGAATGAGACCACAGAGAGCACAGAGCTAAAGGGGCAGGTCATGAATATAACATGGCATCTGCTGCCTAGTTTCAGCCTCTGTTCACTGATGCTAAGTCACTGCATCTGTCTGTCCACTAACAAAGACCTGAGATTCACAGCTAAACTAGACTTTGCAGCTATGTAGAAGATTCAGGAGAAAAGATCAAGCAGGTTAATTCAGTTATCCCATATCAGTGATCCTGTTAATGTTCTGTGCAACTAGTCAATTCAATTATTCAAATATAGATCATTATAATAACCTGGGAAGTGCTTGACAGTGATAACTTTACATGACGGTTAAAGATTTTGAAGGTTTTTGTGTGAGGTCATAGCTGCTAGCCATTTTCTATGGAATTCAATTGATGCAAAGGCATTAATCTGACACATTTCATTTGGAGTATCCGAAATGTGCCATGTTATCCTGGGAGCTGAGCGGGAGAACACGGGGCTGCACTCTGTTGATAATCCTTTTGTGAAGGTGATGTTCTGCCCAGGCTTGTGAGGTCTTGGAGAATCCCAGGAGGGAGGTGCCTTCAGAACACATCGCCACGTAACATCCTGACCTTTCAGGAGAGCAGCAGAGGTTTGGAGAGAAACGCATCCCTCAGCTCCTTGGCAGAATTCCAATTCGAACAGACTCACCATTGATTAAACTTTCAGTAGCTCTCTCTTAAGTGATACTTAGTGGCATTTGCTTTCAAATAATGAGGTATATCGGCACAGGCAGTGTTAGAATTCTAATCAGGTAAATACCAGAACACATCCTCCCTCCAAGGTAGATAACCAGACAAAATAACCCAAAATAATTTTTAAAATACAGATGGAGAATTATTTTGATAAATAATTTAACCAACCCATTGACAAGCCAAAGACTGAATTTCAATTTAACTTTGCCAATGATTGCACATTATTCAGCTCCATTCGTGACTCCTCAGATATTGAAGCAGTCCGTCTTCAAATGCAGCAAGATCTGGACCATATCCAGGCTTGGGCTGACGTGGCAAGTAACATTTGCACCACATAGATGCCAGGCAATGACCATCACCAATCAGAGAGAATATGACCACCGTCTCTTGACAGTCAATGATGTTACCATCACTGAATCCCTCACTGTCAACACGCTGGAAGGTTATCATTGATCAGAAACTCAACTGGACTCACCACATAAACACAGCAGCTACAAGTGCAGATCAGAAGCAAGGAATACTGCAGGAAATAACTCACCTCCTGACTCCCCAAAGCCTGTCCACCATCTACAAGGCACAAGTCAGCAGTGTGATGGAATACTCCCCACGTGCCTCGATGGGTGAAGCTCCAACAACACTCAGGAAATTTGACACCATCTTGGACAGAGTAGCTGCTGAATTGGCATCACATCCACTAACATCCACTCCCTCCACCACCGATACTCAGTGGCAGCAGTGTGTACCATCTACAAGATGCATTGTAGAAATTTACCAAAGATCATCAGACAGAACCTTCCAAACCCATGACCTCTTCCATCTAGAAGGAAAAGGGCAGCAGATACATGGGAACACCACCCTCCTGAAAGTTCCCTCCAAGCCACTCACCGTCCTGACTTGGAAATATATCACCTTCAGTGTCACTGGGTCAAAATATAGGAATTCCCTCCTCAAGGATATTGTGCGTCAACCTACAGCACATGGACTGCAGCGGTTCAAGAAGGCAGCTCACCCCCACCTTCTCAAGGGGGCAACTTGGGATGGGCAATAACTGCTGGGCCCAGCCAGTGACACCCACATCCCACAAATGAATTTAAAGAGAAACGAGTGTCAAAACATTTAGGTAATCAGTTTAAAAACAAAAACATCTTACAATAATGATGCAATAGTAAGGGCAAAATTAGATTAACATTACAAACCAATCTATCATTCCTATAACAGGCACTGAACTACTTTTGAATTCATCATTTATGTACTTCTTCATTTTGAATACATTCCTGTGATTACATTGAGGATTTTTATATTGTCCCCTTCCAGACTAGCGCAGCAGCTCAGGCAGCATCCAAGGAACAGGAAATTCGACGTTTCGGGCATAAGACCTTCATCAGGAATCCAGGGCTTTTGCCTGAAACGTTGATTCTCCTGCTCCTTGGATGCTGCCTGACCTGCTGCGCTTTTCCAGCAACACATTTTCAGCTCTGATCTCCAGCATCTGCAGACCTCACTTTCTCCCTTCCAGACTATGCAACTGTTAGTGGATATTCCAATGTAGGAGATTATTTGGGGGTGATTCAGCCTTGAGGAACATTCTAGGCTGTGGCAATACAATATTGAAGTTACCTGACAAGACAGGAAAATGTAGTAGATTTCTCCCCTAGCCATAGGGTCATATAACATGGAAACAAACCCTTCAGTTCCAAGCGTCCATGCCAACCAAGTTTCCCAAACTAATCTAGTCCCACTTGTCTGCGCTTGGCCCATACCCTGTTCATGTACCTGTTAGATGTCTTTTAACTGTTGTGACTGTAACTGCACTTCCCACTTCCCCTGGAAGTTCATTCCATATACAAACCACTTTCTGTGTGAAAAAAAAGGCCCTCAGTTCCTAAACCTTAAAGGATGTCGTGTCTTGGAAATTAAGGTTTTTAACCCTTTCATCCAGGTAACACCCATTCTATGGACTTAAAGTTACAATCATTCAGCCCACTGGTTATATCTCACCCACCCCCTTCCCATGGGCAGAGATACAAAAGTTTGAAAACATGTAAGAACAGATTCAAGAGCAGTTTCTTCCCCTCTGTTATCAAATTTATGAACAGACCTCTCACATATTAGAGTTAATCTTTCTCTGCACCTTCTCTGTAGCTGTAACACTATATTCTGCATTCTGTTCTATTTCCCTGATGTATTTATATAAGGTGTGATTTGCCTGCAAGGCACACAAAACAATACTTATCACTATATCTCGGTACATGTGACAATAATAAATCAAATCAAATCAAAATCAAATATGATACATGGAGATTGAAGGTTTGGGGCAATGAATCTTTTGTCATATTTAACTTTTACATGGGCTGATAATATTTCCATGTTTGAAATAAAATTATTTTAAGAAAGCTTTATTCGAATCTTAGTTAACTGTTATCACCTATTTAATAATCAGGGACAGATGCAGTTAGGTCTCGAATATTCACTTTTCCTCAATGACTGTCAGGCTGTGATGGAGCCTGTGATTATTCACACAAACCAAGGAACGGAGACAGCTCGTTCCAAATGCAGTGAAATCTCTGGCCCTTAGAGTTATGGCACATCACAAAACACCTTCACATTCACCGTACAGGATGTCAAACGGTTGAAAGATTTCTTCTTGCTCAGATGGATAAACATTTACATTCACACTGCTGGTTCCTCCATGGCCCCTGACTCTTCTTCTCAATTTCTATTAACATGCTTTAATCTTCAAATCTGATCATCCCAGATGTGGCTGCAGTCAGGATCAGCAGCACTGCGTGTGGAGAGAAAATTGAGAATTTTTGAACAGGGAAAACCGATTTATGAAGATAGAATCATTGAATGGTACAGGAGAGAAAGAGGAGCTTCAGCCCATCGTATTTTTACTGGCTCCTGAAAGGGCTTTTCATCTTGTGCCATGATCCAGCCGTAACTCTGTAGCCTTATACATTCATCACTTGCATATGAAGAGGAAGAGTTTAGAGCAACATGAGCCAAGTGCTGGCAAATAGAACTAGATTCATTTATGATATCTGGTCAGCATAGACAAGTTAGCCTGAAGGGTCTATTTCTGTGCTGTATAATTCTATGACTCTGTATCCATTTCTTTTCTGAAACTTCTGATGGAATCTGCCTCCCCTACCCTCCTAGGCAGCACATTCCAAATCCTAATGACTCTCCGAATAAAGACGTTTCTCCTCACCTCACTCCTAGAGAAAGAGCCCAAACTCTTGTATCTAAATTCTTTCATTCCTGGCATCATTCTAATAAATCTCCTTTTGAACTCACTCCAGGGCTTTACTATCCTTCCTTAAATAAGGGGAGCTGAACTGAACACAATGCCCCAAACATGATTTGTAGAGGGATTCTCTTTATACTCTATGCCTCTGTTTATAAACCCAAGGATCCTATAAACCTTCTTAATAACAGTTTCAACTTGCCTGGTCCCTGTGAACCCCAACATCATGTGAACCCCGAGGTTCCTCTGCTCCTACACTCCCCTCAGGGATGTACCATTGAGTATATATTATGTCTCTGTGTTTCTGTTATCAAAAGCATTCCCTCACATTTCTCTGCCCATGTGGACAACTCGTCAATGTCCCTCTGAAGTCACTCAGCATCATCTTCATAATTCATTATTTTCCCTAGCTTAGTATCTTCTACAAATTTAGAGATATTGTCCTCAACACCCATCTCCAAATCATTTTTATAAATCAGAAAAAGCGAGGGTCCCAACGCTGATCCCTGGGGAACACTGCTTCCAACTTGTCTCCAATCTGAGAAAAGCCCATCGATAGCTATCCTCTACTTTCTAGCTTTTAGCCAACTTCTAATCCATGCTGCCAAGGCTCCATCCATCCTGAACATTTCTAATTGGTTAACCAGCCTGTCATGTGGCACTGTATCAAATACATTCTGAAAGTCCAAATATACAACATCCAGAGCCCTACCCTCAACCACTGCCTGTGTCACCTCAAAGAACTCAATTAAATTAGTCAAATGTAACTTGCCCTTGACAAAGCCATGTTGACTGTCTAGTTATTTTTCTCTAAGTGTATGTTTATCATATCCTGTATTATGGCCTCCATCAGTTTCTCCACCATTGATGTCAAGCTGGTAGGTCTATAGCTTCCTGGGTTACCCTTTGTCATTTTCTTAAACGACAGTATCGCATTTGCCATCCTCCAGTCCCCTAGGATTAAACCTGTGTTCAGATAGGCCATTTGGCCCATCGAACCTACTCTGACCCTCCAAATGGAATCCCACTCTAAACCCGCAAGCCTGCAACCCCACATTTTGCATGGATAACCCCCACCCAGCACATCCCTGGACATTATGGACAATTTTGCCCGGCCAATCTACCCAAAGCTGCTCCTCTTTAGTAGGAGACTGGATCACCGGTTTCACAGACAGCTTCCAGCTTACTATTAGTCATTCAGCTTCACTACTTCACAATGAACAAATCCATTAGGATAGCCATCTCCCGACAAACAGATTTCCTGAATATTCTCCTTTATGGAATAATGCACAATAATGGAGGCTGGACACTTCTGATTAAATGGTAGTGTCCCTGTCTCAGACCTCCTCAAAGCTGAAAATGTGTTGCTGGAAAAGCGCAGCAGGTCAGGCAGCGTCCAAGGGGCAGGAGAATCGACATTTCGGGCATGAGCCCTTCTTCAGACCTCCTCAACCCAACCTACTCCAGAGGTGTGTAATAACATCTCTGAATGAAGTGATTAGAAAATACATTTAAAAAAATGATGAAGGAGTCGTACCCCACAACCTGGATGCCTTGACTTCCTGTAGTTAGAGAAAGTGCTGGGGTGGGGGTTGATTTTGACTTTGTGCAGACACTGTGTGGGACTAGGCCGTGGTTATTGTGCTGACCATTCCCTGCCCGAGGGTGAAGGAAGGAGTTCATTTGAGGGAAGGCTTCGGTTGATTTCTTAGTAAGGTCAGCAATTGAAGTCTGTCAGACAGCTCCCTGACTGGGTTAGGAGGTGGTTAGCTAGTTTATCAGTGGCTGAAAGTGAGGGAGAGGCAATTATTGGGATAATGAAGGGATGGACCAGTAGTAGATGCTGAAACCACAGTGGAACTGTGATGTGTATGAATGTCCTCCTGTCCTGGATCGTCAGCTGTTTTATTGGCATTATCACCACAGTTCAATACCTTCCAACATAGCTTCTCAAGAAATCAATTACCAATTGTCTGTTTGCCCATCTGAGTGTATCTCCAATGACCAGCCTTTGCACAACACCAAGGAAGCAAATTGTGAATGTTTCTTTCAGCTATATTTCATTCTAACCATTTTATGAATGAGGTCTAGATTTCCATTGAAAGTTGTTCTTGTTCAGTGAACAATCGAAAATAGGCTCTGGACAATAAGAGCTGGAGGGCACTTCCAAAGGTGAAACATTCTGCAAGGCACAAAGTAATTGGAATATCCAGGTGAGGGAAATCTCATCTGCTGCAATTTTAAAATAACGTTATGTTTTTTGTCAAATTTCATTTTGCTACCTTTGAGAATGCAACAACAAATTCTCCCTTTGTGCTCTGGGAGGTGAGGAGGAGGAAATGAAGTGGTAATTTGTCCACGTTTTATCTGCTTCATAAAATATTAGAGGCAGGACATAACTTGTTAACATTGAGTCCATTATGATGAATATATCTCATTAGCCTCATCATGCATGCATTAACTGATCAAGGACTGCTATTTATTTTCTAGTGTCTACTTAAAAACAGTACTCACAGACACAAATTCATTTATTTCTCATCAAAAGATGCTGTATTGTTGTTTGCTGAGTAACAAGGCTTTTTTTTTTGCCAAACGTTTGTGATTTAGTTTGAAGGAGCGTTGATTTGTAAACTATTGGGACTTGAGCTTGAGATGAATGAAGCTGACGATGTCGAGGAAATGGTCTTTTTGCTTCATATGCGCTTTATTACATCCCATACTGTCACAAAGAACTCTGATCTAACTCAATGCCTTTCAGAATATAATCTCCGATAGGAGACTCTTATTAATTTCATCACAGACTGAAGTTACTGGGTGAGCAATCGGCCACCCGACCCTACCTCCTGCTCCAATACAGGGTCCAGAACCAAATACTCCAAGTACAAAGCCAGTTCAGCTTTCTCTCATTTTGCTGCGATCAATACAATCTATTAATAGTGACCTCCATATAAATCTGATAAACCAGACCTCGTCCCCCAACCAAGCTTATTGAACAAACTGTCACAGAATCTGCTGAATCAGAAACGTGACTGTCACCAGGACTTTGTACCCTTGAACCCAAAGGATGGGATCTTCCCATGCAGGAAAATGATGGCGGAGGAGGTGGAAGGGGAGGCAGTGGATGGGTTGGCATTACGGAGGTGCGCACTGATTTTCCAACTTTTTAAAATTTCAAACTATACTTTAAAAATCTTTCTGTACATCCATAGTCACTAGAGCAGTTCAATTCTGTACAGTCTTTCTATACAGAGAACAAATACATCCAAGACATCTCCTACATATACAAGAGTACAGTTTGAGGCAGTGAGGGAGTCTGACCACTGGATGGTCTTATTATACTTCGGCAGAAGGACCTCAGACTGTGGTCTCTCCCCACTGCACCTTGGCAGCAGCTGCCCCAGGTTTTAGTGTGTCCCTCGGCACGTAGCTCTGGATCTTGGAATGTGCCAGTCTGTAACACTCACTCAGGGTCAACTCCTTACTCTGGAAGATCAACAAAGAGCATCTCTCACTGAGTTGATGGTCCCCCAGGTGCAGTTGATGTTTGTCTCGGTGTGTGTCCCCAGGAACAGACCGTAGCGTATAGAGTCCCGCGTCACGGAGCTGTTCAGGACGAACATCGACATGAACCACTGCATATTCCCCTGGGATTTCCTCTACAAAGGCACATTCCAGCAGGAGGTGTGTAATTGTCTCTAGCCCCCCACAGCCGCATCGAGGGCAGTGTGCGGTGACACAGAGAGTCCGGGCGTACATGAAGGACCTCATACCTACTGCCCATCTCACCACCAGCCGAGCGATGTCCAGGAACTTGTTGGAAAGTTCTGGCGATGAGGCATTCTGCTAAATGACTTTGAGAATCACTCGACAAGATCCACCCTCTCCTTTTCCCACAAGGTCTCCCTGCTGACCTCTTCCTGATAGATTGTGCTCAAAGATGCTTTTCTTTGCAAACTTCTCCAGGAGGGACAGGTGATACCAGAGAGTCCAACTATGCAGAGTGTTCTGCAGCAGCGAGGCCAGTCCCATCCAACACAACCGCAGGGACAGGTAGAACCTCAGGACATAGAGACACTTGACTTTTGCATACTGAGGGTCTACACACAACTCGATGCAGCTGCACACAATGTTGACGGTCAGGATGAGGGTATCATTGGGTATGTTCATTCCCCCATTACTCAGAGTTTTGTACATGGTGTCCCTGTGCACACTGTCCCTCTTAGACCTCTGCATGAAGTGGAAGGTGGCTTGGGGATTTGTAAAGGTGCAGGTTCAGGGAATGAGTCAGACCTGCACCACATCCAGCAACAGAAAGAGTACCTTACACCTGATGACCAAGATTTTACCCATAATGGAAAGGGAGTGGTGTTCCCAAAAGCCCACTTTCTGCTTCACTGATATGCTCCTCCCAAGTTTTGGTGCATGCCTCTGACTCTTCCAAACCACATTCCCAGCACCTTCAGGTAATCTGTCCTGAGGGAGAAGGGAATGAAGGATTGGTCAGCCCAGTTCCCAAAGAACATGGCCTCCCTCGGGGCTTGACTTCTCTCAGCGCCTAAGGCCAGTTGGAACCGGTCACAGCTGCGCATGGGTCTGCGCACAGACAGCGGGTCGAGCAGAAACAAGAACATCATCCATGGAGAGGGAGGCTTTGACTTGTGGCTGCTGAGGCGTGGTATCCCCACTCCCCAGAAACAGGACGTCTGCTTAGACATTGGTGAAGTGAGCCAACAGGAAAATACATTGCGTAGTTGATTTAACCCTATGCATATTAGCACTGGCAATCGTAACATCCATTTTAGGAGTTTCCGGAAGTATCCACCGACCCAATGCCTTTTTGCCCACGTGTTGTCACTGGGGGAGTGTGGTGTGGTGGGTGCCCAATGGTTCTCGATGACTGGAGGGTGGATTTCACCAGGCCCCCCGGCACGGCTGGTGTTTCCCGTTTGGGTTGGAGGGAAGGGGTCTGCTCCTCTCCTTCTCCCCCATGGTGCTTTGTCTGTTATATTCCATCCCTCCACACACCTTCATCGTCCCAGAAGCTGATGGTGTGTCTGAATTTGAATTTGAATTGAATTTATTGTCCCGTGTACCGAGACTCAGTGAAAAGCTTTGTCTTGTGAGCAATACAGGCAGATCACAGAGTTAAGTCGCACAAATAGTAAATAATAGGTAAACAGCAGCAAAAACAAAAACATTCAGTATTCTAACAACAGTCGGGTAGAAGCTGTTATGAAACCGGCTGGTGTGTGTGTTCGGGCTTCTGTACCTTCTCCCTGATGGTAGAGGGTGTAGAAAAACATTGCCAGGATGGGATGGATCTTTGAGAATGCTGGAGGCCTTTCCTTGACAGCGGGCCTGGTAGATGGATTCTATAGATGGGAGGTTGACCTTTGTGATTGTCCGGGCCGAGTTCACCGCTCTCTGTAACCATCTCCGATCTTGAATGGTACAGTTGCCATCCCAGGTAGTGATACATCCAGACAGAATGCTCTCAATGGCACATCTATAAAAGTTAGCTGAAAGTGAGGACTGCAGATGCTGGAGGTTAGAGTCAAGATTAGAGTGGTGCTGGAAAAGCACAGCAGGTCAGGCAGCATCCGAGGAGCAGGAGAATCAACGTTTCATGCAAAAGCCCTTCATCAGGAATGAGGCCTCATTTTCCTGCTCCTCAGATGCTGCCTGACCATCTATAAAAGTTGTCTAGGAGAAAGTGAGGACTGCAGATGCTGGAGATCAGAGCTGAAAATGTGTTGCTGGAAAAGCGCAGCAGGTCAGGCAGCATCCAAGGAACAGGAGAATCGACGTTTCGGGCATGAGCCCTTCTTCAGGAATGAGGAAAGTGTGCCAAGCAGGCTAAGATAAAAGATAGGGAGGAGGGACTTGGGGGAAGGGCTGTTGGGAATGCGATAGGTGGAAGGAGGTTAAGGTGAGGGTGATAGGCCGGAGTGGGGTGGGGGTGGAGAGGTCAGGAAGAAGATTGCAGGTTAGGAAGGTGGTGCTGAGTTCGAGGGTTGGGCCTGAGGTAAGGTGGGGGAGGGGAAATGAGGAAACTGGAGAAATCTGAGTTCCACCTCTGTACTGTTAATGTGTGTATGTGTGTGTGGAGGGGGGGGAGGTGGGGGGGGTGGGTGGTGCATGAGTACCATCCCGCTGAAAGTCAATAATGAGTTCCTTGGTTTTGCTGGCATTGAGAGCTCGGCTATTCTCAGTGCATTATTTTTCCAGGTCTTCCATCGCCCCGACTATAGTCTGTTTCATCGCCATCTGAGATTAGACCGACCTTGGAGGTGTCATCAGTGAATTTGTAAATGGCATTAGTCTGGTATTTGGCGATGCAGTCAGGGGTATACAGTGAGTACAGTAGGGGGCTGAGTACGCACCCCTGGGGTGCTCCAGTGTTGAGTGTTAGTGAGGATGAAATATCGTCCCCAATCTTCACTGATTGTGGCCTGTGGGTCAGGAAACTGCGGATCCAGTTGCAGAGAGTGGGGTTTATTCTGAGATCACTAAGTTTAGTAATCAGTCTTGAGGGGATAATAGTGTTGAAGGCTGAACTGTAGGCAATGAGCAGGATTCTTACATAACTGTTCTTGGTGTCAAGATGTTCTAGGGAGGAGTGAAGGGCAAGTGATATGCATCTGACAGGGATCTGTTGGTCCAGTAGGCAAAATGGAGTCAAGAGCAGTGGGGAGACTGGAGTTGATTAATGCCATGACCAGCCTTTCAAAGCACTTCATGACCACCGATGTTAGGGCCACTGGGCGGGAGTCATTGAGACATGTTGCATGAGCCCTCTCAGACACAGGGATGATGTTGGCCCTCCTGAAACAGGCAGGGACAGTGACCTGCTGCAGGGAGAGTTGGAGATGTCCGAGAAGACCTCTGTCAGTTGATCTGCACATGCTCTGAGAGCGCGGCCTGTTACTCCGTCTGGTCCCATCGCTTTCCTTGGATTCACACAAAGGAAAACTAATCTGACCTGCAGTGACTGATGGGATAGGTTTGTCGGGATTTGTTGGAATAAGTGTTACCTCTTCACCGAAATTCTGCTCAAAGCGAGCAGAGAAGGTGTTGAGACGGTCTGGGAGGGATGTGTCATCGTCTGCTATCTTACTCTGTCTCTTTTTTGAACCTGTGATGTCATTCAGTCCTTGCCATAGTTGCCGGGTGTCTGTCTGGGTCTCTAGTTTGGATCGGTATTGGTCCTTGGCTGTCTTAATGGGTCTGTGAAGTTCTTGACTGGATTTCTTATATTTGAGTGGGTCTCCTGACCTGAAGGCCTCACGCCTGGTTTTTAGCAGGTCTGTCGCCCAGCTGCCTCTTTCCGTTTCGCTGCGGGAGCCTGACCTGGTTTTCTTTTCCAGCTACTTCTCACCGAGTTCCATTCTCCCACCTCCTTCAGTCCCTCCTCCTCCATTGCCTCTGTCTGTGCAGCTGGAGTTGGATCGGCTGCTGGCTACCTTCCCCTCCTCTCCAGCCTGTCCCTCCTCTCGGTGCTCCTCCTTTCCCTTTTCCTGCTGGAGGGAGGCACCTTACTGACCTTTGGGGGGTGGGTGGGGGGTGGGGGGTGAAAGCCCATGGCTCAGATTGCCAATTCCAGCCATCTGTATGTATATGGTGCCTTTCCCTCCCACATCTTGGGCAGAAGAACGACCAACGGAGCCACAGAAAGGACAGAGAGGGAAGCCTCACCTCCTTTAACCTTGAGTATCTTCAGGAGACATCCTCATTGCTTCACACTCCTAGAGGTCATGCTGAATTAGCCCCCACCAATCCACTGGAGTAATCTGCTGGGGTAATCCACTGGCATAATCCACTGGGGTAATCCACTGGAGTAATCCACTGGGGTAATCCTGCAGATCGAAAATATCTGCTACTTGCAACCAATGACCAGTGATCCTTCCTCCGACACCCTGGGGGTACGGGCACTCACACAGGCCATTGCTCTGGTTGGACAGTCAGTAAATTGGTGTTGGACTAAAGCCAGCATAAAGACCCACCAATCGCAGTCCAGCTCAAAGAACCATCCCCCAAGTTCCACCTCCAATCACAACCCAGTGATGGTCTTGAGACCCTTTAATGATGATGATCGTTCTCAGTTCAGGCCTGTTCGGGGAGAACAATCTTTGGGCTCATGGTCTGATCCTCAGGTCCCACTGAATCACCAGCACCACAGGAACCAGCTTTCACTGGTGAAGGCCCAAGGCCATCCTTAAGCCCTGCCCCCAGCGGAAACCCTCTTCCACAGGTGGGGGTGGGGCAGTGCAAGGCTGTGAGTCTGTTTGGGGGGGGGGAGAGATTGGAGTTTGGAAGGGGTTTCAGTTGGGGCAGAGATGAGTTTGGGGGGGGGTCACAGGGTAGGTGAGTTTCAGTGGGGGGTGAGTTTGGGGGCGGTTGGTTTTGGGTTGGGAGTGAGTTTGGGGGCTGTGGGGGAGGGTCAGTTCTGGCAGGGTTTGAGTTGGGGGGGGTTGAGTTTGGGGTGGGGGTGAATTTTGGGTCATTATGGAGTAGGTGAGTTTTGGAGAGGGAATGAGATCCCTTGATCTTGAAAATTCACTCCAAATTGAGCAACGGGAGTTTCAGATTGTTTCAGATTGTTTACCCGTTTTGTGGAGCTCAGTCATTGATGTAAACTCGGATCTATTTCAGTCCGAGCTGTGCTGTGCAGATTGACACCGTAACGTACAATATGCCAGATCCTATAATTATTCTGCGCCAAAGCTGTTATCCTGCGTGCTAATTCCAAGGTGATAGCCACCCACTTTTTATCCCAAACTTTACAGCATCGGAAGTAACACAGATTTAAAAAAAAACTTGCCATAAAATCTGTTTATTCAGGAGAGATGCAAGACTTAAGTGTTGAGAGGGTGATGTGTATCCCCTGAGATAATGGTGTTGAGAGGGTGATGTGTATCCCCTGAGATAATGGTGTTGAGAGGGTGATGTGTATCCCCTGAGATAATGGTGTTGAGAGGGTGATGTGTATCCCCTGAGATAATGGTGTTGAGAGGGTGATGTGTATCCCCTGAGATAATGGTGTTGAGAGGGTGATGTGTATCCCCTGAGATAATGGTGTTGAGAGGGTGATGTGTATCCCCTGAGATAATGGTGTTGCCCAATAATTTATTGCCCACTTCACCCTATTAGAAATTTGTACAAACCGAGTGGGGGTTTCTACACACAGTGAGGGCTCAGAGGGTTTTAAAACTGAGAATCTGTTTAAAGGGTTTTTCATCAAGAAAGGTAGCAAGATATGGAGACTGATGAGGTCTATACAAATCTAAAGTGAATAAAGTATAGAATATTGTGCAGCAACTAGAAAAAGTGCAACAAAATCAAAACAGAAAATGCTGGCAGTAGTTTGCAGACACTCACCATCCTGACTCGGAAATATATCACAGTTCCCTCGGCGTCACTAGGTCAAAATCCTGGAATTCCCTCCCTAAGGGCATTGTGAATCAACCTACAACACATGGACTGTAGCAAGAAGGCTGCTCGACCCCACCTTCTCAAGGGGCAATTAGGGACAGGTAATAAATGCTGACCCAGCCAGTGATGCCCATGTCCCACAGGTGAATAAGAAAAGGTCACAGGTATTTGTTGAGGTTACCTTTAGGGTTGCAGTGTGCGGAGGACCACTGGGTGAAGACAGAGAAGAGCAGTCGAACCTGGCAGAATGGGGGAGTGGGGTGAAGATCATGAACGTTACTAACAGTGAATCTTCAGGGGCCTTAACCTCACTGAGGAGCTCCATGTGACCTTGAAGAAAGGTCATCAAACTGAATGGTTAATGAAAACCTAAACTCTGCTGAGGCTGGAAACCTGAAACTGAAATAGAAAGTGCCGGAACAGGTCTGGCTGACCGGACAGAAACACACAGGTAATGCTTTCAGTTCAAAATTTCTTCTTCAGAAGCTGGAAGATTAACCCAGTCTTTGTCCACACAGAGATGGCAGGAGCTGCAGAATATTTCCAGCACCTTCCATTTCTATTTCAGAATTCCAGAATCAGGGGAATGGAGACAGGGGAATGGAGACAGGGGAATGGGAACAGTGGAGTGGAGACAAGGGAATGGACACCCGGGAATGGGCACAGGGGAAAGGGAACAGGGAAATGTGCATAGAGGAATGGAGACAGGGGAATGGAGTAAAACCACTCCCCGCCTCTTCCTCCGCTACATTGATGACTGCATTGGCGCCACCTCGTGCTCCCACGAGGAGATTGAGCAATTCATCAACTTCACCAACACATTCCACCCTGACCTTAAATTTACCTGGACCATCTCTGACACCTCCCTCCCCTTCCTGGACCTCTCCATCTCCATTAATGATGACCGACTTGACACTGACATTTTTTACAAACCCACCGACTCCCACAGCTACCTGGATTACACCTCTTCCCACCTTACCTCCTGCAAAAATGCCATCCCGTATTCCCAATTCTTCCGCCTCCGCTGTATCTGCTCCCAGGAGGACCAGTTCCACCATAGAACACACCAGATGGCCTCCTTCTTTAGAGACCGCAATTTCCCTTCCCATGTGGTTAAAGATGCCCTCCAACGCATCTCATCCGCATCCCACACCTCCACCCTCAGACCCCACCCCTCCAACCGTAACAAGGACAGAGCGCCCCTGGTGCTCACCTTCCACCCTACAAACCTTTGCATAAACCAAATCATCCGCCGACATTTCCATCACCTCCAAAAAGATCCCACCACCAGGGATATATTTCCCTCCCCACCCCTTTCCGCCTTCCGCAAAGACCGTTCCCTCTGTGCCTACCTGGTCAGATCCACGTCACTCTACAACCCACCCTCCCATCCTGGCACCTTCCCCTGCCACCGCAGGAACTGTAAAACCTATGCCCACACCTCCTCCCTCACCTCTATCCAAGGCCCTAAAGGAGCCTTCCACATCCATCAAAGTTTTACCTGCACATCCACTAATATCATTTATTGTATCCGTTGCTCCCGATGCGCTTTCCTCTAGATTGGGAGAGCGCTTTAGGGAACATCTCCAGGACACCTGCACCAATCAACCACACCGCCCTGTGGCCCAACATTTCAACTCCCCCTCCCACTCTGCTGAGGACATGGAGATCCTGGGCCTCCTTCACCGCTGCTCCCTCACCACCAGACGCCTGGAGGAAGAACGCCTCATCTTCCACCTTGAAACACTTCAACCCCAGGGCATCAACAGTTTCCTCATTTCCCCTTCCCCCACCTCACCCTAGTTCCAAACTTCCAGCTCAGCACTGTCCCCATGACTTGTCCGGACTTGTCCTACCTGCCTATCTCCTTTTCCACCTATCCACTCCACCCTCTCCTCCCTGACCTATCACCTTCATCTCCTCCCCCACTCACCCATTGTACTCTATGCTACTCTCTCCCCATTCCCACCCTCCTCTAGCTTATCTCTCCACGCTTCAGGCTCACTGCCTTTATTCCTGATGAAGGGTTTTTGCCCGAAACGTCGATTTTCCTGCTCCTCGGATGCTGCCTGAACTGCTGTGCTCTTCCAGCACCACTGATCCAGAATCTCCTGTTGAAGGCAAAGGATAGGAAATGCAAGATTCATAAACCGTGGATGACAGGAGAAATTGTATGTCTGGCCAAGAGGTAAAGGGAAGCGTACATAAGGTCTAGGCCCCTAAGAACAGAATGAGAGGAATATTGGAGGAGTAGGACCAGTCTTAAACGAAGAATCAAGTTGTCTAAAAGGCATCATGAAATAGCTTTAGTGAGCAGAATTAAGGAGAATCCCAAAGCCTTTTATTCATATATAAGAAGCATGTGGGTAACTAGAGAAAGGATTGTTCCATTAAAGGATAAGGAAGGAAGGCTGTGTGCCAAACCTGAGAGAATGGGTGAGATTCTGAATGATTACTTTGCATCAGTGTTCACTGAGGAGAGGGACATGATGAATATTGAGATTAGAATTAGAAGTTTGATTAGTCTGAATCACATTGACATAAGTAGGGAAGATGTGTTGGGTAGGTTAGAGGTTATTAAGGTGGACAAATCCCCAAGACCAGATGGGATCTATCCCAGATTGCTGAGGGAAGCGAGAGATGAAATAGTTGGGGCCCTGACAGATGTATTAATACATCCTTAAACACAGGTGAGATGCTGGAAGACTGGAGGGTTGCTCACATCGCCCTGTATAAGAAGGGTAGCAGGGATATTCTGGGTAACTACAGACCAGTGAGCCTGACGTCAGTGGTGGGAATGTTGCTGGAGAAAGTACTGAGGGATAGGATCTATTTACATTTAGAGAAGAAGTGATAGGCAACATGGTTTTGTGAGGGGGAGATCGTGCCTTACCAACTTAATAGAGTTCTTTGAGAAAGTGACCAAGATGATAGATGAAGGAAGGGCTGTTGATGTCATATACATGGGCTTTAGTAAGGCTTTTGATAAGGATTCCAGTGGTAGACTAATAGAGAAAGTGAGGTCACATGGTGTGCAGGGTGTTCTAGCTAGGTGGATAAAGAACTGGTTGAGCAACAGGAGACAGAGAGTAGTAATTGCAGGGAGTTTCTCGAAATGGAGAAAAGTGACCAGTGGTGTCCCACAGGGGTCAGTATTGGGGCCACTGTTGTTTGTAATATACAGAAATGATCTGGAAGAGGGCACTGTGGGTATGATCAGCAAGTTTGCAGATGACACCAAGATTGATGGAGTAGCAGAAAGCATAGGGACTGTAAGAGAATACAGGAGGATATAGATAGACTGGAGAGTTGGACGGAGAAGTGGCAGTTGGAGTTCAATCCAGACAAATGTGAGGTGATGCATTTTGGGAAGTCTAATTCTAGAACGAATTATACAGTAAACGGAAGCACCTTGGGAAAAGTTGATGGGCAGAGAGATCAGATCCATTGTACCCTGAAGGTTGCTGCACAGGTGGATAGAGTGGTCAAGAAGGCATATAGTATGCTTGCCTTCATAGGATGGGGTATTGAGTATAAGAGCTGGCAAGTCATGTTAGAATTATACAAGACATTGTTTTGGCTGCATTTAGAAAAAAGGTGCAGGAGTCTAGTAATGGAGCAGGAGTATAGTATGGATGATTCTAAAATGAAATAGTTGCCTCTAATTTGACAATAAACTGCACTCATATAACTTACTTGAAGTTCAAACATTTATAAACTTATACAGGTAGAGTTTTATGGTCACTTTATATTTTAGAAAGTGATACATGCAAGAATTTCAGATAGCCTTTAAAGTTCAAAGGGAAAGAGTTGTTATTACTGGCAGGAACGGTCAGACACTCCATCCTGTATTTCATTTTTACCTTTGAAGCTAACAGAAATATTTCCATTCTGCTACACTGCCAGCTAAGTCTCTACCCTAGGACCATCCTGTCCAAACATTCTTCTATGGGATGAATAAAGTGTTACAACTTTGAATTAAGCAATCCAGAACATGCTTTTTTGATAAGTGACATGTTAGTCGCTCAGTTTTGTTAAAAACAAGATAGTCATGCCTTTCGGAGATATCTGACCTACTCGCACTTATTGATGAAGTGATTCCAGATTAACATTCATTCCATAAGACGATAAGACCATACAAAATACCAACGTGACTAGACCAATCAACCCCTCAGGATGTTCCATCATTCAAAGGATCATGGTTAATCTGGCATCCCTCATGTTCACTTTTCTGCCTTTTCCCTTTGATGCCTCGGCTGATGAAGAGTCAAACTCAGCCTTAAATATCCCCCCACTCTGCCCCCACGTCGCTCCATGGCAAGGAATTCCAAAGACTCAGAACTCTCTCAGAGAAAAAAATTCCTCCCCATCTCAGTCAGAAATTGGCTCCCCGTTATTCTGAGGCTATGCCCTCTGGTCCCAGACTCTCTCATGAGGGAAGTTACCTCTCAGCACTGCCCCTGTCAAGCCCCTTAAGAATCCAATATATTTCAATGAGGTCACATCTCAATCTTCTAAACTGCAGTGAATAGAGTCCCAATCTATTTAACAATTGTTCATAAGACAATCCCTCCATCCCAGGAATCATCCCAGTGCACCTTCTCTGAACTGCCTCCAGTGAAATGATCTCTTTCCTTAAATAAGGCAGCCCCGTCTTGAAACTTGAAAAGGTTCAGAAAAGATTTACACAGATGTTGCCAGGGTTGGAGGATTTGAGCTATGGGGAGAGGCTGAAGAGGCTGGGACTGTTTTCCCTGGGCACTGAAGACTATAAAAATTTATAAAATCATGAGGGGCATTGATAGAATGAATAGTTAAGGCCTTTTCTCCAGCGTAGAGCAGACAAGAACTAGCGGGCATAGGTTTAAGGTGAGAGGGAAAGGGGCAACGTTTTCACCCCAAGAGTGGTGTGTGTATGGAATGAGCTGCCAGAGGAATTGGTGGAGATTGGTACAGTTACAGCAGCATCTGGATGGGTATTTGAATAGGAAGGGTTTGGAGGGATATGGGTCGGGTGCTGGCAGGTGGGACTAGATTAATTTAGGATATCTGGTCGGCATGGACGGGTTGGACCGAAGGGTCTGTTTCTGTGCTGTACATCTCTATGACTCTAAACCTGCTCAGAGTACCTCAAATGTGGTCTCCCCAGCCCCTTGTACAGTTGCAGTAAGAGTTCCTCACCTTCGTACTCCAACCCCATTGAAATCAGGGCCAACATTCCATTGCCTTTCCTGATTACCTGCTACCCCTGTGTGCTAGCTTTCGGTGTTTCATGTACAAGTATTCCTAAGTCCCTTTGTGTTGTAGCTCCCTGCAGTTTTTCTCTGTTTAAATAATACTCTATTCTTTTTTCATCCCTTCTAAAATGAATAACTTCACATTTTCCCACATTATGAACTGCTTGCAAACATTTTGCTCACATACTTAACCTCTCAATATCTTTCTGTGAGCTGTTTGTATCCCTCTCGTTACCTGTCTCTCTCTCATTTGTACTAAAAGTTAGTGTCTTGAAACAAGCCTCGTCATTTCAGGCAGATTCATTACCTTTGGATCCACAGTGACATTTGCTGTTTACGTGTAATAAATGTAATCTGTACTCTCATCTTCGATATTCCAGGGAAAATAGCCCCATTCTATTCAGTGTCCCTCTATAGCTTAACCCTCCAACCTTGGCAACATCCTTGTAAATCTTTTCTGAAGCTTTTCGGGTTTAACAACACGGCTGCCTGATTTAAGGAAAGATACCATTGCACTGGAGGCAGTTCAGAGAAGGTTCACTGAGATGATCCCTGGGATGAAGGGATTGTCTTATGAGCAGGAGAAAGTGAGGACTGCAGATGCTGGAGATCAGAGCTGAAAAGGTGTTGCTGGAAAAGCTCAGCAGGTCAGGCAGCATCCAAGGAGCAGGAGAATCGACGTTTCGGGCATGAGCCCTTCTTCAGCAATGAGGAAAGAATGACTGATGGGTTCATGCCTGAAGAAGGGCTCATGCCTTCTGCCTGGCCTGCTGTGCTTTTCCAGCAACACATTTTCAGCTTGTCTTATGAGCAAACAACTGGAAGACTTGCATTTCTGTGGCGCCTTTCCTGATCTCAGAATCTCCCAAAGCATTCTGGATCCAAGCAGTCACTGTGCACATTAAAGAGAATAATACACAGATGACAGACTGAAATGTCTGCCCATTCCAGTAGGTCATTTTATTCTCGCTGTGTCCATTCACTTCCACATTGTTCAACACGACAACTCAAAGATTGAGGAGTGATTTCCAAAAATAGCTATTGTCTGTTAAGAAATAATGTTTCATACTTTGCTACAAATGTGTTGCTGGTCAAAGCACAGCAGGTTAGGCAGTATCTCAGGAATAGAGAATTCGACGTTTCGAGCATAAGCCCTTCATCAGGAACCTGATGAAGGGCTTATGCTCGAAACGTCGAATTCTCTATTCCTGAGATGCTGCCTAACCTGCTGTGCTTTGACCAGCAACACATTTGCAGCTGTGATCTCCAGCATCTGCAGACCTCATTTTTTATTCATACTTTGCTAAACTTCTTCACGAGTTAGAATAGGGACAAGGAAACAATGTCACAAATGCCAACACTTTTACTGTCTCAGAAACATCAAAGTCCAATCCTCCAGTCATCGGAGCGTAACCTGCACATGCCGAGTGGAAAGATTGGCTGGTATCACACAGCATCAAACCACTTAACCTAATTATACCCATCACTTAAACCTCAAAACCCTGCACGGCTGCAAAGATTGTCTTTAGCACAGTACAATGTGAACGTTATCACGAAGGAGGCTTGCATTTATTGCAGAACTGTTCCGTCATGTTTGGCAGTCTGCAACATTTTAAAATCAGCTTTGTGAAATAATGCAGCTGAAACACACCTCAATTCCCCAAAATGCAAATGCAATGAGTTTATAAATAAATTGATTGTTTCAAAACAATGATGCACAGCAGAAATCCACATGACTGAATTCATTGATGCCATGCTTCAGAACTTCTGAAATCGGTTCCATCAGAAGTACTTTGTGACCACACCTCATGTATCTGAAATTTCATTCTCCGTCCTGGTATATATTCATAGCTGTAAACCTGCTTCACATAATCTTCCTTTTCTATTTTAACCAGCTAAATCATTCAATGTATTTGTCCACCATTATTAAATGTGTTCCAACTATTATACATTATTGTGTCCAATTTCTCACTTTGTTTTAAGACTGCAAAATTGCGTGTGGCATGTTTATAGAGCACAGGAACTGACAGCTCTTACCCTCGAGTAATTCTGTTTATTTTTGTCATTGAACTTTTACATTTAGGCACTTAGTATGCAATGGTGCATTTGCTGTCAAGGAGAAACTGACTCAGACTGAATCTCCAATCCGTGCCATATTTTTTGAACCATGAACACAGCATGCTGGGAAGAGATCTGAAATTGTCCTCCAAACAGGCGTCCCTATTCTCAGTGACAGATGCAAACTGCTTCACTTGGTTGGATTTGTTAATAATATTGAGGTAAAGCACACATTGTTTTTCCAAAGCTGTGTCTTTACATTAAATATTAAAGTGAACCAGTACATTAATGAATGGTTAAAGATCCTCAATGTTGTCACAACCAATTTTGCATGACATAGACCGCATTTATCTGGCATTGCACTTCGAAAGGATTCACAAATAAAAAATGGAAATAAACAATGATGACTGCTATCATTAATTGGTGAAATTAAATGCGACAGATATTCGAAATGCCTATCATTTACCTTACATTATATTGTCTAAATCTTTAACATTGAAACAAGATTTGAATTCTCTATGTGAAACAGAATGACATTAATATGAAAGAAGTCATCTTTTCTGCAGTTTGAAATCCAATAATATTTCATGACACCATTGATTCCAACTGTAAGGAAACTCTTAGACAGTTAAGTCTAGTGAGATCGTTCTCAGACTGAATTAATTTAGAATTCATCTATTCATCTTTGGGTTTTGGTTTACATTGTAAGAATGTAAGCACAATTTTTATTTCATTTTAAGGATATCATGAACAAGCTGTTATAACAAATTTGCTCTGACGGCGTAAGACAGAGACTATTCAGCAATTCATAACGTGCACCTGGATTGTGGTGAGGCCCTGTCTACAGGATAAACTTGGATGTAAATACAGGTTTCAGTCTGCATAGTTATCCTCTGATTTACACTTCTCTGGCTTGCTGTACGTGCAACTGGCTGCAGCTCAGTAAAAACCGAATCCCCTGAAAAGAGGGCTAATGAAAGGGTAGAGAGAGCTTTTGCTAATTTAGTTATTAACCTGGAAAGACTGTGAGAAAGATAGTGGATATTGAGAAGTCGGAGTGGGCAGTTAGGTCACAGCAGATGAGGTTCGATGGCAAGAGGTATGAGGTGGTGCACTTTGTTTGGAAGAACAAGACAATTAAAATAAAGGGGACAATTCAAAAAGGGGTGCAGGAGCAAAGAGAACTGAGAGAATATGCGCACAGATCATTGAAGGTGACAGAACAGGGGGAGAGAGAGCACACAGTGTCCTGGGCTTTATTAATAGGGGCTTAGAGGGCAAGAACAAGGAGTTGATGGTGAATTTGTATCAGACACTTGCTGGGCCCCAGCTGGAGGATGGTGTACAGTTGCAGGCCCCACATTATCGGTGTAACATTCAACAAGAACTAGGGGTTTCAGTGTTTAATACAATGGGAGCTTTATTAAGGAGATGTTTACTATACAGACAGCAACATTAGACTAAGCTGTTTCCCTCCAAAATGGCCAATAACCTCACCATTGTGCCTCATGATTGGACTCATTAAATGACAGTCCAACATACAAACACAACATCCTTCCAGTTTTCACCTCAGAGATTCCTACAATGAAAACATTGAAAACATTTACATCCATTTATACAATAGACAGTAGGTAAGATGTTCCAGAGCACGTCAATTCCTGATTGGATGTCAGCCCACCTCAAGCATTTGTTTATATTCTCGTTGGCTTTTCAGCCCCATACCCTTTTCTCTAAGTGATGTTATGTGATGGCTGTTCCATTTCAATTCAAAAACAGCAATCCCTTACTCTCCTGCTTTTGTTTCATGTAAATCGTTGGTAAGTTCGTTTACCACCCCAGTTGCAACAAATGCATACTCTCCCCAAGTCCTTTGTAGTGACTTGATGAATTATCGACTTGTTTCCAGCTCCTTGCTGAGGTATTTCATATGTACTGCCTTTCTGTTTGTGTTGTCACTCTTAAACCATTTCATTAACAACTCAAGATCAGAGGTTTCACATTCAGTACCCCCCCCCCCCCGGTCATCGAGGCTGAAGGTGCTTTCAGATTTCACCATGTTTCTCTTTCACCATCAAGGAGGCTGTTGAGCTGAGATTTCAGGTGTGGAAAATTCCCTCAGCAGCATTTGAAAGAGTTAACTCCTTAAGGATGTATTTTTGGCCAATACTCAATGCCTGAAATCATTCAGTGGTTCCCACTAACAGCCCATTTATAACCCAATAATATTCATCACTGCCTTCATGAGAAAATATGCATTCAAAAGATCCATTTTTGCCTTTTTCACTCCCTTAGGCATTTTGTGATTCCACTGTTCAGATCTTGGATGACGGCCTGAGCGTTGCTCTGCTGGTGTCGATACAAATCCAGCATCACTTCGAGTTAGGACGCATGCTGTAAGACAAAGTGTTTCCCATCATGCAGTACTTCATATTTGTACCTTAAACTGAGAATCACACAATCCTCGCAGGAGGGTACAACTATAACATTTAAAAGGGCAGCTGGATGGGCACATGATAGGAAGGGTTTAGCGGGATATGGGCCAAATGGGATTAGATTAATTTAGGTTACTATTAAATCCCTACAGTGTGGAATCAGGCCATTCAGCCCATCTAGTCCACACCAATCCTCCTCCCCAAACCCACCCATTGGCTAATCCACCTCACCTGCACACTATGGGGTACTTAGCATGGCCAATCCACTCTACTTTGCACATCTTTAGACTGTGGGAGGAAACTGGAGCACCCGGAGGAAACCCCCACAGATGCAGGTAGAATATGCAAACTCCCCACAGGCAGTGGCTTGAGGCTGGAATCAAACCTGGGTCCCTGGTGCTGTGAGGCAGCAGTGCTAACCACTGAGCCACTGTACCAACAAAATCTAGTCAGCATGGGTGAGATGGACTGAAGGGTCTGTTTCCATGTTGTATGTCTCTTTGATTGTGAGCTATGATTTGTCATTATCCAGAACAATCATTACTCTCTCTTTCCCAACAAAGATTTCTGGAAGATCACTGGCTTTCCTGTCATTGTAATGGAAGCTGTAGTCTGTTTCTCTCCTGAATTACAGGTCAATTCTCCACAATGGGCTCCTTTCAATTTAGGGTGTCCACACCAGCTAAGGTTACCATGATGTCCTGTCCCTTCAGCCATACCTCACATTTGAGATATGGCAAATGGAAAAAGATTAGTTTGGGATATCAGGTCGGCATGGACATGTTGGGCCGATGGCTCTGTCCCCGAGCTGTACATCACAATGACTCCAGGACCTGCAGCAGCTGGACTCGCCAGCTACATTTCCAAGTCACATTCCCCTGTGCCCATTCCCCTGTGTACATTCCCCTGTGCCCATTCCCCTGTGTCCATTCCCCAATGCCCATTCCCCTGTGTCCATTCCCCTGTGCCCATTCCCCTGTGTACATTCCCCTGTGTCCATTCCCCTGTGCCCATTCCCCTGTGTACATTCCCCTGTGTACATTCCCCTGTGCCCATTCCCCTGTGCCCATTCCCCTGTGTCCATTCCCCTGTGCCCATTCCCCTGTGCCCATTCCCCTGTGTCCATTCCCCTGTGTACATTCCCCTGTGTCCATTCCCCTGTGTACATTCCCCTGTGCCCATTCCCCTGTGCCCATTCCCCGTGCCCATTCCCCTGTGTACATTCCCCTGTGCCCATTCCCCTGTGTCCATTCCCCCAATGCCCATTCCCCTGTGTCCATTCCCCTGTGTCCATTCCCATGTGCCCATTCCCCTGTGCCCATTCCCCTGTCTCCATTCCCCTGTGCCCATTCCCCTGTCTCCATTCCACTGTGTCCATTCCATGTCTCCACCGCCCGTTTCTACCTCCTGCCCAAAATCCACAAACCTGACTGCCCCGGCCGACCCATTGTCTCAGCCTGCTCCTGCCCCACCGAACTCATCTCTGCGTACCTCGACACTGTCCTGTCCCCCTTAGTCCAAGAACTCCCCACCTACGTTCGGGACACCACCCACGCCCTCCACCTCCTCCATGATTTTCGCTTCCCCGGTCCCCAACGCCTTATCTTCACCATGGACATCCAGTCCCTGTACACCTCCATCCCCCATCACGAAGGACTCAAAGCCCTCCGCTTCTTCCTTTCCTGCCGAACCAACCAGTACCCTTCCACTGACACCCTCCTTCGACTGACTGAACTGGTCCTCACCTTGAACAACTTCTCTTTCCAATCCTCCCACTTCCTCCAAACCAAAGGAGTAGCCATGGGCACCCGCATGGGCCCCAGCTATGCCTGCCTCTTCATAGGATATGTGGAACAGTCCATCTTCCGCAACTACACTGGCACCACCCCCCACCTTTTCCTCCGCTACATCGATGACTGTATCAGCGCTGCCTCGTGCTCCCACGAGGAGGTTGAACAGTTCATCCACTTTACCAACACCTTCCACCCCGACCTCAAATTTACCTGGACTGTCTCAGACTCCTCCCTCCCCTTCCTAGACCTTTCCATTTCTATCTCGGGCGACCGATTCAACATGGACATCTACTATAAACCGACTGACTCCCACAGCTACCTAGACTACACCTCCTCCCACCCTGCTCCCTGTAAAAACGCCATCCCATATTCCCAATTCCTTTGTCTCTGCCACATCTGCTCCCAGGAGGACCAATTCCAACACCGCACAGCCCAGGTAGCCTCCTTCTTCAAGGACCACAGATTCCCCCCAGACGTGATTGACGATGCCCTCCACCGCATCTCCTCAACTTCCCGCTCCTCCGCCCTTGAGCCCCGCCTCTCCAACCGCCACCAGGACAGAACCCCACTGGTTCTCACCTACCACCCCACCAACCACCATGTACAGCGTATCATCTGCTGTTATTTCCGCCACCTCCAAACGGACCCCACCACCATGGATATATTTCCCTCCCCTCCCCTATCAGCGTTCCGAAAAGACCACTCCCTCTGTGACTCCCTGGTCAGGTCCACACCCCCCACCAACCCAACCTCCACTCCCGGCACCTTCCCCTGCAACCACAAGAAATGCAAAACTTGTGCCCACACCTCCTCCCTTACTTCTCTCCAAGGCCCCAAGGGATCCTTCCATATCTGCCACAAATTCACCTGCATCTCCACACACATCATCTATTGCATCCGCTGCACCCGATGTGGCCTCCTCTATATTGGGGAGACAGGCCGCCTACTTGCGGAAAGTTTCAGAGAACACCTCAGGGATGCCCGGACCAACCAACCCAACCACCCCGTGGCTCAACACTTTAACTCTCCCTCCCACTCCACCGAAGACATGCAGGTCCTTGGACTCCTCCATCGCCAGAACATAACAACACGACGGTTGGAGGAAGAGCGCCTCATCTTCCGCCTGGGAACCCTCCAACCACAAGGGATGAACTGATTTCTCCAGTTTCCTCATTTCCCCTCCCCTCACCTTGTCTCAGTCAAATCCCTCGAACTCAGCACCGCCCTCCTAAACTGCAATCTTCTTCCTGACCTCTCCGCCCCCACCCCACTCTGGCCTATCACCCTCACCTTGACCTCCTTCAACCTATCACATCTCCATCGCCCCTCCCCCAAGTCCCTCCTCCCTACCTTTTATCTTAGCCTGCCTGGCACCCTCTCCTCATTCCTGAAGAAGGGCTTATGCCCAAAATGTCGAATCTCCTGTTCCTTGGATGCTGCCTGACCTGCTGTGCTTTTCCAGCAACACATTTTCAGCTCCATTCCCCTGTGCCAATTCCCCTGTCTCCATTCCTGTATGCCCATTCCCCAATACACATTCCCCTGTTTCCATTCCCTGTGCCCATTCCCCTGTCTCCATCCCCTGTCTCCATTCCCCTGTCTGCAATCCCCTGCACCCATTCCCCTGTCTCCATTCCACTGTTTCGGGATCAGTGGTGCTGGAAGAGCACAGCAGGTCAGGCAGCATCCAAGGAGCAGCGAAATCGACGTTCCGGGCAAAAGCCCTTCATCAGGAATAAAGGCAGTGAGCCTGAAGAGTGGAGAGATAAGCTAGACGAGGGTGGGGGTGGGGAGAAAGTAGCATAGAGTACAATAGGGGAGTGGGGGAGGGCATGAAGGTGATAGATCAGGGAGGAGAGGGTGGAGTGGATAGGTGGAAAAGGAGCTAGACAGGTAGGACAAGTCTGGACAAGTCATGGGGACGGTGCTGAGCTGGAAGTTTGGAACGAGGGTGAGGTGGGGGAAGGGGAAATGAGGAAGCTATTGAAGTCCAGATTGATGCCCTGGGTTGAAGTGTTCCGAGGCGGGAGATGAGGCGTTCTTCCTCCAGGCGTCTGGTGGTGAGGGAGTGGTGGTGAAGGAGGCCCAGGACCTCCATGTCCTCAGCAGAGTGGGAGGGGGAGTTGATTGGTGCGGTTGATTGGTGCGGGTGTCCCGGAGATATTCCCTAAAGCGCTCTGCTAGGAGGCGCCCAGTCTCCCCAATGTAGAGGAGACCACATCGGGAGCAACAGATGCAATAAATGACATTAGTGGATGTGCAGGTGAAGCTTTGATGGATGTGGAAGGCTCCGTTAGGGCCTTGGATAGAGGTGAGGGAGGAGGTGTGGGCACAGGTTTTACAGTTCCTGCGGTGGCAGGGGAAAGTGCCAGGATGGGAGGGTGGGTTGTAGAGGGGCGTGGACCTGACCAGATAGTCACCGAGGGAACGGTCTTTGCGGAAGGCGGAAAGGGGTGGGGAGGGAAATATATCCCTGGTGGTGGGATCTTTTTGGAGGTGGGGGAAATGTTGGTGGATGATTTGGTTTATGTGAAGGTTTGTAGGGTGGAAGGTGAGCACTAGGGGCGCTCTGTCCTTGTTACGGTTGGAGGGGTGGGGTCTGAGGGCGGAGGTGCGGGATGTGAACGAGATGCGTTGGAGGGCATCTTTAACCACATGGGAAGGAAAATAGTGGTCTCTAAAGAAGGAGGCCATCTGGTGTGTTCTGTGGTGGAACTGGTCCTCCAAGGAGCAGATATGGCGGAGGCGGAGGAATTGGGAATATGGGATGGCATTTTTGCAAGAGGTAGGGTGGGAAGACACTACTGCACCAATACTATACGCCTGCACCGTTACTACACTCCTGCACCATTACTACACTCCTGCAGCATTACTATACTCTTGCTCAATTACTATACCCCTGCACC
The DNA here is from genome assembly GCF_020745735.1 of Hemiscyllium ocellatum. NCBI lineage: Eukaryota > Metazoa > Chordata > Chondrichthyes > Orectolobiformes > Hemiscylliidae > Hemiscyllium > Hemiscyllium ocellatum. The sequence continues at coordinate 2,459,661 of NC_083420.1, forward strand.
ATTACTATAACCCTGCACCTTTACGATACTCTTGCACCTTTATGATACACCTGCACCACTACTACACTCCTGCAGCATTACTACACTCCTGCACCATTACAATACTCCTGCACTATTATTATACTCCTCTTTTACTATACTCCTACACCATTACTAGAGTTCTGCACAATTACTATACCCCTGCACCACTATTATACTCCTACGCCATTACTATACTCCTGCACCTTCACTATACTCCTGCGCCATTACTATACCCCTGCACCACTATTATACTCCTACGCCATTACTATACCACTGTACCATTACTATACTCCTGCACCATTACTATACTCCTACGCCATTACTATACCCCTGCACCATTACTATACCCCTGCACCACTATTATACTCCTACGCCATTACTATACCCCTGTACCATTACTATACCCCTGCACCATTACTATACTCCTGCACCATTACTATACCCCTGTACCATTACTATACTCCTGCACCATTACTATACTCCTACGCCATTACTATACCCCTGCACCATTACTATACCCCTGCACCACTATTATACTCCTACGCCATTACTATACCCCTGTACCATTACTATACTCCTGCACCATTACTACACTCCTGCACCATTACTATACTCCTGCGCCATTACTATACTCCTGCACCATTACTATACCCCTGTACCATTACTATACTCCTGTACCATTACTATACCCCTGCACCATTACTATACTCCTGTACCATTACTACACTCCTGCACCATTACTATACTCCTGCGCCATTACTATACCCCTGTACCATTACTATACTCCTGGACCATTACTATACCCCTGTACCATTACTATACTCCTGCACCATTACCATACCCCTGTACCATTACTATACCCCTGCACCATTACTATACTTCTGCACCATTACTATACTCCTGCACCATTACTATACCCCTGTACCATTACTATACCCCTGCACCATTACTATACTCCTGCACCCTTACTATACTCCTGCGCCATTACTATACTCCTGCGCCATTACTATACTCCTGCACCATTACTATACTCCTGCACCATTACTATACCCCTGCACCATTACTATACTCCTGCAACATTACTATACTCCTGTGCCATTACTATACTCCTGCGCCATTACTATACTCCTGCACCATTACTATACCCCTGTACCATTACTATACCCCTGCACCATTACTATACCCCTGCACCATTACTATACTCCTGCACCATTACTATACTCCTGCGCCATTACTATACCCCTGCACCATTACTATACTCCTGCGCCATTACTATACTCCTGCGCCATTACTATACCCCTGTACCATTACTATACTCCTGCACCATTACTATACCCCTGCACCATGACTATACTCCTGCGCCATTACTATACTCCTGCGCCATTACTATACTCCTGCACCATTACTATATCCCTGTACCATTACTATACTCCTGCGCCATTACTATACCCCTGCACCATTACTATACTCCTGCACCATTACTATACTCCTGCGCCATTACTATACTGCTGCAGCATTACTATACCCCTGTACCATTACTATACCCCTGTACCATTACTATACACCTGCACCATTACTATACTCCTGCACCATTACTATACTCCTGCACCATTACTATACTCCTGTACCATTACTATACTCCTACGCCATTACTATACCCCTGCACCATTACTATACCCCTGCCCCACTATTATACTCCTACGCCATTACTATACCCCTGTACCATTACTATACTCCTGTACCATTACTATACTCCTGCACCATTACTACACTCCTGCACCATTACTATACCCCTGTACCATTACTATACTCCTGCACCATTACTATACCCCTGCACCATTACTATACCCCTGCACCACTATTATACTCCTACGCCATTACTATACCCCTGTACCATTACTATACTCCTGTACCATTACTATACTCCTGCGCCATTACTATACTCCTGTACCATTACTATACTCCTGTACCATTACTATACTCCTGCACCATTACTACACTCCTGCACCATTACTATACTCCTGCGCCATTACTATACTCCTGCACCATTACTATACCCCTGTACCATTACTATACTCCTGTACCATTACTACACTCCTGCACCATTACTATACTCCTGCACCATTACTATACCCCTGTACCATTACTATACTCCTGTACCATTACTACACTCCTGCACCATTACTATACTCCTGCGCCATTACTATACCCCTGTACCATTACTATACTCCTGGACCATTACTATACCCCTGTACCATTACTATACTCCTGCACCATTACTATACCCCTGTACCATTACTATACCCCTGCACCATTACTATACTTCTGCACCATTACTATACTCCTGCACCATTACTATACCCCTGTACCATTACTATACCCCTGCACCATTACTATACTCCTGCACCCTTACTATACTCCTGCGCCATTACTATACTCCTGCACCATTACTATACCCCTGCACCATTACTATACTCCTGCGCCATTACTATACCCCTGCACCATTACTATACTCCTGCGCCATTACTATACTCCTGCGCCATTACTATACCCCTGTACCATTACTATACTCCTGCACCATTACTATACCCCTGCACCATTACTATACTCCTGCGCCATTACTATACTCCTGCGCCATTACTATACTCCTGCACCATTACTATACCCCTGTACCATTACTATACTCCTGCGCCATTACTATACCCCTGCACCATTACTATACTCCTGCACCATTACTATACTCCTGCGCCATTACTATACTGCTGCACCATTACTATACCCCTGTACCATTACTATACTCCTGCACCATTACTATACCCCTGTACCATTACTATACCCCTGTACCATTACTATACCCCTGCACCATTACTATACTCCTGCGCCATTACTATACTCCTGCACCATTACTATACTCCTGCGCCATTACTATACTCCTGCACCATTACTATACCCCTGTACCATTACTATACTCCTGCACCATTACTATACCCCTGCACCATTACTATACTCCTGTGCCATTACTATACTCCTGCGCCATTACTATACTCCTGCACCATTACTATACCCCTGCACCATTACTATACCCATGTACCATTACTATACTCCGCACCATTACTATACCCCTGCACCATTACTATACTCCTGCGCCATTACTATACTCCTGCGCCATTACTATACTCCTGCGCCATTACTATACTCCTGCGCCATTACTATACCCCTGTACCATTACTATACCCCTGCACCATTACTATACTCCTGCACCATTACTACACTCCTGCGCCATTACTATACCCCTGTACCATTACTATACTCCTGCACCATTACTATACCCCTGCACCATTACTATACTCCTGCGCCATTACTATACTCCTGCGCCATTACTATACTCCTGTACCATTACTATACTCCTGCACCATTACTATACTCCTGTGCCATTACTATACTCCTGCGCCATTACTATACTCCTGCGCCATTACTATACTCCTGTACCATTACTATACTCCTGCACCATTACCATACCCCTGTACCATTACTATACTCCTGCGCCATTACTATACTCCTGCGCCATTACTATACTTCTGCACCATTACTATACTCCTGCACCATTACTATACCCCTGTACCATTACTATACCCCTGCACCATTACTATACTCCTGCACCCTTACTATACTCCTGCGCCATTACTATACTCCTGCGCCATTACTATACTCCTGCACCATTACTATACTCCTGCACCATTACTATACCCCTGCACCATTACTATACTCCTGCAACATTACTATACTCCTGTGCCATTACTATACTCCTGCGCCATTGCTATACTCCTGCACCATTACTATACCCCTGTACCATTACTATACCCCTGCACCATTACTATACCCCTGCACCATTACTATACTCCTGCACCATTACTATACTCCTGCGCCATTACTATACCCCTGCACCATTACTATACTCCTGCGCCATTACTATACTCCTGCGCCATTACTATACCCCTGTACCATTACTATACTCCTGCACCATTACTATACCCCTGCACCATTACTATACTCCTGCGCCATTACTATACTCCTGCGCCATTACTATACTCCTGCACCATTACTATACCCCTGTACCATTACTATACTCCTGCGCCATTACTATACCCCTGCACCATTACTATACTCCTGCACCATTACTATACTCCTGCGCCATTACTATACTGCTGCACCATTACTATACCCCTGTACCATTACTATACCCCTGTACCATTACTATACCCCTGCACCATTACTATACTCCTGCACCATTACTATACTCCTGCGCCATTACTATACTCCTGTACCATTACTATACTCCTACGCCATTACTATACCCCTGCACCATTACTATACCCCTGCCCCACTATTATACTCCTACGCCATTACTATACCCCTGTACCATTACTATACTCCTGTACCATTACTATACTCCTGCACCATTACTACACTCCTGCACCATTACTATACCCCTGTACCATTACTATACTCCTGCACCATTACTATACCCCTGCACCATTACTATACTCCTGCGCCATTACTATACTCCTGTACCATTACTATACTCCTGCACCATTACTATACTCCTGCGCCATTACTATACTCCTGTACCATTACTATACTCCTACGCCATTACTATACCCCTGCACCATTACTATACCCCTGCACCACTATTATACTCCTACGCCATTACTATACCCCTGTACCATTACTATACTCCTGTACCATTACTATACTCCTGCGCCATTACTATACTCCTGTACCATTACTATACTCCTGTACCATTACTATACTCCTGCACCATTACTACACTCCTGCACCATTACTATACTCCTGCGCCATTACTATACTCCTGCACCATTACTATACCCCTGTACCATTACTATACTCCTGTACCATTACTACACTCCTGCACCATTACTATACTCCTGCACCATTACTATACCCCTGTACCATTACTATACTCCTGTACCATTACTATGCTCCTGCACCATTACTATACTCCTGCGCCATTACTATACCCCTGTACCATTACTATACTCCTGGACCATTACTATACCCCTGTACCATTACTATACTCCTGCACCATTACTATACCCCTGTACCATTACTATACCCCTGCACCATTACTATACTTCTGCACCATTACTATACTCCTGCACCATTACTATACCCCTGTACCATTACTATACCCCTGCACCATTACTATACTCCTGCACCCTTACTATACTCCTGCGCCATTACTATACTCCTGCGCCATTACTATACTCCTGCACCATTACTATACTCCTGCACCATTACTATACCCCTGCACCATTACTATACTCCTGCACCATTACTATACTCCTGTGCCATTACTATACTCCTGCGCCATTACTATACTCCTGCACCATTACTATACCCCTGCACCATTACTATACTCCTGCGCCATTACTATACCCCTGCACCATTACTATACTCCTGCGCCATTACTATACTCCTGCGCCATTACTATACCCCTGTACCATTACTATACTCCTGCACCATTACTATACCCCTGCACCATTACTATACTCCTGCGCCATTACTATACTCCTGCGCCATTACTATACTCCTGCACCATTACTATACCCCTGTACCATTACTATACTCCTGCGCCATTACTATACCCCTGCACCATTACTATACTCCTGCACCATTACTATACTCCTGCGCCATTACTATACTGCTGCACCATTACTATACCCCTGTACCATTACTATACTCCTGCACCATTACTATACCCCTGTACCATTACTATACCCCTGTACCATTACTATACCCCTGCACCATTACTATACTCCTGCGCCATTACTATACTCCTGCACCATTACTATACTCCTGCACCATTACTATACCCCTGTACCATTACTATACTCCTGCACCATTACTATACCCCTGCACCATTACTATACTCCTGTGCCATTACTATACTCCTGCGCCATTACTATACTCCTGCACCATTACTATACCCCTGCACCATTACTATACCCATGTACCATTACTATACTCCGCACCATTACTATACCCCTGCACCATTACTATACTCCTGCGCCATTACTATACTCCTGCGCCATTACTATACTCCTGCGCCATTACTATACCCCTGTACCATTACTATACCCCTGCACCATTACTATACTCCTGCACCATTACTATACTCCTGCGCCATTACTATACTCCTGTACCATTACTATACTCCTACGCCATTACTATACCCCTGCACCATTACTATACCCCTGCCCCACTATTATACTCCTACGCCATTACTATACCCCTGTACCATTACTATACTCCTGTACCATTACTATACTCCTGCACCATTACTACACTCCTGCACCATTACTATACCCCTGTACCATTACTATACTCCTGCACCATTACTATACCCCTGCACCATTACTATACTCCTGCGCCATTACTATACTCCTGCGCCATTACTATACTCCTGTACCATTACTATACTCCTACGCCATTACTATACCCCTGCACCATTACTATACCCCTGCCCCACTATTATACTCCTACGCCATTACTATACCCCTGTACCATTACTATACTCCTGTACCATTACTATACTCCTGCACCATTACTACACTCCTGCACCATTACTATACCCCTGTACCATTACTATACTCCTGCACCATTACTATACCCCTGCACCATTACTATACTCCTGCGCCATTACTATACTCCTGCGCCATTACTATACTCCTGTACCATTACTATACTCCTGCACCATTACTATACTCCTGCACCATTACTATACCCCTGCACCATTACTATACTCCTGCGCCATTACTATACCCCTGCACCACTATTATACTCCTGCGCCATTACTATGCTCCTGCGCCATTACTGTACCCCTGCACCATTACTATACTCCTGCACCATTACTATACTCCTGCACCTTTACTATACCCCTGCACCATTACTATACTCCTGCACCATTACTATACTCCTGCACCATTACTATACCCCTGCACCATTACTATACTCCTGTACCATTACTATACTCCTGCGCCATTACTATACTCCTGCACCATTACTATACTCCTGCGCCATTACTATGCTCCTGCACCATTACTACACTCCTGCACCATTACTATACTCCTGCGCCATTACTATACCCCTGTACCATTACTATACTCCTGCACCATTACTATACTCCTGCGCCATTACTATACTCCTGCACCATTACTATACCCCTGCACCATTACTATACTCCTGCGCCATTACCATACCCCTGCACCACTATTATACTCCTGCGCCATTACTATGCTCCTGCGCCATTACTATACCCCTGCACCATTACTATACTCCTGCACCTTTACTATACCCCTGCACCATTACTATACCCCTGCACCATTACTATACTCCTGTACCATTACTATACTCCTGCACCATTACTATACCCCTGTACCATTACTATACTCCTGCACCATTACTATACTCCTGCACCATTACTACACTCCTGCACCATTACTATACCCCTGTACCATTACTATACTCCTGCACCATTACTATACCCCTGCACCATTACTATACTCCTGCGCCATTACTATACTCCTGCGCCATTACTATACTCCTGTACCATTACTATACTCCTACGCCATTACTATACCCCTGCACCATTACTATACCCCTGCCCCACTATTATACTCCTACGCCATTACTATACCCCTGTACCATTACTATACTCCTGTACCATTACTATACTCCTGCACCATTACTACACTCCTGCACCATTACTATACCCCTGTACCATTACTATACTCCTGCACCATTACTATACCCCTGCACCATTACTATACTCCTGCGCCATTACTATACTCCTGCGCCATTACTATACTCCTGTACCATTACTATACTCCTGCACCATTACTATACTCCTGCACCATTACTATACCCCTGCACCATTACTATACTCCTGCGCCATTACTATACCCCTGCACCACTATTATACTCCTGCGCCATTACTATGCTCCTGCGCCATTACTGTACCCCTGCACCATTACTATACTCCTGCACCATTACTATACTCCTGCACCTTTACTATACCCCTGCACCATTACTATACTCCTGCACCATTACTATACTCCTGCACCATTACTATACCCCTGCACCATTACTATACTCCTGTACCATTACTATACTCCTGCGCCATTACTATACTCCTGCACCATTACTATACTCCTGCGCCATTACTATGCTCCTGCACCATTACTACACTCCTGCACCATTACTATACTCCTGCGCCATTACTATACCCCTGTACCATTACTATACTCCTGCACCATTACTATACTCCTGCGCCATTACTATACTCCTGCACCATTACTATACCCCTGCACCATTACTATACTCCTGCGCCATTACCATACCCCTGCACCACTATTATACTCCTGCGCCATTACTATGCTCCTGCGCCATTACTATACCCCTGCACCATTACTATACTCCTGCACCTTTACTATACCCCTGCACCATTACTATACCCCTGCACCATTACTATACTCCTGTACCATTACTATACTCCTGCACCATTACTATACCCCTGTACCATTACTATACTCCTGCACCATTACTATACTCCTGCGCCATTACTATACCCCTGTACCATTACTATACTCCTGCGCCATTACTATACCCCTGCACCATTACTATACTCCTGCGCCATTACTATACTCCTGCGCCATTACTATACTCCTGCACCATTACTATACCCCTGTACCATTACTATACTCCTGCGCCATTACTATACCCCTGCACCATTACTATACTCCTGCACCATTACTATACTCCTGCGCCATTACTATACTGCTGCACCATTACTATACCCCTGTACCATTACTATACTCCTGCACCATTACTATACCCCTGTACCATTACTATACCCCTGTACCATTACTATACCCCTGCACCATTACTATACTCCTGCACCATTACTATACTCCTGCGCCATTACTATACTCCTGCGCCATTACTATACTCCTGCACCATTACTATACCCCTGCGCCATTACTATACTCCTGCACCATTACTATACTCCTGCACCATTACTATACTCCTGTGCCATTACTATACTCCTGCGCCATTACTATACTCCTGCACCATTACTATACCCCTGCACCATTACTATACCCCTGTACCATTACTATACTCCTGCACCATTACTATACCCCTGCACCATTACTATACTCCTGCACCATTACTATACTCCTGCGCCATTACTATACCCCTGCGCCATTACTATACTCCTGCACCATTACTATACCCCTGCACCATTACTATACTCCTGCGCCATTACTATACTCCTGCACCATTACTATACTCCTGCGCCATTACTATACTCCTGCACCATTACTATACCCCTGTACCATTACTATACTCCTGCACCATTACTATACCCCTGCACCATTACTATACTCCTGCGCCATTACTATACTCCTGTACCATTACTATACTCCTGCGCCATTACTATACTCCTGCACCATTACTACACTCCTGCGCCATTACTATGCTCCTGCACCATTACTACACTCCTGCACCATTACTATACTCCTGCACCATTACTATACCCCTGTACCATTACTATACTCCTGCACCATTACTATACTCCTGCGCCATTACTATACTCCTGCACCATTACTATACCCCTGCACCATTACTATACTCCTGCACCATTACTATACTCCTGCACCTTTACTATACCCCTGCACCATTACTATACTCCTGCACCATTACTATACTCCTGCACCATTACTATACTCCTGCACCATTACTATACCCCTGCACCATTACTATACTCCTGTACCATTACTATACTCCTGCGCCATTACTATACTCCTGCACCATTACTATACTCCTGCGCCATTACTATGCTCCTGCACCATTACTACACTCCTGCACCATTACTATACTCCTGCGCCATTACTATACCCCTGTACCATTACTATACTCCTGCACCATTACTATACTCCTGCGCCATTACTATACTCCTGCACCATTACTATACCCCTGCACCATTACTATACTCCTGCGCCATTACTATACCCCTGCACCACTATTATACTCCTGCGCCATTACTATGCTCCTGCGCCATTACTATACCCCTGCACCATTACTATACTCCTGCACCTTTACTATACCCCTGCACCATTACTATACCCCTGCACCATTACTATACTCCTGTACCATTACTATACTCCTGCACCATTACTCTACCCCTGTACCATTACTATACTCCTGCACCATTACTATACTCCTGTACCATTACTATACTCCTGCACCATTACTATACCCCTGCACCATTACTATACTCCTGCACCATTACTATACTCCTGCACCATTACTATACCCCTGCACCATTACTATACCCCTGCACCATTACTATACTCCTGTACCATTACTATACTCCTGCACCATTACTATACCCCTGCACCATTACTATACTCCTGCACCATTACTATACTCCTGCGCCATTACTACACTCCTGTACCATTACTATACTCCTGCACCATTACTATACCCCTGCACCATTACTATACCCCTGCACCATTACTATACTCCTGTACCATTACTATACTCCTGCACCATTACTATACCCCTGCACCATTACTATACTCCTGCACCATTACTATACCCCTGCACCACTATTATACTCCTACGCCATTACTATACTCCTGTACCATCACTATATTCCTGCGCCATTACTATACCCCTGCACCACTATTATACTCCTACGCCATTACTATACTCCTGCACCATTACTATACTCCTGCGCCATTACTATACCCCTGCACCACTATTATACTCCTACGCCATTACTATACTCCTGTACCATTACTATACTCCTACGCCATTACTATACCCCTGTACCATTACTATACTCCTGCACCATTACTATACCCCTGCACCATTACTATACTCCTGTACCATTACTATACTCCTGCACCATTACTATACCCCTGCACCATTACTATACTCCTGCGCCATTACTATACTCCTGCGCCATTACTATACTCCTGTACCATTACTATACTCCTGCACCATTACTATACTCCTGCACCATTACTATACCCCTGCACCATTACTATACTCCTGCGCCATTACTATACCCCTGCACCACTATTATACTCCTGCGCCATTACTATGCTCCTGCGCCATTACTGTACCCCTGCACCATTACTATACTCCTGCACCATTACTATACTCCTGCACCTTTACTATACCCCTGCACCATTACTATACTCCTGCACCATTACTATACTCCTGCACCATTACTATACCCCTGCACCATTACTATACTCCTGTACCATTACTATACTCCTGCGCCATTACTATACTCCTGCACCATTACTATACTCCTGCGCCATTACTATGCTCCTGCACCATTACTACACTCCTGCACCATTACTATACTCCTGCGCCATTACTATACCCCTGTACCATTACTATACTCCTGCACCATTACTATACTCCTGCGCCATTACTATACTCCTGCACCATTACTATACCCCTGCACCATTACTATATTCCTGCGCCATTACTATACCCCTGCACCACTATTATACTCCTGCGCCATTACTATGCTCCTGCGCCATTACTATACCCCTGCACCATTACTATACTCCTGCACCTTTACTATACCCCTGCACCATTACTATACCCCTGCACCATTACTATACTCCTGTACCATTACTATACTCCTGCACCATTACTATACCCCTGTACCATTACTATACTCCTGCACCATTACTATACTCCTGTACCATTACTATACCCCTGCACCATTACTATACTCCTGCACCATTTCTATACCCCTGCACCATTACTATACCCCTGCACCATTACTATACTCCTGTACCATTACTATACTCCTGCACCATTACTATACCCCTGCACCATTACTATACTCCTGCACCATTACTATACTCCTGCACCATTACTATACTCCTGCGCCATTACTACACTCCTGTACCATTACTATACTCCTGCACCATTACTATACTCCTGCACCATTACTATACTCCTGCACCATTACTATACTCCTGCGCCATTACTATACCCCTGCACCATTACTATACTCCTGTACCATTACTATACTCCTGCACCATTACTATACCCCTGCACCATTACTATACTCCTGTACCATTACTATACTCCTGCACCATTACTATACTCCTGCACCATTACTATACCCCTGCACCATTACTATACCCCTGCACCATTACTATACTCCTGCACCATTACTATACCCCTGCACCACTATTATACTCCTACGCCATTACTATACTCCTGTACCATCACTATACTCCTGCGCCATTACTATACCCCTGCACCACTATTATACTCCTATGCCATTACTATACTCCTGTACCATTACTATGCTCCTGCGCCATTACTATACCCCTGTACCATTACTATACTCCTGCACCATTACTATACCCCTGTACCATTACTATACTCCTACGCCATTACTATACCCCTGTACCATTACTATGCTCCTGCGCCATTACTATACCCCTGCACCATTACTATACTCCTGCGCCATTACTACACTCCTGCGCCATTACTATACCCCTGCACCATTACTATACTCCTGCGCCATTACTACACTCCTGCACCATTACTATACTCCTGCACCATTACTATACTCCTGCACCATTACTATACTCCTGCGCCATTACTACACTCCTGCACCATTACTATACTCCTGCACCATTACTATACCCCTGTACCATTACTATACTCCTGCACCATTACTACACTCCTGTCCGGGTGGGGAAATGGTCACCAGGTCAGGATGGGTGGTTAGCTCTCTGCAGAGTTATCATGGTGTTTGAAGCATTAGTCTCACTAAGTTTGTTTTTACCTGTCTGTATAATTTTGAACTGACATGTGCCCATGGGCCAGAGGAAATACCGAATTAGTGAATTAAATTGAGCTACTTGGCATTATTATAATATTTAAAGGAACAGACCTCCTCCGTGGGATGGCATTAATTTGCCTGCCACCCCATTCCATCTCATTCCATCTGGAAATGGCAGGGTTCAGTGGGGGTCAGGATTCAGATTTTTCAGAGTTTGATCCCTGAGTCACACCCTTACACCCTCACAAACTCGATCCAGACTTGCTTCTGGGGATCCAAATTCAATTTTGATTTATAAAATCAAGGCTATGATCATGATATTTTAATGGTCAGTAAAATGTGAAAGTGACAGACTCCCAGCTCAGATCCTCTGCTTCTCCGATGTCACACTGCAACATTTGGAGGAGCTCCTTGGGATATGAAACGTTGCAGGTTCATGTCTGTTGTAAGTGCGGCCGGTAGGTGTTGGCAGGTAGGACATTACAAGGTTATTTTAGCAAATGGCTCTGTTTATTCAGATATAACAAATCAGCCTCTTCCAGATGATTGCTCTATGCAAAGTGGTGAAGCAAAGGGCTTTCTGTTCATCGCAATGAAAGATGTCATGAGTCAAGCAGCTGCACTTACAGGTCTTGCTCAGCATGAGGATAGATCATAAATTACATTTCTTATGGACAGTTTGGACACAACAAAACATTAAAACCAAGATAACCTTACAGGCCAGTCAATATTGAGGCAGCAGGTTGGCAATGTTTGCTTGGAGCTACAAGACCTGAGTATTGCTGAAAAAGACCTTATTTTATTGAAGTTTTCCATCTTGCAAGCATCAGGACACTTTGCAAGACATACTAAAGTAAACGGGAAGCAACATTTATATTTTCCCAGAAAAATGTGCTGATCAGTTGGAAGGTGAACTCTGATTGACAGGTGCATTACCATGGAGAATGCACCAGATAATGATGAGTGGCAGTTAACTGCCAGGCTTTGCCTAAATTTTAAATCTAACAGGTTGACTCTGATTTGTCAAGGTACTGCCCTGAGAGATGAACCAATGACCGCTGGTACTATGTGTAAAAATGTGCCTTGAAGAGGGATTTATTCTGTTTGTTGCCATTGTTGTAAACCTGATGATGAGGTGTCTACATCATGGAAAGCAGAGTAAAAATAGTTTTTTTTTAAATTAGACAAGAGATGCATAGTGGGTGGAATCAGGATCACACAATCGCAAGGTTTTAGTTTGGCTTTCACTTGTTGAAGTTGGGGTTTGGGAGTTGAAGCTGCGAGATACGCGTCTCTCTCTCTCTCTCTCTCTCTCTCTGCTGCAAAGACCTGAGTTCTCTCCGTTCCTAAATACAGCGCTCTCTCTCTCTCTCTCTCTCTGCTGCAAAGACCTGAGTTCTCCCTGCTATTAGATTCATTCTGTTAGTGTCCCTTCTAAATGGGAGTAATTATGGGTTTGGAAAGTGCTGTCTGAGGATCTTTGATGAATTTCTGCCGGGCATCTTGTGGACAGTACACACTGCTGCTACTGTGTATTGGTGGTGGAGGGGGTGGATGTTCAGGGTATTGGAAGTGTTTTATGCTGGATTGATATTTCCTCCTTCAAACGTGGGTGGATCTGTATCACGTTGGTGAGGACTGAGCAGATGGCTGGTATGGGAATAGAATTCTGATGAGAAGCCTGTAATATTTGAGAAAGTGCTTGGTTTCGAATAGTGTCTATGTTTTTTTTGTGCTAATTTACAATTAAGACTAGTCAGATTTAATTTGATAATTCTTCATTCACAGGATGTGGGGGTCACTGGCTAGGCCAGCGTTTATTGCTCAGGGGGCGATTAAGAGGCAATCCCATTGCTGTAGATCTGGAGTTACATGTAGGCCAGACCAATGAGGATAGCAGGTTTTCTCTCCCTGACAGACATTAATAAACCCAATTAGCTTTTTTTAACCCCGGCAATCAATAATGAATGTATAGTCATGACTGACCCTTAATTCCAGGTTTTTGATTGAATCCAAATTGCATCAGCAGCTCCAGCTGGATTCAATCCTGGGTCCCCAGATCATTACTGAGGTTGCTGAATCATAGATTCCCTACACTGGGGAAACAGGCCATTCAGCCCATCGGCTCCACATCAACCCACACAGTCCCAGTCCCAGCCCCCATCCACCCTAACCTACATATCCCTGAACACTATGGGGTAATTAAACATGGCTGATCCACCGTAACCTGCACATCTTTAGACTGTGGGAGGAAACTGGAACACCCAGCGGAAAACCATACAGACACGGGTGAGTGTGCAATCTCCACACAGACAATCACCCGAGGCTGGAATTGAACCTGGGTCCCTGGTGCTGTGAGGCAGCAGTGCTAATCACTGAGCTACTGTGCCAGTCGGGTAGACCAGCTACCTTCATATCCCTCCATATACATTACCCAAACCTCATAAAGAAATTGAAAATCAGTTAATGGTTTAACTGAATTCCTAATGGAGTTCACTGACATTTTGTGAATTATTTGTATTTATATCTGTGCTTAATGTGTATTTAAGTGTCATGTCATGGAGATTTGAGGGAGTAACTGGTTGAGGTGATTGCATGTGATACCGACTGGGATGTGTTTAACTGACAGTGCAGTGGATCCACAGCTGAGGCAATGTATTGGTCCCTCGGGGAATGGGATTGGCTGTGGTTCAGGGGAATCTCTCTTTCTGCTAGTGGCTTATTGAATGAGCCTTTCCTGACCAATCATGGTAAAGAACAGGCTCCAGGTTACCTTTGACCTCCCTTCTCTATGTAGGCATCTTTTGGAAGCTCAGATAGACTCCATGCAATAGGGAGGGATGGGCTGGGGAGACCAGCAGCTGAGCATCCGTGTGTCAGAACAAGGTTGGGAAAGCTTCTTCTTTTGGCACTCTGTCCTGGAGTGGGACCTGAACCTGGAGCTTCTCAGCTTCTACCCATGTCCCACCAAACCGGCAGCGAATGCTCACAGCCAGATGTTATCACCATCCAGTGAGGTTACACTCCGTGGCTGGGAGGACCCACATGATGATCTAACCTTTGGATAACATGTCTTAAGCCCAAATGAAACAGGAGTAGGCCATTCGGCCCCTTGAGCCTGCTTCATCATTCAATAAGATGTTCCTCACATCCAGTTTCCTGCCCTTTCCTGACCTATTGCCATGAAGCCAGTGGGTCACTCAATGCTGAGACTGAGAGTACCTGGGAGAGCTGGCATTCACCAGAGGGCTTTTTATTGTGTGTGTGTGTGTGTGTGTGTGTGTGTGCGTGTGTGTGTGTGTGTCTGTGGTGTCGGTGTCCATGTCCGTGTGTGTCCGTTTGTGTGACTGTGTGTGTGTGCCCGTGTGTCCATGTGTGTGTGCGTGTGTGTGTCTGTGTCTGTGTCCATGTGTGTCTGTGTTCGTGTGTCTGTGTGTGTGTGTGTGTGTGTGTGTGTGTCTGTGTGTCCGTGTGTGTCTGTGTCTGTGTGTCCGTGTGTGTGCGTGTGTGTGTGTGTGTCTGTGTGTCTGTGTCCATGTGTGTGCGTGCGTGTGTGTCCGTGTGTGTGCATGGCCATGTGTCTGTGTATGCATGTCTCTGTGTGTCCGTATCTGTGTCTGTGTGTGTGTGTGTGTCTGTGTGTGTGTCCGTGTCTCTGTATGTGTGTGTGTGTGTGTGTGTGTGTGTGCGCGCATGTCTGTGTGTGTGCGCGTGTGTGCGCATGTGTCTGTGTGTGTCTGTGTGTTTGTGCATGTGTGTGTGTGTCTGTGTCTCTGTGTGTGTGCGTGTATGAGTGTGTGTGTGTGTGTGTGTGTGTGTGTGTATATCTACCTGCCACCCATCTTCCATCTCAGCCCCCATATGAAGTAACCATCCTGAGCTTGACCGTACAATGGACATTATTTACATCAAGTGTTGGACAATGTGGTAAGTCAGGAACATGGAACCTGGGAGAAGAGTCAGGCTCCGCTCTTCCAGAGTTACATTTCAGCTGTCTTTACTAAGGTCTGTGTGAACTCCCATCTCAACCAGGACGATATTTCTGAGACTCTGCAACGGACAGGGAATGTCAAAAGGATTCACTCTCGAAAGCTTTCTGCCTCTTTACCTTACTTTCATCTGTTAAGACTCTCCATGGAGCCTGCTCCTGTGTGGTTTCCCATCAGGCTCACCTTTCCTTGACATGGCACCAAGAGACGGCTCCTTGGCGATCCTATGCTAACAGCCATCCTGCATTGAAGGATCCCACACTCAGCTCTCTCCCACCCCCTCAAAGTGAAGATTAGGACCTGGAACATCAGGACCCTCATGGACAGTCCCAGTACTGATGGGAAAGATGCTTTGGCCAATCATCAGTCCCTGACTCTGGTATGTCACAAGAACATAGGAACAGGATTGGACCATTCAGCCTATCGCACCTGTTCTGTCATTCAGTGAGATCATGGCTCATCTGAGATTTCACTCCTTTAGTCCAAATCTCTTTATACCTTTGTTTAACAGATCTCAGATTTAAATTGAACATCTGATCCAGCATCTACTGCAGTTTGTGGAGGAGAGTCCCAAAGCTCTCCCACCCTTTGTGTGTGGAAGTGCTTCCCAACATCTCTCCTGAACCCTCTGGTCCCCAATCTCAGACTGTGCCCCTAGTTTTAGAATCCCCAGTGAGTCTGAAATAGTGTATTTGTATCGACTCTGTTAACATTTCCTGTTAACATCTCGAAGACTTCGATCAGATCACCCCTTAACCTTCTAAATTCCAGAGAAATCAGGCCTAATTTGTATAATCTCTCCTTGAAATTTACCCCCAAAGTTGAGGTATCATTTTTATAAACCTACAATGTACTCCCTGCAAGGTCAATCCATCCTTCCCATGGTGTGGGGCCCAGATACTCACTGTTCCCAATCGGGGTCTAAATAGGGTTTTGTGTAACTGCAGCTTAACTCTGCATCCTAATTTCACAGTCCTCTCGATGTAAAGGTGGGCATTCCATTAGCTTTCTGGATTATTTTCTGCACCTGTATGCGATATTTGAAAGATCTATGTGCTTAAACAGGCAAGTGTCTTCGGACACCCGATGTCCTTGTTGTCTCGGTCATTTGATAAAGCTGTTGTGATTGACCTTTTGGATGTAAAAGTCACTATTTAATTACCAATAGTTGCTGTAATTGATTGAACCTGGGAATGAGGTAGTGAGAATGTGGACTGTGCCCAGTCATGGTAAGGTGAGATTATTTGGTCTGTTTTGGCTGTATGAGCTGGTGATTTCTCCAAGGCACTGGGTTTCAGTATGTCCTGTAAGGCAAGCTATCACAAAGCAGCCCCAACCCTGCAACACAGGAGGAGAGCTCTTCGGGTGGTGTCTGTCCCAGTCTCACTGAGTTAGTAACTAAACAGCTGCCCAAGATCTCTCAAACTTTCAAATTCAGGAGTCACAAGACTGGCCTGAGAATAAATAACCAAATAATTAAGGGTGAATAAATAATTTGTAGGCCAGTTCTTCCTGGCTAGATTGTATGTCACCTGAGCAACTTTGTCCATAGAAGATTATTAAACATTATTGAATTATTATCAGTTTACAATGCAGAGTGACACCAACAGCATGGGTTTGGTTCCCATATCAGGAACTGAACAGTTGAGGACACCATGAAGAACTTTCCTCAAAGTCTGAGGTGTGGTAATCCTCAGGTTAAATGCACACCAATGTGGTAACCCTCAGGTTAAACGCACACTAGTGTGGTAACCCTCAGGTTAAACTCACACCAGTGTGGTAACCCTCAGGTTAAACCCACACCAATGTGGTAACCCTCAGGTTAAACCCACACTAGTGTGGTAACCCTCAGGTTAAACCCACACCAGTGTGTTAACCCTCAGGTTAAACCCACACCAATGTGGTAACCCTCAGGTTAAACGCACACCAGTGTGGTAACCCTCAGGTTAAACCCACACCAGTGTGGTAACCCTCAGGTTAAACGCACACCAGTGTGGTAACCCTCAGGTTAAACCCACACCAGTGTGGTAACCCTCAGGTTAAGCCCACACCAGTGTGGTAACCCTCAGGTTAAACGCACACCAGTGTGGTAATCCTCAGGTTAAACGCACACCAGTGTGGTAACCCTCAGGTTAAACTCACACCATCATCTCTCTCTCTCCAATGAGAGAGCAGCCCCATGGTCTGGTAAGACTATGGTGACCTTCCCCTTCTATCAGGGTTTGCTCAGACATGAGGAGTGTGTGATGTACATGGACAATAAAAGGAATGGCAGTGTGTCGGTAAAACAGTTCGGAATGCAATTTCCTTCCATTACACATTAATTTTACTGCATTTTGGAATTTTATTTTGGAATTACCTCTGTGACTTACTGAAATTAATCAGGTCCTTATTGTCACTATAATTAGCAATTTGCCTGGATTCTATCTGATTAGACACTTCATTGCGAATCATCTCGATCACAGGGAGTGGCTCTTAGAACAAATTAGAATACGTTACATATTTCAGTGTACTCAGCTCAAATGACTTCTCTGTTCATATGACATTCATATCATTGCTTTTTAAAACTCATGTTACCTACTTATTTGAAATAGGTTAGCTCCTTGATTAAATTCACAGGGTGAAGGGATGTCACGTTAATATATTGGGAGCTGGGAGTTTCAAGGCTAGTTCTCCTTTTCTCATAAAAATCAAAAGAACTGTGGATGCTGTAAATCAGAGATTAGAACAGAAATTGCTGGAAAAGCTCAGCAGGTCTGGCAGCAGCTGTGGAGAGAATTCAAAGTTAGGGTCACTCGACTGGAAACATTAGCTTTGCTTTTCTTCCACACATACTGCCTGACCTGCTGAGTTTTTTCCAGAAATTTCTGTTTTTGTCTCCATATCTCATCAACACTAAACCATAGAGATGTACAACATTCCTAATAGTAACATTGATAAATGGACAAATGGTAGGAAATGTGCCACAGGATACATTACCATCACCTCAATCCAATTGACATATCAATATTTGACAGGAGATATATCGGACTGACAATGTCGAGGTAAGGACATTGTTCTGATTAACTTCCATCCTCACTTGTTGTTAACAATGGTGTCCCGGCATACATCCTGGGAAAGGTTAGCTCCGTTTAGGACGACATCTGTCCATTTGCACTTTGAAGGATTCCTGCAATCGGTTACTGCTTCCCATTCTGAAGAAGGGTCACTGAACTTGAGACATTCATTCTGTTTCTCCATACTGATGCTGCAAGACCTGCTGAGTTTCTCTAGCACTTTCTGTAACTGTTTCACATGTTCATTATCCAGCAGGAAATCAAACAAGCATAACGTTTCAAGCATTCTTAACTAAATGCACTATCCAATAGTTAATTCTCAGAATCCATGATAAAAAACTTGTTACAAATGATTGGTTCCCTTTCAGGATACTTCTGCTCATAGCGTGAGTGTTCAATTCTACAACTGTCCCTTCACATCGAAGAACACTCATTCCCCAAATTGCTGTCAGTGCTTAAACCTTTTGCAAACATAGTAATTTTTTTAATGTTTGCTGAAATATACAAGGCACTAGCCAGCCCACAGCTGGAATATTGTGAACAGTTTTGGGCCCCTTACTGAAGGAAAGGTACATTGGGATTGAAGGTAGACAGGCAGGAAGCTGGGAGAACACAGCAAGTCAGGCACTATCAGGAGGTGGCGAGGTCAACGCTTCAGATGTAACCCTTCTTCAGGACTGGGGGTGGGTGTGGGGGTGCTGCAGATATATGGGAGTGGGGCAGGGTGGTGAAGTGGGGATTGGTGAAGATAGGCAGTGGGTATGACCTGGTTGGTCAGTGGGAGGAATTAATCTGGTAGGTCGCAGGGAGTGGTGGATGGGAGGGGGAGAGGCTGGGAAGGGAGTTGGGGGATAGGAAGTGAGGCTATTTGAATTCGGAGAACTCAATGTTGAGTCCTCCGGGATGTAGGCTACCATGGCAGAAGATGAGGTGTTGTTCTTCCAACTTGTGGTTTGATTCATCGTGACAGTGGAGGAGGCCATGGATGATCCTGTCAGAAAGGGAGTGGGAGGGCGGTGACTGGGAGGTCTGGTCAGACCCTGTGGGCCCAGGTACCAGCTACCTATGTTCACCTATCCCTACCTCACCCATCTCCAGTCCTGAAGAAGAGTTGCACCAAAAACATTGACTTCTCCACCTCCTGATGCTGCATGGCCTGCTGTGTTCCCCCTGCCTCCTGCCTGTCTCTCCTGATGCTGCCTGGCCTGCTGTGTTCCTCCAGCCTCCTGCCTGTCCCTCCTGATGCTGCCTGGCTTGCTGTGTTCCTCCAGCCTCCTGCCTGTCCCTCCTGATGCTGCCTGGCTTGCTGTGTTCCTCCAGCCTCCTGCCTGTCCCTCCTGATGCTGCCTGCCTTGCTGTGTTCTCCCAGCCTCCTGCCTGTCCCTCCTGATGCTGCTTGCCTTGCTGTGTTCTCCCAGCCTCCTGCCTGTCCCTCCTGATGCTGCCTGCCTTGTTGTGTTTCTCCAGCCTCCTGTCTGTCTAACCTTGGATTCCAGCATCTGCGGTTATTTTTGTCTCGAACATTGGTAATGGAGGCAGTCCAGGGAAGGTTCACTCGTCTGATGCCAGGTATGGAGGGATTGTTTTATGAGGAGGGGTTGAGTTGGTTGGGCTGTACTTATTGGAGTTGAGAAGAGTGAGAGTTGACCTTATTGCAACACACACGAATCTTTCAGGATTTGGCAGGATAGATGCAGAAAGGTTGTTCTCCTCATGAGTGAGTCTCGGACCAGAGGGTGTAGTCTCAGAATAAAGGGTTCTTCATTTAGGACTGAGATGAGGAGGAAATCTTTTCTCTCTCCCTTGGAAGTGAAATTGTGGAGTTGTTTATCACTGAGGGCTGTTGATGCTTTAAATACATTCAAGGATAAGATAGACAATTTTAAAAAGATTTTTAATCCTTGAGGGGAATCAAGGGTCGTGGGAAAAAGGCAGAAAAGTGGAGTCGGGGATAACTAGACCAGCCATGACCTCATTGAATGGTGCAGCAGACTTGATGGGCCGAAAGGCCAATATCTGCCTCTATATCTCATGGTCTGTTGCTTTTACATTCGATTTTTGCTGAAACAAAAGGCAAGGAAATACAATCAGATTGGAACAAAACGAATGTTTAGAGCGAAGTCTTTTCCTAATAAGTTGCTTTCTGCTTTGAATTGCGTGTTTCCAACTGTTGGCAAGTAGGATATCTGAGGATGCAAGGGAGAGAATTTTCCTTCCTTTGCCGCTTTTAGAGAATAAGTAGAGCAATAACACTCAGTACAGACCTCAAAGGTTTCCTTGTAACCTTGTACGCCCTCATCCTCTCCAGTGGGATTTATACACATTTTGACGTAAGTGGTTTTAAAGTACAGGAACTCCTTGGGGTTCAGTTATGAGGAGTGGGGCCAATATAGTGCAGCTATTTCCAGAGTGTGGCCCTGGACGACATGTTTAAAGAAGAAAAGGATGGAATTTCTAAATGGGTCTCGGCAACACCTTGGATAGAAACGGAATATCAAATGGGAAATTGGAATCAGGTGAAGACTCCTTTGATTTCCCATCACTAAAAGGCTTCCCGACTAATAACATTGTCATACATCACGACATTGATAAAAATGGAGCAGTTAATTAAAAAGCCAAGCCTTAAAAAGGGAAATGGTTTCATTAACTGAATGTCACTTTTATTTTGAATCACTTTCTATACAACCACAAGGGGAGCAGCTGCCTCAGATCCACCCTGTCCATGCCCCTCACAATCCGATACACCTCCATCAGGCCCCCTCCTCAAGAAGGATCATTGGACCTGAAATATTAACTCTGCTCTCTCTCCACAACGGCGGCCAGGTATAGTTAGTGAGTTTGCAGATGACACCAAAATTGGAAATATAATGGACAGTAAAGAAGGTTACCACAGATTACAATGGGATCTTGATTCAGATGGGTCAGTGGGCCGAGGAATGGCAGGTGGAGTTTAATTTAGATAAATGTGAGGTGCTGCATTTTGGAAAAGCAAATCAGGAGCAGGACTTATACACTTAATGGTAAGGACTGCAGATGCTCGAGATCAGAATTGAGAGTGTGCTGTTGTAAAAGTACAGCAGGTCAGGCAGCATCCGAGGAGCAGAAGAATCACAGTGAGGTTAAATCAACGAGGAGAAAGTGAGGACTGCAGATGCTGGAGATCAGGAGGTCGAAATCAATTAAAATCAATTTCGCTCCTTGGATCCTCCCTGGCCTGCTGTGATTTTCCAGGACCACACTCTCCACTTAATGGGAAGGTCCTGGGGAGTGTTGCTGAACAAAGTGCAGGTTCATAGCTCCTTGAAAGGGGAGTCGCAGGATAGTGAAGGCGGCGTTTGGTATGCTTTCCTTTATTGGTCAGTGTATTGAGTACAGAAGTTGGGAGGTCATGTTGTGGCTGTACAGGACATTGGTTAGGCCACTGTTGGAATCCTGCATTCAATCTGATTTCCTTGCTATAGGAAAGAAGTTGTGAAACTTGAAAGGGTTCAGAAAAGATTTACAAGGATGTTGCCAGGGTTGGAGCGTTTGAACTGTAGGGAGAGGCTGGACAGGCTGGGACTGTTTTCCCGGAGCATCGGAGGCTGAGGGGTGACCTCATAGAAGCTTATAAAATCATGAGGGGAATGGATAGGATAAATAGACAAAGTCTTTTCCCTGGGGTGGGGGAGTCCAGAACTAGAGGACATAGGTTTAGGGTGAGAGGGGAAAGATATAAAAGGGACCTAAAGGGGCAACTTTTTCATGCAGGCGGTGGTATGAGTATGGAATGAGCTCCAGAGGAAGTGGTGGAGGCTGGTACTATTGCAACATTTAAAAGGTATCTGGATGGGTAGATGAATAGGAAGGGTATGGAGGGTTTTGGCCAAATGATGGCAAATGGGAGTAGATTTATGTAGGATACGTGGTAGGCGTGGATGAGTTGGACTGAAGGGTTTGTTTCCATGCTGTACATTTCTATGACAGCATGCCAGTCTGAGCTATCATTGATCTCTGTAGTACACCACTACCAGACTCCAGTCACACACACACACAGCCTTCACCCATCCCCCTCTGTCTCCTGTCACGAAGCCAATATGGAATGCATCTTGCTGAGTTAGCCTGGATCCTGTGAGCTTTTACCTTTCTTTATCATGTTCCCATGTGGGACCTTGATAAATCTGTATTATTTACATCAAGTGCACTAGCCCCATCCACGCACCTCATTGTCACTTTGAAAAACTCTGTCAAAGTTATCTGTTCTAACCTCCCTCTGACCAAGCCATGCTGACTATCCCTAATCATACTTTACCTTCCCAGCATTAACTCTCATTTCTAATTTTCTCCAATATTTTCCTTTCCATTTCCTTGAAATTTGCTTGTGATAGCTTTAATAGAGTTGAAGGTTTCACGTTAGTGATTATTTGTTGAGTGTACCTTATGTAAGTGTCTCTGTTTTGATTTTGGGTTGTAGATGCTTCAGCATTCTATTAGCACTCATTAATATTTAATATACTCAGATGGAAAGTGAACAAGCCAGGAGGTGTTGCTGGGTCTAATCTCCATGTGCTCTTACAGACTGGAACGCGGGGTACACAGAGATAATGATTCCACTGTATTCTTAATATAATGACACTAGTCTTCCACATGTCAATAGTTCCTGGTAATATTCGCTGAAATTTTCCTAAATTCTCCTCATAAAACTCTTCTGTGCTTTGTTTTTGAATTGGTGCTTCATCAAGGTAATGGGAGATGATCCTGGAATGGGGAACTTTCCTGCTCTCAGCAATGGCTTCACCCATACTCAGTATTGTTCAGGTGTCTGTATTTCTGTCCCATAAAGAAAAAGAAAGACTCATTGTGTCTTGCGTGAGCACAGAGTCTCCTTAGGCATATTATAGGCAATAAAATACTTTCAGAGTGTGGCCATTGCTGGAATGAGGGAAACACAGCAGCCCATTTGTACACAGCAAGCTCCCACAAACAGTGTTGTATAAGACCATAAGACCATAAGACATCGGAGTAGAAGTAAGGCCATTCGGCCCATCGAGTCCACTCTGCCATTCAATCATGGCTGATGGGCATTTCAACTCCACTTACCCGCATTCTCCCCGTAGCCCTTAATTCCTCGTGACATCAAGAATCTATCAATCTCTGCCTTGAAGACATTTAGCGTCCCGGCCTCCACTGCACTCTGCGGCAATGAATTCCACAGGCCCACCAGTCTCTGGCTGAAGAAATGTCTCCGCATTTATGTTCTGAATTGACCCCCTCTAATTCTAAGGCTGGGTCCACGGGTCCTAGTCTCCTCGCCTAACGGAAACAATTTCCTAGCGTCCACCCTTTCCAAGCCATGTATTATTTTGTAAGTTTCTATTAAATCTCCCCTTAATCTTCTAAACTCCAATGAATACAATCCCAGGATCCTCAGCTGTTCCTCATATGTTAGACCTACCATTCCAGGGATCATCCGTATGAATCTCCGCTGGATACGCTCCAGTGCCAGTTTGTCCTTCCTGAGGTGTGGGGACCAAAACTGGACACAGTACTCCAAATGGGGCCTAACCAGAGCTTTATAAAGTCTCAGTAACACAACGGTGCTTTTATATTCCAACCCTCTTGAGGTAAATGACAAAAATGAACAGATCATCTCCTGTGATATTGATTCAGGGATAAGTATTGGTCATGACACCAGGGATAGGTTCCCTGTGGTTCTTTGCAACAGTGTCGTGGGAACTTACACATCCATTTGAAGGCTGGCTTAGGCCACTGTGTTTACATTCCATCTGGATGATGAGGTCTCTGACAGTGCAGCATTCCCACAGCACTGCCCTGACATGTCAGGCTGCGATCTGGCCAGGCTGAGATGGAAAGTTTCGGACTCAGGTCCAAATGTGACCCATTTGAAAGACAGCTGGCATGTTTGTCACAGTGAGAGCAAGATCGGAACAAAAAATGTTTGTGATAAGATAGGAACTAACAAAACTCCAGAATATAATTTCAGGAGTAATACGTTCATTGATTAATAATCCATATTCCATATCTGCAATATCTGGAGGTTAGTTGGCTCAGTTAGCTGGGTCAGTGACGCTGACGGTGTGGGTTATGGTTCTGCACTGGCTGAGGTTTCCCATCTCTACCTCTCCCCTTTCCTGAGGTGTGCTGACTCTCAGGTTAATATCAATGTCAGCTGTCTTTCTCCAATGAGAGAGGAGCAGAATGGTAACTCGACCTGGTACCCAGAAAATATCGAAGCTGTAACATGGGAGGAGGTTACACTCCTGCTTCAGTTTGGGAAGAACTCTCTACATAATGTACTTTGCATTACGGACTAATTCAAGTGAAAAGTGGCAGAAACTGTTTCAGGAGAAGCTTAGTTAGTGCTTTTCCTGCACCTGCATTTATCCCTGGAGGTAACAGCACAGAAATGGGTCTTGTGATTAAGTTCCCCCCACCTCTTCAATACAAAGTACTAATATCTGATGGAGATATTTGGGTTGGATCCTCCAACAGTATCTTTAAGCTCCCCCCCCCCACCCCAATGACTTGGCTACAAGATCCTGATGAAACTGACAGCACGACACAGTGTAGATCCGGAGTATGTCCCAATTGAAAACTGATTTTGAATTCCATTATCACACCTGTCTCCTTCCCAGAGGAACAGAATAAAAAATTGTCTTCATATATCTATTCCATTTTTCAAGGTGACTGTGTGTGAGATCTCCAATGGTACAACTATCACTCTCAAGATCAGCAACTCTTCACACAAAATACCTCAAGCTGCCTGTTAAAATTCAGAACTCCTTCAATCACGATCTCTATCCTACTTATACAGTAGAGTCTGGCCATTTTGTCTCAGTCGGTCTCTGGCCATGTTTCTGTTCCCCATAAGACTCCTCCCTCACTACCCCATGGTACAAGAACAGCATTAAAGCAGCACCTGGATGGATACATCAATAGGAAGGGAATAGAGGGATACGGATCCTGTAAGTGAAGACAGTTTCAGTATGGAAGAGCAAAATGTGGCAGCGCAGGCTTGGAGGGCCGAAGGGCCTGTTCCTGTGCTGTCTTGTTCTTTGTTCTTTGTTTCATTAAATCACCCAATTATTTCATTCTTTACTCATCCCTTCATGGGGTGTGGGCATCACTATCAAAGCTCATATTTGTTGCCTGTCCCTAATTGCCCTTGAAGTGAGTAGTGTGTTGGGTCCTCCCAGATGGCAGTTAAGAGTCAGCCCCATGGCAGTGGGTCTGGAGTCATGTATAGGCCAGACTGGATAAGGGCAGCACATTTCCTCCACTAAAAGGCATACTAATAGATCAATAAATTTATTCATTGAATTCAAATTCCCACCACCTGTTGAATAGATTTGGCCCGAGCCTCTGGATTATCAGTCAATGGCTTGTGCACTTAACTAATTTCCCCTTAATTTTCAATTGGAAATAGTCTCACATTTTAACCTCTTTAATGCACTTTTTAATATATGTAACTCTCATAAAAACAAGTTTTTTTTTCTCTTCTCTCATGAGATGTGGGTGTCACTGGCTGTGTCAGCATTTATTACCTGTCCCTAGTTGCCCCTTGAGAAGGTGGGGATGACTTGCCTTCTTGAACCGCTGCAGTGCATGTGCTGGAGGTAGAGGACTCCACACAGTGAGCCTAACTGACAATCTTACGTATGCTAAGAATTATGCCAACAACTAATTTAGGATTGTCAAGGGGGCTCACAACATGACACACTGACATGTCCTGGACTCTACACTTTCTGGACTTGGAACTATATGGCTGTTCCTTCACTCTCACTGGGTCAACATACTGGAATTCCATCTGTAACGGGCATTGTGGGTCTGACTACAATGTATAGACTGCAGTGGTTCTAGAAGGCAGCTCACCACCGCCTTCTCAAAGGGTAACTACGGATGGGCAATATTTACTGACCCAGCCAGTGATACCACATCCCAGTGAATGCATTAATACACAGGGCCCATCACTGCAAACATGAAGAACACATACACATTCTGCACCTCCTTCAACTTAACAAAATATGAGGCAACTATTCGCTGGTTCATTTCAAAGGCCTGACCAATCAGAATTGACTTAATTTTAAAGAAAACCTGGCAGTTAACTGTCAATCTACATTAAAAGGTGCATTCTCCATGTTCATGCCTTGACCGAAACTCTTTTTTCCCTGCATTGGGGGATCTTAAGATTAGGAGACAGTTTTAAGGTGAGAGATGAGAGATTTAAAAAAAATACATGGGAAGTAAATTATTTTACACTGAGAGTGGTTCGTGTGTGGAATTAACTTCCTGAAGAAGTGGTGGGTGGGAGTACAATTACAACATTTAAAAGATGTTTGGATTGAGCCATGGCTAGGAAAGGTTTGGAGAGATATGGGCCAGGAGCAGGCAGGTGGGACTGGTTTGGTTTGGGATTATGGTCAGCACAGACTGGTTGGACCGAAGGGTCTGGTTCTGTGCTGTTTGACACTATGATTCAACGACTATCAGAATGTATTTGCCATCCAATGAATGCACTTCTCTTATACAAATGGTACTTTGCCCTGAGTTAGTATACTGTGAACTGAGTACAAGATGAAACACTTTGAGAAAATATGTCTTTTCCTCTGCAATTGCTCAGGTTCCACATTTACCAAATGACTTTTTATCTTATATGTAATTTATATTGAGATTTATACTGTCTCTAAATGGAAATATCCTCTCCACTTGGACCTCTATAAAAGCACTTTATATGTAAAAATCTCGATTAACTCACTCTTCAGTCTTCTGCTTGCGTGAAAGAGTGTCCAAAGTTATTCAGTATTTTCTGATGATTGAAATTTCTGGTTCTTTGTTATATAACAAAGGCTCATGAGATAGTTATTTTTATTATTTATGAACCTGGCCTCGAAACTGGACATGTATAGCTCTAGGTTTGATTTCTGTTTCTATTTTGTGTAGGTTATGACAGGAAGGAGTTAGTTTCATTTTGTGTTCTGTGAGTGGTGTAAGGATGTCTTTAACAGTAATCAACAGTTTTGCACAAATTTGTTCTGATGCAATGGAATCCATAAGGTGCGTTCCTTGAAATTTTAGAGCTTTGATTGCTGTTTGCAGTTTTCCCTTTGCTGGCTTAAATAAACTGTATGAGCATAAAGAATTGGAGGTGACATGAGTAGAATATTTTAGTTCCAATGTCTGAAAGATGATGACTCCACCCTGAACATCCTACCAGAGGTTGAAGGTTGGTCAGTCTTTCTCAGATTTTCTCATTGTAGCCTTCAAATATGGGATTGCAATGTCACAGCATTTCTCAACTTTCAGCTGATCATTGTACAATTCTTTCATATTTCAGTGCATCAGCCCAGATGATTGGTGTGTGTCTTTTCTGCTTCTATTGCACCCTGTGCAAAGACTATACAACTATATCTATGAAAAACAATCTCCAATATTTATTTTGCCTCCTGAAGTATATCTGACTGTGAGGCATCATTGCCAAAATCTTGGGAAAACAATATTTATTTAAGTGTCCCAGGAAGGAATGTTAACTAAAGAATTGGCCAAGTCAGAAGTCACACCACACCAGGTTATAGTCCAACAGGTTTATTTGAAAGCTCCAGAAGCTTGTTATTTCAAACAAACCTGTTGAACTATAACCTGGTGTGGTGTGACTTCTGACTTTGTCCACCCCAGTCCAACACCGGCACCTCCACATCCAAGAATTAGCATTGAGTGGAACACAGAAACCTGCAGGAAAACCACATCTTCTCAACAAACAACTATGTGGCTACCATCACACTGTTTTGAGTATCTGTGAGGTCATTGTTTAGAGTAAAAGAGTTGAATCTTCATTTTTGATAATTGTAGTAAGATCATGGCAAACAATTTTTGTCTAGTATAAAATAGTTTCTATTTGTCTTTTGTATATAATAAATTCTGATGTTCTTTAGTTAAAAATTGATAGCCTCTTGTTACAATATTCAATGACTGACCACAAGAACTGTCTCATTCTCCCATCCGTGGTACAATGCTGGGGTCTCTAATTTGTGCTCTTGAGGAGACCAGCATTGGTTTGATGGAAGGTACCTGTGTGTGTTAGCCTCAAGCTTGCAAGTATATAACATTCAGCCATTTGTGTTGCTATTTTTAAATTTTATACTGAACTTGAGCATTCATTCTGCATTCTCTGAGTGAATGAACTCGATGGTGTATTAATATTGTTATGTGGTGCTGCTTCGGTGCAGTGTCAGGTTCGGAAGGATAAAAGCTGTGGGTGTTCTGTTGGAGATGGCTGTCCTGTCAGTACAGCTACACATTAGAATATGTAATCCTTATCATTCCTTATTAATGACCTGCATGGGATTCCAAAAACTGTCAAAAATCCAATCTCCCTTCTGTACTCATTATTTTTGACATGTAGCAGAAACCTTCCCATTTGGTCTCATTAAAGATTGACTTGCAAGTGACTCAAGTCCATCTTAAACATCTAGAACAAAGATTCCAAACATAGTGCTTTAAAAAATCCCTGTCACCACAACAACACTCCTGTGAACTCTTCATGATTCATTCTGAGTGTCATTTGCAAAAAAAAAGTTTGTCTTCATCTTAAAGGTCGTTGAAGTTAGTCACATTATTTCCAAACTCTGTGTCACTCTGGAATGAATTCTGCAGCGAGATGAACTCTCAGAGTTATATTGTCTGAACTCCAGCTGTTCAGATCACAATGTGCAAACATTTTCGAAGGATTCTTTCTCGAGCACAGTTTCTGGAAAGGTTTCACTCTGGATAATTTATAGGAGTGTGAGGTGACACTCCTTGTTAGCTTGCTGGAAATGAGGAGTTTGTGTTTTATGTGTTGTCCAAATTGGTTCAAAAAACACACAGTATGTAATTGGAGTTTTGTTCTCTGGTAACAGAAGGGCATTCATTACTCTGTTATATATTTGCTCACAATTTTGTGTGGGTTTTTATCCTGGAATCTGCTTCTAGATTAGAGTGGTGCTAGAAAAGCACAGCAGTTCAGGCAGCATCTGAGGAGCAGGACAATCAACATTTCGGGCAAAAGCCCTTCATCAGGAATAGAGGCAGAGTGCCTGCAGGGTGGAGAGATAAATGAGAGGAGGGTGGGAGTGGGGACAAAGTAGCATAGAGTACAATGGGTGAATGGGGGTGAGGATGAAGGTGATAGGTCAGAGAAGAGGGTGGAGTGGATAGGTGGAAAGGAAGATAGGCAGGTAGGACAGGTCATGCAGATGGTGCTGAGCTGGAAGACTGGAGCTGGGGTGAGGTGGGGGGGAAGGGAAATGAGGAAACTGGTGAAGTCCACATTGATGCCCTGGGGTTGAAGTGTTCCGAGGCGGAAGATGAGGCGTTCTTCCTCCAGGGTCACCACCCGATGCCTGGAGGAAGAACGCCTCAAAACACCTCAACCCCAGGGCATCAATGTGGACTTCACCAGTTTCCTCATTTCCCCATTCATTGCTCTGTTATATATTTGCTCACAGCGTTTGTGTGGGTTTTTATCTTGGAACCTGCTGCAATGTGAAGGCTGTTTTGGTGCAGTAGCCTCCATAAGGAAACTGAAAACCAGCACAAAGTATCTGAGTTAAGTATCCATTTGGAAAGCTAGATAAATAATGGGCTGAATGGCTTTCTTCTGCACTTTCTCTGACCCTCTATGTATCCAATCAGAATGGGGAATTGCAGGAATTGGACCAAGGTGGATCTCATTGACTGTGAGATCCCTGATTGGGGCTGATAATCTGTGCCAATCAGAGAGCCCCGGCTGACTGATATAACCAGGAGATTTAGAATCTCCTCAGGTCAGGGGGCTGATTCCGAGCTGTCTAGTCATAG
This sequence comes from Hemiscyllium ocellatum, assembly GCF_020745735.1. Classification (NCBI taxonomy): domain Eukaryota; kingdom Metazoa; phylum Chordata; class Chondrichthyes; order Orectolobiformes; family Hemiscylliidae; genus Hemiscyllium; species Hemiscyllium ocellatum. The sequence continues at coordinate 2,491,472 of NC_083420.1, forward strand.
CCAGTGTACTGGGCAGATGTGAAGAAAGGGTGACTTGGTGACAGGATGCTGGCCGTGTGTAGTTATTGCAGGAATTGTCACTGATACACGTAAGGGTGGGACTTTTCCCTCAGAGATGGGGATTGGCTGCGGGAACCAATGACTTTAAAAATCCATGAGGATCCTTGTTTAACGAGTGGATGAAGTTTTCAGGGGAGGGGGGGGATGGGGTGTGTGGGCGATGGGAGAGGGATGGAGAGGCTGGGAAGTGTGTCATGTCCAGGCCTGAACCAGCAATCCTTGTGGTCTTAAAAGTGAAGAAGATCCTTTTCAAATGTTGAGGCTGAACAGGAGCTAACCCCTGGAACCCAGCAGAAAACTCAATCGTGAAACACTCAACTGGGGGTTTTCCTGAAATGAGTTCAAGATGAGCAATTATTTCAAGTCATGTGATTTCCAGAAATCCTTTCTTATGATGTACCCTTAACATCTTTTCATTGACCATTTAAAAATAAGTAATCCTCAACTCAATTCCTCAAGGAAATATTAACTATAATGCAGCTTCATAACAGGTCTCAGTCAGGTAGATTATTTTGTCCTGAAAGGCTTCAAGCTTCTTGAGTGTTGTTGGAGTTATGCTAATATCCTTCAGGGAAAACAACCCTGACAACTGTAGACAACCCAAGCCTCCAACCATTGACTTGGTCTACACTTCCACTGCCTCAGGAAAGCAACCAATTTCATCAAAGACCCCTCCCACCCCAGTTATACTCTCTTCCAACCTCTTCCATCAGGCAGATGATACAACAGCTTAAACACACGGACCAACAGCTTCAAGACCAGCTTCTTCCCAGCTGTTGTTAGACTTCTAAATGGACCTCTCAAATTTCAAACCTAATGTTGATCTTGCTCACTGTGCACCTTCTTTGTAGCATCACTTGGTAATCCTCAATCTGTTCAATCACCCTGTGATCGTTATGTCTTTGTTTACTATGAGCTGTCTGTACTGCTCACAAAACAGAGCTTTTCACTGTACTTAGGTACATGTGAAAACAACAAATCAAATCAAAGCAAATCAGCTATAACAAGGTCAGCCAGCTGGTCATCATAGAATGAGTTTCCTGATTGGGGCTGTTAATCTAGTACAATCAGGGAGCCCTGGCTGACATAGAAGGATGACACTCAGGGATATTGGGCTCTTGAATGCCTGTGTCAGTGAGAGGCATTGCTATTATCATTGACTATGTATTTGCAACCAAACGGTGGTTGGCGATGGGATCCATCCTCTAAAGAGTTAATTCACTGCCCTTACCTACACGTGACTCCAGTCCCACAGCAGTGTGGTTGGCTAACATCGGGGAATAGTTGAGTAAGCCATTCAGTTCAAGGGTATTCAGGGAAAAGTAACAAACCCTGGTCTTGCCTGGATGCTGATGAAGAATAGCAGAAGTATGTACAATGTAATCAGCATACATTCATCTCCTCTTAACTCCATTTAGCTGGTGATTTTAATGTGGCAGGTTGGAGTTGATCTTTAATAGATTCCATGTTGCATTAATGTTATTGCCTCCTCAGGATTCAGAGTCTTGAGGAGCCCTTGGGAGTTACTCAACATCTGATATCGTGTCATAATTTTCTATTAGAGAGAACAGTGGAGTGTGACTGATAATTAAAACTGAGTTGTGCAGATGATCAAAGAATTCTGGCAGCATTACGTTCTTTGATATTGCTGTTTCCCATTATTCACTGCTGCCAGTAAACCACTGGTACTTTGGTGTCTGAATGCTGCCTACACAGTTGTACGCTGTGATATCACGAGCCATCTGTCTCTTCTCCTGCTTTTATGAATCTCACATGTAATAGTCAGTGCTTAGCTCAGCAGTAAAATGAGTGAAAATTGATTCATCACTAGTAAATCCTGACAGGTAAAAGTTTGGGAATAAGCATCAATTTTAAAAAATGCCAACAAGACGAAAATCTAAAATTGCATTAGAAATGTGTGCATTACAAATGATTAATAGTCATTTGAAGTGTTTGTTGAGGGACATATTTCACAGCAATTGTGTTTCTCAAACTCCAGCTGTTCTGTTAACTCAAAAAGATGATTCAGGATGAGATGGTGACGTCATCAATACTGCTTTCTGACAGGGGAGCTGTCCTGAAGTACATGCTGATGGTAACTGTTTACAATAACTGGCAATTATGCAATGATTACTATCTATGGAATCCTTATTGTGAGAATCCTTTCCTATGACTGACTCAGGCAGAAAAGAATTAGGTTCTGGAACCACAGTAAAATCAACCACATCCCCTGGCAAGAGCATGCTCAAGAATGAACTGAGCACACAGCTTCACTTGTACAACTGTTTCACAGTTTGTGACTTTATTAACTCACACACTGTGACTTGGTTTGTTATACCCCACCTGACAACCTTGTATCATTTCAATAATCCGACTGCATCCAGGAAATTATCACTTACTTCAGTACCCTTCATAAAACCCATTTGGTTTCATTGTATCACCGTCTAATAACCTACAAAGATCCTTCAGTAACACCACCCGGGCCAGTGCTACCTACGTCTGTAAGGGTAAGGGTGTGGAAATATAACCAGCTTTAACTTCTCCTGAACTGTTCTTACCTGAGTATGTATCACTGCTCCTATACTGTCGCTCAGTGCTGATCCTGGAACACACCATTAATATCATTGGGGATTCACCTTCAATGCTAGATACATTGCAATAACTCATAAAGTCTCCTTCAAAAGCACCTTCCAATCCCACAATCTCTCCCATGTAGAAGGACAAATGCAGCAAGTATATGGGAACACCACCCTCTGCCAGCTCCCCCCACCATCACCATCCTGACTTGGAAATATATCGCCATTCCTTCACTGTCACTCCCTCAACATCCTGGAACTCCCTCTGGGAGTTAGGAATGGGTATGAAATGGATGGCCAGTCAGTGATACCCACAACACAGGAACCGATAACAAAAACAATGAAGACTGAATAGTTTATGAAGTAAACTCACTGTTACTATACAGACCCGATGGACTGAAGGGCCTCCTCAGTGCTGTGTGGTTCCATCATGCTGTCATATTAAGGGAAATTTGAGCTGGGAAATAAATGCTATGGGTGTCAACATCAGGAGAAAACATTATTAAGAAGGCAAGACACAGAGATTTTTTACATGCAATCTTTTTTGTCTTTTTGGTGCAAATTAGAAATTGTGCTCCTTTTATTTGAACCCATAAACTGGCTGAGACTGCAGAGTGTATTGTGGTTTCAACTTGATCGAAACAAGTACAAAGCTCAGCTGAGAGCTGCTGACAGTCATTTTCTCTGGGCAGCTCATTGACATTCATATTTCATGGTGTGACTGTGACCTTGTGCAGAGAGCGAGTGTACCACTGGCACCAGGAAAATTGTGAAGCATGAACATTTAAAGAGATATGGACACTTTCAGGGAGATGACTGAATAGGGAGGTTAGAAATTCATGTTATCTTCAGAAAGGCATTCCTTTCTGTTTGCAGTTTCTGTTGAGAGTGACTTGAGAAGTGATAAAGATGAAGGAAACATGGCATTGAAATATTGACATCAAGAGGATTAATTTCCATGCCTGCACAACCTTGAACATAGCAGCCCTGTCCCAGGATAAGGGGCTAATCAGTTATGACCGAGATGAAGAGAAATTTCTTCCCTCAAAGGATTCATAGAATTTTTACAGCGTGGAAGCAGGCCATTCAGCCCATCAGGTCCACGCTGACCTTCCAAAGAGCATCCCACCCAGATCCACTCCCCTACCCTGTAACCCTGCATGCTCCCATGGCTAACCCACCTAGGCTCTTCATCATAACCCACCTAGCCTGCACATCCCTGAGCAGTAAGGACAATTTCCCATGGCCCATCCACCCTAACCTAAACATTGGAGCACCAAAGGAAGCCCACACAGACACAGGGAGAATGTGTTAACTGCACACAGAGAGTTGCCCAAGGCTGGAATTGAACCCAGGTCCCTGGCACTGTGAGGCAGCAGTGCTAACCACTGAACCACAATGCTACCTGTGTGAATTTTGGAATACTTTCTCACTGGATACATTGAAGGTTGTTACAGACAGAGGTTTCATCTCGGGATATCAAGGGAAATGAGGAGAGTTAAGAAAGTGGAAGCGAAGCTTGAGATCAGCTGTGGTTGGACTGGATGGTGGAACAGACTCAATGGGCAGAATGGTCTACTCCTGTTCCTATTTCTTGTGTAACACTTCACTTTCACTGTGAACACTACCACAGGATAACAGCTTACATTAAATTACAGCATTGAGAATAAGCTTCCTGTCTTAAAAATGGCACAGATCTTGTGTCATGTTCTGGAGCCAGAGATTAATTATATTCCTATTTATGAAAATTTATGTCCGTTCAATGGAACTGTCACCTGGCTGGTTCGATTTTATGTAAATTTATTAATTTAGATTCTAATTTATTAATGCTAATTTGATAATAGGTAAAAAAAAGAGAAAAGAGAATGCAAAACAGTTAAATTATTTTCACTCATAATCTTTATTCTCCTCAGTCTTCTGTTCCAGGATCAAAAATATGGCAATGACATTTAAAAATTACATATTTCACAACAACATGATTAAGCTTCACAATTAGCGATCGTATCTATGTCTTTCATCAAGGTTGTTTCTTGAAGGACTCAGTTTCTCACAAACCTAGAATTAGACTCGGTTGGCCACAAACTGAATAATGAAGGGCTCATGCCCGAAACGTTGACCCTCCTGCTCCTTGGATCCTGCCTGACCTCCTGAGCTTTTCCAGCACCATGCTTTTTGACTCTGACTCTCCAGCATCTTATGAACTGTTATGATTCTGCCTCATCCAAAAAACCCCTCAAAGGTCACTGGACTGAGTGGTCCAGGAGGTCACGTTGTGCAGAACCAACGATCTGAAGGATCACCACGAGAACTCAAAAGTGCTGAGCTGGTTGGTCAAGGTCAATGGATGCAGTTTCATTTACCCCATCCCCTCTAGACCACAGCAACAATTAATCTCTGATGTGCTCAGTACACCACAGCCTCAGTCCCTCACTTCCTGACGCACTTAACATAGGCTCAGCCCCCAGATACTCTACTGCGACAATGCTGTGCCTTTATGAGGTGTATTTTGTCCTGGCTTTTTGAAGAAAGAAATTGAATGAGAAATGTCAAGCAGTCTGTGGTAATATTAACAGCTTGTGAGGCTTTGTTTTTTTTTAAAGTTGAAACAATAGAAGTAGCTTGGCTGGGTTTGGCTAGCTCTCCATTACAGCGAGAAGCTGGGATTTCTATTCCATCTGCGGGTGTTGTGGGTAAGAAAATTTGCTTTTTGCTAAAGGATGTGTTTATGGGGATGTCACTACATTGGAGCAGTTAATTAATAATAGTTATGGTATCTATAATTCTATAAGGTTTTCCAATACTATTGTAATTCTAAGTTGTTCTTTCTTTTGTTGTATTTTAACTGCAGTGTTTGAATAAATTATCTTTTGCTTAATGTCAAGTAGTTTGGCCAGTCACATTGCATCTGGAACACTAACTTTCACCTTGAAAATAAGAAAAGGTTAAGGTCTACACTATCTTCTGAAAATATTTTGAGGGGATCTGGTCTGGTCCATAACAGCTCCGCACTCTCGCATGCCTCCCGGCTACTCAGTTATGGCACAAGTGCTGTCTGAACATAGTGTTGCACATTTGGTAATTTTCCATCTCTCCTGCAGGACAATGATAGCTCACAGCAGAACTGGCAAAGGACAAGACACCAGTGTCTCTTCTCCAGGAAGATAGTTGTCTACATCACGGCTACGGTTGTAGAATCTGATGTTGCTGGGAACGTTGAGCATGATGGTCCATTTCTACCTTCCCAGCTCTAGACTCACACTGGACCTGCTGCCTGACAATGTAAACAAACCGCTGTCACTTCCTATTTCCCTCACGCTCCACCTTCCATACAGCCACCTGGCCAATAACAGCAATCCAAGCAGAAAGCGATTGAGTAATGGAAGCTCCAAGACACAGTCTGACACTGTCGCCACTTGCACTTCCTGGAGGTAAGTAGCTAGAGGTAAGGAGTTGGGATCAGTACCCTGGAGGTAAGGAGTTGTGATCGTTGCCTGAAGGTAAGGAGTTGGGACCGGTACCCTGGAGGTAAGGAGTTGTGATCGTTGCCTGAAGGTAAGGAGTTGGGATTGGTACCCTGGAGGTAAGGAGTTGGGATCAGTAGACAATAGACAATAGGTGCAAGAGTAGGCCACTCTGCCCTTCGAGCCTGCACCATCATTCAATATGATCATGGCTGATCATCCTTAATCAGTATCCTGTTCCTGCTTTATCTCCATAACCCTTGATTCCACAATCCTTGAGAGCTGTATCCAACTCTTTCTTCAACGAATCCAGAGCCTTGGCCTCCAATTCCCTCTGGGGCAGAGCATTCCACACACCCACCACTCCCTGGGCGAAGACGTTTCTCCTCATCTCTGTCCTAAATGGTCTACCCCGTATTTTTAAGCTGTGTCCTCTGGTTCGGCACTCACCTGTCAGCAGAAAAATGTTTCCTGCCTCCAGTACTCTGGAGGTAAGGAGTTGGAGGTACGTAGTTGGGATCAATATGTGCCGAGTGGGCTGTAGACCTGGTAGGAATAAAGCGTGGTCCATTTGTCAGTTAATTGGAGGGAGGGGCTGTAGCCTGGGTTTTGCTGTGGGAGAGGATTGTGATGGAGCAGTATTTAACAGATATCGGTACTCAAACGTTGGGGAACCTTTCACTGGCCAGGAGTTTGGGAGACACTTGCTTTCAGTCAGCAGAGAGTGAGGCTCACATGTGCTTTGCTCAATGTCTCCACCCTTATACTGCAACAAGAAACATCACCACCACTCTGCTCATCCCACTTACACACTGGTGGGAATTCGAGCCCGTGACCTAGAGCTAGAGCCAGTCATTCAGGATAGTGTTAGAAATTCTAATTTTTAATCTCCAGTTTTGGGTGGCACGGTGGCACAGTGGTTAGCACTGCTGCCTCACAGCGCCAGAGACCCGGGTTCAATTCCCTACTCAGGCAACTGACTGTGTGGAGTTTGCACGTTCTCTCCGTGTCTGCATGGGTTTCCTCTGGGTGCTCCGGTTTCCTCCCACAGTCCAAAGATGTGCGGGTCAGGTGAATTGGCCATGCTAAATTGCCTGTAGTGTTAGGTGAGGGGTAAAGGTAGGGGTATGGGTGGGGTTGTGCTTCGGCAGGTCGGTGTGGTCTTGTTGGGCCGAAGGGCCTCTTTCCACACTGTAAATCATCTAATCTAATAAGTTACATGGGGAAAGGTGGGTTGATGATGAAGATTTGGCATGGCCTTCTATAGGGGAAATCAAGTGTAATTAACTTGCTGAAAGTTTTTGAACAGCTAACAGAGAGGCTCAGTGAGGGGGAACACTGTTGATGTGGTGTACATGGATTTCCAGAAGGCATTCAATACTGTGCCATACAACAGGCTTGTGAGGAAATGTACAGGCCATGGTATAAAAGGGATAGTAAAAACATGGAATCAGAATGGTCAAAAGTGACAGGAGACACAGAGTATTGGTTGAGAGTAATAGTTTACAGTGGAGTTCCCCAGGGGTCAGTATTGGCACACTTGCCTTTTCTGATAGACATTAATGATCCAACTTTGGGCCCCACACCTCAGCAAGGGGCATACTGACACTGGAGCGTGTCCAGTGGAGATTCATATGGATGATCCCTGGAATGGTAGGCCTAACATATGATGAAAGGCTGAGGATCCTATTCATTCGAGTTTAGAAGGTTGAGGGGAGATCTATTGGAAACGTACAAGATAATGCATGGCTTAGAAAGGGTGGATGCTGGGAAGTTGTTTCCATTAGGTGGGGATACTAGGACCCGTGGGCACAGCCTTAGAATTAGAGGGGGTCAATTTAGAATGGAAATGAGGAGACATTTCTTCAGCCAGAGAGTGGTGGGCCTGTGGAATTCATTGCCACAGAGTGCAGTGGAGGCCGGGATTTTAAAAAAAATGAGATTAGATTCCCTACAGTATGGAAACACCGTCCCAATAAATCCACACTGACTTCCGAAGAGTAACCGAAGAGTGGGTTACTCAGACCCATTCCCCTACCCTATAGTTACCCCTGACTAATGCACCTAACACTATGGGCAATTGAGCTCGGCCAATTCACCTAACCTGCACATCTTTGGATTGTGGGAGGAAACCGGAGCTCCCGGAGGAAACATACACAGACACAGGGAGGATGCGCAAACTCCACGCAGACAGTTGCCCGAGACTGGAATCGAACCCGGGTCCCTAGCACTGTGAGGCCACTGTGCTAACCACTGAGCCACCTGCAAAATATCTTCAAGGTGGAGATTGGTAAATTCTTGATCTCGTAAGGAATTAAAGGCTACTGGGAGAGTGCCAGTAAGTGGAGTTGAAATACCCATCAGCCACGATTGAATGGTGGAGTGGACTCAATGGGCCAAATGGCCTTATTTCCACTCCTATCTCTTAAAGTCATATGGCCATATGATCTGGATCTTGATGTGTCAGGGGAAATTTCAAAGTTTGCAAATGGTACAAAACTTGGAAGAATTGTAAACTGTGAGGAAGGCAGTGTGGAACTCCGAAAGGACATTGACAAATCGGTAGAGTGGGCGGATAGGTTGCAGACTCTGGATCAGTGGTGCTGGAAGAGCACGGCAGTTCAGGCAGCATCCAACGAGCAGCGAAATCGACGTTTCGGGCAAAAGCCCTTCATCAGGAATAAAGGCAGAGAGACTGAAGCGTGGAGAGATAAGCTTGGGGGGGTTGGGGGTGGGGAGAGAGTCACGACATGGTTGAAGAGCTTCAGTTCAGACTCTCTGCCTTTATTCCTGATGAAGTCTTTACAAGGATAGGTAGCAGATAAGACTCAGTGCAGATTCAATGTGAAGTGATGCACTTTGGTCAGAAGAACATATATAAGACAAGACAAAGTAGAGGGTACAATTCTAAAGGGAGCGCAGGAGCAGAGGGAGCTGGGTGTATCTGCACACAGGTCATCGCAGGACAGATGGAGAAAGCAGTTAATAAAGTGCTCAGTGTCATCAGCTTTATTAAGAGTCGTGCAGAATACAAGAACAAGGAAATCATGTTGAATTTGTAGTGATTTGGCAGACAGGTAACAGATGAAACAGGAAATTTGAACTGATTTGGAGGTGCCAGACAGACAGACTGTAACCTCACACTTCAATGCATTACTTGAGCTGACATGGCACCTATTGTTAAAGTTCATTTGAGAGTGTAACATTAAGAAAGATCTGGGATTTGCAGATGAAAAAATTGAAACCAACATGGTCATTCTAAAAGATGAGAGACTTAACAAGCAATCCAGGTCTTTTTCAATATATAAATACACTGTAAACTTTTGCTATAATTCTGATTCTTACGATCTTATACTCCACAAACACCTGATGAAGGAGCAGCACTCTGAAAGCTAGTGCTTCCAAATAAACCTGTTGGACCATGACCTGGTGTTGTGGGATTTTTACCTTGAATTTGTACAGGAGACCTGTTAGACCCCAGCTGGAACGTTATGTACAGTTGTGGATGCCACATTATAAGAAAGATGTGAACACATTGGAGAGAGTGTGAGAGGGATTGACAAGAACGGTTCCAGGAATGAGAAACTTCAGTGATGAGGAGAGGCTAGAAGATTTGGGATTGCTCTCCCTGGAGAGAAGATCTGATCAAGGTTTTCCAAACCACGAGCAGGGACTGACCAGAGTAGATTAGGAGAGGCTGTTCCCACTTGTAAATGGAACAAGAACAAGAGGGGCAGAGATTTAATGGTCAGCAAAAGGGACGACGGCAACTTGAGAGAAACCACTTTCACCCGTGACTGGTTAAGGTGAGGAATGAGGTAAAAACAATGACTGCAGATGCTGGAAACCAGATTCTGGATCAGTGGTGCTGGAAGAGCACAGCAGTTCAGGCAGCATCTAAAGTGCAGCGAAATCTATGCTCTATCTTGAAATGTGATGGAGTCAGGTTCAACTGAGGCATTCAAGAGGGGCTTTGGATAAAAATGGTATGAAAGGGAATGTGAAGTAAACAGGAAATTGGTAGGAGGTAATGATGTTGTTTGAGGAACTGTTGTAGACACAGTGGGCTGAATGGCCTCCCTGTGTGCCTTTACACCTCTGTGTTTCTGCACTTGCCTCAGAGGAAGCTTGCTTTAATTCAGTTACACTGCCACTGAAGGTATTTGTTCTAGAAAACAATGTCTTAGCCATCTATTTTACACACCCATGCAACGTTAAGATTAAATGACATGGTTGATGGGCCTTTGACAGCTCATACAGAGCCCAGGGCAAAAAAAATTCAAGGCTACAGTGAACTTGACAACCTCTGATGCTTCAACACATGCCTTGGCGTCTGGAACCAGGTCAATTTATAATTTATGCCGTGGTGCTATCATTACCTAGCTGGCGAAGCCTCTACACAGATCAATCCTCTGACAAGCCCAGGTATTGTTCATCAATTTACCCAGTCATTTGAATGCAAGATAGATGCAGCTGTCCTGTAACATATTGCTTAGTTTAAGGGACAATGTGATTAAAAAGCAATGTTGCCTGATTTTCTAATACATTGTTGAACTGAAATCTTTTCCTTCTCATTGGAAATGGGAGAAAGACTATTTATGACTGAGACCATTAAACAGCAGCTGCAGCATTGTCAATTATTGACAGGCATTGTGCTCAGGTGGCCTTTTGAACACTGCTTACAGCTTCTGTTAAACTTACTGTCATCTTGTCCACAGAGACTGCCTCCAGGCGAGAAGCAAGTCTACACTTCTCTCAGATTCTCTCATCAGACCTGATTCCAACTGAATGAGTTAAAAGCTGACATCAAAAAGCTGAGTGTGGACGAAAAGCCGACTTGTCAGATTAAAGCCTGTTTCAGCGAAAAATACAATGAAGGCATTGTGTGGAGAACATCTCGATGTGAGCATCGCCAGAGACGGCAGGTGGGGCATGGAGGAAAACAGAGGTATAACTCTTCCATTTACCCACTCTGATGTGATTTGGGTTGGGACCAACATTATTTACAAGTAAATTACATTTTTAAAAGTAAATTGTTCACGCGCTGTGCATGTTTTCATTCCAAACCCTTTCTTTTGTACAGGTCAGGCTAACTGAGATGTGAGATCGATGGTTAAGACGAGAGGATTGGTTTGAGATTGTTAGACACACGTCTTGTAGTTAGGTTCACCTGGACCGCCACTAGATTCCTGAAGAAGGGCTCATGCCCGAAACGTCAATTCTCCTGCTCCTTGGATGCTGCCTGACCTGCAGCGCTTTTCCAGCAACACATTTTCAGCTCTGATCTCCAGTATCTGCAGTCCTCACTTTCTCCTGCCACTAGTTCTGAACATTGTATTATGTTGCAGTGGTCCTTTGAACTCTGCAAAGTAAGAAATTAATGGAACATCAGTCAGCATGCTGTGTGAAAGTCAGATTTCTTTTGCTTTGTCGTTCATATTTATTTTATCACCAGCTTCATTCTACAAGAGCTCAAGAACTCTATTCTATTCTATTTGAGCATCCACATTAGGTTTAATTCCTTGAATTGGCTATTGGCCCTGTAAAGGAGTGGGAACTGTGATATTCAATCTCTGAAGTTGCTGGAATTCTACAGTAATTCCAATGTCTTAGAAGATGGCTGTTTTCCAATGGCTAAGCAGATGGCCGGTACGAGATGCTGTATAAAATTGTTTTCACCATGGCATTAATCTGGAAACCGGTAAAAACAATGACTGCAGATGCTGGAAACCAGATTCTGGATTAGTGGTGCTGGAAGAGCACAGCAGTTCAGGCAGCATCCGAGGAGCAGTAAAATCTGGAAATGTCAGGCTGTTAGACAAAATCCAAATATTGCAAAAACTCCAGATTATCACAGACATATTATAAAGTAGATCCTCATAAACATTTTAATACTACAAAGATGTACAAACAGATCCCTTGTAGGTTTTAATCTGAAATCATCTCAGTCAGATGGTCTGACCTTTCCTGTGGTCATCAGAGTCTATGGGAATGTTTGCTGACTCTCTGTCGAGTGGGGCTGTTACTTTTTGAGGTGGGTTTTCTCCAACATTCGCAGACAGTTAGTCAATGCAGTATTGTATTTTAATGATGGGAAAAATACACACTCTGAATCATTTACTCGAGAAATACTGACTGAAAGGTTTTGGGCTTTAGTCACACTCTGTGGCAGTGCAATTCAAATACTTATTGTTCCCATAAATACAAACCGAGAATTTATTACACAGCGTAATTAAAAGTAATAAACATAATTTCAATTGTAAGTTGTGTTTCATGCATATAAATAAATGTTTTGATTTGAACGATGTAGTATATTTCTTGGTATTCAGTGAGCTTCAGCTGCTACAAGACTTAATTATCTTCAAAGCGCTCTGTACATGAATCATGTTCATCACATCCAGTGCTGCATAATTGGAAATTATATTAAATTTTTTTTAAAAATGACATTACCAAATGTCTCATTTTTGTGCATTATAATTTGATATAGTTTATTGATGCATTAATTGTCACCTTTCAAAATTCCGGGTCAGTCCTGGTCGATTGGAGGGTAGCAAATAGCAGAAGGTTATCACAAACGATAGTGGTCCCAGTATGGATCTCTGTGGAACACCACTGCTCATAGTTCTCCATTTTGAGAAACTCCCTTCCACTACCACTCTCTGTCTCCTGCTGCTCAGCCAGTTCTCTATCCATCTCGCTAGTACACCCTGGACCCATGAGACCATCTTCTCCTACCATGGGGAACCTTATCGAATGCCCTACTGAAGTCTATGTACATGACTTCTTCAGCCTTTCCCTCATCAATTAACTTTGCCACTTGCTCAAAGAATTCTATCAAGTTGGTAAGAAATGACTTTCCCAGCACAAAACCATGTTGCCTATCACTAATAAGCCCATTTTCTTCCAAATGGGAATAGATCTTATCCCTCAGTATCTTCTCCAGCAGCTTCCCTACCACTGACGTCAGGCTCACCGGTCTATAATTACCTGGATTATCCCTGCTACCTTTCTTAAATAAGGGGACAGCATTAGCAATTCTCCAGTCCTCCGGCACCTCACCCGTGTTCAAGGATGCTGCAAAGATATCTGTTAAGGCCCCAGCTATTTCCTCTCTCATTTCCTTCAGAAAACTGGGGTAAATCTTATCCTGGGGACTTGTCCACCTTAATGCCTTTTAGAATACCCCACACTTCCTCCCTCCTTATGCCAACTTGATCTAGAGTAATCAACGTCTATCCCTAACCTCAACATCAATCATGTCCCTCTCCTCAGTGAATATCGATGCAAGGTACTCATTAAGAATCTCACCAATTTTCTCTGACTCCATGCATAACCTTCCTTCTTTGTCCTTGAGTGGGCCAACCCTTTCCCTAGTTACCCTCATGTTTCTTATATATGAAGAAGGGGCTTTGGGATTTTCCTTAACCCTGTTTGCTAAAGATATTTCATGACCCCTCTTTGCTCTCTTAATTCCTCATTTCAGATTGGTCCTACTTTCCTGATATTCTTCTAAAGCTTCATCTGTCTTCAGTCGCCCAGACCTTATGTACACATCCTTTTTCCTCTTAGCTAGTCTCACAATTTCACCTGTCATCCATGGTTCCATAACATTGCCATTTTAATCCCTCATTTTCATAGGGTCATGTCTTGTCCTGCACTCGAATCAACCTCCAAACCCACCCCACAGACACGCTTTAAGTGACAGCTCTCTCTTTAGTCTGTCACCACTGTCACCTAATACTCTGGGATGGTACCCTCTGGTCCTAGACTCTCCCACAGTGGGGCACACTCCCTACGTAATTCCCCTGTCAAGTCCCCTTTGAACTTTGTGTTTGGTTACAGTCCCTGTGGAAGAGGGTGGGATTATCAGCGTCAAGAAATATAAATGGGAGACAAACATAAACAGAGCCACAATGATGGAAATGCACAGACAAGGGAAACCAGAATTCAAAGCAAAACAATATTTGGGGAAGGGGAATGAAGCGACGTCAATGGCCTGTGACGACTGAATAAGAAACTGACAACCAGAAGGTGAAACATAAGTGGTTAGACAACTAGAACAAAACTCTGGATTAGTGGGGTGCTGGAATCCAGAATCTGGTTTCCAGCATCTGCAGTCATTGTTTTTACCTAACTGGAACAAAACTCCAAGCAGCACGTGGCACCTCGGGGAAATTCCTGCAATTTCACCAAAAATATTCAAATAAAACCAAAATATGTGGCCAGCAAATATACTCCTGATCTGGAGTCTCAATGCCATTGGAATTGAAACTTGTTTAATATATTCTCTGCTTTACTGTGAGCCGCAGCATGGTCAATGTTATATTGAGCGGTTTGGAATCTATCCAATGCTTCTTTTGTTTGTTACACTGTCCCCTGATTTTGTTTACTTATTTGCTTTGCTTAGTGAGCAAGGTGGTTGAAATGTAACCAGCTGAATATTGTAATAAATATGCTGGCTTCACATCATAAATTATCCACGCTCAACTGTGCACCAGTGGTTTAACCTTAAAAGGATTACGGGACAACTCAATAGTGGTGCTGGTGCTGTAAACCATAACCATCTGGGCTTTCAGCTCGGAAGAGAACGTTAATTTTATTTTGGGAAAGAGTGAAAAAAAATTACTTAAGAGCTTTGAAATTCAACACACGCCTTCATTACTCTGCGAAGGTTTAAGTATTTAATTACAGCTAAACACATTTCAGTGTAGCTTGATTACACAAAATATCCATTTAAATTATGGTATTTTAAAATGTTCCATTTACCCTCTGTTCATCTCGATGGTGCTTCTTGTTCTATGTAAGGGGCAGTGAATGAAAAAAATAAAAATAACTCAAAAAACTGGATTTCTCTCTGTCCTTAAATCGATGTTCAATTTGTTGAGTTCAACCTGAAAATGCTTTGCTGGTGATTTCTTTGAGTTCTGAGTCTCCAACTCTTCCTCGTTAAGGTGAATGGGGAAAGTAAAGCTGATCTTTTTGGTTGCTATCATTAACCAGACTGCTTACCAATCTATATACAATCTTTCAGAAGTTCTACAAATGTGATAGATATGAGGACTGTCACTGGACCCAAAATATTAACTGATTTCTCTCCTCCAATCCTGCCAGACCTGATGAGACTTTCCAGCAATTTCTGTTTTTGTATGTGAGTTCCAGCATCTGCAGTTCTTTCAGTTTTTTATATATAAAATATTTTATTTATTTATGGGATGTAGGTGTTGCTGACTTGGCCAACATGTATCACCCATCCCTAGTTGCTCTCTTGGGGGTGAGCTGCTTTCTTGAACCGCTGCAGTCCATGTGCTGTAGATAGACCCACAATGCCCTTAGGGAGGGAATTCCAGGATTGTGACCCAGCGAAAGTGAATGAATGGTGATATATTTCCAAGTCAGGCTGGTGAGTGGTTTGGAGGGGAACTTGCAGTGGGATGTGTTCCATGTATCTTCTGCCCTTGTCTTTCTCGATGGAAGTGGTCATAGGTTTGGATGGAGCTGTTGGAGGAATTTGGATCTTTAGTAGACCAAAGAATCCTGAGCAGCTAATGCAAACAATTGTTTTGGAGTGAGGTCCTAACTAAGTTTTAGGTACATCAGAACCTGAGCAAGGGCCTAGCTCCTGGACTAGATGCTCTGATGTCAAGTGCTATCCTTCTCCCTTCCCCTTGGAATTCAGCTCTTTTGTCCATGTTTGAACCAAGGCTGGAATTAGGTCAGGAGCTGAGTGGCCCTGGGGATCCCAAACTGGGTGTCACTGAGCAGGTTATTGTTGAGCAGGTGCTGCTTGGTACCACTGTTGATGACCCCCTTCCATCACTTTACTGATGATGGAGAGCAGGCAGATGAGGTGGTAATTGGACGGATTGGATCTATCCTGTTTTTTTCGTAGAGGACATAGCTGGGCAATTTTCCACATTGTCGAGTAGATGCCGGTGTTGCAACTGGAACAGCTTGGCTAGGGGAGTGGCAAGTTCTGGAGCACAAGTCTTCACTACCTTTGTCAGGATGATGTCAGGGCCCATAGCCTTTGCACTATCCAGTGTCTCCAACTGTTTCTTGATATCACATGGAGTGAATCGAATTGGCTGGAGCCTGGTCTCTGTGATGCTGGGGACCACTGGGGGAGGCTGAGATGGATCACCCACTCGGCACTTCAGGTTGAAGATTGTTGTGAAAGCTAGGCCCAGGCTGACCATGGACTGGTGATGGGGTTTCCTCTGCCGGTCCCTGGCGAAAGGGGAAGCCCACCCTCTGCCCCTCACTGTCCAGCAGCAGCTCCAGGTCCCTGTCCACAAAGTGGGCACCAATACCCCCACCGTCAGTATTGTGGGAAAAATCACCAGTCTCACAGTCAGCATCGGGGTCCAACGACAGAGTTTATTGTACAAAGAGACCGAAACTGCAGGAAGAGTGAGAGAGAGAGAGTTGTTCATCTGCACCGTTATCCGCTGTGAGCCTCCTCTCCCCCTCATGAGTGTGTGTCATGATATTTTATAGTTTGTGGTACAATAGTACATGCATGGAGCCCTTGTTTGTGCATCACGGTTTGTTTCCAGAAACCATTACAGAGTCATTGTCAGTTTCAGTGGTCGTGCTTGTTCTGCCTGAGAGGGAAGATCGTTTTCCATTCCTGCAGATCTGCAGTATTAACACTTGTATATAAGCAGTCTCAGGTAATTCACATTTCTGTTGAAGGTGGTGACTGGGCTCAGACACTTGGACAGGCAGTAGACGTTACTGATATGTATTCTCTCCCCCACCCGCCTTAAAGTAATCATCTATGCTCTGTGTCTATTGTGCCGGTTTCCTGTTGGCCTCAGGCAGTATCTGTGTATGCTTTGCTGTACTTTTCCAAGTAATGGCTCAGCGGCCATCTTGGGTCTGTTTGCCCCATATTAGCATGCCCCGTGTCAACTCTCGCTTCACCAGGAACCGTGCAGGACAGCTCCAGACTGACAGAGCCCGTTCGCGCCAACTGTGGGGGTTTATAGACGTGTGGGCACCGGGGGTGTCAGTGAATTCTGGGATATCCAGGATTGGCGAGTTGATTTAGGAACACGTTGTGGGAAGCAGGGGCTGGGGGTAGGGTGGGAGAGTTTGGGGGGGGGGTGGTAATCAATGCTGAGAGTTTGTTGCTTATTACTGAGTGGGGACTGTGCCTGCTCTCTCAGCAGCATGTCAGCTGCCCTTACTTGTATGTCACATCCTGACAATAACTCCACAAAGAAAGTAACACACTCTGAGGAGAAGTTAGGCAAGTAGTTTGCTAAATAGCTCCAAACTCAACAAGTCCCTGCCTTGCTTTCCCGTCTGTTGGTCACTGTGTCTCTGAGAGAGCTCACATGGGGTTAGGATCCAGGGGAGCTCTTCTTCCTGATTAATGTCCTTGATCTCAGGTGTGTTCAATCCAGGAAGCTTTGCTTGTTCAGCTTCAGCTTTATCCAGTGAGCTCTCTTGAACTGTCACTCCCGATTCTGATAGTGTTCTGTGATGGCTTGCTCCATTGTCTCTCCACACCCAGCGATCTAGTGGATCATAGACAGTTGCTTTCACTCTAGGAGGATCTCACTGACTCATGCTGATGGTCTTGATGATCTTCTGGAATGGTGGAAATGCCCAATGGTACTTCCAAATAGAATCCAAAATGGAGTTAGATAACTGTTGCTTTTATCTAGCTTCAGCTGCCAGCTACCATCCTTCACTGGGTGGGATGGTGGTGGTGGGTAAAGGCCTTTCACTTGGCAATGTGGGCAACGTTTCCTCACTGGCTGGCGCAGGAAAGTGAAAACTCTTTGAAGGTTGGTTGAGATCCTTTTGGATCTATTCTCACTCTCAGTTTCCCAGCTTTTTTCCTGAGTTCCTTTGCTGTTAATCCAGTTTGTCGGAGTTGTCACAATCTTGATTACTCCCTCCTTTTCGAGCCCCATAATCCAATCTTCCCCACCGGACATGCGGTCAGCTAGAACCCTCCTCAGTAGATCCCGAGTTGATCGCACCCTCCCATCCAATTAAAAACGACACTCAGCAGAAAGACGTGCCCGATCTGTGAAGATGTCTTCATAACCGTCTGAGTAAGTACCAGCTGTCAGAAGGTTCGTGGCCCGTGGAAATCACAAATCCCTTCAGACACATTTCATGCTGTAACTTGCTTCAGCTGAGATGTGTGGATTTTGAGTTTTGTCCATTATGTGGAACTTCAGATTCTCATTCTTCCCATTGCACTGAAATCCTGCCTTTGTTTATCCTCTTGGGATAAATTCCATCATCCCGTCTCAACACCAGCGTGGAAGACTTCATTTAAGTATCACCAGCTGCAGATACTTTGCATCGATTTGAAAAGGTCATGACGTTGCATGGAGTAGCCCTGTCAAACCGACACTTTCCGTTCACTTGATGCTGTCCTTCTGCAGTCATCACTTGAACAGTCACAAACCATCATTACCTCTCTGGTTACCATGGCAACCTGTTGGATAGTATACAGGGAGATGTCTGCATCCTCTGTCATCCTGCTGTCTCTGTCGGCTTGTTGCTTCCTAGCTGGTGGGTAAAGTGACTGTACTCCCTGTGCTTGGAGCACTGCCTTTCCCCCCACACTGTCCTTCAGGTAAAGTCCTGCAGAATATTTACATGCTAACCTTCAGCCTTCAGTTCTCTGCTGGCTTTTTCTACAAGCAATCCCTCCTCGCTTTCCTGAGATTGAGTCATGCAGATCCTTGCCTGCTTTTCCATTCATAATCTGAAATAGCCTCGCAAGCCACTCAGCGCAAGGGCAGCTCAGGATGAGCAATAAACGATAAAAACCAAAAGAACTACCGATGCTGGAAACCAGAAACAAAAACAGGCAGATTGCTGGTAAAGCTTAGCAGGTCTGGCAGCATCTGAGGAGAGAAATCAGTGTTAACACTTTGGCTTCAGTGATCCTTCCTCAGAATTTCCAGGTCACTCGACCTGAAATGCTGACTCTGATTTCTCTCCTCAGATGCTGCCAGACCTGCTGAGCTTTTCCAGCAATTTGTCTCTTTTTGTTTGTGTGTGCATGTGCAGGTGAGTGTGTGGGTGAGTGCGTGTGCGTGTGTCAGTGCGTGTGCGCGGATGAGCGTATGTGTGTGTGTGTGAGTGTGTGTGTGCAGGTGAGCGGGTGAGTGTGTGTGTTTGTGTGTGTGTGTGTGCGTGTGTGGGTGAGCGTGTGTGTGTGTGTGAGTGCACGTGTGTGGGGTGAGCAGGCAAGTGTGTGTGTGAGTGCGCGTGTGCGGGTGAGAGGGTGAATGTGTGCGTGTGTGCGCGCGTATCTGCAAGTGAGCACGTGAGTGTGTATGTGTGGGTGAGCATGCGCATGTGTGTGCGTGTGAGTGCACGTGTGCGGGTGAGTGGGTGAGTGTGTGTGTGTGAGTGTGCGTGTGCAGGTGAGCAGGTGAGTGTATGTGTCGTGTGTGGCGCACACAGAGTGCATGCAGGGTATGAGTGGGGTGCATGCATACATGTGCGTGTGCACGTACAAACCTACCAACACACTGACACAGCTACTGATGAAACTAAAGGACCGTGTACCAACAACCAGCAGTGTGAATGACATTTACAAAATACCCTTCAAGGACTGTAACAAACACTACATCGGACAGACAGGCAAAAAACTAGCTACCAAGGTACATGAGCACCAACTACTCACCGGGGGGACACGGTGGCTCAGACTGTTGCCTCACAGTGCCAGGGACCCGGGTTCAATTCCCACCTCGGGTAACTGTCTGTGCAGAGTTCGCACATTCTCCCTGTGTCTGCGTGGGTTTCCTCCGGGTGCAGGTTAGGTGAATTGGCCATGCCAAATTGCCCGTAGTGTTAGGTGCATTAGTCAGGGGTGACTGTAGGGGACTGGGTCTGGATGGGTTGCTCTTCGGAGGGTCGGTGTGGACTTGTTGGGCTGAAGGACCTGTTTCCACACTGTAGGGAATCTAAAAGATATGACCCAGTATCACTAGTATCCTTACACAGAGACAAAGAAGGACACAACTTCGACTGGGACAACACATCCATCCTGGGACAGGCTAAACAGAGATATGCACAGGAATTCCTAGAGGCCTGACATTCAAACCAAACTCCATCAATAAACACATTGATTTGGACACCATTTACCAACCTCTGAGAAAAAGAATTGGAAATGATATCACCTAACGTAACAGACCGAGACACATAAATAGAAAGTGGGTCACTAACACCATTGCTTCACCAGAGACTCACTGATGATGTTACCTAGTATGGCGATGAAACGTCTGAAAACAACTCTTCCAGCTCAGCGAGCAAACCTACATCCAATACCTCAACCTAAGCTGCAAATCTTCTCAAACACTGCAAATTTTCAACAATCTTTAATGCAGTCAGAAAAGAACACGCACAGAGCCACATATACACAGAACGATATACACACATGCTGACACATTGCCTCACACACACACTGAGACATGCACACACAGACATTGACACTCACGCACTGTCACTTACACACAAAAAACACACACATCCGCTGTCACTCACAGACACAAATAGACACCGACACTTGCTCTCACACACACACACACACACACACACACACACACGTACAGAAATACGGATATGGTTCTCAATGTGACTGTGGTTAAATGCTACTTTATTCTATTCTGTAAAGTTTCACACAAAAAACTACCATCTGGTCATACAAGCCGCATCTAAATTTCCCCTGGTACTTCAGATTTTCTCAGGAACATTATCCCACCCTGCTTTAAAATAATACTCTTCCTTTAGCCTTGGACTCGAATGCACCATCTCACATCAACACCAAAGATCCAGGGAAACATATCCAGTTATCGTTTTTTTTTTGTCCTTTACTTTATGATCCTACATGCTTAATTAGCTACTCTATTCTGACAGTCACTGGAATCATGCTACCTTGATAAATGGATCATCTCACAAAATCTAGGATTAATTTCTACCTCTTTTTCTTCATCTCCGCTATGTGCACAGTGCACTCTGTTCAAAGACACAGCCTGAGAGAAGCCTTGGATATACCAAGGCAATAGATGCAGCATTGAAAAATAGTTCATCCAATGTTGTCCCAGACTTCGTGTTTCTGTACCTGAATAACTGCACATGCAGATTCAAATATTCCACAACTCAGTAATATTATAGAGTGTCAACAACTGAAACAGACAGGAGCATCTGTCACTGTAAATGGGAACCCAGGTTGTTGAACAGTGAGAATTTCCCTCGACACACAGTGTGTTTCTTGCTCCAAAGCCTCATGGCACAAAGTATAGTCTCTGTGACTGCAGGTGGCTGTCACCTTCACAGTGAGCACTCGGTGAATAGTCACTCTGTGCATTTTCTGTGGTTCAGTGGCAAATGTAGTTATCAGCTTCCCCATGGGGAGGCAGATTATTAACTTCATTTCCTGACACACCACAGAGATTTCCATATTCCCTGCTCTTCAATTAGAACGAATGAAATCACCACCACAAAGAGTTAATGGTGTCGAAGGTCACATTAAATTGGAGGCTATTCAATGTACAGACAATTTTAAATCTTGACTCTAATTTCTCACACCCAGCATTTCTTACATACTTATGCAGCACTGATATGCTTTGGAGAAGCTAAAATGTTTTACGATCATTTCCACCTCATTCACACATCACAGATGGTTTGAGCCTCTTTTTAAAATTAAAACGCAGCAAACTGACTGTTTCCATTCAAATTGTTCAGTACCTGTAGGTCTTTTGTTTTAACTTTTCATTCGGAAATTAAAAATCAAAATAAAACCAGCCTTACGAGATTGCTTATGGCACCATCTTGCTCGCTTGTGGGTCAGGAACCAGGTAAATGAGTCAACCTTCTCTGTCCCTGCAGCATGTTACCATGGAAATGAGTTGGAAATGAGTTCAAGTTAAGTGGTGCTCAACTCTATTCTAGATTCTTTGCAGAGTCAAACATGTTTAAGATGGTAGCCATGATGTAGAAGAGCCATGTTGTAGAAAGAGAGAGAGAAAGAGAGAGAGTGAGTGAGTGTGTGAGTGCACATGAGAAAGTGTATCTTTGCATGTGTGAAAGCTTGATGAAGTGCTTGTGTGGGTGTGATGGAGTATAAGCCTGTGAGAGGGTATGTGCCTGGATGTGAGCGTGGGGTGTGTGTGTGTGAGCGTGCCTGAGTGCATGTGCACGTGCCTGAGAGAGAGTGTATTATGCAGTGAGGTCACCTGCAGTGTGACATGAACCCAAGTCCCGGTTGAGGCCATTACCATGGGAACGAACGTGGCTATCAGCCTCTGCTTGGCCACTCTGCGTTGGTGTCTGTCCTGAAGTCACACAAAGTTCCAAGGTCAAATATCCCAAACCGCTGAAGTGTTCCCCAAATAGGAGGGAACACACCTGTCCACATGGGTTTCCCCTGGGTGCTCCTGCTTCCTCCCATAGTTGAAAGATGTGCAGGTTAGGGTGGATTGGCCACGCTAAATTACCCATAGTGTTCAGGGATGTGCAGGCTAAGTGGGTTAGCCACGGGAATGAAGGGGATTACAAGGGTGGGGTAGGATGATCTTCAGAGATTGAGTGCAGACTCAATGGGCTGAATGGCCTCTATCTCCATTGTAGGGATTCAATGTTGGCTTTGTGATTGTGCTCTTGGCTCAGTCGGTATCGCTGTTTGGAGCAGATTGTGGCTTCAGAACACAAAAAGTTCAGGGGGACAATCTGGCACGGTGTGACATACTTGGCAATACCCCTCAGGTTTTCAGATAACTCTCATTTCAGATTCTCTGTGCTCTCTCAGATGGACTTTACAAAATCTCCCAGCGCTCTTCTCAGAGAGAGGTAGGTAGGTGTCCCCAGTGATCTGGTCAATATTTAATTGCAATCTAATATGGCAAAAAGTAGACAGTAGATCTGATCAAATGCCAGGATATAGTCGCTTGGGGTAGTTTGCTTTGTACAAATCACTTGCCTTGTTTCCTACTTTCAAAGGATGATAGTTTGTACTTATTTCACTGGCTTTAACCACTCAGGCAGAACTGGAGGTCACAAATGGTGTTGCATTAGAGCAAGGTTTTCATTTCCCCATCGTTTGTACCTCTGTCAGGACTGTATTCTAACCAAAATTCATTGGTATTTCTGCCTCGTCTCAGAATCTACAGTAGTCCTTCAGTATTTAAGGTCAAGCATTTGTAATCTCTTGAGTAACAATGGGAAGGCAGATACATTTTTCAACATTAGATGAAGGATGGGGATGGAAACCTCCTCGTCCTCCTGTGGATAAATGTAATCATTGTCAAGAGATCGCCAACAATATTTAGCAACTGAGTTTTTCTGATAATCTGAACGAAAAACTGAGCTTCAAACAAAATCAGAAATTGCTGAAAAAGCTCAGCAGT
The DNA here is from genome assembly GCF_020745735.1 of Hemiscyllium ocellatum. NCBI lineage: Eukaryota > Metazoa > Chordata > Chondrichthyes > Orectolobiformes > Hemiscylliidae > Hemiscyllium > Hemiscyllium ocellatum. The sequence continues at coordinate 2,514,956 of NC_083420.1, forward strand.
TCTGGCAGCAGATTTATATTTTCATTTCAGATTTCCAGCATCTGCAGTCCTTTTGGTTTTTAACTGAGCTTCGAACAGTTCGCGGTCCCACCTGACAACATGGTAACTACATTGTAATCAGCTCAGTGCTAGGTTATTGACCAACCTCATCATACATCACTTAACAGGAGCCATGCAACAACCCTTCACTCCACTGGCATTATCGAGAGTGTGGTGCTGGAAAAGCACAGCAGGTCAGGCAGCATCCGAGGAGCAGGAGAGATGATGATTCAGGCATAAGCCCTTCATCAGGATTCCTGATTCTCCTGCTGCTCGGATGCTGCCTGACCTGCTGAACTTTGCCAGCACCACACTCTCGACTTCAATCTCCAACATCTGCAGATTCACATTCTCCCATCGGCGTTATCACTAAGTGATTCCTGCCCTCAGTCCAATCTTATCCATATTTCATTACAAAGGAGAAACATTGACATGCAATCCAGAAAAAAACATACTTTCATCTTAAATCCAATTTACTCTATGTCATAGAATCCTAGAATCCCAGCCCACTGAGTCCAAACTGACCCACCCAGAGCCACCCCCATTACCGCAACACTGTATTCCCCATGGCCAACCCACTCTAACCTCCACATCCCCAGACACTATGGGCAACTTAACCTGATTCCTGACTCAATATGTAGATTGACCGATTAGAAGGGAGGCCATTTTGGATTTGGTGCTTGGCAATGTACCAGGTTAAGTGTCAGATCTCTCAGTGGGAGAGTATTTCGGTGACATTGATCACAACTCCCTGACCTTTACTAGACTCATGGAGAGAGAAAGGAGAAGACGGTAAGGGAAAGTATTTAATTGGGGAAGGGGGAATTACAATGCCATTAGGCAGGAACTGGAGTATCTAAATTGGGAACAGATGTTCTCAGGGAAGTGCAGGATAGAAATGTGGAGGTTCTGATGATGGTGCTGGACAGGTTTGTCCCACTGAGGGAAGGAAGGGATGGTAGCGTGAAGAAACCTCGGATGACGTGGGGATGTAGAACATCTAGTTGAGTGGAAGAAGGAAGCTTACTTAAGGCTGAGGGAGGAAGAGGTCTGTGCAGAGGAGATGACCTGGACTCAGATTTCTCCAGTTTCCTCATGTCCCCTCCCCCCACCTTGTCTCAGTCGGTTCCCTCAACTCAGCACCGCCCTCCTAACCTGCAATCTTCTTCCTGACCTCTCCGCCCCCACCCCACTCCGGCCTATCACCCTCACCTTGACCTCCTTCCACCTATCACATCTCCATCACCCCTCCCCCAAGTCCCTCCTCCCTACCTTTTATCTTAGCCTGCTTGGCACACTTTCCTCATTCCTGATGAAGGGCTTATGCCCGAAACGTCGAATTTCCTATTCCTTGGATGCTGCCTGACCTGCTGCGCTTTAACCAGCAACACATTTTCAGCTAAGGCTGAGGGAGCAAGGATCTGACAGGGCTCTAGAAGGTTACAAGGTAGCCAGGAAGGAACTGAAGAGTAGACTTAGCAGAACTAGAAGAGGGCTTGAGGAAGCTTTCGTGGGTAGATTTAAGGAAAATCCTAAGGCATTCTACACTTATATGAGGAACAAGAGGATGGCCAGACTGAGGGGAGGACCGATCAGGGATAGTGGGGGAAGCTTGTGCCTAGAGTTGGAGGAAGTAGGGGAGGTCCTTAATGAATACTTTGCTTCAGTATTCATTACTGAGAGGGACCTTGATGTTTCTGAGGATACAGTGAAACAGACTGATATACTGGAACAGGTTGATGTTAGGAAGGGGGATGTGCTGAAAAGTTTGAAAAACGTAAAGATAGACAAACCCCCTGGGCCAGATGGGATATACCCGAGGTTACTACAAGAAGCAAGGGAAGAGATTGCTGCGCCTTTGGGCGATGATCTTTGTGTCCTCACTGTCCACTGGAGTAGTGCCAGATGATTGGAGGGTGGCAAATGTTATTCCCTTGTTCAAGAAAGGGAATAGGGATAATCGTGGGAATTACAGACAAGTCAGTCTTATGTCAGTGGTGGGCAAAGTACTGGAGAGGATTCAGAGAGACAGGATTTATGATTACTTAGAAAACTATAGTTTGATCAGAGATAGTCACCATGGCTTTGTGAGGGGCAGGTCATGCCTCACAAGCTACTGAATTCTTTCAGGATGTGACAAAATACGTTGATGAAGGTAGAGCAGTGGATGTGGTCTACATGGATTTTAGCAAGGTGTGTGATAAGGTTCCCTATGGTAGGTTCATTCAGAAAGTTAGGAGGCATGGGATACAGGGAAACCTGGCTGTCTGGATACAGAATTGGCTGGTCCATACAAGACAGAGGGTGGTGGTAGATGGAAAGTATTCAGCCTGGAGCTTGGTGACCAGGGGTGTTTTGCAGGGATTGGTCCTGGGACTTTGCTCTTTGTGATTTTTATAAAAGACTTGGATGAGGAAGTGGAAGGGTGGGTTCGTAATTTTGCTGCTGATGTGAAGTTTGGTGGATTTGTTGATAGTGTGGAGGGCTGTTGTAGGTTGTAACGGGACATTGACAGGATGCAGAACTGGGCTAAGGAGTGGCAGATGGAGTTCAACCTGGGAAAGTGTGAAGTGATTCACTTTGGAAGGTCGAATTTGAATGCAGATTTCAGGGTTAAAGGCAGGATTCTTGGCAGTGTGGAGGAACAGAGGGATCTTGGGGTCCACGTACATAGATCCCTCAACGTTGCCACTCAGATTGTGAGGATTGTGGAGAAGGCATATGGTGCATTGGTTTTCATTAGCAGAGGGATTGAGTTTAAGAGCCGTGAGGTAATGCTGCAGCTCTATCAAGCCCTGGTTAGACCACACTTGGAATATTGTGTTCAGTTCGGGTTACTTCATTATAAGAAAAATGTGGAAGCTTTAGAGAGGGTGCAGAGGAGATTTATCAGGATGCTGCCTGGACTGGAGGGCATGGTTTATGGTGAGAAGTTGAGGGAGCTAGGTGTTTCACACAGGTGGGAAGAAGGATGAGAGGGGACTTGATAGAGGTATACAAGATGCTGAGAGGCATCGATAGAGTGGATAGCCAGAGACTTGTTCCCAGGGTGGAAATGTCTATCACAAGGGGGCATAGTTTTAAGTTGATTGTAGGAAAGTTTTGGAGAGATGTCAGATGTAGGTTCTTTACACAGAGAGTGGTGGGTGTGTGGAATGCACTGCCAGCAGTGAGAATAGACATTAGGGACAGTTAAGCGACTGCTGGATAGGCACATGGAAGATTGTACTAAGTATTGTCTTAAACTGCTCAATCTCTCTTCAAAAAATAAGCCTTTCATCTCTGGAATCAATCGAGCGACAGTCCTGTGAACTATTTCCAAAATATTTGTATCCTTGACGAGGTGAGCATTGTGAGTGGTGAGGTCACTGAGCTGTGAGAAGGGACTAGGAGATCCATCATTTGACCTTCACCCTCTTTAGAGGCCATTGGACAGGTCCCAGTGTTGCAGCTGTAGCCGTGGAACTTAGCAGCTTTCACCAAGCTCCCCTGTGACCTCTTCAGTCTGTCACAGGACATGTGATGCCAAAGGGCAGACCCACGTGACTACAGCACAATGTGACCTTACGCCTGATATTTTGTTATGAAATTGAATGACGAAACTCATCCAAATCATTGTCCCAATGGAGTGGGGACACATCAAAATGGAGCAGGTGCTGCCTGATCGTAGGTTAGCAAACTTGTTCTCATTGACCCAATTAAGATTCTTGACAATTCCGGTCAATGAATTAACGTCCACTCTCTACCTTAAACCTGGCACAGCAGAATGGAACATCCATGATGATGCCCTTTCTGCTCCAAGGTTTATACTCATGGGTTTTAGCGTTGGTATCATTCCTGAGACAGTGTGCTGAGCTACATATGACCTGAGGTGGAATATCTATAAACAGGATTTGAACCTTTCTAACATGGGATCTTGGAAAAGCTTCCTCATATTTCTACCAACTCCAGGCATGGCCCAGGAGGTGAATGACACCAAACAGCCAAAATAGCGAGAGTTCTGTAGCAACTCCTGCTCCCAGCCTTCCATGTGGATAATACCGAAAATCCTTTCAGTGAGATGCATCCCTCTCCCTGGTATGGTGTTATGGAAGTTTAGCAATTACAAAGCAGAACAAAGCCCCTCATTTAATTCATGTAATAGCATTACACAGAGAGACATTTCTGATTCCCTGCCTCTGTGCAAGCAGAGAAACAGAGAGAGAAAGGTCAGTGCTCAGAGTAAATCCAGTGAGGCAGTGCGTTGATGGGAAAGTTCAGATACTGTATCTATTTTGCGAATTTCCTGACACACAGTCAGGCGAGAGCCTTCATTCGTGTCAGAGGGTGTTTTGACTAAGTCCCCCACTGATTTTCGAAAGATGTCTCTGTGCACAACAGGAAAATGAGAAATCCAAATGTGCTGTAACTAGCTGTAAATTTGCAACAGTGTTTTCAAATCCCTCATATCCACATCCCTCCCTATCTTTCCAACTTCCTCCAGCACAAAGGACAGAGGACAAAGGGAATCCAAATAGCATAAAGGAGGGATATGGCTGAACCCTTCCCTCCATCATCAGGTCAGAAATGGGGATGTTCGCTGATGATTGCACAATGTAAAGTAACATTTGCAAATCCTTCTGTTCAAATCAAATGCAATAAGACTTGGGCAACATCCAGGCTTGGGTTCACAGGTGGCAAGTAACATTTACATCACACAGATACCAAGCAATGGCCATCTGCAAAAAGAGAGAGTCTAACGACCAGGCCCTTGACATTCAATGGTGTTACTGAATTCCCCATCATCAACACCACCGTCATTACCATTGACCAGAAACCCAACTGACTTGTAACAGAAACACAGTGGCTACAAAAGCAGGTCAGAGAATACTGACTGGGAATACTGTAGTGAGTAACTCACCTCCCGACTCTTCAAAGTCTGTCCACAAGGTACAAGGCAGGAGTGGGATGGAATACTCCCCACTTGCCTGGATGGGGGCAGCTTCAACAACACTCAAGAAGCTCATCACCATCCAGGACAAAGCAGCCGGTTGATTGGCATCACATCCACAAACATCCACTCCCAGCAGTGTGTACCATCTATAAGATGCACTGCAGAAATTCACCAAAGATTCTCAGACAACACCTTCCAAATCCACAACCATTTCCATTTAGAAGGACAAGGGCAGCAGATACATGGGAACACCACCCCCTGCAGGTTCCCCGCCAAGCCCCTCACCATCCTGACTTGGAAATATATTGCTGTTCCTTCAGTGTCACTGGGTCAAAGTCCTGGAATTCCCTCCCTTGGGGCGTTGTGGGTCTACCCACAGCACATGGGCTGCAGTGCTTCAAGAAGGAAGTCACCTGACCTCAACAATCGTCTTCCAACTGCTTGTTCAAATGTACCAATGAGGAACTCCAATTCCTCAATCTTGACATTAGACATAACTGGACAATCTTAATTAAAACTGAGAAACTCATTTCTGAAGAATTGTTTTGTGATGCAAATTCTCTAACATCTCTGACATGCAGTGTGCGTAGGATGGAAGAAAGTGTGTCCTGTCACACAGGTTACACACCGACTGATTTTACCATGAAGGACTCTCCGTCTCAACCTCTCCCCTTGCCTGAGGCACAGTGACCCTCAGGTTAAACCCACACCAGTCATCTCTCGCTAATGAGAGAGCAGCCCCATGGTCCTCTGGGATTGTGGCAACTTTACCTTTACCTTACTAGAATATTGATTTAGCAAGGACAGGATGTAAGGTTATGCATTTATTCTGTATAACTGAATAAAAACATTACACCACTCACCAACAATATAATTGCGAGTCTTGAGAATATAATTTGACCAGAGTTGAACCAGATAACTGTCTTCATTTCTAGGAGTTTCTGTATTCCAAATGCCATCTAACTTCTTACAATCTGCTCTCACAGAATGCCTACAGGATGGGAACAGGCCATTTGGCCCAACAAGTCCACCTCAGCCCCCTGAAGAGTAAGCCACCCAGTCTCATTCCCCTCCCCTATTACTCTACATTTGTCCCTGACTAATGCACATAACCTACACATCCCCAAACACAATGGGCAATTTAGCATGGCCAATCCACCTAAACTGCACATCTTTGGACTGTGGGAGGAAACAGGAGCAAACCCATGCAGACACGGGGAGAATGTGCAGACCACCTGAGGGTGGAATTGAAACCAGGTCCCTGGCACTGTGAGGCAACAGTGCTAACCACTAAGCTACCATACCACCCCAATGCTCTATTCATTAATTTATTCTCTGAACTTTACTTCAGCGAGTTTTGAACTTTTATTTTCTGTTCAATTAAGATCACATAATAATTACTTTGACTTTACTTCCATGAGTTGATATTGATAAATTATGAATTTTCAAAGGAATCTTTCCTCTCAAATGGAAACCTTGGTTCCTAATCCTGACCCTGGCATTAGATTCCTCACATGGGCAACAGTTGGCCACTTGGTCCTTCAGTTTGTGCGCCTTTTGAAGAGATAATTGATTCATTCACTATATTGTTGCATTGTTTTTAGTAGAAGGATAGATATTTGCTCTGGATTTCACTGATGTAATTTGCAGTAAGTGAAGATAATTTCACATCCAGTCAATGTGCAAAATGTTGGAGTCCTAGAATCATATGATACAGAAGACCATTCTCCTGTCATTACTGTGCTGGCTCTTTGAAATAACAACCCAATTTAATCAGCAACTCCTTTCCCCATCACCATGAAGTCCAAATTCAGACCCCCTGACCTTTTAACAGCCATCTCTGCCACCTTTACAATCTATTTTTTTCCATATTTTGCAAGTTCCATTTACTCTGACAAAAGATATAAGGTATTAAATGCCCATTAGCAACGTTGCCAAGATGGCTATCAATGGGATACCCATGCAGATACTGGGATGGATGTCAAGTAATGATCAGTAAATTATTGTCCATGTTGCTGTTTGGTGAAGAAAACATTCTCATTGTCATTCCCTCACCATATTGATGAGTTTACTCAGTAATTAACAACACAGCCAAACCAAGCATTGGCACATTGCTCCATTAACTGGATGTCACTGAATCTCATTTGTGTTAGATTTTCTCAGATTTATCTCCACTGAATTAAAAATAAGGCATTATCAGAAGGTTGTACATTGTAAATTGTAAGAAGGACTCAAAAACACATTGATGGGCAAAGTGATTGGGAAAAGATCTGACAAATGGAGTACAAAGTGGGAAAGTATAAATTTGTCCAATTTGGCAGGAAGTATAAAAAGGAAGCACATTAACCAAACGGTGAGATGTTGCAGATTAGATTACTTACTTACAGTGTGGAAACAGGCCCTTCGGCCCAACAAGTCCACACTGACCCGCTGAAGCGCAACCCACCCAGACCCATTCCCCTACATTTACCCCTTCGCCTAACACTACAGGCAATTTAGCATGGCCAATTCACCTAACCTGCACATTTTTGGACTGTGGGAGGAAACCCACACAGACACAGGGAGAATGTGCAAACTCCACACAGACAGTTGCCTGAGGCGGAAATTGAACCCGGTCTCTGGTGCTGTGAGGCAGTAGTGCTAACCACTGTGCCACCCATCTGAGAGATCTCTGAGAGGCAGAGGGATCTGGATATCATAGAGTCCACAGCATGCATCACAAAAGGCCAAAAACAAAAACAGCAATTGCTGGAGAAACCCTATAGGTCTGACAGCATCTGTGGAGAGATGATGAAGGGCTTTTGCCCAAAACGTCGAATGTACTGCTCCTCAGATGCTGCCTGAACTGCTGTGCTCTTCCAGCACCACTCTAACCCCCTCTGTGGAGAGAAATCAAGTTAATATTTCCGATTCGGTGACCCTTCTTTGGAACTGAAATAGATAATAAATGCTGGGCCAGGGAGAGACGCCCACATCTCAGTGAGTGAATTAAACAAAAGGTTTGCTCACAGAGGGTCATGAGTCTTTGGATTTCTCTTCCCAAAGAATGGGAAGTAGAGTCTCTGAATATTTTTAAAGTGGAAGTAGACATAGTCTTGTTAAACAAGTAGATGATGGGGTCATTGGGGGCAGACAGAAATTGGAAGCAATCAGATCAGCAATGATCTTATTGAACGCAGGCTGGATGAAGGGTCAGTCTTGATTCTATTTCATACAGCAATATGTGAGACAGTTGAAAATAACTGACTTGTTAACCACAGTGGGAATTCACCACGTTTGAGTAACTCAATCCTAAGTTTACCTTTAAAAAGAACATAAACACTATTTTATTGTTATTTTGGTGTATATTAGTGAGATTACTCAGAAGTTAGTGACGCAATTAGAGTTAAGGTTTTCAAAACATACCTTTTATGGTCTTGTGCCTGAAAGAACCTGCTGAATTTGAATGCCTCCCTGAAGACCCAGGGATTGAGGTGAACCTTCCTGTGACGATTAATTCCTCACAATGGCATGAGGAAACTTCTGCTTCCAACGTGATGTCACAACAAAGGCAGGAAATCGTGAAAATTCAACTTCAACTTGCAACAAACTCCAATTCTGCTTAAAATTCAGCAATCCATGATAAAGGGGAGAAAGTGAGGTCTACAGATGCTGGAGATCAGAGCTGAAAATGTATTGCTGGAAAAGTGCAGCAGGTCAGGCAGCATCCAAGGAACAGGAGATTCAACGTTTCGGGCATAAGCCCTTCTTCAGGAATCTGAAGATCCCTGAAGAAGGGCTTATGCCCGAATCATCGAATCTGCTGTTCCTTGGATGCTGCCTGACCTGCTGCACTTTTCCAGCAATACATTTTCAGCAATCCATGATAAAGGTCAAGGCAACCTCGCTGAGATGGGTCTGAAGAAATCAACATGATTGGCTATAGCAGCTGACCTAATGAAATGTTAATCAGAGCATTAGATTGGGGTCAGCAATAACGTAAAGGTGAATGACGCTGTCTGGGTCTTTAAAAACATTGCTGCCTTCAGCAATACAAACACAGACAACGTTGGAGATACTCAGCAGGTCTGGCAGCATCTGTGGAGAGAGAGGATCAGAGTTAACAGCTCAAGTCCAGTTTGACTCCTCTTTGGATGTGCAGAGGGATTGTGATGGGGCCATTGTAAATTGGACAAGGGCAAAGAGCAAGTGGAACCCAAAGGAAGGGTTGGAGATTAGAGATTGAAGGTATCATGGGATAAAGGGGTAATACTGGTGGTGGAACGGTGGGAGGAGGAAAGCTGTCTGTACTGAGGTGTTGACGGAGTGTTGGACTTGGGATTGTGTCTTTTGATACTCCAGACAATCCTGCTCAGCAAGCTGTACACCAGGATCCATCATTAATAAATCTGTGTCGATACTAGTGTGAATAGAGGATCACATTTACACACTCATAAGACCCAGCAGCTCTCTCAGTAAGTGTCTCCTTGGAGCCAACTTTGATGAAGGATGTTCCTGATGACCAAACAGTTGAGACCCAGGCGTCACAGTCTAAGGATATAGGGTAGGCTACTTCGGACTGAGCTGAGGAGAAATGTCTTCACCCAGATGGTGGGGAGTCTGGGGAATTCTCTGCCACAGAAAGAGGTTGAGACCAAAACACTGAATGGTTTCATAAAGGAATTAGAGACAGTTCTTAGGGACAAATGGATCAAAAGTTTAGGGGGGGAGGAGAGAAAGCAGGAAAAGGGACTGAGTTGGATGATCAGCTGTGATCATAATGAAGGTGGAGCAGGCTCGATGGGCTGAAGGGCATACTCATGCTCCTGGTTTCTATGTTTCTATGAACACAACCTTCAGATACTCCTGTCAGTCAGCTCGAGATATTCTGGTACTGTTACAAATGGTAATAAGAACAAATGTTTCCAATGATGATGAGCAGCACAAGACCTGGTCCAATATTTCATCATGTTGCAGATTGCCTACATCTAGATAACCCGGAATATTATTGATGCATTGCAGAATTGTTGCAGAAACAACAGCAGAGCCAGCATCAAGTGAGGAGTGAGACAGAGTTAAAATATCTTCAGAAATGTCATTTCTGAACCGACATATTTGACTTATTTTTTCATTTAAACCAGTCACATTTTCATAACAATAACGAATTTAAAAATTAAACTAAATAATTGAAACCATCAAGGTTAATTTAACTTGATTGCTGCTGAGGAACAAATTTCTTATAAAACTAAAATTGTCTGTAAATCTATTAAATTTCCACTTCATTGCTCTCGTTGGCCAAACAGTCTTTATTTTTCTTGAAAAGAAAGGTTTACAAAGCAGGATAAACTAAGTTGCAAATAAATCAGTTTACCCTCTGTGTGGGCATTAATTGTCGATATTTTTAATCTGCCTGTTCAGACATGGTAAGGTATAGCTGAGGATGACAGAGATGCAGATGGCACGGCACAGAGGGAGACCATTTGGTCCATTATACCGACGCCAGCTCATTAAATGACCATCATTACCCAGTGCCAAACCCATGCTTTACCCCATAGTTTCATACAAAGAATCATCTGATGCCCCTCTCAAATGCTCCAAATGAACCTGCCTCCTCTGCCATTTCCAGGCAGTACATTCCAAACTCAAACCACTCGCTGGGTGAAAAGGTTTCCCCTTACATTACCCTTCCTACTTTTGCACAGCACATAAAATCTTACGCCTCTCTTTGTGTTTTTTTTAACGAGTGGGAATAGTTTCTCCTTATCAACTCTATCCAGCTCATTCATGATTCTGAAAACCTCGATCAAATTTCCTCTCAGCTTCTTCTCTTTTAGAAGACCAGTCCCAACTCCTTCAATCCCTCCTCATCACTGACTCTTCTCATTCCTGGACCCGTTCTTGTCAATCCCTCCTGCACTCTCTCCAACATGTTCACATCTTTCTTATAATATGACACCCACAACTGTACACAACATTCCAGCTGGGGTCTAACAAATGTATAAGCTTAACATTACCTCCTTGCCTTTGTACTCTCTACCTGAGAATACTGTATGCTTTACTGCTCTCTCGCCCTATTCGATGCACCCAGCTCCCTCTGCTCCTGTGTTTCCTTTAGAATTCTTAATTTTACATCGTCTTTCACTGTTCTTCTGATCAAAATGTGTCATCACCCTTCTCTACATCTGCTACGTATCCGACCACTCCACCAACTTGTCATTGTCCAATTGGAGTTCCACACTGTCTTCCTCACAGTTTACAATATTTGCAAACTTTGAAACTGCCCCCTGCACCAAGATCCAGATCATGAATGTCTGTCAGTAAGGGTCCCAATACGGACCCCTGGACAATTCCACGGGAAACCTTCCTGCAGCCTGAAACACATCCATTGGCCATTGCTCTCTGTGTCCTATCACTTAGAGAATTCTGTATCCATGCTGTTCCTGCCCCTTTTAGATCATGACCTAGAACTTTCCTCACAAGCCTATTGTGTGGTACTGTATCAAACACCTTCTGGAAATCCATGTGCACCACATTTTTTTGTTTCATTCACAGGATGAAGGTGTCACTGGCTGGGCCCAGCATTTATTGCCCATTCCTAATTGCCCAGAGCGCAGTTAACTGTCAACCTCATTGTTGTGGGTCTGGAGTCACGTGCAGGCCAGACCAGTAAGGATGGAGGTTTCCTTCCCTAAAGGGACACTAGTGAAACTACATCAACAACATCACCTTCAACAACCCTTTCCATTATCACTTCAAAAAACTCCAGCAAGTTGGTTCAATATGATTCTTCTTTAGAAATCCATGTTGACTCTTCCCATCAATCCCACTTCTTTCCATAGAACAACTCACTCTGTCCCATATAGTTGTCTCTAGAAGTTTCCCCACCACTGATGTTAAACTGATTGGTCAGTAATTGCTGGGCTTATTTTTACAAACATTTCTTGAACCAGGCTGTAATCTGCAATTTCCAGATTGCTGGGACCTCCCACTGAATCCAGGGAAGGCTCAAAGATTCTGGTCAATGTCCCTACAATTTCCAACTCCTTCAAACTCCTTGGATGCCCCTCATCTGGTCCTGGTGCCTTGACAACCTGAAGCGCTGACAGTCTACCCAACACTTCGGCCTTATCCAATTCGAACCCTGCTCTGTCTCCATGGTGACGATACTATGGCTTTAAGAGATGGATTTTGTCCAGTTGTTTTAATGCAGAAAGGCTGAGACAGAGCTGCCAAGCAGTCTGCTCTCTGCCAATAGATAAACAACTTGTGGAACCTTGTTTTTCTTTAAAAGCTGAAACAATAGTAGCAGCCTGAATGGTGGTGTCAGGCTCCCATTGAGCCAGGATTTTAGATTTGGTTTTCAGCAGTTGCTGGGGTCTTGAAGCTGGATGTGGAAGCTCTTATTCCTCTCTCTGTTACAGCTAAAAGCTGGGGTTCTCTTCCTGCTGCTAGAATTGCATATGAGACAATTTCTTTTACTGAATTTGCTTTTGCTAATGGGATATTCCTATATTGAAACAGTTGCTATTTAGTCGTTAAATAATCTATTATTCTGTTAACCTTTCCAATAGAGTTAAAGTTCTTCATTCTTCTGTTTGTATTTTAACTGTAGGATAAGAATAAAGTATGTTTTTTCTTAAAGAAGAGATTAGTATCCAATTGAATTAAATCTGGACCATACACTTGCTTTTAAATACAATCAAAGTTAGGCTCTAGGCAATCTCCTGGCTATACTTGAAGGGGGTTTGGTCTGGTCTACAATACCTAGATTAGAGTGGTGCAGGAAAAGCACAGCAGGTCAGGCAGCATCCGAGGAGCAGGAAAATCGACGTTTCAGGCAAAAGCCCTTCATGCTCTATTCCTGATGAAGGGCTTTTGCCCGAAACGTCGATTTTCCTGCTCCTCGGATGCTGCCTGACCTGCTGTGCTTTTCCAGCACCACTCTAATCTAGACTCTGGGTTCCAGCAACTGCAGTCCTTGTTTTTACCTAATCTACAAAACCGCTCATTTTGGTAAAGACATGGGTGGGACTTGAACCCAGGCCTTCTGGTTCAGATACTCCCACTGTCCCACAGGAGCCCAATGGTATAGCATTAAAGAGGTGAACTGCATGCAGACAGATGGCATTCATTTTATCGTCACTTGAGCAAATGTAAAGAAACAACTACAATCACGGGGAGGGGGCTGGTCAAGTTAGGAGCCCTTTACCTGTGACAGTTCATCCTATAAATAAATCTGTAATTTGGAGATGCTGGTGTTGGATTGGGGTGTACAAAGTTAAAAATCAGACAACACCAGGTTATAGTCCAACAGGTTTAATTGGAAGCACCAACTTTCGGAGCATCGCTCCTTCATCAGGTGATAGTGGAGGATACAATTGTAAGACACAGAATTTATAGCAAAAATTTACAGTGTGATGTAACTGAAATTATACATTGAATAATACCTTGATTGTTTGTTGAGTCTTTCATCTGTTCAAATACCATGATAGTTTCACTTATTTCATGTGTAAATCACAAGACTTTTCTTTAAAAGTTGCATTCTCAAGTTAACTCTAACAATGGGGGACAGCTAGACAATATGTTGAAGGTGTTAGCCCCCTGTGTTCTCTGTCTATGCCATGATGTTTAGATTGATTCAAAATTGACCCTTAATGTTTAGATTGATAAATATATCTATGCAGAGAAAGGACGAGCTTTGGTTTCATCCTTTACCAAGAGGCTATCAGGAGTTTAACAGTGGGCAGCTTCAGGTCAGTCTCTCCTAAGTGACCACATGAACAAAAACCGGAAATTCCCAGCTGGACTTCGCTGTTCCTGAACATAAACAGGCAAATGCTAGAAACAGAAAAACACTTGTGCTGGAACAGACCATTCGGACACCGCAGTCTACTCCTTATTCCAGATGATGGCTGAACATTTACCTCATTGTTACAACCCTGCACCATTCCTGTATCATTTACCTCATTGTTATAACCGGGCACTATTCCAGTATCATTCACCACATTGTTACAACCCTGCACTATTCCTGTTTCTTTTACCTCATTGTTAAAACTCTGCACTATTTCCGTATTACTTACCTCATTGTTATAACCCTGCACTATTCTCTGTATCATTTACCTCATTGTTGTAACCCTGCACTATTCCTGTGTCATTTACCTCATTGTTACTACCCTGCAGAATTGCTGTATCATTTACCTCATTGTTATAATCCTGCACTATTCCAGTAAGATTTACCTCATTGTTATAACCCCGCATTATTGCTGTAACATTTACCTCATTGCTACAACACTGCACTATTCCTGTATCAGTTACCTTATAGTCATATCCCTGCAGTATTCATAGAACATAGAACATGGAACAATACAACACAGAACAGGCCCTTCGGCCCATGATGTTGTGCTGAACACTTGTCCTAGTTTAAGCACCTGTCCATGTACCTATCCAATTGCTGTATACAGTTCACCAATGATTCTGACTCTGCCACTCCCACAGGCAGCGCATTCCATGCCCCCACCACTCTCTGGGTAAAGAACCTACCCCTGACATCCCCCATATACCTTCCACCCTTCACCTTAAACTTATGTCCCCTTGTAACATTCTGTTGTACCCAGGGAAAAAGTCTCTGACAGTCTACTCTATCTATTCCCCTGATCATCTTATAAACCTCTATCAAGTCACCCCTCATCCTTCGCCGTTCTATTGAGAAAAGGCCTAGCACTCTCAACCTATCCTCGTATGACCTATTCTCCGTTCCAGGCAACATCCTGGTAAATCTCCTCTGCACCCTCTCCAAAGCTTCCATATCTTTCCTAAAGTGAGGCGACCAGAACTGCACACTGTACTCCAAATGTGGTCTTACCAAGGTCCTGTATAGCTGCAACATCACCTCACGACTCTTGAATTCAATCCCTCTGCTAATGAACGCTAATACACCATAGGCCTTCTTACAAGCTCTATTCACTTGAGTGACAACTTTCAAAGAGCTATGAACATAGACCCCAAGATCCCTCTGCTCCTCCACCTTACTAAGAACCCTACCGTTAATCCTGTATTCCGCATTCTTATTTGTCCTTCCAAAATGGACAACCTTACACTTGACAGGGTTGAACTCCATCTGCCACTCCTCAACCCAGCTCTGCATCATATCTAAGTCCCTTTGCAGCTGACAACAGCCCTCCTCACTATCCACAACTCCACCAATCTTCGTATCGTATTCAAATTTACTGACCCACCCTTCGACTCCTTCTTCCAAGTCATTAATAAAAATTACAAACAGCAGATGACCCAGAACTGATCCCTGCAGAACTCCACTTGTAACTGGGCTCCAGGCTGAATATTTACCATCTACCACCACTCTCTGACTTCGACCGGTTCGCCAGTTCTCTATCCAATTGGCCAAATTTCCCACTATCCCATGCCTCCTGACTTTCTGCATAAGCCTACCATGGGGAACCTTATCAAATGCCTTACTAAAATCCATGTACACTACATCCACTGCTCTACCCTCATCCACATGCTTGGTCACCTCCTCAAAGAATTCAATGACATTTGTAAGGCAAGACCTACCCCTCACAAATCCATGCTGGCCGTCCATAGTCAAGCAGTATCTTTCCAGATACTCATAAGTCCTATCCCTCAGTACCTTCCATTACTTTGCCTACCACAGAAGTAAGACTAACTGGCCTGTAATTCCCGGGGTTATCCCTATTCCCTTTTTTGAACAGGGGCACAAAACTTGCCACTCTCCTGTCCCTGGTACCACCCCCGTTGACAGTAAAGACAAAAAGATCATTGCCAACGGCTCCGCAATTTCCTCTCTTGCTTCCCACATAATTGTAGGATATATCCCGTCAGTCCCGGGGGACTTGTCTATCCTCATGAGCTTGTCTATGAGCTGCATCATCACCTCATGACTCTTGAATTCAATCCCTCTGCTAATGAACGCTAATACACCATAGGCCTTCTTACAAGCTCTATCCACCTGAGTGACAACTTTCAAAGAGCTATGAACATAGACCCCAAGATCCCTCTGCTCCTCCACCTTACTAAGAACCCTACCGTTAACCTTGTATTCCGCATTCTTATTTGTCCTTCCAAAATGGACAACCTTACACTTGACAGGGTTGAACTCCATCTGCCACTCCTCAGCCCAGCTCTGCATCATATCTAAGTCCCTTTGCAGCTGACAACAGCCCTCCTCACTATCCACAACTCCACCAATCTTCGTATCGTATTCAAATTTACTGACCCACCCTTTGACTCCCTCTTCCAAGTCATTAATAAAAATTACAAACAGCAGACAATCCCTGCCGAACTCCACTTGTAAATGGGCTCCAGGCTGAATATTTACCATCTACCACCACTCTCTGACTTTGACCGATTAGCCAGTTCTCTACCAACTGGCCAAATTTCCCTCTATCCCATGCCTCCTGACTTTCCGCATAAGCCTACCATGGGGTACCTTATCAAATGCCTTACTAAAATTCATGTACACTACATCCACTGCTCTACCCTCATCCACATGCTTAAGACTAACTGGCCTGTAATTCCCGGGTTATCCCTATTCCCTTTTTTGAACAGGGGCACAACACTTGCCACTCTCCTGTCCCTGGTACCACCCACATTGACAGTAAAGACGAAAAGATCATTGCCAACGGCTCTGCAATTTCCTGTCTTGCTTCCCACATAATTGTAGGATATATCCCGTAAGTCCCTGGGAACTTCTCAATCCTCAAGTTTTCAAAATGCCCAACACATCTTCCTTCCTAACAAGTATCTCCTCTAGCTTACCAGTCCGTTTCATACTCTCCTCTTCACCAATACGGTTCCTCTCATTTATAAATACTGAAGAAAAGTACTCATTCAAGACCTCTCCTATCTCTTCCGACTCAATACACAGTCTCCCACTACTGTCTTTGATTGGACCGACCCTCGTTCCTGTATCATTAACTCATTGTCATAGCCCTGCACTATACCTGTATCATTTACCTCATTGTTACAACCCTGCACTATTCCTGTATCATTTACCTCATTCTCAAAACCCTGCTCTATTCCTGTATCATTTACCTCATAGTCATAACCCTGCACTTTTCCTGTATCACTTACCTCACTGTTATAACCCTGCACTATTCCTGTAACATTTATCTCATTGTTATAACCCTGCACTATTCCTGTAACATTTATCTCATTGTTATAACCCTGCACTATTCCTGTATCATTTACCTCATTGTTACAACCCTGCATTATTCCTGTATTATTTACCTCATTGTTATAACCCTGCACTATTCCTGTATCATTTACCTCATTGTCATAACCCTGCACTATTCCTGTATCATTTACCTTAATGTTATAATCCCGTGCTATTCCTGTAGGATTTATCTCATTGTTATAACCCTGCATTATTGCTGTGACATTTATTGCATTGTTATAACCCTGCACTATTCCTGTATCATTTACCTCATTGTTACAACCCTGCACTATTCCTGTACCATTTACCTCATTGTTATAACCCTGCACTATTCCTGTATCACTTACCTCATTGTTTTAACCCTGCACTATTCCACTAACATTTACCTCATTGGTACAACCCTGCACTATTCCTGTATCATTTGCCTCATTGTTACAATCCTGCACTATTCCTGTGTCATTTACCCCATTGTCATATCCTGCACTATTCCTGTATCATTTATCTCATTGTTACAACCCTGCACGTTTCCTGTAACATTTGATGTCCTCAGTAACTGGTAATCTATCTGTAATCTCCTTACCTACTGAGAGAACTACCAGAGCGCTGTGAATGAGGGGATTCCTGAACATTCTCCAGCAGCTGAGGGAAAGGCTTTTCTCCATAATTCTGTCTCACTTCACCAACCCTTTATTCTGAGTCTTTGACTTAAGGCCCTTCCCTCATGTCGCCTTCTTTATGTCTTCTTTCTGAATCAAGTCCTCCAAAATTCTCAAAGCGTTATCCTCAAAAGCACTATTGCAAATCAGAATAGTATGAGCTGTGCATAACTTCCAGACCAGATAAATGCCTTGAACAATTCTGTCATAAAGCCACGTTTGCAAAATTAGATCACTTTTCACAATCAATAAATGCTGTCTGCAGGTATCCTCAGTCCAGACATCTAATCGAGGAAGGTTATTTGTAAAGCAAACAGTCATGGTTACTGAGTGAGCCAAGATACAAGATCATGGACATGGTGTTTGGAATCTTTCTGAGACTCAAAGTCAAGACTGGGATCAATGTGGAGCGAAGAGGGGCCACTCTGAGGCACACAGGGCGAAACATTCTGCTTAATAGCTCCAGTGGTGTTAACACTATGAGAGCCTGCTGTTATACACATCTCATCGCATCTATAAACCATAAAACCATAAGAAATAGGAACAGAGGGAGACCATTCAGCCCTCTGAGCCTGCTCCATCATTCAATAACACCATGGCTGATCTAACATTCCTCACATTCCTGACCGTTCCCTGTGTGAAACCCTTGATTCCCCGACTGATCAAGAAGCTCCCTCTCTCAGCCTTAAATATACAGAATTCGACGTTTCGAGCATAAGCCCTTCATCAGGAATGGGCTTATGCTCGAAACGTCGAATTCTCTATTCCTGAGATGCTGCCTAACCTGCTGTGCTTTGACCAGCAACACATTTGCAGCTGTGATCTCCAGCATCTGCAGACCTCATTTTTTACTTAAATATACAGACTCTTCTTTGATCTTGGTCGGGACACCATGTCTGTCAGGGAATGCCCAGGTGTACCGTGTGTGTACTGTGTGTACCTGTGAGAAACCTGTCACTTTACCACATTGTACACTACAGAATAAAACATGATAAGATTTGCATTTATTTAATATTTTTCATAAAATACTTCACAATTAAGTGTTTTATTCTAAAGTGTTGAACTTAATTTCAGAAACACAGAATCATTGAGTCATTGAGTCATGCAGCATGGAAACAGACCCTTCGGCACAACATGTCCATGCTGAGCAGGTTTCCAAAACTGAACTAAACCCATTTGCCTGCATTTTGGGCATATCCCTCTCAACCCTCCCTGCCCATGTGCCTGTCCAAATGTCATTTAAAAGCTGTAATTGTACATACCTCCAGCACATTCCTCTGGCAGCTCATTCTATACCCGTACCACCCTCTGTGTGAAAAAGTTGCTCCTTAGGTCCCTTTTAAATCTTCTCCCTCTCACCCTAAACCTATTCCCTCCATCACACTGCCCCTCCCCCCTGCTTATGTAACATGGTCAATATACTGTGTCACTCCCTCACGCTGCACTCCCCCCTCCCCTTGCTTGTGTAATATGGTCAATACACAGTGCCACTCCCTCACGCTGCACTCCCCCCTCCTCCCTCCTGATATTTACGTTCCGTTAGATTCAGTTGGTTTTGGAGTATTGTTCAGCTGGAAGGCACAGCTCCTTATCATGGGTACTGCTGCCTTCTCAAATACAGAACACTCGGATCAGAAGAAAAACTCAGACCCATTCCATAGCCTGAGGAGGTAAATACACTAAAGTCTGTCATCGTCCAGACTATTCTCCTCATCAGAGGTGATGGGCTGAAAATTGTTATTGTCACAGCTGAGTGTGTGACTGCAGCCAGGAGCAGAGCTTTGATCTGGGTCCTCACCCACACTGACAGAGACTTCCGTTCTCAGTCACGTCATTCCCTGCAACCCTCATGTGAGCTGCAATCATGCCACGTGGCAAATACTCTCCCAGTTCCTCAGGCCCTCGCGGCGTGCTCTGGAGTAGAGGCAGCTATCTGCTCTCCCTGGTCCAGTAGCTTGAACTCTGGCAAAATGTCCCCCAGAAAAGGCAGCAGCTTTTATATTGACTCATTCACAGGCGGAGGGCACCACTGGCCAGGCCCAGCATTTATTGTCCATCCTTGATCACACAGACGGCAGTTAGGAGTCAACCACCTTTGCTGTGGGTCTGGAGTCACATGTAGGCCAGACCCCCAGGTAAGGATAGCTGCTTCCTTCCCTTATGGACATTAGTGAACCAGATGGGATACTTTCTCAAACAATCAACAATAGTTTCATCCTCATCATTAGACTTTAAATCCAAATTGTATTGAATTCAAACTTGTTCACCTTTCTTGGTGGGGCTTGAACCCATCCCTGGAATATGAGTCTTCACCTCTGGGTTAACACTCCTGCAGCATTTCCACTCAGCAGCTGGCAAGAACTGACTGTTTCATGGTATCCAGATGCAGCAAGCACAAAGAGATTGAGGATAAGTACAACTGGGTGACAGGAAAGCAGTGGTTGGTGTGGCTTTGTAGCAAACTGCACTGGGGTGTACCTGTCCAGGCTGCAGGACTGTCCCTGGGGTGTACCTGTCCAGGCTGCAGGACTGTCCCTGGGGTGTACCTGTCCAGGCTGCAGGACTGTCCCTGGGGTGTACCTGTCCAGGCTGCAGGGCTCCCCCTGGGGTATACCTGTCCAGGCTGCAGGGCTCCCCCTGGGGTGTACCTGTCCAGGCTGCAGGGCTGCCCCTGGGGTGTACCTGTCCAGGCTGCAGGACTGCTCCTGGGGTGTACCTGTCCAGGCTGCAGGGCTCCCTCTGGGGTGTACCTGTCCAGGCTGCAGGGCTGCCCCTGGGGTGCACCTGTCCAGGCTGCAGGGCTGCCCCTGGGGTGTACCTGTCCAGGCTGCAGGGCTGCCTCTGGGGTGTACCTGTCCAGGCTGCAGGGCTGCTCCTGGGGTGTACCTGTCCAGGCTGCAGGGCTCCCCCTGGGGTGTACCTGTCCAGGCTGCAGGGCTGCCCCTGGGGTGTACCTGTCCAGGCTGCAGGACTGCTCCTGGGGTGTACCTGTCCAGGCTGCAGTAATGCCCCTGGGGTGTACCTGTCCAGGCTGCAGTAATGCCCCTGGGGTGTACCTGTCCAGGCTGCAGGGCTGCCCCTGGGGTGTACCTGTCCAGGCTGCAGGGCTCCCCCTGGGGTGTACCTGTCCAGGCTGCAGTAATGCCCCGGGGGTATGCATTGTTAATGAGCAGCCATTTGTGAATCTGGGGAGCATCAAGATAGCTTATTGGAAAGTCTTCATTCTGTTTGTAGAACTTCAAGGATGTGAAGGTTGGACTACTGCAGGAGGAAAGGAAGATGGACACTCCCCAGGAAGTTGGCTCTCATTTGTCAGAAGCTTTTCCTGAGATTGTACGCCATGACAACATTGATAGAACGGAACCATTTTGCCACTTAGAAAACCTCCTGCTGGAGCTGTTTGTGAACAATTTTACCCAGTACCCTGGGGAAGTCAGTCAGTGACACAAAAACATAAACACATGTACTGATAGATTCAAGAACAGCTTCCTCCCTGTTGTTTATCAGACTTCTGAGTGGACCCTCACATTTTAAATTTAATGTTAATCTCAGTCTTTGTGCACCTTCCCTGCTGCTGTAACATTGTGTTCTCGCTCTGTACTATTACCAGAATGCAGTTTGTATGGTATTATCTACCTGTACTGCACACAAAGCAAAATATTTCACTCTACCTAGGTACATGTGACAACAATAAAATGAATCAAATCAAATGATGCAAACACAAATGCCAGCACATCCTGATCGACACCATCACAGGTGGAGGGCACCTTGCTGCCAGCTCTTTAAACAAGTCCCGACCGAGTGCAGACAATGAGGAAATCCTTAATCCATCACTGCTGGAATCCTGGAAGGATCTGATCCAGGCTCATGAGGAAGTTGGTGATTTCCGCCGTTGTTAGTTGCAGGATTACCAGGGAGTAGTTCGTGTTGTTGGCATGTGCCAATGTTCACCAGCAGCTGAGAGGACAGTCGCACCCCACTGACGGACAAACATCATTGAGACTCTGCTTGTGTAACATGGTCAATACACTGTCACTCCCTCACTCTGCACTCCCCCCTCCCCCTCCTTGTATAATATGGTCAATACACTGTGTCAATCCCTCACTCTGCACTCCCCCCTCCCCCTCCTTGTATAATATGGTCAATACGCTGTGTCACTCCCTCACTCTGCACTCCCCCCACCCCCTCCCTGTGTAATCTGGTCAATACGCTGTCACTCCCTCACTCTGCACTCCCCCCACCCCCCTCCCTGTGTAATCTGGTCAATACGCTGTCACTCCCTCACTCTGCACTCCCCCACCCCCCTCCCTGTGTAACATGGTCAATACACTGTGTCACTCCCTCACTCTGCACTCCCCCCTTTGTGTTCACTATCTGCTGCTCTCTCCACTGCACCCTGCTGTTACTCATAATAACCATCTTGTTCCTCACCTGAACATCAATCTGAAGACACCCAAATGATTCAGGATCAAATTCATAGTCACTTGGAAAATTGTAGATTGATGTGGAGGCGTCAGACTGGATTGCTGAAGGGAACATCCTATCTAACTAATATTCTTCAAAGAGGATGATAAGGGGATGCTTATTGAGGTGGTGGACATGGATCTCCAGAAGGCATTTATAGAGTTCCATACAACAGACTTGTGAGGAAAATTATATCTCATAGAAGGAAGAGACAGTGTCTACATGGACCAAACACAGAGAATGCTGGAGAAACTCAGCAGGTCTGGCAGCATTTGTGGAGAGGGAAACAGAGCTAACATCTCAAGTCCTGTCAACAGCCTGGTCAGGCAACTGCCCTGCTCAGAACTGTCAGAAAGTCCAAAATAGCTCAGACCATCATTGAAGCCAGCCTCCCATCCATGGACGCCATTTACACAGCTTACTGCCATGGAAAGGCTGCCGACATCATTAAAAGTCCCCTCACCACCCCAGCAATGCTCTCCTACAACCTCTTCCATCAGGCAGAAGATAGAGAAGCTTGAACAAGCGCACCAACAGGTTCAGGAACAGCTGCTTGCTCCTGCTATCAGATTGCTGAATGGACCTCTCTCATTTCAAATCATGTCAATCTTGCTTTGTCCACTCCTGTGTGGCGGTAACCTGTACGCCTCTCTCCATCTCAGCACCCTATAATCTGTATGTTCTTGTTTGCCATGATCTGCCTGAACTGCACACTAAACAAAAGTTTTCACTGTACTTAGGTACATGTGACTACAATAAATCAAGTCAAAAATCAAAAATTCTTCATCAGATCTGCAGTCCTGACCCTCAGACATCACTTTGTGGGTGGACAGACCAACACTCTGCTTTTCTTGATGTCAGGTAAGAGTTCCTCAGAAGGTTCATCTCTGATAGGCCCTGCTCATGGCCTCTCCTCTGAACTTGGAACTCTCACCAGACATGTCGTCACCATGTGGAGAACTATCTAAGCTGGTTCAGCCTCACAAACAAGTGCACGTTTATTAGAAAATGGCAAAATGCACTTTCTGTGTTGGAAGCGCAATCAAGAGCATTCCCCAGTTGACATGATTAGCTCAGTTGGCTGGATGGCTGGTTTGCAATCCAGAGAAATGCTAACAGTGTGGCTTCAATTCCTGGGCTGGCTGAGATTACTATAACGGCCCGTCCTCCCCAATCTCTCCCCCCCTGCTTGAGGTGGTAATGACCCTCAGATTAAACCAGTATCAGTTGTCTCTTTCTACCAAGACAGCAGAGACATAGTGAGTGGGCCATTTGGCCCATCACATTCACACTGACCCTCCAAAGAAGAACCTAATCCCTTACCCTAACGCTGTAACCCATAGCCAATCCACCCAAGTCTGCACATCTTTGGATGTACCTATGACCCAGTAAGACAGTGCTACCCTTACCTGAGCTTTTAATGGTTCAGATTTCAATCTAAACAAAAACCCAACACATTCCAGAATTTACCGAGCCTGTCACAACTGGGTAGGGTCAGGTTTCAACCAGAACTGACTGGGAGAGCAAATGTCTTGGTACTGGTAGAAAGCAGGATCTCTTTTGAAGAGCTGATCTCATTACCGTTCTGATAAAGAGATGGGCCAAGGGTTCATGGATTATTAACAGGAACATTACCACCACACCACCAGGCACAGCAACCCTTACAGCAGAACATGTTAGCATCATCAATGATAGGAAGGAGCAAACAAAATGTATTCACAATCTAGGGCAGAAACTATATTACATCTTAAATTCTTTAAGGTGCAAAACCTATAAGCAACTGTCAGAAAGGTATCTCTGGATGCATGGGTGCCTTCAGTGATTACTGCAAGTAGCCAATTCCCAGCTCGTGCCCCCAATGGGCGATGGGCAGGAACTGGCAGCAGTTGTCAGGAGACGGAGGAGCAGAGATGAAAAGGGCTTCAGGATCTTAACTGACTGCCTTCACCCTAATGTTCAGACATTGGAGGGTCTCCCTTGGGCATTCAGGATGAAAGGTTGGAGGTCTCCCCAGAAACCAGGTGGGACAGCAGTGATACACTGTTCCTCAGCTCTGGAACCCTGTTTAAAATCACAAACTGGGACAGTAATAGGGTGTAGATCAAACTCTCAAAACAGACTAGATGTTGCACGTTTAATAAATACAACAGTATAACTTTTAAGTGCAACTATTTGATAATTCTTCTGCTTTATCTGAGATGGATATAGCATCAGCATTTCCTCTTCATGTTCCCTCGATTAGTATAAGCAATACAGGAAAAACCAAGTGCCAAATTATTGGGGGTTGGTGTTGCCAGTCAGATTGGTAGTCAGAATAAAAATAATTTAAACTTACTTCTCTGTAGATGCCATTGTATAATGCTTGTGCTGATACAGAGATATTTTGTAAAGGTGATGGAAATATTAGTTGGCCTACCCTCCTTAAACAAATCAGGTGTATGATTTATTTATTAAGCAAAAGGGTCAATTCTTTGAGATAGTGAGAGATTTTGTTAGTTATGCTCTTGTGGTATGTGGTGAAAATACATTTGTTTGTTTTTTTTAAGCTGTGGCATTTAATGAAACACTAATTATTTTTGTTGAAACCAGTTCAAAACTATTTTGTTCCCAGTCTGAGTGAAGCAAACATTTTTCAGGGGCAAAAATAGAAATTGCTGGAAAAGCTCAGCAGGTCTGGCGGCATCTGCAGAGAAATCAGAATTAACGTTAAAGTGACTCGATCGGAAACATTAACTTTAATTTCTTTCCACAGATGCTGGCAGACCTGTTGAGCTTTTCCAGCAATTTCTATGTTTGACTCTGATTTACAGCGTTTGCAGCTCTTTCAGCTTTTACACACAGTTTTTATGTTTCCAGTGGAGGCTGAGCACCATCATAAACTGCATCTCCCTCTTAGGGCATAGAGACCCCCGCACGTGACCCCTGACCCATTGTTCTGAACTCCCGTGAATAAGGTCATAGCCAATCCAGTCTCTCTTCATATATGAAAACGTGTAGTGCTGGAAAAGCACAGCCAGACAGAGAGCATTCAAGGACAGAACATTTCAAACATAAGCTCCTCATCAGGAAAGCATTAGCATCTTCATCAGCATCTGCGGTCCTCTCTTTCTCTCTCTCTTCATACGTCAATCCTGTCATCCCAGGAATCAGAATGGTAAACCTTTCTCCCATTCCTTCCACAGCCAGAACATCCTTCCTCAGATAAGGAGTCCAAAACAGCATGCAATACTCCAGGTGTGGTATCATAACATTTCTGAACAGTTGCAGCAAAACATCCTGTACTCCAATCCTCTCACTAGGAAGCCAGACATCACATGACACCAGGATATAGTCCAATGGGTTTATTTGAAATCACAAGCTTCCAGAGCTCTGCTCTTTTGTCAGGTGAAGTACTCCAAAAGCTTGTGATTTCAAATAAACCCATTGGACTACAAACGTTGTATCATGGTTTAGATTAGGTTAGATTCCCTACAGTATGGAAACAGGCCCTTCAGCCCAACAAGTCCACACCGACCCTTTGAAGAGTAACCCATCCAGACCCATTCCCCTCTGACTAATGCACCTAACATTATGGGCAATCTAGCATGGCCAATTCACCTGACCTGCATATCTTTGGACTGTGGGAGGAAACCGGAGCACCCGGAGGAAACCCACGCAGACACGGGGAGAATGTGCAAACTCCACACAGTCATGTGACCTCTGACTTTGTCTACCCTAGTCCAACACCAACACTAACACTCTCACTATGAAGACCAACATTACCATTTGCCTTGAAAGAAAAACAGAAAGTGCTGGATAAACTCAGCAGGTCTGGTGGCATCTGTGGAGAGAGAAACAGAGTTAACATTGAGTTGTGAAGAAAGGCCACTTGAAATGTTGTCACTACTTTCTGCCGACAGATGTTTCTGAGGTTCCCCAGCATTTCTGTTTTTGTTTCCGATCTTCAGTATCTGTGTGTTTCCCTTCAGCGATGGGGGTACCCAGACCCCAGTGTTTGGTCATTACATATCCCCATTTCCCAATCGATTACCATTGTGTTGTATTTCAGTGCTCCTTCACAAACTCAAAAGATTTGAAAATTACTTACACACAAGCTCTAACAGTTGTTTTTCACTTGCTATGCATTGCCAGCACAAGCCTGGTTGCTGTGGCAGACAATATAAACAGAACATTCCTGAAGGTTAGCTTGGTCTATATCTAAAACCACAGAGAGACCTATCTGAAACCTCAGTCATATATCCTCAACATATCCTTTCCCAAATATAATGGAGGGGCTTTGTATTTCTTCCAAGATCTAGTCTTGTTTCTCAGGAAATAAATCTAGTCCCACCATTTACTGAAAAACTCCACAGTACGTACTCAGACTAATGGAATGGCTGGCCAAGTGAAACCAATCTCCGGTAAACTACAGGCCCAATCATGAAATGGGAGCCTCTTACTGCGTCTGGGAACTGAAAGACTAGCAGGACAATTGCAACAGGGAGTTAATGAAAACATTTTTATTAAAAATAGAATTAAATTATCCAGCTAGATCAACCAGATTAGGATTTTATTTACACAGTGGATCTGAATAGTTTGTTTTTTTAAATTCCTTTTATTATTCCTTTTTTATTCCAGATGTATTTCCAAACTGATAAATTTCTCTGTATTTTGTGTGAAGCAGCACTCCCTGATTAGGCAATTAATATAATCAGGAGCATTTAACATGAAAAAGGAATGTTTTGTTGCTGAGGAACTCAAGGACGGTGTACTCATTTTCAGTGTAAATATTTAGCAATCCAAAATAGCATTCCAAGTCCTGCATCCATTCCTGACTGGGCATGTACCACCCACACTGTTGGAAAACGCAGAGACACAAATATTCTTTGACAATGTACCTGGCACCTGACCACCCTTTCACATTCCCAATTCAGTATTGGGTCGTCCTGGGGTGGGGCCTTTTTGGGAAGGGGACTACATGTTCCCCAGTCCTTTAAAGCAGCCCCTCAGTCTGTTATTGAAAAAGCACATTTTTGTAAATATTCTAGTATTGTAAACAAACAAATATCTAAATAAAAGGTTTATCCTAGATGAGACAAGATTGTGGGGTGGCTTTATGTTTACTCATTCACGTGTTGAGGGTGTCGCTGGCTAGGCCCAGCATTTATTGCCCATCCCTAATTGCCCAGAAGGCAGTTAAGAGTCAACCCCATTGCTGTGGGTCTGGAGTCACATGTAGACCAGACCAGGTAAGGATGGCAGTTTCTCTCCCAAAAGAGCATTAGTGAACCAGGTGGGTTTTTATAAAAACCAACAATGGATACATGGTCATCTTGAAACTCTTAATTCCAGATTTTTATTGAATACAAATTCCACCATCAGCTGCGACAGGATTTGAACCTGGGTCCTCAGGGCATTACTTGGGTGCCTGGATTAACGTCCAACAATAACAGCACAAGACTATCGGTCTGCCTATCTTCATGGGAATGAATGCAGGGCAGATCACGCCAGCTGGGATCTCAGTAACCAGCCTTTCCTCAGCTGTAGGATCACAATGAGAGTCCGTTTCTACAGCTCACCTTCTATTGCTAAAACTAAAAATGATCTGTTAAACAGCTGAACAGTGAAAACAGATTCTCACTACAAATGCGATGAAAAGAGCATTTTCCATTCTAAAGAATATCAATGTCCAGCAAAATTGCCTGACAAGATAAATACCCGCTGGCCAATGAACACTGAGAATACTGGAGAAATGCAGCAAGTCTAGCAGCATCTGTGGAGAGAGAAACAGGGTGAATGTTTCAAGTCTGATATGACTCTTCTTCGTAGAAGCGATAGAATCTCTACAGCGTGGAAACAGGCCATTTGGCCCAACACGTTCACACCAACCCTCCGAAGAACAACCCACCCAGACCCATTCCCCTACCCTATTACTCTCCATTTACCCCTGACTATTGCATCTCACCTACACATCCCCATACACTACGGGCAATTTAGCATGGCCAGTTCATCCCAACCTGCACATCTTTGGACTGTGGGAGGAAACCGGAGCACCCGGAGGAAACCCACGCAGACACAGGGAGAATGTGCAAACTCCACACAGACTCTGGATCAGTGGTGCTGGAAGAGCACAGCAGTTCAGGCAGCATCCAAGGAGCAGTAAAATTGACGTTTTGGGCAAAAGCCCTTCATCAGGAATAAAGGCAGTGAGCCTGAAGCATGGAGAGATAAGCTAGAGGTGGGTGGGGGTGGGGAGAAAGTAGCATAGAGTACAATAGGTGAGTGGGGGAGGGGATGAAGGTGATAGGTCAGGGAGGAGAGGATGAAGTGGATAGGTGGAAAAGAAGATAGGAGGTAGGACAAGTCCGGACAAGTCATGTGGACAGTGAGCTGGAAGTTTGGAACTAGGATGAGGTGGGGGAAGGGGAAATGAGGAAACTGTTGAAGTCCACATTGATGCCCTGGGGCTGAAGTGTTCCGAGGTGGAAGATGAGGTGTTCTTCCTCCAGGCGTCTGGTGGTGAGGGAGCGGTGGTGAAGGAGGCCCAGGACCTCCATGTCCTCGGCAGAGTGGGAGGGGGAGTTGAAATGTTGGGCCACAGGGCGGTGTGGTTGATTAGTGCGGGTGTGCCGGAGATGTTCCCTAAAGCGCTCTGCTAAGAGGCATCCAGTCTCCCCAATGTAGAGGAGACCGCATTGAGAGCAATGGATACAATAAATGATATTAGTGGATGTGCAGGTAAAACTTTGATGGATGTGGAAGGCTCCTTTAGGGTCTTGGGCGGAGGTGAGGGAGGAGGTGTGGGCACAGGTTTTGCAATTCCTGCGGTGGCAGGGGAAAGTGCCAGGATGGGAGGATGGGTTGTGGGGGCGCGTGGACATGACCAGGTAGTCACGGAGGGAACTGTCTTTGCAGAAGGCAGAAAGTGGTGGAGAGGGAAATATGTCCCTGGTGGTGGGGTCTTTTTGGAGGTGGCGGAAATGTCGGCAGATGATTTGGTTTCTGCGAAGGTTTGTAGGGTGGAAGGTGAGCACCAGGGGCGCTCTGTCCTTGTTACGGTCGGAGGGGTGGGGTCTGAGGGCGGAGATGCGGGATGTGGACGAGATGTGTTGGAGGGCATCTTTAACCACATGGGAAGGGAAATTGTGGTCTCTAAAGAAGGAGGCCATCTGGTGTGTTCTATGGTGGAACTGGTCCCCCTGGGAGCAGATACAGCGGAGGTGGAGGAATTGGGAATACGGGATGGCATTTTTGCAAAAGGTAGGGTGGGAAGAGGTATAATCCAGGTAGCTGTGGGAGTCGGTGGGTTTGTAAAAAATGTCAGTGTCAAGTCGGTCATCATTAATGGAGATGGAGAGGTCCAGGAAGGGGAGGGAGGTGTCAGAGATGGTCCAGGTAAATTTAAGGTCAGGGCGGAATGTGTTGGTGAAGTTGATGAATTGCTCAACCTCCTCGCGGGAGCACGAGGTGAAGCCAATGCAGTCATCAATGTAGCGGAGGAAGAGGTGGGGAGTGGTGCCGGTGTAATTACGGAAGATGGACTGTTCTATGTAGCCAACAAAGAGACAGGCATAGCTGGGACCCATACGTGTGCCCATGGCTACCCCTTCGGTCTGGAGGAAGTGGGAGGATTTGAAGGAGAAATTGTTAAGGGTGAGGGCCAGTTCGGCCAAACGAATGAGAATGTCGGTGGAAGGGTACTGTTGGGGACGTTGGGAGAGGAAAAAAATGGAGGGCTTGGAGACCCTGGTCATGGCGGATGGAGGTGTAGAGGGATTGGATATCCAGTCTACCTGAGGCTGGAATTGAACCCGGATCCCTAATGCTGTGAGACAGTAGTGTGAGGCCCATTGTCAAGACTTTGCGCAATGAAAGGGTGCACTACCACATACAGTTAACAGAACATTCATTTTATTGTTGCTTTCAGGACTTGAAGAAGTAACCACTGGATTTGGGTAACTAGTAATTCCCCTGAGGTTTCACTTACAAATTAATTTGAAACAGCTATTGTCATGACTTTAAATGACATCAGTTCTGATGGTACTACAAACAAAAAAGAAAATTTACAGCCTAGGAACAGGCCCTACGGCCCTCCAAGCCTGAGCCGATCCAAATCCACTCTCTAAACCTGTCGCCCAATTCCTAAGCCTCTGTATCCCTCTGCTCCCCACCTACTCATGCATCTGTCCAGACGCATCTTAAATGAATCTCCCGTGCCTGCCTCTACCACCTCTGCTGGCAACGCGTTCCAAACACCCACCACCCTCTGTGTGAAGTACTTGCCGTGTGTATCCCCCTTAAACTTTCCACCTCTCACCTTGAAAGCGTGACCTCTCGTTATTGAATCCTTCACCCTGGGAAAAAGCTTGTCTCTACCCACCCTGTCTATACCCTTCATGATTTTATAAACCTCGATCAGGTCCCCCCTCAATCTCCTTTTTCTAATGAAAACAATCCTAACCTACTCAACCTCTCTTCATAGCTAGCACCTTCCATACCAGGCAACATCCTCGTAAACCTTCCCTGCACCCTCTCCAAAGCGTCCACATCCTTTTGGTAACGTGGCGACCAGAACTGTACACAGTATTCTAAATGTGGCCGAACCAATGTCTTGTACAATTTTAACATGAGCTGCCAGCTCTTATACTCAATACCCCGTCCAATGAAGGCAAGCATACCATATGCCTTCACACTCTATCCATCTGTGCTGCAACCTTCAGGGTACAATGGACCTGCACTCCCAGATCACACCACTGGTCGCCTTTCTCCATTTTGAGAAACTCCCTTCAACTACTACTCTCTGTCTGCTGTTGCTCAACCAGTTCTTTATCTGCCTAGCTAGAATACCCTGCACACCATGTGATCTCACTTTCTCTACTTAACATTGGGAAATTGATCAACTGCCTTACTGACATCTACAGCCCTTCCTTCATCTATCAACTGGTCAAAGAACTCTATTACGTTGGTAAGACACTATCTCCCCTGCACAAAACCATGTTGCCTATCACTGATAAGCCCATTCTTTTCCAAATATAAATAGTTTTTATCCCTCAGTACCTTCTCCAGAAACTTATCCATCATTGACGTCAGGCTCACTGGTGTGTCATTACTTGGAATATCCCTACTACCCTTCTTGTACAGGGGGACAAAATAAGTAACCCTCTAGCCTTCTGGCATCTCATCTCTTTTTAAGGATGCTACAAAGATATCTGTCGGGGTCTCAGGTATTTCCTTTCTCACCTCCCTCAGCAACCTGGGATAGATCCCATCTGGTCCAGGGGATTTGTCCACCTTAGTATTTTTTAGCCTACCCAACACATCTTTCCTCCTTATGTCAACCTGATCCAGAGTAATCAAACTTCTATCTCTAATCTCAGCATTTATCACCTCCCGTTCCTCAGTGAACACTGATGCAAAGTAATCATGGAGAATCTCACCCATTGTTTCAGGTTTGACACACAGCCTTCCTTCCTTATCCTTTAGTGGATCAACCCTTTCTCTGGTTACCCTCATGCTTTTTACTCAGGGGCTGATGACCCTGTGAAATTCTCTACCTCAAAAAAGCTCTGGAGGTGAAGTTACTGAATATACTTGAGAAAGAAATCGATTTCTAGAAGCTTCACGTGTCAAGGGCTTTGGAGAGCGCAGGAGCATGGTGCTGAGACAGGCCTTGGGATTCTTCTTAATTCTGCTCGCTAACATTATTTCATGACCCTTTTTAGTGTTTGACTGTTAGAAGTGTATTTCATTTTGTATTAATTTGTTGAATCAAGTATCTGGCTCCCAGCAAGCCAGCTGATTCATTGTCCTGCAGGTTTAACAACACCAGTGTAGACCACTGATAACGTCCAGGAACACAACTCAGAAAGGAATTGTTGGAAACCTTGGGAGCAGTAACAACACTACAACCATGCATTTGGAATAAAGAGACATAAAAAAATCCAGTTTCTGAACAGACTATTGGTTGCAGCTGCTTTATAGTAAGGAGCAGAGAGTTCACTTTGTTGTTCAGTGATAAGACTGAGGTGGTTCAGGCTCAGCTACTGCTTTAGGAATATTGCATTGCATTGCTCTACAATGTTATCGTCCAGGAAACAGTGAGGCCTGGTGAGTTGCCCTCCCACAGTCTCACTGAACCACTCAAAAGGCCAAGTAGGAGACACCTCCTGGGCTGACTTTGCCCTGTGTTGGGGTGGGGGCAGTGGTGTGACAGCATTATCTCCCACAGCATCTGTCCATTTGGAACTATCCCACATGGGCTATGGACAGGAATGGCTGTTGCAAAAAGAAACGGCTCTGAAAGGGTTAATGCTGGAGACCACATCAAGCTCCACCCAGTCTAATGATGTCATAGAGTCATGGGTAGAGAAATGAGGAGTAGCAGTTTGGATCCCAATAGGGACAGCTACATCTCCAAGGAATCTTAGTAACAGTGTCTAATTAACTAATTTAATTCAAACCTCATTGATATCATGCAAAGAACCACATCTTACCAAAAAAATGTTTCTCCTCATTAAGATCTGCTACTGGTTGTTGCTCTGTCAGTGTATTAGGCTCTTCGACCAGGCAAGGGAATAGGACCAGTGATAAGTCCTTCTACTGACACACCCGACAATAGCCTCCACTTCAGTCCCTCCAGGGTCTACAAAGGGTCCTGCTGGTTACATTCTCTGCTCCTGGGAAAGATGATGCTGCCTATCCCTGCTCTCTGACAGCTGACTGCTTGACCAGCTGGGCCACAGTGTTCCATACTTCACCGCCAGTGACTCCATCCCACTCTCTCAGCACCAGGCCACCACCTGCCTGTGTCTCAGAGTCCCCACCCATACCCTCCCTCTGCCTCCATGATAAACCTGTAGGATGGTACCCTGTTACCTGAAGGATAAAATCAGATCAGAATTGAGTTTGAAATCTCTCAGTACGGGCATGGAAGTTGTTGAGCACTAAATAGGTTGGTGTCTTAATGACTCACTACATTCCAAATTGAAATGTAATTCTTCAGCTCCATTCACTTACTTTGAACGAAGTGATTCAACAAACATGACAAATGATCCAATCTAAAAGGAATGGTGTTGCAGTTAAGTGGAGGAAAGTGTTTTTGAATTGGATGCACAGATGTATCGATTAATTTCAATTCACACTTTGGAACTTCTTCTTAACACCACATGATGCTGGGACCCTCTAACACTGAAAGTGTCTCATAAAACATTCACTCATTACTTCAGCTCCCTCACAATGATGGGCAAAGTCACGGATTGGGGATTGCTCAGCAGGAACGCAGTGTTAGAAATAACAAGGAGAAACAAGCTGAAATTTCCCAAAGTGAATGCTCAGTGTGATTGAACACACTGTCATTGGAGATTGGCCGAGACAGAGACAGAGAGAGAGAGAGATGGGTGTGAAGCCGAGGAGCAAGGGAAATGAATAATTCCTGCTTCCTTCCATTGATGGGAGATAGTGGTCACGCAGTAAACAATCTGTTTCAGATGTGGAGTCATCACTCAGAGTTTCCCTCACGAAGGTTGAGGAGGTCAGGCCTTGATGGGGCTGGGACTGGTGCCTCATGAGAAGCTTGTGTTGAGTGTAGGGGTGTTAGCTCCACTGGAAGTGCCACTATCACCTTCTGACATTAGTTAGGTCCTCCCAGGGATAAAGGGCAATGTTTCAGGAATGGGAGCCAAAGCTAGAAACTAGGATCAGTTAGGCCATTCGGCCCTTTGAACCAGCTCCATCGTTGAAAAATAATCATGGCTGACCCTGTCTCAGCACCACGCTCCTGCGCTCTCCAAAGCCCTTGACACGTGAAGCTTCTAGAAATCGATTTCTTTCTCAAGTATATTCAGTAACTTCACCTTCAGAGCTTTTTTTGAGGTAGAGAATTTCACAGGGTCACCAGCCCCTGAGTAAAGAAAAATCTCCCGACCTCAGTCCAAAATGAACCACTGTGCATCTTCGTTCTGGGCATAGTCCAGTCGGGGAAAACATCATCTTGACATCTAGTCTGCCCAATCTCCTGTCGGAATTTTATACATTTCAGTGAGATCCTCTGTCATTCCTTACAGTGACTAACTCACCCTCTGACTCCCCAAAGCCTGTCCCATCATCTACAATTCAGGAGTGTGATGGAATACTCCCCACTTTCACTGGGTGGGGGCAGCTCCAACAACACTCAAGAAGCTTGACACCATCAGGACAAAGCAGCCGCTTGATTGGCACCACATCCAGAAACACCTCTCCCTCCACCACTGGCATCAACTCAACAATGTGGAAAATTGCCCAGGTATGTCCCTTACACAAAAAGCAAGGCAAATCCTTGCTGATTTCCTGATGAAGGGCTCTGGCCCGAAACGTCAAATTTCCTGTTCCTTGGATGCTGCCTGACCTGCTGTGCTTTAACCAGCAACACATTTTCAGCTCTGATCTCCAGCATCTGCAGACCTCACTTTTTACTTGGTTCAAACATGGACAACAGAGCTGAATTCCAGAGGGGAGGGGAGAGGGACAGCACTTGATATCAAGGCTGCATTCAACCGAGCATAGCATTAGGAGCACTGGAAAAACTGGAATCAATGGGTATCAGGGGGCAAACTCCCTGCTGGTTGGAGTCATACCAGGCACAAAGGAAGATGGCGGTGTATGTTGCAGGTCAGTCATCTCATCTCCACAACATCTCTGCAGGAGTTCCTCAGGGTAGTGTCCTAGGCCCAACCATCTTCAGCTGCTTCATCAATCACCTTCCCTCCATAAGATTAATAGTGAGGATGTAGCCTGATTATTGCACAATGTTCAACACCATTTGTATCTCCTCAGATACTGAAGCAGTCCATGTTCGAATGCAACAAGATCTGGACAATGCCCTGGCTTAGGCTGACAAATGGCAAGTAACATTTACACCAAGTAATGGCGATCACCAATCAGAGAGAATCTAATAATTTACCTTGACATTCGGTGTCATTAATATCACGGAATCCCTGGAGGTTACTATTGACCAGAATCTGAACTGGGAGATAGTGAGGAATGCAGAGGCTGCAGAGTCAGAATGGATAAAGAGTGGAGCTGGAAGAGCACACCAGGTCAGGCAGCATCCGAGGAGAAGGGGAGTCACTGTTTCACATCTGAACCTTTCATCAGGCCTGGGGGATGGGGAAGGAGGCTGAGAAATAAATACAGGTGGAGGGTGGGGCTAGAGAAAGGTGGGTGGGATGGTGATAGGTGGATGCAGGTAGCAGGTGGCTGTGATTGGTCAGTGGGAAGGGTGGAGTGAATAGGTGGGAAGGAAGATGGACAGGTAGGGTCAGGTTAAGGTGGGGTGATGAGGATGGGCTGGGCTGGGCCAGGGATGGGGTGGGGTGGGGTGGTGTTGTGGGGAGATTTGGAAACTGGTGAATTCTATGTTCAGGCCATATGGTTGTAATCTCCTGAGGCGAAAGATGAGGTTTTCCCTCCTCCAGTTTGCAGGTGGCCTTGTGTTGACAATCCATATATTCCAATCAACTCCACCTTCCGACCGCTATCCATTTCAACTCCCCTTACCCCCTGAATCACCCTCTCCCAACAACATATCCATCCTGAGCCTCCTCCTCCACTGTCAACACAAGGCTACCTGCAAACCAGCAGAGGAACACTGCACCTTCCACCTCAGGAGGTTACAACCATACAGCCTTAGAATAGGATTCACCAGCTTCCAAATCTCCCCAACCCCCACCCACCACCACCACTTCATCCCGGGCCCAGCTACCCTCTCCACCCCTCCCCCTTAACCTGACCTAATCTGTCCATCTTCCTTCCCACCTATCTGCTCCACCCTTCCCACTGACCAATCACAGTCACCTCCTACCTTCACCATCCCACCCACCTTTCCCTCAGCCCCCTTCCCCCTCCCCCAGTCCTGCTGAAAGGTTCTGATCTGAAACGTTGACTCCCCTTCTCCTGTGATGCTGTTTGACCTGCCGTGTTTTAGCCAGCTCCACACTTTATCCACTAAGAATATGAACTGGTCTAGCCACATAAACACAGTGGCTACAAGAGCAGGTCAGAGGCTGGGAATGCTGCAACGATAACTCACCTCCCGACTCCCCAAAGTCTGCCCACAGTTTCAGTGTAACTTGTAATTTGGCAGTTTTGTGTCTGTCCTGATGAAGGTACGCCACGAATCCCCAACAATTTTTCTCATTTCAGCAAGAGCCTGTCCTTGAGTCCCAGAATGCTCTGTGCCTTTTCAGGCCCTGATGCTAGTTGCCTGGTCCCCTACCCCTGACCAAGTTAGCCTGAGCCCTCTCCTGTAAATTATGGATTCAGCTCTCAAGCAAGAGAATTTCTGCCTGTTTAATCAAAAGCAGAGCTTTAATTATTTTAGTATTGAGAAATCGTCTTTACTCCCAGTGGCGGGGATCCAGTAAGCAATGATTTTGTCATTGCAAGTCTGCCCTGGTTCAGGTGTAATGTCACTACCTTTGAATCAGGAGGCCCTGCGTGTTATATCTGCAGTCAGATTACAGTATTGTTCACTTCAGGCCAGTTATCACCCACAGATTGTGTTTGTATAACAGTGATTAGATTAAATTACTTACAGTGTGGAAACAGGCCCTTCGGCCCAACAAGTCCACACCGACCCGCCGAAGTGCAACCCACTCAGACCCATCCCCCTCCACCTAACACTACGGGCAACTTAGCATGGCCAATTCACCTAACATGCACATTTTTGGACAGTGGGAGGAATCCGGAGCAGCCGGAGGAAACCCACGCAGACACGGGGAGAATGTGCAAACTCCACACAGTCAGTTGCCTGAGGCGGGAATTGAACCTGGGTCTCTGGCGCTGTGAGGCAGCAGTGCTAACCACTGTGCCACTGTGCTGCCCACACCTGTTTAAGGGTAAATCCTTAAGGCAAAAGGGAAAGCTTTCAAATTGGTCAGTTATCAAATGGATCCCATCACCATAGATGAAGAGTAGACTTTTCTGAAATGCACTGCATTCAGTGTTGGAAACCCTTCACAAGATGGTGGAAAAATGCAAGATATTTAATGTTAAAGTCGAGAGGTAATGAATCTCTCATGACATGTTTAGTGGATTTGCATTTGATCAAATCTATTCGAAAATCAACTGCAGGCACTGATTAACTAAATTACTTATAAATCCCTCATTTCAAAGGCTTATTGATTTGGTGAACATGCACATCAGTTCAGTGCAATTGGATAATAGCTTTTTGCAATAACGATCTCTCATTATACCACGGAATGTACTCACACGTCAATCAACAACGTGCCTGTGAGACTGTACAAAGTTTAACTCCTTCCTGTCACTGAGATAATGATGTAAGTATCTTGTGGTAGAGCCTGTCTTGTTGGCTGAGAAAGTTAATGTTGAGGTGTTCCTAGAGCAACAAGCAACATGATGATGCCACAGAGACTCAGGGAGGACCAAAGCTTTCAATCTGAAAGGAGTAACACTGGGGTCCCCCTCCTAGTCTTAGAAACTAATTCTGACCAACTAGTGTAAGCTTGTACCTGACTCCTATCACACAGTAAACAGCAGCTGCTTTAAACCGAGAGTCTCTGCTGTTTCAGTGACCAGGTAGTTTCCCTCTACATCATGAGACCAAGGAGGTGGTGGAGGTCAAATGGTGGCTGATGGAACTTGCTCCAGGATGAAGCTTCATTGTGGGTCCCCGGTCGGTAACGTGTCTGCCTGTTTTCATCGCCTTGGTTAACTCATGACAGGGGGTGCCTCACTCAGCCACCAGCCCCATCTTTTTCTGCAGCTTGTTCTTTGGTGAACACTAACCATCGAAGTGAGGATCTGTTGGCGTTCGGGAGGTTATGGCACATTGTTCCAAGCTGGCTGGAAGGCCACTCCCCCCGCGCCACTCTATCGCCATTGTATCCCATTTCAGCGGAAAACTCGATTTGTCCTCTCCGGGTGAATGGATCTGACTTGGACTCGGTCACACATTGACATGGTGATATTTGGCCTAAAAGGCTATTGAATGTAATTGTGTTCATGCATCCCTAACACATACAAGGCATTCAGCAACTGGTTAATAAACAATCCAGGACAATCTCTCAGGATTTCTTTCACAAACAGCTCATGTACAATAACATTGATGCATTCTGTAAAAACTCGGCCGACTGTGAAATATTTGTTGTTTCATAGACACTCTCACTGCCTGAGGTTCATTTCACCAGAGCTGTACAACTGTACAGTAACACAGCTATGTAGCTGTATAGCCACACTGTTACACAGATACACACATGGACTGCTGTGTAGAGGTGCAACTATGCAGCATTACAACACTGCAGGCACACAGCAATGCAGGCACACAGCAATGCAGGCACACGGCAATACAGGCACACAGCAATACAGGCACACAGCAATACAGGCACACAGCAATGCAGGCACACAAGCAATGCAGGCACACAGCAATACAGGTACACAGCAATACAGGCACACAGCAATATAGGCACACAGCAATGCAGGCACAGCAATGCAGGCACAGTAATACAGGTACACAGCAAGGAAGGCACAGAGCAATGCAGGCACACAACAATACAGGCACACAGCAATACAGGCACACAGCAATGCAGGCACAGCAATGCAGGCACAGTAATACAGGTACACAGCAAGGCAGGCACAGAGCAATGCAGGCACACAACAACACAGGCACACAGCAATACAGGCACACAGCAATGCAGGCACAGTGATGCAGGCACACAGCAATACAGGCACACAGCAATGCAGGCACATAGCAATGCAGGCACACAGCAATACAGGCACACAACAATACAGGTACACAACAATACAGGTACACAACAATGCATGCACACAGCAATACAGGCACACAGCAAACAGGCACACAGCAATACAGGCACACAACAATGCAGGCATACAGCATTGCAGGCACACAGCAATGCAACCATACAGCTGTGCAGCTGTCCAGTTGCACTGTGATCTACCTGTGCTATTATACAGCTATGTAGTTATGTAGCTACACAGTTATGCAGCTGTACTGCCATGCAGCTATCAACTGCATTGTGATGCAGTTATACAGCTACACAGCTTCTGTAGTGAAAGGGGTGGCATGCTGCCTCACAGCTCCAGGGTCCCGGGTTCGATTCCAGCCTCAGGCGAGTGATTGTGTGGAGTTTGCACATTGTCCACATGTCTGCATGGGTTTCTCCTGGGTGCTCTGGTTTCCTCCCACAGCCTCAAGATGTTCAGATTAGTTGGATTGGCCATGGGAAATGCGGGGTTAAGGGGAGATGGTGGGTCTGAGTGGGATGCTGTTTGGAGGGTTGGTACAGACGTGTTGGGCTGAATGGCCTCTTTCTACACTGGAGGGATTCCATGATTGCAACTGCGAGGTCAGGCAGTGACACTATCACAACACTGTTCTTCCTCAAACTTCACAGATGTCCCAGTGACTGGGATTCAAATCTCACCATCGCAAATAGTGGGATTTAAATTCAATTTTAAAAAATAACAATCTGGAGTTAAGGATCTAACGATGACTGTGAAGCCATTGCAGATCATTAGGAAGAACCCCACCTTGTTCACTAATGTCCTTCAGGGAAAGAAACTGCCGTCCTTACCTGGTCTGGAATACATGTGACTCCAGGCCCACAGCAATGGGGTTGGGTCTTAACTGTCCTCTGAAATGGCCCAGCAAGCCCCTCCGTTATATTAATCAATGTGAAGCCTCAGCTGGTGAATCAGTTCCCCTCCACATTGGGCAAAACTTGGAGGAAACACTGACAATAGCAAGGACACAAAATGGA
The DNA here is from genome assembly GCF_020745735.1 of Hemiscyllium ocellatum. NCBI lineage: Eukaryota > Metazoa > Chordata > Chondrichthyes > Orectolobiformes > Hemiscylliidae > Hemiscyllium > Hemiscyllium ocellatum. The sequence goes on from NC_083420.1 coordinate 2,554,970, forward strand.
CTCTGGATGAGGGATTCCATTGTCCGCCACCAAGAGGGGCTCGGCAGCAGGTGATCGAGCTGGTCGGGTCCTAAAGGACATCACTGCTAGACTGGGTCTGCGGCAGGAGGGGAGGGAACCAACAAGAGGGAAAAATATACCAGACCGCATCCATACCAATCTGCCAGGAGGAAGCTCTACAAGTACCCCATCCTCAAAGATGGAAAGCCCAGCACATCAGGACAAAAGATGCATCTGTCCATGACAGTATCTGTAGGAGTGACCACTGCACAGTCCTTGTGGAGACAAAGTCCCACCTTCACAATGTGAATACCCTCCATTGTGTTGTGTGGCACTATCGCCGTCCAAATGGGACAGACTTTAATCAGATCAAGCAGCTTAAAACTGAGCATCCATGAAGAGCTGTGGGTCATCAAAAGCAGCAGAACTGTACTCTAGTACAATCTGTAACCTCATACCCCCACTCAACCAGGATCGACCCTGGTTCAATGCAGAGTGCAGGAGGCCATGCTGGGTGCAGCACGAGGCATAAATAAGAATGAGGTGTCAACCTGGTTAAGCTACCAGACAGAACTAGTTGCGCGCCAAACAAAACAAGCAGTAAGTGATAGACAGAGCTAAGCTATCCCACAGCCAACAGATCAGATCTAGGTTCTGCAGTCATCGAGTCATAGAGTCATAGAGATGCACAACATGGAAACACACCCTTCGGTCCAACCCGTCCATGCCAACCAGATATCCCAACCCAATCTAGTCCCACCTGCCAGCACCCGGCCCATATCCCTCCAAATCCTTCCTATTCATATACCCATCCAAATGCCTTTTAAATGTTGCAATTGTGACAGCCTCCACCACATCCTCTGGCAGCTCATTCCATACACATACCACCCTCTGCATGAAAAAGTTGCCCCTTAGGTCTCTTTTATATCTTTCCCCTCTCACACTAAATCTATGCCCTCTAATTCTGGACTCCCCGACCCCAGGGAAAAGACTTTGTCTATTTATCCTATCCATGACCCTCATAATTTTGTAAACCTCTATAAGGTCACCCCTCAGCCTCCGACGCTCCAGGGAAAACAGCCCTGGCCTGTTCAGCCTCTCCCTGTAGCTCAGATCCTCCAACCCTGGCAATATCCTTCTAAATCTTTTCTGAACCCTTTCAAGTTTCACAACATCTTTCCAATAGGAAGGAGACCAGAATTGCCTGCAATATTCCAACAGTGGCCTAACCAATGTCCTGTACAGCTGCAATATGATCTCCCAACTCCTGCACTCAATACTCTGACCAATAAAGGAAAGCATACCAAACGCCTTCTTCACTATCCTATATACCTGCGACTCCACTTTCAAGGAGCTATGAACCTGCACTCCAAGGTCTCTTTGTTCAGCAACACTCCCTAGGACCTTACCATTAAGTGTATAAGTCCTGCTAAGATTTGCTTTCCCAAAATGCAGCACCTCGCATTTATCTGAATTAAACTCCATCTGCCCCTTCTCAGCCCATTGGCCCATCTGTCCAGATCCTGCTGTAATCTGAGGTAGCCATCTTCGCTGCCCACTACACCTCCAATTTCGGTGTCATCTGCAAACTTACTAACTGTACCTCTTATACTCGCATCCAAATCATTTATGTAAATGACAAAAAGTAGAGAACCCAGCACCGATCCTTGTGTCACTCCACTGGTCACAGGCCTCCAGTCTGAAAAACAACCCTCCACCACCACCCTCTGTCTTCTACCTTTGAGCCAGTTCTGCATCCAAATGGCTAGTTCTCCCTGTATTCCATGAGATCTAACCTTGCTGATCAGCCTCCCATGGGGAACCTTGTTGAACGCCTTACTGAAGTCCATATAGATCACATCTACTGCTCTACCCTCATCAATCTTCTTTGTTACTTCTTCATAAAACTCAATCAAGTTCGTGAGACATGATTTCCCACGTACAAAGCCATGTTGACTATCCCGAATCAGTCCTTGCCTTTCCGAATACATGTACATCCTGTCCCTCAGGATTCCCTCCAACAACTAACTTATCTGATTCTGTGCTGTGAACTTCGCCCAACAGTTCCTCCAAGATTAGTTGTGAATTTCACTGTTGGTTAATTTTCCCAGATGCATCCGATGTCCAGCGATACACCAATTCAAACAGCAAAGGTGGTAACTTTCTCTCTCTCTCTCTACCTCTCTCTCCCTCTCCCTCTCTCTCTCCCTCGCTCTCCTGCACTATCCTCACCATGTGCTTCCCTTGTCTGCTCTTCTCTCTTTTAAAACTGCTGTTTTTGGCTTTTTTTTCCAAAGTTCCAAAACAATGCAACAACATATAAAACCGGAATTGCTGCTCCTGGGATTTGAGGAAATCACCTCCAGCACCTAAAATACCTCAAAAAAAAGGAGCAGCTCTTACAGCCAGACATTTTTTCCCCTCCTCCAGTCCTGCCACATCCAGTTGTGAATGATGGTGGTTGACTAAACAACTCACTGGAGGAGGAAGCTCCACGAATATCCCCCTCCCCATTGATGGAGGAGCCCAGTACATCAGGGCAAAAGATGAGGCTGAAGCTTTCACAGTAATCTTCAGCCTGAAGTGCTGAGTGGGTGATCCATCTCAGCCTCCCCCAGTGGTCCCCAGCATCACAGATACCAGGCTCCAGCCAATTTGATTCACTTTATATGATATCAAGAAACATTGGAGACACTGGATACTGTAAAGGCTATGGGCCCTGACAACATCCCAGCAATAGTACTGAAGACTTGTGCTCCAGAACTTGCCACTCCCCTAGCCACACTGTTTCAGTATAGCTACCACACTGGCATCTACCCGACAATGTGGGAAATTGCCCAGATATGTCCTGTACATAAAAAGCAGGACAGATCCAATCTGGCCAATTACCACCCCACCCGTCTCCTCTCAATCATCAGTACACATAGAACATAGAACATTCCAGCACAGTACAGCCCTTCAGCCCTCGATGTTGCGCCAACCTGTGAAACCAATCTGAAGCCCATCTAACCTACACTATTCCATTACCATCCATATTTTCATTCAATGACCATTTAAATGCCCTTAAAGTTGGTGAGTCCACTACTGTTCCAGGCAGGCGGTTCCATGCCCCTACTACTCTCTAAGTAAAGAACCTATCTCTGCCATCTGTCCTGTATCTATCACCTCTCAATATAAAGCTGTGACCCCTCGTGCTAGCCATCACCATCTGGGGAAAAAGAGTCTCACTGTCCACCCTATCTAACCCTCTGATTATCTTGTGTGTCTCAATTATGTCACCTCGCAACCTCCTTCTCACTAAAGAAAAAAGTCACAGATCATTCAGCCTTTCCACGTAAGACCTTCCCTCCATACCAGGCAACATCCTGATAAATCTCCTCTGAACCTTTTGCAAAGCTTCCACATCCTTCCTATGATGCAGTGACCAGAACTGTGCACAATACTCCCAAATGTGGCCGCATCGGAGTTTTGTACAGGTGCAGCATGATCTCATGGCTCTGAAACTCAATCCCTTTACTAATAAAAGATAACACACCGTAAGCCTTCTTAACAACCCTATCAACCTGGGTGGCAACTTTCAGGGATCTATGTAAATGGACACCAATATCTCTCTGCTCATCTACAATACTAAGAATCTTACCATTAGCCCAGTACTCTGTATTCCTGTTTTCCCTTCCAAAGTGAATCACCTCACACTTTTTCGCATTAAACTCCATTTGCCACCTCTCAGCCCAGCTCTGCAGCTTATCTATGTCCCTCTGTAACCTGCAACATCCTTCTGCACAGTCCACAACTCTACCGACTTTAGTGTCACCTGCAAGTTCACTAACCCATCCTTCCACACCCTCATCTAGATCTAAATGACAAACAACGGTGGCCCCAAAACTGATCCTTGTGATACACCACTAGTAACTGAGCTCCAGGATGAACATTTCCCATCAACCACCACCCTCTGTCTTCTTACAGCCAGCCAATTTCTGATCCAAACTGCTAAATCACCCTCAATCCCATGCCTCTATATTTTGTGCAATAGCGTACTGTGGGGAACCCTATCGAACACCTACTGAAGTCCATATACGCCACATCAACTGCTTTACCCTCATCCACCTGTTTGGTCACCTTCTCAAAGAGCTCAGTAAGGTTTGTGAGGCACGACCTACCCTTCACAAAACCGTATTGACTATCCCTAATCAACTTATTCCTTTTGAGATGATCATCAATCCTATCTCTCATAATCCTTTCTAACACTTTACCCACAACCGAAGTAAGGCTCACTGGCCTATAATTACCAGGGTTGTCTCAACTCCCCTTCTTGAACAAGGGGACAACATTTGCTGTCCTACAGTCTTCTGGTACTACAGACAGCAAAGTGATGGACGGTGTCATCAACAAAGCTATCAGGCAGCACCTGCTCAGCAATAACCTGTCCAGTGACGTCCAGTTTGGGTTCCACCAGGGTCACTCAGCTCCTGACCCATTACAGCCTGTAAAGGAGACCGCATCAGGAGCAATGGATACAGTAAATGACATGTGTGAAAGTGCGGGTGAAACTTTGATGGATGTGGAAGGCTCTTTTGGGGCCCTTGGGTGGAGGTGAGGGAGGAGGTGTGAGTGCAGGTTGCACTTCCTGCGGTGGCAGGAGAAGGTGCTGGGAGGGGAGGGTGGTTTGTTGGGGGGGGGGGGGGGGCTTGGACCTAACAAGGTAGTCGCAGAGAGAATGGTCTTTACCGAAAGCGAATAGGGGTGGGGAGGGAAATAAATCTCTGGTGGTGGGGTCTGTTTGTAGGTGGCAGGAATGGTGCGCCAAATAACCCCACTGTCCCATGGCCAAAGACTTTAACTCCCCCTCCCACTCTGTCGAGGACATGGAGGTCCTGGGCCTCCTCCACTGCCACTCCCTCACCACCCAACGCCTGGAGGAAGAACACCTCATCTTCCAACTTGGAACCGTTCAACCCAATGGCATCCATGTGGACTTCACCAGTTTCCTCATTTCCCCTCCTTACCCCAGTTCTAACCTTCTAATTCAGCACCGCCCTCATGACCTGTCCTACCTGTCCATCTTCCTTCTCACCTATCCACTCCTCCCACCTCTCTGACCTATCACCTTTACCCCCTTCTCCATCCACCTGTTGCACTCTCAGCTACCATCCCCCCAGCACCACCCCACTCCCATTCATCTCTCCACCCCCGAGGCTCCCAGCCTCATTCCTGATGAAGGGCTCCTGCCCGAAGCGTTGATTTTCCTGCTCCTCGGTTGCTGCCTGACCAGCTGTTCAAGAAGGCAGCTCAGTGTCACGTTCTCAGCCTGGCAATACGCATTGGCCCAGCCAGTCATGTCCATGCTCCACAGATAAATGAAGGAAACTAGCTACCAGATGTTTAACCCAAGAGTTAAAGAGTTGGATCATTGCTTTTGAATCACTTTCATTTGATTGGAATAATTCCTGACCAGGAATTGAAGTGAACATTGTTTTTTGTCACCTTGTGCTGGTTTGGTATTCTGTCAATGGGTGATAACGTTCGCTCTGGTGTAGTGAACCTCAGGTGACAGAAACCTCATCCATTTTGACAATTTCTAACATCTGTTACATCGATTCGGAGACAACAGCGTTTCACACGAGTGCAATTGCACCACACTGTCCCCCTCAGGGTAATTGTGACTAAGCTACTTACACTGGTTTTAATGTTGGAAAGTCACTCTATCTGAAAATCCATGATTGTATGCCTGCTGAACTCACGCATTCATTTACATAGCGCCAGGTCCACGTGGGGCTGCTACAGTAATGTGCTGGCATTGCCTTATGCCCAAACATTTAGATGCAAGGTGACCCAAAGTCAGCTGATACCAACACAGCAGAGCTTTTAGGAATTTGATAGCAAATTTCTTTACCACTTCTATAAAAGAAATTCTTCCCAAGCTCTGTTCTATATTTAAAGTGGAATCAGTTCTAGTGTATCAACATTCTTTTCAAAAACTAAATACCTCTCCAGGGGACTTTTTTTTTAGGAAGGTTGAGACAATCAGAAAATAATCATGATATTAATTTGGAATCTGTCCTGTGACGGATTCAGGAATATCACACCTGTATAGAGTTAGGGAGACATCAAACTGAAAGGCTGCACAGGAAGCAATGACAAGAGGCTGACTACACAAACCCAGACATCTTTGAGGCCAGTGAAGCCTAGGAGATTCACGTTTGTGTTTTGTCCTTGCAGCGATTCACAAAAAATGGGTTAAAGTCCATTTTCAACTCTGGTCTGTGTGTGTTAGTGGCCTTGTATGCTGACTGGTATGCGTGCAGGAAAAACAACTGAGCACCCCTGCAATGCAGGAAAATAGAGAGCAATTCACTCTTTCACTTGGAATGATGTCTGTTCCTATTCATTCAAGGCAAAAGAATCTCAACCAGCCTGCAAAATTAAGACATTCAAAATCAGCTATTAAACTACCAATGTTAGCACCACTGTAATATCGATGTTGTGCTATCCACCCCTCACAAATAACTCAGAGTCTGTTAGCATTAACTCATCTTTTATTTGGATATACTTCTTAATCTGAATGCGTGTGTGCATATGTGTTGAATTATTATTTCTTCCCCTGTTTAGTGACTAATAAGTTCTTTTTTTGATTGCTTAAGAAAGCTTGATTTCTTCTAAAAACTAAATTAATTTGGTCTGCAAGGAAGGTATCCACAGGAGGAAATAAATATTTTATTTAAGGTGACCCTTGTTCAGACAATCTGAGGGGACACATAAAAAAAGAAATGGAGTCAGTCAATCCTTCCTCGGCTGGGAGCTGAACTGTTTTGGTGTATCCTGCTTGGAACCATAACAAATCAGGGAACCGCATTCAGGTCACATAATACCTCAGAACATTGGAGCAAAAATTTGATAATTTTCCCCTTTACTCCACTGTTTAATCAGAGCATCACTCAGCTGCATCTCAGCTCCATTATTTCCCTTTATATTATATTCCTGAATATTGCCACCTAATAAAGTATATCCATCTCAAACTTAAACAGTTCAATTAGTCCAGCAATCACAACTTTGCAGAAGTAAAAGTTCCAAACAGTCATCACTCTTTATGTAGAAAATATATTGTCGAGTGTGTGGTGCTGGAAAAGCACAGTAGGTCAGGCAGCACTGAAGAGCAGGAGAGTCAACATTTCGGGCATAAACCCTTCATCAAGCCTCATTCCTGATGAAGGGCTTATGCTTGAAACATTGACTCTCCTGTTCCTCAGATGATGCCTGACTTACTGTGTTTTTCCAGCACCACACTCTAGACTCTCATCTCCAACATCTGCAGTGCTCACTTTCTCCGAGTAAAATATATACTCAATGATTTCACTCCCCGCCTCAAATTTGAACTTTATGGTCCTTTGTTCTGGATTATCTGACCAGCGGGATTTGACCAAGACCTGTACTGCTGAAGCATAATTTTCTCCCTCTATAAAACCATAAGGCGTAAGAGCAGAAATTAGGCCATTCAGCCCATCAAGTCTGCTGATTCAATCATGGCTGGTAAGATCTTCAACCCCATTCTCCCGCTTTCTCCCTGTAACCCTTGATCCCGTTGGCAATCAAGAGGCTATCTATCTCAGTCTTAAATATACTCATTGACCTGGCCTCCATACACTCCCCCCTCCCCCACCTCCTGGCTGAAGACGCTTCTCTTTGCCTCCGTTCTGAAAGGCTATGACCTCAGGCCCTAGTCTCTCCTGCAAATGGAAACATCTTCCCAATGCCCACTCTGTCAGGGCCATTCAGTACTCTTTATGTTTCAATTAGATCCCTTCCTCTGACTCTGCTCCTGAAAACAAGGCCACAAATCCTCCAGATATGTTAGATTTATACTAACCGCACTGTGGGTGCTTCTCCCTCTCACCCTGCTCCCTTGGAACCCTCTCCCTTGAAATTAACATCTCAACCATTTTCTCCTTCCCCATTCTGAACGTCTCCTGTCTCTGCACCTCATGGACTAATCTTTGCATTTGTTAAATGCTTCAGTTTTGTATAGTTGTAAAAGTTATTGCAACTTCTTTGTTTTGTACTTCGTACTTGCTTAATCTCATATTTGATTTTCTTCCTCTTTTTAACTTTTCAGTTATTCTTGGCTAATTTTAAAAATATCCCAGTCCTCAGGAACATTACTTTTTCGGCAACCTAATTATCTTTGTTAAATCTAATACTATCCCTAATTTATTGAGTTACTTATGCTCATACCACTTTCCCAGTGGGAACCTATTCCTGAAGGGAATGTATATTCATTGAGAATAATGTTTTATTCATTTCAATACCTTCGAGGTCTTGTCTCCCAAGTTAGTTCAACCAATTTGCCCCTCAGACCCCTGTAGTTGGTTTTGTTGAAATTAAAGATCCATGTTTTGGATTTAATTACATCCCCCTTAAATGCAGTATGAAATTCTATCAAATATGATTACTCTTCCCCAGAGGAACTTCTCTGAAGGATTATTATAAATCCTGCTTCATCAATAAGGTTAGATCTAAAATAGCCTGTTTGCTATTTGCTTCCACAACACACTGTTCCAAAATAAAACCGCTTCAATTGCATTTCATGAACTCATCCACCAAGCGACTTGTTCTGACTGGGTTTGATCAGATCAGATGATCACATCACTCCCATGAAAGTGATCCTCTGATTTCTTGGTGGATGTTATGTCCAGCACCATGATTACTTTGGTTTCGATGCACCACCTTGCTCTCACGCAAACATTTCTGTCCTGAGCCAGTGACAATGTTCCAGTGAAGCACAACACAAAACTCGGGGAACAGCATCTCAACATTCAGAGCTCACTATTGAGTTCAACACCTTCAAAACGAAACATCTAATTCCTTTGTGAATACACTCCATCTCCCACCAGTGTTTGTTTGCTCTTAACAGAATTAATCTTTTTCCTACTTCTCACACCTATTATTGACACTTATTTTGCATCTAGATATCTCCTTTACTAAAATTGACACTCCCATTGCTGGTGGTTGTGCGCCCTGACCATTTGTTCCACTTGCTTCTGAACTCTTTTTACCAACAACAAAAAAAACTGTTGTTTTACAGCCCACTTCAGTTTCAATGAAGAGTTGTTGGACTGGAATCAATGACTTTGTTTCCCTCTTTATCTGTGCTGGCCCCAACAACATCACCCACCTCCCAGGAATTAGATTAGATTAGATTACTTACAGTGTGGAAACAGGCCCTTCGGCCCAACAAGTCCACACCGACCCACCAAAGCGCAACCCACCCATACCCCTACATTTACCCCTTACCTAACACTACGGGCAATTTAGCATGGCCAATTCACCTGACCCGCACATCTTTGGACTGTGGGGGGAAACCGGAGCACCCGGAGGAAACCCACGCAGACACGGGGAGAACGTGCAAACTCCACACAGTCAGTCACCTGAGTCGGGAATTGAACCCGGGTCTCAGGCGCTGTGAGGCAGCCGTGCTAACCACTGTGCCACCGTGCCGCCCACACTGTGCCATCGTGCCGCCCACGGCATAAATGAATAAATGAACAAAACCAACAGAGGTCAGAAAGTGACCGGCCTATCCACTGCACGGCCATGTTTTCAAAAGATTGTTGTCCGGTTAGACCATCACTGGATTTATATTTAACATTTTACAAAAGGAAAAGAACCAACTGGATCTGCCTGAAAAGACATTAAAAAAACAATATTATATGTGGTGACATGGAAATAAGTAGGTGGGCAAATGGTGAAGATGACACAAACAGCCAACAAAGAGACAGACAGACAGACTAAGCGAATGGGCAAAATCTTAGCAGGCAGGATATAATGTGGGAAAAAGTGAGGCTAAGCACTTTGGCAGAAAGAGTAGAGGAACTGAATATTATTTAAATTGGAAAAGGCTGCAGAAAACTATAGCACAGAGAGTTCATTCCCTTATTAAAGGGAAGATATACTGGCACTGGGGTCAGTCCAGAGAAGGCTCTCTGATCCTTACCCTGGAGGGAGAAAACGTCAAATAGGTTGGAGTTATAGTCTCTTGAGTTTAGAGGGATGAGATAACCTTATTGAAACATACAACATTCCAAGCTGGATGTGGAGAGACTGTTATTAAAGAGTCAAAGATTATGGGTATAATCTCAGGGTGAGGAGTCACCCATTTCAGACTGAGATGAGGAGGAATGTTTTCTCTCCAAGGGGAGTGAATTTGAGGAATTCTTTACCACAGGAAGCTGTACAGTTTGGGTTGTTAATTCTATTCAAGGCTGAGGTAGACACATTTTTCATCAGTGAGGGGATCAATGGTTATGGGCAAAAGTTAGGTAAGTGGTGTTTAGGATTAACCATAATTGAATGTTGGCACAGACTTGATGGGCTGAATGGCCCATGTCTGCTCCTGTATCTGATTAATTGCTCTTAGATTTGCATTGAGGGCTATATTTTGAGCTGTCTATGAGTATATCTCACAAATATTTGAGAGATGAGTATGACTGAGCTCAGATTCAGATCCTGAGCTGGTAGATCAAAGGCTCCGTCTGTCACCTTGAGCTTCGAGTCAGAAGCTAGCATTGGGCCCTGTGCAAATACTCCAGCAACATGCAGGCACCAACTCTCACTCTCCCTGTCTCACCAATGTAAACCAAACACATACACACAGACAAACACACAGACACACACACACACACACACACAGACACAGAAGCTCACACACTCACAAACACACAGATAGACACACACTTGCACACAGACACACAATAGACAATAGACAATAGGTGTAGGAGTAGGCCATTCTGCCCTTTGAGCCTGCACCACCGTTCAATATGATCATGGCTGATCATCCTTATTTGGTATCTCCATAACCCTTGATTCCACTATCCTTGAGAGCTCTATCCAATTCTTTCTTAAATGAATCCAGAGACTCTGCGGCAGAGCATTCCACACAGCCACCACTCTCTGGGTGAAGAGGTTTCTCCTCATCTCTGTCCTAAATGGTCTACCCCGTATTTTTAAGCTGTGTCCTCTGGTTCGGCACTCACCCATCAGTGGAAACATGCTTCCTGCCTCCAGAGTGTCCAATCCTTTCATAATCTTATTTGTCTCAATCAGATCCCCTGTCAGCCTTCTAAACTCAAGGGTATACAAGCCCAGTCGCTCCAGTCTTTCAGCGTAAGGTAGTCCCGCCATTCCAGGAATTGACCTCGTGAACCTACACTGCACTCCCTCAATAGCCAGAATGTCTTTCCTCAAATTTGGAGACCAGAACTGCACACAGTACTCCAGGTCTCACCAGGGCCCTGTACAACTGCAGAAGGACCTTTTTGTTTCTATACTCAATCCTTCTTGTTATGAAGGCCAGCATGCTATTAGCCTTCTTCACTACCTGCTGTACCTGCATGCTTACCTTCATTGACTGGTGTACAACAACACCCAGATCTCTCTGTATTGCCCCTTTACCTAAATTAATTCCACTTAGGTAGTAATCTGCCTTCCTGTTCTTGCCACCAAAGTGGATAATCATACATTTATCCACATTAAACTGCATCTGCCATGCATCTGACCACTCACCTAACCTGTCCAGGTCACCCTGTAATCTCCTAACGTCCTCCTTATATTTCACCCTGCCACCCAGCTTAGTATCATCAGCAAATTTGCTAATGTTATTACTAATACCATCTTCTATATCATAAATATATATTGTAAAAAGCTGCAGTCCCAGCACTGGTCACTGCCTGCCATTCCGAAATGGAGCCATTTATCATTACTCTTTGTTTCCTGTCAGCCAACCAACTTTCAATTCAAGTTAGTACTTTGCCCCTAATACCATGCGCCCTAATTTTGCTCACTAACCTCCTGTGTGGGACTTTATCAAAAGCTTTCTGAAAGTCCAAGTACACTACATCTACTGGATCTCCCTCGTCCAACTTCAGAGTTACATCCTCAAAAAATTCCAGATGCACACACACAGATACTCATACACACCCACTCACAGACACACAGACATACTCTTTCTCTCTCTCACACAGGCACACATACTCTCACAGGCACACACAGACGCACGCTTACAGACACACAGATAGACACACACACAGACATACAGATACTCATACACACACTCACCCACAGACAATCAGACACACATACTCTCTCTCACATACACACATACCCACATACACACAAACATACATTCTCTCTCATAGATACACAGTCACACACTCACATTCACAGACACAAACACACATGCACACATCCACAGAGACACATATACAAGCACTCTCACACAGACACACACAGATGTACACACACAGACACACAGAGATACTCTCACACACACAGACACTCACAGACACACGTACTCACACAGACACTCTCTGACACAGATATACAGACACAGACATATACAGATTCACACACACACAGACACAGACACACACACTCACAGAAACACACACACACACAAATACACACACACACACACACACACAGACATAGGCACATTGCTCCAGTGAAAGTATAAATACATAAAAGGTAAGCCCTGTGGATAAAAAGTCCAAACTGAAAGGATAGAATGATGTGATTTTCTCATAGTTACATTGGTTTCTTTTTATTGAGGTCACTTTGCTGCAGATTACAGACTAATATGAAATCTTCAGATTCCAGCTGAGAAATAGGAATCTGAAATTTGAAGCTTTATTAAAGTTTTTTTTTCATATTAGTTCCCTGAGAGAGAACAATGTTGCTTTCAGCTCCAAGTTCTGACTCTTATAGACTGAGAGAATGTATCCTTGAAAATTTTTCCAGCAACTGCCTACCCATTACTTCAGTTCAGAGGCTGTTGCTAGGCAGCAGTGGCATAGTTTCATTAGAGTTTTTCAGGTCTGTTGCGCAACAATTAAAATTAATTAAATTGCTTGTTTCTCTCTAAAACCTTTCTGGACACTGTTTTTCAAAATTATGTTTTTTTCCCGACTCAGGCGACTGACTGTGTGGAGTTTGCACGTTCTCCCCGTGTCTGCGTGGGTTTCCTCCGGGTGCTCCGGTTTCCTCCCACAGTCCAAAGATGTGCGGGTTCGGTGAATTGGCCATGCTAAATTGCCCGTAGTGTTAGGTAGGGGTAAATGTAGGGGTATGGGTGGGTTGCGCTTCGGCGGGTCGGTGTGGACTTGTTGGGCCGAAGGGCCTGTTTCCACACTGTAAGTCTAATCTAAAAATCTAATCTAGTCTAAACAGCCGGTAAACCATAGCCTCCACCAAATTCACCAAAGATCCTCAGATATCACCTTCCAAACCCACAACCACTTCCATCCAGAATGACAAGGACAGCAGATACATGGGAACACCACCCCTGCAAGTTCCTCTCCAAGCCACTCATCACCCTGACTTGGAAATATATCGCCGTTCCTTCACTGTCACTGGGTCCAAATCCTGTAATTCCCTCCCTGAGGTCTAACCTACAGCACATGGACTGCAGCAGTTCAAGAAGGCAGCTCGCCCCTACCTTCTCAAGGGGCAACTAGGGATGGGTAATAGATACTGGGCCCAGACAGTCTCACTGAAATTCCACAAGAGAATAGTAAAAACCTATGACTTTGCAGTTTCAAGCATCCTGTTATAAATTGTTTGTAATCCTCTCACTATTTTCCACTTCTCATAACCTTTAAATCTCTACACTCACAACATGAACCTCGTGCTCGGATAATCCATCTTCTTTTGATATAATTTATGAGTACTCTTATTCTTCTGAGCCCATTCAGTATTCTTAACCCGACACACGTGACATTCCAAAGCACCATATTCCGAACCTGCTGATATTCTCCTCTTCCTCTTTCCCAGTGTTCGAGGCTTCATCTCCCAAAATCCATCACTGACAAGACAGGACACAATTGGTAGATGAGCTCTAAGAGTTAAGACTCCTTGTGGAAAAATAAAAGCTGCATAATTTTGGAAACATCCTTTTCACTTGTCCAATTGTTTTTCAGACGTCAGTGCTGCTTTTGACAATTAGGTATTTCTGTGCCTTTGAGATAATTGAATAGGTCGGAAAGGTCTAACTTGTTTCTATTTTCTGGAATAATGCTGAAATATCCTTTCTCCTTCTCATTACTGCATGTACCTTCTTGTGTTGAGTGTAGGTCTATATTTATCTCTGTTCTTTATAACTGTGTTGATGAATTTTTGCCAGACTTCTTGCTGCTCAAGGGAGTACAGGTCTTAAGAATCCTGTTGGCCACTTCTTTTTGAACTGTTGGCTATGGTTCCTGGTACTATTGGGAACAAGCTCCTTCATTTGTTCCTCAGCTTTACCCCCATGGGCCCTCCAATTTGCTTTTTTATAAAGAACTTTGTACCTGTTTCATATTTCTGTGCTGCTTTCCCATTTACAGCTACAATATCCCATCAGAACAGCCATACTGTCTAATGGGCAAGGGTGACGTAACCTCCTTTTCATTTGCACTTGGTTTGCAATTGCTCTCTCTGGGACAAGACACGTGGTGATGAATTCCATTTCCCTCTGCTTACATTTTTAGGAACTGAAGAGGAAATCCAGCATCATGTTCTGATTTGAAGCATAAAAAAGGCAGAATGAAACAAGTTTGCTGTTGAAAGCACTGACACTGAAAAATAACCCCAGCTTATTGCTGGAGAAAGCATGGGTTGAACAAAGGAAGGGGTTAATCACAGAAAAATAAGTACCATCTAGGACAAAAAAAAGCTGCTCAATCTAATGTTTCATGAAATTAAACCTGAGTCCTATTTCTCCGTGTAACTCTAGACAGTTTAATTTTCAGCAAACTTGTAATTGTAGATAGCCATTAATTCACTTTGCAATCAATTTACATCACCAATTCATGTTATTGTCTTCATAAATTACTGATTCTTTCTGTAAATTTTTTTTTGTAATTGGATAGATCTTGAAGAATTCCTATCCTGCATCTTGTGATGTGACTCTCTCCTTAATCCTAGAATAAAATCATGAATTCCTGCAGTGTGGAAGCAGGCCATTCAGCCCATCAAGTCCACCCAGACACATTCCCTTATCCCTGGATTTCCTGTGGCCAATCCACCTGGCCTACACATATTTGAAATGTGGGAGAAAACTAGGGCACCCAGTGGATAACCACTCAGATGCAGGGCAACTGTGCAAACTCCACACAGACAGTGGCCAGAGGCTGGAATCAAACCCAGGTCCCTGGTGCTGGGAGGCAGCAGTGCTGACCACTGAGTACTGCACCATCCTTGAGATATCAGTGACTTAGAAATTCATTAATCTTATATAATCTGTGAGAGATCTCATTACCATTTGTTGCGTGTGGGTCCAGAGCTCACAGCAGCTTTGTAAATGTGGTGAAATGAGAGGTGAAAAGGAGCAACATCTTCTTGGGGAGCTCAGCAACAGCCAGTCTTTCAGGTACTTTATCTTTAAGAGTTAATGTAATGTATTATTCACTTACTGGTGGAAATACAGAAAATCTTTTTTTAATGTCTTCTATCATGTGCCATTTTGTCATGTACTTCATATGCAGATAAGGGAAAGCTTATAACCATTACAATTTATTACAATGAAAATGACATTTATATTGTGTCAAAATGAAAAAAGTGTGACAAGTTCATTATTTGCATATAAATAGTATTTTAATATCAGAGTGTTTGGAAATGGCTCATATTCCAGCTGATCATCATAGACAAAATTAATTTTTGATAGCTTTTTGCGATTGGAGTAAAACTTTCCATTTCTTTTAGAGCAGTTAATGGAAAGAGTGTGCAGTGCTGATCATGACAATGTCTTCATAAACTATAGGACAATGTGGCTGTCCTTTCAGGACTGGTCCCGCCACGTGACACAGAGAAAGGTTCTTCAAACCATGAGCTTAGAAAATGCAGACCGTGACAATCCAACTGTCCATCATTCCCTCACCTCCTCCAAATGACTTGACTGCATCAGCCATCGATTTCTGTAATGAAAATGTAGATCAATTAAGAATACACAAAGGTCTCACCCACCTTCTCATGAAAACTGTTCATGATCGGGTTCTGCTGATTTCCAATTACAGATTAATTCATGCTCCAATATCACAAAGATAATGCAAACAATGGAGATTAATCAAACCTTCGTCTTTTTTGTTGTTACATCACTTACTATCAAAATGACAAAGACGGTTAAACCAATTATCAAATCAAGTATGTGATTGAAGAAATATATCTATTTTGATCTTTGTTCGTGGGACATGGGCGTCGCTGGTTGGGCCAACATTTGATGCCCTTGAACTGAGCAGCCCTCGAGGCCATTGTAGAGGCTCCTACATTGCTGTGGGTCTGGAGTCACACCTAGGCCAGGCCAGGTAAGGATGGCAGATTTCCTTCCTTAAAGAATGTTATTGAACCAGAAAGGTTTTTAAGACAATTAACAATGTTTACCATTAGGCTAGCTTTTAATTCCGGATTGTTCTTTCTGCCACTGCGAAATTAGAATCATAGAACCCTTACTGTGTGGAAGCAGACCATTTGGCCCATTGAGTCTACACTGTCCATCAAAGAACACCCCACCCAGACCAGCCCCATCGCTGTAAACCCCTATTTCCCATGGGTAATCCATCTAGCCTGCACACCCCTGGACACGATGGGGTAATTTAGCATGGCTAATCCACCTAACCAGCATGTCTTTGGACTGTGGGAGGAAACTGGAGCACCCGGAGGAAACCCACACAGACACCGGGAGAATGTGCAAACTCCACACAGACAGTCACCTGAGGCTGGAATCGAACCTGAGTCTCTGGTGCTGTGAGGCAGCAGTGCTAACCACTGAGCTGATGCCCTCAGGACTTCTGATTTGTTAGTCTAGTGAAATTACTATGAGACTCTCTAGTCCAATTTCTAAAACAAATTACATCAAAATGATATATTTTGCACTCATTAGTCACCATGTGATGAGTGTTTCATTAATCTAATGATGTAAAGCTGATCTCTGTTTAATAAATGATACATAACAATGCAGTGCACTGAACTAGAATCAGAATGCAGCAGGTATATCCCTTTCTGACTTGGACAAATGGCATCAATTGGCCATTCGGCCCATCTGTCATGGCTGATCTGATTGCTCCATATTCGTACCTACAGCGCCCCCCCCAATCCTCGCTTACTTATCAAGAATCAATCCAACTATCTCAACCATCCCCTTCATACCTCTGTTGTCACTGCCTTTTCAGGAACAGAGTTCCAAAGATTCATAAAGCTCCGTAAGGAAAACATTCTCCTGAAATGGGTGAGCCCTGATCTTTGAACAGTGACTCCCAGTTCTAGATTCTCCCACATTCTACATCCAGCACACAGACTGCAGCTCATCCCCACCTTCTCCTTGGTAACGAGGAGCAGGCAGTAAATACTGGCCCAGCCAGTGACACCTATGTCCCATGAGTGAATAAAAAAAACAAAAAGAAATACCCACTCTGTAGCCCCGCCTGCAAAGGCTCTTCAGCATCTTAACATGTTTCAGTCAAGTAACCTCCTCCTCCGTTAATCTCCAGCGGATACATGCCCTGCCCAACCTTTATTTATAAAACAACTCACTGAACCCTCCCAATGCACCATCGCAGGGATTAGTCTCAGAAACCTGCTCTGAATTGCTTCCATCTCACTTTAAATAAGGAGACCACAGCTGTGCACCGTATTCCAGATGTGGTCTCGCTAAGACCAGTTCAGCCCATCGGCAGCAGCTTTTTCACTACCTGCTTCAGTTGTGTGACCACTCTGTGTTGAACTACACTTGCACAGATGAATTACCTAAGAAGCCGTGGTTCAGTGGTTAGCACTGCTGCCTCACAGCACCAGGGACCCCGGTTCAATGCCTGCCTCAGGCGACTGACTGTGTGGAGTTTGCACGTTCTCCCCGTGTCTGCGTGCGTTTCTTCCGGGTGCTCCGGTTTCCTCCCACAGTCCAAAGATGTGCAGGTCAGGTGAATGGGCCATGCTAAATTGCCCGTAGTATTAGGTGCATTAGTCAGGGGTAAATGTAGGGGAATGGGACTGGGTGGGTTGCTCTTCGGAGGGTCGGTGTGGATTTAGTTGGGCCGAAGGGCCTGTTTCCACACTGTAGAGAATCTAATCTAATCTAAAGTTGCCATCAATACTGTAGGAGATACTGAGCAGAATCTTCACTTTCAGAATAGAGATGAAGTCACCGTTATCTTACCAGGTCATTGGGCTGCTCTCTCATTAACAAAAGACAGCTGGTGATGGTTTAACCTGAGAGTTACTGTGCCTCAGGCGAGGGGAGAGAGGTTGAAATGGAGAGTCCTTCATGTAAACCCCACCCACTTACACCTTTAGCATCATTGTATCACAAACCAGCCATCCAGCCAACTGAGCTCACCAACCTTGATCTTTCAGAGTAAGTATGGGAACTGTTGGTAACCCGGCTACATGAACAACAATGTCTGAGTTTTAAGTAAAGGATATTACTGATAAGACCTAAAGTGCATTAGATTAGATTAGATTCCCTACAGTGTGGAAACAGGCCCTTCGGCCCAACCAGTCCACACCGACCCGCCAAAGAGGGTCCATTTCCCTCTGACTAATGCACCTAACACTACGGGCAATTTAGCATGGCCAATACACCTAACCTGCACGCTTTTGGACTGTGGGAGGAAACCGGAGCACCCGGAGGAAACCCACGCAGACACGGGGAGAATGTGCAAACTCCACACAGACAGTCACCCAAGGCTGGAATCGAACCTGGGACCGTGGTGCTGTGAGGCAGCAGTGCTAACCACTGAGCCACCTAAGCCACCATTCTTATTTATCATGACCTTACAGTACAATATGATGGTCAAAACCTGAATAATTTCTCCTTTATGTGAACTCCACCACTCGCATTTTTAATTTTGTTTTGTATCTCTGGGCTAAGTGCTTACATATACACTCCCAGAGGCTCCTAGCAGGCCACCACTCTTCACTGTGTCTCTCACATTTCTAGTTTGTTCTTGTCGTTGAGTAAGGCTGTCTCAAACTCTTCAATATTGTGAAGCTCCTTACTTACATTCAATCATTACAGATGAATGATTGCAGCTCTCCAGTGTAATGTCAAAGTCCCTTCTCTGCCTGCTTCTCTCTTTACTCTACCCTGCTCTCTCCTGTGCCCTGCTGCAATCTTCAATCACATCCTCATCATTTGCAGGCTCCATCCTATTGCATCTGCTGACAGATGTGGTCAATGAGATGTCTGATTTGGAAATTAACTTATTTTATACTTCGGCATTTCTGGCTTTTCATTTCACAATTTCAGAATGTCCCAAGACTTTTCAGAGGGTCACAGGAACAGGGGGAGGCCATTCAGCCCCTCGAGCCTGCCTCACCATTTCGTGTGTTCATGGTTAATCTGAGATGGAAGTCCATTGACCTGCCTTGAGCTCATGATAACTTTGCTGAAGAAAAATTTGTTTATCTCGGATTTAAAATTAACAATTAAATTAACGTTAACTGCTGTTTGTGGAAGAGAGCTTCAAACCTCTTCCACCGTTTGAATGTCAAAGTGCTTCCTAACATCTCTCCTGAACATTCTGGCTCTCATTCTCAGACAATGGCCCTGTTTCTAGAATCTTCAACCAGTATCTACCCTGCTTTTCCCTGTTAATATCTTGAAAAACCTGAATTAGGTCACATCTTAAGTTTTTAAATTGTAAAGAACAAAGGTCTAATTTGTCCAATCTCTCCTCATAACCTAATCCCTGAAGTCCAGGTGTCTTCCTTGTAAACCTATGTGGATCTCCCTCCAGGGCCAAAACACATTTCCTCAGGTGTGGTGCCCAGATCTGCTCACAGTACTCCAAGTTGGGTCTAACCAGGGTTTTGTATAGCTGCAGCATAACATCAGCATCCCCATACTCAGTCCTCCGGAGAGCCAGTATTCCATTAGCCTTCTTGACCATTATTCTGCATGTGATATTTTAAAGAGTTAATCACCCAAACCCCTACATCTCACTGCACACCCACCGTATTTAGCTTTGTGCCATCTTAAACAATATCCTGAACTAGCCTTTTCCTGTCCACTCTGAACGACCTCACTTTTGCTTATATTGCAATCTATTTGCCACAGCTTTGTCCATTTACCTAAGCTAACAATATCTGTTGTAACATTATGTTGCTGTCTATTCTGTCTACAGTGCTGCCGAGTTTTATGTCATCAGCAAATTTGGGTATTTAACTTTTTCTGCCATTCTCCAAGTCATGAATGAATATTGTGAATGATTGAGTCTCCACCACTTGTCGTGTCAATGAGGATGTACCCATTATTCCAACTCAGCCACTTAACCAAATCCCTACCTTTGAATTGCAGTAACTGATAAAATGCAGCAAATGGAAAATGATTCCACACGACAATCAGCAATGTGATCGCAGAGATACTGATCAGCCTGGACACCGGACAGAGCTCACCTACTCTTTGTCAAAGTAAAACCATGAGAATATTTTTCAACCTTCTGAGAGAGCAGCTTGGCTGAAGAGTTTGAGGAACAGAATAGCTGATAGAGCAGCACACCTCCAGTGAGGCACTGTTGTGTCTGCTTTAACCCACATCCATAAGTTAGAGTTCAACACAGGCTGCGCAAAGAAAAGGCAGGAGCTGTCTTCAGGTTGGGGGCTTCCTAATGGCATTGTTTATAACTGAATGCTACAGTCAAGGGCATTCTGAAAGATACCAAACTCTAATCTTACCATTAAATTATTAAAAGATTTTTCTAGAAACGCAGTCAGCAAATGCTTGTCAATCCACTCCACGTATTTCTCTCATTCCACATCTCTAACTCCACCTACATTGTGCTATTTATGCCCAGTGAGGAGCAGCTCTGAGACATTCGCACAAGGTCGCTCCAGGAGCCTAAAGCCCTTACATAACAGTACCAGCCAGATTTGATGCTGGACTCTCTGTAGTATAGCCAACCCAAGGGCCACCTTGGGCAGCATGGACAAGTTGGGCTGAATGGCCTGTTTCCAAGCTGTCAATCTCCATGACTTTGAGTAAAAGGTGTGAATGCTCCCAACTCAACAAAGGCCAAAGAGGCAACTCTTCACCTCACTGTCTGCATTGCAGGTCAGCTGACCATTCAGAGCCTGCTCATTGGCAAGTTTCTATGACAGGAAGCTAATTGATAGTATCAATTTGACACTCGTGAGGCAATTTCTATCCCATCAGATAAGTTTAACAAGGAGAACTTGTAATGTCATGGATTTTATAGATGACACTAGTGTCTTGAAATCTCCAGGAATGCTGGCGAAGAGGAAACAGTTAATTCTGTCAGAACAGCAGGTGATGAAGCTTTGCTGCCGGCATTTTGCATCAACACTTTTGTTTCTTTGCTAAACCAAACAAGATTATCAAAAAAAATGTTTACCCATGCATTTGTTCAGACTGTTTACACTTTGACCCTCAAAGAACAAATAGTACCGAGAGTAAATACTCAGTTTAAAAGCAGCATGTTTAATACCGTTCTGTAACACTGAGATGTCGTTAGCATCCTTCTTTGTCATCTGAGAGAATATATTGAAGAACTAGGATGACAAATTGAGGCAATCATTTGAGTGAGAATTAGTTGCATTACAAATAGGTGATAAAGAGGAATTGGAACATTCTCGGAAACAGAACAATAGTTGCAAACTTAAGGTCCTGAAGAGTGGAGATAATCACATAGAAACAGATAATGTGTAATAAATCATTTCCTAACCTCCTGAAACTGCAGACATCACCATGAGACCAATTAATCTTTTCTTCTCCTTGTTGTTTAACCACTGTTTAGAAAGTCTGCCCTGTAAGCAAGTACTCTGATAAATTATACAAGTGAGGTAATTTCAAAAATGTGAACATTATTCTTAGAGGGACCAGAACTGTTTTGTGTTCATTAGCATCATGTGAGAGCACTTAATACATCGTTACCAACAACCATTCGATACAACGAAACGTTCTCAGCTTTTTCTAACTGAGCAGAATGGAAAGGGCATTATTCAGAGAATTTCAGGAGCGGAGTGCATGATTTGGAAATGTTTTAGAGTTTAGAGAGAACCTTCGTTGCTTTGAACCTCCAAAGGCAGCTGCAACATCACTTGGGAAGCTTGATAATATCCCAGGGAAAAACAGCCTCATCCATAACTTTCAAAACTCACTCTCTCCACCTCCGATGCGCAGTCACAACAGTGTGTACTATCTACAAGATGCACTGCAGAAATTCACCAAAGATCCTCAGACAGCTCCTTCCAAACCCACGACCATTTTTATGTAGAAGGACAAGGGCAGCAGATACATGGGAACACCACCCCCTGCAAGTTCCCCTCCAAGCCACTCACCACACTGACTTGGAAATATATCACCATTTCTTTAGTATTGCTGGGTCAAAATCCTGGAATTCCCTCCCTAAGGGACAGTGTGGGTCTACCCACAACTGCAGTGGTTCAAGAAGGCAGCTCACCCCCTCCTTCTCAAGGGGCAACTAGGGACAGATAATAAATGCTGGTCCAGTCTCACACATCCGCATCGTGTGGATTGATAAAAATAAATATAGAAGTTTCCAGATGATGCCTTATTGACCCAGAACCATCGGGCTGTTATTTCCTTTCTCAGTGGAAGTATTTTATTGAGTGAGATTTATGGTGTGCACATCACAGCAGCTCAGAGTGACTGTTCCTCCCACAATCCTCCACCTCATTGTACAACTGCGCTCTTTGGCTCCTGCCTTGGGCAAACACAACACTCATGGAGCAAATGGGTTTTTATAGCAATGAACAATGGCTACATTAGACTCGCTCTTTAAATACAGATTTTCATTGAATTCAAATGATCACATTCTGCCATGGTAGGATTCACCACAGTCTGGGGTGCTGGTTTTTTAGAGCGTTGATATGACCCTGATACCACCGTAGAAATGATAGTAAAAGTTTCTTTCAGTACATAAGAAACAAACGACAGGCAAAAGTAGACATTGGGCCACTTCAAACTGATGCTGGAAGCCTAGTGATGGGAGATAAGGAAATAGCTGGAGAACTTAACAAGTACTTTGCATCAGTCTTCACAGTGGAAGACATGAGTAATATCCCAACAATTAAAGGGAGTCACGGGGCTGAGTTGAGTATGGTTGCCATTACGAAAGAGATAGTGCTAGAAAAGTTAAAAAGTCTTAAAATTGATAAATCTCCTGGCCCCGATGGGATACACCCTAGAGTTCTGAGAGACGTGGCTGAGGAAATAGCAGAGGCATTGGTTGAGATCTTTCAAGATTCACTGGAGTCAGGAAAGGTCCCGGATGATTGGAAGATGGCTGTTGTAACCCCCTTGTTCAAGAAAGGATCAAGACAAAAGATGGAAAATTATAGGCCAATTAGCCTAACCTCAGTTGTTGGTAAAATTCTAGAATCCATCATTAAGGATGAGGTTTCTAAATTCTTGGAAGAGCAGAGTCTGATTAGAACAAGTCAACATGGATTTAGTAAGGGGAGGTCATGCCTGACAAACCTGTTGGAATTTTTTGAAGAGGTAACAAGTAGGTTAGACCAGGGAAACCCAGTGGATGTGGTCTACCTAGACTTTCAAAAGGCCTTTGATAAGGTGCCACACGGGAGGCTGCTGAGCAAGGTGAGGGCCCATGGTGTTCGAGGTGAGCTGCTGGGATGGATTGAGGATTGGCTGTTTAACAGAAGGCAGAGAGTTGGGATAAAAGGTTCTTTTTTAGAATGGCAGCAGGTGACGAGCGGTGTCCCGCAGGGTTCAGTGTTGGGGCCACAGCTATTCACATTATATATTAATGATTTGGATGAGGGGACTGGGGGCATTCTAGCGAAGTTTGCCGACGATACGAAGTTAGGTGGACAGGCAGGTAGTACTGAGGAAGTGGGGAGGCTGCAGAAGGATCTAGACAGTTTGGGAGAGTGGTCCAGGAAATGGCTGATGGAATTTAACGTGAGCAAGTGCGTGGTCTTGCACTTTGGCAAAAAGAATAAAAGCATAGACTACTTTCTAAATGGTGAGAAAATTAGTAAAGCCAAAGTACAAAGGGATCTGGGAGTGCTAGTCGAGGATTCTCTAAAGGTAAACATGCAGGTTGAGTCCGTGATTAAGAAAGCGAATGCAATGTTGTCTCTTATCTCAAGAGGGTTGGAATATAAAAGCAGCGATGTGCTATTGAGACTTTATAAAGCTCTGGTTAGGCCCCATTTGGAGTACTGTGTCCAGTTTTGGTCCCCACACCTCAGGAAGGACATACTGGCACTGGAACGTGTCCAGCGGAGATTCACACGGATGATCCCTGGAATGGCAGGTCTAACATATGAGGAATGGCTGAGGATCCTGGGATTGTATTCATTGGAGTTTAGAAGATTGAGGGGAGACTTAATAGAGACGTACAAGATAATACAAGGCTTGGAAAGGGTGGACGCTAGGAAATTGTTTCTTAGGCGAGGAGACTAGGACCCGTGGACACAACTTAGAATTAGAGGGGGTCAATTCAGAACAGAAATGCGGAGACATTTCTTCAGCCAGAGAGTGGTGGGCCTGTGGAATTCATTGCCGCAGAGTGCAGTGGAGGCCGGGACACTAAATGTCTTCAAGGCCGAGATTGATAGATTCTTGTTGTCTCGAGGAATTAAGGGCTACGGGGAGAACGCTGGTAAGTGGAGTTGAAATGCCCATCAGCCATGCTTGAATGGTGGAGTGGACTCAATGGGCCAAATGGCCTTACTTCCACTCCTATGTCTTATGGTCTTATGGTAAGTGGACTGAATCCCAAAGATTTATGCTCCTTGATACATGACTTCATGTAGACATTGTCAGCTTCCCCCTAAGACATGCAGCATCAATTCCAGCGTCTGGGAGATCCTCGTTCAGAAGAAACCAACTTGGAAGACCCTCCTGAATGAAGTGAAATAATTCTTTCACAACATGCACTGGCAAGAGGAAGTATGGAAAAGGAACTGGAGAAAGGAATGTCAATGATCTCAGGGCCAAGGACCAATTCCACTTCCCGGAAACACCTGCCAAGTGTGTGGTGGGAGACGTGGCTCCAGGATCGGGCTCATCAGATACACAAGGAGCCACAGTTCCCAGGACCAGTGACAGAGAGTCTCCTGGGTGGACAATCAGACAGGTTAGGGAGTGATTGCTGCTGATAATTGCAGTGGTGGACTGAACTATGATCCCAATCTTTTGTCAGCGTAGGTAAGGGTAACAATGCATTGACAGGACATGAGGGTGCAGCTAGTAACAAATTAACTATTTAAACCATTTCTATTGTACAGGATTCAAGTAAATGCAGTTATTTAAAGATATTTAAAGTAATTTCAAACAGTCCCATGCTGGGAAAGTGCACACCTGAGATAGTGGTATAAAGGCAGAGTTCCTGGTCACTGCAATTGGATACAAGGCAATGCGAAAGTTTCACTCTTCAGCTCTGTCATGTCTCATTTTACTGAGAAAAATTAAGAAGAAAGGGATTGATTCGTCATTTGGCCAGTCAAGTAACTTCAGAGTAATCGTTAAAGCAATGTTGTCCTTTCTGATTAAACAGTAAATTTCTGCACTGACAAGGGAGCACTGAGAATTTCATTCTCACCAAATTCTGCTAAAATTAGCAGCTGAACATTGACTCAGAGTGTGCAGCATCCTGCCTCCTACTTCTGAGGTTCCATTAGAGTGTACAATATAAACAAAGACCAGCAAAAGGCCATTCGGCCCCTCAAGTCCATGGCTGATCTGATCCTGGTCTCAAATCCACATGCTGGTCAACCCCCAATAACCTTTCACCTCCACCTCTTGCTGACCAATAATCTATCTGCCTCTCATTTAAAACCAGTCAACCTCTGTCTTCACCTCTTTTCCAGAAAGAGATCTCCAAGGATCCATAACCCATTGTGAAAAAGATGGTCGCCCCACTGCTGCTTAAAATAGGCAAGGCTTCATTTTTAATCAGTGATTCCCCCACAAGAGGAAACATCTACTGGGTCAGGATTGCTCAGGATCCTGCATGTTTCCATGATTCTTCTAAACTCCAGTGGACCTAAGCCCAGCCTTAACCTGTCCACTCCAGGGATTATTCTGGTCAACCTGCTCTGAACTGCCTCCAATGTCTTTGGTTCCTTCCTTAAATAAGATGACCAAAACTGTACATAGTACTCTGGATGTGATCTCACTAACATTCTGGAAAAAATAAAAGAGAACCTCCCTACTATTGAAGTCAATGTCCCCTTGCAATAAACGGTACCATTCGATTTGTTTCCTAATTACTTGCTCTCGTATATTCACCTCTTGCAGTTCATGCATGAAGATAATCAGCTTCCTCTGGAACTCTGAGCTGTGTAATCTTTTCCATTTCAGATAATAAGTTTCATTTTTGTACTTCATTCTGACTTTCTGTTTCTATCTGCACAGTTTACTCCTCAGAGCACACTCCCAGCCATAAAAAGATCTATTTATGCAGTTTCTGTTTCTTAGCTCATCTGCCATCTCTCTCTGTCAGTCTGACACCCCCTAAACAATGAACTTTTATTTTCTACAAAGACCTTTGATGTGTCACCTTCACCTCCAAGAATAATGAATCCATATATCCCTTCATCCACAGCTTGTGTTGGAGAAAGTGAGGACTGCAGATGCTGGAGATCAGAGCTGAAAAATGTGTTGCTGGAAAAGTGCAGCAGGTCAGGCAGCATCCAAGGAGCAGGAGAGTCAACGTTTCAGGCATGAGCCCTTCTTCAGGATTCCTGAAGAAGGGCTCATGCCCAAAACATCGATTCTCCTGCTCCTTGGATGCTGCCTGACCTGCTGAGATTTTCCAGCAACACATTTTTCAGCTCCACAGCTTGTGTTGCCTCTTCAAAGAACTAAAACACGTTGGTTCAAAATGATTTTCCTCTCACAAAGACATGCACACTGCCTGATTACCTTGATGTTCTTTCAAAGTCCCATGTTGGAGCACCCTCTAATAACAGGCTCCAACATTTTCCCCATTACACATGTTAACTGGACCGGAAGTTCCTGCTTTCTGTCTCCCGCCCTTTTTGAATAATGGAGTTACATTCACTATTTTCCAAACTAATGCGATTTTTCTTGAATTCGGGAATCTTTAGAAAATATATCTGGCTACCCACCTTTGTTTAGGCCTTAAGTTGAAGTCCATCAGAACCCAGGCACATATCAGCTCCCTGCTCCAACAATGTCCTCAGTACCATTTCGCTGGTAATTGTAATTTTGAATAGAATACCTGGAGTGTGGAAAAAGGCTATTTGACCTAACAAGTCCACACCAACTCTCGAAAGAACATCCCACTCCCCATCCCTCTGCATATCTTTGGATTGTGGGAGGAAACCAGAACAATGGTACAATTGCAACATTTAAAAGGCAGGTGGGACTAGACTGAGTTGGAATATTTGGGCAGCATGGACGGGTTGGATCGAAGGGTCAGTTTCCATGCCGCACATCTCTATGACCTGAAGGAATCCCACACAGACACTGGGAGAATATAGAAACTTCAGACAGACAGTCACCCAAGGCTGGAATCGAACCCAGGTCCCTGGTGCTGTGAGACACAATGCTGACCACTGAGCGACCATGCTGTCCTGGTCCTGAGGGTCTCCCTCCTTACTCTCCTCTGATGTATCGCTGATTCTGGGATGTTCATTGTATTCTGTTTTGTGAAGACTGACATTAAATACTTGATTGATACATTCACCATTTGTTTAGTTTCCATTTGGATATAGAACTGGCTCAAAGGTAGAAGATAGAGGGTAGTGGTGGAGAGTTGTTTTTCAGACTGGAGGCCTGTGACCAGTGGAGTGCCACAAGGATCGGTGCTGGGTCCTCTACTTTTTGTCATTTACATAAATGATTTCAATGCGAGCATAAGAGGTACAGTTAGTAAGTTTGCAGATGACACCAAAATTGGAGATATAGTGGACAGCGAAGATAGTTACCTCAGATTACAACAGGATCTGGACCAGATGGGCCAATGGGCTGTGAAGTGGCAGATGGAGTTTAATTCAGATAAATGTGAGGTGCTGCATTTTGGGAAAGCAAATCTTAGCAGGACTTATACATTTAATGGTAGGGTCCTAGGGAGTGTTGCTGAACAAAGAGACCTTGGAATGCAAGTTCATAGCTCCTTGAAAGTGGAGTCGCAGGTAGATAGGATAGTGAAGAAGGCGTTTGGTATGCTTTCCTTTATTGGTCAGAGTATTAAGTACAGGAGTTGGGAGGTCATGTTGCAGCTGTACAGGACATTGGTTAGGCCACTGTTGGAATATTGTGTGCAATTCTGGTCTACTTCCTATTGGAAAGATGTTGTGAAGTTTGAAAGGGTTCAGAAAAGATTTACAAGGATGTTGCCAGGGTTGGAGGATCTGAGCTACAGGGAGATGCTGAACAGGCTGGGGCTGTTTTCCCTGGAGTGTCGGAGGCTGAGGGGTGACCTTATAGAGGTTTATAAAATTATGAGGGACATTATGAATAGGGTAAATAGGCAAAGTCTTTTCCTTGGGGTCAGGGAGTCCAGAACTAGAGGGCATAGCTTTAGGGTGAGAGGGGAAAGAAATAAAAGAGACCTAAGGGGCAACCTTTTCACACAGAGGGTGGTCTGTGTATGGAATGAGCTGCCAGAGGAAGTGCTGGAGGCTGCAACAATTGCAACATTTAAGAGGCATTTGAATGGGCATATGAATAGGAAGGGTTTGCAGGGATATGGGCCAGGTGCTGGCAGGTGGGACTAGATTGGGTTGGGATATCTGTGTGGCATGGACGGGTTGGACCGAAGATAAAAACAATGACTGCAGATGCTGGAAACCAGATTCTGGATTAGTGGTGTTGGAAGGGCACAGCAGTTCAGGCAGCATCCAACGAGCAGCGAAATCGGCATTTCGGGCAAAAGCCCTTCATCAGGAATCAAGGCAGTGAGCCTGCAGCGTGTAGAGATAAGCTAGAGGAGGGTGGGGGTGGGGAGAAAGTGGCATAGAGTACAATGGGTGAGTGGGGGAGGGGATGAAGGTGATAGGTCAGGGAGGAGAGGGTGGAGTGGATAGGTGGAAAAGGAGATAGGCAGGTAGGACAAGTCCGGACAAGTCATGGGGACAGTGCTGAGCTGGAAGTTTGGAACTCGGGTGAGGTGGGGGAAGGAGAAATGAGGAAACTGTTGAAGTCCACATTGATGCCCTGGGGTTGAAGTGTTCCGACTGTTTCAGTACTGTACATCTCTGTGACTCTATGACTCTATTAATTCCATAGTTCTACTTTCAAAAAGAACAACACTCACTTTGTTGACTCTTAGTTTTTAAAATATACTTACATTCTTAAACTCTGATTATCTGTTTTTTCTTTAATTTCTGGCTGGCTGTTTCTTCTACTCTACTTTTTTTTTCTATATTCATTTTTTGTCATTCTTTGCTTGTTTTAATATTCTGACCTGGTCCTTGCCTTTGCACAATTTTATGTTTTTTCTTCAAGTTTGATATTATTTTCAACATTTCCCATGAACCACAGATTATAGATCATCCCTTGTAGCTTTTATCACTTATTCGAATGTATTTATGTCGTGTATTCTGAAATAGCCCATTGAATGGCTGCCACTGCAACTCTATTGACCTCTCCTTAAATCCAATTTGCCAATTCACTTTCACCAACTCTCATAATGACCCATTTTTAAATTTGATAAGATAGTCTTGGACCCACCCCGTTCCTCTTTAAACTAATTATAACATTCAATCATATTATGATCGCTGTTTCCTACGATTGCCTACATACGAGCTCATGAATTAATCCTATCTTGTTGTAAGAGACCAGGGCTAGGATAGAACATGCTGTTTCAAGAAATTGTCTCATAAACATTTAATGAGTTCCTCATCAGTTAGTATAGAATTGAACTTAGCCTTGGCACTCAGTCAAGAGAGATATCCCACCAACCCTGCAGGTTACCATTTTAACTTGTTTTATGGGTATCTGAATGAATTCTTTAAAAGGGGCAGAATGGACTTCAGTGATAATGCTGAGGTTCTGCTGCAGGCCTAGAGGGGAGATCCCAAGAAAGACAACAGTAAAGTGAAATGTTTTAACTCTGTTCCACTTTTATTACAGTCAGGAAGGAACTGGGATACAAAAGTTCCCAATAAAGAGAGTTTTAGCTTCCCCTGCACTGACTTGCCTCCCAGCTCCTCCTTTCACACCACTCCTTCAATCCCTCTGCAATCAAATGTCCTCTTTGGGGCATGGTCCATTTGGAGAAGTGCATTGTGGGTGCTCATGAAAGATGAAAATCTGACCCCTCAGTTCTGGCCCATTGCAACCCCAATTTTAATTTACATCCTCGTTGGGAGTTCCATTGTGAGCAGACCATTTGTCCTTAACAAAATGGAATTATGACATTTGGAAATAAATATTATAATGGTGTCACTGCACAGAAACTCATTGTAGGAGGTGCTATTCATTTATTTAAGCATCAACTTAAAGAGATAATGTTACGAGCCTGGCCAACAAAGTACGGTTTTGCGTTTCACTTCAGGCTGGAACCAACCTTCACAGATTCCTTTCCTTCTTCCATCTTTGTTCGAGCTGACAGTGTTGCTTTCATTGTTGTTGAAATAATTGCCCACCAGTTTGATCAGTACGGTGGCTTCATTAAGTTGACTGAGTGTTTATCCCCTGGGGAGTGAGAATGGGGAGTTAATAATAGACAATACTGACATGGCAGATATAGTGAACAAATATTTTACTTCTGTCTTCACAGCAGAGGATACAAAAAGCATTCCAGGAATAGATGTAAATCAGGAAATGGAAGGGAGAGAGGAACTTAGTGAAATTATAGTTACTGGGAAAATAGTATTGAGCAAACTGAGGAGCTAGAGTCTGATAGGTCTTTGGGTCCAGATGGATTTCATCCCAGGGTCTTAATGGAGGTGATAATGACGTTGTGGATGCATTAGTGTTGATTCTCCATAATTTACAAGACTCTGGAAATGTTCTTCAGGCTGGATAGTTCCATAGAGCCCTGGTTAGACCACACTTGGAATATTGTGTTCAGTTCTTGTCATCTCATTATAGGAAAGATGTGGAAGCTTTAGAGAGGGTGCAGAGCGGTGAAAGCCTGGAGGTTAATGAGACAAGATGAGGGCAATTGGTCTAAGACCTCGCTAGGTGTAGGAGCATAAGAATTTAAACCTGGGACAATGGACATGGGAAAATTCTATGTTTGGGAGATTTATTCGAGGGAGAGGTCCTGATGTCATTTAGTCAGTTAGATCAGAAATATGGATTGCCCAATCGGAACCTTTTCCAATACTTCCAGGTAAGGGACTATATACAGAGGAAGACCAGGCTCCTGGCCCAGTGTTATAAAACAGATGTGGAGAAAAAAGCGTACCCCGGTGTATGGGTGCCCTCTCGCTCAGTACTTTATATCATTTACAGAAAGGTCATGCCCTAAGGGATATGGAAGGACTCTGTATGACGTGGAACCAAGAGTTAGGACAGGATATTTCACCGGAGATATGGGAAGATATCTGGGGGAATGTAAGGAAAATTTCAGACTGTAACAGAGCGCAAGCTAGGCAATTGAAGATCTTACACAGGGCTCATATGGCACCAGAGAGGCTAGCTAAGCTTAAGGGAGGAGCGTCATCAGGGTGTCCCCAATGTAACATTAGTATAGACACTCTTACACGCTGCTACTGGTCATGTTGTAAGATCCAGTGATACTGGAGTGCTATAGTAAGGGAGCTAACAGACATCCTGGGGATTGAAATTAACATGGATCCGGTAATTCTTCTTTTGGGGTTGCCAAATTTGCCCTCTCTGGGAGAACACGGGAAGAGATTGTGTAACATCCTTACCCATTGTGTGAGGAAGAACATTTTACTAAATTGGACGTCAGAAAACCCCCAGGTCTAATGGAGTGACATGGGCTGGTGATGGAGCATCTCCCCCAAGCCTACCTCACAAATATGGTGCACCACAAAATGGAGCAGGTTAACAAGACGTGGCGGCCCTTTCTAAATTATATTGATGCTGACTTATCAGCAATATTAGTAAGGGCCGTGGTATCGCCGTGGGAATCAGTCTGGGCACCTTGGGGCCCTGGGAGGGGGAGGCTGGAAGGAAAGAGTATAGATACTATAGGTGATACTCCAAGGGATGGGAGTCTCACTGCAATAAGATAAAATAAAGTAATTATTTCATTAAAGTTATTTGAATTTAGTTTAAACTAGTATTTATTTAATATGTTTGTAGTTTAGCTTTAGTTAAGTAGATATGTTTGTTTTGGTAGAACAGTGGGTTGTTTAACAATGGTACGATGCTATGGCCTTGTTTTTTGTACTACCTTTTTTCTGTTTTGATAGTGTTATTCTTTTTCTTTACGTATAAATGTTTTGTAAAAGATTTAAAAAGCTTTTCAATAAAAATATTTTAAGAAAAAGAGAGGGTGCAGAAGAGGTTTACCAGGATGCTGCCTGGACTGGAGGGTGTGTCTGATGGAGAAAGGTTGAGGGAGCTAGGGCTTGTCTCATTGGAGCGAAGAAGGACGAGAGGAGACTGGATAGAGGTGGATGAGATGATGAGTCTAGCGATAGAGTGGATAGTCAGGGACTTTTTCCAGAGAGAAATAGTCTACCATGAGGGTGTATAATTTTAAGGTGATTGAAGGAAGGTTTAGGGGAGATGTCAGAGGTAGGTTCTTTACACAGAGAGTGGTGGGTGTGTGGGATGCACTGCCTGTGGTGGTAGTAGGGTCAGATACTTTAGTGACATTTAAGCGACTCTTGGATAGGCACATGGATGATAGTACAATGAAGGGTGTGCAGGCTAGTTTGATCTTAGAGCAGGATAAAAGGCCGGCACCACATTGAGGGCTGAAGGGCCTGTACTGTGCTATACTGTTCTATGTTCAATCTTCTGGAAATAGCAAACATTATCCCTCTATTCGGGAAGAGAAGGTGTAGAAAATGAAATAATAGACTAGTGACTCTGTATTTGTTATGAAGAAGGTGCTAAAATCAATCATTAAAGAGGTTATAACTGAACACTGAGAAAAATTCAGAGGAAATTACACCAGTCAGCATGGTCTTGTGAAAGTTTACCCAAGTTATTGCAGCCCTCTGAAAGAGTAACATGAGCTGGGGTAAAGGGAAGCCTGTGCTGGACCAGATTTCCAGAAGGCATTTGACAAAACACCACATTGAAGCTTATCGTACAAAGAGAGGAACAGACAGTATGGGGTGGGTATTTAGTTGGGGGAGGGGAAATGATACTGACATTAGACAGGAGCTGTGGAGTATGAATTAGAAACAGTTGTTCTACGGGAAATACACAACAGAAACGTGGAGGCTGATTAAGGAGCACTTCTGTCGAGTGTTGGATAACTGTCTTCCACTGAGACAGGCAAAGGAATGGGAAGGTGAAGGAGCCATGGATGACAAGAGCAGAGGAGCTTCTCATCAAGAGGAAGAAGGAAGCTTACTTAAGGTTGAGGAAGCAAGGATCTGGCACAGCTTTAGGTGATTACAGGGTAGCTAGGAAAGAACTCAAAAAATGGAGTGAGGAGAGCTAGGAGGGGACGTGAAAAAGCCTTGGCAGGAAGGATCAGGGAAAATCCAAAGGCATTCTACACTTCGGTAAGGAATAAGAAAATGATCAGAGAGAGGGTAGAGCTGATCAGGGATAGCGGAGAGAACTTGTGTCTGGAGTCTGAAGAGGTAGGGGAGGCCCTGTATGAGTTTTTGCTTCAGTATTCACTAGAGAGAGGGGGACCTTGTTGATTGTGAGAACACCATGGACCAGGTTAATAGGCTGGAACAGATTGATATTAAGAAAGTGGATGCGCTGGAAACTCTGGGAAGCATTAAGATAGATAAGTCCCTAGAGATGGAGTAGATATATCCAAGGTTACTACGGGAAGTGAGGAATGAGATTGCTGCACCTCTGGTGATGATCTTTGCA
This sequence comes from Hemiscyllium ocellatum, assembly GCF_020745735.1. Taxonomy (NCBI): domain Eukaryota; kingdom Metazoa; phylum Chordata; class Chondrichthyes; order Orectolobiformes; family Hemiscylliidae; genus Hemiscyllium; species Hemiscyllium ocellatum. The sequence goes on from NC_083420.1 coordinate 2,588,898, forward strand.
TCCTCACTCTTTACGGGTGTACTACCAGATGATTGAAGGGAGGTAAATATTGTTCCTCTGTTCAAGAAAGGGAATAGGGAAATGTCTGGGAATTACAGACCAGTCAGTCTTAAGTCTGTGGTAAGCAAGGTACTGGAAAGGATTCTGAGAGATAGGATTTATGACTATTTGGAAAAGCATCGTTTGATTAAAGGTAGCCAGCATGTTTTGTGAGGGGCAGGTCATATTTCACGTCTTATTGAGTTCTTTGAGGATGTGATGAAACAAGTTGACCAAGTTCAAGCAGGGGATATGGTGTATATGGATTTCAGTAAGGCATTTGATAAGGTTCCCCATGGTAAGCTCATTCAGAAAGTTAGGAGGTTTTGGATACAGGGAAATGTGGCTGTTTGGATACAGAATTGTCTGGCTGGAAGAAGACAGTGAGTGGTAGTGGATGTAAAGTATTCCGCCTGGAGGTTGGTGACCAGTGATGTCCCGCAGGGATCTGTTCTTGGGCCTCTGTTCTTTTTAGTTTTTATAACTAACTTGGATGAAGAAGTGTAAGTTTGCTGATGACACAAAGGTCGGGGGTGTTGTAGATAGTGTCGAGGGCTGTTGTAGGCTACAACCAGACATTGACAGGATGCAGAGCTGGGCTGAGAAATGGCAGATGGAGTTCAAACTGGATAAATGCAAAGTGATTCATTTTGAAAGCTCAAATTTGAATGCTGAACACGGAGTTAAAGACAGGATTCTTGGCAGTGTGGAGGAACAGCAGGATCTTGGGATCCACGTACATAGATCCCTCAAAGTTGCTACCCAAGTTGATAGGGTTGTTAAGAAGGCGTATGGTGTTTTAGTTTTCATTAACAGGGGGATTCAGTTTAAGAGACGCGAGGTTTTGCTGCAGCTCTATAAAACCCTGGTTAGACCACACTTTGTGTCCAGCTCTGATCGCCTCATTATAGGAAGGATGTAGATGCTTCAGACAGGGTGCAAAGAAGCTTTACCAGGATGCTGCCTGAATTGGAGAGCATGTCTTATGAAGAGAGGTTGAGTGAGCTAGTGCTTTTCACACTGGAGGGAAGGAAGAGAGGTGACTTGATAGAGGTATACAAGGTAATGAGAGGCATAGATAGAGTAGATAGCCAGTGACTTTTCCCCAGGGCCAAAATGTCTGTCACGAGGGGTCATAATTTTAAGGTGATTGGAGGATGGTTTAGGGGAAGTGTCAGAGTTAGGGTTCTTTACACAGAGAGTGGGGGGTGCGTGGAATGCACTGCCAGCGGTGGGAGTAGAGTCAGAGACATTAGGGACATTCAAGCGACTATTGGATAAGCACATGGATGGCAGTAAATTGAAGGGTGTGTAGATTAGGTTGATCTTAGATTAAGGTAAATATTTGGAACAACATCATGGGCCAAAGGGCCTGCACAGTTCTATGTTCTCTGTGGGAGTGCATGGTGTTGAGGTAATATCGCAGCATCGGTGCGGTGGGGTGGGGGGGGGGGGGGGGCGTTGCGGAGAAGAAGGTGGGGAAGACTGGCTGGCTGGTAGAAAGCTGGGTGCATGCAGAAATGGGTCTTTCCCTGATTGGCAGTGTGACAGGATCAGTGCTGGGGCTTGATGTTTCTATCAGCTTTATATCAGTGATTTAACTGAGGCTAGTGCAGGGAAGGTGACTCACTTTGCAGATAACAGATCGGTTGAAACGTATGTTGTGAAAAGACATAAGATAATTGCAGATGGATATCGATGATGGTGAACCTTCCAACGCAGAGCAGCAGTGGGCCATTCGGCCCTTCAAGCCCGCTCTGTCATTCAATGACATCAGAGCTGATTCCCGTCTCCCCCTTGATAATACCTAATGCCTCTGCCAGGACATTTACCTTGTTTGGGGGTAACTGCAGCTTCTGGAGGGCAGCAAATGACAAAGCCCTGGGATTGGCAAGAATCCAGGATCATGCCAAAAGTTAAAGATTCATCTCTGGAAGCTCCTGGGAGAAGAAAAACGTTGGAGATATTGAGAACATAGTTTCTAGAGATTGTTATGACATGGGTCATAACTCTACTAATTTAAACCAGCTACACAGAAAAAGTTCACCTCCGCTGTAATCTGTTAAAACTCAAGAGGCAAAGAGTTATCCCAGAGGTCTCTATTTAAAGTAAAAATTAACAACTTTATTCTTTAAGCCCAACAGAGGATATTAAAACCAATAAATAATTACAAGTCTTTTCTCTTAAATCTATCTTCTACCTCCCACCCTATAATACCAATCCGATAAACAACCCTGCTTAAGGTTTATTTTAAAAAATTATGTATCAAACCCAGCCAGCTCTGCCAATTCTCCTTTGTAGTTGTTCCTCTGTAGGTTCTCTCAAGGTCAGCCTCGATGTTCTGCTGCACAACCTCCCCACAGAAAGATACCTTTCAGGGACCTTTTCAGCTGACAGTCTACATTTGTTGGTTTTTGGCAGTTCTCCCTCTAACTGTTCAAAATGTCTGGTTTTATACCCCAAAACATCACACCATTTCATTGGTTTTATTATTATCAAAATTCAAATTTGATTGGATTTTGGTATCTTGGGGCATAATTTAAACTGATTGGCTGAATTTGAATTTGTTTTTGTTTCATGGCAACCCATCTGTTACTATTTGTTTCCACCAAGTGTTACATTGTTACCATGTTCAGGACTCTGTGTTTTGTCAATCCTTACTAGCTTTTCAACTTTCTTAAAGGTACAATACACCTCTTCACCTTCATAACAAGACATAAGGATGTCTGCGGGAGGATGAAAACCAGAAGGGGTTTGATGGAAACCATCGGAAACTGAAGATCCGTTCTTGTGACCAGCTGATCAGGTGCAGCATGTAGGCAGAGCAACTGCAGGAGGTTACCGCGATGGGCAAAACAATCCCGAGGTCCCTGGTGGGGAGGGGAGCATGGGGGAGGGGGTGGGTGACAATCATCTAAAGGAATGGTGCAAACCTGAGCTGCAAGGACTGTCCCAGCAGAAACATTACCAGCAACACGAGGGAGGAAGATGAAGACAATAGGAACAACAACCTCACAGAGACTTGGTGAGCATCTCCAGTCTCCCGTCAGCGTTCCAGTAGGAGGCTGGTGGAATACCAGGATTAGGCCTTTTGTCAGTGTGGCTCTGACTACATCAGTCAATCTCGTTCCATGGCAACATTGAATCAATTCATTGTTTCAGGTTGAATCAGTAGATCCATGGATGTAATGGAGTCTTTGAAATTGGCTTTTGAGGGTTTGGGGGACACTAGGACCACGTTGAATCCAGCGCTGTATGGCTGAAAGACTATTTAATGTTTTGTTGTTTCCTGCTGGGTTCTGCACCCTGGGGGATGTAGATGATCATCATATTGCTCGTTTATCAGTAAAATGTAATTAATGTAAGTGTAAATTAAAAGAAAAATGATGCATACTTAAAAACAAAATATTCTACTCAATGAGGCATGTCTCAAGTTCATCAAATGCCGAGCTCATCAATGATGTGGGGTTAGACAAGGAATGGCAAATGTTTAAAGAATCTACATTGCATACATATCCACATAAAGAATTAAAAAAACGTCTGGGAAACACGGTCCAATCAGATTGACAGTTAAAGATAATCTTCAATTAAAGGAAGAGGCTTTTCAAGTTCATAAAGGGTGTGACATGCAAGGATTGGGAGGATTTAGAGTTCATCAAAGGATGAAGAGAAAACTGAGGAAGAGAAAGTATGAGAGTGAAAGAGCAGGGGATGTAAAACAAATGGGCACAACTTTGATAAAATGTAAAAGGAATAGATCAGTGAAAGGAAAAGGAAGCCGGTTACAGGAGGGACACAAGAACTTGACAATGGAGAATGAGGAGCTGGCAGAATCATTAATCAACACTCTGTGCCTATCTTCACCAGAGAAGATACAAAACCTTTCTGAAAAAGTGGGAAACCATCTGGTGAGAATGTGGAATCTGTAAGAAATGATTACTCCTCTATATTGGAGGATATAATGGGTCTGTAAGTTGACAAGTCTTCTGAGCCCTAATCCCTCCAGCCCAGGGTTTTCAATCAGAGATACTGGATGTGTTGGCTTTGATCTTCCAGAATCCCCCATGTTTTGGAATGTTTCCTGTGAATTGGAAGATAACCAGTGTTCTCGACAAGAGGGGGAGACTCAGGGAATGATAGGCTGGAGTCCAGCAAATACTGAAGGCTGTGGCAACAGGAAATCATGAGATGTTTGAGCAGAGACAACATGGATTCAGAAAGGAGGTGTTATGTTGACCAATCAGAAGTTGGCGCTGCAGAGAGATGTTATGAAATCTGGTGCTGGTATCTAATTCACTCGGGGGTGTTAAGAACTGGGATTGTTTTTATGGTGAGAAGGTTTGGCATGTCAGTCAGTAATTTAATATTCGTGGACACAAACTAGAGAAAGCAAGCATGCAGGTAAAGCTAGCAGCTAAAAGTTCCAATGAAATGTTTGTCTTTTTAATGAAAGGATTAGAATGAACAAACAAAGTCTAGCTGCAAATTGTTGCAGGATTACAATGAACCAACACCCAGGTTACTGCCTGTAACATTAACCTTGTTACCCAAGGGAGACCTGATTTCTGCAGGTGGCATATTAAAGGGGTTTGATTGGGGTCAGATTATCTAATTCTAATCATGACCCCTGGCTCTTTTTGATTGTGGGAGTATTAGGGAAAGGGGGGATGCAGGAGGTATGAATTAAACTTGAGACTTTTATTTCCTTCTGAGGATTTGCAAACAAACTTTAAATGTTCAGTTATTTTACGCTAGATCTCTAGAGAAGGAGGGATTTGAACATGGGTCACCTGGGCCAGAGGTGGAGACATTACCAGTGTGTCACAAGAGCCCCTTACCTTAATGCTCTGAACTGATGAAAAGTGTGTGTAATACACTGGCACTCACCTTTGTTTGTTTCGATCTAACTGTTATTTCAAACATGCTGCATCATTACATCTAACCAAAAATATGGCAATCGCCAACATTAATTTTGTAATGTAACACAGATCATGTTAAAATCGTAGAGTCATAGGCCCTTTGTTTCAACTCGTCCATGCCGACCAGGTATTCCAACCTAATCTAGTCACATTTGCCAGCACTTGGCCCATATCCCTCCAAACCCTTCCTATTCACAAACCCATCCAAATGCCTCTTAAATTTTGCAATTGTACCAGCCTTCACCACTTCCTCCGGCAGCTCATTCCATATACATACTACCCTCTGTCTGAAAACGTTGTCCCTTAGATCCCTTTTATATCTTTCCCTTCTCATGCCCTATAGTTCTGGACTTCCCCACCCCAGGAAAAAGACCTTGTCTATTTACCCTATCCATGTCCCTCATGATTTTTTAAACCTCTATAAAGTCACCCCTCAGCCTCTGAAGCTCCAGGAAAACATTCAGCTTCACCCGATAGCTCAAACCTTCCAAATCTAGCCCAGAAAAAGCCCTCTAGGTTTAATTTATCTTTTCAACCACTGAGAGATTTAAGAAGGAGATGGTGTTGGGTGTCTTGAAAAACTTTAAGGTAGATACGTCCCCAGGGCCTGATGGGATCTATCCCAGGATACTGAGGGAGCCAAGGGAGGTGATTTCTGGGGGCTTGACAGTGATCTTCATATCATCTTTAGCTACAGCTGAGATCCCAGAGACTGGAGAATAGCCAATGTTGCTCTTTTGCTTTGAACGAGCAATAGGAATATTACAGACCAGTGAACCCGCATCATTGGGAGGGAAATTATTGGAGAAATGTCTTAGGGATAGGATTTACATGTGTTTGGTAAATAAAGGGTTATTCGGGATAGTCAGCATGGCTTTGAGCAGGGGAGAACCTGTCTTACAAACTTGATTGAGTTTTTTCAAGAAGTTACCAGAAAGATTGATGATAGCAGAGCAGTAGGCATTGTTTATTTGGATTTTAATAAAGTCTTTGACTAAGTTTCACTTGGTAGACTAATTAGCAAAGTTAGGTCACATGGGATTCAGGGTGAACTTGCCAATTGGATACAAAATTAACCTAATGGCAGGAGACAGAGAGTAAAGTTGGAGGTTTTCAGACTGCAGGCCTGTGACCAGCTGTGTTCCACAAGGATCGGCGCTGGGTCCTTTCTGTTTGTCATTTACATAACTGATTTGGATGAGAATATGGAAGGCATGGTTAGTAAGTTTGCAGACGACATCAAAATTGGTGGCATAGTAGACAGTGAAGAAGTTTGTCTAAGATTACAGAGGGATCTTGTTCAAATGGGTCAATGGGCTGAAAGATGGCAGATGCGGTTCAACCTGGATAAATGCGAGGTGTTGCATTATGGTACAATAAACAAGGGGTAGGGCTTATATAATTAATGGTAGGAGTTTGGGTAGTGTTGTAGACACGCAAGTACACAATTCTTTGAAGTTTGCATCAGATACATTCAGGGTGGTTAAAAAGGTCTGGTTAGCACACCTGCTTTCACTGCTCCATCCTTTGAGTATAGGAGTTGGGACGTGATGTTGAGGTTGTACAGGATATTGGTGAGGCCTTTTCTGGAATACTGTGTCCAGTTCTGGTCGCCCTGTTGTAGAAAGGGTATTATTAAGCTGAGGGTTCAGAAAAGACTTACCAGAATGTTCCCAGGTATGGAAGGTTTGAGAGATAAAGAAAGGCTGGGTAGGCCGGGCCTTTCTCACTGGAGCGTAGGAGGTTGGGAGGTGACCTGATCAAACTTTAGAACATAGAGAGTTGAACAATACAGCGCAGAACAGGCCCTTCGGCCCTCAATGTTGCACTGACTTGTGAACTATTCTCAGCTCATCCCCCTACATTATCCCATCATCAACCGTGTGCTTATCTAAGGATTGTTTAAATCTCCCTAATGTGGCTGAATTAACTACATTACCAGGCCTGGCATTCCATGCCTTTACCCTCTGCTAAAGAACCTGCCTCTGACATCTGTCTTAAATCTATCATCCCGCAATTTGTAGCTATGCGCCTTCGTACAAGCTGACGTCATTATCCTAGGAAAAAGTTTTTCTCTGTCTACCCAATCTAATCCTCTGATCAGGCACCATCCAAGGAGCAGGAGAATCGACGTTTTGGGCATAAGCCTTTCTTCAGGAATGAGGAAAGTGTGTCCAGCAGGCTAAGTTAAAAGGTAGGGAGGAGGGACTTGGGGGAGGGGCGTTGGAATTGCGATAGGTGGAAGGAGGTCAAGGTGAGGGTGATAGGTCGGAGTGGGGTGGGGCGGAGAGGTCAGGAAGAAGATTGCAGATTAGGAAGGCGGTGCTGAGTTCGAGGGATTTGACTGAGACGAGGTTGGGGGAGGGGAAATGAGGAAACTACAGAAATCTGAGTTCATCCCTTGTGGATGGAGGATTCCTAGGTGGAAGATGTGGCACTCTTCCTCCAGCCGTCGCGTTGCTATGGTCTGGCGATGGAGGAGTCCAAGGACCTGTATGTCCTTGGTGGAGTGGGAGGGGGAGTTGAAGTGTTGAGCCACGGGGTGGTGGGTTGGTTGGTCCGGGTGTCCCAGAGGTGTTCTCTGAAATGTTCCGCAAGTAGGCGGCCTGTCTCCCCAATATAGAGGAGGCCACATTGGGTGCAGCGGATGCAGTAAATGATGCGTGTGGAGGTGCAGGTGAATTTGTGGCGGATATGGAAGGATCCCTTGGGGCCTTGGTGGGAAGTGAGGGGGGAGGTGTGGGCGCAAGTTTTACATTTCTTGCGGTTGCAGGGGAAGGTGCCGGGAGTGGAGGTTGGGTTGGTGGGGGGTGTGGACCTGACGAGGGAGTCACGGAGGGAGTGGTCTTTTCGGAACGCCAACCATAGCAACACGACGGCTGGAGGAAGAGCACCTCATCTTCTGCCTGGGAACCCTCCAACCACAAGGGATGAACTCAGATTTCTCCAGTTTCCTCATTTCCCCTCCCCCCACCTTGTCTCAGTCCCAACCCTTGAACTCAGCACCGCCCTCCTAACCTGCAATCTTCTTCCTGACCTCTGCGCCCCCACTCCCACTCCAGCCTATCACCCTCACCTTAACCTCCTTCTACCTATTACATTTCCAACGCCCCTCCCCCAAGTCCCTCCTCCCTACCTTTTACCTTAGCCTGCTTGGCACACTCTCCTCTTTCCTGGAGAAGGGCTCATGCCCGAAACATCGATTCTCCTGCTCCTTGGATGCTGCCTGACCTGCTGTGCTTTTCCAGCAACACATTTTCAGCTCTGATCTCTAGCATCTGCAGTCCTCACTTTCTCCTAAGCCTCTGATCATCTTGTATGTCTCTAACAAAATCCCTCTTAGCCTCCTTCTTGCCGATGAGAACAGACCCAAGTCTCTCAGCCTTTCCACATAAAACCTTCTCCCCAGACCAGGCACCATCCTGGTAAATCTCCTCTGCACCTTTTCCAATGCTTCCACATCCTTCCCAAAATATGGGGACCAGAACTGTACACAATATTCCAAGGTGTGGCCTCACTAGCATTTCGTATAGTTGCAGCATGATATTGCAGCTCTGGAACTCAATCCCTCTACAAATGAAACCTAACACACCGTATGTCTTCTTAACAGCACTATCCACCTGGGTGGCAACTTTCAGGGGTCTATGTACATGGACTCCAAGATCTGTTGTTGTGGTTCTGCTCGCCGAGCTGGAAGTTTTTGCTGCAAATGTTTCGTTCCCTGGCTAGGGAACATCATCAGTGCTGTTGGAGCCTCGCGTGAAGCGCTGCTTTGATGTTTCTTCCGGTATTTATATTGGTTTGTTCTTGCCGCTTCCGGGTGTCAGTTTCAGCTGCAGTGATTTGTATGTGGGGTCCAGGTCGATGTGTCTGTTGATGGATGTTCTTGCCGCTTCCGGGTGTCAGTTTCAGCTGTAGTGGTTTGTATATGGTGTCCAGGTCAATGTGTCTGTTGATGGAGTTTGGGGATGAATGCCATGCTTCTAGGAATTCTTTGGCTGTTCTCTGTCTGGCTTGTCCTATGATAGTGGTGTTTTCCCAGTCAAATTCGTGTTGCTGGTTGTCTGAGTGTATGGCTACTAGAGATAGCTGGTCGTGTCGTTTTGTGGCTAGCTGATGTTCATGGATGCGGATTGTTAGCTGTCTTCCTGTTTGTCCTATATAGTGTTTTGTGCAGTCCTTGCATGGTATTTTGTAAACTACGTTAGTTTGGCTCATGCTGGGTATTGGGTCCTTTGTTCTAGTGAGTTGTTGTCTGAGCGTGGATGTTGGCTTGTGTGCTGTTATGAGTCCTAAGGGTTGCAGTGGTCTGGCTGTCAGTTCTGAGACGCTCCTGACGTATGGTAGAGTGGCCAGTCCTTTTGGTTGTGGCATGTCCTCGTTCCTCGGTCTATCTCTTAGGCATCTGGTGATAAAGTTGCGTGGGTATCCGTTTTTGGCGAATACCTTGTATAGATGTTCCTCTCCCTCTTTTCGCAGTTCTGGTGTACTGCAGTGTGTTGTGGCCCTTTTGAATAGTGTCCTGATGCAGCTTCGTTTGTGTGTGTTGGGGTGGTTACTTTCATAGTTTAAGACTTGGTCTGTGTGTGTTGGTTTCCTGTGTACCCTTGTGGTGAATTCTCCGTTGGGTGTTCTCTCTACTAACACGTCTAGGAATGGGAGTTGGCTATCCTTTTCCTCTTCTCGTGTGAATCGGATTCCTGTGAGTGTGGCGTTGATGATTCGGTGTGTTTTTTCTATATCTGTGTTTTTGATGATTACAAAGGTGTCATCAACATATCTGATCCAGAGTTTGGGTTGGATTTGTGGTATGGCTGTATGTTCTAACCTTTGCATAACTGCCTATGCTATGAGTCCCGAGATTGGTGACCCCATGGGTGTTCCGTTGATTTGTTCGTATATCTGATTGTTGCATGTAAAGTGTGTGGTGAGGCACAGGTCCAGTAGTTTAAGTATGCCGTCCTTGTTGATAGGTTCGGCCTCCTGTGTTCTGTTATGTATGTCCAGTAGGTTGGCTATTGTTTCTCTGGCTAGGGTTTTGTCAATTGAAGTGAACAGTGCCGTCACGTCGAATGATACCATGGTTTCTTCTTTGTCTATGTGTGTATTCCTGATGACGTCCAAGAATTCCTGTGTTGATTGTATGGAGTGTTTGGATCCGCTGACTAGGTGTTTCAGTTTTTGTTGTAGTTCTTTGGCCAGTTTGTATGCTGGTGTCCCTGGTAGTGATACTATGGGTCTGAGTGGGATGTCTGGTTTGTGTACTTTGGGTAGTCCATAGAATCTGGGGGTGTTGTTGCTTTCAGGTTTCATTCTTTGCTGGTCCGCTTTGGTTATCTGTCCGTTTTTTTGTAGATTCCTTAGTGTGTTGTTTATTCTATTGGTGAGTTGTGGTGTGGGGTCGGAATCCTTCATTTGGTAGGTGTTGGTGTCTGCAAGTAGTTGTTGTGCAGCTGAAACTGACACCCGGAAGCGGCAAGAACAAACCAATATAAATACCGGAAGAAACATCAAAGCAGCGCTTCACACGAGGCTCCAACAGCACTGATGATGTTCCCTAGCCAGGGAACGAAACATTTGCAGCAAAAACTTCCAGCTCGGCGAGCAGAACCACAACAACGGATACCCGAGCTACAAATCTTCAATCAGATTTTAAACTCCAAGATCCCTCTGCTCATCCACACCACCAAGAATCTTTCCATTGACCCAGTACTCTGCCTTCCTGTCATTCTTCCCAAAGTGAATCACCTCACATTTAGTTGCATTGAACTCCATTTGCCCCCTCTCAGCCCAATTCTGCAGTTTATCCCTGCAACCTGTAACATTCTTCCACATATAATGAGAGGAATAGATGGAGTTAATGGTATTGTCTTTTCTGTAGGATGGGAGACTTCAAGACTAGGGGGCACATTTTTAAGGTGAAAGAAGACAGATTTTAAAAAGACATGGAGGGCAACCTTTTTGCCCAGCGGGTGGTTCATGTGGGCAATGACCTTCCTGAGGAGGTAGTGGGTGTGGGTACAGTTACAACGTTTAAAAGACATTTGGATAAGGACATGAATGGGAAAGTTTGGAGGGATATGGGCCAAGTGCAGGCAGGTGGGATTAGCTCAGTTTGGGATTATGTCCAGCATGGGCTGGTGGGACCGAAGGGTCTGCTTCCGTGCTGTATGACTCTGACTCTATGGCTCTATGACTTTATGATTATAAATGTAAGGTGATGTATTTTGGGAGGTCAAAAACAATAGGATAATATATAGTAAATGGCAGGATGCCCAGGAGCATTGAGAGATCTTCCTGAAAATGGTAACACAAGTGAATGAGGTGGTAAAGAGGGTGTATGGCATGTTTGCCTTCATTGGTCGGGGCATTGAGTATAAAAGTTGGCAAGTCATGTTGCAGCTGGATAGAACTTTAGTTTAGCCACATTTGGAGTGTTGTGTGCAGTTCCGGTCCCCACGCTATAGGATGGAGGTGGAGGCTTTGGAGAGGGTGTGAAAGAGATTTACCAGGATGCTGCCTGGATTGGAGTGTATTAGCTATGAGGAGATAATGGACAAACTTGGATTGTTTTTGCAAGAGTATCAGAGGCTGAGGGGCAAGCTGATGGAATTAAATAAAATTATGAGAGGAGTAGATAGGGTGGAGAGTCAGAGTCTTTTTCCCAGGGTGGAAATGTCAAACACTAGTGGCAGAGATTTAAGGTGAGAGGATGAAGGTTTAAAGGAGATGTGCGTGACAAGACTTTACACAGAGGGCAGTAGGTGCCTGTAGCACACTGCCAGGGAGGGTGGGAGAGGCAGATACAATGTTTATGAGACATTGAGACAGAAACATGAACAGGCAGGGAATAGAGGGCAATAGACCATGAGCAGGCAGATGGGATTGGTTTACAATGGGCCAAAGGGCCTATTCCTGTGCTGTACTGTACTGTTACATGTTCGAATGCCAGGATTTACAGTCATTCTTTCTATTGAGGCAGGCCAGAAAGTTACAGCACATATCTTCACATGGAAATTTTAGTTGGTGTTTTCCGTTCCTGTTGCTGGGATTTTGGTTGATGTTTTCTGTTCCTGTTGCTGGGATTTTGATTGGTGTTTTCCGTTCCTGTTGCTGGGATTTTGGTTGATGTTTTCTGTTCCTGTTGCTGGGATTTTGGTTGGTATTTTCCGTCCCTGTTGCTGGAATATTGATGGGAGTTTTCCGTTCCGGTTGCTGGGATTATGGCTGGTGTTTTCCGTTCCGTTTGCTGGGATTTTGGCTGGTGTTTTCCGTTCTGTTTGTTGGGATTTTGGTTGGTGCTTTCCGTTCCTGTTTTTGGGATTTTGATTGGTGTTTTCTGTTCCTGTTGCTGGGATTTTAATTGGTGTTTTCCACTACTGTTGCTGGGATTTTGGTTGGTGTTTTCCGTTCCTGTTACTGGGATTTTGGTTGGTGTTTTCTGTTCCTGTTGCTGGGATTTTAATTGGTGTTTTCCGTTCCTGTTGCTGGGATTTTGGTTGATGTTTTCTGTTCCTGCTACTGGGATTTCGATTGGAGTTTTCCGTTCCTGTTGCTGGGATTTTGATTAGTGCTTTCCGTTCCTGCCGCTGGGATTTCGATTGGCATTTTCTGTTCCTGTTGCTGGGATTTAGGTTGGTGTTTACCGTTCCTGTTGCTGGGATTTGATTGATGTTTTCTGTTCCTGTTGCTGGCAGATTTCTGGTGTTTTCTGTTCCTGTTGCTGGGATTTTGGTTGGTGTTTACCGTTCCTGTTGCTGGGATTTGATTGATGTTTTCTGTTCCTGTTGCTGGCAGATTTTTGGTGTTTTCTGTTCCTGTTGCTGGGATTTTGGTTGGTGTTTTCTGTTCCTGTTGCTAGGATTTTGATTGGTGTTTTCTGTTCCTGTTGCTGGGATTTTGATTGGTGTTTTCTGTTCCTGTTGCTAGGATTTTGGTTGGTGTGTTCCGTTCCTGCCGCTGGGATTTCGATTGGCATTTTCTGTTCCTGTTGCTGGGATTTAGGTTGGTGTTTACCGTTCCTGTTGCTGGGATTTGATTGATGTTTTCTGTTCCTGTTGCTGGCAGATTTCTGGTGTTTTCTGTTCCTGTTGCTGGGATTTTGGTTGGTGTTTACCGTTCCTGTTGCTGGGATTTGATTGATGTTTTCTGTTCCTGTTGCTGGCAGATTTTTGGTGTTTTCTGTTCCTGTTGCTGGGATTTTGGTTGGTGTTTTCTGTTCCTGTTGCTGGGATTTTAATTGGTGTTTTCTGTTCCTGTTGCTGGAATTTTGGTTCGTGTTTTCTGTTCCTGTTGCTGGGATTTTGGTTGTTGTTTTCCGTTCCTATTGCTGGGATTTTGGTTGTTGTTTTCCGTTCCTGGTGCTGGGATTTTGATTGGTGTTTTCCGTTCCTGTCGCTGGGATTTTGGTTGGTGTTTTCCGTTCCTGTTGCTGGGATTTTGGTTGGTGTTTTCTGTTCCTGTTGCTGGGATTTTGGTTGGTGTTTTCTGTTCCTGTTGCTGGGATTTTGATTGGTATTTTCCGTTCCTGTTGCTGGGATTATGGCTGGTGTTTTCCCTTCCATTTGCTGGGATTTTGGTTGGTGCTTTCTGTTCCTGTTGCTGGGATTTTGATTGGTGTTTTCCGTTCCTGTTGCTGGGATTTTGATTAGTATTTTCCGTTCCTGTTGCTGGGATTTTGGTTGGTGTTTTCCATTCCTGTTGCTGGGATATTGATGGGTGTTTTCCGTTCCGGTTGTTGGGATTATGGCTGGTGTTTTCCGTTCCGTTTGCTGGGATTTTGGCTGGTGTTTTCTGTTCCTGCAGCTGGGATTTTGGCTGGTGTTTTCCGTTCCGGTTGCTGGGATTATGGCTGGTGTTTTCCATTCCGTTTGCTGGGATTTTGATTGGTGTTTTCTGTTCCTGCAGCTGGGATTTCGATTGGTGTTTTCTGTTCCTTTTGCTGGGAATTTGAATGGCATTTTCCGTTCCTTTTGCTGGGAATTTGAATGGTGTTTTCCGTTCCTGTTGCTCGGATTTGATTGATGTTTTCTGTTCCTGTTGCTGGGATTTTGGTTGTTGTTTTCTGTTCCTGTTGCTGGGATTTTGGTTGTTGTTTTCCGTTCCTGTTGCTGGGATTTTGATTGGTGTTTTCCGTTCCTGTTGCTGGGATTTTGGTTGGTGTTTTCTGTTCCTGTTGCTGGGATTTTGGTTGGTGTTTTCCGTTCTGGTTGCTGGGATATTGATGGGTGTTTTCCGTTCCGGTTGCTGGGATTATGGCTGGTGTTTTCCATTCCGTTTGCTGGGATTTTGGGTGGTGTTTTCCGTTCTGGTTGCTGGGATATTGATGGGTGTTTTCCATTCCGTTTGCTGGGATTTTGGTTGGTTTTTTCCGTTCCGTTTGCTGGGATTTTGATTGGCGTTTTCTGTTCCTGTTGCTGGGATTTTGGTTGGTATTTTCCGTTCCTGTTGCTGGGATTATGGCTGCTGTTTTCCCTTCCATTTGCTGGGATTTTGGTTGGTGCTTTCTGTCCCTGTTGCTGGGATTTTGATTGGTGTTTTCCATTCCTGTTGCTGGGATTTTGGTTGGTGTTTTCCGTTCCGGTTGCTGGGATATTGATGGGTGTTTTCTGTTCCGGTTGTTGGGATTATGGCTGGTGTTTTCCGTTCCGTTTGCTGGGATTCTGATTGGTGTTTTCTGTTCCTGTTGCTGGGATTTTGGTTGGTGTTTTCTATTCCTGTTGCTGGGATTTTGATTGGTGTTTTCTGCTCCTGTTGCTGGGATTTTGGTTGGTGTTTTGTGTTCCTGTTGCTGGGATTTGGTTGGTGTTTTCCGTTCCTGTTGCTGGGATTTTAATTGGTGTTTTCCATTCCAGTTGCTGGGATTTTAATTGGTGTTTCCATTCCTGTTGTTGGGATTTTGGTTGGTGCTTTCCATTCCTGCCGCTGGGATTTCGATTGGCGTTTTCTGTTCCTGATGCTGGGATTTAGGTTGGTGTTTACTGTTCCTGTTGCTGGGATTTTGGTTGATGTTTTCTGTTCCTGTTGCTGGGATTTTGGTTGATGTTTTCTGTTCCTGTTGCGGGGATTTGATTGATGTTTTCTGTTCCTGTTGCTGGTAGATTTTTGGTGTTTTCTGTTCCTGTTGCTGGAATTTTGGTTGTTGTTTTCCGTTCCTGTTGCTGGGATTTTGGTTGATGTTTTCTGTTCCTGTTGCTGGGATTTTGATTGGTGTTTTCCATTTCTTTTGCTGGGATTTTGGTTGGTGTTTTCCATTTCTTTTGCTGGAATTTTGGTTGTTGTTTTCCGTTCCTGTTGCTGGGATTTTGGTTGGTGTTTTCTGTTCCTGTTGCTGGGATTTTGATTGGTGTTTTCCGTTCTGGTTGCTGGGATTTTGGTTGGTGTTTTCCGTTCCTGTTACTGGGATTTTGATTGGTATTTTCCGTTCCTGTTGCTGGGATTTTGGTTGGTGTTTTCCGTTCCGGTTGCTGGGATATTGATGGGTGTTTTCCGTTCCGGTTGTTGGGATTATGGCTGGTGTTTTCCGTTCCGTTTGCTGGGATTTTGGTTGGTGTTTTCTGTTCCTGTTGCTGGGATTTTGGCTGGTGTTTTCCGTTCCGGTTGCTGGGAATTTGAATCGTGTTTTCCGTTCCTTTTGCTGGGAATTTGAATGGCGTTTCCCATTCCTGTTGCTCGGATTTGATTGATGTTTTCTCTTCCTGTTGCTGGTAGATTTTTGGTGTTTTCTGTTCCTGTTGCTGGGATTTTAATTGGTGTTTTCTGTTCCTGTTGCTGGAATTTTGGTTCGTGTTTTCTGTTCCTGTTGCTGGGATTTTGGTTGGTGTTTTCCGTTCCTATTGCTGGGATTTTGGTTAGTGTTTTCTGTTCCTGTTGCTGGGATTTTGATTGGCGTTTTCCCTTCCTGTCATTGGGATGTTTCTCCCAATCACTTTCCCAAATGTTGTTTATCTTTCATGTGACTGGCCTTGATAATATGCTGCATCTGTCAGACTGGTTTTGATGCCTGCACTGGGGCTTACTCTTTACAGGGCATGTTCTCCTATTTTCTGAAGTTGTCCGAGATGTCATGCTGGTTTTTATGAGCTGCTGAGAGTCCATTATGACGTTACTGTCTAATTGAGATCTTTTACCACTGAATATAGTCACATAAGTGACCAACAATTCAGACTCATGCAGTCATGCAGCACCGAAACAGACTGCAGTGTTTGGAATGAGGTTGGCCGTATCGATCTTATTGAGTATGAGATCCCTGATTGAGGCTGTTATCCCTGGGCCAATCATGGAGCCCTGGCTGACAGATAGGGACAGGAGTCTCGGAGAACTGGCTCTGAGCTGGCTGGTCAGAGTCGATGTAGTGTGCTTGTGTAAATAAAGGGTAACTTGTGATGGGATACTAGGCTCCGTGCAATTAATTCACAGAGCTTTCGATCCAACCAGTCCATGCTTACCACACTCACAAACTAACTAGTCCCACCTGCCTGCTACTGTCACATGTCCATCCAAACCTTTCCTACTCATGTACTTATCCAAATGTCTTTTGAACATTGTAACTGTACCTGTACCCACTGCTTCTTCTGAAAGCTCTTTCTATACACGAACCACTCTCTGTGTAAAAACCTTTCCCCTCATCTCCTTTTAAAATCTTTTTCCTTTAATTTAGTACTCTCTGTTTCAGTAGCTCTTGGCATTCACTGCTGTGTATTATTCGGAAAAGAATGTTCTCATAACAGTAACGTTTTGGTGATATGGGATTACCCATGGCTGAAGGCTGATAAGTCCCCGGGACCTGATGGTCTGCATCCCAGGGTACTAA
This sequence comes from Hemiscyllium ocellatum, assembly GCF_020745735.1. Taxonomy (NCBI): domain Eukaryota; kingdom Metazoa; phylum Chordata; class Chondrichthyes; order Orectolobiformes; family Hemiscylliidae; genus Hemiscyllium; species Hemiscyllium ocellatum. The sequence continues at coordinate 2,605,668 of NC_083420.1, forward strand.
AGGAGGTGGCTCTGGAAATTGTAGATGCATTGGTCACCATTTTCCAATGTTCTATAGATCCAGGATCAGTTCCTGTGGATTGGAGGGTGGCTAAAGTTGTTCCACTTTTCAAGAAAGGAAGGAGAGAGGAATCAGGGAACTATAGACCGGTTAGTGTGACGTCAGTGGTGGGGAAGATGCTGGAGTCAATTATCAAAAATGAAATTACGACTCATTTGGATAGCATTCATTCAGTGCTTCCCCAATTTCTTCAGCCTCCACATGCAACTTCCCACTACTATCCTTGACTGGACCTATTCCTACCCTAGTCATTCTTTTATTCCTGACATACCTATAGAAAGCCTTTGAAAGCCTTTGGAAAACCTAGATGGAGTCAAGTTAGGTAAAGGTGAAGTTCAACGAGACCTAGGAGTTCTTGTACATCAGTCAATGAAGGTAAGCATGCAGGTACAGCAGGTAGTGAAGAAGGCTAATAGCATGCTGGCCTCCATAACAAGAGGAATTGAGTATAGAAGCAAAGAGGTCGTTCTGCAGCTGTAGAGGGCCCTGGTGAGACCACACCTGGAATATTGTGTGCAGTTCTGGTCTCCAACTTTGAGGAGGGACATTCTGGCTATTGAGGGAGTGCAGCGTAGGTTCACGAGGTCAATTCCCAGAATGGCAGGACTATCATATGTTGAAAGACTGGAGCAACTGGGCTTGTAGACTCTTGAATTTAGAAGGATGAGATGGATCTGATTGAGATGTATAAGGGTATTAAAGGATTGGACACTCTGGAGGCAGAAAGCATATTTCCGCTGATGGGTGAGTCCAGAACTAGAGGACACAGTTTAAAAATAAGGGGTAGGCCATTTAGAACAGAGATGAGGAGAAACTTCTTCACCCAGAGAGTGGTGGGTGTGTGGAATGCTCTGCCCCAGAGGGCAGTGGAGGCCCAGTCTCTGGATACTTTCAAGAAAGAGTTGGATAGAGCTCTTAAGGATAGTGGGATCAAGGGTTATAGGGATAAGGCAGGAACAGGATACTGATTGTGGATGATCAGCCATGATCATAATGAATGGTGGAGCAGACTCGAAGGGCCGAATGGCCTACTCCTGCACTTATTGTCTATTGTCTATAAAAGGTCAGAATTCCAAGAACTGTTTGGTGTAGCCAGACCCAGGGAAGGTGCTGCTGTTTGAGCACACTGCCTTGTCAACATCCGACTACAGGTCACTATCGTGCTCTTGTACCCACAATATTCTGGGCTATATATTAATGCACAACATAGCCTAAAGGCACTGGAGAGCAGCATTAATGGGAAATCGTTCCCCATCTCTGGAACTTTATTGTGTTTAAGGAGGAATCACTTTTATAAGCTGAATAAATGCTTTCCTGTTTGAAAATACTCTCTTCATTCCCCTCTGAGTGAGTTATAGCTGTAGAATAGAAACTGCAGTGTCAGCCCTTGAAATTCCAAAGGAAGTTGGAACAGGCGTGGGTCATTCGGCCCCTCGAACCTACTCCACCATTTGATTGGATCATGGACAATCCAACCTTCCTCACTTTTCACTGAACCTTTAACTCCCAGCTGATTGAGAATCTATCTCAGTACACCATCAAGTCATGGGAATGAGCACTGACATAGATGGTGCTGGGCAGTGGCAACAATTAGCAACATTTTTCACCCTTTTGGAATAAGTACACATGACAATAAATCAAGTCAAATACAGACCTTGTTACAAACAGAAGCTTTCCCACTGTCCTGTGTTTGTAATCATGCATCAGTTAGGAACTGGCAACAATTCCCCCAGAGCTTTGTACACTAAGCCTAGGGTTCTTACAATAATCTACTCCTTAATAAGCATGTGATTTTTTGAAATAAGAGATGCATCAGGTGAGAGCGATTTGCAAAAGCAAATAAATAAAGCTTCGGTTCAGCAATGAAGATAGTAGTGAGGAATGGTGGAACTCAGTTGTAGCCTGTCTTCAACTCGGTCTTCCAATAAAATGTCACATTTGAGCTTCCTCCACACATTGGATGAGTAAACAAATAATGTACAAGAGTTGGCTTTGATCTCATACAGTCAAGATTAGAGTGGTGCTGGAAAAGCACAGCAGGTCAGGCAGCATCCGAGGAGCAGGAAAATTGATGCTTCAGGCAAAAGCCCCTTCATCAGGAATGATCTGATGCACTTTGGGAGACTCAGGGTTATGGTCAAATCATCATTTATTTTCATGTATATGCACGGAGAGCTGGTCTTATCACTGGGAAGATTAAAACCAGCTCTGCTGGGTTAAGGACAACATTTTACATCATTGCCTGTTACAATCCCCATGTTTCTACTGTTTCCCTACAGTTTACAAAGACATGGTCAGTTTCTCACTCAAGGCCAACGCTGTCCAACCAATGGGCAGCTCCGTGCCTGCCCTTGTACCATTTGCTTTTATCACTCCTGACAATATGGTTTTAACTGTTAACTCACTGAAACCAATTCAATCTCTCAACAGTAAACCAGAAATAAAAATACAAAAAGCTGGAAATACTCAGCAGGTCTGGCAACATCTGTGTAGAGAAACAGAATTAATGTCTCAAGTCAATGAATGGTCATCTTTATCAGCACATGACTAAAACAAGCATTAAATCGTGTCCTTTCCCGGCAATTTAGAATATAGAAATTAGAATGCAAAATGCTACCATTGAAGATTCCCTTCCTTTCTGCCAGATTTCTAGAATGAATGTTTGATATATTATTAAAATCAAAGCTGCCTCCTTGTCTGTTTATATTTCAACAATTGACCATCACTTTGGCAAAAAGCAACAGAATATAATCTAACAAGCTTGATTTCAATCTGGGGTCTGATGTTCCCAGTGGGAACATCAGCTATGATCCTAGTGATGAGTACAAGATAAACACATTGATAATTTGTTTTCCTAAATTATGATCCAAATTCAAACCCTGTACAGAGACACAGCTGGAATTCAAGAGGCAGGAAAACATTAAAGAAATGTATGCAGTTATCCGGATAGACTGAGGCTTACAGGTGTGTGAAAGAATTATTTACAATAAAAGATGCAGAGAGAAGCTTGTTTTCAGGCTAAATATTGAGGAATACAGATGATGCTTCAAAGCTTTATTAAATATTGGCTGTTTATGAATAATATCGGAATATCTTAACATATTGCCTACTGCGTTACTTCACTTTATTGTGAAGGCAGTAAATATGATTTGGGAAATACATCTGTTGAAGAAGCAATTGATTAGTGGCTAAATACGAACTGAATAAAAGTGAAAATATTTTGTGGATAATCAGTCAATTATACCAAGGCTTTATAGAACATTAATAAAGGACATTTATGAATTAAACAGAAAGAATGTTTTTGCTTTTTTGTTTGTGTGTGCCTGTGTGTTCATGTGTCTTGTCTATGTGTGTATATATGTTTGTGTGAGAGTATGTGTCTGTGTATGTGCCTATGTGAGTGTGTTTGTGTCTATCTGTCTCTGTATGTATGTGAGTCTATGTGTGTATCTGTGTGAGTGTGTATGTGTCTGTGTGTGTGTCAGTGTGTGTCTGTGTGAGTGTATGTGTCTCAGTGTGTGTGAGGGTGAGTGTATGTGTATCTGTGTGTGAGTGTGTATGTATAAGTGGGTGAGTCTGTGAATATGTGAGTGTGTGGGTGTGTGTGTCTGTGTCTGAGTGTGGATGAGTGTGAGTGTCTGTGCGAGTGTGTGTCTGTGTGCAAGTGTGTGATTGTGCATGTGTATGCAGGTATGAGTGTGTGCATGTGTGAGAGTGTGTGTGTGTATGTGTGTAAGTATGTATGAGTGTGGGTGTGTGTACGTATGAGTGAGTGTGTAGGTATGAAAGTGTGTGTGTAAGTGTGTGTATATGTATGAGTGTGTGTGCGTGCGTGCACATGAGTGTGTGAGAATGTATGTTTGAGTGTGTGTGTGAAAGAGAGAGTGAGTGTGTACGTATGAGTGTGTGTGATTGTGTGTGCGTGCATGTGTGTGAGTGTGCGTGCATGTGTGTGAGTGTGCGTGCGTGTGTGTGTGTGTGTGTGTGTGTGTGTGTGGGTGTGTGTGTGGGTGTGTATGTGTGTGTGTGGGTGTGTATGTGCGTGCGTGTGTGTGAGTGTGCGTGTGTGTGTGTGTGTTTGTGTGTGTGGGTGTGTATGTGTGTGTGTGGTAACTATTTGCTGTCATTACCAGCACACAGTGTGCTGTTATGGGATACCCTCCACACAGGGGGATTAATAGTCATGACATCAATACTTGAAGTTCATTGAGAAATAAGTCACTGTTGGTTATCAGGAAATCGTATTGCTAATGTACAACAGCAATGGAGAACATTATCTGAGCTAAATACTTTGACAGAGAGCATGCATCTGATTTATTTGAGGCTGACTACAATGCTCTGGTTACATATTAGATGGTTTCCTGCGATTAAATTTTGTCTTGATGTTTGAGAGAGGAGCAGACTTCATTATCAAATCAACCAACAATTTTGAAATGGTCAGGTGGTGAAGTGCACCAGTTTATTAAGGGTGATTGTGACAGATATCTCCATTCACAGTGTAAGTACCAAGAAACAAACTGAATCGTTGTTGTCAGTCACACTGCCTGATCGCTCTTCGGGGATTGGAATCCTCCATTCCACCTTAACTGACCAGCTCCTTAAACATTGGACAGGCAGCTCTGCCTGCATCACGATGATGTCTCTGATCTGAAATTGTCTAGACATTCTGGAACAAAGCAACCAGAGGAAATTCAGCACCTGAATGCAGTTGTCTCTTCCCATTGGTGCTGTCAGGCCCACTGGGGAGTTCAAGCACCTTTTTGTTTTTACCTCAGATTTCCAACACCTGCAGGATTTTATTTTAGACAGTGTCAGGGCGGGTAGCCCCGAAACAAAAAGAAAATAGCTAAATGGACGAGAGAATTGTCTCTCATTCACAATTCCTCATATCCCTCTGGTGAAGTCGGTCAGTTCCATTAGAATGCCTTTGCCAGAGGAGGAAGGAAGGGAACTCTTCCCTTGTTCATGATGGTATGCTTTCTGCGATGTTAATCTTATTTCTTAAACAATTACTAAAACCTCTGTTTTTGTTCTGAAGTCAATACCACATTAACATGGAAAATTAAACTTGTGTCGATATTGCATTTCAGGATATAGAATAATACAGCGCAGAACAGGCCCTTCGGCCCTCGATGTTGCTCCGACCTGTGAACTCATCTAAACCCACCCCCCACACCATCCCATCATCATCCATGTGCTTATCCAAGGATTGTTTAAATCTCCCTAATGTGGCTGAATTAACTACATTGGCAGGCAGGGCATTAGAAAACACTCTCTTATATAGCTGAAGGGAAATAGAAAAGTCCCTCCTTTCCCAGAAACCTCTGCTCTCTGATGTCAGATGTAAAGACTCAAATCAGTGACTTACCGGCCCTGGTAGGCCCCTGGTCCAAGCTCCAGCCCTTCATGCTGCTGCTGCTGAAAAACACACAAGAAAACAGGATGTTCCAAAAGGTTTTCCACCTGATTATTATTTCCAAGGTGTGGTCATAATTTACAATTAACCAATTTGACCACAGGACCAGCCCCCCAAAAATCACAAATAAGTCAATGCTTAACTAACTTGCTTCTTGATGGGTGCTTATGGAATGGCCAGAGCACTGACGAGACTCACTAGACAAAAACAAAGAATGGGAATACTGGAAATCTAAAACAAAACAGAAACTGCTGGAAAATCTCAGCAGGTCTGGCAGCGTCAGTGGATGGTCCAATGATCCTTCTTCAGAACGTTAACTCTGCTTTCTCTCCATGGATGCTGCCTCACCTGCTGAGTTTCTCCAACATTTTTGTTTTTGTTTTTGTTTCACCAAAGATACTTTGAGCTCTTCTTCGACAATCACACATGATCGTCCTTTTCCATCATCTGAAAGAAGGTATTTCCAACAATGTAGCACCCCCTTCTCACTGCCCTCACATGCTTTAAAGAAAATATGTGATAACATTTGTAGCTTAAACCCACTAACACTGATTAAAGTATGAGTGAACCAACAAATCTTCCTCTCCATCATATGACGTTAGACAAAGCTATTACAAGGTAATTATTAGCTTTGTAACAAGCTCCTTTACACTATCATTTCCAGCTGCCTCATATGATTTGTCAACATCTACATACAGCAGCAGAGAGATAACTGAGGAATAAGGATCCCAAGAAAATGAGATATGATGCTTTTGAGAAGAAGTTGAAAGGAAAAAATGAAATCATTGCTATTAACACAATGGCAGTCTTCATATATCAGCTTCACTTCAGTACAGATTAGCTCCTTGCTAAATTTCTTTGACAGAGCTGTTATCTTACCCATGAAGGAATAAGGCAGGCTGCTTTTATTACATATGAATGTAATATCTTCGAGATTGCATTTCAGGGTCCTGTCCCTTTACAATCAGGAGCACTGGCTTATGGTGACCAAATAAATTAAATTCCATTTTTATTACTTGGGATTATGGGACTTAGTGATATTTGGGGATTATTTTTTCATGATTTCATCTTATATTTTAGTGAAAACCTTGCGCAATGTCCAATAATTTGACTGACCTACATTCCCTATGTTGCTATATCTGAGCTGGAAGGTACTGTGAAGGTCACTGGGAGAGCTGGGATCAACTGGACCGATAATTACAGGGGTTTCGAAGAATGAAAGAGACCTGACTGAAACACATAGTGCAAGTGCACATATAAATGTGTTGCCTGGACCTGTCCTTTTTACACTGAAATTCAAATTCTGTAATGGACTAAAGGAAATCTATAGCAAGAGAATGGTTGATTTCTTTCAAACTATTCAGCCTTGTCAAAAGTTGGATTTGTGGAACAATTACCTTGTTATGGTTCTCTTCAACCTTACCTTTACCAAGAAAGAAATCAAACCCTCTCCTACGTAATTTGTGTTTTTTTTGCTATTATCTTGCAGTTCCATTCATATTCAATACAGGCATTATCAGAGATGATTCTAATTACAGATGTTTTTTAAAAAATTTAGAGTATTCGATGACTTCATTTTTAAAAAGATGTGAAAAAAAGAATTGGAGAGGAATTTTTCACGCAGAGGGTGGTACGTGTATGGAATGAGCTGCCAGAGCATGTGGTGAAGGCTGGTACAATTGCAACATTTAAGAGGCATCTGGATGGGTATATGAATAGGAAGAGTTTGGAGGGATATGGGCTGGGTGCTGGCAGGTGGGACTAGATTGGGTTGGGATATCTGGTCGGCATGGATAGGTTGGATCGAAGGGTCTGTTTCCATGCTGTACATCTCTATGACTCTATATATAACTCCAGCAGAGTCAGACAGACTGGCTACAAAGGGATGTTCTCCCTGGCAAAGGGTAAGATCTAGAACAAGGAGTCACAGTCTCAGCACATCAGATAATCAATGCAGGACAGAAATGAAGAGAAATGTCTGCATTCCCAGGGTGGGAATTCGATGGAATTCTCTACCACAGAAGGGTGTGTGGTCAAACCACTGCACAAACTTATAAAACAAAATCGATTTGGAAATCCTAAAGGCATTAAAGGTTACAGAGAGAGTGGGACCATGACATTGAGATGGCGAAACAGCTAGGATCATGTTGACTGGTGGGCCAAATGGCCTACTCCTCCTCCCATTTCTTTATGCTTCTATGTTGAGATTTGAGGTATTTCAAATACTGCAGCTGATTCTTCAGTTCAGAGTTGCATTGTTGGAGTTGTCTCTAATATAGTGTGTTGTGATTGCTGGTCATATTCAGTGTAATTGTGGTCAGCAAGAACATGAAAAAAAGACATTTCAGCCACAACACCTGTGCACACATCATTCCAGCTCATCAGGCTGAGAATCCGAAATCAAACTCGGCAAAACTCTTGTCACATTTTGGCAAAATCCAGCAAAATCCAGCCCAGACCACGATCAACTTGACACTAAAATCCTGAACACAATCTGAGCAAGGTTTACATTAGATTACGTAGGTATTTCTAATCAACTTGTTCAATGATGAGATTAAACACCTCTGGAGCAGGTGGACCTTGAACACAGGCCTCCTGGATCAGAGGTAGGGACACTATCACTGCACCACAAGAGCCTTTGCATGAAACTTTATAACTAGTGTAATTAAAAAGGATGCATTTGTGTGTTTTCTTTTTCAGATAACACATTGAATTGATTAGTTTATGAGTCAAAAATGAGCAAATGAACAAGGAAATCCAATTTGAGAGAGCGTGATAAAGATTCTTGCTCTTAGTGATCCGAGCTGGAGAAACACACCTGAAATATGGCAGGCCTTAAGCAAGAGGATAGCCAAGTGACATCTGTCAGAGCTGACAGGTTATTGTAACATAGTTTTTAAAAATTTAATTTGTAAGACTTGAGCATCATTGTCTGGGCCAGCATTTATTCCCCATCCCTAGTTGTCCCTTGAGAAGGTGGGGGTGAGCTGCCTTCTTGAACCACTGCAGTCCATTTGCTGTAGGTTGATCCACAATGCCCTTAGGAAGGGAATTCCAGGATTCTGACCCAGCGACAGCAAAGGAACGGTGAAATATTTCCCAGTCAGGATGGTGAGTGGCTTGGAGGGGAACCTGCAGGGGGTGGTGTTCCCATGTACCTGCTGCCCTTGTCCTTCTAGATGGAACTGGTCATGGGTTTGGAAGGTGCTGCCTGAGGATCTTTGGTGAATTTCTGCAGTGCATCTTGTAGATGGTACACACTCTGCTACTGAGTGTCGGTGGTGGAGGGAGTGGATACTTGTGGGTGTGGTGCCAAAAAAAGGGGGGCTGCTTTGTCCTGATGCTGTTGAGCTTCTTGAGTGTTGTTGGAGGTTCATCATCCAGGCAAGTGGGGAGTACTCCATCACATTCCTGACATGTGCCTTGTTGATGGTGAACAGGCTTTGGGGAATCAGGAGGGGAGTTACTCACCACAGTATTCCTAGAGTCTGACTTGCTCTTGTAGTCACTGTGCTTATGTGACAAATCCATTTCAGTTTCTGGTCAATGGTAAACTCCAGGATGCCTTAGAAAAAGCATGCAAGACACCTTTCAGAGACATGCCCTCGATATCATCACTGTCTGATAGTATGGGATCTGACAGTAGCCCAGTCTCAGCCTCGGGTTAATGGAGTCCCTGGCAACATGACACACTGAGGGTAGTATTTTACAGTTTGTAACTGGATCACTCAGTCCGAGCACTGACTGTGATTGTAATATATATGTACCTACTGGAAGCTGTAACCAACATCTATTGAATCTTTCAGCACTGCATCACCCACATCCAGTTCTTATGTACAGGACATTGGTTAGGCCACTGTTGGAATACTGCATGCAGTTCTGGTCTCCTTCCTATCAGAAAGATGTTGTGAAACTTGAAAAGGTTCAGAAAAGATTGACAAGGAAGTTGCCAGAGTTGGAGGATTTGAGCTACGGGGAGAGGCTGAACAAGCTGGGGCTGTTTTCCCTGGAGCGTCAGAGGCTGAGGGGTGACCTCATAGAGGTTTATAAAATCATGAGGGGCATGGATAGGGTAAATAGGCAAAGTCTTTTCTCTGGGGTGGGTGAGTCCAGAACTAGAGGGCATAGGTTTAGGGTGAGAGGGGAAGATATAAAAGAGACCTAAGGGGCAACTTTTTCACATCGAGAGTGGTGTGTGTATGGAATGAGCTGCCGAGGAAGTGGTGGAGGCTGGTACAATTGCAACATTTGGATGGGTGTATGAATAGGAACGGTTTGGAGGGATATGGGCCGGGTGCTGGGGGTGGGACTAGATTGGGTTGGGATATCTGGTCGGCATGGACGGGTTAGGCCGAAGGGTCTGTTCCCATGTTATACATCTCTATGACTCTGTGACTCAGTGTCATCCCATCACACACATACAGTCTGTAGATGGTAAGCTGTATCTACCCCAGATTGTGACAGCAGAACTGATCAGAGTTAGCAGTGGCACCCCATCATAATGGAACTGCTCCCAGGTCTCAGATTGTACATCATTTAAATTATGTCTGCAACACCATTCACATTCTCCAACTGAAGCATTGTGGATGTGACGGAGTCTCTTTGTTGTATTGTTCACTCACAGGATGAGGGCAGCACTGGCTAGGCCCAGCATTTATTATCCATCCCTAATTGCCCAGAGGGCAGCTGAGATAGACAGGGAGGTAAAAGGGGTGGAGGAGTTGCAATACTGGGTTGAAGGAGGGCACTAAGGAGGGCTTGAACGGTGAGGCAATATGGGCAGGGCTCAGAAATAGGAAGGGTGCGGTAACAATGTTGGGGCTGTACTACAGACCGCCCAACAGGGAGCGTGAGACAGAGGTACAAATATATAAACAGACTATGGAAAGGTGTCGGAGCAACAGGGTGGTGATAGGAGATTTTAATTTTCCCAACATTAACTGGGATTCACTTAATGTCAGAGGTTTAGATGGAGCAGAATTTGTAAGGAGCATCCAGGAGGGTTTTCTAGAGCAGCATGTAAATAGTCCAACTCGGGAAGGGGCCACACTGGGCCTGGTGTTGGGGAGTGAGCCCGGCCAGGTGGGTGAAGTTTCAGTAGGGGATTACTTTGGGAATAGTGATCACAATTCCACAAGTTTAGAATAATCATGGACAAAGACGAGAGTGGTCCTAAAGGAAGAGTTGTAAATTGGGGAAGGCCAACTGTACCAAAGTTCGGCAGGAGCTGGGAATGTGGATTGGGAGCAGCTGTTTGAAAGCAAATCCACATTTAATATGTGGGATATTTTTAAAGAGAGGCTGATTAGAGTTCAGGAGAGGTTAGTTCCTGTAGAAATGAGGGATCGAAATGGCAATGTTACGGAACCATGGATGACAGGTGAAATTGTGAGACTAGCTAAGAGGAAAAAGGATGTGTACATAAGGTCTAGGCGACTGAAGACAGATGAAGCTTTGGAAGAATATTAGGAAAGTCAGACCAGTCTGAAATGAGGAATTAAGAGAGCAAACAGGAGTCATGAAATATCTTTAGCAAACAGGGTAAAGGAAAATCCCAAAGCCCCTTCTTCATATATAAGAAACATGAGGGTAACTAGGGAAAGGGTTGAACCACTCAAAGGAGGAAAGTTATGCATGGAATCAGAGAAAATGGATGAGATTCTTAATGAGTACATTGTATCGATATTCATCAAGAAGAGAGACTTGGCGAATGTTGAGGTTAGGGGTAGACATTGAGTACTCTAGGTCAAGTCAACATAAGGAGGGAGAAAGTGTTGGGTATTCAAAAAGGCATTAAGGTGGACAAGTCCCCAGGTCTGGATAAGATCTATCCCAGGTTTCTGAAGGAAGTGGGAGAGGAAATAGCTGGAGCCTTAACAGATATCTTTGCAGCATCCTTGAACACGGGTGAGGTCCTGGAGGACTGGAGAGTTGCTAATGTTGTCCCCTTGTTTAAGAAAGGTAGCAGGGATAATCCTGGTAATTATAGACTGGTGAACCTGACGTCAGTGGTAGGGAAGCTGGAGGAGAAAATATTGAGACATAGGATCAATTTACATTTGGAAAAAAAATGGGCTTATCTGTGATAGGCAACATGGTTTTCTGTGGGTAAGGTCATATCTTACAAACCTAATAGAATTCTTTCAGGAGGTGGCAAAGTTGATTAATGGGGGAAGGGATGTAGATATATATACATGGACTTTAGTAAGGTATTTGATAAGTTTCCCCATGGTAGGCTGATGGACAAGGTGAAGTCGCATGGGGTCCAGGGTGTTCTAGCTAGATGGATAGAGAACTGGCTGGGCAGCAGGAGACAGAGAGTAGTAGGGGAAGGTAGTTTCTCAAAATGGAGACCGTGAGCAGTGGTGTTCCACAGGGATCTGTGCTGGGACCACTGCTTTTTGTGATATGCATAAATAATCTGGAGGAAGGTGTCAATTGCCTGATTAGCAAGTTTGCAGATGACACTAAGATTGGTGGATTAGCAGATAGTGAAGGAGACTGTCAGAGAATACAGCAGAATATAGATAGATTGGACAGGTGGGCAGAGAAATGGCAGATGGAGTTACCGTCAGGAGTAGGAAAGGGAACTGGCAGGCAGTGCAGGGATCTCCTGTGGATAGTTCCCCTCAACAACAAGGTCTCTGTGAATGAGTGCGAGTGTGTGTGAATGTGAGTGTGTGAGTGTGAGCGTGTGAGTGTTTGTGTGTGTGAGTGTGAGCGTACGTGTGTGTGTGTGTGAGTGAGTGTGAGTGTGGGGAGAAACCATTTGCCTTCATCCTAAATGCTTTGTCTGAGACCACGTCAGTCTTCCAGTCTCCTTGTAGCCCAACATTGGGAGTGACTTTGGGCTGATGTCAAAGAGCGTGGTGTGTCTGTGCGTGTGTGTCTGTGCGTGCGCGCAAGTGTGTGAGTGATTGAGTGAATGAATGCGTGAGAGTGTGTGTGTGTGTGTGTGTGTGTGTGTGTGTGTGTGTGTATGTGTGTGTGTGTGTGTGTGTGTCTGTGTGTGTGTGTGTGTTTGAGTGTGTGTGTGTGAGTGGTGCTGGGGAGTTGGGGGGGAGGGGGGAGCAGAGATCAGGGAGTTTGATAAAGAAAATGCTCACATTCAGAGGTTTAGTTTGTAACAATCAATTTGTTAGAATGTGAGAGTGGAACTGCATTTTGGGAGAATTGAAGGAAAATAACTCCTAGATCTTGCCCCTTTAATGCCAGTCTGTACAAACATGATTCAACAAATGGCCTCAGAATTGGGGAAACCATTTATTGATAGATTAGTACAAATAGTGTACAGTCGATTGGCTCAGGGATTTAAATTTTTAAAATCACTGTAACTCCTGAGGAATTATTCTGAATAAACCTGTTGCAATCTCTCACAGGTGGAGATTTCCAGTCACATCAGGCAGTTGCAGCTTTGAAGAGAAGAGGAACATGTGCACTGTGTTGTCTCATTGTTGATTTTCTCAAGCGATCCTCAAGGCATTCCATCTGAACATCCTGACTGATGCATATTGAAATCTTCCAGCTTTACATAATCATGCCATCACAAAACGCCACCTTCTACATCAATTCAAATGCATTTCTTAATTGTTGAGCTATCAAAATGGCTCATGATTTCCAGCATGAAAAATGTTTGTAAATGATCACCTAAAATCTCCCCAGATTTTTTTCCTCTCCAAATTCCCATCCTCCCTTATCTGTAAAAATGTTGTTTTTCTCAGATCTTGCTTTTGTTTGTGCGTATTCATTTTCCAATATTTCTCTGATAATCTCAGCATTATTGTTAAACATGTTTGATACGTTATCCAATTTCCTTGCTCCTCTATTTCCTCCAACCTTTTGAAATATCTGCATTTTTCTATGGTGCATTAAATGTGTCCCATTTGTCAAGCTTTAGATTTTAATAAGACAATCTACACTTTAAATTTACTAAAGAATTTGGCCAAAAATGTGACACTCTCAAAATATTTGCTTTCCTGCACAAATTGTCAAATGCAGAAGGGATTCGAAAGACTTGAGGTGCAGAATCTTATCCAGGCTGCAACAATGTGGGCTATACGGGAAAGGCAGGAGTCAGCTGCTTTGTTAAACCCCTGCAGTCAATGACAATACCCTTCAGGAGGAATTTCAGGATTTTGATTTCTGTTTTCTAAATGTGACATATGCTTCCTTTCTCTTTTTAACTAAATTTACAACATCTCTCATGATCCAATGTCCCAAAGTCTTGCCATCTGTCTCATTGATCCCCACAGGAGTATATCGATCCTGAATTCTGATCAACTAGTCTTCAATAAACTTTTGCTCACATCAATTTACCCTAAAGCACCTGTCCCCATTCTAATTTCTCCAGTTCCTGCTTAATACTGTTGTAATTAGCCTTCCCCCAGTTTCCTGCTTTCACTGAAGAACCAGTCTTACCCTTTTCTGCAACCACTTTAAAACTGACAGAATTATGATCACTGTTCCCAAATGCACCCCCACTGAAACATCAATCACCTGGCCAGGCCCAGTAAAGCTCCTTCCCTCATCAGACTGTCTACATGTTGTTTTGAGAATCCCTCCTAGATGCTCTGAACAAATTCTGCCCCATCTAAGCCCCTGGTACTAAGAGAGTCCCAGTCAATATTGGGGAAGTTAAAATCATCCACTACAACAAACCTGTTGTTTTTTACATCTTGCCATGATCTGGTTACATATCTGTCCCTCATTCTCCTGCTGGCTACTGGGAGGCTACAGTCTAACCCCAACACAGTGATTGCACCTTCTAAATTTGGCCCGTATAGTCTGGTTGGCTGGGCCCTCACAGATATCCTCTCTTCTTGCAGCTCTGAAGTTCTCCTCCGTCAATAATGCAAATCCTCTTTTATATCTCTCTCTATCTTGCCTGAAACCTCCAAATCCCATGACGTTACACTGTCAGTCTTATCTCTCTCTCAACGAATTTCTATAATGGTTACACCAATGTTCCATAAATAAAGGGAGAGGCTGAACAGGCTGGAGTTGTTTTCCTTGGAGCATCGGAGGTTGAGAGGTGACCTTATAGAGGTTTACAAAATGATGAGGGGCATGGGTAGGATAAATAGACAAGGTCTTTCTCGCTGGGGTGGGGGGAGTCCAGAACTAGAGGGCATAGGTTTCGGGTGAGAGGGGAAAGATATAAAGGAGACGTAAGGGGCAACTTTTTCACACAGAGGGTGCTACGTGTATGGAATGAGCTGCCAGAGGAAATGATGGAGGCTGGTACTATTGCAATATTTAAAAGGCATCTAGATGGGTATACGACTAGGAAGGGTCTAGAGGGGTATGGGCCGGGTGCTGGCAAATGGGACTTGATTAAGTTAGGATATCTGGTCGACATGGATGCGTTGGACCAAAGGGCCTGTTTGCGTGCTGTACATCTCCCTGACGCTATGACTGAACCCCCCAGACTGACCTCGGTCTCCCCCAGACTGACCTCAGTCTCCGAGTAAAAAATGAGGTCTGCAGATGCTGGAGATCACAGCTGCAAATGTGTTGCTGGTCAAAGCACAGCAGGTTAGGCAGCATCTCAGGAATAGAGTTGCTGCCTAACCTGCTGTGCTTTGACCAGCAACACATTTGCAGCTGTGACCTCAGTCTCCCCCAGACTGACCTCGATCTCCCCCAGACTGACCTCGGTCTCCCCCAGACTGACCTCAATCTCCCCCAGACTAACCTTGGTCCCCCCCAGACTGACCTCAGTCTCCCCCAGACTGACCTCGGTCTCCCCCAGACTGACCTCAATCTCCCCTAGACTGACCTCGGTCACTCTCTGCCTGACTCCGATAGCTCCTCTTGCTGATGACTCCGCGGTTCACTCTGCTCTACTGGTCTTCAAATAAGATTTGAGGAAGAAGGAGGCAGACACGAGGCCGCAAGGGGAAAACCATGAAAAGTACAAAAATGACAATTCAGGACAATCCATCAGTAACCGACTGAGGGGTGTCCCCTCCTCTCTTGAGCTTGCATTGATTGTCTGTTGTTGATGTCCAGGAAATATTTCTTAAACAGTCAAAGGCTGAGGGGAGTTTTGATTGCGGTTTTTGAAATAGTGAGGGTCCTGGACTAAGTGAATGGGGGTGGGGGATGTGGCTCTGTTTCCATTCATAATAGGATCGAGAACGAAAGGGCATTTTTCAAAGTATTTTTCAACAGTAGGGATTACTCTCCACCCTTCAGGCTCTCTGCTTCTATTCCTGATGAAGGGCTTTTGCCTGAAGCACTGATTTCACTGCTCCTCGGATGCTGCCTGAACTGCTGTGTTTTTCCAGCACCACTCTAATCTAGACTCTGGTTTCCAGCATCTGCAGTCCTTGTTTTTACCTAAATACGAGATGAGAATGATCTTTCCCAGCCGGTGAATGGTTAGGGTGTGGAATGCACTGGCTGGAAGTGTGGTGCAGGCATCTTTGACTGAAACATTCAAGAGGGGCATCGGTTTATTATTTAAACAGGAATAATGTGCAGAGGAATGGGGATAAGGTGGGAGTTAGGCACCGAGTTAAAACGTTCAGACAGTCAGGTCTGACATGATGGAGCAAATTGCCTCCTTTCACACTGTAACAATTCTGTGATTGGTTACTTGAGCCATAGCTAATTGGTCAGAGCAGTAATAGCCAATAGAACTGAAATGACTAATCAATAAAAAAAGTTTAACCAAACACTTCTGTTTTTTTTCCCCCAAACATTAAACCCCAATCCTCTTCCAATGACTGGCAATAGTTAGTGATTTAATCCTCAGATCTTTTCAGATAAGAAATTTGGTGGATTTATCTCTCTCTCAACAATGGATATGAAATCAAAATAATTCTCCTCACTCCCTTGTATACTCATTACTTCGTAAGCAGTCAAGGTTAATAATGTAAACATTATACAAACACTTGAGTTCCATGTTCTTATATCAGCACTGGAATAAAATAGATTCACCATCATAAAAATGCTTTATTTTTAACACAAGTGTAATAACGTTTTGGCTCTGTTTTTCATTGCCAGACATTAGATTTGTCTGGCTGATCTCAGACGAAGATAACTGAAAATAATGCTAACATTTTCATGGAATCCCTACAATGTGGAAGCAGGCCATTCAGCCCATCATGTCCACACTGACTCTCTGGTGAGCATCCCACCCACACCCAACTCATTCCTGTAACCCTGCCATTTCCCACCTAGCCTGCACATCCCCGGACACCACGGGCAACTTAGCATGGCCACCTAATCTGCACATGTTTGGATTGTGAGAGAAAACTAGAGCACCTGGAGGAAACCAACTCAGACATGGAGAGGATGTGCAAACTCCACACAGACAGTTACCCTAGGGTGAAATTGAACTTGGATCCCTGACACTATGAGGCAGCTAAGCTGACCACTGAGCTATCATAACGCTCTGTGTTTGAGGGTTTGTTTAGCTCAGTTGGCTGAATAGCTGACTCGTAACAATACACATTCTACACTAGTTGAGGTTACCATGAGATCCTCAACCTCTTCCCTCACCGTGAGGCGTGTGACCCTCAGCTTAAATCTCCACCAGTCATTGCTGTCTAATGAGAGATCAGCCCCATGCTCTGGCAACTCTAGCTTTTGTTTCACAAAGGCATTGGTGCTCATTTTGTATGCAGCTGGATGACATTAATCCAGCTGCTGTTCCGTCTCTCACCACATCTTCATGTCCACTGTTATCCATCATCAAAATCACCACCACCACTTACCAGCACTTTAAATAAGAGATTTAAAATGTCAGCAAGCTTCTACATAGTTCAATCATTCTGTGAAGATTAAATTTACATTATTCAAGGATGGCAGTTTATCTGAGAATTGCAGATTGTGCTGTCTCGTTCTTTCATAGAAATGGGAACAAGAAAAGACTGTTCAGCCCTTCAAATCGGCTCTGCAATCCAATACAATCATGGCTAACAGGACAGGGATGTCAGAGTCCAGGAAACACTGGTGTTCCTGTATTTAACTTCATCATTATAGTAATTCTACCAAATGTCAGTGTCATTCTCGGACACCCCCATGTGCCTGATGAATGTAACCAATTTCTAAACAGTTAGCGAGGAACAGAGAAGAAATTAAAAGACTTTGAGACTTTGTTTGCATTCTGTGCAAGCATTTGTGTCCATTTTAAAACAGGTCATTTGTGATTGTTAGGGCACAGGGTAAACCCTCCTGCTTTATTTAAAACCAGCAACACAGAAAAGATATATCCCGTGCAGTAATCTGTCAAAATTCGAGTGGCCAAGAACTATTTAAAGTAAAAACTAACAACTTTATATCTTAAAGAATAACAGAGAATAATTAATTAACAACTATTTACCATTCCTTCCTCGAACCTATCTGTTACCTTCCCTTCCATAATGCCACTCCGATAAACTCCCCATTACGATTTACAAAACAAGACTTCTCATCTCAAAACCAAAATTAAAAATCACACAACACCAGGTTATAGTCCCACAGGTTTTTTGGAAGCACTAGCTTTCAGGTATCACCTGATGAAGGAGTGATGCTCCGAAAGTTAGTGCTTCCAATTAAACCTGTTGGACTATAACCTGGTGTTGTGTGATTTTTAACTTTGTACACTCCAGTCCAACACCGGCATCTCCAAATCATCTCAAAACCAGGCAGCTTTCGTTCTTCTATTTGGATCTTCCTGTGTCTTCTTTTCTTCTTCTTAGGAATTTCTGCATCACAGGTTACTGATGGAAAAGGTACCTTTTTAAGAGAGCTATTTTTCAGGCCGCCTGCTTACATGCCACCAGGTTGATAGGATTGTTAAGAAGGCATGCTGGGCTTATCAGTTCTCCTCTCAACTGTTCAAACTTCTTCAGTCTTATACCCCCAAAGCATCGGATTGTGTCGTTGGCTTTTAAGATTGTCAATATACTTAATTCAAACTGGATTGGAGTTTGATATTTTTTGCGGTATAATTTAAACTGAGTGGCCAAATTCGAATTTGCTTTTATCTCCAGGCAATGATCTAATCAAATTGTTCGACCCAGTGTTACATTGGCACCTTATTGAGAACACTTGGTGCTGTGTCTGGCAGTTGTACTGCGTTTAATTCTTTTAAAGTATACCCACATCTTCATAAGACGATCCCCAAATATACATTGTCACATGATAAAGAATATCGCTTTACCGGTGTGTTGCAGCTTGGTGGGAAAACGCAGAGAGATTTGCAAAGTGGGAGAGAAGTAGATAACAATGAGAAGGAAAAGCACGCGGATAGACGGATGTGTAAGTGAGCTGCTGACTGTCCGACAAACGTCAAATCAGTTAAAGGAAGCTGGAACTGGACTCGGGAATGGTAATTAATAAACACTGCACAGTCTGTTACTCTGCTGGTAATGTTTTCCAATTCTCTCTGTGCATTCTCAAGATGACAGGTTCAGGAAACATTTTCAAACCAGTTCAGGAGGGAAGGCAGAGTACGATCCAAGAGAGGTACGAATTGTATTTCACTCCTTTTGCTAAAGCCTTTCTTGGATGCCCCAAAACCAGGGATTGATAGGCTCCAGGAGAAAGTGAGCGCTGCAGATGCTGGAGATTAGGGTCAAAAAGTGTGGTGCTGGAAAAGCACAGCTGGTCAGGCAGCATCCGAGGAGCAGGAGAGTCAACATTTCAGGCAAAAACCCTTCATCAGGAATGATGGATTCAATGGGCGGAGTGGCCTATTTCTGTTCCTATGTTGTACACTATGGCGGAGTGAACTCGATGGGCTGAATGGCCTTACTTCCACTCCTATGTCTTATGGTCTTATTTTATCACAGAGGTTTGTCAAGGCTGGATTGTTAAATACAATCAAGTCTGAGAAAAGACGTGGCAGATGGAGTTCAACCTGGAAAAGTGTGAAGTGATTCATTTTGGAAGGTCAAATTTGAATGCAGAATACAAGGTTAAAGGCAGAATTCCTGGCGGTGAGGAGGAACAGAGGGATCTTGGGGTCCATATCCATAGTTCCCTAAAAGTTGCCACCAGGTTGATAGGATTGTTAAGAAGGCATATGGTGTGTTGGCTTTCATTGTCAGGGGATTGAGTTTAAGAGCCACGAGGTTATCCTGCAGCTCCAAAAAGCACTGGTTAGACCACACTTGGAATGTTGTGTTCAGTTCTGGTCACCTCATTATAGGAAGGATGTGGAAGCTTTAGAGAGAGTGCAGAGGAGATTTCCCAGGATGCTGCCTGGACTGGAGGATGTGTTTTCTGAAGAAAGGTTGAGGGAGCTAGGGCTTTTCTCATCGGAGCGAAGAAAAATGAGAATTGACTTGATAGAGGTGTACAAGAGGATAAGAGGCATAGATAGACTGGATAGTCAGAGACCTTTCCCCAGGGCAGAAATGGATATCATAGGGGGCATAATTTTCAGGTGATTGGAGGAAGGTTTAGGGGAGATGTCAGAGGTAGGTTGTTTACACAGAGAGTGTTGGGTGTGTGGAATGCACTGCCCGCGGTGGTAGTAGAGTCAGATGCATTAGAGACATTTAAGCGACTCTTGGATATGCACATGGATGTTAGTAAAATGAAGGGTATGTGGGTAAGTCTGATCTGAGAGTCAGATAAAAGATCGGCACAATATCGAGGGCTGAAGGGCCTGTACTGTGCTGTAATGTTCTATGTTCTATGCTTTAATCAGTAGGAAACGAAGGGTGTTGGGCAAAATGCAGGAAAATGGAGTTAAGGATTATCAGATCAGCTGTACTCTCATTGGTGGTGCAGACCTGATGGGCTGAATGGCCTACTCCTGCTCCTTTGGCTTGTGGCCATTTAAACCAATCATTCTACCATCCTTACCATGGTCACCGGTATTTCTGATTGAATAATTAATCTGTAAAGCCCATTAATGGCAATGCTCATCGTTAAAGGTGAGGGAGAGGTCAGGGAGAGGCAAAACCCAAATGGAGTTGGAGGGGGCAATACAGCACTGCATCCATTCCCCCACACCCCCCAAACCCCACAGTGCCCATCTCTCCCTAAAGGCATCGAGAGCATTGGTGGGCACCGCGTGCCCCCTCTCCAGGGACACCCGGGCACGTAACACGGGAAGAGTGGTAGGCAGTCAGCAGAGATGACACCCCCCCTCCACGGCCCACCCCTCCCCGCCTCCACAGCCCTCTCCACACCCCCCATCCCCCACACGGCGCACTCCCTCCCCCGTCCACAGACCACTCCCCCCCTTCATGGCCCCCGACCCCCCCGCAGACCACTCACTCCCCCCCCCCTCAGTCCACCTCCCCCCATTCACGGCGCACTCCCCCCCACCTCCACAGCTCACTCCCCCTCCCCACACAGACCACCCCCCCCACTCCATGGCCCACTCCCACACCCCCCACATCCCCTTCCACAGCCCACTCCCCTCCACCACGGCCCACTGCCCCCACTCCTTCATGACCCACTCCCCCCATCAGGGCACACTCCCCCCCTCCACAGCCTGCCCCCCCCTTCCACAGCGCACTCCTGCACTCCCCTCCCCCCACAGCCCACCCACCCCACCCCACAGACCACTCCACCCCCACCTCTCCACTGCCCAATCCCCCCCTCCACGCCCCACTCTTCCCCCAACGGCCCACTCCCCCCCCCCCTTCACGGGCGCTCCCACCTCTCCAAAGTCCACTCCCCCACACCCCCATGGCTCACTCACCCCACCCCCCACAGCCCACTTTCCACCCCTCTTCCACGGCCCACTCCCACCCCACTCCATGGCCCACACCCCTCCGCCAACGGCGCACTCTGCCACCCCCCCTCCACAGCCCTCGTCCCCCCTCCACGGCGCAATCCTCCACCCCACCCCCAAACAGCCCACTCCAACCCCCCCCACGGCCCACTTCCCCCCCTTCATGGGCCCTCCCACCCCTCCAAAGACCACTTCCCCCCGCCCCCATGGCCCACTCAACCCCTCCCCCTCCCCACAGCCCACTTTCCACCCCTCTTCCTTGGCCCACTGCCCACTCCCCTCACCTTCCATGGCCCACACCACCCCCCCAACGGTGCACTCCGCCCCCCTCCACAGCCCTCTCCTCCCCTCCACGGGCCCCCCACCCCTCCAAAGACCAATCCCCCCCCCATGGCCCACTCATCCCGCCCCCCTACCCTCCTCATAGCCCAATCTGCACCCCCCTCCACTGCCCAATCCTCCCCCCCACAACCCACTCCCGCCCACCCAATGGACCACTTCCCCCCCTCCATGGCCCACACCCCCTCCAATGGAGCACTCCTTCCCCCTCCACAGCCCACCACTCCCCCACCCATAGTCCACTGCCCCCCATCAACAGCCCTCTCTCCCCCCCCCCCACGGCGCACTCCTCCAACCCCCACAGCCCACTCGCCCCCCCCCCACAGCCCGCCACCCCCTTCCACGGCCCACTCCCCGCCCGTCCATGGCCCACTGCCCCCACCATGCCGCACTCCTCCCCCCTCCACAGCCCACCACACCCCCTCCCCACGGTGCACTCCTCCACCCTGTCCTATAGCCCACCCTACGCCCCCCCTCCACGGCTCACTTCCCCCCCCCCCCCCCCACAGACCACTCCCCCACCCCACGGCCCACTCCCATCCCTTCCAGACAGCGCCCCCCCCCCCCCCCCCCACAGCCCTCTTACCCCCCTTTCATGGTCCACCCCCACCCCCACAGACAACTTCCCCCCCAACCCCCACGGTGCAACCCCCCGCCCACCACAGCCCACCATCCCCCTCTACGGCCCACTCCCCGCCCCTCCATGGCCCACTGCCCCCACCATGGCGCACTCATACCCCCTCCACAGCCTAGCCCCCCACCCCCCAATGGTGCACTCCTCCACCCTGCCCTAAAGCCCACTCTCCCCCCGCCTCCGGCCCACACATACCCCCACAGCCCACTCTCCCCCACTGCCACGCCCCTCGCACAGACCACTCCCTCCCCCAATCCTCTGCCCCCCGGAACAGCGCACTCCCCCCGCCCACGGCCTGCCCACCCCCCACAAACCACTCCCCCCCCACAGCTCACTCCCACCCCCTCACCAGCCCACTCTCCCCCCTCATCCACGGCCCACCCACTCACCCCCACAGACCACTTCCCACCCAAGGCCCGCTCCCCATCCCCCCCCCCGACAGCCCACTCTCCACCACCTCTCCACATCCCACTCCCCTCCCCTTCCATGGCCCACTCCCTACCCCCATGACCCCACAGTCCCACTCCCCCCTTAATGGCCCACTACCCCCCCCAAGTCTCACTCCCCCCCACCCAAACAGATCACTTCCCCCCCCTCCACAGATCACTCCCCCACCCCACGGCCCACTCTCATCCCCGCCCCACTGCCCACTCTCCCCGCCCTCCACGGCCCACTGCTCCCCCCCCAACAGTACACTCCCCCCCCTTACGGCCCGCCCACCCCCCACAAACCACTCCCCCCCACAGCCCCCCCCCCCCTCCATGGCCCACTCCCCCCTCACCTACTGCCCTCTGCCCCACCCTCCAATGCCCACTGCCCCCCAAACAGCACACTACCCCCCCTCCACGGCCCACCCACCCCCCCACAGACCACTCCCCCCCCACAGCCCACTCTCACCCGCTCCACGCAGCCCACTCTCACCCCCCCGACAGCGCACTCCTCCCCTCCCCACAGCCCACTCTCCCCCGCCTCCACGGCCCACTCCCCCCACCATGGCGCACTCCCCCCCTCCACAGCCCACCCTCCAACCCCCCCTCCACAGCCCACTCTCCCCCCCCCCCATAGCCCACCCCCCCCTCCCCTTCATTGCCCAGTCCCACCCCCCCCCTCTCTGTCCACGGCCAACTACCCCCCACCAGGGCCCAACCCCCCCACAGCCCACTCCCTCCCCTTCATGGCGCAGTCCCACCCCCACCCCCCTCTCCACAGCCCAGTCCCTCCCCCCACAGCCCACTCCCTCCCCCTACAACTCATTATCTTGTTAAGTATTTCAATAGAGTTAAAGTTAAGGCAGTTCTTCTTTTTGTTTGTATTTTAACTGTGGTGTAGGACTAAAGTGTGTTTTGCTTAAAGCCTGTTGATGGCCCAATCGAACTGTGCCTGGGACACTGGGCCTTACACGTGTCTTTAAATAAAGCTGAAAGTTACAGTCTGGGCTATCTCCTCACTATATTCTGGGGGAGTCTGGCTAGTCCATAACCGGCTCTTTCTCACACTTCTCTTAGAAATTGCATTTTCTCCCTACAATCCCATGCGCCACAACATGCTTTCATTTCATCAGAACCAAACAAAACAATTGACTCAATCAGAATGGTAATGTTTCTCTTCATCACACATAGCGAAGACGGGTCACTGGACTTTGCTTTCTCTCTCCACAGAGGGTGGAGGTGGGTACTGCAGATGCTGGAGGTTATTGTCTCGATCAGAGTGGTGCTGAAAAAGCACAGCAGGCCAGGCAGCAGCTGAGGAGCAGGAAAATCGACGTTTTGGGCAAAAGCCCTTCATCAGGAATGGCTGACTTTCTCCAGCTATTGCTGTTTTTGTTTCAGATCTCCAACATCCACAGTTCTTTGTTTTATGTAAACTGCTGTGATGTCCTTATTGCTGGTATTGATTTAACACAATGTCCTAATTCTCACACAGGTGTGTGATGAATCAGTATGGGGCTCTTTCTTAATGTTCGTCATTGTAAGTGACAGGGATGGTGTGGGTTTGGGTAATGACTCATGCTGAAGTTGTCATTCCTCACAGGGGGGTTTGTCCTGATGCTCCAGTTTCTCATACTGACTCATTGCTATTTGTTGCAGTGACTCAAGACCCATTGGAGTTGCTACCGCATGCTAATTTCATACAACATTTTCACACCATGTGAGTTGTTCTCTCTCGAATGATGAGACAGAATGTTTTTGAAGCTGGAGAATGGAACTCACTCCTTGTCAGTGCAGTGAGAGAGAAAATATTGTTTTAAATTTAGCTCAATGGAGGAAGAGAGAGTGATCATTTTTGGACTATTCTTGTATTGACCTAGTCATTCAGCTGAACCATCTGGGGTGTCTTTGATAGAATCACTGCCACTAATCCATCATGAGTGAAATAGATAGAGTCAATAGCCAGAGACTTTTCCCCAGGGCAGGATTGACTGGTACGAGGAGTCATAGTTTGAAGATATTAGGAGGAAGGTATCAAGGAGACGTCAGAAGTAGGTTCTTTACACAGACAGTTGTGAATGTATGGAATGCGTTGCCAGTGGTGGTGGTGAAAGCAGGGTCATTGGGGACATTTAAGCGACTGCTGAACATGCTCATGGATAGCAGTGAGTTGAAGGGTGTGTAAGTTAGGTTACTATATTTTACATTAGGAGTAACCATGGCACAACATCGTGGGCCAAAGGGCCTATTCTGTGCTGTACTTTTCTATTTTCTATGTTCTACATTCTATTTGTATCAAAATAAGTGATTAAAAGGGCGTTCACACAAAAGCAACTACAGACTGTGGAAATAATGGCCTTTTGGCATCATCACTGCACTGTTAATCCAGAGACCCTGGGTAATGAGAGGTGGTGGAATTTGAATTGAATAGTTTTTTTTTAATAAAGCCCTGAATTAAGAGCCTACTGATGACCACAAAACAATTGTAGATTGTCAGGGAAAATCCATCTGGTTCATTAATATCCTTTAGGGAAGGAAACTGCCATCCTTACCTGGTCTGGCCTACATGTGACTCCAGACCCACAGTAATGTGGCTGACTCTTAACTGACCTCTGGGCAATTAGGGATGGGGGAATAAACACTGGTTCAGCCAGTGACACCCACATCTCGTGAATGAATTAAAAAGAAAAGACTCCACCTCGATTATTGGTAAAGGTTTGTTACATAGTACTTAGTAGCTGGTTGCATTGCAGCTGAGATGCATGACTGTTGTCTGTAGGACATCAAACTGAAAAGGATGCTGACTTTACAACAGCTGAAACAATCTCACAGCATTGGGAACATTCACAGAAACCAACCTACACTGGTTAACTCCTTCAGGAACAGTTCACCATCACAATCAGATGGTGGAAAGTACCTGGCGATGTCAGTTAACCCTTTCAGGTACTAAGAGTCTTATATAACATCTGTGAGAAAATGTTCAGCATTCTGGGGCTATCCAAGCCGAATTTCAGAATTCAGTGGGAGGTCCTGTGGGCATCAGGATGTTTCAGGCAACCATACCTTCCTGTGAACAAGAGACCTGAATCACTTTAATAGACAGACCTCATGTGAATCGTATGGCAGCCCTCATTGTTGTAGAAGTTACTTAGCAGCAGAAAGGGTTAAATAAGATCACGTGATGAGCCTCACCCATCAGGATAGAAAGCATCATTTTTGGAAGGAGCCAACCAGACATTCTGTTGTCTCTAAGCTGTATAGAGGACTGATGTGGTTAAGTGGAAGTGTCCCTCCCTCTGAGCCAGGAGATGTGGGTTCAAGTCCCACATGCTCCAGTGATGTATAATTTAAAAAAAAGTAATTTTTCAATAGTGTTCACTCTGAAATATACCCCCAGGTCTTCCGACTGACTTGCTCAGATATAACATAACTAGGTGTAGCCAACTTGGTTAACCGTGACACTTTATCAACCAGCAAAAACTATATACCTCAAATACTGCAATCTACTGCGATGTTCGAGTACTTATACTGTAAATAAAGCCTGACAGTGATGTGTATGCCCCCTGCATTATGTTTCTATTTGTTAGTGTATGTCATTACATTGATTTTAGGAGGTGTGCTGATGTTTTTACATCGATTATTTCAGAGGTCTCCTGAAGATGTGCTTGCTCAGGGTTTATTGCGGTTAAGCGCACCTCTCGATTATCTGGAATTTTTGATTAATCAGCATACTCCTGGTCCCATTGGTGCTGGTTAGTAAACAGTTTGCTGTAATACATTAAGCACCTACTCTGTTTGCCGAGATGAGGCTTAACGTCTACAAATCCTTCCCCAATTAGTATCAGTAACTGAGGCCAATAACTGGGTGGTGGAGAAGGAGGAACCAATGGAGCGATGTCAGTGAATGAACTCTAGCATCTCAGATAGTTCCAACTGACTGTGAGCACAACACCTAGCACACAGCTTCTCAATGATGGTGGGCAACTTAGCCAATTTTTTTTATTCGCTCAGGGAATGTGACATCGCTGGCTAGGCCCAGTATTTATTGCCCATCCCTAATTGCCCAGAGGGCAGTTAAGAGTCAAACACATTACTGTGGGTCTGGAATCATATGTGGGCCAGACCAGGTAGGGATGGCAAATTGCTGAAAATGTGTTGCTGGTTAAAGCACAGCAGGTCAAGCAGCATCCAAGGAACAGGAAATTTGACGTTTCGGGCCAGAGCCCTTCATCAGGATGGCAAATTTCCTTGGCTAAGGGACATCAGTGAACTAGATGAGTTTTCAAACAATTGACAATTGTTTTGTGTTCATCATTAGACTCTTAATTCCAGATTCTTCATTGATCTCAAATACCACAATCTGCCCGTGGTGGGATTTGAACCTGGGTCCCCAGGACATTAGTTGTGTTTCTGGATTAATAGTCTAACAATAATCCCATAGGCCATTGCCTCTCCTTAATTGGAGGGCAGAGGTTTTAGCAGGACAACCAGCATAAAGAGAACGGCCTCTTGTTCTGAACAGCCGATTTCTGGCTGAAGGTGATAGGATTGGGTCAGCTAGTATAAAGCTGGATAAATGTCTGGATGAGGGGATTCTGTGTGAGGGCAGCAATGTGTGGGAGTTAGTTCAAGCCCAAAGTGATTAATATCATCTATTGCATCCATTGCCCCCAGTTTGGTCTCCTCTACATCGGGGAGAGAGGATGCCTTCTTGTGGAAGGTTTCAGAGAATACCTCTGGGACACCCGCACCCACCAACCTCACCACCCTGTGGCTGTACACTTTAACTCCCCCTCTCACTCCATCAAGGACATGCAGGTCCTGGGCCTCCTCCTCCACCAAACCATTGCTACCTGACGCCTGGAGGAAGAACATCTCACATTCCACCTTTGGACCCTGCAACCACACAAGATCAATGTGGATTTCAACAACTTCCTCATTTCTCCTCCCCCCACATTATCCCAACCCAAACCTTCAACTCAGCACTGCCATCCGGACCCATCCATCATTGTCCCCTCTTACCCATGACCTTTTCCCTAACCTTCATCCACCTATCGCTTTCCCAGCTACCCCTCCCCAAACCCACCCCCCCACCCATTTATCTCTCAGCCGTCTGACCCACAAGCTTCATTCCTGATGAAGGGCTTATGCCCACAATGTTGACTCTCCTGCTCCTTTGATGCTGCCTGACCTGCTGCACTTTTCCAGCAACACATTTTCAGCTCCTGCAGGATGCTTCCCAACTCTGACTGTGCACTCTGTGGCATCAATACTGTGGGTGGTATTCAATCAAGTATTAACCTTCTCAAAGCCACATATAATATATCCCCCCAAAGTCCTTTTTGCCTCATAATAACTCTATTATTGTCTATTTGTTTACATGTTTACATTTACCCTTTTTCCCCAAGTCTTCGACTTTACAAATTTGTCAGGTTTGTAATTTGGTTCATCCCAGTCAATAACTTGTGGATGGTTCTGTATGTCTTGTGGTCTGCGGTTGAATGGCCCCTACTGACCATCCCTCATCTCTGTCATTTCCCATCTCTCAGGATAATCATTTCTCCTCTATTCAAGTCTTCAATCTCCAGCTGGAGAAAGTGAGGACTGCAGATGCTGGAGATCAGAGCTGAAAATGTGTTGCTGGAAAAGCGCAGCAGGTCAGGCAGCATCCAAGGAACAGGAGATTCGACGTTTCAGGCATGAGCCCTTCTTCAGGAAAGAAGGGCTTATACCTGAAACGTCGAATCTCCTGTTCCTTGGATGCTGCCTGACCTGCTGCACTTTTCCAGCAACACATTTTCAGCTCTGATCTCCAGCTGTTCTGGCCAATGCCTCACATGGCAGCATTTATGACTCTGCTGTCTGTGATTGGATCATGTTTAATCATGCTTCCCTTGCCTATGATGATGGTGTAAGTATGGAGTCCATTCCTGAGGTGGGAAGGGAGCTTCACTGTCAGCTTCCCACCTGTCAGCAGGTCGGAAAGTGCCATTGGAGTGGACTGGGCCATAGTTCAGGAGCAGTGCGCAAACATCAGAATCCTGTAGCTGTTCTGAGCCCATCAGCTGCCTTCTGGTTGGATTATTGGTACCAGGCTGGGTTTGTGATCCACTTCACCCAGAACAGCGGCAAATTGCCTCCAGCACTCATTCCAGAACTGTGTCCTGATGCTGAACCGACCATATCAGGGACTTTGTACACAAGACTTGGATAGCCATTTCTGTAGTCATTGTACACAGTTCATAATGCCATCATATGCAATTTCCATGGTAATTATTTGCAGCTTGTTAACCTTAATCCATCAAAAGAAATAATCAAAAATGATGAGGTATGACTTGGAAGCAAACATTCCATCCCCAAAGGAGTTCTGGAGTTTTGGAAGGTCAGTTCCATGTAGTCTGACCTGTCGATGGCAAGAATCTGCCAATTGCCAACAGAGATCCCAGACCCACCTTCTGATATAGCTGTGTCCCACCCCTCAGTGATTCACCAATGTCCTGGTGCAGCCTCCCCAGGACGTCATCTCAAAGTGAAGCTGGAATAATCACCTTCACTCAAATGCCACCGACATTGGATACAGGTTTCCTAGGTTTGAAATACCATCATGTGCCCAGCTCACTGAGCTGCTGATGCAGCCAGACCTCAGAGGGAGGTCAGCGGATGGTGAGGCATTCCTGGGTCTTATTGGCTCACATTAAAGCTGGAAGGTCTGATTGTGACCCATTGGCCCCACTGCTGCTGTAGGTGAGGAGTATTGGACAAAGTCTGCACCTCACAGAGGGTTGTGAGCCTTTGGAACTCCTTACCATAGGGTGCTGTGGAGCTGAGATCGATTCTTCATCAGATGGGGAATCGAGGGGAAAGGGCAGAAAGGTGAATGTGAGGAATGTCGGATGAGCCACAATCCTATTGAATGATGGAGCAAGCTGGAGTGAATGGCCTCCTCTTGCTCCTAATTCGGCTGGCTTTATGATCATGACTGATAAAGCTGTTAACTATTACTTTGGAGACCGCATTTATTCTTGTTTGTAGTTTTCCCTGTTTCATAAACAAATCTCATGGGAGGAAGTTGAAATCTTTGTAATGTTGGAGGCTTCCTTGCAAATTCTGTCCCATCGAGTCAATACTCTAGAGATTTGTATCCTCTTCAGTGAACACCTTCAGTCCAGGATCTACTATAAAAATCTTCCACATGTCCACTAAAATGAGAGAGCTTCCTTCTTAATAGCGTCAGTGTATATTGTGTTCTGCTTTAGGTGAACAATTGCCTGGTTTGTGACTCCCATCTCCCTGTTCCTGAAAACCTATAAAGACTCCTAAGACAGTAACTGAAGCATGCGCTGTTATTGTCATCGGAAAGGCGGGATTGGAATACGCAAGGTCATCTGTGAACATTAACCTTCCTTCAAACTTCTGAAACATATTCATTTGTTGAGGATTCTAAAACCAGCCTTGGATCTTCCTGAAGGATTGCCCACAAGGGACTCTGTAACGATTGCTAAGCCAGGTTTCAATTTCATTAACTTTCTCACCAAACTTGAGAAATGTTGAAGATCCTGAAATGACTTTGGAGTTGGGAATTCCCTAATGGCCTCAGTTTTCTGGGGAATCTGCCGTTCTGCCTTCATTACTGACAATGGATCCCAAACAGAAGTGGATTCACTGGAGAAATCACATGCTTCATTAAGTATGACACCTTCCTGATGAAGATATTTAAATACTGCGCACACTTTCTGATCACAGTCTTCCCTATGTCACCATTGATCAGTTTATTACCCCAGGACATATTATTTGGCAAAGACTTTTTAAAAATGTTTAACATCATTCCTTGGAAAAATATTTGGGGCAGCTGCAATTTTCCCAGGAAAGCTTTGGGTTTGTCGTCTATTGGAGTCTGGGCTTCATGTGAGTAGTTCTTCAGTTTTTGCTTTTCTGTAGCTTTGTCCTGTTTCAGCACATGTTATGAAAGTGCTTTCTGACATGTTGTTTACAATAAAAGCATTTGGATTAAAAAGCTGAGCACTGTTTGCAGCCTATGAGATTTCTTTATTCCAGCCAAGGATATTTCATGTCTAGTGTCTATGCTATCTGCATATTGGAATTTTTGATTTTCTTTGTGCTTTTTCACCTTAAGAGATGAATATATTTTTGGGGTCTCCTGGGACAAGTTCAATCTTCTCTGAGAATTGATCTGGTTAGCTTCCAGACCTCTGTGTCAGAGACACTTAGAAACTAGGAGCAGGAGGAGGCCATTCAGCCCTTTAGCCTGCTCCACCATTCGATATGGCCATGGCCAATCCTCTCTCTACAAGCCAAGTCCCTGCTTTCTCTCCATTGTCTTTGGTGCATTGATTACCTAAAAATAAATAACTGCTTTCCTGAAAATACTGATTTTCACTCACCATTTATTAGCTTTCTTTGGACCAAAGTCTTCTTTGGCCAGAAAAAAAATCTGACAAGTATTCATTTATAATACTTGCACCTATCCAGTCTTTTATGAGTTTGAACATTAAGTCAACATAGTTGCATTTTTCTACGAGCTTGTAGCGATGATGAACTCGATTATATATGGTTTGACCTGGATGCTGAAGGGGTTTTTAAACCTTGTCCATTCAAGAAGTTTTATTGCTTTTGAGATTGAAGTAATTGTCAAAGGCTTTCGATGGCACTTTGAATTTTTCAGATGTTCGGTTTCTCCTTTAACAAGCAATATCATCATCTGCTATAGTCCCAACTGTCTATAGAAATGGAGTCACTTGTTCAACTTCTGTGTCACATTCTGTGTCAAAGTTACTCCATACATCAAAACTCTGCTCCACCTGGGTGTTAAATTCTGGGTTCTATTTGGACCCCCCTCCGAAATGAAGTCTTCCTGGTGATATTATTTTTGATGTTGTAGCTTCCTAATATGATTAAGTATTTTGTCTTTTTGTTACTCTGTTGCAAGGGCAGTTCTCCGACACTTTTCTGACTTATTTACTGCTTTATATATTTATCTACCTCCTCCATTCCCTTCTCTTTTATGTTCAACACAGTGTCTTTGCCTTTTAGTTTCATGTTCCTAACCCCCCCGTGCGCCTGCTCCTGATGTTATGCCCATCCATCCCAGACAACAGGAGCAGCTTTGAAACAGATACCTGTTTAACCAAAACCTATCAGATATTTTCACCGAGAAGAATCAATTAAAACTGTTGCTCTGGTTTCTGCTAGTACTCAATAACAATTTCACTCAAATCCAGGAGATGAAATTATTTTTTCTTTCAAAAATCTAGCTTGAGAAGTATTGTTACATATAGAACGGTCTATTTATCTCACAGCAGCTTTCTGGTGACAAGAGACAAGAGATGAACAAATTAATTTCTGTTGAGGAAACTACAATATGATGATTTAAGTTTTAGAGTAAAATGTATAAAACGACTTACACAATACAGCGAACA
This sequence comes from Hemiscyllium ocellatum, assembly GCF_020745735.1. NCBI lineage: Eukaryota > Metazoa > Chordata > Chondrichthyes > Orectolobiformes > Hemiscylliidae > Hemiscyllium > Hemiscyllium ocellatum. Next base: position 2,637,667 of record NC_083420.1, read on the forward strand.
CAGGGACCTGGGGTGGACTTACACAATACAGTGAACACAGGGACCTGGGGTGGACTTACACAATACAGTGAACACAGGGACCTGGGGTGGATTTACACAATACAGTGAACACAGGGACCTGGGGTGGATTTACATAATACAATGAACACAGGGACCTGGGGTGGATTTATACAATACAGTGAACACAGGGACCTGGGGTGGACTTACACAATACAGTGAACACAGGGACCTGGGGTGGATTTACATAATACAATGAACACAGGGACCTGGGGTGGATTTACACAATACAGTGAACACAGGGACCTGGGGTGGATTTACACAATACAGTGAACACAGGGACCTGGGGTGGATTTACATAATACAGTGAACACAGGGACCTGGGGTGGATTTACATAATACAATGAACACAGAGACCTGGGGTGGACTTACACAATACAGCGAATACAGGGACCTTAAGACCATAAGGCCATAAGACATAGGAGTGGAAGTAAGGCCATTCGGCCCATCGAGTCCACTCCGCCATTCAATCATGGCTGATGGGCATTTCAACTCCACTTACCAGCGTTCTCCCCGTAGCCCTTAATTCCTTGTGACATCAAGAATCTATCAATCTCTGCCTTGAAGACATTTAGCGTCCCGGCCTCCACTGCACTCCGTGGCAATGAATTCCACAGGCCCACCACTCTCTGGCTGAAGAAATGTCTCCGCATTTCTGTTCTGAATTGACCCCCTCTAATTTTAAGGCTGTGTCCACGGGTCCTAGTCTCCTCGCATAATGGAAAGTATTTCCTAGCGTCCACCCTTTCCAAGCCATGTATTATCTTGTAAGTTTCTATTAAATCTCCCCTTAATGTTCTAACCTCCAATGAATACAATCCCAGGATCCTCAGCCGTTCCTCGTATGTTAGACCTACCATTCCAGGGTTCATCCGTGTGAATCTCCGCTGGACACATTTCAGTGCCAGTTCCTGAGGTGTGGGGACCAAAACTGGATACAGTACTCCAAATGGGACCTAACTAGAGCTTTATAAAGTCTCAGTAACACAATGGTGCTTTTATATTCCAACTCTCTTGTAATAAGTGACAACACTGCATTCACTTTCTTAATCACAGACTCAACCTGCATGTTTACCTTTAGAGAATCCTCGACTAGCACTCCCAGATCCCTTTGTACTTTGGCTTTCCGAATTTTCTCACCGTTTAGAAAGTAGTCTATGCTTATTTTCATTTTTCCAAAGTGCAAGACCTCGCATTTGCTCACGTTGAATTCCATCAGCCATTTCCTGGACCACTCTCCCAAACTTTCTAGATCCTTCTGCAGCCTCTCCATTTCCTCAGTACTACCTGCCTGTCCACCTAACTTCGTATCATCGGCAAACTTCGCTAGAATGCCCCCAGCCCCTTCATCCAGATCATTAATATATAATGTGAACAGCTGCGGCCCCAACACTGAACCCTGCGGGACATCGCTTGTCACTGGCTGCCATTCCGAAAAAGAACCTTTTATCCCAACTCTCTGCCTTCTGTCAGACAGCCAATCCTCAATCCATACCAGTGGCTCACCTTGAACACCATGGGCCCTCACCTTGCTCAGCAGCCTCCCGTGTGGCACCTTATCAAAGGCCTTTTGAAAGTCTAGATAGACCACATCCACTGGGTTTCCCTGGTCTAACCTACTTATCACCTCTTCAAAGAATTCCAACAGGTTTGTCAGGCATGACCTCCCCTTACTAAATCCACGTTGACTTGTTCTAAACAGACTCTGCTCTTCTAAGAATTTAGAAACCTCATCTTTAATGATGGATTCTAGAATTTTACCAACAACCGAGGTTAGGCTGATTGGCCTATAATTTTCCATCTTATGTCTTGATCCTTTCTTGAACAAGGGGGTTACAACAGCCATCTTCCAATCATCCGGTACTTTCCCTGATTCCAGTGACTCTTGAAAGATCTCAACCAATGCCTCCGCTATTTCCTCAGCCACCTCTCTCAGAACTCTAGAGCGTATCCCATCGGGGCCAGGAGATTTATCAATTTTAAGACTTTTTAACTTTTCTAGCACTATCTCTTTTGTAATGGCAACCATACTCAACTCAGCCCCCTGACTCCCTTTAATTGTCGGGATATTACTCATGTCTTCCACTGTGAAAACTGACTCAAAGTACTTGTTAAGTTCTCCAGCTATTTCCTTATATGATATGCTTGCCTTCATTGGACAGGGTATTGAGTATAAGAGCTGGCAGGTCTTGTTAAAATTGTATAAGACATTGGTTCGGCCGCATTTAGAATACTGTGTACAGTTCTGGGTGCCACATTACTAAAAGGATGTGGATGCTTTGGAGAGGATGCAGAGAAGATTTATGAGGATATTGTCTGGTATGGAAGGTGCAAGCAATGAAGAGAGGTTGAGTAGGTTAGAATTGCTTTCATTAGAAAAAAGGAGATTGAGGGGGGACCTGATTGAGCTTTACATAATCATGAAGGGTATAAAGTTAAAAATCACACAACACCAGGTTATAGTCCAACAGGTTTAATTGGAAGCACACTAGCTTTGGAGCGACGCTCCTTCATCAGGTGATAGTGGAGGGCTCGATCGTAACACAGAATTTATAGCAAAAATTTGCAGTGTGATGTAACTGAAATTATACATTGAAAAATTGATTGTCTGTTAAGCTTTTCATCTGTTAGAATACAGTGATAGTTTCACTTCTTTCATGTGTAAATCACAAAACCTTTTTTTAAAAGTTGCATTCTCGGGTTAGCTGTTAACAATGGTGATAGCTAGACAATATGTTGAAGGTGTTAGCCCCCTGTGTTCTCTGTCTATGACCTGATGTTTAGATTGATTCTAATCTAGAAAGTGAGAAAAGGTTTTTTCTCAGGGTGAAGGATTCAATAATGAGAGGTTACGTTTTCAAGGTGAGAGGTGGAAAGTTTAAGGGGGATACATATGACAAATACTTTACACAGTGGGTGGGGGGTGTCTGGAACGCATTGCCAGCAGAGGGGGTAGAGGCAGGCACAGTAGATTCATTTAAGATGTGTCTGGACAGATGCATGAGTAGGTGGGGAGCAGAGGGATACAGAGGCTTAGGAATTGGGCGACAGGTTTAGACAGTAGGTTTGGATCAGCTCAGGCTTGGAGGGATGAAGGGCCTGTTCCTGGGCTGTAAATTTTCTTTGTTCTTTGTTCTTTATTCATGAAGTGGAGGAAAAGGTGGGGAATGGTGCTGGTATTGTTGTGGAAGATGGACTATTCCACATTGCCAACAAAGAGAAAGGCATAGCTGGGGCCTGTGTGGGTGCCCATGGCTACCCCTTTCTTCTGGTGGAAGTGGGAGGATTGGAAGGAGAAATTGTTGAGGGTGAGGGCCAGTTCAGCCAATCAAATGAGTCAGTAAAAGGGTATTGGTTTGCTCAGAGGGAGAGGAAGAAATAGAGGGCTTGGAGGCCTTTGTCATGGTGGGTGGATGTGTACAGGGACTTGATGTTGATGGTGAAGATGAGGAATTGGGGGAAACCGAAAGTCCATTTAATCCCTGCGGTGGCCTTCAACACAAAACCCTGGAGTCAAATGCAAGGCTTCTGCCCCACCCACCCCCAAAACCATAGCTCATAAAGCAAAGGTAACCTATGGGGGTGACTTGTGATCCATTTGGCATGGCTCTTCTAGTATTGACTTGCAACCAAAAATCTCCTGCTTCCTTGTGATTCCCTGAGCTCCCATCAAAGTTACAAATGGACAGGACCTTGTCACCCTTTCTCAGTTGTTGATGCAGCATTTACATCTTCCCAATGCCTTACTTGAGGTGTTTGAGAGTAAATTGACAATTCTCTCGAGATTGAAAAGGATTTGAGGTCTAATTCACCAAATCTACATCGTATAAAATCATTTCAATATTGTGTTTTTTTAAAATGCTGTATTTTATGAGACAGACTAAAACAATTGCCCTAAGTGCTATTTTTTTTTCTCTATGCCATTAAACATACCTTTTACTTTTGGATTAATTTGCTAAATTGATGCTGAGGGGAGAGGGTCTCCTTCGCTGACATTGGACGTGGAACATCCCAACGTGTGCTGCTACAAGTCACACCATCATACACTTGGGAAAACAAACCTCAAATCCTTTCTCAACCTCCATCCAAGTCCAACCCCAGCACCTCCACATCAGAAATTTATACATGTGCCGAAATGTCTCCCCCTCCCCTGCTGTTGGGCCAGAACTTATCCTGATGTCTGCACTTTGCGCATGCAATCTTCAACAGGATAACAAGACATTGGAGAAATGTCAGTGAGGATTAACGATAATTATCTATGAAGTTTATGTTATGTCACAACCTGGTAACGCTTGTTCTGATTGAAGAAGGGAATATAATTCTAATCCTACCTTTCAGAAGAAGACTCCTTTCGGACTTGACATGTTAACTCTGTTTCTCTCTCCCCACAGAGGTTGCCAGACTTATTGAGTTTCTCCAGCATTCTCTGTTTTCATTTCTAATTTTCAGCATATGCAAAGTTTGTTTCTGCTTGACCCTTATCTTTAATTTGCTGGAAAACAAGACAGTTTAAAAGTTGAATGTGTGGTTGTAGCAACCAGAGCACAAGAGAATAAAGCTGGCACACTTCATACAAGATTAAAGATGTGAGGAAATATATGCTCCCACTGAGTGCTCGCTGTGCAGATCTAATATGATGAATGTTTGCTCTTAGCAGGAAGTCTCACCCACTCAAAACACGCATTAACAAATCCTGTCCAGGCTCCCCCTTGTTCTCAGTGTCATCACCTGCGGATCTCAGCAGGTGCTTTGCTTAGAACAAGATTTCCTGCTCAGTGTGTGCATTGGAAATGCTGACCCTGGAAGGTTAGCCTGCACCTGGGAAGTAGCTAATTCAGTAACACCACTTTTCAGAGACACAGCACACTGAACTTATAGCAGCACTGAAACTGAGCGTTTGCTCCAACTGGTCTATGGGGGTTTGTGTTTCAGGTGAGCTATATCTCACCTTTGTTCATCAAATTCTTTCTGTGTATTCTTTTATTCGTTTTATTACAAAACCCCATCATGTATTGCTTGAGATTTCCCTCAAGCCTACTTATTCTATTCATCTCAACCGCTCCAGGGGTCACAGACTCAGAGAGATCTCCTCACACTCACTCACTCAGAGAGATCTTCTCACACTCACTCACTCAGAGAGATCTCCTCACACTCACTCACTCAGAGAGATCTCCTCACACTCACTCACTCAGAGAGATCTCCTCACAGAAAAGCCATCGTGAAAATCAACCACCTAAATATTCTGACCTTTTCCCGGCCCAGGCTCCACGTTGTGTTCAGTTTGTGGGCCAAGGCATTTTTACTGAATTGTTTACTCAGTTCATTGGGGTCGATTTTACATCTCCCCATTCGGCACATCCCTCAATTGGAGATGTTCGTATTCCCCGTATTAAACCACTTCAGGACTTTAAAGAGCACTGTTAGATCACACCTCAGCATCTCTTTTCTCACAGGTGCGTTCAGGCTCTCCCCATCATTGTAAGCTCTGAGTTTTGGGATCTTCCTTGTAAACCTTTTGGCCTCCTCTCCAGTATTTTATACCTGCTCAGTATTACTGCACACAGCAGTGTGCACGGTACTCTCAGTTTCGAGTAATCAAGGTTAATACCGGTTGGCAGCTCTTCAGTTGTATTCCTAAGGGACAATCTCCATCTAATGACCTCATCCAGAGTATACTGAACACATCAGGGATCAGCTAATGGCTGAGAGTATCATCCACTCAGAAAGTGGGCCTTTAGACTGTTTACTGATGTTTATTTCATTGTAGGCTGCAATAGATTATTCAGTTACAGTACACTATTGTTGTTAGTATTTTTGTAGCATCACATACTGAACACAGTAACTAAGTTGTATTCTACAGTAATATTTAATCAATACATCATTGTTCAGACAAAACCCTGTCGCAGTGAGAATGATGGTCTATACAATCGGTAATAATCGAATGAGTGCTTGAGAAAGCCCGTGTAAATGTGTGGAATATTCTTTTACGATGTGAATAAATCCTAATGTACCATCGATGGTAATACCCGACTGGGATAAGGTCAAAGGAGAAATGCCTTCACTCAGGAGCAGTGGGTGTGCTCCCAGTCCAGTACATCAGGGTCAGCTCCTGATCCCAGTCCAGGGGCTTGGACACAGTCAGCCGGGGCCTGGGGGGTGACCCTAGGGAGGGGTTTGGGTAAGGGCGGGGGCGAGGTTTGAAGATGTGTTGTTAGAGACAGATCCTCTCCTCATCAGGGGGTGAATGTTGGGCAGCCCATCCCCTGTCCTGAGTCTTCTTGTCCCACTGAGAGAGAGGTGGGTATTAAGGGCAGTGACAGTGGGGGATGGGTCTAGGTGTGAAGGTGCAGATTGGGGGAGGTGCCCTGAGTGAGTGAGTGGGCAGCACAGCGGGCAGGCAAGGGGAGTGGGTGCCAGGGGGTGGGTGAGGGACAAAGAGGGGGGAGGCAGTGAGAGGGGAGAGCAGGAGCCTTACTGGGAGGTGGGTGTGGTCACAGAGAAAGAGTGAGGGGAAGGGATTGGAGTGAGGGAGAGGGATCTGGGTGAGGGAGAGGAAGAGAGGATGGTGGACCTGCCCCTGGGGAGTGGGGAAGGTCAGTGACGTCCAGTGCTGGCCATTCCCCCCCCTCGACACCGAGACTGCCCTGACCCCCGGGTGGGGGGAGTACCCTGGGCCCAGGCTGGTCATGGGCTGGTGTTGGGTTTCATCTGCTGGTCCCTGGGGAAAAGGGAAACCCACCCTCTGCCCCTCACTGTCCAGCAGCGGCTCCAGGTCCCTGCCCCCAAAGTGGGCACCAATACACCCCTGCCTGCCACATCCGGGGGCAAATATCAGGAACCTGTGCGGGGCAGCTCTGGGCTGACAGAGCCCCTCCGAGCTCATGGTCGGGAGGGGGAGTTATAGACAGCAGAGACATAGTGGTGCTGGTCCTTTGGGAGATATTCACTGAGTGGCGTGATGTCTAGGACTGGTGCAGAATAGGGTGGAGCTGGACATGACAGGGGCTGAGTAGATAATAAGGGAAGTTTGGTAAGGTACAGAGAGGAATCTCATTGAGCATGAAGCAACAATCCTTCCAAAGAACTCCCGGTAACTCAGACGCAGCCAGGGTAGCAGTGAGATACACATCTTGGTGTATTTGTTTCATCGTTTTACAAAAGGGTAAAAAGAAGTTCTAGAAACATCCTTTGAGTCTCGCCTCGCTTCATCACATTAGCAGGAGGGAACATCAGACATTCTAGCTCACATTTCTAGCTACACACTGAACTGTTCTAATTGGTCGACTGAAAATGGTGATGTGACTGTGCCACGTGGACTAGTTTAGGTGCTATGTGTAAGGCTGTTCACTGGGAGCAAATCTGCATTGTATTTTATGACATTTAATCGTGGTTAACTTTAATAAAGTTTAACATGTGGCATTGAGTGAAGTGCTCCTCACAGCGAAGGGAACAAAGCCAGTCTCTGTAAATCCGTGTGTGATGGGGAACCCACAGGCTGGCTGCTTGTTTCCATCACTCTGACCACAACACAGACTGTAAAATCCCACTGTCTGCTTTCACTGATGGAATGTAAATTGGTGTAATGATCACAATTATCGTAGCTTTTAAATACTTTTTTTAAAATACGAAGAAACATAATAACCTTTAAGTGCATTTGCTGATTTGACTTTGTGCACTGTTCTTTAGAATTCATGATGCTGGGGACTATTGCTTTCAATCGTGAACGTGGTAGAAGATTTTATAACGAGTTTGTCAATTTGTTTTTGATGCTGTCATCCTGAACAGATTACAAAGTTTCATAGATGTATTATTTTATGACACATAAACGCAGCTAAATAAACTAAAGGTACACAATGAAGCAGCTGCTAATTGTTCGTGGAGTTGTGTGTCGTGTCGACTTTTATATTCCCCTGAGGTCATGAAAAATTGAAATACTATTTTCTCCAAAAACAATGACAACAGGCCTAGTGTGATTCTCAAGTCTAACACCAACTTGATGCATAAGCTGCCAGTCTTCGTTATACAGCTCCTGTGTTTTTAGATATTTTCCTCATCAACCTGTTCAAACATGTTATGACACACCATCTGGTGCAAGTGGGACATAAATCTCGCCCTCTCAGTCCAGAGAGAGGGACACAACCGCTGTGCACAAGAGTCCTACTGAAGAATCACACACAAGAGGAGACCCTGTTAGGAGCAGGGGCAGTATCTGTCCCCCTGCCAGAAGAATTGATTTCATGTCGCCCTCCAGAGAGATTTAACCTGGGACTGACGGTCCAATGGGCGGAGGTGAGTACTGCAGATGCTGGAAATCAGAGTCAAGATTAGAGTGCTTCTGGAAAAGCACAGCAGGTCAGGCAGCATCCGAGGAGCAGGATTTCCTGATGAAAGGCTTTTGCCTGAAACGTCGATTACTGCTCCTCAGATGCTGCCTGACATGCTGTGCTTTTCCAGCACCACTCTAATCTTGACTGAGTGTCCAATGACTAACTGAAAAATCAAAGAATATGAAGAGATACTAACAGAGGGCATGATCAACTCCAAAATGTTAATTTAATTTAAGACTCTTTTGATATTTTTGTGTAAGTTCAGTTTCCTTTTAAAGGATTTAGTTAGATCATTTTATTTATTAGTGAATTGATGCCAATAGAGGATATGGACACACTAACAATATGGAGCAGGGTTAGAGATCACACAACACCAGGTTATAGTCCAACAACAAAAACCTGTCCAACTCTAACCTGGTGCTGTGTGATTTTTAACTTTGTCCACCCTGGTCCAACACTGGCACCTCCACAATATCGAACAAATAATTGATCCATTTATTACACAGCAACTGAAAGAAGGATGGTATTCTGTCTGACTGGATGATGTGAAATAGGTTTAATTTATCTTTATCTGTCTGGAGAGAGTTCCTCGAGGGGGAGAAGGCTGTTTGGTTTTAGTCTGAGAAGGAAGTTTCAGCATCATCAGCCAGAGGGTCTCCCACTTTACTCTGTTGTTAAAAGGATGGAGTGGACGGGTAGAACTCAGGAAAATTCCTGGTGTCACAGACCAGCTCCGAGGATAGGGGTGTGGTCATTGAAGTGGGGCCTTGGAATGGTTTTGTTGTTGCTGGCTGTGGAGGTGAACTGGGTAATAGTAAACCTCCCCCCCCCCCACCCCTCACTCACCCTGACACTCACTCACCCTCACCCTCACTCACCCTGACGCTCACCCTCACACTCACTCCTCTCCCCCTCACTCTCCCACACCCTCACTCCCCTTCCCCTCACCCACCCTCACCCTCACCCTGACACTCACTCTCCATGACCATAACACTCACCATACCTCATCCATGTTCATACATGCTAGCACTTGCTCCCTCCCTCCCTCACTCCTCATGGCCTTTATTATCCTGCACCAGCCTGTACCCCTCTCCTCAACTCCCCTCTCACCCTTCCCCTGAGGAGTACCCCTTCGAGTTACCACATAGCCTCAAGATCCAAGATGGCGGCAGAGTAGGGGAGCTGAGCCTGGGGCATGTCTGCTCCCATTGGCTATCTTTCTCTTTTATTTCCTTCTTTTTATCTTTATTTTCTTTCTTCTATTTTCTTTGTTTTCTTTTCTTTAGCCTGGAGTGTGGTGGGTGAAGGTGGAGGCCTCCAGCAGCAGCGACACCAGGACGAGCCAGACAGAACTTCACCTCAGCCCGGGGTCTCCCCGCAAGCAAAAGGTCAGGTCCTGGGCTGACTACCCCGGCACAGACTCTCAGGCTAGGCCAAAGCTCCAGGTTTGCTGTTAAGCTTAGGCACGTGAAGGCTTGGAGCGTCGGTGAAAAAGATGAATGGAGGATTAATGACAGTGTCTGGAGGAATGTTAGATGGGAAACAGTAGGCTTCTAACAATCCAGTGATAAGTTGGCTTCTGTTGGCACGTTTGGTGGTCTCAGCCCCACATGGTGTTCTGGGCCCAGTGGTCTTGGCTCTGTGATTGTCTTGGCCCGTTGTTGTGGTCTTGGCTTGCTGTGGTGGTATAGGCCCGATGTGGTGATCCAGGTTCAGTGTGCTGATTTAGCTCAGTGTAATGGTCTAGGTTCAGTGTGGGTATCTAGGCCCGGTGTGATGGTCTAGGTTCAGTGTGGGTATCTAGGCCCGGTGTGATGGTCTTGGCCCAGTGTAATGGTCTAGGTTCAGTGTGGTGATCTAGGCCCGCTGTGATGATCTAGGTTCAGTGTGGTGATCTAGGCCTGCTGTGATGATCTAGGTTTAGTGTGGTGATGTAGGCCGGTGTGATGATCTAGGTTTAGTGTGGTGATGTAGGCCCGGTGTGATGATCTAGGTTTATTGTGGTGGTCTAGGCCCAATGTGATGATCTAGGTTCAGTGTGGTGATCTAGGCCCGCTGTGATAATCTAGGTTCAGTGTGGTGATCTAGGCCCGCTGTGATAGTCTAGGTTCAGTGTGGTGATCTAGGCCGGGTGTGATGGTCTAGGTTTAGTGTGGTGATCTAGGCCCGGTGTGATGGTCTAGGTTCAGTGTGGTGATCTAGGCCCGCTGTGATGATCTAGGTTCAGTGTGGTGATCTAGGCCCGCTGTGATGATCTAGGTTTAGTGTGGTGATCTAGGCCCGGTGTGATGGTCTAGGTTCAGTGTGGTGATCTAGGCCCGGTGTGATGGTCTAGGTTCAGTGTGGTGATCTAGGCCCGCTGTGATGATCTAGGTTTAGTGTGGTGATGTAGGCCTGGTGTGATGGTCTAGGTTCAGTGTGGTGATCTAGGCCCGGTGTGATGGTCTAGGTTCAGTGTGGTGATGTAGGCCCGGTGTGATGATCTAGTTTATTGTGGTGGTCTAGGCCCAATGTGATGGTCTAGGTTCAGTGTGGTGATCTAGGCCCGTTGTGATAGTCTAGGTTCAGTGTGGTGACCTAGGCCCGCTGTGATGGTCTTGGCCCGGTGTAATGGTCTAAGTCTGGTGTGGTGGTCTTGGCCCGGAATGGTGATCTCCTCCTGGCTGTGTTTTCAGGTTTGTCCATCGTCCTTTAGTTGAGCCCAGGAGCCGTTAACTAACCTGTGATGAACTTTGTGAAAATGAGTACGGCAGAGGTTGGACATTAGAGTCAAGATTAGAGTGGTGCTGGAAAAGCTCATCAGGTCAGGCAGCATCCGAGAAGGGATTTTGCCTGAAGCATTGATTTTTCTGCTCCTCGGATGCTGCCAGACCTGCTGCGCTTTTCCAGCACCACTCTAATCTTGACTGTGATGAACTTTGTCTCAATTTTAAATTTTATTACGATGTATTAATTCTCTCATTGATGTAGGTGCCATTGGTGGGGCAGCTTATAAACCTTTTCACTGTATTTTTCATGTAAACGTGCACGTAACAATAAATTTCTATTTTATTCTATTCTATCCTAAAACCATGACCTCATGTTCTAGACTGTTCCAATGAGGAAACATCTGCTCGATGTGTACTTGGGCAAGCTGCTGGGAGTGGTCATCCACAACAAGCTTTCTTGGACTCTTCATGTGGATGCACTGGTTACAAAGGCCCAACAACATCTCTTCTCACTCAGGCAGCTGAGGAAATTTGCCATGACGGTGAATCCCCTTACCAACTTTTATAGGTGTGCCATCGAGAGCATTCTGTCTGGATGTATCACCACCTGGTATGGCAACTGTACCATTCAAGATCGGAGACGGTTATAGAGAGTGGTAAACTCAGCCCGGACAATCACAAAGGCCAACCTCCCATCTATAGTATCCATCTCCCAGGCCCACTGTCAAGGAAAGGCCTCCAGCATTCTCAAAGATCCATCCCACCCTGGCAATGTTTTTCTGCGCCCTCTACCATCGGGGAGAAGGTACAGAAGCCTGAACACACACACACCAGCCGGTTTCACAACAGTTTCTACCTGACTGTTGTTAGAATACTGAATGGACTCACAAACTCTTAACATTCACCTGTCCCTGTGTTTTTGTTTTTGCTGCTGTTTACCTATTATTTACTTATCTACGCTGCTTAACTCTGTGAACTGCCTGTATTGCTCACAAGACAAAGCTTTTCACTGAGTCTCGGTACACGTGACAATAAATTCAATTCAAATTCAAATTCAATCCCCTTTAGCTTCCCATATCCCTCAAATAAATCTCCTCTTCTAACCTCCACAAAGTCTAGACCTAAAGTGCTCAGTCTCTCCTCATAAGACAAGCCCCTCATCTATGGAATCAATCTTGTGAACCTCCTATGAACAGCAGAAATGTAGGACTTATCAGATAGCTGTTACTAATGATAGAGCCCATTGGAGCTCAGTGTGGGTTGACAGTAAATGACCTATCGATGCCCACTCTCAATTTCATAAGACATGAAGCCCAATTCTCAGTGTGATTCAGTTCTGAGTCAAATCAGATTTCTCTCTCCACAGATGCTGCCAGCCCTGCTGAGTTTCTCCAGCAGTTTCTGCCTTTGGATCGACATTGTCTGCAGGATTTAGGTTTTATTTCAGTGCGAGGGTCAACCCCAAACAAGTCCCTGCCAATGAACCATATTCTCGGTATTTTGATTCCCCAGTAGTCGCCGTGATTTTCAATAGGTTTATTTTCAGGATATCTCAACCCCCTCACATCTGGAGAGATCAAAGGAACTTAAAAAGCAAATTATTGCTAATGACTAACATGCCTGAGCGCCTTTCCAAGTGCCATGCACCCACGATGTGTCTCTTGACACAAAAACAGAAGTTACTGGAAAAGCTCAGCAGGTTTGGTAGCATCTGTGGAGAGAAATCAGAGTTGATGTTTCTGGTCCAGTGACCCTTCCTCAGAACCGGACCCGAACCATTAACTCTGATTTCTCTCCACAGATGCTGCCAGACCTGCTGAGCTTTTCCAGCAATTTTGGTTTTCGTTTCTGATTGACAGCATCTGCAGTTTTTTTCAGTTTTTATGTGTCTCTTGACATTAGTTCAATGCTTTTATCTTAAGGAAATTAATTTTCACTTATGGGAAATACACCAGTATTGCAGATCGAACAGCCTGAGACTTCTTTTTTTAAATCTAGAAAATATATTCCAAAGACAGAAATAGCAACTAATTAGAGCTGAAAACCCAGGGACTAGGGGGCTTCATACAGCCTTTGAGAAATATGAAAACATCACCATGACAACTTAAATTTACAGCAATTCCATCCTAATATATCATGTGATAATAGAGGCAATATGACAGCTTGGAGGAGCTATTTATTTGCTGAAAATCTCCAGGTAAACAGAGAACTGTTTTGGCAGACACTGGAGGTGGACTACAGGGAATATTTAAGTAATACAATAAAATCAGCATTCATAAACACCAAAAAGTAATGCACACTAATAAATCTGAGCACTTAAACTCCGCCCAGTGTGAAGCACTGCCTGAGCTCAGCATGTGAAACTATAAACAGGGGCATTATCTTTCAAGCACTACCTAGAGCAATGACAATCAAATAATCATTTAAATGATTACAACTTACTTCATACACAGCTAAGCCCCTAGCCACTTGTCTCTCCAGATGTGCCTCATTGCACTAGTTCCACTGCCTGAGTGTTAATGTGTGCCTTGCCATTAATATCACAGCAACCCCACTGTCATGAACAAAAGTTACACAGAACAGAGAGAATAATGCACAGTTGTGGTGAGGAGGTTCAATGTGTTAAATTATTCAGCTTCATATTCAATCTGAGTGCCTTCAGATCTTACACACTCAATTCCTGCTGACCAGGAATCGCAGGACAGTTGGAAATCTCAGACTGATCTTTGGGGCGTTCTATGTTTTGGAGTGTTAGTGACTCTTAACCTGGCTGTGGGTTGGTCATGTTGATATTGGTCACACACTCAGCTTGTTCAGGATGTGGCATTGCAACTGTCAGCTGTACATCCATTACAGGGAAAGGAAGGACCTCAGATCTGAGGCATGGATTCAGATCAAATAAATACATCTGGCCGTCTTTTCTCAGCTAATTGCTCCTCCAAGTTTCTGACCTTCACCGGGTCTGACCTTCACCGAGTCTGACCTATAACCGAGTCTGACCTATAACCGAGTCTGACCTATAACCAAGTCTGACCTTCACCGAGTCTGACCTTCACCGAGTCTGACCTTCACCAAGTCTGACCTATGACCGAGTCTGACCTTCACCAAGTCTGACCTTCACCGAGTCTGACCTTCACCGAGTCTGACCTATAACCGAGTCTGACCTTCACTCTGACGCTGGTAACCGGTTACCTCCCATGACTCTGTTTAAACTGATTGCATGATGTGTGGATTTTCAGTGAAGGCTGTACACAACTGCGAAGGGGGTCATTATTTATTGAAAAGAAGAGTGACTCGACTCAAAATTTCTGATTTCTCTCCACAGATGCTGCCAGACCTGCTGAGCTTTTCCAGCAATTTCTATTTTTGTTTCATTATGTAATGAGTTAGTCAATTTTCTTTCTTTATCAAAGCATTAAACAATTGTTTCTGAATTTACATTTATTACTAAAATACCTTGTAATATCAGACAGTGATAATTTGATGGTGTGCTTCATAACTCTGTGTTTCTGTAGATGAACCATCAGGAGTTAACAAAGACAGTCAGGGAGAGCATACAGTCAAAACAAAGACGCACAAAGATACAGACACTTACATCAGACCACAGAACTAAAGTGTCTTTCGCATTCAGCAGTGGATGATTTTAAAGCTAATGAAGGCAGAGAAAATTGATTATAAAAGTAAATTGGCTAGAAATATGAAAGTAAACAGTAAGAGCTTCTGTGGACATATGAAAAGAGGGAGAATAGTAAAACAGGATCTTTTGGCAAGCAACTAGTGAATAAATAATGTGGAATAGGGAAATGACAGGTAATTTAAACTAATCATTTGCATTGGTCTTCATGCTGCAGGACATTATAAATACTGCAAGGATATCAGATAAACAATGTGCTACTGGGAGGTAAGATCTTGTCACAGTTTCTATCACAAGGGATGTAGTATTTGATAAATTGGGGCTGAAGACAGACAAATCACCAGAACCTGATGGCCTGCTTCCAAGGGATTTCCAGGAAGTGGCTGCAGAGATTGCAGAGGCATTGATCAAAATATTCCCAAACTCACTGGATTTCAGGATGTTCCAGTGGATTAAGAAACTATTAAAATGTGACATAATTGTTCAAGAAGAGAGAGAGACAGAAAGCGTTAGGCCAGTTGGATTAACATCTGTCATCTTGGGAAAATCTTAGACTCTGTTATTAAAGAAAAACTAGCAGGAGATTTAGGAAAGCTTAACACAAGTGGAATGAGCTGCCAGAGGAAGTGGTGGAGGCTGGTACAATTGCAACATTTAAGAGGCATTTGGATGGGTATATGAATAGGAAGGGTTTGGAGGGATCAGGGCCGGGTGCTGGCAGGTGGGACTAGATTGGGTTGGGATATCTGGTCAGTACGGACGGGTTGGACCAAAGGGTCTGTTTCCATGCTGTACTTCTCTATGACTCTATGACTCTAACCAGAGTCAACATGGTTTAATGAAAGGGAAATCATGCTGGACAAATTAGCTAGATTTCTTAAAGGATATAACAAGCAGAGTTGATAAAGGGGAGCTGGTCGATGCTGTGTATTTGGCTTTCTAGGATAAATGTGATAAGGTGCCATGTAAAAAGTTATTGCACAATGTAGCAGCGCATAGTACTAGGGATAACATGTCACCTTGGATTGAGGTATGGTCAAAACACAGAAGACTAAGACGTTGGAAAGATGTAACCAGTGGAGTGCTACAGGAACTCAACTGTTTAATATCTATGTTAATGACTTGGAGGAGGGGGCAGAGTGTAATATACCCAAATTTGCCCAAGTCACAAAGATAGGGGGGAGGACTTGTTGTGGTGAGATAATAAAGAATCTGAAAGGATACAGACGGGTTGAGTGAGTGACAGGTGGAGGTTAATGTCGGAAAGTGTGAGCTCATGCACTTTGGTCAGAAGAACCAAAAGGCAGGCTGTTACAAAAATGCAGAGAGATTCCAAAACAAAATGCAGTGCAAAGGGAGGTTTTGTTATTAATGCACAAGATCTGGATGTTCCTGTGTATTCATCACAAAACATCAGCGTGCAGATGCAGCAAGTAATTAAGAAGGCAAGTGGAATTTTGGTCTTTACTGCTAGATGATTGGAATTTAAAAATAGGAAAGTTTCATTATAACTGTCCAGGATGCTGTGAGGCTGCACTTGGAATTCTGTGCATGGCTTTAGTACCTGAGTTTATGGGATGGATATATTGGCAGTGGATGCAGTTCAAATAAGACTCGTTCGGCGATTCCTAGGATGAAGGGGTTGACTTGATTAGAATGGCTAAACAGGTCAAGCCTTTATATATTAGGGTTTAGAAGATGTGATGATGCTGTGGTTTTAAGAGGTGTATTTGGTTCTGGTTCCTTTTAAGAATGAGATTGACCGAGCAGTCTGTGGTAAAATAAACAGCTTGTGAGGCCATGGGTTTTTTTTTGGAGGTGGAAGAATAGAAGTAGCCTGGACAGGTGTGGCCAGCACTCACAGACCAGGACCTGATTTTGTTTCTAGTCTTTCAGTTTTGAGCATCAATTTCTGTTGGAGTCTCAGGAGGATTGGAAGTTGCAATAATAGCCCCCTGGCTGCTACTGTCTCAGAGTTTCTGCTTGATTTTTTTTCTCACTCTCTCTGCTGATGCATTGCATGTCAGGAAATTGGATTCTGAATTTGCCTTTTTGCCAAGAGGTGTGTTGGTGGGATGTTACTGTATTGGAACAGTTCATTAGTAACAGCGACTGTATCTGTTAGTCTGTTAATTTTTCCAGTTGAGTTAAGTTGTTCTAAGTTCTTCTTTCTTTTGTTGTGTTTTAAATAGTCATAGAGTTATAGAGATGTAAAGCACGGAAACAGACGCTTCGCTCCAACTCATCCATACTGACCAGATATCCCAACCCAATCTAGTCCCATTTGCCAGCATTTGGCCCATATCCCTCCAAACCCTTCCTATTCTTATACCCATCCAGATGCCTTTTAAATTCTGTAATTGTACCAACCTCCACCACTTCCTCTGGCAGCTCATTCCAGACACGCACCATCCTCTGTGTGAAAAGTTGCCACTTAGGTCTCTTTTAAATCTTTTCCCTCTCACCCTAAACCTATGCTGTTTGGTTCTGAACTCACATACCCCTTTAGCGTTTGAATAAATTTTGTTTAACTTAATGTCAAGTAGTTTGACCAATCACATTGCAACTGGAACAGACACTTCACATTTTCCTTTAAGAAAATAAACTTTTAGGGCCGAGGCTGCCTTCTTCAAATATTCCGAGGGAGTCTGGTCGTGTTCATAACATTGACACAATGATCTCATTGAAACATACAAGATTCCCTATGGTAGGCTATTGCACAAAATACGGAGATATGGGATTGCAGGTGACATAACAATTTGGATCAGACATTGGCTAGCTGAAAGAAGATAGAAGGTGGTGGTTGATAGGAAATATTCATCCTGGAGTTCAGTTTTGTTTGTTATTTTTATAAATGACCTGGATGAGGGCGTAAAAGGATGGGTTAGTAAATCTGTGGATGACACTAAGGTCGATGGAGTTGTGGATAGTGCAGAAGGATGTTGTAGGGTATAGGAGGATATAGATAAGCTGCAGAGCTGTGCTGAAAGATGGCAAATGAAGTGTAATGTAGAAAAGTGTGAGGTGACTCACTTTGGAAGGAGCAACAGAAATGCAGAGTACTGGGCTAATGGTAAGATTCTTGGTAGTGTGGATGAGCAGAGAGATCTCGGTGTCCATGTACATAGATCTTTGAAAGTTGCCACCCAGGTTGATAGGGTTGTTTAGAAGGCGTATGGTTTGTTAACTTTTATTAGTAGAAGGATTGCATTTTGGAACAATGAGGTCATGTGGCAGCTGTACAAAACTCTGATGTGGCTACACTTGGAATATTTTGTATAGTTCTGGTCACTGCATTATAGGAAGGATGTGGAAGTATTGGAAAGCATTCAGAGGAGATTTACTAGGATGTTGCCTGGAATAGAGGGAAGGTCTTATGAGGAAAGGCGAATGGACTTGAGGTTGTTTTTGTTAGAGAGGAGAAGGTTGAGGGGTAACTCAATTGAGACATATAAGATAATCAGAGGGTTAGATAGGGTGGACAGGGAGACCCTTTTTCCTCAGATGGTGATGGCTAACATGAAGGGACATAGCTTTAAATTGAAGGGTGATAGATCTTGGACAGATGTCAGAGGTAGTTTCTTTACTCAGAAAGTGGTAGTCGTGTGGAACACACTTCCTGAAATAGTAGCAGACTCGCCAACTTTAAGAGCATTTAAGGTCATTGGATAGACATATGGATGAGAATGGAATAGTGTAGGATAGATAGACTTCAGATTGGTTCCACAGCTGGTGCAATATCGAGGGCCGAAGGGCCTGTACTGCGCTGGAATGTTCTATGTTCTATGTATCTGAGGGACAAAGAGCAGAAGTTGTTAGAAAAGCTCAGCAGGTCTGGCAGCATTTGTGGAGAGAAATCAGAATTAATGTTTTGTGTCGAGTGACCGTTCCTCAGAAACCTCCTCTGGGAAAGGGTCACCGGACCCAAAACGTTAACCGATTTCTCTTCACAGATGCTGCCAGACCTGCTGAGCTTTTCCAGCAATTTCTGTTTTAGTTTCTGATTTACAGCATCCACAGCTCTTTCAGTTTTTATTTAAGATTCTGAGGGAGCTGTACGGGGTGGGAGGGATGTTTGGAAGATGTTTCCACCAATGGGGGAATCTCGAACTAGGGGCGTTATTGCAGAACAAAGGGACACTCATTTTTTTCCACCAAAAGACAGTAATGTCTAGAATTCTCTTCTCCAGGGAGTTGTGGAGGAGCGATCACTGAAAGTATTAAAGGAGAGGGAGATAGATTTTGGAAATATCAGGGAGTTGAGGAAATGAGGAGCTGCCTTGGAATAGGAGATGAGGCCTTGGCAGTTCGACCATGATGTGTTGGAATGCTGGGGCCAGCTTGAGGTTTTGATTGGCTGAATCCTGCTCCTATTTCTTACGTTCTTATATTCTGTGTTCAATGTAGCAGTCTCGGTCAAAATTGTGTAAGGAGTCATGAAATAAATTTTATTGCAACAATCCATCTCGAGGAAGATGAGCTCCGAGGTGATGGTGTCAGGTTCGATTCCTGTCAGCAGAGAAAGCTGAAGAATGTAATTATTCCTGGCAGCATCCCCACAGTCACCTTCCAGTTTGTGATAGACAATTGGATAAAACAAGGAGTGATGAGTCCAGTTAACTTTTCATATCACTTTCTTATTATTCCAGTGGCAGGCTTTGGAAATCCATGGAAGGCAATTCTTATATTTGATGTAGCATTGTAACCAGAATGGCACAGAAATGAAAGCTTTGCTTTCACCAATATTTCAAATTGTAAATAACTGGAGCGTGGAGCCTTTCCGGGTCTGCCTGCTGCCTGTACCAGAGAACATTCCTGTCATTTCAAAGGGGAGCCTTCCAAAGCACAGTTTGCTTTCTTGTGTTCAAGAATTCTCTCGTGTCAGCACAAATATTAGCCTATTGTTAATTAACGACATTTTAATAGTCGTGCAACCTTCACTTTCGTTAAATTCAATTGTTTATTGAATTGTGCCAGCCAATAGTGTGGTTAGCTCAGTCTTCAGGAAAAAAGCTGTCAGCTACACTAAATCATTTATGGAAGGGTGCTGTTTTTAATTGCAAGATCTTTATGTCTTTCTTTGTTCAAGAGACAAGCTGCACAATTTGTAAAGCCTGTGTATGAAGGAATATGAAAGACACTGGTGATGTTTTCTGTTATAATGTGCCTTACAGTTGAATTGGAAAGATTTTTACTCAGAAACTAGTTTAAAGCTCACACATTTAATGTAGATGCGCAGCAATCTAGATCAATATTAATAATCGTGTCGAATATAATTTAGGATTGGTGTGTCTGGCAATTCAGACAAGTGATGTGAGAACACATCAAGGAGAGAATGACACACAGAAACAATCTCAGAGTAATTACAAATGAGTAGGAACTGATTTTTAATCTGTCACACCCAAGAGAAGTCTTTGTTATTAGATTATTTTATTAGATTAGACTTACAGTGTGGACGCATTTTCTCTAAGTTAACACTAACTAGCATTAACTAACATTAACATTGTCTCTAAGTTAACATTAACTAGCGCTTGAACAATAGTGAACAGGTCTGTGTATTCACGTTGGTAAAAACAATGACTGCAGATGCTGGAAACCAGAGTCTAGATTAGAGTGGTGCTGGAAAAACACAGCAGTTCAGGCAGTATCCGAGGAGCAGGAAAATTGACATTTCAGACAAAAGCCTTTCATCAGGAATACAGGCAGAGTGCCTGAAGGGTGGAGAGATTAGTGACTTATCCCTCCACCCTTCAGGCTCTCTGCCTGTATTCCTGATGAAGGATTTTGTCTGAAATGTCAATTTTACTGCTGTTGTGGTTCTGTTCACCGAGCTGGGAATTTGTGTTGCAGACGTTTCGTCCCCTGTCTAGGTGACATCCTCAGTGCTTGGGAGCCTCCTGTGAAGCGCTTCTGTGATCTTTCCTCTGGCATTTGTAGTGGTTTGAATCTGCCACTTCCGGTTGTCAGTTCCAGCTGTCCGCTGCAGTGGTCGGTATATTGGGTCCAGGTCGATGTGCTTGTTGATTGAATCTGTGGATGAGTGCCATGCCTCTAGGTATTCCCTGGCTGTTCTCTGTTTGGTTTGTTCTATAATAGTAGTGTTGCCCCAGTCGAACTCATGTTGCTTGTCATCTGCATGTGTGGCTACTAAGGATAGCTGGTCGTGTCGCTTTGTGGCTAGTTGGTGTTCATGGATGCGGATCGTTAGCTGTCTTCCTGTTTGTCCTATGTAGTGTTTTGTGCAGTCCTTGCATGGGATTTTGTACACTACATTGATTTTGCTCATGCTGGGTATCGGGTCTTTTTTTAGATTAGACTTTTTTAGATTAGACTTACAGTGTGGAAACAGGCCCTTCGGCCCAACAAGTCCACACCGACCCGCCGAAGCGCAACCCACCCATATCCCTACATTTACCCCTTACCTAACACTACGGGCAATTTAGCTTGGCCAATTCACCTGACCCGCACATCTTTGGACTGTGGGAGGAAACCGGAGCACCCGGAGGAAACCCACGCAGACACGGGGAGAACGTGCAAACTCCACACAGTCAGTCGCCTGAGTCGGGAATTGAACCCGGGTCTACAGGCGCTGTGAGGCAGCAGTGCTAACCACTGTGCCACCATGCCGCCCTCAGGTCCTTCGTCCTGGTGAGTTGTTGTCTGAGAGTAGCTGTTGGTTTGTGTGCTGTTATGAGTCCTAGTGGTCGCAGCAGTCTGGCTGTCAGTTCGGAAATGCTCCTGATGTATGGTAGTGTGGCCAGTCCTTTGGGTTGTGGCATGTCCTTGTTCCATTGTCTTTCCCTTAGGCATCTGTTGATGAAATTGCGAGGGTATCCGTTTTTGGCGAATACATTGTAGAGGTGTTCTTCTTCCTCTTTTTGCAGTTCTGGTGTGCTGCAGTGTGTTGTGGCCCTTTTGAATAGTGTCTTGATGCAACATCTTTTGTGTGTGTTGGGGTGGTTGCTTTCGTAGTGCAGAACTTGGTCTGTGTGTGTGGCTTTCCTGTATACCTTTGTGGGGAATTCTCTGTTTGGTGTTCTCTGTACCATCACGTCTAGGAATGGGAGCTGGTTGTCCTTTTCTTCCTCTCTCGTGAATCGGATTCCTGTGAGTGTGGCGTTGATGATCCGGTGTGTGTTCTCTATTTCTGTGTTTTTAATGATTACAAAGGTGTCGTCCACGTATCTGACCCAGAGTTTGGGTTGATTTTACTACTCCTCAGATGCTGCCTGAACTGCTGTGTTTTTCCAGCACCACTCTAATCTAGCTCCTGTGTATTTACGTTGTCACGACAGGGAAATATGGCAAGCCAGTATGTTATTCACCACAGTCAGTCCCACATGGTTCTCAGCTGGAATTAGTTTCCGTTTTGATTATTCATTCACAGGATGTGAGCATCATTGGCTGGGCCAACTTGTGGAATGTTTCAGGGAATATCTCTGGGACACATGCACTAAACAACCCCATCACCCTGTGGCCAACCACTTTAACTCGCCCTCCCACTCTGCCAAGGACATGCAAGTCCTGTGCCTCCATCGCTGCCAAATCCAAGCCACCTGATGAATGGAGGATGAATGCCTCAACTTCCACCTTGGGACCCTCCAACCACATGGCATCAATGTCAGCTTCACCAGTTTCTTCATTTCCTGTTCCTCCACCTCATCCCAGAACCAAACCTCCAATTCGGCACCACACTCTTGACCTGTCCTACCAGTCCATCTTCCTTCCCCCTATCTGCTCCACCACCACCACCCCCCAGCCCCACCCCAGTCACCTATCACCATCACCCCCACCTGCATCTACATTGCCTTCCCAGGTACCTTCCCCCACCTCCACTCCAACCCCCACACCTCCATTTATCTCTCAGCCCCCTTCCCCACATTCCTGATGAAGGGCTTATGCCCGAAACATTGACGCTCCCGCTCCTCGGATGCTGCCTGGCCTGCTGTGCTTTTTCTGCACCACACCTTTTGATTTCCAGCATCTGCAGTCCTCACTTTTGCTTAACATTTTATGACCTGTCCCTATTTGCCCCTTGAGAAGGTGGGGGTGAGTTGCCTTTTTGAACTGCTGTAGTCCATGCACTGTAGTTAGAACCACAATATCCTGAGGGAGGGATTCCAGGATTTTGACCAAGTGGTATTGAAGGAACGGTGACATATTTCCAAGTCAGGATGGGGAGCGACTCAGAGGGGAACTTGCAGAGGGTGGTGTTCCCATGAAACTGCTGCCCTTGTCCTTCTAAATAGAAGTGGTCATGTGTTTGGAAGGTGTTGTCTGAGGATCTTTGGTGAATTTCTGCAGTGCATCTTGTAGTGGTGGAGGGAGGGGATGTTTGTGGGTGTGGTGTCTATCAAATGGGGGCTGCTTTGTCCTGGATGGGGTTGAGTCTCTTGAGTGTTGTTGGGGCTGTCCCCAACCAGGCAAGTGGGGAGTATTCCATCACGCTCCTGCCTTGTGCCTTGTGGGTAATAATAATTGGTACTTGCCGGGTGGAATACTATTAAATGAGTACGGTCGGTGTCTCCATGGGATGGATTTCCTCTCAGGGGAGATGTTCAGAGCTGGCTGCCAATGGTTAGTGCCAAAACACAGAATGGCAGTGCCAGCTGTAAAATCCCTGTGAATACTTGGGTAGAATCCGCACTGCTATGGCGGACCAATGGCTGGGATTACATGTGGAAAACAATGTTTCTCTCCCTAATGGGGCTTTGGCCTTGTGGGCTTTGACACAGGCTGTGATCTAACCAGCTATTCGGGTCCATATAGAGAGAGGGCTGACCATCCAGCACTCCCTCCCTTCAGGCCTTTCTGCCATGGGCTTGCTCTTACTTTCCCCTCAGCAGTCCCTGAAAACAGTAGAGCAACAGGAAGGAGGGCAGTGAGCCTGAACACGGCAACCCAGAATGTTCTACTAGCTGTTGCATCCAATGGCTGGAGTTTGAGCCATCAGTGACTGTCCTGATCTCACAGAGCTGTCAAAAATAGGAGTGGAGGAGGCCATTCGACCCTTCGAGCCTGCTCTGCCATTCATTACGATCATGGCTGATCCTCCAACTCAGCATCGCGTTCCCAGTTGTCCCCCATTTCTTCTGATCCCTTTAGTTTCATGTGATAAATCCAACTCATTCCTGAAATCTTGCAATGTTTTGTTCTCAAATGCTTTCTGTGGAGGTGAATTCCACAGGCTCCCCACTCTCAGGCTGATATTTCATCTCACCTCAATCTGAAATGGTTTACTCTGTACCCTGAAACTGGTTCCAGACTCACCCTTCAAACAGAAACATTTTCCAATACCCACTCTATTCTCATTAGACAGAGACAACTGGTGGGGGTTTAACCTGAGGGTCACTGTGCCTCAGGCAAAACAGAGTCCTTCACTGTAACATCAGTCAGTGTGGGGATTGAACCCACGCTGTTGGCATCACTGTATCACAAACCAGCCGTCCAGCCAGCTGATCCCTCTATGACGGGGGATTATTGCTCGGTAATAATAATAACTGCACATCTCAGCTCAGCAATATGGAGCTTCCCACTCAGCCACACGCAGCCAGGAAATTAAACAATGAGAATAAAGTCATAGAATCATAGAGATGTACATCACAGAAACAAACCCTTAAGTCCAACCCGTCCATGCCGACCAGATATCCCAACCCAATCTAGTCCCACCCGCCAGCATCCGGCCCATATCCCTCCAAACTCTTCCTATTCATATACCCACTGAAATGCCTCTTAAATGGTGCAGTTGTACCAGCCTCCACCACTTCCTCTGGCAGCTCATTCCATACACGTTTCACCCTCTGTGTGAAAAAGTTGCCCCTTAGGTCCCTTTTATATGTTTCCCCTCTCACCCTAAACACATGCTCTCCAGTTCTTGACTCCCCGACCCCAGGGAAAAGACTTTGTCTATTTATCCTATCCATGCCCCTCATGATTTTATAAACCTCTATAAGATCACCCCTCAGTCTCCTATGCTCTAGGGAAAACAGCCCCAGCCTGTTCAGCCTCTCCCTGTAGCTTAAATCCTCCAACTCTGGCAACATCCTTGTAAATCTTTTCTGAACCCTTTCAAGTTTCACAACATCATTTTGATAGGAAGGAGACCAGAATTGCATGCAATACTCCAACTGTGGCCTAACCAATGTCCTGTACAGCCGCAACATGACCTCCCAACTCCTGTACTCAATACTCTGACCAATAAAGGAAAGCATACCAAACGCTGCCTTCACTATCCTATCTACCTACGACTCCACTTTCAAGGAGCTATGAACCTGCACTCCAAGGTCTCTTTGTTCAGCAACACTCCCTAGGACCTTACCATTAACCCCTTACCCGGCAAAGACGCGTTAACTTGTCCTCACCCAATGTGCCTTTTTCAGAGTGCGACGAGTAAACTCATCCAAAACATATAATTTCAAAAACAGCCACAGACGAGTTTATACGTCAATTCTCGGCATTTCTGGACCCTTCTCAGCTAGAAACGAGCATACACAGTGACTCATACGTCTGGTAGCTGTGTCTCTTCCGCCTCAGGCATTGCAAGAAGCGGCGACGCACCGTTTTTGGGCACATACTGTCATTTGGTTTTTTCTGTTTTTTTTTACAAATTACGCCCAGATGTCGAGCTCAGAAGATGACAATGAGTATGAACCTTCTATTAGAAGCTTGGGTACATCAAATGAGAGTGCAAGCATTAAAAATACTATAAAATAAAGCAATACAAAAATTCATCTGAAAATGAAACTTTTTCTCCAAAAAAAGTCGCCGGGGAAGGGGTTAAGTGTATAAGTCCTGCTAAGTTTTGCTTTCCCAAAATGCAGCACCTCACATTTATCTGAATTAAACTTCATCTGCCACTTCCCAGACCATTGGCCTATCTGGTCCAGACCCTGTTGTAATCTGAAGTAACCCTCTTCACTGTCCACTACACCTCCAATTTTGGTGTCACCTGCAAACTTACTAACTGTACCTCTTATGCTCACATCCAAATCATTTATGTAAATGACAAAAAAGTAGAGGACCCAGCACCGATCCTTGTGGCATTCCACTGGTCACAGGCCTCCAGTCTGAAAAACAACCCTCCATCACCACCCTCTGTCTTCTACCTTTTGTAGCATTTATTTTAGCAGCTTCTTTTATGTGTAGTTTTAAAAGAGCAATTTAGTTTGAATTTCAGCTTATGACCCGACTATAGTGGGCATGATATTCCCTTTGTATCCTTATGTCAATCATGTATTAATCGCTCTAGATTATATGAAGAAATCTCGAGAAGAAATGGAAGGAGTTGCTCGACTTTTCGTCACTTCATTTATCGTCGTCAAATCTCAACTGTCCTCAGCCTATTCTGCTGAGAGTAAGACTGTGAAAGCTCAAAATTAGAAAGTTATGGGCCATCACTGAGCTTGGAAAACATTTCTTCAACTCCGGAGACAGGAAAGGGTGATATCCCTTCCTTTAAGAATGTGGGATTCTGAGTGTAAGGCTCTGACACTAAGCCACATTCCTGACTGAACAAGGAATTATGCTCTTCCATCAGTGTATTTTTTTTCATTTGTTTACTATTTGTTCATGAGATATGGGCATTATTGGCTGGGCAAATATTTATTACCCATCTGGCAGTGAAGAAGGCATGTGGTGTGTTAGCTTTTATTGGTAGAGGGATTGAGTTTCAGAGCCATGAGGTCATGCTGCAGCTGTACAAAACTCTGGTGTACAATGCCATTGTAATGGACCTGGAGTCACCTGTAGCCCAGACTAGGTGAAGATAGTGGGGTTGCTTCCCTAAAGACCATTAATGCACCAAATCAGTTTTTGTGACAATCAATAGATGTTATCTGAGCTGGCCTCCTATTGTTTTTTTTAAAGTTTATTTCAAATTTCATCACCTGTACAGGTGGGATTGGGAGACATGTTGAAGTCATTTGCCTGAGATTTCTGAAATACTAGAAATAAAAGCAGAAGAGGAGAGTGATGGCCGGGTAATGGGGGTGTTGCTGGGGCAGTATTTCAGAATAAAAACCTGAAGGAACCTGCGGATGCTGTAAATCAGAAACGAAAACAGAATTTGCTGGAAAAGCTCAGCAGGTCTGGCAGCATCAATGGAGAGAAATCAGAGTTAATGTTTCAGTCCTGAGGAAGGGTCACCAGACCTGAAACATTAACTCTGAATTCTCTCCACAGATGCTGCCAGACCTGCTGAGATTTTCCAGCAAATTCTGTTTTCTTTTCTGATTTACAGCATCCGCAGGTTCCTTCAGGTTTTTATTCTGAAATACTGCCCCAGCGACACCCCCATTACCCAGCCATCACTCTCCCTCTGAAGGGCATCATCAACCGCTTTCTCAAACCACACCATCAAATTCACCAGATGTTGACGCTGACTAAGGAATGGTCATGTTTGTCACTGCATTTAAAGGAATAAATAGAATAATAATAAAAATATAGAAATATTGAAGGAAGCATAAATGAAAAAATACCATAATCCCAGAGGTCTGCTTAATCATCAGAGAGAGAGAGAGAGAGAGAGAGAGAACTGGTGGTGGTTGTTTCACCTGAGGGTCACCGTGCCTCAGGGTGAGGGGAGAGATTGAGAAGGAGAGTTCTTCATGGTAACCCCAGCTGGTGTGGGGATGGAAACCCCCCCCCCCACCCCCCGCTGTTAACATCACGCAGCATCCATCCAGCCAATGGAGCTGATCAATATCGTATTGTACAAAGGAAACCATTAATTACAGTCGGATTGTTAGCATTTTACATTTCAGCATTTCTTGGTTTTCTGAATGAACTCTCATATTTCAGTGAAATAACAGTTCACAAAATAGTTGGGATACAAATTTTTTGTTTTCAACAGTTATGAATAATTACTGCAAGTTTTTTTCTACATAAAACAAATTTCCAATTACTATTCCAAATGCAGACAGCAGAGTAATACGTTTTATGAGATGTCGCCAGTTTATAAAACGCACTAATTGCCTGATGTGATTTATCCTTGGCTATTAATGCCGATTTAGTAGAATGTGGAAGGCATTGTTTTGGGTCTGAAATAGAGCAATTGTTGACTCAGTTATGATCGATGAACAGTTGAAAATCATGGCTGAGTGAACACAATGGCAAATGTCCCACTTGCTGCATGCTGGGGAAAGTACAAAGAGCAGTCATGGTGATTACATGCAGACAAATGAAAAGGAATTGAAGGCCCACTAACAGTGCCAGAGGCGTGGACAGTTCTGTGACCAATGGTTGAGTCGAGATGGAATGAGAACAAGGGCTGGATCGGCATAGGCATTGGATAGCCATATGGCCAAGAATGGAAAAGTGATGGTTAGATGGGCTTCAGATTGGTTTCACAGGGCACTGCAACATTGAGGATTGAAGGACCTGTACTGCGCTGTAATGTTATATGTTCTCAGTCCATATGCCTATCCAATGACCATTTAAATGCACTTAAAATTGGTGAGTCTACTATTATTTCAGGCAGTGTGTTCCACACCACTACTACTCTCTGAGTAAAGAAACTACCTCTGACATCTGTCCTATATCTATCACCCCTCAATTTAAAGCTATGTTCCTTCGTGCTAGCCATCACCATCTGAGGAAAAAGGCTCTCACTGTCCACCCTATCTAACCCTCTGATTATCTTATATGTCTCAATTAAGTCACCTCTCAACCACCTTTACTCTCTAACAAAAACAGCCTCCGTTCCCTCAGCCTTTCCTCATAAGACCTTCCCTCCATAACAGGCAACATCCTTGTAAATCTCCTCTGAACCCTTTCCAAAGCTTCCACATTCTTCCTATAATGTGGTGACCAGAACTGTACACAATACTCCAAGTGCAGCCACACCAGAGTTTTGTACAGCTGCAGCATGATCTCATGGCTCTGAAACTCAATCCCTTTACCAATAAAAGCTAACACACCATATGCCTTCATAACAATCCTGTCAACCTGGATGGCAACTTTCAGGGATCTATGTACATGGGCACAGAGATCTCTCTTCAGCTGCTTCATCAATGACTTACCCTCCATCATAAGGTCTGAAGTGGGGTGTTCACTGATGGAAGAAAGTGAGGACTGCAGATGCTGGAGATCAGAGCCGAAAACGTGTTGCTGGAAAAGTGCTGCAGGTCAGGCAGCATCCAAGGAGCAGGAGAATCGATGTTTTGGGCATGAGCCCTTCTTCAGGATTTGAAACATCAATTCTCCTGCTCCTTGGATGCTGCCTGACCTGCAGCGCTTTTCCAGCAACCATTTTCAGCTATTTTCACTGGCGGGTGCACAATGTTCAGCACCATTGGCCACTCCTCAGATACTGAAGCAGTCCTTGTTCAAATGCCACAAGATCTCAACAATATCCAGGCTTGGGCTAACAAGTGACAAGTGACACGTGTGCCTCACAAGTACCAGTAATACCCTGGGCTTTACTATTGACCAAATGTTAGCATTCATTGCAAGAAGGGCTGGAATGCAGGAGCAAGGATATGCTGCTGAGGTTGTATACGGCTCTGGTCAGACTACATTGAGAATATTATGAGCAGTCCCATAACTAAGGAAGGATGTGCTTGCCTTGGAGAGGGTCCAGAGGGGGTTTACAAGAATGACCCTGGGGATGAACGGCTTGTCATAAAATCATAGAGACGTACAGCACAGAAACAGACCATTCATTCCAACTCGTTCATGCCAACCAGATACCTTAAATTGATCTAGTCCCACCTGCCGGCAGCCGGCCCATATCCCTCCAAACCCTTCCTATTCATATATTCATCCAGATGCCTTTTAAATGTTGCAATTGTACCAGCCTCCACCACTTCCTCTGGCAGCACATTCCATATGCGTACCACCCTCTGTGTGAAAAAGTTGCCCCTTAGGTCCCTTTTATACCTTTCCCCTCTCACCCCAAACCTATGCCCCTCTAGTTCTAGTGTCCCCCACCCCAGGGAAAAGACTGTATTTATCTGTCCATGACCTTCATGATTTTATAAACCTCTGTAAGGTCACCCCTCAGCCTCCGACGCTCCAGGGAAAACAGCCCCAGCCTATTCAGCCTCTCCCTGTAGCTCAAACCATCCAACCCTGGCAACATCCTTGTAAATCTTTTCTGAACCCTTTCAAGTTCCACAACATTCTTCCAATAGGAAGGAGCATTTGAAGACTCTGGGTCTGTACTTGATGGAGTTTAGAAGAACTAGGGGGATCTGATACAGACATACAGAAT
This sequence comes from Hemiscyllium ocellatum, assembly GCF_020745735.1. NCBI lineage: Eukaryota > Metazoa > Chordata > Chondrichthyes > Orectolobiformes > Hemiscylliidae > Hemiscyllium > Hemiscyllium ocellatum. Next base: position 2,667,604 of record NC_083420.1, read on the forward strand.
ACTGGGGTCATCTCTGCAGAGGGCTGTGGAGGCCAACTCAGTGAGTGTGTTGGAGACAGAAATAGATCGGTTCTTGATTCGTAAATGGAACAATGATAACTGGGAGATGGTAGAAGAATAAGGTTGAAAAACATATCAACCATGATGGAATGGTGGGGCAGGCGTGATGGACCAAACAGCCTAGTCCTGCTCCTACATCGTATGGCCTATGGACCTTATGACTGGAAACTGAACTGGACTAGCCTTATAAACATAATGGCATTAAGTGCAGTTCAGAGGCTGGGAATACTGCAGTGAGTAACTCCCCTCCTGACTCCCCAAAGCCTGTCCATCATCTACAAGGCACAGGTCAGGAATGTGATGGAATACTCCCCACTTGCCCTGGATGGGGGCAGCTCCAAGAACACTCAAGAAGCTCGACACCATCCAGGACAAAGCAGCCGCTTGATTGATATTGTGTCTAACTCCTTAAAGATTTACAGCCTCCACCCTCGACGCTCAGTGGCAGCAGTGTGTACTATCTACAAGATGCACTGCAGAAATTCACCAAAGATCCTCAGACAGCACCTTCCAAACCCATGATGACTTTCATCGAGAAGGACAAGGGCAGCAGATACACGGGAACACCACCCCCTGCCAGTTCCTCTCCAAGCCACTCGCCACACTGACTTGGAAACATATCGCTGTTCCTTCTCTGTTGCTGGGTCAAAATCCTCGAATTCCCTCCCTCAGGGCATTGAGGATCAACCCACAGCACATGGACTGCAGCGGTTCAAGAAGGCAGCTCACCCCCACCTTCTCAAGGGGCAACTAAGGATGGACAATAAATGTTGGGCCCAGCCAGCACCGCCCACCTATCATGTGCAAACATAAAGTCACATAATTTAGGTATTTAAACTTTGCATTCATTAACTGATATAATTATTTGACCGTATTAATATTTACGTATATGTCTGTAAACTGTAACAAACAAAGAGATTGATTGAATGAATGTATGATGTGGAGAAAGTGAGGACAGCAGATGCTGGGGAGTCAGAGTCGATAAAGTGTGGTGCTGGGAAAGGTCAGGTAGCGTTGGAGGAGCAGGAGAGTTGACATTTTGGGCATAACCTATCATCAGAAATGATGAAGGGCTTATGGCCGAAACGTTGATTCTCCTGCCCCTCAGATGTTGCCTGACTTGCTGTGCTTTTCCAGTGCCACACATTACTGACTTTGAATGTACAATGTGGCTACCTGTCCATATTATTGTTTAGACACAATGCAGGCACATCTAGGAACCAGCTATCCCAGCATGCTCCACTGCAGGCAGGAACCACATGGAAACTCTGAACAAAGGACAAGAGCATCAGTTCAAAGCTATGGTTAACTGTCAGCAAAGCAGCCCTCCACAGAGTCATGCCAATAAAGTTTTGCTGCTGGCTGGAACGGCCTGTTGGTGTAAAATAGGACAACGCATTCCAACTGAAATCTCAATCTTGATTTTAAACAAGAAGGCAATTTTAAAGCAACAATTGATTTCAGTGCTCCCAGCCAGAGAGGGGCAGAATGGCCCATGTTATTCACATCTGACCCCAATCCCAGTGAGGAAGGCACCGTGTATGGAGGTCAGTCAGGTTTGTTCAATATTCTTCAGCTTTATACAGAGATGGCAACATGCCAGGAGTGTCCCTCGACGACTAACCCAGGCTCATAGTGTGAGCACATGGTTCAGATCTCACCACATTAGCTGGAGGAATTTAAATATCATTAATACTTCTGGAATGTGAAGGCTGTCATGGTTACAGTCCTGACAAATTAATACTAGTTGTTGTTTAAACCATCTGGTTGATTGGAAAGCAATAAGACCGTAAGATATAGAAGCAGAATTCAGTCATTCGACCCATCGTACCTGCTCTGCCATTCAATCACACCAGACAGGCAGGAGGCTGGAAGAACGCGGCAGGCCTGAAGAAGGGTTACACCTGAAACGCTGCCTTCTCCACCTCCTGATGCTGCCTGGCCTGGTGCTCTTCCAGCCTCCAGCCTGTCTACTTTGGATTCCAGCATCTGCAGTTTCTTTTGTCTCCCGCCAGCCAATCATGGCTGATATGAGAGTTTTAGACTATTTGGACATTCTCTTAGGAACTGAAGTCAACATTTTAATATGTGCCATAAGACACGTACCATTTATTGGAAATCAGGTAACCTTGGAAAAACAGCTATGTAAAGCTTTCAGGGAGATAAGAGGTGGGGGATTCATTGCCTTAATTTCAGTAAACAAACCAGTCTCTGAAAAGACTAGGAGAAAGTGAGGACTGCAGATGCTGGAGATCAAAGCTGAAAATGTGTTGCTGGAAAAGTGCAGCAGGTCAGGCAGCATCCAAGGAGCAGGAGAATTGACGTTTCAGGCATGAGCCCTTCTTCAGGAATCTGAGAAGACTAGGGTCACTTTGGTTAATCGTTGCCTAGCAACTTTCTCTAGATTTCAACTACTATTCTACAGTCACTGGGGCCAGGCCAGAGTAAAGAAGATATCCATCAATCTCAAATCTCTCCTGAAATTCTGTCCTCAGGTTGTCCTGACAAGCTGAAAGAGTTTCCAAATAACACTATTTCTGGAAAACCTCAATGGGGTAGATTGCAACCAATTCCCCAAGATTCAAATTTAGGGTGTTTGGAATCAGAAGTGGACATCAATTGTCAATTTAAAGTTGTCAGCATTTTAACATTTTCAAAAGAAAAGGTGGATGTGACAAGTGATCACACGGAAGCCTTTCTTTCCAGACCCTTGGCCCAGAGATGTTGATTTTCCCTTTTACTTTCTGAACAAGAAATCATTATCTCTGCAAAGTGTCATCTTATTGTGTTGCATGAAGATGTCTATGAGTGGGATTAAGCTGATATTGTTACTAACTGGAATTTGGTTAAGGTGTTAACCAGAGTTTCCTAATCATTTTAAGAATAAATGAAATTTTGAAAAAAAATGCTGGAGAAACTCAGCAGGTTTGGCAGTGTCAGTGGAGAGACAAACAGAGTCAATGTTTTGAGTCCAAAGGTTTTTTTTGGGACTGACAGAGGAGGAATGGGCAGGATCAGCATTCCTGTTGGAGTTATCAGACCAGTGAGCCTGACGTCAGTGGTAGGAAAGTTGCTGGAGAAGGTGCTGAGGGATAGGATCTATTTATATTTAGAAAAGAATGGGCTTATCAGTGATAGGCAACATGGTTTTGTGCAGGGGGAGATCATGCCTTACCAACTTAATAGAGTTCTTTGAGGAAGTGACCAAGTTGATAGATGAAGGAAGGGCTGTTGATGTCATATATACATGGACTTTGGTAAGGCTTTTGATAAAGTTCCCCATGATAGACTAATAGAGAAAGTGAGGTCACATGGTGTGCAGGGTGTTCTAGCTAGGTGGATAAAGAACTGATTGAGCAACAGGAGACAGAGAGTAGTAGTTGAAGGGAGTTTCTCGAAATGGAGAAAGGTGCCCAGTGGTGTTCCACAGGGGTCAGTGCTGGGGCCACTGTTGTTTGTGATATACATAAATGATCTGGAAGAGAGCACTGTGGGTATGATCAGCAAGTTTGCAGATGACACGAAGATTGGTGCAGTAGCAGAAAGCATAAGGGACTGTCAGAGAATACAGGAGGATCTAGATAGACTGGATAGTTGGGCAGATGGAGTTCAATCCAGGCAAATGTGAGGTGATGCATTTAGGCAAGTCTAATTCTAAACCAAATTATACAATGAATGGAAGAGCCTTGGGAAAAGTTGATGAGCAGAGAGATCTGGGAGTGCAGGTCCATTGTACCCTGAAGGTTCTGCACAGGTGGATAGAGTGGTCAAGAAGGCATATAGTATGCTTGCTTTCATTGGATGAGGTATTGAGAATAAGAGCTGGCAGGTCATATTAAAATTGTACAAGACATTGGTTCGGCTGCATTTAGAATACCGTGTACAGTTCTGGTCGCCACATTACCAAAAGGATGTGGATGCTTTGGAGAGGGCGCAGAGGAGGTTTACGAGGATGTTGCCTGGTATAGAAGGTGCTAGCTATGAAGAGAGGTTGAGTAGGTTAGGATTGTTTTCATTAGAAAAAGGAGATTAAGGGGGACCTGATTGAGGTTTACAAAATCATGAAGGGTATAGACAGGGTGGATAGAGATAAGCTTTTACCCAGGGTGAAGGATTCAATAATGAGAGGTCACGTTTTCAAGGTGAGAGATGGAAAGTTTAAGGGGGATACATGTTGCAAGTACTTCACACAGAGGGTGGTGGGTGTCTGGAACATGTTGCCAGCAGAGGTGGTAGAGGCAGGCACGGTGGCACAGTGGTTAGCACTGCTGCCTCACAGCGCCAGAGACCTGGGTTCACTGCCCGCCTCAGGTGACTGACTGTGTGGAGTTTGCACGTTCTCCCGTGTCTGCTTGGGTTTCCTCCGGGTGCTCCGGTTTCCTCCCACAGTCCAAAATTGTGCAGGTTAGGTGAATTGGCCATGCTAAATTGCCCGTAGTGTTAGGTGAAGGAGTAAACGTAAGGAAATGGGTCTGGGTGGGTTGCGCTTCAGTAGGTTCGTGTGGACTTGTTGGGCCAAAGGGCCTGTTTCCACACTGTAAGTAATCAAGATGAGTCTGGACAGATGCATGAGTAGGTGGGGAGCAGAGGGATACAAATGCTTAGGAATTGGGCGATGGGTTTAGACAGTGGATTTGGGTCGGCTCAGGCTTGGAGAGATGAAGGGCCTGTTCCTGGGCTGTAAATTTTCTTTGTTCTTTGTTCTTTACCTCACTCCAGCACCATATATCAACACAACCATTGGCTGGAGGTTGTTAGTAGTTTGGAAATGTCAGTCATCGAGTCAAAGTCTGGTCCTGCAGAGAATCAGAAACAATATAAGTCTCATAGTTTACAAATTATGGTGTTCATCGATATGAAAGTGTGAATATTGTATTGTTATAGGATTCACGCTGAATACTGAGGGGAAAAAGGAGCAATTGTAGCATGAGGGAAAGTATTTTTACACAGCGAGTGGGTAGGCTGTGGAATGTGTTTCATGATAAAAGAAGGGGACTAATTGTTTTTGCTGGGATACAGTGGATGACTGTCAGTGAATTGCTTCTTCTGAGAGCCAGCAAAGCAGCGATGGACTCAATGGCCTCTTCATGTATTGGGATCAACCGCTGATTCCTCATCAGAAATATACATGGTCTTTCAATGAAATGGGACTTCTGCACATTCTGATTGCTGGGAATTGGTCCAGTTTATATTATAGAGGAGAACTCTGTGGGAAGCTAGAGAAGTGATTGCTGGGCCTCTTACTCAGATATTTCTATCATCGATAGTCACAGGTGAGGTGCCAGAAGACTGGAGGTTGGCTAACGTGATGCCACTGTTTAAGGGTGGTAAGGACAAACCAGGGAACTATAGACCGGTGAGTCTGACCTCAGTGGTGGGCAAGGTTTTAGAGGGAATCCTGAGGGACAGGATGTACATGTATTTGGAATGGCAAGGACTGATTAGGGATAGTCAACATGGCTTTGTGCGTGGGAAATCATGTCTCACAAACTTGATTGAGTTTTTTGGGGAAGTAACAAAGAGGATTGACAATGGCAGAGTGGTAGATGAGATCTAGATGGACTTCAGTAAAACGCTCGACAAGGTTCCCTATGGGAGATTGATTAGCAAGGTTAGATCTCACGGAATACAGGGAGAACTAGCCATTTGGATACAGAACTGACTGAACAAAGAGACCTTGGAATGCAGGTTCATAGCCCCTTGAAAGTAGAATCGCAAGTAGATAGGATAGTGAAGAAGACATTTGGTATGCTTTCCTTTATTGGTCGGAGTATTGAGTACAGGAGTTGGGAAGTCATGCTGCAGCTGTACAGGACATTGGTTAGACCACTGTTGGAATATTGCATGCAATCCTCATCTCCTTCCTATCAGAAAGATGTTGTGAAGTTTGAAAGGGTTCAGAAAAGATTTACAAGGATGTTGCCAGGGTTGGAGGATTTGAGCTACAGGGAGAGGCTGAATAGGCTGGGGCTGTTTTCCCTGGAGCGTCGGAGGCTGAGGGGTGACCTTATAGAGGTTTATAAAATCATGAGGGGCACAGAAAGGATAAATAGACAAAGTCTTTTCCCTGGGGTGGGGGAATCCAGAACTAGAGGGCATAGGTTTAGAGTGAGAGAGGAAAGATATAAAAGAGAACTAATGGGCAACTTTTTCATGCAGAGGGTGGTACGTGTACGGAATGAGCTGCCAGAGGAAGTGGTGGAGGCTAGTACAATTGCAACATTTAAAAGGCATCTGGATGGGTATATGAATGGGAAGGGTTTAGAGGGATATGGGCCGGGTGCTGGTTGGTGGGACTAGATTGGGTTGGGATATCTGGTCAGTGTGGACAGGTTGGACCGAAGGGTTTGTTTCTGTGCTGTACATCTCTATGACTCTAAAGGGCACAGCGTGACAATAACCAGAATTCTCGTGAAGCAAATGGTGAAGAAATCCCCGGGGTCTAAGGAATGTTTGGCCCATTGTTTTTCACTCTCTTTTCAAATTCATGCTGGTTTTAATCATTTTGATAATTCCTGAGGTAACCCTGTGGTCACTTTATGTCTCCAAATCTCTTCCACTTTGCGGTAAGTAGTTCTTTCTGTTTACCCTCATCACAACCTTCTCGAGAGGACAAATATCCATTGTTACCAAACATTAATGCTTTTGAAATATGATCACATTTCCTCATGCAATATTAATGACAATGCAATGAATGACAAATGATGTCTGACACAATCAGCTTGTTGGAATTACAGCCGTGTATCAGTTAAAGAGCTCTCATTGTATGTTGGCAATCAAGTGGTGCCTGTTCATTACTGTTCCCAACAGTAAAAAGGCCACCATTGGATTTAAATTGGCTGCACCATCAATAATTCTGTTCGGAAGTGAATGTCATTGTAGCAAAGAGAAAGATATACTCTCTTTATTCAACAGAGTAAGTGCTTTATAAACAGCTTGCAATTTTACTAAATCGCTGCTAACATCTTTTACTCTGTAAAAGATATTGCTATGTACAATGTGCGAGTAAAAAATGAGGTCTGCAGATGCTGGAGATCAGAGCTGAAAATGTGTTGCTGGTCAAAGCACAGCAGGTTAGGCAGCATCTCAGGAATAGAGAATTCGACGTTTCGAGCATAAGCCCTTCATCAGGAATAATTCCTGATGAAGGGCTTATGCTCGAAACGTCGAATTCTCTATTCCTGAGATGCTGCCTAACCTGCTGTGCTTTGACCAGCAACACATTTTCTGCTATGTACAATGCTCAACATTGAGCTCCAAGGATTCTGAGTAGGGCTCTGTCCTCATTACATTTACATCCCCCATCCTCTTCTAGCTGCTCTTGTTGATTTTGTTGTCTGTAGACCCATTCTCTCCTTTACACTCTGAATATTTACGCCTATTCTCTATCTCCATCATTCCTTGACTACCATTACCACGGTTTTTGTCTTTTGCCCTGAGTAGTCTCACCATCTGTTCCACTTGTCCTTTTCCCCCTCCGTCCACTGAATAAAAAGCACCATTTTCCGGCCACATCAGTTCTGAAGGAGCATCATATTGGACATGAAACATTATCTCTATTTCTCTCCCATAGATGCTGAGTCTCTCCAGCCATTTCTGTTTTCATGATACACACAACTTTTCATGCTTGTACTGAGGAGCAGGCTATTTTTCATTCAGACCCCTTGATATTATCGAGATATGGATAATGCTTAAAGCACTGATCCAAATATGGTGAGGTTGAGCAGAGGTGTTTGGACCTGGTATGGTCAAGAAATGTACAAGTTGTACATTCTGGCTCAGGGTCTGGGCTGTATGCAGATCAGTTATCTCTGTGGGTGACAATGGCATTTCCAGGATTAGGGAGAAGAACATCATCCAGGAGACCTGATCCTGAATATTCCGTGGTTGCCTCTTGATGTTGGGTGGAACAGAATCAGATTGAAGACCATGAGGCCATTGGATGTTGTAGCAATTGTAATGAGGTCAGCCAGGTGGATGGCACATAATTCCACATTCAGGTAAATCCTGGACTCATTTTACTTCCACTATGCAGGTCCTTTCATGGGCTCAATGTTCTTAGATTTATGGGTGTCCACTCAAAGTGCCTGGACATATACGGATTCATTTGTCAAACACGGGGACGATGATAGTGAAATTGTAAGCATCTTTTGCAGTACACAGATTCCTGGGAGTGTTGGTCACAGACAATGGGCCATTAGTTACCAGCAGGGAATTGGAGTATTTCCTAAAGTCAAATGGCATTTGGCACATTAGGACAGCTCCATACCATCCATCATCCAATGGTCTGGCAAAAAGAACAGTCCAAACTTTGAAGGCAGGTTTAAAGAAGCAGCCTCCAGCTTTACTCAACACCAAACTGTCCCTATTCTTATTTGATTATAGGACTAACCCTCATGCAACTACAAGATAGCTCCGGCAGAGTTGCTAATGGGGAGAAGGTTCCGCACCAGGTTAAACCTTACATTCCCAGACCCAGGGTGGGAGGGTGATGCTAATGCTGGACACAAGACTCTGTTAGTTGAGAGAGACTGTTTATATCGGCGTGCTGATACCTCAGGACTGGCCCTGCATGGGTAAGAAGCATGGCTGATACGAGGTCAGGTCCCGTGATAGACAACGTTTAGGTTGGTGAGGCTACCCTGAACAAGCACATGGACCACACGAAATCTGCAAACTCACAAACAGGGCAGGAGCAAAACATACCCAGCCCCTCAGAACATCCAGAAAGACTGTCAGAGGGTTCTCACCCTCCAACTAGTGTCCAAGAAACCTCAGAGTCTGAGATCGACACGGGTGGATGATGCAGTCTTCACACCTTTACCAGCTGAAGAAAAGGATGAATACCTGCTGAAACACTCCGAAGACAAGAGGCAAGCTATGGGCTGGAACACGCTGCCTGTGTCAGAGTCAGAGTCAGAGGAACTGGACGCTGTGTGGAACCACCCCAGCAGTAGCTACAAGAAAAACATTAAGCCTACACCCCTCAGCTCAGAGGGGGAGGGATGTGGTGACTGTAACAGGATCAGCCAGATGGATTGCATAGAATCTGAGTTCCCTGATTGGGGCTGTTAACCTGGCTGACAGATAGAAACAGGAGTGTCAGGGGTTCTATTCACTCTGAGAGTTGGCTCTGAGGGAGCTGGGTGAGTGGAAGGAGCTGTCTGTGTGGAAATAAAGGGAAACTTGGTGACTAGCCACTTTGGAATGATTTTGGATGCTATGCTCCCAGCTTTGGAACAAGCATTGCCATCTCAGAGTTGAAGCTCAAGGATAATAATTTGCAAATGGTTTGGAGGGGCTGTGAGTTCACTTCTGTTCCAACAGACATCACACGGCCCAAAGGAAAAGAAAGAACATTTGGCAGTGGGAAGAAATCACATTTTCCTTAATATGTAATCAGTTACGCAGTCACCCCAAATCAGGAATCCTGCTCTGCTTCCCTCTTAACAAGCAGTCATTATATTTCAAAACGGTTCAACGTTGAGTCTTTTCAGACAGATGTAATGAGACATTGTGTAATGCAAGTCTTGCTTTCCATATCCCACTGTTCCATCAAACTCCTGAAGTGAAAAACTAGCAATCATCACACCTACAGTGACAAGAACACTTGATTGACAGGCAGACCCTGTGTTCAAGCCCCTGACATCTGGTTGAGATATAGACATTACTGCACAGATGGAACTTGTAGCACTGAGTCATCCTAACCAGAGATTGCTAGATGATTCTATCTTGGCACTGTGTACAATTGACTTTCCAAAATGTCTGTGGGTGCTAACTCTTTCTATTATCCTTACGGAATTTGCTTGATCTCAGATACAGCAATGAAAAAAGCTAGGACAAGGAAAGTAAAAGATTGATGTCTTTAGTTCTGTGCATGTTATTAGAGAAACCTGTCACATTGAAAATGAGCCATCAACATAAGCAAACTCAATAACCTCAGCACAGTATCTGCCACATTACTCAGAACGGGATCCTGTGCAAATCAAAAATGAAATTAAAATTTCAACACATCGACCAATCATTCCTGTCAACGCGTACTCGGCCCATCTGTCAATCAGGCACTGGAGCAGGTGATGAAGGTGTAAATCAAGACAGAGCCAGAGACAGAAAGAAACCAAAAGACAAATGTGTCAGCTTGGTGTCTCGTAAGAGTGTTGATGCTTCGTAAAGTTCCGCAATTATGTGTCTTTTCATATCAAAACCATATTTTTGTTATTGAGGAGATTCTAGACGATTTGCTGAAGCGTTCAGTTCTGAAACATTCCTCTGGATTTTACACAGAATTTGACCAGGGATATCTGTTTGATGTGTATAAAATTCTAATGTAAACAGAATAAAGTAAATCACTTTGTTGCTGAAGGAGGATAAGCCGTATATTACGTTCATTATTCCGTAAGGGATGGGAAGTGATGACCTTGGATATTATTGCCTTTATTATTAACCCAGAGAGCCAGGTAATGTTTTGGGGACCTGTGTTTGGATCCCACCATGGTAAACAGTGGAATGAATAATCTAATGATGACCATGAAACAATCGTTGGAAAAACCCATCTGGTTCATTCCTGTCCTTTACCCTGAAGGTGCTGGTATTGGATTGGGGTGGACAAGGTCAGAAGCCTCAAAACACCCAGTGAGAGTCCAACAGGTTTATTTGAAATCACAAGCTTTCAGAGCACTGCCCTTTCGTCAGTCGAGATGTTTGAATGCTCTGAAACTTGTGATTTCAAATGAACCTGATGGATTGTAACCTGTGACTTCTGACAATGTAAATAATGGAAACAAACAGTCATCTTGAAGAAAGGTCACTCAAGCTGAGATGTTAATTTTGCTTTCTCTCCACAGATGATGCCAGACCTGCTGAATTTCTCCAGTGATTTCTGGTTTTGTTTCTGATTTCTGACAGCTGCAGTTCTTTGGGGTTTTTTTTGACATCCCTACCTGGACTGGCCAATGTGTGACTCTGGACTCATACCAATATGGTTGACCCCAGTTAGGAATGAGCAATAAATACTCGTCCCATAAACAAATAAAGAAAACAATAAAAGGTCTTACATCTCCATAAGCCAGAGACTTGGACATGAACTGCCCTTTATCCAGTCTCCCAATGTACAGCTGGGATTTCAGAGGCACTGACCTTTCGGATTGGCTCATTCTGCATCTACTTGAATGAGGTAATGCTCACTGTGCTAATTGGCTGTGGGGCAGCTGTGATTGTTAGAGGTAACATGGTCATCCTTAAACATTTAACGTCAGATTTTGCATTAGATCTCTAGATTAGTGATCTAGCAATAATACCATTAGGCCATTGGCACACCATAAAGGGGGACGTTTTGTCCAATGAGGTCCTTTACGTGGGTGTCTTCCCCTTCGGGATGACCTCCCTGACCTCTCAGCACCCGTACTCCCCTCCCAAGCCACTCAGTCCACAGCTTCTGAACTTTCTCAAAATTGAGGCCCGGACGAATCCAGTTCTTTCTGGATTATTGCCGGTCAATACAGAACAAGTCGGATTGAGGAGGATAGTCAGATACTCAGCTTGAAAATAATTTCCAATGAGCTTGCCACGTTCATGAGACAACATACAGAGTAGATCTAGTGTGTGTCTCAGTCAAACTACATCCTGAATCCGCAGTCTATACACCCTCATGGCTCTCTATCAATAGATACTCTCTACCAATATATCTCACCTATATATCTAATACCTCTCCCAATCGATAGCTTTATTTCTGGTTTGCCAGTTTTGAATTTTTTTCTGACTCACAGATTTTAATATCTTGCTTCTGGTGACATACGAGCTGTCAGAAATATTGAAGTGATTCAGCTCTGTTATTGCTCATTAACAGGTAATGGGACCAGAAATAACCTGTCTCTTTAGCCTTTTCTGTTTTCTTAACCCAGTAATGGTCTACAGTCCAATGCAGATGAATTGACACAGTCTTCAACAATCAGTATTCCATGTCTGTAAAAGCAAAAAATAGTGTTGTTAAAAGGCATACAGTGTGTTAGCTTTTATTGGTAGAGGGATTAAGTTTTGGTACCATGAGATCATGCTGCATCTGTACAAAACTCTGGTGCAGCTGCACCTGGAGTATTGCATACAGTTCTGGTCACCGCATTATAGGAAGGATCTGGAAGCTTTGGAAAGGGTTCAGAGAAGATTTACTAGGATGTTGCCTTGTGTGGAGGGAAGGTCTTACGAGGAAAGGCTGAGGGAACTGAGGTTGTTTTCAATAGAGAGAAGAAGGTTGAGAGGTGATTTAGAGTCATAGAGTCATGGAGATGTACAGCATGGAAACAAACCTTTTGGTCAAACTCATCCATGTCGTCCAGATATCCCAACCTAATCTAGTCCCACTTGCCTGCAATTGGCCCATATCCCACCAAACTTCTTTAGCTGTCCCAGATGAAGAAACCTTCTTGATAACTCTGCAAAATTTACCTCACAAACCCGTAAAAGTATCCCAAGATAAAGTTTCATTACCAAACTGAAAAATAAGCATTTCCATTTATATAGCACCTGTGAAATTGGTGGCAGTAGCAGGGTTGGAAATGTCTGGGCTCTGTGTCTGTACTCTCCTGCTCACCTGGCCAGCTGTATTGTTCTTTGGTTTAGTTTTGTTTTGTTTCATCGTTTCTCCTTTATATCAAGGTTTACTTTTGCTTCTTTTTGTGACTGTGGTGGAGGAGGATAGTTGTGAGAGCTTGTGCCAGTGTGATGGATCCCGATGTCCATTCCTCGTGACCATAGTGACCACAGCTCTAGCGAAGGCTCCACCATCGTTGGGTGTTGCCCACTCCTCCTGCTGGCAGTGCTGCAGGGACTGTAGTGATGGTAACTTATAGTTGTTCCAGTTCATACCTCATGGCTGTTGGTGACAACGTAACACTGACTAAAGTGGTGATGGTTGTAGTGTTGGTGATTTGGTGGGTCCTGTCTCTCCCTCCTTGCTATGGCAGTGACACATCAGCTTCAGTCTCAGTTTCAGCGGTGACAGGGTGCAGGGTTAGGTCTGGAAATCCTTACTTTGGTGGCAGTGTCCTGTAGCCACTTCAGAAACCTAGGAAGGAACAAAAAATCTTCTGCATCTGTGTCTGAAAAGGGTGACCCCTGATTTATAAACCATGCCCCTTAGACCTGGACTCACCTACAACTGGAAATATCCAGTCACATCCACCATGTCAGGCATGTTCAGGATCTGACATGTTTCAATCCAGTCTGTTCGACCCCTCTGCATCAAATAACCTGCTCATTCCAGGGGTCAATCCAATAAACCTCCTGGAACCATCTGCGATGCAGTTACACCTTTCGGTAAATAAGGAAACCAAAAGCACATTCAATATCTGAGGTGGGCCAAATGTGCTACTTCTGCTCCTGTATCTGATCTGGTCTCACCGTTGCCCTGAGTAACTAAAGCATACCATCCCAACTCTAATATTGAATTCCTCTCATAATAAAAGATCACATCCCAGTAACCTCTTGCTGTCTCTGAGTGTTAATGTTCATGTTCTCGAACACTTAAACCCCTCTGCACCATAGAATTCTGCAGTTGTTCTCCACTCAGGTTAAACTTTGCTTTTCATTGTTCTTCCTGCCAAAGTGAACAACTTCCCTTTTTAGTCCACATTGTGCTCCATCTGCCAGATCTTTGCCCATTCATCACTCAACCTACCCACATTGATCGGTAAAGTCCTAGTGTAAACATAACTACCATGCATTGGTCTTCTTGATTAAGTCGATGAAATAAATAGTAAAGCATTGAGGCCAAACACAGATCCCTGTAGCCCCCACTCGTTGTATCCTGCTAATTAGTCAAGGGTCTGTATAAGCATCTTCTCTGCTTTTGGTGATCTGCATTTGGCCAAACCACTGAGATCACTCTTTGAATTGAGTTGATATTATTGATCCCAGAGCAACACAAAGATGACACTAGGTCTAAATCCAAACAGTTTATTTATAAATCTTTCAACATCTTAGAATTTTACACAAGTCCCATTATCCATGCAGAGTTTACAAGACTCCCTGGTCTTCTCGAATGTTTCCTTTGAGTGTCAGTCACTTGACTCTGTATCTTGGCTGACAGGCTTAAGCAATCAAGCACAGTTACAAAGATTGGTAATCAGACTAGCGTAATGAAACACAGAGTAAGCGAACCATTAAGCACCATAATTACAAAGAAAGTAGTTTAGATTTGATTCTCTGCAGTGTGGAAACAGGCCCTTTGGCCCAACCAGTCCACACTGACCCTCCGAAGAGTAACCCACCCAGGCTCATCCCTCTGACTAATGCACCTAGTACTATAGACAATTTAGCATGGCCTGCACATCTTTGGATTGTGGGAGGAAACCGGAGCATCAGGGGAAACCCACGCAGACACTGGGAGAATGTGTAAACTCCACACAGACAGTCGCCCGAGGCTGGAATCGAACCTGGGACTCTGGTGCTGTGAGGCAGCAGTGCTAACCACTGAACCAACCAGTGAAGGCAGACAGCATCTTGGTTTAGCTTTCCATCTGAAAATCGCTGTCTCACTCCCAGATCACTGCCAGCTTCATGTCTGTGCCCAAATCTCGGGATTGGGGCTTGAATCTGTAATTATTTGGTGAAAAGGCAAGAGTATTATTCTTGAGGTTTGGCTATCAAAAATGTGAATCAGAGAAACCAATGTGAGTAACTGAGATACTCAGGGCATGTTGCTCATAGGAAAGAAACACAATCTCAGCTGAAAATAATTTGCGTCAAGAGTGTGTTGCTGGAAAAGCAGAGCCGGTCAGGCAGCATCCGAGGAGCAGGAGAATTGACGTTTCAGGTATAATAAGCCCTTCATCAGGAATGATGCCCAAAACATCGACTCCCCTGCTCCTCGGATGTTTCCTGACCTGCTGTGCTTTTCCAGCATCACACTCGTTGACTCTAATCTCCAGCACCTGCAATCCTCACTTTCTCCTGAAAATAATTTGCTATTTGTTCCAACAAAGCAGAATATATCATGATGCTAGTGAAGTAAAAGGTGTTCGTGTTTCTATACAGATGTTGAACATTATGTGTCTCTCAGATAATTATTTAGTAACTCCATTGTCAATTGTAAGCTCAGAATTCAGATCTGAATGGAATCCCTGAATAAGTTAGCATTGCTTTGTCTCTACTTCCGAACATGTTTCAAATCCATGTTTGTAAATAATGTAAACGGCAGAGATAATAATAAGCAGGAAGACGATACATTTCTCCCAGACCTCTGGTTTGCTGCTTTTTCTGAACAATTTATGTGCCGCCTGTTCGGCTTCAACACTGATCCTGATTTCCGTTATTAGCCATGATTGAGCCACTTTCCCTGCTTTACCCTTACATCCGACAAGGATGTATAATTGTTGACATTCATCATGTGTTATTTAAATGTCTGTCATTGCCTAGCCACCATCAACCCCTTAGGTCTCTTTGGCCAGCTTATCCTAGCCAAAGTATGCCTCATACTATCAAAGTTAGCTTTGTTTAAGTTCAAGACCCTAGTTTCAGATTTAATTGTGTCACTCTCCTCCTTAATGAAGACTTCTACCATATTATGATCACTCTTCCCCAAAGCACCTTGACCACAATGTTGCTAATTAATCCTCTCTCATTACATAATACCCTGTGTAGGATGGCCTGCTCTCTAGTTGGTTCATATTGGACGAGGAAACCATCTCTCTTACATTCCAGGAAATCCTCCTCCATTGCATTGCTACCAGTTTGTCAGTTCAATCAATATGTAAGTTGAAGTCACCCATAATAACTGCTGTACCCTGATTGCAAATTTCCTGATTGACACAGTTCCCAACCTCACAGTTACTGTTTGGTAATCTGTACATATCTCTCAGTAACGTCGTTTTTCCCTTGGTGTTCTGCAGCTCCACCCCCACAGATTCCACACCCTCCAGACCAATGTCCCCCCTTACTGTTGGCTTTTAATCTTCTCCTTAACCAGCAACACCATCCCACTTCCCTTTTCTTTCTGTCTATCTTCCCTGACAACTCAATAACCCTGGATGTTGAGTTCCCAGCCTTGGTCATCCTAGAGCCAGGTCTCCGTGATTCCAATTACATCTCATCCATTAATAACTGTCTGCACAGGTGATTCACCCACCTTATTACAAATGCTCCTAGCATTGAGACACAGACCCTTCAGGCTTGTTTTGTTTTTGACGTTTATTGTCTGTTTAGAATCATGACGTACTGTGCCCCTTTTTGATGTTTGTCTTTGGATTCTCTACCTTCCACTTTCACTTTTCCCATCACTGTCATTTGTTTCTGTCCCCACTTCCCTCCAACTTTCTGCATCGGTTTCCATCCCCCTGCCATATTAGTTGAAACCTTCACCAACAGCACTAGCTACCTCTCCCCCCAGGACATTGGTTCCAATCCTGCCCAGGTGCAGACCGTTCAGTTTGTACTGGTGCCACCTCCCCCAGAACTGGTTCCAATGTCCCAGGGATTTGAATCCCTCCCTTTTACACCATCCTTCAAGTGACAGGGTTAGGGTTAGAGTAAGTTATCTCAACTATCCCACCATTTCTATTCTGACAGGTATGCAGCCACTGGTAGCAATCCTGTGATCACTAGCTTTGAGGCCCTATTTTTTAGTTTAACTCCTAACTCCTAAACTGGAGAAGGTTTGGAAGAGATTTACCAGGATGTAGCTGGGTATAAAAGGTTTGAGTTATAACGAAAGGCTGGATAGGTTGGGACTTTCTTTACTGGAGGATAGATGGTTGAGAGGCGACCCTATTGAAATTTATAAAATCATGAAGGGTATAGATACTGTTAATGATAACCGCCTTTTCCCTGAAATGGGGGATTTCATATGGGGGGGGGGGGGTCACATTTTTAAGGTGAGAGGAGAGAGATTTTAAAACAAGCATGACGGGCAAATTATTTCACACAGAGAGTGATTCGTGTATGGAATGAACTTTCTGAGGAAGGGATGGATATGGGCACAATTACAACATTTAACAGACATTTGGATAGGTAAATGAATAGGAAAGATCTGGAAGGATATGGGCCAGGTGCAGGCAGGTGGGATTAGGTTAGTTTGAAATATGTGTCTGGTTGGACCGAAGGGTCTGTTTCTGTGCTGTTTGACTCGATGACTCTATGAGAATGTGGATAAGGATGAGGATTGAAATCAGGATGAGGATGAAAATGGAGACAGGAGTGAGATGGTGTGTGGGAAGGTTTGCTGACAATAAAATATTTGCAGAAAATTAGTTGATCTGTTTTCAAGCTTCTCTGTTAGGAAGCTGTCTTTAACCCTGCCAACAATTAGCATTTTCCCTTTTGAAGTTATTGAAAGAACCAGCTACAGATTGGGAATATATCACAGCTTTCCCTTTCTCTGTCTGTGTTTAAGTACAATCAACCACATAAGGACTAAAAATCTTTTGTGATTTACATATTCAAACAGTTTTCTGTCACATACCAGCCCCAAAAATCAACAAGGTGAACAAATTAGTCGATGTAAATTAATTTTGCAATCTTAGCTCCTTCTTATTATGAGCTCAGGTTGTAGGACACTGTTGAAATGAAATGTATAAACTTTTCTCAATTTTTCTTGGTATTAATGGAATAGTCTTATTTCTGAGGGTGAGCAGATCAGATGTTAGTGATTATATATTGATGGGTTTCCAATCTATACATTTACCTTTACTGCCCAGTTAATCATTCCTTACATGGTTTTCATCAATCTGTTTGGAAAAATCTCCAATTCAGGTGGGACTTGAACCTGAACCTTCTGGTCCAGACATTGGGACATTACCACTACTACAAGAGCTCTCAAAACACATCAGACAGGGTCCAGAGTGCGGCAGTCTATGACTGACCAGGAATCTCTTCGCTCTTGCCATCTGGTGGGAGTGTGTGCTGGAAGGGTTTACACGTCACTGCTGGTTAGCACTGCTGCCTCACAGCGCCTGAGACCCGGGTTCAATTCCCGACTCAGGCGACTGACTGTGTGGAGTTTGCACATTCTCCCCGTGTCTGCGTGGGTTTCCTCCGGGTGCTCCGGTTTCCCCCCACAGTCCAAAGATGTGCAGGTTAGGTGAATTGGCCAGGATAAATTGCCCGTAGTGTTAGGTAAAGGGGTAAATGTAGGGGTATGGGTGGGTTGCGCTTCGGCGGGTCGGTGTGGACTTGTTGGGCTGAAGGGCCTGTTTCCACACTGTAAGTAATCTAATCTAGTCACACCTTCTTTCACCATTCCATCCTGGAGAGACACTTGAGCCCAGATCTTCGAGCTCTGAGTAAGGGATGCTACTCACTGCACCATGTTATTGCATTGAAAGGAGGAGTCTATTGGATATTAAACCCCATTACTCCAGCAGCTGTGTGATAATTGTAAATGACTAATTAAAAATATCAATTTTCCTTCATTACTGTTATTCAGATCAAAACAGACTGGCACTAAGTTTCTTTTAAAAGCCCAAGAATAACGTATTAAGACTAACATTTTAAAGATGGGGAGAACGGCTAATCAATGAAGCTATGTTGCAGGACTAAACTATTACCCCCTTAATCCTAAAATATTATCTAGGAAAATTAAACTGAATCACTTAATCAATCTCTCTCTCTCTCACACACACACACACACACACATACATTTATATGCACACATAGTCGCACTCACTCACAGACGCACACACATACACATTCACTCACACGTTCACATTCACACAGACATAGTCATGCACATATGCTCTCTCTCACACACACACACACGCATCCAAGTTGGGAAAATCCTGTGATCAACAATCTAAATGAAAGGGCAGAATAAGCTGATTTTCTCACAGATCTTTCAGTTTCTTGACAATGAGGTTACATTGCTGTTGGCTGCAGAACAATAGTAGACCCTCAGTTCAAGTAGAAGGTCAGTTAGGCATAGGTCTCTTGATCAAGTCAACTGTTCATTTTTAAAGTTTGTAGGAAGGTCAGAGACATTGATTCCTGGAGTATTCTCTCATTCTCAGTGACCATTCACAGAGATAATTCTTAAACTAGTTTTCTTTAATGGATATGTAGATACTCACCGAGAGAGAGAAAGAAAGATGGACGGAGGGAGATAGTATTGTTTCTTCCCAAGCCCAATGGCAATCAAAGAATCCTCAAAGCTGTGCTAAAACAGAATGCAAAACGTCCAGAGGCTGTTGCTAAGTAATGCTTCAGCACTAAGCCCCCTTCAAATTACAGCCTGAATTCCAAGAAATTAAGGGCAGGAGCAATTTTTTTTTAATCACATTTAAAAGGTTTGCTCTCAAAATCTTTTTTGGCAGAAAACCATCAGTTCTTCTGACAGTTTGATTCCAAATAAGGTCACCTGGTACATTCTTTGCAACCCAGAAAGTTTTCAAATCTGCACTTTTTTCTAATTTAAATTACAAATATGTATCCTCAACCAACAGTCACAAAATATCTTGTATTTATCCTTTCTAATCGAGTTTTAAAAAGTTGAGTCAGCGTATGTGGATAGGAGATGTAGAACCTAGACTTTCAGTTTGAGAGCTAGGAACACTACCACTGCATCACAGTCCCCCTGTGCAGCAGTGAATCAGAGATCCTTTGACCTTCAGGTTTTTTAAATGATGTATTTGTTTTAAGGATTGTGGAGTCAACATGGGCTTATGGAGGTAGAATACAGATCAGCCAAGATTTAACTTAATGGTGAAACAGACACTTTGATGGCCTTTGCAGTTCTTCTGTTCATATCTCAGGTGGAGAAGGTAAAACTGTGCTGAGTCTTCACTCCACAATTAATACATCCTTCATTAAATAAACAGATAAATCCCATCGACACACGACTCAGAAATATCAGAGTTTTATCGTCCCAAGCATGCAATATAAATGTAACATTTTAAAATGCTAAATCTCTATTGAAGAGTTGATTCAAGCAATCTGGACAGTGTCTCAACACAGACTGGCATGTATTGCCTTTGGATCATATCCGGGAATTAAATGTGTCCTGTTCTCTCAATTGTTCATTTTATTTTCTAGCTTTCAAATTGTAGCCTCTTTGAATGCATTTGCTGAAGAATAAACTTTAGTCCTTTCATTGGTGGTGACTGTTTATTCCAAATTATACTAAAATTCCAAATATTAATAAGAATAAATGACTGATATTTGGACTAACATTATATATTCCAAAGGTGAGAATCAACATGATTGTATAATATTTCAGTACTTTACTTTATACACGTGTGTGTGTGTGTGTCTGCAAACAGATAAGCTAGAATATAGCATTTATGTAACATATGATCTGATTCTGCTCTAATTCCATGTTCCTGTTTACTCCAAATAACTGATGATTCTCTGCCCATCCATAGCATTGAGACCTTTCTGATTTTGTTTGTTTAATTTTTGATTAATTTGTTTTGGAGCTGTGAACTGCTGGGGAGAGCTGAAGCTGAACTTTTCCCGAAAGCTATGAGAACAAACAAGCTGATAGTTTTGATGAGGCTGGCATGGAAGTTAATTACAGACTGATTCTTGCTCAATGGACTCATAGACGTTTTGACTCCAACGAGGCATTATGTTCAGGTAGATGGCAAATGTTTGAATGTTAACAGGATCCCAAAAGAATGTTGAAAACCCCCCAAGTTTGTGCTGGTCTTGAACTGTATTTCTGTCAGTGGGATTGTGTCTGCTCTGGCGACAGAGGTTTAATTGCTCCCTTATGAAAGTGAGGACTGCAGATGCTGGAGATCAGAGTCGAGAGTGTGGTGCTGGAAAAGCGCAGCAGGTCAGGCAGCATCCGAGGAGCAGGAGGGTCAACATTTTGGGCAAAAGCCCTTCATCAGGAATGAGGCTGGGAGCCTCGGGGGAGGGGGGGTGGGGCTGGGGGGGAGGTAGCTGAGAGTGTGATAGGTGGATGGAGATGGGGGTAAAGGTGATAGGTCAGAGAGGAAGGTGAAGCAGATAGGTGGGAAGGAAGGTGGGAAGGTGGGACAGTTCAAGAGGTCAGTGCTGAGGTGGAAGGTTGGATCTGGGATAAGGTGGGTGGAGGGGAAATGAGAAACTGGTGAAGCCCACATTGATGCCATGCGGTTGGAGGGTCCCAAGACTGAAGATGAGGCATTCTTCCTCCAGGTGACGGGTGGTGAGGGAGTGGCGATGGAGGAGGGCCAGGACCTGCAGGTTCTCAGTGGAGTGAGAGGGGGAGTTGAAATGTTTGGCGTTGGTTGGTGCGAGTGTCCCGGAGATGTTCTCTGAAGCACTCTGTGAGAAGGCATCCTGTCTCCCCAGGATGGAGGAGACCGCATCGGGAGCAATAGATACAATAAATGACGTGTGTGGAAGTGCAGGCGAAACTTTGATGGATGTGGAAGGTTCCTTTGGGTCCTTGGATGGAGGTGAGGGGAAAGTGTGGGCATAGGTTTTGCAAATCCTGTGGTAGCAGGGGAAGGTGCCAGGAGGGGAGGGAGGGGTGGTGGGGGGGCGTGGACCTGATCAGGTAATCACAGAGGGAACGGTCCTTATGGAAGGTGGAAAGGGGTGGGGAAGGAAATATATCTGTAGTGGTGAGGTCCGTTTGTAGGTGGCAGAAATGGCGGAGGAAGATGTGAAGTATATTGAGGTTGGTGGGGTAGAAGGTATAGACAGGGGGGTTCTGTCCTTGTTGTGGTTGGAGGGGTGGGATTCGAGGATGGCGGTGCGTGCAATGGATGGAGGGGATCATTGACAATGTGGGAGGGAAGTTGTGGTCTTTAATGAAGGAGGCCATCTGTTGCATTCTGGAACTGGACCTCCTGGGAGCAGATACGGTGGAGACGGAAGAATTGGGAATAAGGGATAGTGTTTTTACAGGAGGTAGGGTGGGAGGAAGTGCAGTCCAGGTAGCTATGGGAGTTGGTTGGTGTGTAGAAAATGTCAGTGTTGGGTTGGTCACCGTTGAGGGAGATGGAGAGGTCCCAGAAGGGGAGGGAGGTGTCAGAGATGGTCCAGGAAGGGGAGGGTAGTGCCAGAGATGGTCCAGGAAGGGGAGGGAGGTGTTAGAGATGGTCCAGGAAAGGGAGGGAGGTGTCAGAGATGGTCCAGGAATGGGAGGGAGGTGTTAGAGATGGTAGAGGAAGGGGAGGGTGGTATCAGAGACGATCCAGGAAGGGGTGGGTAGTATCAGAGACGATCCAGGAAGGGGACGATGGTGTCAGAGATGATCTAGAAAGGGGAGGGAGGTGTCAGAATTGGTCCAGGAAGGGGAGGGAGGTGTCACAGATGGTCTAGGCAAACCTAAGTATAGGGTGGAATGTGTTGGTGAAGTTTATGAGCTGTTCAACCTCCTCATGGGAGCATGAGGTGGCGCTAAAGCAGTCATTGATGTAGCGGAGGAAGAGGTGGGGAGTGGTGCCTGGGTAGCTGCACGTAGCCGACAAAGAGGCAGGCATAGCTGGGGCCCATGCGGGTGCCCATGGCTACCCCTTTCGTCTGGAGGAAGTGGGAGGATTCAGGGGAGAAATTGTTGAGGGTGACGACCAGTTCAGCCAATGAAATGTGAGTGTGAGTGGAAGAGGACTGGTTGGAAGGACAGGCGCGGTGAAACGGATGGTTTGAAGGCCCTGGTCATGGCAGATGGAAGTGTAGAGGCATTGGACATCCATGGTGAAGATAAGGCGTTGGGTACAAGGGAAACAGAAGTCTTGGAGGAGGTGGAGGGCATGGGTGGTGTCCCAAATGTTTGTGGGGAATATGGGTGCTCCACCTTCCTCTCTGACCTATCACCTTTGCCCCCACCTCCATCCACCTATTGCACTCTCAGCTACCTTCCCCCCAGCCCACCCCCTCCCACTTATCTCCCTACCCCCGAGCCTGCTAGCCTCATTCCTGATGAAGGGCTTTTGCCCGAAACATCGATTCTCCTGCTTCTTGAATGCCGCCTGTCCTGCTGTGCTTTTTCAGCACCACACGATGAACAACGTACTGAAGGTGAGCTGCTATAATCTCAGTTATCAGTATTATGTTAATATTCCTCAGAACCCGCTAGAAACTGTTGGCATTGGCCAGTGCCTTCAGGAACTAAACAAGGTCCATTCCTTTATGGATCATGACAGCTGAACTGGCCGTGTTCCATCTCATTTATCTTTCTTGTGATCTATCCTTTTGCTGTGTCTGTCTCTCTGTCAGTTTTTGTGTAAACCGGGGCTTGAATCAAAGAAACATTCCAGGCAGTGAATTCCAGATTTCCACCACTATCTGAGCGACAAAATCCTCACATTCTCTCGAAACCCCTGTCCCTCCCTTTACCTTAGTCCCCCCAGTCATTGATCTCTCCAACAAAGGGAAATGTTCCTTCCTGTCTATGCCCCTCATAATTTTATCGATCTCAAACCTGTTCCCTCTCAGTCTCCTCTGCTCTGTCCAATCCCTCTCCATCACTGAAACTCTCCATTCCAGGCATCATCCTGGGAAATCTCCCTCTACCCCCTTTCCAGTGCTATCACATCCCTCCGATAATGTGGATTTCACTTATCCCACCACCTTAAGAGACCTTTGTATGTCCCTTTGATCCTCAGTGCTTCCCAGGATCCTACCATTCACCATGATCCTACTGATCTGACATTCAAGTCCAAATTGTTTATATATTCCACAAACAACAAGGGCCCCAACACTTACCTCATTGGACCCAGGCTTCCAGTCACAAAAACACCCCTCAACCACCATCCCCTGCTTCCTGCCACTCAGCCAGTTCTGGATCTATTTCCTAAATTCCCTTGGATCCCATGGGCTTTTACTTCTGCTATCAGTCTGTTATGCAGGACCTTACCAAGATCCTTACTGAAGTCCAAGTAGACAAGGTCAAAGTCTTTGCTGTCATCTGTACACCTGGTCGTCCCTTATAGAATTCAGACATGACCTCCCCTTAGCAAACCCAGGCTGACTGTTCTTGATTAATCCCTGACTCCCCAAATGGAGATTAATTCTGTCCCTCAGAATTGCTTCCAATCGTTGCTCTACCACTGAGGTTAGTCTGACTGGCCTGTCATTTCCTGGGTTTTCCCTTACTGCCTTTTTGAATAATGTTACTACATTGGCTATCCTCCAGTGGCATCCCTCCCACAGCCAGAGAGGAATTGAAGATTATTGCTAGTGCTCCTGCTATTTCCTTCCATGCCACACTCAACAACCTGGGATTCAATTCAACTGAACCTGGAAATATATCAACCTATACGCCTGCCAGACCACTCAGAACCTCCTCTCTGTCTTTAATTATATCAGTCTTTCTCCCTGATTTCTTTCCCCTCATCTAAGTCATTGAGGTGAATTGTAAAAAATTGAGGCCCTCCACCATACAGTCTGTGTACACTTCATGCATCACATGCTACTAACCAGGAAAAGGCCCATTTATACACCCTGTTTCCTAGCAACCAGCCATTCTTCTATTTGTGTTGTCCCCTACACCATGAGCTTTTATGTTTCACAATAACCTTCCACATGACTCCTGTCAAATGCCTTCTGAAAATCCATCTCCATTCTCACCTTTATCAATAGCATGAATCCCTCAAAGGGTTTAATAAACTGGTTAAACATGACTTTCCTTTAATGACACTTTTCTGCTTCTTCTCAATTCCCTTGCATTTTTTGAAGTGACCATTGGTTCTAACATTTCCACAGGACAATGTCAGGCTAACTGGCTTGTAGTTCCTTGCCTTCTGCCTCCTTCCCTTCTTGAACAGCAGAGTTATGTTCACAACTTTGCAGTCTGAAAGGGAATTTTGTAAAATTAATACCATTACATCCATCCTCAGTAGCCATATCTTTGTGACCATTGGGTGAAGTCCATCTGATCTACAGACCTGTGAATCAACATCTCCAGCAATTTGATAATGGATCACCAAATCCCTATAGTGCAGAAAGAGGCCATTCAGCTCATTGAGTCTACACTGACCCTCTGAACAGTATCCCACCCAGACTGACTCCCTACCCTATCCCTGTAACATTGCATTTCCCACGGCTATCCCATCTAATGTGCACATCCCTGCACATTATGAGCAATTTCCCATGGCCAATCCACCTAGCCTACATATCTTTGGACTGTGGGAGGAAGCCGGAGCACCCGGAGGAAACACATGCAGATATGGGGAGAACATGCAAACTCCACACAGTCGTTTAAAGTTAGCACCGAACCCCTGTCCCTAGTGCTCTGAGACAGCAGTGCTAACCACTGAGCCACTGTGTCCCCTCATTTGCTCAGTATCATTTCCCTCATGACTGGAATTTCTCCCAGTTTCTCTCTCTTCTATCGTTTCCCAGTATCAATGTGAACCACAGCCTCTGACCTTCACCAGAAGAATATCCTGCAGCCATTCTGTGATATCAATGACCGATGCTGCCCTGGAATCGCATCAGTAGCTGACTACTCCTTGAACTAAAGAACCTCTTGTCTGTAATGCACATGGATCTTTCTTCTTCCCTCTGTACAGACAGACCCTCCACAGTGCCAAAGGCTTGTTTTTCCTCTCTCTCTCACTCTCTCTCTGTCTCTCTCTCTCTCTCACTCTCTCTCTCTCTCACTCTCTCTCTGTCTCTCTCTCTGTGCTTCCCGCGGTCCACTCTTCCTCTTGTAATAGTTCAGAGTGCCAGAAAATCCAATAAATATTCATCTCTGCTTCCTGAGACCCAACCAACTGATCTGATTGCTTATGGTGTTTTTATAGGACTGAGTCCTATTCCAGATTGCACACTGGCTGGGAATAATCATTTGTCATCGCTTTATAAATTTCCATCTCATTCGTATGAAAGCAAATTCAACTAAAATATCTTTTTATTTACACATTGACAGCATTCACCTACTGTAATGTACTGTTAAAGTAATGAGATAATGTGTTTTGGTTGAGTTGGCAGCGAGGGTATTGGTGTCTATAGATCTCAGTGAAGTGTTTAACATAGTTCCCCATTGTAGCTCCATGTGACAAAAGGGACATGTTACATGGACACACAGTTTAGTGAGTCACAAGAAACAAAAGGTAGTCCAAAACAGAAGGCATGTAGGTGGCATTACCCTCCAATGAACAGGCACATATCAGAACACAGGAACAGAAGTAGGCCATTCAGCCCCTCAAGCATGTTCTACCATTCAATGAGATCATGACTGATCTGTGACCTAACTCCATATACCTGCCTTTGGCCCATACCTCTTTGCTTAACACAAATGTATCAACCTCACATTTAAAATTAATAACTGATCCAGCATTCACTGCTGTTTGTGCAAGAGAGGTCCTAGGAAGTGTTGCTGAACAAAGAGACCTTGGAGTGCAGGTTCATAGCCCCTTGAAAGTGGAGTCGCAGGTAGATAGGATAGTGAAGAAGGTGTTTGGTGTGCTTTCCTTTATCGGTCAGAATATTGAGTACAGGAGTTGGGAGGTCATGTTGTAGCTGTACAGGATATTGGTTAGGCCACTGTTGGAATATTGCATGCAATTCTGATCTCCTTCCTATCGGAAAGATGTTGTGAAATTTGAAAGGGTTCAGAAAAGATTTACAAGGATGTTGCCAGGGTTGGAGGATCTGAGCTACAGGGAGAGGCTGAACAGGCTGGGGCTGTTTTCCCTGGAGTGTCAGAGGCTGAGGGGTGACCTTATAGAGGCTTACAAAATTATGAGGGGCAAGGATAGAGTAAATAGGCAAAGTCTTTTCCCTGGGATCAGGGAGTCCAGAACTAGAGGGCATAGGTTTAGGGTGAGAGGGGAAAGATATAAAAGAGACCTAAGGGGCAACCTTTTCACGCAGAGGGTGGTACGTGTATGGAATGAGCTGCCAGAGGAAGTGGTGGAGGCTGGTACAATTGCAACATTCAAAAGGCATCTGGATGGGTATATGAATAGGAAGGGTTTGGAGGGATATGGGCCGAGTGCTGGCAGGTGGGACTAGATTGGGTTGGGATACCTGGTCGGCATGGACGGGTTGGACTGAAGGGTCTGTTTGCGTGCCTGAAGGTCTTTTTCCTCGATCTAGCTGCAATCTAGGTTTTTTCACTGAAGACCATTGTGTTGACATTAAACATTTCAAATATGTCATCAGTTTCTTCCTTTTTATTCTTTCATCATTGGGATGAGTCTGTCCACCATGCTCTGCACCAATTAATGTGAAATAAATAAAATCCTGCTGACAAGTCAATATAATTCTTGATACAAAATAGCACAGGGCTAGTGGTATGTCACTGCTTCAGAAAAACAATCGCCTATTTCAGATGACAATCTGCGCACAATGTTATTACTGAGCTTGGCAACATCCCTCATTTACGATATCAGAGATTGCATCAGATATTTACTTATTGAGGAACAAGCATCATCCTCACCTCTGGTAAATGTAGCACTTTACAGCTGGCTAAAGAGTTCACGCAGCACATGTCATAAAGCCTTCATTATTTATCCCACAATTTATAGATTTATTACACAATCACAGTTGATGTGGCTGTATCTATACTATGAGCATTAACTTGTCAATTTAAATTTCATTTCATATCTCGGAAGCCTACCAGTGCTTCAAGTGTTTCCAGGTTAATTTAGAAAGACCAATCAACAGATATCAGCTAGAATGTTTAAGCAGTGGTAAGGTATTAACAATGACATTTATATTAGAAATAAAACTTTAAAAGAACTGGAGATAAGGAGCCAACCAACAGTTGCAAACTTGAATTGTAAACATTTCAGCAAAATATTTGTCCAGGATATAAAAGGAGAAAGTGAGGACTGCAGATGCTGGAGGTCAGAGCTAAAAATGTGTTGCTGGAAAAGCGCAGCAGGTCAGGCAGCATCCAGGGAACAGGAGAATCGACGTTTCGGGCATGAGCCCTTCATCAGGAATGAGGAAAGTTTGTCCAGCAGGCTAAGATAAAAGGTAGGGAGGAGGGACTTGGGGGAGGGGCGATGGAGGTGGGATAGGTGGAAGGAGGTCAAGGTGAGGGTGATAGGCCGGAGTGGGGTGGGGGCGGAGAGGTCAGGAAGAAGATTGCAGGTTAGGAGGGCGGTGCTGAGTTCGAGGGTTGGGACTGAGACAAGGTGGGGGGAGGGGAAATGAGGAAACTGGAGAAATCTGAGTTCATCCCTTGTGGTTGGAGGGTTCCTAGGCGGAAGATGAGGTGCTCTTCCTCCAACCATCATGTTGCTATGGTCTGGCGATGGAAGAGTCCAAGGACCTGCATTCCCTTGGTGGAGTGGGAGGGGGAGTTGAAGTGTTGAGCCACGGGGTGGTTGGGTTGGTTGGTGCGGGTGTCCCAGAGGTGTTCTCTGAAACATTCTGCAAGTAGGCGGCCTGTCTCCCCAATATAAAACACATCGGGTGCAGCGGATGCAGTAAATGATGTGTATGGAGATGCAGGTGAATTTGTGGTGGATATTGAAGGATCCCTTGGGGCCTTGGAGGGAAGTGAGGGGGAAGGTGTGGGCGCAAGTTTTGCATTTCTTGCGGTTGCAGGGGAAGGTGCCGAGAGTGGAGATTGGGTTGGTGGGGGGTGTGGACCTGACAAGGGAGTCACGGAGGGAGTGGTCTTTTTGGAACGCTGATAGGGGAGGGGAGGGAAATATATCCCTGGTGGTGGGGTCTGTTTGGAGGTGGCGGAAATGACGACGCATGATACGATGTATATGGAGGTTGGTGGGGTGGTAGGTGAGGACCAGTGGGGTTTTGTCCTGGTGGCGGTTGGAGGGGCGGGGCTCAAGGGCGGAGGAGCGGGAAGTGGAGGAGATGCGGTGGAGAGCATCGTCGATTACGTCTGGGGGGAAATTGCGGTCTTTGAAGAAGGAGGCCATCTGGGTTGTTCGGTGTTGGAATTGGTCCTCCTGGGAGCAGATGCGGCGGAGACGATGGAATTGGGAATATGGGATGGCGTTTTTACAGGGGGCAGGGTGGGAGGAGGTGCAGTCTAGGTGGCTGTGGGAGTCGGTTGGTTTGTAATAAATGTCCATGTTGATTCGGTCGTCCGAGATAGAAATGGAGAGGTCTAGGAAGGAGAGGGAGGAGTCTGAGACAGTCCAGGTAAATTTGAGGTCGGGGTGGAAGGCGTTAGTAAAGTGGATGAGCTGTTCAGCCTCCTCGTGGGAGCACAAGGCAGCGCCGATATAGTCATCGATGTAGCGGAGGAAAAGGTGGGGGGTGGTGCCAGTGTAGCTGCGGAAGATGGACTGTTCCACATATCCTATGAAGAGGCAGGCATAGCTGGGGCCCATGCGGGTGCCCATGGCTACTCCTTTGGTTTGGAGGAAGTGGGAGGATTGGAAAGAGAAGTTGTTCAGAGTGAGGACCAGTTCAGTCAGTCGAAGGAGGGTGTCAGTGGAAGGGTACTGGTTGGTGCGGCGGGAAAGGAAGAAGTGGAGGGCTTTATATAAAAGTTGAAATCCTCTTGCAAGGATGCCTTCCTTGAAGAAGCTCTCTTCCTCCCTCTACAAAGATTTCAGTGAGTCTCTCTCTCACTGCACCCCCCAGGTCATCTCCTCTGCACAGAAACTCTTCAGCCACATCCTCAAACAGACTCGTTACCACAGCCACATCTCCTTCCTCAGCACCGCCCTCCTAACCTGCAATCTTCTTCCTGACCTCTCCGCCCCCACCCCACTCCGGCCTATCACCCTCACCTTAACCTCCTTCCACCTATCACATCTCCATCACCCCTCCCCCAAGTCCCTCCTCCCTACCTTTTATCTTAGCCTGCCTGGCACATTCTCCTCATTCCTGATGAAGGGCTCTGGCCCGAAACGTCGAATTTCCTGTTCCTTGGATGCTGCCTGACCTGCTGTGCTTTAACCAGCAACACATTTTCAGCTCTGATCTCCAGCATCTGCAGACCTCATTTTTTACCCGAAAGCTTTATATAAAAGACAATATTCCTCTGGTAAAAATAACAAAGTTCCCCAGATTCCTGCTTCAAAAACAGAAACGGAAACAAAAGCTAAATCATTGTTATTATGTATCAGACAATATCAGATGGTTCCACATTAATATTTTACAGAGAAACATTGTGCATTCCACATTGTATGATGGAGAGAATATGTACCAATGGTTCACACACCCTTCATGGTATCTCTCAGAGAAATCCTCTCACATCCTAAAAACTAAGAACTATGGAGGGTTTGGAGAGGGTACCGAAGTTACCTGGTTTGGAGAGTATTAACTATGAGGAGAAATTGGACAAACTTAGTTTATTTCCACTTGAACAAAGGATGAGGGGTGAGCTTGATAGAAGTTTACAAAATTATAAGGGGCATGGATAGAATGGAGAATCAGAGTCTTTTTCCCCAGGATAGAAATATCAATTACTAGGGGAAGTTTAAAAAAGGGGTAAGTTTAAAGGAAATGTGAGAGGCCAGGTTTTTTTACACTGAGGGTGTTAAGTGCCTGGAACGTGTTGCCAGAGGAGGGGGTGGGTACAATAGCAACGTTTAAGAGGTATCTTAACAGATACATGAATAAGCAGGGAATAGAGGGATACGGACTGCATACAGGCAAAAGGTTTCATGTGTATGTACAGGCTTGATGGACCGAAGGGCCTGTTCTTGTGCTGTACTGTTCTTTATTCTTTGTAACTGCAGATGCACAACACAAAGTGCTGACTAAGATCAGGCACTATGTGTGGAGAGAGAAATGGACAAAGAGTCCCTGGACTCAAAATGTTAACTCTACTTCTGTATAGGGAGGCAATGATTCAACGAAGTTATCATGAGACCTTTAATCCAGAAACCCAGCTAATGTTCTGGGGACCCCAGGTTCAAACCCAGCCACGGCATAAAATCAAACTACGGATTGGCCCACATGTGACTCCAGACCCACCGCAATGTGGTTGACTCTCAGCTGCCCTCTGAAATGACCCACCAAGCCACTCAGTTGTATCAATTGCAACAAAATCTCAACAAAGAAATGAAATTGGATAGACCACCTCACATTACAAGGCATTTGAAACGACAATGACAGAAACAGCCCCCTGCCAAACCTTGCAAAATCTTCCTCACTAACATCTGCGGGCTAGTGGTAAAATTGGGAGAGATGTCTCACAGACTAGTCAAGGATCAGGCTGACATAGTCACCCTCACAGAGTCCTACCTTACAGACAATATCCCAGACACTACCATCACCATCCCTGGATAGGGCCCATCCCCCAGCAGAGACGGCAGCACAGGGGGATGGGGTCTGGAGATGTATTGTCTGAGAGTGGGGGGAAGGCAGATTCAGTTTAGTAAGTCAACAGGAAGTTAGATAGATCTTTGAAAATGAGGAACAATGTGTGATAGGGTTGCAGGGAGAAAGCAGGAGAATGGCATAAAGTGAAAACCAGTACAGGCACAATGGGCTGAACGCCTTCCTCCAGTACTGTAACAATTCAGTGATCCTGAGACAAATCACATTCGCCATTTTAATACTTTCTCCTTTACAATATTTATATCTATCCATCGTTCTCCCTCACCCACGTCTTCTATCCTTCTCTGTCCCTGTAAACAAAGTGAATGATAGCACCCTCAGTAAACACTGTACAATTAATACAGTCTGTAAACACTGTATAATTAACACACTCAGTGAACATAGACTTGCCTTTTCCCTTCATTCAGCTCATCTTGAAAGGAATTGATGCAGTTAGATTTCCCATCTCAGTGCCTGAATTGCTGTGAGAGAATGCTGGCTGTGAATCCTACTCTTCTCATTTGAAATTCCTAGCAGAGTCAGTGCTGGTAGTGAATGAAATATTTCTGCCTGAGAAACCTTTGCTGACCCTTTCCATGGTAGGATGTTTCTCAGTGTGGTTATAAGTTTCTATTGGATATTCAATAAAAAAATTGATGTGCCAGAGAGACCAGTCCTCCCGTGACCTATGGGGCCCTGAAAGAAAGGTTTTACATTTACTGGTCTGCTCTCAGAGCTGAAATGTTGAAACCAGTGAAGGACTGATGAAACGTAGACGTCATTGCGATGAAGCAGTCAACTTACCCCGCCAGCTGCAATGAGCAGGTTTTCCCTGATGTTGGTTGGGAGATCTAAAATAAAACTGGCCAGGAACCACGACAATCCTTCAAAATAATTTAATTGGATTTTTCACATCGATGTGTGAGGGCACGCAGCCTCTCCTGATGGGAGTGTACACCCATTCCCTCCCCCACCTCCACCACTGAAACCCCCGGGAAACAACTTCAATCTCAAACCCAAGTGGGGCTTGAACCCACAACCTTCCTGCTGAAGGTGGCTGGATGCTGCTGACCATTCACAGCTTCTTACTGAACTAACACCACAGAGACTGGGATCCCGTCACCAAGTCGCCCATTATTTACACTCGGAGAGGCCCTGACGCTGACCCAGCTCCTGCAGAGCCAGCTCTCAGAGTGAACACAACCTCACACACTCCTGTTTCTTTTTAAAAATTTTATGAACCAATTCACAATTTACAAAACAATTAACATTAACAGCTGTATATAAAGAAACAACAATATTACAAGGGAGGGGAATAGCCCCAAACCCTGACATTCAACTGATTTTCAGGGAAATGAGCACAAACCTCAAATCCCAGTTTCAATCACCACAAAACAGTGACAATGACAAGTACAAACAAGACAGTCCAATTACATAAACTGTGCATAAAATACAGACCCCCAGAAACCCAGCAAGACTCCCTGTCCCTCCCAACTTCCAGCCACTCTGAGGCAGCCCACTCCTGTTTCTATCTGTCAGCCAGGGCTCCCTAATTGGATCAGGTTAACAGCCCCAATCAGGGAAATCAGATTCTATGAGGTCCACCTGGCTGACCTCATTATAATTACTTCATTTGATGCTCACAGGAAATCAACCCCAATTTCCTGGATTTGTCACAAGTGTGAAAAGATTTAGTTAAATTCTCTAGAGTTCCCAGTTGAAAAATCAGGTGAAAAGAAAGCACTCACCAGGTTTTTGTACTTAAGGTTTATTCTGAACAAACTTAATAAATGACAATTATAGAATACTAACGCTTATAACTCAACAATTTAAACAGTATTCCTTCCTAAACAAAACACCTGATCATAGCAGAGAGATCTCGGTGTCCAGGTACTAGATCCCTGAAAGTTGCCACCCAGGTTGATAGGGTTGTTAAGAAGGCATACGGTGTGCTCGAAACGTCGAATTCTCTATTCCTGAGATGCTGCCTGGCCTGCTGTGCTTTGACCAGCAACACATTTGCAGCTGTGATCTCCAGCATCTGCAGACCTCATTTTTTATACGGTGTGTTAGCTTTTATTGAATTTATTGAGGGATTGAATTTCAGAGCCATGAGGTCATGCTGCAGCTGTACAAAACAGTACAAAACAGCTGTATAGGACATTCCAGCACAGTACAGGCCCTCCAGCCCTTGATGTTGCGCCAATCTGTGAAACCAATCTGAAGCCCATCTATCCTACATTATTCCATTTTCATCCCTATGTTTATCTGATGACCATTTAAATGCCCTTAAAGTTGGTGGTTCTACTACTGTTACAGGCAGTGCGTTCCACACCCCTACTACTCTCTGAGTAAAGAAACTCCCTCTGACATCTGTCCTATATCTATCACCCCTCAATTTAAAGCTATGTCCCCTCATGTCAGCCATTGCCATCTGACGAAAAAGGCTCTCCCTGTCCACCCTATCTAACCCTCTGATTATCTTATATGTCTCAATTAAGTCACCTCTCAACCTTCTCTCTAACTAAAACAGCCTCCGTTCCCTCAGCCTTTCCCTGTAAGACCTTCCTTCCATACCAGGCAACATCCCAGTAAATCTCCTCCGCACCTTTTCCAAAGCTTCTGCATCCTTCCTATAATGTGGTGACCAGAACTGTACACAATACTCCAAGTGAAGCCACACCAGGGTTTTGTACAGCTGCAGGATGACCTCATGGCTCTGAAACTCAATCCCTCCACCAATAAAAGCTAACACACCGTATGCCTTCTTAATAATCTTATCAACCAAGGTGGCAAACGTCAAGGATCTATGTATCTGGACACCGAGATCTCTCTGCTCATCTACACTACCAAGAATCTTACCATTAGCCTAATACTCTGTATTCCTGTTGCTCCTTCTAAAGTGAATCACCTCACACTTTTCCATATTAAACTCCATTTGCCACCTCTCAGCCCAGCTCTGCAGCTTATCTATGCCCTTCTGTAACCTGCAACATCCTTCTGCACTATCCACAACTCTACCGACCTTAGTGTCATCCACACATTTACTAACCCTTCTTTCCACGCCCTCATCCAGCTGATTTCTAAATATGACAAACAGCAGTTGCCCCAAAACAGATCCTTGTGGTATACCGCTAGTAACTGAACTCCAGGATGAACATTTCCCATCCCTCTGTCTTGTTTCAGCTAGCTGATTTCTGATCCAAACTGCCAAATGACCCTCAATCCTATGCCTCCACATTTTGTTCAATAGCCTACCGTGCAGAACCTTATCAAACACCTTACTGAAATCCATATACACCACATCAACTGCTTTACCCTCATCCACCTGTTTGGTCACCTTCTCAAAGAACTCAATAAGGTTTATGAGGCACGACCTACTCTTCACAAAACTGTATTGACTATCCCTAATCAACTTATTCCTCTCTGGATGATTACAAATCCTATCCCTTTTCAACACTTTACCCCCAACCAAAGTAAGGCTCCCTGGTCTATAATTACCAGGGTTGTCTCTACTCCCCTTCTTAAACAAGGGAACAACATTTGCTATCCTCTGGGTTCTGGCACTACTCCTGTCAACAATGACGACATAAAGATCAAAACCAAAGGCTTGGCAATCTCCTCCCTGGCTTCCCATAGAATCCATGGATAAGTCCCATCCAGCCCAGGGGACTTATCTATTTTCACACTTTCCAGAATTGCTAACACCTCCACCTGGTGAACCTCAATCCCATCCAGTCTAGGAGCCTGTATCTCAGCATTCTCCTCGACAACATTGCCTTTTCCTCATGTGAATACTAATGAAAAGTATTCATTTAGCAATTCCCCTATCTCCTCTGAGTCCACACATAACTTCCCACTACTGTCCTTGATTGGCTGTAATCTTACTCTAGTCATTCTTTTATTCCTGATATATTTATAGAAAGCTTTAGGTTTCCTTGATCCTTGAACAAGTTCCACATTCCAATTGTGCCTGTCCCTGCAGTTTCCTTTCCCATCCTATGCATCCTAAATTTTACCTAATCATATCGTAAGTGCCATTCCCCCAGCTATAACTCTTGCCCTGCAGTATATACCTATCCCTTTCCATCACTAAAGTAAACTTACCGAATTGTGGTTACTATTACCAAAGTGCTCACTTCCCTCCAAATGTAACACTTGGCCAGTACCAAATCCAATGTGGCCTTGCCCCTTGTTGACCTGTCTACATACTGCATCAGGAAACATCCTGCACACATTGGACAAAAACTGACCGATCTAAAGTACCTGAACTGTGGTATTCCCAGTCAATATTTGGAAAGTTAAAGTTCCCCATGACAACTACTCTGTCACTCTCACTCCTATCAGGAATCAGCTCCTTTCCTCTACATCTCTGGGAGAAAGTGAGGACTGCAGATGCTGGAGATCAGAGCTGCAAATGTGTTGCTGGAAAAGCGCAGCAGATCAGGCAGCATCCACGGAGCAGGAGAATCGACATTTCGGGCATGAGCCCTTCTTCAGGAATGAGGAAGGTGTGCCAAGCAGGTTAAGATAAAAGGTAGGGAGGAGGGACTTGGGAGAGGGGCGTTGGAAATGCGATAGGTGGAAGGAGGTCAAGGTGGAGGGTGATAGGGCAGAGTGGTGGTGGGGGTGGAGAGGTCAGGAAGAAGATTGCAGGTTAGGAAGCACCTTCCTGTTTCTAATCTCAGCCCAGTCTACCTCAGTAGATGAGTCCTCAAACACCCTTTCTGCAACCGTAATACTGTCCTTGACTAACAGTGCCACACCTCCCCCTGTTTTACCATTTTCTCTGTTATTACTGAAATATCTAAATCCTGGAACCTGCAACAACCATTCCTGTCCCTGCTCTACCCATGTTTCCAAAATGGCCACAACATTGAAGTCCCAGGTACCAACCCATGATGCAAGCTCACCCACCTTATTCTAGATGCTCCTGGCACTGAAGTAGACATACTTCAAACCGACCTCTTGCTTGCCGATGCCATCTTGCGATCTTGAAATCTTCCTTCTGACCTCACTACTCTCACCCTCCTGTACACTCAAATTACAATTTCTATCCCCATCCCCCCCCCCCCCGCTAAATTAGTTTAAATTTGGTAATTAATGAAAGCTTTTGAAAGTAGAGGTAAAATCTTCAGTCATTTTGTTTTGTCTCTCTTCCTTTAAAATAGCTGAAGTATAAAAGTGATACCGTTGTGAAAAAAAAGATAATTAGAATAAAGTGACAAGACAAGGTTGCTAGAGTGATTAGCGCTGAAAATGTGTTGCTGGAAAAGCGCAGCAGGTCAGGCAGCATCCAAGGAGCAGGAGATTCGACTTTTCGGGCATAAGCCCTTCTTCCTGAAGAAGGGCTTATGCCCGACAGGTCGAATTTCCTGTTCCTTGGATGCTGCCTGACCTGCTGTGCTTTTCCAGCAACACATTTTCAGCTCTGATCTCCAGCAACTGCAGACCTCACTTTCTCCTGCTAGTGGCAGTCATAGAAGTTCAGGTGATGTGTTGCAGCTACTGCAGCGTGTGGGATCTTCTAGACCCCAAGGTGCCTAGAGTGAACATACCAGGAGCGAGTGTCAGCAGTTCGATCAGTTTTGGATGGAGTTTAGGATCTGGAGTCTGAGCTGCAGACACGGCTCCATGTCAGGAAGGGGCGAGTTACTGGGACACTTGGCTTCAGAAAGCAGCTGTCCCCCTCCGACAGTGCATTACTCAGGGAGGTGCTGGTGTGGTGGCAATGTCACCAGGCTAATAATCCACCAGCCCAAGATAATGCTTTGGACATTGGGTTCAAATCCCAAAACAGCAACTGTTGAACTTTGAATGCAACAATTTAAAAAAAACAAAACCTGAAATAAAAAGTTAGCATAATGCTGACCGTATAACCACTTTGCACAGAGAGTGGTGGGTGCCTGGAATGCACTGCCAGTGGTGGGAGTAGATACAGTGAAATTAGAGACATTTAAGTGACTGCTGGATAAGCACATGGACAGCAGTAAATTGAGGGATATGTAGGTTAGGTTGATCTTAGATTAGATTAGATTAGATTCCCTACAGTGTGGAAACAGGCCCTTCGGCCCAACCAGTCCACACCGACCCTCCAAAGAGCAACCCACCCAGACCCATTTCGCTCTGACTAATACACGTAGCACTATGGGCAATTTAGCATGGCCAATTCACCTGACCTGCACATCTTTGGATTGTGGGAGGAAACCGGAGCACCCGGAGGAAACCCACGCAGACACAGGGAGGATGCGCAAACTCCACACAGACAGTCACCCAAGGCTGGAATCGAACCTGGGACCCTGGCTGTGAGGCATCAGTGCTAACCACTGAGCCATACCGCCCCTTTCTGAAATGGACAAGGACATCAATGAAAATGGGAAAAGGGTTTATCGTGGGCCAAAGGGTCTGGACTGTGTTGCATTGTTCTAATTCTATAATTAAGTGTGGGTAATAATTACCAGCCTAACCAGAGACACCCACATCCCACAAACTAAAAAAACCTCCATTTATTCGATGATCAAGGACTGGAGCATCCGAGGCAGGTACAAGGACGTGAGGAATAGCTTTTGAGGAAACTTGGGCAAGTTTCAAAACCAACAAAAAATTGAGCAAACTGTTAAAAAAGAGGCAGAAAATAAATTATGAGGGTAACAAAAAAAAGGGCTCATGCCCGAAACGTCAATTCTACTGCTCCTTGGATGCTGCCTGACCTGCTGCACTTTTCCAGCAACACATTTTCAGCTAACAAAAAAAAGACAAGAGCTTCTTGATGGAGATTACAAGGAAGAGAGGGGCCAAAGTGAATACATGTCCCTTAGAAAAAGGGGAATAATGACAGGCAACCAGGAAAAGCTCGAGGAGTTGACGAGACATTTTGCATCAGTTCTCACAGTGGAAGATACTAATAACAGTCTGAGCATACTGAATCACAGGGTGAAAGGTGGGGAAATAATAAATACAATAATCATCGCAAGAGAAAACATGCTCAGAAAACTCATGGAGCTAACTCTGATAATTCCCCTGGACCTGATGGGATGCATCTTAGGATTTTAATATCAGCAGCTATGGAAGTAATGAATGCAGAGCACATAATCTTTTAAGAATCCTTCGACTCTGGAAAGGTCAAGAGGATTGGAAAACTGTCAATATAGCACCCTTTTCCAAAAAGGGAGTGAGAAATAAAATAAGTTATGACAGG
Source organism: Hemiscyllium ocellatum (assembly GCF_020745735.1). Classification (NCBI taxonomy): domain Eukaryota; kingdom Metazoa; phylum Chordata; class Chondrichthyes; order Orectolobiformes; family Hemiscylliidae; genus Hemiscyllium; species Hemiscyllium ocellatum. Next base: position 2,705,984 of record NC_083420.1, read on the forward strand.
TCAGTTAGCTTAACATATTCAATAGGAAAGTGTTACAGTCGATTATAAAGTATATAATACAGGGTATTTCCAAATCCAAAGTCAGCATGGCTTCATTGAGGGGAAAATTACACCTGAACAAGAAGGATAGATAAAGGGGAACCAGCAGATGTCATATATTTGAATTTTCAAAAGGCAATCAAAAAGGTACTGCACAGAAGGCTATGAAATGATATAAGAGCCCAATGTGGGGAGCAGTATATTAACATGGAGAGACAATTGGATAATTAGTAAAATATAAAGTTGGAATAAAGGAGGCATTTTTGGGATGGCAATGTACAATCAGTAGAGTGCCTCAGGGGTCAGTTCTGGGCTCTCAAGAATTTACAATGTACTGAGATAAGGGAAATGAACGCACTGTCATGAAGTTTGGGGATGCCACAAACATAGTAGTAAGGTAGATGGTGAGAAAGACACATAGAGCATGCAGAGGGAAACAGACAGAAGAATAGTAAGTGAGTGAGCAAACACCCAGCAGAAATATGGGGCAATGTGAGATTGTGCAGTTGGGCAGAAGAATTGATTGATTGATTGATGTATTGCCATGTATATTTGTTCCATCTATTTGTTATATGTAGTTGTTACAACTCCAGTGAAAAGTGTTGTATAAATCCATCGGCCTCTGGTGTCATCTTAAAATACAGAAATAAACCAGCTTTCAGTATAAAGATGGGACAGTAGAGAAATAAAGTTAAAACTTCAATAGTACATTCCTTCGGAAGGGCTCTTCCTCCCCGACCCTGAGACTATCGCCAGGACGAAGTGTGCAGTCTGTCTTGAGTCCCTGCGCTGAACCACCACAGAACGGTCTCACCAGTCTTCAGTGCCAGCTTGCTCTGACTCCTGTCGCTGTGAGACTGCCGCTGGGTGGATCTCGACAAGGCAACCATCCCTGAAGCTGCTGGGTCCCGCAGAAGGCATCGGACACAAACCCCCTTCTTCTACCATCCGCTCAACTCCTTCTGCTGCCAACCGGAACAAAACTTACCTTCGACACGCTAGACACCTCCATGCTGTCCAAGCTCCCCTCAAGAAGGTAAGAAAGGTTAAAGTCAAAAGAAGCAGAGAGAGAAGAGAAACAAGGAAAGGCAGACAGAGTAGACAGACTCCAGGCTCCTGGACTCAGAGCAGCTGAGTATTATTTGAATGGAGAAAGTCTGCAGAAAGCTGTAGCGCAGAGCAGTTTAGGAATCTTCATCTATAACTCACAAAACACTTGTGTCCAGGGAAGGCAAATGGAATGTAATCATTTATTTCAAAGGAAAGATTAGATTAGATTACTTACAGTGTGGAAATAGGCCCTTCGGCCCAACAAATCCACACCGACCCGCCGAAGCACAACCCACCCATACCCCTACATTACCCCTTACCTAACACTACCGGGAATTTAGCATGGCCAATTCACCTGACCCACACATCTTTGGACTGTGGGAGGAAACCGGAGCACCCGGAGGAAACCCACGCAGACATGGGGAGAACGTGCAAACTCCACACAGACAGTCACCCGAGGCAGGAATTGAACCCGGGTCCCTGGTGCTGTGAAGCAGCAGTGCTAACCACTGTGCCACCGTGCCGCCCATAATGGAAGTTTCAAAGGATGGAGCTCCTGTTAAAACTGTACAAGTCACAAATCAGATCACACCTTGAATACTGTTGGGACCTTTATCTGAGGAAAGATGTACTGCCATGGGGGGAATCCAGAGAAAGTATGATTCTGGATATGAAGGGATTTCTTACAACATGGGTTGAGCAATTTTAGAAGAATGAGGGACGGTCTCATCAAAACATATAATGAGGCACTTAGCAGGTAGGTGTACAGCAGGATGCAGAGTGTGTTTTCCCTTGAGAGAAAGCCTAGGACCAAAGGTCATTATCTCAGAATATAGGTCGTACACACAAGACAGAGCTGAGGGGGATTTTCTTCTCTCAGATTGGAGTGAATCTGAGGAGTTCTTTACCACAGAGGGCTGTCGAGCCTGGGCCATTCAATACATTCCAGACCGAGAAGGACATATGTTTAATCAGTTGGGCAAATTAACCTTCATGGGGCTATGAGAGAGACGGAGAGAGAGGGAGACAGAGGGAGAGAGAGGGAGAGAGAGGGAGAGAGAGGGAGACAGAGGGAGAGAGAGGGAGAGAGAGGGAGAGAGAGGGAGACAGAGGGAGAGAGAGGGAGAGAGAGGGAGACAGAGGGAGAGAGAGGGAGACAGAGGGAGAGAGAGGGAGAGAGAGGGAGAGAAAGGGAGACAGAGGGAGAGAGAGGGAGAGAGAGGGAGACAGAGGGAGAGAGAGGGAGAGAGAGGGAGAGAGAGGGAGAGAAAGGGAGACAGAGGGAGAGAGAGGAGAGAGAGAGGGAGACAGAGGGAGAGAGAGGGAGAGAGAGGGAGACAGAGGGAGAGAAAGGGAGACAGAGGGAGAGAAAGGGAGACAGAGGGAGAGAGAGGGAGACAGAGGGAGAGAGAGGGAGAGAGAGGGAGAGAGAGGGAGACAGAGGGAGAGAGAGGGAGAGAGAGGGAGACAGAGGGAGAGAGAGGGAGAGAGAGGGAGACAGTGGCAGAAAAAGAGAAAAGAGAGAGATCTATTTGATGCTTTCTCTCCTGTGCCACACAAGACACGGCCATCTTTTCAGGAGCCAATCATAATGCTGTTGCCAAGCAGCTGCCAACTGCTTCAGAACCCATTGGCTCCGAGGTGTCTACGTTTTGCTCTCAACATTCCCAGAAAACACAACATTACGCACAACTCACAGGATCCTTCAGTAAGATGGCCCATAAAACTGCTCCCATTTCTGATTAGTTTCCTTGGTTTAAAGCAGTTTTCCTTATTTTCTGTCCATAAGCCAAAAATAAAGCAGATAATAAGATGTGGTCTTCACAGGTGAATGTAATATGTGAGACATGGTTACAAGAAACAAACCTCTGCACATCCACAACCTTGTATACATACACACAAGATATAAACTGCACAAATCTTCAGCAGAACAGTAACTTCTCATATTCTTTGGGGCAGTATGTTCCTCTCTGAGATATTCCCACTATTGCCTAGAGTCTCTGTCTCCGCCTGATTTCATTCACATTTTAAATTGTTACTTCCTGCAGGTTGTCATTCTTCAGGCTGAACACTTCCATCTTCAGGAATGTGCAGGATTGCTGATATAAACCTAAGATTAGCCAGGAAGGACTAGGATATGAATCAGTGAATTACAGACCAGTTAGCTCCAAGATTAGTGGTAGGGAAAAGCTCCAGAGCATTTTACACAATGTTATCAAAGTTAATCTAAAATGTTTTCAAGCCATTAGGGAGATTCAATGTTTTAAAGCGATAGGTCATGCCTCATAAATCTATTGACATTCCCACAAGAAATCATTAAATTAGCAGGTGAGAGTTTCACAGCCAGAATAATTGTTTTCACATCTCAGAAAGAAATTGATAAAGGTTTGTCACACAGAATTTTAAAGAAAATGAAAGTATATTGAATTAAAATTCTAAATTGGTAATTGACTCAGTGTAAGGGCAGGCAGTTCAGAATCTGTTCTTTTGTATTTGGGTCAAATGGTCTGTTCAGCAAATGTATAATCTAATGGTTAATGCCTGCTATGGACCTCCTGCTCTGTTTATGAATGACATATAAAATCATCAAGCTAAGTGGTCAAATAAGATAGCATTCGAGTTGCATGGACAAGTTAGGGATCTGGGTCCAGTTTAATGTGCTACACACCAGCAATCTCAACAAGAGGCAATCCAGCCATCACCCTCTGGACATTCAAACATCAAAATCCTGAGGGATACCATTGACAGAGATTGAACTGGACTCACTGGATCAAAACAATGGCTATAGAGGAGGTTAGAGGTTAAGAATTCATCTCCTGACTCCCCAAACTCAGTACACCATCTACAAGGTACAAGTCAGGAGTGTGATGGAATACTCCCCACTTGCCTGGATGGAGGGGCAGCCCCAACAACACTCAAGAAACTTGACACCACCAAGGACAATGCAGCCCGTTTGATTGGCACCACACCCACAAACACCCACTCCCTCCATCACCGACGCTCAGTAGCAGCAGTGTGTACTATCTACAAGGTGCACTGCAGAAATTCAGCAAAGATCCTCAGACAGCACCTTCCAAACTCACAACCACTTCCATCTAGAAGGACAAGAGCAGCAGACACATGGGAACACCACCCTCTGCAAGCTTCCCATCGAGCCCCTCACCATCCTGACTTGGAAATATATCGCCGTTCCTTCAGTGTCACTGGGTCAAAATCCAGAATTCCCTCCCTCAGGGCATTGTCGGTCTACCTACAGCACATGGACTGCAGCAGTTCTAGAAGGCAGCTCACCCCCACCTTCTCAAGGGGCAACTAGGGATGGGTAATAGATACTGGGCCCAGTCAGCGATGCTCATGTATCACGAGAGAATATTTAAAAAGTGTAGGAGCTAAAATATGCCATTCAGCTCATTGAGTCCGCTCTGGTATTCAATGAGATTGTGGATGATATATTCAAGTAAAAAATGAGGTCTGCAGATGCTGGAGATCACAGCTGCAAATGTGTTGCTGGTCAAAGCACAGCAGGCCAGGCAGCATCTCAGGAATAGAGAATTCGACGTTTCGAGCATAAGCCCTATTCAACTCTATTTTCCTGCCTTTTTCCTATAACCCTTGATTCCCTTCCTGATTAAACATCTCTCTGTCTCAGCCTTGAATATACTTAATAACCCATCCTCAACAGCCTTCGGCATTGAAGAATTCTACAAATTCTAGAGACAAGCAGGAATGTCTTCACTCCCCCTGACATTATGCCCTCTGGTCTGAACTTTGCCAAAACATTTGAAATGTATGTAGAAACTTTTGTCATCTGTTTTAATATTTCCAGCTGGTTTCCTCTTATGCTCTAATTGATTCATCCTGATTAACATTTTGCTCATTCCCTGTCATTTTGTTTCATACTCTGACCTGGCACACACCTGTGTGCATTTATATACTTTTCCCATAAAGTCAATGTTATCCTTATTCAGATATAGTTGGTGGATCTTCCTCGTGGATATCTTTTTATTTATAGTAGGAATGTACTTATTCTGAGTCTTCTAAAATATAGCTTAAAATGTTTATCACTGTTTCTCTACTGATCTTTAACATAGTGTGCCAGTTTTGATCACATCCTAGATCAGCGTTCATGATCACATAGTTCCCTTTTTAAGTTTAAGGTTAGTAGAAGACCCACTTATTTCCTTTCAAACTGGATGTAATATTCAATTGTGTTATGATCACTGTTACCTAGAGGAGTCTTTATTTTAAGTCATTAATTAATTCTGTCAGATTGCATGATACCAAGGTATTTCCCTCTGAAGGAAATCTGTTTCTCTTGGGTGTCTGCTTCCACAGTGATTTGAATAGCTTTCTCCAAAGTTAAATCATCTTTGCACTGTAGAAGATCTGATAAAGTTTCATCAAGAATCTCAACTGTAGTTGTGTTTTTTTAAATTCTGATTTCAAAGTTCCACAGTTACAGTTTTCCAATGCTAAGGTTAATAATAAATAATTCTACAGTTCCCCTAGAAACTGAACTCGTCTCCTAAATCTTGCTCATTCAAAGATTTGTACTTTGATGGGAGTAACTGACCAAAGCTTCCAGAATACTTTTGAGTGATAGCAGTTTTATGAGCTCCTTAGGCTCAGCTTTAAGCCACTTACTCATACAGCTCAGGAGGAGGAGGGAAAAGCCGCAAATTTAAGAACATTATCAGAGAAATTATTATGACAATCCTTAATAAGACAGGATACCCGAATGACTGGTCATTCTTTACTCATTCTTTCATGGGATGGAAGACCACCATTTATTGCCCATTCCCAAGTGCCCATAAACTGATTTGCTTACTGAGCCATTTTCAGACCTGGTAAGAGAACCATGGCAACCCCCTGGAGAAGGGGAGTTAGTAACTCCCAAAGTGGATACAAAATGCATTGTGAGATGGAGCTCAGTGAGACCTGGCAGATCTTGGGGGCAGTGTGAGTGAAGCTGAATATCCCTGGGAACTCTTCAAAATGGTGGAGTAACTGAGGATGCAAATGAGAAGTGAATGAAGAACTTACAGCTCAGATTGATCAATGCGATACAAGGAGCACGGTGACAGATAGAGGTTGTAGATCCAGGGATATCACAAAGCCAGGAATTAAAGTGATAACATTTAGCTGTTGAAAATACCAAAGCAGATGAGGAGACGAAGTTTTGAACTTCTTTTCATCCTGTAGAAAAGGCAGGATATCCTTCATAAGAGCTTTAATTATGTTGGGAAATACTTATTTAAATCACAAGGAGTGAGGATCATTCAGGAAAACCATCAGTAAGGCAGGGAGTGTTTTTTAAAGCTAAAAGCAACACAACTCAAATAGTGAAGCCACAAAAATAAACAGCAATACTCCATTTCAGGTACAAAATGCCAGAATTTAGCTGAAAACATGGACAGACCCTTCAGTATGACAATAACTAGCACCAGAGCTGCTAATGCTGTGAAATCAACAACTTCTAAACCAAGTAAGCCACATTATAATCACATAATGACAATCTGGGATCAGAAACAATATTGCCAGGAAGGCTTCATTTCCGAAGTGTGACAAATAGAACATGGAATTGGACACATTAGAGAAAATGGGAATGTGATGGTCTAGTGGTATTATCACTAGCCTGTTAATCCGGAGACCCAGGTGATGATCTGGGACTTGGGCTTGAATCCTGCCACAGCCGAAGATGGAATTCAATGAAAATCTAGAATTTGGAATCTAATGATGACCATGAATCCATTGCCGATTGTCAGAAGCTCCCATCTCATTCTCTAATGTCCCTCAGGAGAGGAAACTGCCATCCTTACCTGGTCTGGCCTACACATGACTCCAGACCCACAGCAAAGGGCCTGGCTCCTAAACTACCCTCTGGACAATTAGGGATGGGCAATAAATGCTGGCCCAGCCAGGAATGCTCATATCCTGTAAATGAATAAAAAAACTTTATCTTTGAACTTAGATAATAGACCAGAAGCTGAACAAATAAATACATTACTATACACAATTGAGAATATAGTTGATAATAATATTACTCACCAAGAGGCAAAAGAAACAATATTTGAAGAGTTATCAAATGTTATAATGAAGAACAATGAAGAGATAACAATGAACAACGTACCCTGCTGGAATCTATCACTGATGAACTCAGACTACAGTACAGCATGTAGGACATCTAGCCATGACAGATACGAGTCTGATGTTCAGTGTTGAGTGATTCAGAAGTCACTAGTTCAAGCTGAACCTTTGATTTTCTTTGCTTTTTCAGGAAGAATCCTCAGTAACTGTGGGACAGAATGTGCACAGCAAGAGGCAATCCACAAATCATCGAGCTGAGGAAGTGAAGGTGGTGGCTTCACCATGGAAACGATTGTAATCAAAAACCAGAAAGTCGAAAGCAAATGGCAAGGGGGAGAGTGAATGGAAGTAGAGGTTAATGATCGGTTGTGAATGTTAGAAAATAGGTCAGACCTGCCGAGAGTAAACCTACGTCAAGCAGACATGGGGAGTGGGGGTGGAGGGAGGGTGTGGGGCAAGAGGTGGAAAATCCAAATGGAGGACAATGCTCATGGGTCTGAACACTGAGACCACAACGCTGTCAAATGCCTCAGCAGAAAATGATGTGTTTTCCTTTTCCTTTGGGTTTGCTCTGTGCTTCATTAGAACATTGTGACAGGGCCAGGACAGAACAGTCCACAGGACAGCAAGGAACTTTATTGTCAAGACAAACAGCTGGGAGGTCAGGGTCATTGCTGTGGACAGAGCAGAGCTGTTCTATAAAGTGGTCACTCACTTTGTGTTCAGTCTCCCCAGGATAATGGAGAGCACGTTGTGAGCAGTGAATACAGAAAGCTGACAGGAAACACTGCTTCACCTGGAAGGTGTGTTTGGGGCCTTGGACAGTGAGGAACCTCAGACAGTGACAGGGGAGGAGGGGAATGAGAAAGTACTGTTGACCCAGATTTGTTTGCCCCTCACAATGTCCCAGAAATGCAGGGATGGGTTTTTTAGGTATTTGTAACTAATGCTTGTCAGACTTGCTGAGGGCTTCATGCATTTTCTGCATTTAGTTTAGATTTCTGGTATCTGTACATATTTCTTTTCATTTTCCACAATGTACAGGGATTCTTTCGGGTCCTCAAAGCCCTTTAGTTACATCAATCTCCATGAGGCTGGGAGATTGTTTTCATTATTGAAGATGGTGTAATACAGGGGACCGTGAAGAAATATATTATAGTATTAGCTTCAGAAGGATTGTAACACTTATCCATCATGTCAGAGATATTTAACGTGATAATTAATCACATTTGAAGACATCCCTTGGAGTACACCCTTCATGAAAGAGCTCTGTAGTTTCCTGTGGATTCAGACCCAGCACTGAGCAGGGAATGGTTACAGTTTCCTGTGGATTCAGACCCAGCACAGAGCAGGGAATGTTGGAGTTTCCTGTGGATTCAGACCCCGCACAGAGCAGGGAATGTTGGAGTTTCCTGGGGGTTCAGACCCAGCACAGAGCAGGGAATGTTGGAGTTTCCTGTGGATTCAGACCCAGCACTGAGCAGGGAATGGTTACAGTTTCCTGTGGATTCAGACCCCGCACAGAGCAGGGAATGTTGGAGTTTCCTGGGGGTTCAGACCCAGCACAGAGCAGGGAATGTTGGAGTTTCCTGTGGATTCAGACCCCGCACAGAGCAGGGAATGTTGGAGTTTCCTGCGGATTCAGACCCAGCACAGAGCAGGGAATGTTGGAGTTTCCTGTGGATTCAGACCCCGCACAGAGCAGGGAATGTTGGAGTTTCCTGTGGATTCAGACCCCGCACAGAGCAGGGAATGTTGGAGTTTCCTGCGGATTCAGACCCAGCACAGAGCAGGGAATGGTTACAGTTTCACATTCCAGTCACTACCAGGATGTTGCTGAAAAGATTCACAATCCAAAGACAAAACATTGCAAGTCTCCTCATTTCATTGTCCCTGAACATCAATCTCAATGTGTGATCCTCCCTGCTGTCTCATTTGGAAACTGTGGCTGGTAATGAAAACTGGAGAACAGTCACTAACAGTGTCTGAATATCAACATAGGATTTCACAAAATGTCTCCCACACTGCTGGCATCAAAAGATTTACCTGAAAGGTACTCTGAACTTCCCTCCAATACATGATGCACCCCCAATGATGGAGGTCATGACACATTTAGAATATGCCATACACGGTCCCTTTCTTTTCTGACATTGCAGATTCGAGGGCAGTGCCTTTTACAACGATTCAAATCAAAGGAAGTACCCACAGAAATCTCGCATTAATGTCAGCGACACAACTTGGAATTGTGTGGAAAGCTGCTGAGGGAAGTTCCACCTCACAGTAGGCTCTTGGAAATCAGAGGAGGTTGAGGGAGGGATGGTATGTTCCTTGGGGTTGGAAGAAAGCAATAAAACTAAGTAGCACAACTTCAGAGGGACACAGGGAGAGTGTGTGTACAAATGGGTAATCCAGAGACCGGGGATCAAGCTTCCTGCTTTATAAGGTACCAGTGTCTGGAGTGGGACTTGAAGCCACAAAACCATTGAGCTCAGAGGCAGGACAGTTACTAACAGAGCCACTGTGCTCCCAATGTGAGAGGATTCCTGATGAAGGGTTTTGCCCGGAATGTTGATTTTCCTGCTCCTCAGGTGCTGCCTGACGTGCTGTGCTTTTTCAGCACCACTCTAGTCTTTACTCTAATCTCCGGCCTATCACCTGGGGCTGTGTGATTCTTACTTTTGTCCACCCCAGTCCAACACCGGCTCCTCCATGTCATCATTGAAGATGGGAATATTTGTAGAGTCTATTCCTCCATGGAATTGTTCATCATTTTCGGTTTGGAATTCCTTTCTCTCTTGTTTTGCTTCTGCTCTGATTCAGTCACACCTTCCCAAATTTGAACCTTCCAGTCCAATCTCAATTTCCTAATGTCACCTTGTGTTCACTAAATTGGTGGAGGTGGTGGTGGGGCTGTTGAGGAATGTTTGGGGGGGAGGGTGGGTGGGCAGGATGGAGTGGGTGGGACGTGGGTGACCAGCAGGAGGCAGTAATGATGTTTCTTTTAGTCCAAGGTCTGTGTGGACCCTGGGGAGTTAGTGGTGGACTGTCCCGGCCAGTCTCCTGTCAATCGCTTTAAGGTGGAGCTTTCAGAGTGGCTCCGGATGGCCAGGCTGGGAAAAGCCTCACTCATTGGCTGCTGACTTTGATCTATAACATCCAGGATGTGCTCTTCAAGTTGTTGGTGTAGATCCATCCGGAAGCCTTGAATGGATGAGGGTCGAGCCTTGATTCAGGCTCCGATGTTGAATGAAGGGATGAGACAGGCATTCCTCACTGTCCTGGGGGAATTCCAGCCTCTAAACCAACTGTCTGAAACTGAAGCAAAGTTGACTGTTGGACATCATGGAATTCAGTGGACTTGCTTGGCAGATAGGAGGACCAGTGGCTCAGTGGTTAGCACAGCTGCCTCACAGAACCAGGGTCCTGGGTTTAATTCCACCCTCAGGCGACTGACTGTGTGGAATTTGTACATTCTCCCCGTGTCTGCGTGGGTTTCCTCCGGGTGCTCCGGTTTCCTCCCACAATCCAAAGATGTGCAGGTTAGTGTGGATTGATCATGGGAAATTTCCCGTAGTGCCCAGGGATGTGGAGGTGGAAAAATGGGGCGACAGGGAGTGGGTTTGATGTTTTTTTTGGAGGATATGTGTAGGCTGATTGGCCTGCTTCCATACTGTAGGGATTCTATGATTCTGTGGGGTATTTCTGAATAAGTAACACCACTGGAAATATGTCTGTGTTTCTGTACATTAAATACCCAAAGGAACATTGAAAGACCCCATTCAAGCTTGCCAAATGGGTGGGTTAACTTGTGTTCCCACAGCATGGTATACTGTTACACTACACCTCAGCGACACTCACAGTCCTGACCATCCAGCTTTGACCTTCTATGGATGCTGCTGTTCTAGCTCACTGTTAGGGTAGTGCACGCTGCTGAACGGAATTTTAATAATGTTGACTCTTCGAAAGTATTTGCCAAACTATCCAGGTAAACAGAACGATGTTTACAGTGGCCTCCTAATCTAAAGCAACAAACAGACACACCACAGAGCAGCAAGTGGAGGGGAGCTGTCTGCTAATGACCTTTTCAATGAGGGTTACTGTCATAGATCACCCAGTCAGGCAACTTGATGTGAATGCAGTTAGGAATGAGACAAAAAAGAGCATTGGGCAAATGTTTTATTCAACGTGACTAATTAAGAAACAGGAACATTAATCGATGACTAACAATCATCAATATTTAACAAGGCCAAAAAGGCATCAGTCAATGTTATCTTTGGCTGTTATGCTGTGAGTCAGTGAAATACTTTCAAATAACTAGGTATCAGGGTATAATTTGGTTTGAAACTCTATCGCAATATAAGTAATGTAAACTGCTCCTCAGACACTGACTTTCACAGCTCATAATTATTTGCTGCACAGCTAAATTGAGGGGAAAAATCTGAAATCTGTATAAAATCGTCCCAGTTGTAACTGCAGCAGTAACTGCTGGGAGAGCCTGAACACTTGAGCAGATGTGGTGGGGCGAGTGAACAGAACCAAGGCCTGAAGGTGACAGAGTTGCTGCACATTGTGAGGGGGCTGCTGGGCGATGCAGAAGGGCAAAGCAGCTGTTATGGAGAGGTCAGGGGCAACCGAATGGAGGAACAGAAATCGATTTTTAATGGATTTGCAGCTGAAGGCAGACAAAGAGAGGCCATGGTTTTAAAGAAATGAAGAAAGCAAAACAGACAAATGTAAGCAGCAAGAGGCCATTCAGCCCTAACACCGCACCATTTGACTAGATCATGGTTAATCTAATTGTGACATCAAATCCACAAACCCACCTGTCCCAGTAACCTTTGACTCCCCTTCTTAAGTGAATCATCCAACAAACTCATCCTTTAAAATAGTCAATGATCCCACTCTTTGGTGAAGGGAATTCTGAAATTCACAACATTGAAAGAAAAGAGCTCTCTCCATCTCTGTCTCCAATGGGAGAGCCATTATTTCAGACTAGATTCCCCCAGTTCCAGTCTGTCCCTCAGGGCACAGCATCCTCTCAGCATCCACCCCACCAATTCCTCTCAGGATCTTGTATGATCCAAGTGATCATCTCCTGTCCCAGTGGATATTTGTCCAGCCAATCCGAACCTTCTTCATGAGATAACTTCCCACCTCCCAGTTCTCTGGGGATCTTCTCTGAGCTGCCATGAACAGATTTACATCGTTTCTTAGCCAGGAGACCAAACTGTACACAATACTCTGGATGTCACACCATCCCTCACACCGTACAGCTGCAGTAAAACATTGCTACCTTTATACCCCACTCCCCTTCTTGAGAGGCCACACCTGGAGGATTGTGTACAGCTTCAGTCTCCCTTACTTGAGGAGGGATGTAGTTGCATTGGAGGCAATTCAAAGGAGGGTCACTTGGTCAATTCCAGAGATGGGAGGCCTGTCTCACAAGGGCAGATTGAACAGTTTAGGCTGATACTGTCTAAAGTTTAGAAGAATGAGGGGAGATCTCATTCAGGGTTAGAAGATGCTAAAGGGGGATTAACAGAGTAGATACAGAGAGGATGTTTCCTCATGTAGGACAGTCCAGATCGAGAGGGCATAGCTTTAGGATAAGGGTCAGCAGACTTAAAAAAACAGAGATGGGGCGAAATTACTTCTGTCAAAGGGACTTGAATGTATGGAATTCACTCCCCCAGAGTGCAGTGGATGCTAGGACATTGAGTGAATTTAAGCAGGGGATGGGCAGATTTTTATTGAGTTAAGGCAGGAAGGTGGGCAGGAAGGTGGAGTTGCAGCTGAGATGAGGTCAGCCATGATGGTGTTAAATGGTGGAGCAGACCCGAGGGCTGAATGGCCTCTCCCTGCTCCTAGCTCAGATGTTCACATGTACTTATAATAAACAACAGTTATTTACCTCCTTCATTTCCTTTGTCTGCAGACCATTTTTATTGATTCAGGTACAAGGACACTTGGATTTGTTTGTATCACCATGCTCTGCAGCCCATCTCTGATGATGTAACACTCTGCTTCTCTGTTCATCCTGTAAGGTTGGATCGGTGCACACTTCACCACATTTCACTACTTTGACCAATTCCTTGCCCATTCACATTATCTATTGATCTCACTTTGCAGACTTCTTATAGTACTAGAAAATTTAGCAACATAGAACATAGATCACTACAGCGCAGTACAGGCCCTTCGGCCCTCGATGTTGCGCCGCCCTGTCATACAATCTGAAGCCCATCCCACCTACACTATTCCATGTACATCCATATGCCTGTCCAATGGCAACTTAAATATACTTAAACTTGGTGAATCTACTACTGTTGCAGGCAAAACATTCCATACCCTTACTACTCTCTGAGTAAAGAAACTACCTCTGACATCTGTCCTATATCTATCACCCCTCAATTTAAAGCTATGTCCCCTCGTGCTCGCTGTCACCATACTTGGAAAAAGGCTCTCCCTGTCCACCCTATCGAACCCTCGGATTATCTTATATGTCTCTATTAAGTCACCTCTCAACCTTCTTCTCTCCAGCGAAAACAGCCTCATGTCCCTCAGCTTTTCCTCGTAAGACCTTCCCTCCATACCAGGCAACATCCTAGTAAATCTTCTCTGCACCCTTTCCAAAGCTTCCACATCCTTCTAATAATGCGGTGACCAGAACTGTACACAATACTTCAAGTGCGGCCGCACCAGAGTTTTGTACAGCTGCAGCATAACCTCATGGTTCCGGAACTCAATTCCTCTATTAATAAAAGCTAAAGCTGCAAGGTGTTGGAAAGGATTCTGAGGGATAGGATTTATGACCATCTGTAAGAGTATGGCTTGATTAAATGCAGTCAGCACGGCTTTGTGAGGGGCAGGTCATGCCTCACGAATCTTATTGAGTTCTTTGAGGATGTTACTAGACAAGTTGATGAGGGTCGAGCAGTGGATGTGGTATAAATGGACTTCAGCAAGACATTTGATAAGGTTCCCCATGGTAGCCTCATTCAGGTCAGGAGGAATGGAATACAGAGAACTTTAGCTGTCTGGATACAGAATTGGCTGGTTGACAAAAGACAGCGAGTGGTAGTGGAAGGAAAGTATTCTGCCTGGAAGTCTGTGGTGAGTGGTGTTCCACAGGGCTCTGTCCTTGAGCCTCTACTGTTTGTAATTTTTATTAATGACTTGGATGAGGGGATTGAAGGATGGGTCAGCAAGTTTTCAGATGACACAAAGGTTGGAAGTGTCATTGACAGTATAGAGGGCTGTTGTAGGCTGCAGCAGGACATTGACATGATGCAGAGATGGGCTGAGAGGTGGCAGATGGAGTTCAACCTGGATAAATGCGAGGTGATGAATTTTAGAAGGTCGAATTTGAAAGCTGAGTACAGGATTAAGGATAGGATTCTTGGCAGTGTGGAGGAACAGCGGGATCTTTGTGTGCAGGTACATAGATCCCTTAAAATGGCCACCCAAGTGGACAGAGTTGTTAAGAAAGCATATGGTGTTTTGATTTTCATTAACAGGGGGATTGAGTTTAAGAACCATGAGATCTTGTTGCAGCTCTATAAAACTTTGGTTAGACCGCACTTGGAATACTGTGTCCAGTTCTGATCACCCAATTATAGGAAAGATATGGATGCTTTGGAGAGGGTTCAGAGGAGGTTTACCAGGATGCTGCCTGGACTGAAGGGCTTATCTTATGAAGAGAGGTTGACTGAGCTCGGATGTTTCTCGTTGGAAAAAAGAAGGAAGAGAGGGGACCTAATTGAGGTATACAAGATAATGAGAGGCATAGATAGAGTCAATAGCCAGAGACTATTTCCCAGGGCAGAAATTGTTAACACGAAGGGTCATAGTTTTAAGCTGCTTGGCGGAAAGTATAGAGGGGGTGTCAGAGGCGGGTTCTTTATGCAGAGAGTTGAGAGAGCATGGAATGCGTTGCCAGCAGCAGTTGTGGAAGCGAGGCCATTGGGGATATTTCAGAGACTGCTGGACATGCATACGGTCACAGAAATTTGAGGGTTCGTACATTAGGTTTACCTTACATGAGGATCAGTGGTCGGCACAACATCGTGGGCTGAAGGGCCTGTTCTGTGCTGTACTGTTCTATGTTCTATGTTCTAAAACACTGTATGCCTTCTTAACAACCCTGTCAACCTGGGTAGCAACTTTCAAGGATCTGTGTACCTGGACACAGAGATCTCTCTGCTCATTTACACTGCCAAGAATCTTACCATTAGCCCAGTACTTTGCATTCTGGTTACTCCAACCAAAATGAATCACCTCACACTTGTCCACATTAAACTCCATTTGCCACCTCTCAGCCCAGCTCTGCAGCTTATCCATGTGTTTCTGTAACCAACAACATCCTTTGTTCACCAACTTTAGTGTTGTCTGCAAATTTACTAACCCACCCTTCTACGCCCTCATCCAGGTCATTTATGAAAATGATGAACAGCTGTGGACCCAACACTGACCCTTGTGGTACACCACTGGTAACTGGACTCCAGGATGAACATTTCCCATCAACCACCACCCTCTGTTTTCTTTCAGCAAGCCAATTACTGATCCAAACTGCTATATCTCCCACAATCCCATTCCTTCGCATTTTGTACAATAGCCTACTGTGGGGAACCCTATCGAATGCCTTGCTGAAGTCCATATAAACCACATCAACTGGTTTACTCTCATCTATCTGTTTGGTCACTTTCTCAAAGAACTCAATAAGGTTTGTAAGGCACGACCTACCCTTCACAAAACCATGCTGACTATCCATAATTAAATTATTCTTTTCTAGATAATTATAAATCCTATCTCTTATAACCTTTCCAACAATTTACTAACAACTGAAGTAAGGCTCACTGGTCTATAATTACCAGGATTGCCTCTACTCCCCTTCTTGAACAGGGGAACCACATTTGCTATCCACTAGTCTTCTATTCCTGCTGCACCTGGAGTTCTTGTGGTGCAGTGGTTGTGGTCCTGCCTTTGAGCCAGGAGACCTAGGTTTAAGTCACTGTGTCATAATATGTGAACAAATTGGTCAAAACTGTCTCAATTCTGTCCCTTCATCCAAGTCATTTATAGAAATTAATACTGATCATTGTGAAACAGGACTTAGTATTACTAAAGCTATGGTGCTGATTTACAGCTAACTAATCCCCTATCCAAGCTAACACGTTAACCACTACACCTGCCCCACAATTTATAGTATCCTTCAAAATGGAATGTTCCCCTTTAGCAAAATTGCTTGTTACTTTATCAAAAGGCTGTAATAAATTATTCAAATATGATTTCCCTTTCACTAAACCATGTTGTCTGTGCCTGAGATTTTCTAACTGCCCTGGTATAATCTCCTCCATAGGCTTCCTTGCATTTTCCAGACAGAGATGTTAAGTTAACTGGCTTGTAGCTTTCTGGATTTGATCTTCAGCCTCTTTTCCAATCTGATGGCACCATTCCAGAATCTGGGGGATTTTGTAAAATTAAAATCAATACAGTGCCTATCTCAGCAGACAACACTTCGAGCACCCTCAGATGAAGTTGATAAACCCCAAGGGACTATTTAGTTTTTAGCTGTAATAATTCTCCCTGACCCCTTTTCCCAGGTGATTATGATTGCTTTAAACTCCGTCTTTGATTTTAGCTCTTGATTCAGAATTATTTCTGGAATGTCACTTGTTTCCTCTACAGTGAAGACTGGTACAAAGTATCTATTAAGTTCATCTGCCAACTCCATTTGCCAGTTAGTAACTCCCAGACTCAGTCTCTGGAGTACACAATCCTTGATTTTCTTACTCCTTTCCTATCTAAATATTTAAAGAAAGTCTTCCTGTCTGTTTTTATATTTCTAGTCAGCTTTCTCTTATTCTCTAATTTCTCCATTGTTGCTAATCTGTTGGTCATTGTTGGTTGTTCTTTGTTCACTGTCTGATCTGCTACTCATTTTTGTGAAATTATAGATTTTTCTTTCAAGCTGATACTATCTTTAATTGTCTTAGTTAACCCTTGATGGCATGCTTTTCCTTAGCATCCTTCTTTCTCAATGCGGTGTATATTTTCTGAATATTCCTAAATCTCTGCCACATTATGTTGCTAACAATGATCTCATCGTTGTCCTGTTCTTAAGTTTAGTCTTAGATCCACTCTATTCTCCAACAAACAGAATGCAAAATTTAATCATGCCAGCAACACTGCTACCTCATGGTGCCTTTACTCTGAGGTCATTAAATAATCCCAGCTCAATGCAAATTACCAGGTCAAGCATAGCCTGCTCTTCTGGTTGGCTTTGGAACATAATCTTCTAAGAAACTGTCCCAAAAGCACTTGATGAACCCATCATCTAGGCTACTGCTGCCAATCTGATTCATCCAATGTAAATGATGAAGTAATCATCATAACTTCCTCACCTGCCCCGATTATTTCTTCCTGTGTAACCTGCGGGGAGTAGGGACCATAAACTCCAATTAACCAGGTGATTTCTTACCTTTATTATTTCTCATCTCCACCCAATGCAATTCTACATCCAGACCTTCAGAGCAAAGGTTATCTATCTCAACTTAAATAATACCATCCTTAATTAACAGAGCTAGTTTTCTGCTCTTCCAAACTGTCATGTACACTTGAATATTCAGCTTCCAGTCCTTGTCATGTCTCTTTCTATTCAAGTTTTCTATTCCAAAGTTTAAGTTAATAAATAAAAGGTCAGGCAGATCAAAATAAAGAAAACAAGTAACAAAAGTGCAGTGACACAACAGGAAGTTTAAAACAACAGAAAGCATGAGGTGGGAATTATTAATGGTCTCATTATCAGTTGCTAATCAGGAATCTATTAGTTCTGTGGGTCAGTTTATTTCAAGCAATAAAACACATTCCAAGTTACGAAGCAGATATTACAGCCAGCCAGATATTACAGCCAGCCAGATATTACAGCCAGCCAGCTGATAGCTCTGTCTGTGCAACTTGCAGATCCATCAGGCAGAGTCCTTCCAGGTGAAGATATACCCACAGTGTATAGAGTCCTTCTCTTCAATGTCAGGTTATACATATAACAGAAAGAGTATCATTTTAAAAAAGAACTATTTTGAGGACACAAAAGTGCATGAGGAAGGAGCAGAGAAATATAATCAGCTCCAGCTGAAGAGCCAGTATCTTTACAGGTGCACTGGGCTGAATGGCCTCCTGCACTTGTATTTGCATGTTGTTGCTATCCTGATCCTCATTGCTTGAGTTTTTTGAGCCAAAGAAGAAAATAAGAAAACTGTGCATCGGACTCTTCAATCAGCTGTTCCTAAACAAGGTAATCAGGCTGATAACAAGCTACTTCTTTGACCAAACAATGTTTCTAATGAGAAGTCAAGCTGTTTTTCTCTGTTTGAAATGATAAATGCAGCAATAGAATCATGACAATGTTTGTCAAATTATTCTCCAAGCGTTAGTCATCAAATCACCTGTGGTTTAAAGCTCTGCTTTAATCTACTCTCTCCCTCCCTGTGAGAAATTAACATGTGAGATCAACTAAATCTCTCTATCGCTCACAATACACATTACTCATTACAAAGAAAACATTAATGTTCAAATACCTAAAGGGATGCTGCCTAAGATGTACCTCTTGTCTATGTTGCTACTGCTATGCTTTTCAGTTGCTTAAAACTTTCCCAGTCTAATTATTTTCCACAAGATGCCTCCCAAGAGTGTGGTGGAAGATGGGGCTCTATGATCAAGCTCATTGGCCACACAAAGATCCACAGATCCCAGGACCAGTGACACGGAATTTTCTAGGTGGACAGACTTCCTCATTAGTGAGAGATTGCCGAAGACTATTTTATATTTTATGAAGAAATTAATTAATTCTTTGTGGGCGGCACGGTGGCGCAGTGGCGCAGTGGTTAGCACCGCTGCCTCACAGTGCCAGAGATTCGGGTTCAATTCCCGCCTCAGGCGACTGACCGTGTGGAGTTTGCAAGTTCTCCCCAT
The DNA here is from genome assembly GCF_020745735.1 of Hemiscyllium ocellatum. Classification (NCBI taxonomy): domain Eukaryota; kingdom Metazoa; phylum Chordata; class Chondrichthyes; order Orectolobiformes; family Hemiscylliidae; genus Hemiscyllium; species Hemiscyllium ocellatum. The sequence goes on from NC_083420.1 coordinate 2,725,127, forward strand.
GTCTGCGTGGGTTTCCTCCGGGTGCTCCGGTTTCCTCCCACAGTCCAAAGATGTGCGGGTCAGGTGAATTGGCCATGCTAAATTGCCCGTAGTGTTAGCTAAGGGGTAAATGTAGGGGTATGGGTGGGTTGCGCTTCGGCGGGTCGGTGTGGACTTGTTGAGCCGAAGGGCCTGTTTCCACACTGTAAGTAATCTAATCTAATTATACAGAACTCATTAGCACCTCCAGTTAAAACTCATTCAAGTTGTATGTAACCTGTACTGATTGGAGTTGGCTCTTGATGCTGATGGTTGAATAGTAAAGTAATAATTGACTGGCCAGTGAAACATTCATGTGGCTCAAGCCCCCAAGATTTCTTTTCTGTTGTATAAATATTTCATATTTCCTCATTGTGAAAATGGAGTGTAAAACTTCTGTTTGAGTCAAAGTAGCACACAGGAATTAGAAAGTTCTCTTGTTTTTTACAGCGAGTGTGTTTGTAAAAAAACAATACAGAAAACACAGTGGTGTTGCAGCAAGTGTTACACTGATATTTTTGTAATGACCATATACTGGAGAAATTGTTGAATGTGAGTTTGAACTGATTGAAGGAAACACAAGTTATTTTAGTCACTTGCTGTCTTTACACCTGATCCCCATCTCAGATCCTCTATTCTTCCTTTTTCCTGAGACAATTGCAGCCCAGGCCAGAATAGGTCTTTGATTTATAGGGTCTCAATTGACAGTTGCTGACCGTTTTCCCTCCTTCACATCAGGCCATGTACAACTCTAATCAATCAACTTTCTCTGGACATGTTAAAAACACAACCTCTGAACTAGGGGGAAGTGATTTGGGTGGAACTGAGAAATAAGAAAGGGATTATCACTTTATTGGGATTGTATTATAGACCCCCTAATAGTCAGAGGGAACTTGAGAAACAAACTTGTAAGGAGATCTCAGCTATCTGTAAGAATAATAGGGTAGTTATGGTAGGGGATTTTAACTTTCCAAACATCGACTAGGACTGACATGGTGTTAAAGGTTTAGATGGAGAGGAATTTGTTAAGTGTGTACAAGAAAATCTTCTGATTCAGTCTGTGGATGTACCTACTAGAGAAGGTGCAAAACTTGACCTTGTCTTGGGAAATAAGGCAGGGCAGGTGACTGAGGTGTCAGTGGGGGAGCACTTTGGCGCCAGCGACCACAATTCTATTAGATTTAAAATAGTGATTGGAAAAGGGTAGACCAGATCTAAAAGTTGAAGTTCTAAATTGGAGAAAGAGCTGAAAATGTGTTGCTGGTTAAAGCGCAGCAGGTCAGGCAGCATCCAAGGAACAGGAAATTCGACATTTCGGGCATAAGCCCTTCATCAGGAATGAGTTGGAGAAAGGCCAATTTTGATGGTATTAGGCAAGAACTTTCAAAAGCTGATTCGGAGGCAGATGTTCTCAGGTAAAGGGATGTCTGGAAAATGGGAAGCTTTCAGGAACGAGATAACGAAAGTCCAGAGAACGTGTATTCCTGTCAGGGTGAAAGGAAAGGCTGGTAGGTATAGGGAATGCTGGATGACTAAAGAAATTGAGGGTTTGGTTAAGAAAAAGAAGGAAGCATATGTCAGGTATAGACAGGATAGATCGAGTGAATCCTCATAAGAGTAAGAAGGCAGTAGGAGTATATTTAAGAGGGAAATCAGGAGGGCAAAAAGGGGACATGAGATAGCTTTGGCAAATAGAATTAAGGAGAATACAAAGGGTTTTTACAAATACATTAGGGACAAAAGGGTAACTAGGGAGAGAATAGGGCCTCTCAAAGATCAGTAAGGTGGCCTTTGTGTGGAGCCACAGAAAATGGGGGAGATATTAAATGAATATTTTGCATCAGTATTTACTGTGGAAAAGGTATAGAAGATATAGATTGTTGGGAAATAGATGGTGACATCTTGCAAAATGTCCAGATTACAGAGGAGGAAGTGCTGGATGTCTTGAAATGGGTAAAGGTGGATAAATCCCCAGGACCTGATCAGGTGTACCCGAGAACTCTGTGGAAAGCTAGAGAAGTGATTACTGGGCCTCTTGCTGAGATATTTGTATCATTGATAGTCACAGGTGAGGTGCCGGAAGACTGGAGGTTGGCAAACGTGGTGCCACTGTTTAAGAAGGGTGGTAAAGACAAGCCAGGGAACTATAGACCAATGAGCCTGACGTTGGTTGTGGGCAAGTTGTTGGAGTGAATTCTGAGGGACAGGATGGATTTGGAAAGGCAAGGACTGATTAGGGATAGTCAGCATGGCTTTGTGTGTGGGAAATCACGTCTCACAAACGTGATTGAATTTTTTGAGGAAGTAACAAAGAGGATTGATGAGAGCAGAGTGGTAGATGTGATCTATATGGACTTCAGTAAGGCGTTCGACAATGTTCCCCATGGGAGATTGATTTGCAAGGTTAGATCTCGTGGAATACATGGAGAACTAGCCATTTGGATACAGAACTGGCTCAAAGGTAGAAGACAGAGGGTGGTGGTGGAGGGTTGTTTTTCAGACTGGAGGCCTGTGACCAGTGGAGTGCCACAAGGATCGGTGCTGGGTCCTCTACTTTTTGTCATTTATATAAATGATTTGGATGCGAGCATAAGAGGTACAGTTAGTAAGTTTCGCATGACCCCAAAATTGGAGGTATAGTGGACAGCGAAGAGGGTTACCTCAGATTACAACAGGATCTGGACCAGATGGGCCAATGGGCTGAGAAGTGGCAGATGGAGTTTAATTCAGATAAATGTGAGATGCTGCATTTTGGGAAAGCAAATCTTAGCAGGACTTATACACTTAATGGTAAGGTCCTAGGGAGTGTTGCTGAACAAAGAGACCTTGGAGTGAAGGTTCATAGCTCCTTGAAAGTGGAGTCGCAGGTAGATAGGATAGTGAAGAAGGCGTTTGATATGCTTTCCTTTATTGGTCAGAGTATTGAGTACAGGAGTTGGGAGGTCATGTTACAGCTGTATAGGACATTGGTTAGGCCACTGTTGGACTATTGCATGTAATTCTGGTCTCCTTCCTATTAGAAAGATGTTGTGAAACTTGAAAGGGTTCAGAAAAGATTTTCAAGGATGTTACCAGGGTTGGAGGATTTGATCTATTGGGAGAGGCTGAACAGGCTGGGGCTGTTTTCCCTGGACCATCAGAGGCTGAGGGGTGATTTATAGAGGTTTACAAAATTATGAGGGGCATGGATAGGGTAAACAGGCAAAGTCTTTTCCCTGGGGTCGGGGAGTCCAGAACTAGAGGGCATAGGTTTAGGGTGAGAGGGGAAAGATATAAAAGAGACGTAAGGGGCAACTTTTTCACGCAGAGAGTGGTACGTGTATGGAATGAGCTGCCAGAGGAAGTGGTGGAGGCTGGTACAACTGCACCATTTAAGAGGCATTTGGATAGGTTTATGAATAGGAAGAGTTTGGAGGGATATGGGTTGGGTGCTGGCAGGTGGAACTAGATTGGGATGGGATGTCTGGTTGGCATGGATGGGTTGGACCGAAGGGTCTGTTTTCATGCTGTACATCTCTAAAACTCTAGTGGGACTTGAACCAGGATCTTCTCGACCAGAGATAGGAACACTACCACTGCACAGCAAGGCACTATGCATTCTGTTGATGTGAAAGGCAATACTTGCTCTCAGGGAGACTGACAATCACGCCAGTGAGATTACCATCACCGATGAACATAATTCATCTCTCTTTTCATTCTATCTACAGAATTACAAAACAGAAAACTTCATGACAAGAAGCATCTTAATTAATTAATGTGTTGGTGTAAAGGGCAAAGGCAAAGTTACAATTGTCCAACTGAACCATTGGGCTGCTCTCTCATTACAAAGAGATGATTAGTGAGGGTTTAATCTGAGGGTCACTTTGCCTCAGGCAAGGGGAGAGATTGAGAAGGAGAGGCATCATGGTAATCTTGGCCCATGTGGGGATTGAAGCCACGCTGTTGGTATTACTCTGCATCACAAACCAGCCCTTTCCCGTCAATGTAGTGGATAACAGTTAATGGGCACCATAATTCTAATATCAAACTGAATAAGAATAACAATTTATATTCACAAAGCTATCCTGAAATTCATTCAGGGTTCTCATGGTCTCCAATTGAAATCCAACAGATGTTGGAAGAAATGTGACAGAACATCATCAATTGCCTTTAGCACACAGAAGTGTTATTTCACTAGGACTTCTATCAACCTCACACTGTGCTAGTGAAGCAAAGAACAGGGGGAGAGTGCGGAGCTGAACACGTGGTTGCAGGGATGGTGTAGGAGGGAGGGTTTTGGATTCTTGGATATTTGGAGCTCTTTCTGGAGAAGGTGGGATCTCTACAAACAGGATGGTCTTCACCTGAACCAGAGGGGTACCAATGTCCTATGGGGTAAATTTCCTAATTCTTTTTGGGGATGGGGGAGTTTAAACTAATGCAGCATTGGGATGGGAATCTGAGTTGTAGTTCCAGTGCACAGGAGGGACAGGGTACTGAGGTCAGGGATAGATTTACAAGGTCGCGAGAGGGCACCGGCAATCATGATGCTAGTTTGAAATGTGTGTACTTCAACGCAGGGCGCATTTGGAATAAGGTGGGTGAACTTACAGCATGGATTGATACCTGGGATTTTGATGCTGTGGCCATTTCAGAGACATGGCTATAGGAGGGACAGGAATGGTTGTTGCAGTTTCTGGATTTAGATGTTTTAGTAAGAACAGAGAAGATGGTGGCGGGGAGGGGGTTGTGGGGGAGGGGGTGGCTTTGTTAATCAAGGGTAGTATTACAGCAGCTGAGGTAACATATGAGGACTCATCCACTGAGGGAATTTGAGCTGAGGTTAGAAACAGGAAATGAGAGGTCACCCTGTTGGGAGTTTTCTACAAGCCTCTGAATTGTTCCAGAGATTAGATTATTTTTTTTAGATTAGATTAGACTTACAGTGTGGAAACAGGCCCTTCGGCCCAACAAGTCCACACCGACCCGCCGAAGCGCAACCTACCCATACCCCTACATTTACCCCTTACCTAACACTACGGGCAATTTAGCTTGGCCAATTCACCTGACCCGCACATCTTTGTGACTGTGGGAGGAAACCGGAGCACCCGGAGGAAACCCACGCAGACACGGGGAGAACGTGCAAACTCCACACAGTCAGTCGCCTGAGTCGGGAATTGAACCTGGGTCTACAGGCGCTGTGAGGCAGTAGAGGTAAGGATAGCAAAGATGATCCTCGATAGGAGCGAGTTGTTATGGGGGACTTCAACTTTACAAATATTGACTGGGAATACTATAGTTCAAGTAGTTTAGATGGGTAAATTTTTGTTCAATGTGTGCAGGAGGGTTGTCTGACACAGTATGTAGACAGGCCAACAAGGAGCGATGTCATATTGGGTTTGGTACTGGGGAATGAACACGGTCAGGCGTTATATTTGGAGGTAGGTGAGCACTTTAGTGACAGTGACCATAATGTGGTTACGTTTACAATAGCAATGGGCAAGGATAGGTATATACTGCAGGGAAAGAGGTATAGCTGGGGAAAGGCAATTATGATGCGATTAGGCAAGATTTAGGATGCATAGGATGGGGAAGGAAACTGCAGAGGATGGACACACTTGAAATGTGGAGTTTATTCAAGGACCAGCTACTGGGGGTCCTTGATAAGCATATACCTCTCAGGCAGGGAGGTAGTTGTTGAGAGAGGGAGCCATGGTTTACTAAAGAATTTGAAGCTCTTGTCAAGAGGAAGAAGAAACTTATGTGAGGATGAGGCATGAAGGCTCAGTTAGGGGGCTTGAGGGTTATAATTTAGCCAGAAAAGATCTAAAGGGAGGGCTAAGAAAAGCCAGGAGGGGACATGAGAAGTTGTTGGTGAATAGAATATAGAACATAGAACAGTACGGCACAGAACAGGCCCTTCAGCCCACGATGTTGTGCCGACCACTGATCCTCATGTATGCACCCTCAAATGTCTGTGACCATGTGCATGTCCAGCAGTCTCTTAAATGTCCCCAATGACCTCGCTTCTACAACTGCTGCTGGCAACGCATTCCATGCTCTCACAACTCTCTGTGTAAAGAACCCGCCTCCAACATCCCCTCTATACTTTCCTCCAATCAGCTTAAAACTATGACCCTTGTGTTAGTCATTTCTGCCCTGGGAAATAGGATCAAGGAAAACCCTAAGGTTTTCTATTGATATATTGGGAATTAAAAAATGACTGGAGTAAGATTAGGGCCAATCAAAGACAGGAGTTGAAGGTTGTATGTGGAATCTGAGGACATAGGGGAAGCACTTAATGAATACTTTTCATCGGTATTCACATTGGGAAAGGGGAAATGCCAGTGACAACATGGAGATAAGGCTACAAGATTAGACAGGATTGCAGTTGACAAAGAGGAGGTTTTAGCAATTTTGGAAGGTCTGAAAATAGCTAAGACCCCTGGGCCAGATGGGATTTATCCTCATATTCTCTGAGAAGCCAGGGAGGAGATTGCAGAGCCTTTGGCTTTGATTTTTATTTCATCATTGTCAACAGGAGTAGTGCCAGAAGACTGGAGGACAGCAAATGTTGCTCCCTTGTTTAAGGAGGGGAGTCGGGCCAACCCTGGTAATTATAGGCCAGTGAGCCTTACTTTGGTTATGGGTAATGTGTTGGAAAAGGTTATAGAGAGAGGATTGATAATCATCTGGAAAGGAATAAGTTGATTAAGGATAGTCAACATGGTTTTGTGAAGGGTAGGTTGTGCCTCAAAAACCTTTTGAGTTCTTTGAGAAGGTGACCAAACAGGTGGATGAAGGTAATGTGGTTGGTGTGGTGTATATGGATTTCAGTAAGGGGTTTGATAAGGTTGCACATGGTAGGCCATTGCACAAAATACGGAGTTCTGGTATTGAGGGTGATTTAGTGGTTTGGATCAGAAATTGGCTCTCTTAAAGAAGACAGAGGGTGGTGGTTGATGGGAAATGTTCATCCTGGAGCTAAGCTAACAATGGTGTGCCGCAAAAGATCTGTTTTGAGGTCACTGTTGTTTATCATTTTTATAAATGATCTGGAGGTGGGCGTAGAAGGATGGGTTCATAAATTTGTGGATGACATTAAGGTAGGCAGAGTTGTGAATAGTGCCAAAAGCTGTTGTGAGTTACAGAGGGACATAGATAAGATGCAGAGCTGGGCTGAGAGGTGGCAAATGGAGTTTAATGTGTAAAAGTCTGAGGTAGTTCACTTCGGAATAAGTAACAAGGTAATGCAGAGTACTGGGCTAATGGTAAAATTCTTGGCAGTGTAGATGAACAGAGAGATCTCAGTGTCCAGGTGCATAAATCCCTGAAAGTTGCCACACAGGTTGATAGGGTTATTAAGAAGCCATATGGTGTGTTGACATTTATTGGTAGGGGATTGAGTTTCAGAGCCACGAGGTCATGCTTCAGCTGTACAAGACACTGGTAGGGCCGCACCTGGAGTATTGTGTGCAGTTCTGGTCACTGCATTATAGGAAGGATGTGGAATCTTTGGAAAGGGTTCAGAGAAGATTTACTTGGATGTTGCCTGGTATGGAAGGAAGGTCTTACGGAGGATAGACTGAGGGTCTTGAGGCTGTTTTCATTGGAGAGAAGAAGGTTGAGAGATGACTTAATCAAGACGTATAAGATAATCAGAGGGTTAGATAGAGTGGACAGTGAGAGCCTTTTCCCCCGGATGGTGAAGGCTAACATGAGGGGACATAGCTTTAAATTGAAGGTGATAGATTTAGGACAGATATCAGAGGTAGTTTCTTCACTCAGGGGTGTGGAACAGCCTGCCTGCAACAGTAGTAGACTCACCAACTTTAACAGTATTTAAATGGTCATTGGATAGACATATGGATAATAATGGAATAGTTTCAGTTAGATTGGCATCAGATTAAGTTCACAGGTCAGTGCAACATCGAGGGCCGAACAGCCTGCACTGCGCTGGAATGTTCTATGTTCTATGTAACTTCCAGAATGTCCCCATGGAATTTCAGGGTATGTACCTTTAATGCAGAACGTTTCTTAAGGAACATAAAGGGATGGTGCAGAGTGATAGATATTGGTTCATGGATGAAAGTTGAGAAGATATTCATCCCAATGTGATCAGTTTCTCAAACAAAACTGTTCCTTTGTTACAGTTCATGAGAAATGGGTGTGTTAGCTATGGTTGTTCAGTTTCTGTCAGTAGTGCCCAGGGAAGGGATCAGTATCTTTTTCCCTGAAATACATCGTATGAACTCTTCATCTCAAATGTATTTTGCGGCTATCAATTCCCTGCCAGCTATCTAAAATTTATAGATCTTAACTGTGACAGTGTACATTAAAAGAATATTGTCAGCATTTGTCAGTGTTTACATCAAGGAGAAGGTAGCTCTAGGTGAAATGAAATCTGCACGACAGTGGGATTCAGTATGATGTTGTTATTAGGTGGTGTGCCTGGACTGCAACATTCTCAGCTTGCATTCATAGGATCATTTTCAGAGTCAGCTCAAGACAAGGCTAGACCCCATCAAAATATTTTAAGAAGGTAGCCCACACCTTAACTTTCCTTATTTGAAACGTAGATGTGAAGTGCTGTGTTCCCAATGTGATGCGACTGGTCAAACTATTTGAGATTAAGCTAAACACAAATTTATTTAGACACTATAGTTAAAATACAAAGAAACAGGAATTTAGAATAACAGCTATTGGAAAACTTAACTGAATAACAGATACAATACCTATTACTAATGAACTGTTCCAAACATCTCACAAACACACTTCTTGGCAAAACGGCAGATTCAGACACAGATTCTCACATGCAGTTCTCCAATCCAGGAGGAAGAAACATCAAGAGAAAATTCAAAGAGTGTAGTAGCCAGGAGATATTCACTGAAGCATTCAACTCTTTTGAAACCTCAAACAGCTTCTGCTGCGCTAGCTAAACAACCTGGAACGCCTGGTCTGTGAGAGCCGGCTGCCCCTAGGCTGCTTCCAATGTTCCAACTTAAAATAAAACACCCCAAGACCTCACAAGTTGTGTACTTAAGTCATCTTGAGTAGCCAGATCGGCACCTCTGCCTGAAAACCTCTCTTCAAAAAAAAATAACAGACAAAATAACCTTTTAAAGTTATAGCATCATTACAGTCGGGTGCAGGTCATCAGTTGTGTGATTTAATGCCACATGGTCAATGTTTGGGCTTTTTGCAGATTCGAGAAGGAAAAGTCAAAAAATGTCTTAAGGTAAAAACTTCAAAATAAAATTATTTATTATACATTAATATTAAACAGTGCTATTATACAGTATACCAGACTCTGATGTTTAGTTGCATGAAGTTACCTCATGTTTTATCTGGTCGGCTGTGTCTTCAGATTCTCCAAAGTTCTTGTGTTCTAAATTCGCTCACACTGCTAGTTACACTCAGAGATATACAGCTCCATAACATCATTAAATATTGCTTCTGAATCCTGATGCCTCATACACATAGGTCTCTCCCTTAGTTATTCCAATGGAAGTTTGGCATTCCAGAATTTTGAAACAAATTAACATTTTTTTTGGTCATTCATGGGACATGAGCATTGTGGACAGTGCTGAATTGTCCTGGAGAGGGTGATGGTGCTGAAGAATTAGTTGGCATTAATCTCAGCTATGTCTCAAGGCTATGCATTCAAACGCCAAGACTTGTGAACAAAAAATAAAGCTGATAGAGTAGGATGATGCTGTTCATCAGAGAAGACTCCAATTGTCTGGTGACTGCAAGAGATCCACTTCAAAGGGGCAGGCAATCCTTGCTGGCCTCCTGGTCAATATTTAGCCCTCAACTGACATGACAATTATTGGGTCATGTGTGGGAAAGCTGACAGTGCACAAATTAGCTTGCACATTTTCTACAAAGAAACTACACTGAAAAAAACATTGGACGATTAGCTTTGAGACACTCGAAGGTCTTGTATGACCTATATAAATGTCAGTGTTTCTCTTTCTGATGAATGGGATGGAGGTCAAAACATACAGTTGGCAAAGGTCAGAAATAATATATTTCTAATTAAATCAGCAAGTGTTGCAAAATTGTTTTAAAAAAGGAAATAAGTTTTATTACTTTAATGGTCTAATGGAGGTCCTACAAATGATGAAAGGTTTTGGTGGATTGGATGGGAGGAAATGTTTCTCTCCTGGGGAAGCAAATCTCTTCACAATAAAAGACACCAAGAAATTGAAGAGGGAATTCAGAAGAAACTTTTTCACACCCAATAGTGACAATGTGGAACTCAGTATCACAGCAAGTAGGTGAAGTGAATAGATGGTTATTAATGAGAAACCTTGGGAAGATGCTTTAGTGGAGCATAAAACACCAGTATGGACTGATTGGGCTGATTGGCCGGTTTCTGTACTGTGTAGCCTGTATAAAATAATTAGGTCAGTGCACTACAGAGATTCACATTTTAAAGACACTGCTAATTTTTTACTGTCACAACAGGTTTATATTTTATGATTCAGAAACCAGAGAAATGGCAGTTGATTCATTGTAACATTTTGCTGGAAGAAATAATTTTATCAGATTTTTTTAAACAAATAATTGCTGAGTTAGAATGGCACAATAAGGTAAATCATGGGCATTTCTATCTGTATAGCAGAAAGTGAATTAGTCCTGCACTGAGTGTTTTCAATCTTGATCACATTTCACCAGGAGAATGATGTGGAAATCGGAGTACATGATCTGTCAGGGAGAGGTCAGCCTGATCATCAGTAACACTGAGAAGTGCAGTCTGTCTATCCCCCCAACGGTGATACAAAAGATCCAATCATCTAGAAGAGAGGGGTAATTTAGCGTTCATTAGCAGAGGGATTGAATTCAAGAGTCGTGAAGTGATGTTGCAGGACTTTGGTTAGGCCACATTTGGAGTACTGTGTGCAGTTCTGGTCGCCTCACTTTAGGAAAGATGTGGAAGCTTTGGAGAGGGTGCAGAGAAGATTTACCAGGATGTTGCCTGGAATGGAGAATAGGTCGTACGAGGACAGGTTGAGAGTTCTCGGCCTTTTCTCACTGGAACGGCGAAGGATGAGGGGTGACTTGATAGAGGTTTATAAGATGATCAGAGGAATAGATAGAGTAGACAGTCAGAAACTTTTTCCCCGGGTACAACAGAGTGTTACAAGGGGACATAAATTTAAGGTGAATGGTGGAAGGTATAGGGGAGATGTCAGGGGTGGGTTCTTTACCCAGAGAGTGGTGGGGGCATGGAATGCGCTGCCTGTGGGAGTGGTAGAGTCAGAATCATTGGCGACCTTTAAGCGGCAATTGGATAGGTACATGGATGGGTGCTTAATCTAGGATAGATGTTCGGCACAACATCGTGGGCCGAAGGGCCTGTTCTGTGCTGTATTGTTCTATGTTCTATATGTTCTAAATCTCCATAAGACCAAGAGCTATTCCTCAGCAGTTATTACATTAAAACAGTGATTCCCTGTCAAAAAGTACTTTAATGACAGCACTTTGGGATGTCCTGAGGTTGTGTAAGGTGCTATGTAAAGGCAAGTCTTCTTTAAACAGAAGCAACACAAATATCAGGAAAAGGATGAGAAACACTGTCGTATGAAAGAAGCTGGAATCCTGTTATTCAGTGGCCTGCCATAGGAGTGACAGTGCACAAAGTTATACCCATTTTAAATTCCAAAGATGAAAAATTATTTCATGAAGAGAAGAATAAAGAATGAGCTGAGATCTTCGTCATTGAACAGGATATATTGTGTCCCTCGAGTGTGGAGAGTGAAAGCCAAAGTTGAGACATTCATGATAAAGCTGCAAAAAGGCAAGACACACACCTTTGTTTTTTTTTGTATTTTAAAATTCTGCAATCAAAACCACAATAGGACAGTAGGCATCTATATACAACAGCAGTTTTTGGTACGATACAGCATTTAATACAACTGTTGATAACCTGCAAAAACTTGCTTTGTCAGACAAAAGCAGACTTCCTCAGACCAGAAAGCAGTTAAGGCACAATTTCTGTGTTTCATTATCTCTCTGCTAATTGGAGGGCAATTGGGTGCAAAACAGCTAGTGCAATATTTGCTGAATAAAACATTCTACATACAGGAAACCGTACTGGCTTTCAGAACTTTTGACCCAATTGTCAAATTAAACATCTTTTAAAACTTCAAAATATTTTATTCCTTTAAATAAATAACAAATATCTACACCTTGCAAGGAGTTGCATGTTGGAATTAGTCCTTTTCCTGTAAGTACATGTCCAGTTTAAAATAATTCTTAGTTTCTTTTTAAATGCTTATTTGGATTTATAATAAAATAGCCATAATTTTTTTAATTGCATAAGGTAGTCTTTAGAATTTTAAAATGAGGGCACAATCAATAATTTATCAGGAGGCAAAGGAATAAGCCAGCACTGACTATCTGACAGCCACGCATTTGTTGACATGTAACAAGTGTATCGTTAATAACGCAAAGACTCTTCAGTACAGTCTTTGGGCAAAAATTGACCTAACTGTGACTAACAATGCCCGTTGAACAAAATACGTGACAATTTACAAATTTGGTGCAGTGAACAGCACCTGAATGTTCTCTCTGTTATCAGAGACGTCTGTACAGTATCTTGCAGTTTATTTGGCAAGTTTAATTTCAATTGCGTTGTGTTCTCATGACAAGGAACAGCTTGCATAGATCATACATTCAGCTCAGGTGAAACAGGCTCTGAAGATATTTCCAGTAGCAATGATGTTGGGTAAAATATGCTCTCATTCACGTGAGGTAGCACCCATGACAGCTCCCCCTCAGCACAGGAGGAAGAAGGCATTGAGTTGACAGCTTCATGATAATTAATACATGGCATTAACAGCAGAGAATTAAAAATGGACAGCTGCTGAATAATTTCAGAGATTCACATCCCCCCCACTGCCTCCCAAGTGTAAAAAGGTTGCTTAGTTGTGAAATGGTCTCAGCCAACCTGAGGTTTTTAACGTGCACATTTTGAAATGCTGCACAAATTGGAAAAGGATACCTGCTGTGTACATTTTAAAGGTTGGTTCTGGGATGATGGAGCCTTGGGGAGTCTTCAGTGTGTATTCATAAATGCTAGAAAAAACATCAGGCCAATAATCGTTCCTTTACAGGCAGGATCTCCAAAGTGTATTTCACTTTTTTTTATATAAAAGGCTTTTCATTTTCAATGACTGAAGACAAAAAGCCTAATGATGTCCTATCTTCAATCTTCTAAACTGATCGGTTGTATTTCTAATTTCACCCCTTCTCAAATTAGGAATGATTTGTGGTCCCCGTGCCTAACAGGAATATGGAGATTTTTCTGTTACCTGTTTGCATCCTATTACAACCATTGATTTAAACAGACTGAAATTATGAGATAAACACAAATCATTCATCAACTGGGAAATGGATACATTATTACAATGAAAATCACCTGAAGTTAATTTTTGAAATCAGTTTGTTCAAAGTTGCACAAATTCTAGACAGTATTAACATTGCTAATCTAGTGTGGCTGAGGCAGGATTGGTGTGGGCAGAAATCCTGATCACACACTTTTCCATTCCTGTTCCTGCCACTAAACCCACCAGCCTTTTGAAGCAAAGTTCTGTTTGTTTTAGATTTTGTCACAAATTTATGACGGGGGTGGGGGGCACCAGATCAACTAAATTGTATAAATTAAATGTTACATCGAAATGGATAGAAAACTGATGCCCAGAGCTTGATCATGTGAATTATTCACTTCAGTAAATATGTGATTATATAGTTTAAAAACATGGTCAGAGATGAAAATCTGGATTAAAACAATGTTCAAAGTGCACTTGAAATGAACTAATTTGTAGAGAGGGAAGTAGAGTGATTTTTGAAATGGAACCCTGTGATGGGGTGATGGGAATGTCCACAATAGGGACCCTGTCACTGCCTCCCATCTGTTGACTAATCTGCTCAATATTCACAGTATTTCCCATGTCCGTTCAGCAATTCTTCATTTCCCCTTTTGTTGCCAAGTTGCTGTGAACAAGAAGGACCCTGTGATTTGGATAACTGTAAATCGTTAGCCACCCAAGGGTTTTAGCAAGTATTGTTACTGTTGAGTTCACACAGAACAAGCCGAGAAATATTTCAACTCAAAGTAGGAATGGAGTTTGAGTGAGGCAATGCTAACTGTGAAATGCAACTCTGAACCCATCTAATGTTTAACAATAAGTTACTCAAATACAAATTATTAACAGGAATACTGATAGACCTTTATAACACAAGTTGAAACAAAGGTGGGTTTCATCTGATTTTCACACTAATAGGAGCAGGGATTTAGATTATTTTGATGTGATGAAGTAAATACGCAGGGTTGCTGGTCTGCCTGTTAGTCTAAAAACGCTACAGACTGTAGCTTCACATGCTGAGATCAAATGTGTGTGCATGACACTAACTGTTCACAAGACCTATCACCTGCAATAAAGTTAACAAACCCTGCCCACACATCACATCAAAGGATGACGATTAATGCAAACTGCATGGAAGGGCCAACACGAAGCACTTCTGAGATGCTCTAATAACATATATAAAAGAAGTAAAAACATTCAAATTTTTAATTAGCTCCAGTAAAGAATGTTCAATCAAAGATATCTGATTTTTAGCCATGTTGAACAGAAGGATGTGTTTCTGGTTCTATATTCAAAAAGCTTTCTCTTTGAAAGTGCAATGTGATTTTTTTTGCAAAATTAGATGCAAGATTTAAAAAAAATAAGTTTAAAAGGAATGCTTGATCTAAATAGGTTAAAAAGAGTTGCTATATCATTGCCATGAAAAATTCGAATAAACTCTAATTTGCTTTGAGGTTGCTAACACTGATGGTCCCACGACATCATTCTCTGATCCTGGTGTGATTCCTGGCTGCAGTATAATGCTCTGATCATCTGTAATAGAATAGTCAGTGCTGAAAGCACTGGATCAACAAAGTGCGTTACAACCCGTTTGGGAGAACTGACTCTCTCTCTTACACTAGGTGTAACTATTTGATTTTAATTTAAATAATCCTGTTGACAAGCTTTAAGACCCTCTACAGGTTTTAGATCAGATACAGTTAAAGGCGGTAGGAAGTCTGGACACAGGCCTTTGTTAATAAAGGCAGATTAGTAATAGGATATATATATATATACCAAAGCTGCAAAAGCAGCGCCTACTCATTAGTCACTGACTAAAATGTTTAAATAAATAGAGTGCTAAAGTTTCCTTCTAGACTTTCTGTAGTACATGATAATACATCTGTTCTTTCACAGTACCAGCACAGCTAACACTGTTTACCTCTGTCAGTATCAACATCTTCAGTTTAGATACACTGCCCTAGCTTTGCCACAATTCTATGAAGACATCCGGGAACTGTTGCTAAGAACTAACAGGAAAACCCAATTGGCAATTTGTATTTTTATGATGGTTCAGGAATGCATTAGGTGCTACCTCAAACGCCCATTTGCTTTGACTGGCCCCAATTCTGATTTGGGGTCTGGACTCTCTGAACTCCAGGTTGTTTGGCTGCATGTGTGCATGATCGGGCAAGAGGTGGGGCCACTGGCACAGATATCCACAGCCGACCACAAACTGGTCACCATGGGATCCACCCAGCTCTCCAGCTGTGAGCCAGTGAGTGCTGCATTATGTTTTGCCTGTTCCACTTGCTTGGGAGTAGAGTGTATATTCAAAGTATTCCTCAGGCCTTGAAAACTCTGCTCCATGTAGGCATTCTTAGATGGGCCACTATGTAACTTGAGTGCTTCTCCTGGAAGAGAGGAAAGAAAGCTAAATGAAACATTTGTGAACAGAATATCGAGTGTACTTTGCATTGCTGAATAATGATTATTTTTGAACATAGCATGTCATTTCTCAATGTTTACATTTAAAATCTGCCAGCCTTTAGTTCACTTTCTTTGTGTGCTTAATTAGATTTTATATTTGTATGATAATAAGGTGAATGATATGTGGCTCAAATGACTATCTTTTACCTATTCACTTCAGTTCAGCTGTAGTCACATTTCATTTGTCTGGATAAAACACTAAAATTCAGTTTGTGGGATTATACATTTGAAGTTTGTGTTAAATGTCATCAAGTTTCTATGGAAACCAACAACAATTACACGTTTCATTTACTTTATCCATTTTGTTACTGATGATGAATGCAAATGCAGTTAAATTCCAAGCTCATTTTGTTGTCAGTGAATTTGGTTGTAGCCAGAATGGTATAAATTCAATACAACTCACCCAGCTTCAACATTCAGCTGTGACCTCTCAGGACTGCCCTGGTCTCAACGTCAAAAATTGCCTGTCTTTCTTTCTATCTCCCTGACCTCATCAACCTGACATCTCACTCACTTTAGGCACATACTGTACAGGTAGCACACACTGCTATAACGTGTCTCTCATTAACACAAATTAGTTGCAATCTGATTGGGTGAATAGGGAACGTGGGTTCTAAAAGGCTAACTTTTAAAGTGTGTGTTGGCTATAAGGCAGTCACACCGCCAATACTTTAAGTGTTACTTGTATTGCACGATTGCTGCAGAGCACAGGGTTGCACAGGAACACAACTATCACGTTATAGAAGAAATACCTGTATCACTTTTCTGTTGTCAGTGCTATTATATTCTTTTAAATTAAGCACTCCATTATCCAATTCATCAAGTCTCAGAGGAGGGGAAAGAGGGAGCTGGACAACAATTACAACCAAGGTGGCATCAATCATATCTCTGATGCTAAAGGTTTCCCCTCAGTAAGTAAATATCCCAGATAATGAAACAGCCTGAATTCTCAACTGAGTGCACCATTTGTGTCGTTGAGTTTGTGTAAATTGTTACACTTGGAAAACCTTCTACAGGAAATAAAATTAAACATGGAAATTTATCCTTGTAGCCTGGGACTTTAGATTGTACAGTAATTCTACTGTGTGTAAATGTTAGCCTATTGCTAATGTGATAGTGTGTAAAGGTATTTGTGTACTCAGCTCACCTTTCACCATATTCCCCATATCAGCCCAGATTTGCATTGAGCTGGGCGGGGTCTAAAACTGTTTCAAACAGGTGGGTGGTCCAGACTCTGGAATTCCCAGCCTCATTTCTGGTCATTTCGCCAGCATAGAATAAGGGCGCACATATGTGACATTCCCATCCTAGCCAGCTCCAGTGTGGGGGTGGACACTTCAAATCCCTCTCCGTCCCTTCTAATTTTCCTGGGACATATAGTTGATGACACCCAAGTGGAGTTAGAAGCCACGGGGGAGCCCTACCTTAAATTGGGGACCGAGAAAAAACAGTCACCTGTTTTTTGGAATTCTTCACTTTCTGACCCATTGTCTGTAACTCAGAGAAAAATCAAATAATCTGTTCTTGCAAGTTCAGTTGATTCCTTTAATGTTTATTTTGACAGCTGAGATCATTACTGAGCTGAAAATGTGTTGCTGGTTAAAGCACAGCAGGTTAGGCAGCATCCAAGGAACAGGAAATTCGACGTTTCGGGCCAGAGCCCTTCATGAGATCATTAGGAAAGTTTGGCTGAATTTCAAGAGCCAATAATCTCCAAGATGTTCATGTTCACCGTCTGACTAACAGCTTTAAGAGGTTATTAATGGATTATCTGTCTTGGATATAATTTCTCATTAGATGCATGGTTTTACAACTGAATTACACTTAACCATCTTTCAGTTATTAGGAGTTTCCTTCTCTTGTGTAATACACATTTTTGTTTGTGTTCAACATATAGCACTGTGCTACATGCAGTAAGGTGGTGGTGAGAAGATAGCTGATGAAAATAGATGCCATCATGTCCCAGCAATTGCAACTTTACAGCTAGAGAATCGAAATGAGATTGAGAATTTCAAACCCATTAAAGGCAACTTTTTAAAACTGAAATTTCCTGATACTTCTCTTTTACCTTTTTCTGAAAACTATAGCTTGCTTTAAATTACATTACGCAGAATTTTTTTAAGAACAAAAGAATGCCCTTCAATTGAACTGCATTTGTGATTAATCAGCGAAGAACAGCAGAGAGCAAAATTAATCCACACTGGTCATAACCAAAGTCAAGATTCTTAGCTCTAGTTACTATAGTTCTCATCAGTATTCCTTCAATCCCCATGTCAAATTATTTCTTTATTAATTGGGAAAGTGGAATTTCAGGGATACAGTTTAATACATTTTAATTCTTTATCTTGGCTTTTAAGCTGAAAAGAAAGCTTCAAATTACCCAATATTTGCTGCACAATTTCTGACCTGCTCACTGCTGCTTTAATCTCTGGAAGCTGCGCGTTTGTTCTTTCACCTGGATTAGCTGGAAAAGCTACAACACATTTGATAGTGGGCATGTTGGCAGGACTGAGCCAAATAGATTGGCTCTGTTATACTTCTCGTTCAAATTGACAACCGTGTAGCAGATAATGAATCAATGTGGAAACCTTTACCAATCACTGACGGCAGGGCAGATTATAAATAGCACTTGCGAAAAGCACTTGTGATGTTTTTACTCACTGATTCATCTGCTCGGATTGAGAAACCAAAAAAGATTCAATCAAATGGACAGCTCAGTCTAAAACGCTTACACTGAACTATTGTTTCACCTTGTTTTTCTAATATATAAACACAATAATTTTATTGATGTCAGTCTTAAGTAGGGTCATATTACCAAACGATAGTCCTGACATGAATACCCCACTTACATGAAGTGGGCATCCATGACCAGCTTCCAGACCTGCTCTTTCCAAATGGGTCCAGCACAATGGTTATAAAACAGCTATTTGTCAGGAGTGTTTATATCCCTGCTGTTACTTTAATGCCACTCTCTTACACAATAGTCAAGGAAGGCCATCACAATGTACTCTGCAATATCTCGGTGGAGATATCAGGAACTCTCATTGAGGGCAGGCAAGTCTATTTATTATTCCTGCAGACAAATTGCACATGGGTTGTTGCAGATATCACTTTGAAAAATACCCAGCCATTTCACAGGATATGGCGGCACGGTGGCACAGTGGTTAGCACTGCTGCCTCACAGCGCCTGAGACCCGGGTTCAATTCCCGACTTAGGCGACTGACTGTGTGGAGTTTGCACGTTCTCCCCGTGTCTGCGTGGGTTTCCTCCGGGTGCTCCGGTTTCCTCCCACAGTCCAAAGATGTGCGGGTCAGGTGAATTGGCCGTGCTAAATTGCCCGTAGTGTTAGGTAAGGGGTAAATGTAGGGGCATGGGTGGGTTGCGCTTCGGCGGGTCGGTGTGGACCTGTTGGGCCGAAGGGCCTGTTTCCACACTGTAAGTAATCTAATCTAATATTGAGAACAGCAGGAATTACACACATTCATAATGCAGTTTGTGTAGCAGGGCATCAGACTGAGAATGATCTTGTTCATACAGATTGTTCGTGATTTACATAGAGAAATGGTTCACTTTATATTCTAATATTTCAAATTGGACCCATTAAAAATTGCATAAATTAATGACTGTATTTCAGGTTACATTTACTATGTGGAGTGCACACCTCATCAAAATGTAGTTAGAAGTCAGGTTTGGTAGGTATTTTCTTTTTTTAGAAATTATGGTGTGACACACATTAGCTGGTATTTTGTACTTTGTCTATAATTGTGGTCACAAATCCTGACCTCTAGATTCCCACAATCCTAATAATGCATAAGGAAACAGGTCAGAGGTAATAGTGGTTGAGGTGCAGTCAGGCTTTAGGACCATGGAGCAACCTTGAGATGGCAGCTGCTTCTCACTGGGCAATAACAGCACAGTGTGGGTGGAATTAAGGGAACACAAACAGAACTAGGTGGAGTCCTTAAGTCTAGCCATGTGAATGTTCGACCCACATGCAGAGAAGCATATGGTAGCATTAGGTGGTAGAGTTTATCAAATAGTTATTCAGTAATGTAACAGTAAGATTAGATCCTGGTATATTGCTGATTACATGCATTGTAGCACTTAGCCTAAAAAGCTAATAAGCAGTGTTAGAAAAAGCCCAAGTTAGAAGGAAGTTCCTGACCTTGCCTCCTCCTGGACCAGTTCATCTTGAATCCAACGAGCAAATGTGGTCATAAACCACAACAGAGTCGAGTCCTTGATTGGGAAAGTATTTAGGACAATACGCTGCCCTAAAGAGAGCAGCTCTCAGGTCTATAGGAGCCTGGCTGATGGTCATCGAGATTTACAGCACAGAGAAAGGCCCTTCAGCCCATTGAGACTGATTGGTCAAAATCAACATTAACTATTCTAATCCTATTTTCCTGCATTTGGCCCCAAGCCTTGTATGCTATGGTATCACAAGTGCCATCTAAATATGAAATGTGATGACGGTTTTTCTCTCTCTCTTCAACCATTATGGATAGCGAGTTACAGATTGCCACCAACCTGGGGAGTGGGAACTTTCTCCTCACATCCTCGCTCAACTTACTACCCCTTTCCTTACTCTTGGGAAGAGAAGGATGCTAGATGGGATGGTGCTGTACCTAAATTTACCACATTCCCAACCCAACACCAATCAAGTGGCTGAGTAATGACCCTGCTGAAGGAGCTGTTCCCAATACTGCTAGGTTAGCCTGGCTGCATGTGGATGACCAATAGGCCAGGCCGTTACAAGCTACTGAGCACGTCGCTGCAGAGGGCAGGTGGGGAAAACTAGAGAGACCAGACATCAGAAAGGAGCAGGCCAGGTGCTGGAGGATGAAGATAGCAACCTCCACAACCCTTAGTTCTGACCACCCCACCACCCTCCCACCTCAGTCCCATCCTGCAAAAGCCTCCACCGTACTTCCCCAGAGAGTGTGGGCCCCCTGCGACACCAATAAACTATCCTCCATCAGCAGCCACAGCCTCTTCTGTGTGGGGGACATTACTGCTGGCAAGAGTAAACAGTCCTGATTGGCTGACAGCTTTCACTGGGGTGAGGGACTGAGGAGGTGGGAGAGACAAGACTGGTTTTTGTGCTGAGGATCCTAATCCAGGAAAAGGTTTCAGCAGTGCCTGATCTTCTCCTGCCTCAGTAGATCTGCTGAAAGGAGGTAGCATGGGGGTCTCGCTGTCTCTCAATCAAAATGGGCAAGATCTCTCATGCCTCAATAAAATAAACTTAGTTTCTGACTCCCACAGAAGACTCCCAAACCTGGTGAGTATTTTTGCATTTTATAATCTTACTATTTGAAAATAGTTCACTGATTAAGATTCTAAAATACTTTAAAGAAATGATCGTTTTGGTTAACCCAAGCTCCAATGACTATAATTTTAGGAAGTGAATTTAATTGCTAGCTCTTTGATGGTTAACTTGACTATTGCATGTTCCATGTGTATGTTAGGTTAAACAAAGTGCTTGTTAGCAAAACTTTTAAGTGGTTCCCACCAATCCTTGATATCTGTTATGAGCTAAGGTTTAAATGCTGTATCTAATTATGCCAAATCCCTCTCAAACTGTTGAGGTATGTTATAACGAAATTGTTTTTCTGTGTGGAACACTTTGGAATGATACACAGTAACTGATATTTTAATTTATCTTGTAGTTTAAGACAGATGTCAATTTGAGAACTGGGCATCACTAGAGGTGACACATAAAGTTTAGTATAACTTTGCATTACAGATCAGAAAATCACCAGCAATGCTATCACCATCCTTAGTGCCTCTGGGTTAGAGAGGAGATACATAGCCATGTGGTTGTGAGATGACCCCTGCTGGAAGGGGTCACTTCACAACCACCTGATGAAGGAGCAGTGCTTGGAAAGCTAGTGCTTCCAATTAAACCTGTTGGACTATAACCTGGTGTTGTGTGATTTTTAACTTTGTACAACCCAGTCCAACACTGGCATCTCCAAACCACTGCTGGAAGATGTGTGTGTATCAACGTCTGAGTTAGCTGCGATGACATTCTCAGACAAATAGCTTAACACCACTTCCTGATGAGATTCAAACTGCAAGTGCCCATAACTCCATATACTGCAGATCACAGACTAGAGGGACAGAGTGTGTAAGGGAGTGTGTGTTTGTGGGAGTGAGTGAGTGTGAGTGTATGTGTATCATGGTGGTAGTCTGTAGTTTGTACTCTAACCACTTTCTCATCTTTGGTAACACTTCCCTTTCTGATCAAGATCAACCTACTTGCTACGTTACATGGAGTATTTGAGGTGAATAACATCGACCTTTTATTTCGGAAAAGCTGGCTAACTACATGAGGGAGAAAGTGATAGACATATTTGCAGTTGTTATTAGATGTAATAAGGTGGCAGGAGGCTTGTGTGGAATGTAAACCATGCAGTGGACCTGTTGTGTTATAACACTATGCACTCCCCCTATTCTCTCAAAATGCAATTCGGCATGTGTCTCACCTTTTCCGATTGGCTGCCTGTTTGAAAATGTCAGTGGAGTCACTAAAAATTTTGTCTCAGCCACTGGTGTCCAGCGGTGCAGAATTTTGACAGTCCAGAGACCTGGACGCAGGGGGAGGTTGAGTGGAGGTTTGTAATGAGTGAACTCGGCACCAGACTCGATCTGAATATCATACGTAGCTGCAATGACATTAATTGGATCGATCCAAACGACAGTGACTGTGGCGTTAGGGCCCTTGCCCCACTTTTGCATGCCAATAGGCTCATCCATTGGCCCAATGAGGCCACCATAGTTTCGAAAAATTCTCTCCTTAGCATCCCATTCTGTGCCAGTCTGAAAGTAAAATGCATAAAAGCAGACATGAACTATTAATGATTACCCAGAAATGATCCAATATAAACAGGTATAAAAGAACATACAGATAAAAAAGTGTTTGCGGATAACATAGTGCTCAGGAACAGTGAGCTGTGGAGGGTAGCGACAGGCACTGACCTGAGTAACAGCTGGGAGCCAATGCATTTCCACAGTTTGTATGGCAAGATGAAGTATCTTTAATAACCATGGTATACCTTTCTCCATGTCCTCTCTCATTCACTGGATTTAAAAGTGTTAATGAGTAGAAAATAGTCAGAGGGACCACACATCTACCCTTGCTCTCAACATGCCCTCTCCCGACAACCCTATCCACAACCTGAATTCCCAGGAAGTGCTTACTCAAGTCTTTGGTCCTTGCAATAGTCAGAAGTTTTCCAGCATGTCCACACTGGTCATCGAGCATCTACTGCACAGCAGCACCTAAGGCCTTCTCAGTGACACTGCCAAGTGTGGGAGCTGCTGCTCTCTGATTGGCTGGCAAGTCTGCTTTCAGGAGCTTGATTTCACAGGAAGGATCTTTGCTGCCCTCCAAACTGCCTGATTGGAATTGAGATACAAGCCTTGCTCTAAAATTAATGGGTTTTGAGTAGATTTGTAGCTCAGGTTTGACATCACCAACCCAAAGAAACCCAAGCATATAAATAGAAAGCAGGAATTATCAGCAGTGCTTTGGCCAGAGATCCACTGAAGATGCTACCTAGTATGGTGATGAAACGTCTGGAAATGCACCTTCCAGCTCAGCGAGCAAACCTACATCCTTGTTCTAAAATGTTAGCTTGAGGTCTTTCCAACTTTTCAACAAGTGAGTGGGACACCTGAGAACACCAGAAGAACCTGGTCAGTATTCCTACAATTCAGTTATTTGACTCAAATTAAGGTTAGTTTTTATTTACTGAGTGCCAGTCCTTCTGGCTATCTGTCGACCTCAGTGGCTGAGGTTCAACACCTCATGGCCACACAATCAGAAGAACTGTTTTGATTCGCTCATCTTCTAAACCGAGAGCAGGCTATGGCAGTGCAAGCCCAATAGAATAAAAGGTTCTTTCTAAGTGGGCTCTTGTGATATAATATGGTCTGTCCCTCTCAGCCAGAAAGTCCAGGTTCAAATTCCACTTGTACTGGAGCTGTACCTGAATAGGGTGACCAAGACTCTCCCTAATATGGCGTGCCATGTTTACAACAAACTCTTGAATATGTTTCAAAGGAGACAACCTACAGTAAGAAACTAATCCCAAGTCTCAATGGAAGACAGCGAGCATTTTGCTGGTTCCTGCACTGTTTCATTTTTAATCCATTCATGGATCATACGCTTTATAATCACTGACCTATTCGAACAACAAATGGGACTGCCTTACATCAAAGTGCTTTTTGTAAAGATCACTCTCGAGTGAAACTTCACTGGGCTCTCTCCTTTCACCTAGTGTCATTGATGCTGCTGTTTCAATGAAACATTTTTGTCACAAGGCACAAGGAGACGGTCTCTATAGAAAAGAGACAGTCTACTGAATACACTTAACAACTGACTGGCTTTGCCTTAGAGAGTTGCCAGAACGATCGCTCTTTAATGCCTTTACCTAGGTTTTTTTGTTGATGAGCAAAGACAAGTGTCTCTGTGATCAGTCTTGTAATTCACCAAAGTGGTCCTTCTGACCTCCTGTTCTAAGACTGCATTTCCCCCTTGCTATTGCTTCGCAGCTCTGTGCAGCTGTACACACAGCTCCAGTTGAAAGTGGGTTTTCATGCTGAACTATATCATGTGCTAGGAAAATAACATGGTTTAACAATGATCATAATCTAGGAACAGTGACTGATTGAAGCAACAACTATCACCTTCAACTGCAGATCAGACAGATGCACACTGTTTACTGCACTGTGCGGGACTGTGAAAACAACATGGCCTTTAGCAGCTAAAAGCTCTGTTCTGGTCATTAGACAAGTCAAATTTTCCGTTAAATATATCACTAAGCTTTCTGTACAAGTAAAAACAAGAGTTACCACAGACAGGAGATTTGATCTGTAAATTAAAACACTGCCATGTTCCGCCAGCAGCCAGTCTATTGCAACATGCAATTGTTCATATTTTTTCAATGACAGAGTTCATAATTCAAAATTGTAATGAAGTTAATGGAATGCTGGCTTTTAGCTCAAGGGTTAGAAATTCTAAAGTGAGAAAGTGATGTTGCAGTCACAAACAGCCTCAGGCAGACACCATCTGGATACTCCAATCAATTTGGGCAACCAGTCCTTAGCGAAGATAAACTGGTTTTGGGAAGATTAAAGCTCCAATTCACAGGAATTATATCACAACGTAAAGGCAACGTTTAAGGACAATTTGCACAAACTAGGCTTGTACTCCATTCAAGTTAGGAAGTTAATCTGTTGAATATATTTAAAATGATTAGGGTATTAGGGTATATATACACAAAATGTATTATTTTTGTCAGAGAATTCCTAGCAAGAATATTGGAGTCAACTATTTTGGTGTGAAATTGAGAAGCACATTTTGCAGGAAGGGTAGTGGACATTCTCCTTCCAAGGGCTATAGATGGGAGCAGCTCACCTTTCCAAGGCAGAGATCAATAGATTTTTGTTCAGCAAGGGTATGAAGGACTATGAGACCAGAGGAAACAAAACCAAGGTTAAGGAATTAGCTGTGATCTAATTAAATGTTGAAGCAGTCTCGAGTGGTCAAATGGCCTCTCTGGTTCACCCAGCTCTGATATCCCGTTCAGCCTGCTCTCCGATCAGCTGAATTCTCAGGGAGCAGGGGAAACTCCAGGGGAAACTCCAGGCTTGATTGTGGCCTAATTCCCAGTATCCTCAGATTTCTTCAAGGTGGCATGGCTGATATAGGGGAAGGATTAAAGTAAATTACTACGGTGTTGGAAACCAGAAGGCAAAGACAGATGGGGGGATGCAAACTCTAATCAAGCAGTAGAAAAATAGTAAGCAACTGAGTACTCCCTTCTTTTTCCTTTCAGTGAAAATTGGGTTGGATTGACTAGAAATGTAGGGCAGGACATCAGATTCCTGGTCACGTTGACCCTTCTGCAACTCAGCACAAGATGTCAAGGGTGGATGCTGGGTGACATAATCCAAGATTTTTACAACATTTTGTAGATGTGCCATTATAATTAAGACAGCAAATTCCTTTATTTCAGTAAAATTAAGTCAAGCTTCATTTTTGATTGTTTACCTCAGCAAACTGCAGCCGTGTAAAGTCATTGGTGGGACTTGAAATTTTAAACATTTTTCTTGGCATCACCCAAGTCTCCAGTGTTTCCAATTTGCTGGTGGCCAGATTTGTCGCATAGTGTTTCAGCAGATAGCCTTGGAACCGGTCAGCATAGAAATAGAGATGCACTGAGACTGGATTGCCCATAGGGTAATATCTAGAACAAAACAGGAGCAGAGAGAGAAGTGTTAGCTGAGAAAGGACAAGACCAGTGGATATTTTCGAATATTCTTCAGATTCAGTCAAGGAAGAGCAGTTAAACCATAAAGACTTAAAAAAAGCAAAGAGAAAGCCATTTAGAACACAGCTCATCATAAACAGTCCCAGAAATGGATTTTTAAAACAAATCTTGAATGAATGTTTTCTTCAAACCGATTGCTGTCAGATTATCACATGATGGTTTGATTACAGAAAGATACAGGGAACTGCAAGAGCAAATAAACCAATACAGAAACAAACCAAAAATTGCTGGAAAATCTCTGCCCACATCCTGTGCATGAATACATAAAGAAAGGTCTGGCAGTACAGTATCACTGGAGCAAAAGCAGTTAACATTGGGGGTCAAGTGACCCTTCATTAGAGAGGACATTTAACGTATGTTCCTACAAATGAAATAAAGAGCAGGAAGCTGCTCTACCACTCCAGAACAAAGCTGATCAACAACTTCAACATCATACTGGCCATGTTATCCCCACATCTGTTGTATCAGTAGGGAGTAATCTATCAATTCTTGTCTTGAACTTACTAAATAACTGAGCATCCACAGCCTTCTGGGGTAGACAATTCCAAAGATTCAATACCTTTTGAACAGGGTCCTCCTTACCTCAGTCCAAAATGGTTTGTCTTCTATTCTGAGACTGTGTTCCTCAGGTTCCAGATCCCACACCAGAGGAAACATCCCTTGTGGAACTCTGCATATCCCTTTAAGATTTGATTTGCATACACCAATCTGTTTGTCATGCACAGCATAATGTATATGATAGATAAAGGATTTCTGGGACAGGAGGTGGAAAATTTCAGGTAACCAGAATTTCATTTGAATCAATAAAATGAAAGGGTGTTGACTGTGTCAATGCTGGGGCTTTGAGGATCTCACTGTCATGCCAATATCATCTCATTTCTAGATTTTAAATTAAGCTGCAAAGTAAGTGCAGTCTGCAAGAGCTTGAAATCAACTACTTACAAGAATAATCAGATTCTAGTTTGAAAGTAACAAAATGTAATTTTTCTCTGTTAAAAAGACAGCAGGCTTCCTTTAGTTGTGTATGTGCATGAGGCAATGATACTGAAAGGATTAATGCTGAACAATATATTAATTTCTACCTAATCTGATTGATGTCATATGGATTTGATTGGAGAGAAGAGGAACATCTTTCCACCCTGGTGGTGACAGCTGTGTTTACGTAGGTCTCCCAGTAATTTCAGTAACAATGACTTATGTCACCTTTACCAGTCTGCTATCATGCAATAGCCTCCATCTTGTGTAAGACAGGAGCCTCTGCTCATTATGCTACCTGGTGGATTTCCTTGGCCATACTAGACCACATGGAGACCCAGTCAGAAAAGGGAATGACAACAGCAATCTACCCAACATGTTGGTAATACATGCTTATACAACAGTGCACCATCAAATTGCCCCTGAATTGTCACAGAATTCCTACATTGCAGAAGTAGACCCTTTGGCCCATTTAGTCTGCACCAATCCTCCAAAGAGCATCTCCCCCAGAATCTTCACCCTCCACCAGCCCACCCAATCCCCGTGACTGTGGGTGGAAACTGGAGCATCCGGCAGGAACCCATGCAGACACAGGACCAATGTGAAAACTCCACAATGACAGTCGCCCAAGTGTAGAATTGAACCCAGACGCCTGGCGCTGTGAGCAGTGCTAACCACTGTGCTGCCATGCCAACCCATTGCCCATTAGTTATCACAGTAAACTCTGACATTTCTGAGTTTGCCATTCTTAGTAAACAAGAGAAAAACTTGTCAACAGTATCAACTGTCGTGCCCATTTGTCCAAGGGGGAGAAGTGTCAACAGTAAGTATTTTCAACTGTCACATTTTTATATAACAAAACAAATTGCGCTGAACTCTTACAACTCAAAAATGAATCAGTGTTGGTGGGCTCAGGAAAAGGAAGCATTTCAAATTCCAGATCCTGCAGGAGCAAAACAGTGTAGCTGCAATAGTCACTCTCAGCCAATGGAGAGGAGAAATGGGTCCCTCAGGAGCACACTGGCTGCTGGAGAAGCAAGCTGGTTAGCTCAGTTGGCTGGATTGAGGTGCAGACTGACATCAACAACAGAGCTGCAAATACTGCACCAGCCAGGGTTGACGTGAAGGAGCCTCATTCTCAACCCTCTCTTTGCCTCAGGTTAAACCACCACCAGTCATCTCTCTGTAATATGAGAGTGGCCCTATGATCTGCTTAGACTATGGTGATGACCTGGACATTGTTATTGAAGGGCTACTGGGGTGTTTGGTATTTCAGCTACACAGTAGGCTATTCAGTCTAACAACATTTGTTTCACCAATCAGTTAGATCATGACACATCTATATCTCAGCTTCAACTCCTCACCTTGGTTTCACATCCCTTAGAACTGTTGCCTACAAAAAAAATCAAGTGATTTCACTTTGGACATTTTCAGAGGAGATATCCTCTTTTGGTGGTGTTGGGGGGTGGGGGAGGAGGTGGATAAAGTGTTTCAAACCTCTATTACCCATTTGACATCTTTTTTAATTCATTCACAGGGTTGAGGGTGTTGTTGGCTAGGCCCAGCATTTATTGCCCATCCCTAATTGCCCAGAGGACAGTTAAGAGTCAACCACATTGCTGTGGGTCTGGAGTCACATGTAGGCCAGACCGGGTAAGGATGGCAGTTTTCTTCCCTGAAGGACATTAGTGAACCAAGTGGGTTTTTTCCTGACAATGACAATGAATTCAAGGTCATCATCAAAGTCTTAATTCCAGATTATTTTTAAAAAAATACAATTCAAACTTCCCCATCTGCCACGGTGGGATTTGAACCCAGGTTCCGAGAGCATTGCCTGGGTCGCTGGATGAACAATCCCGCAATAGTACCACTCGGCCATTATCTACCCTTGCATTACTTTTATCTTTTACCTATAAATTCCCTTTCTTAGAAGTCAAAAATAAAATGCTTGGTAACTGTGCATTTATTGCATATTGTTATTTATTGAATAGTGGAAAACATATCAGAAGCACATAGAGCAAGATAGTTGTATTGGATTTATTCACAACAATTACAAAAATATAGGTGTTGTAGGAATAAAACTCACTGAAGATAGGACTGGATTCAATGTGAAGGAGGAAAAGTTGACGAGGAAAGGAGGTGTAGAGGGGGATTCTGACGTGTTCAGGGTAATTTAAAAATGAAGCATGCTGAGCTGATAGCCTCAGGGAAAGAGACAATATTTAAATAGCTGAGTTGTTAACAAGCAAACTGAAAGCAGGATTGGGAATTGAGGTGTACTTGAGATTCCTGGCAGATTAAGTAATCTGAAGTAGGACGGAGTTGAGAAAGCTTACAGGGGAAAAGGGGGAAGGACGAGACCTTGCAGGGTAAAAGAGGAGATAACAACAAGGGAGGAAAACCCAGGGTGGAAAATCTGCAGATGGAAAAGAGGGATAAGAACACAGTAATGAGATAAAACAGAATATGATATTAATGGCACAGGCAATCCTATGAGGTAACTATAGTACAAGAGTATTCATTTAGTCCCATAATGATAAAATTGTAATTAGATCAAGTTAGAATTTAGAGCATAAACTTGTGGGTAAAACTGAAGTTAAAAAGGTAAATTATTTTTATTCGACAATTATTAATGACAAAGGATAACACCGACTTGCCGCTAAATCTCTGTTGTACACCTGGTATTCTAGAGGATTTTGAATCTGGTATAGCAGAGATAAACACACCAACAGATTGGATTTATTCTAGCATTTCCTACACTGACTCCTTCAGAATGCATGTCTGCCAACAGCAGAGGAAAAGATATCAGTGGACACGTGAGGTTTCCTGCAGCTGGAAGCAGGCAATCATTGGAACGATGTTTAAGATCAATGACAAGTCGAATACAACCTAATAGTTTAACAACAATGACAGACACTATAACAGAATCCCGAGGACAAGCTGGAATGGTACCTTTTATAGTAATGATTTGAAAAATACGAAAGATAACAGACCTGAAAGCAGGGTTAAGAAACAAGGTCGGCTTAATTAGAAAGGGAAAGGTAATGAAATTAGCCAGCCAGACAGTAAATGATCACATAAAATATTGCAGCTTGGCAGACAGATGTATATAATTTGATTTTATCCATTGCACAGTAATTAACACAAGATGACGAAGAAAAGAACTTTGGAGTAATAGTGAGCTCATTCATCAGCTTTAATATCTGCAATATGGCAAAGTAATTTAAACAGAGAATAGTGGAATATGTAGTTTGTACAAAAGCATTCCTAATTTATGTTCTGCCTTAATGATTTATTGCTCAACCAACAATTAAAACATACATATGGATTACAGGGGGCACAAAGAGGAGAATTAAAAATCTCAAATTGAATAATATACAAGAAAATTAAGCTCATTGTCTAGGAAAAGGATATTTGGGTGGGACCTCATGGAGTTGTTATAAAATATTAAGTGGTACAGATAAAGGAAAGCAAGAAATTTAATTCAAAGCTGTGCAAGTAGGATATAAATTTAAATAATTGAAAAGTAAAGTGATAAATGTTTGAATAATGTGTCAGGCTGGATATTAAGGGGAAAAACAATGATGGTGTTCAGAATCCAGTTGAATACTAACCTGGAGAGCTAGAGCACCAAAATAATCCAATTGACTTTTGCTAATTAATGATTTTTTTTGTGTGTTTTTAATGATTTGGGAGAAAACTCGTTATTTCACCTTTACATAAGAAGGATATTTCAGCCATGAAGTTTCAGGATGCTCAAATAATGCAGCATCAAATCAAATTCTTTCATAACTATTCCTTTCTTAAATAAATACACATATTCATATGTTTCTGTCTTTGATGTGTGGTGTTTTAAGCCCAGTGAGTCTGTACCATGGTAAATTGCCTGCCTTGCTGTAATGGCTGAAAAAATAAATTAATTTCTAGGCAGTTACCAATGTAATTTGCTCCAATGTTTAATTAGCACAAGGCAGGGTTTAAAAAAATCTACTGCTGTCAATCTGAAACAAGCAGACTAAATAAAATGAAGTAGGGAAATTTTCACAACAAATCTGCAAACCGTGTACAGCCATGATAACTAATCTATCAGCTCACGTGTACAGCCACGATAACCAATCTATCAGCTCACGTGTACAGCCATGATAACTAATCTATCGGCTCACGTGTACAGCCATGATAACTAATCTATCAGCTCACGTGTACAGCCATGATAACTAATCTATCAGCTCACGATATATACTTAAAAATGAAATTCACAACAAACAAATAAAAAAACTAAAAAATGTGTTGCTGGAAAAGCGCAGCAGGACAGGCAGCATCCAATGATTCCTAAAGAAGGGCTTATGCCCGAAACGTCGACTCTCCTGTTCCTTAGATGCTGCCTGACCTGCTGCGCATTTCCAGCAATTCATTTTTCAGCTCTGATCTCCAGCATCTGCAGTCCTCACTTTGCCCAAATAAAAAAAACTACACAACTCTCAAATAGCTACAACTGAACCAAAAATTGCTTGTGTCCTGTTGCAAGTTCACTTGTTAATATTTATTGTTAGAGGGTTTCTTTCTCTCAGTAATTTGGCACTTGAACTTTGCTCCTTCCAGCAGCATGATGTGTCTCGTTGGACAGGACTCCGGATATTGATGTGTTAAGCCTGTATGAGGCCTCTCTGTATGTGCAGTGCAGCCACCCATTGTGTGTCCCTGAGTGATCCTTCCCTAATGGGCTGGCCATGCTGGGCTCTCTACTGCAGCACATTTGGACAAATATGCCATGAGGCTGATTCTCAGTCCTTCTCACCAACACCATAGCAGATCTAATGGGGGCACTTAATCACTTTTGCAGAATGTCATATATCAAGTACAGACATGTCAGAGCCTAACACCAGAAAGGATAGGAAAATGATTTTAATGATTTCCACATGTCTCTACAAGACTTTTCTTTAAGCTCACTTTAAAAGTACTGCTGAGATTACTCTCAAGTATTTAAAGGTTACATTTCCATTGAAGAACACTTAGGTTGGAATTTTTCCCTTAGTCAAAGTAAGCCAACGATCCAGTATTGGACTTCTTTGGTCACCTGATATCTATACTGTGGTATTCAAATGATAGGCTTCACTGCAGAAAATAAACAAGTGTACTCAGAATTTACAGAGCTGGATAACAAACATCATGGTTACAACATTGGGATGTTCTGTCAGTTTGAGATTCGATGAAAACTTGGAGTGCTGCAGAATCATTGCCATGATTATAACTGTGTTTCGAAGGGAGAAGTCATCAAGGCACCCCATTTCCTCACTGCAGGCTGAATTAGATATACAGATGGAAGAGCTCTCAAAGGGGAGTGTAAAACTCACCATTTGGAGGCTGATCAGCAAAGTTATAATTTCCACTGCCCTGGAATCTCCATCTTCTCTCCTACAAGACCGTCCCAAAGATCACTCAATCATTCCTGTGTTCTGTCCGTGGACATTAATGAAACCTCAGGAAATTAAATACTCAGCACCTCAAATCTAATTGTACTTCCCATCCAACCTCCAGCCAACCAATCCTTTCAATTAGCCAAAAATACCTCATGGTTAAAATCTACCCCTTAAATAGTGTATCTGAGAAAGATGATTTATGGGGTATTCCAAGATTAGGGGGCACATTTTTAAGGTGAGAGGAGAAAAGTTTAAAAAAGACAAGAGGGGGATTTTTTTTTACACAAAGTGTGGTTCATGTGTGGAATGAACTCCCAGAGGAAGTGGTGGATTGTGGGTACAAATACAACGTTTGAAAAACATTTGGGTAAGTACATGGATAAGAAAGGTTTGGAAGGCCATGGAGCAGGAGCAGGCAGGTGGGACTAGTTTAGTTTGGGATTATATTCAGGGTGGACTAGTTGGACCGAAAGGTCTGTTTCCATACTGTATGACTCTATGAATCCAAAGTAAACTTTCAAGTTCAAAGCCTGCATGCAGAGTAAACATCTCCACTTGAGTGAACTTGGTGTCAGGCTCGAGATGGATATACCTGAGTATGAGCTGATCTTTGATGTGTAACTCAGGATACACAGTGATGTATAGGCACTGGAGGCAATGTCACATGGGAAACACCATAAAGTATATCCCTTTCCATCTCTAACCTTTGGTCATGCATCAAGGGCCGGGATGTGATCATGCTCATCAACCTGTTCGTTGATAATATGACAAACCTCTGGAACAAGTAGATCTTGATCCTGGATCTTTGAGGTCAGAGGTAGAGATGGTACCTATGCAACAACAGCCCTCTACTTCTGTTTATGCTGATTTTCAGTTTGTAACATTTGTAAACAGGGAGACTAATTTCCAGTAAAAACTGCAAAAATGACGCTTGCCAAACTTCTGGATGCCGAACTCTGACAGTGCTGATGAAACTCAGTGACACCATGACTTTCCCCTGCTTTCAGACAGCCTATCTAAATAGGCAGAGATACACAAGCTGTGCAATGACTGCTTGGGAGTTTGAGCAGGTTGGCAGGAATCACTTTATGGGTTTAGGATCACTTTCATATCAATACAAAGAGTAGCATGAACAGGCAGTTAGAGAATTCCAGGGAATTCAAAAACCCAATTTTCTTTAAACATGTTAATTATGTTATATGGTAGAGAGCTGCTTTGCATAGTTGCTGCAGGATGAACTGCTGTTGTACCACATCAAGCATGTAAAATAATGTTACCCAGTGTACAAGCAGCAAGCAGTATAACAAAGCCAGTTGAAGCAATAACTCGCACAGACAGGAATGGCTTGAAACACGCAGCATCTTGGTTTGGCAGCATCCGTGACAGAACTCTTAAGGACTTGAAATGTTAACCCTGTATCTCTCTCCTCAAATGCTGTCAGACCTGCTGAGTTTTTCAAGCAGTTCCTATTTGTGTTTCTGATTTCCAACATCCACAGTTATTTGGATTTTTTTGAAGCAATAATTAAGCTGTAAGCCTTAATTAGTCTTGGCACTATTGCCTGTGTGTTCAAGATGGTTTACATAAGATAAGAAATAGCAGCAGTTCGGTCACTCCTCTAGAATTGCTCTGCTAGTCAACAAGGTGGTAGCTGATTTAAGTGTGGTCTTAACATCCCTTCCCTGCCATACCCTCACAACTCTCAATTCCTTTGTTGATCAGAAACTTGTTTCATCCAGTATTGAACATTTTCAATGAGCTGGCCTCCACTGGGGGAACAGAATTCCAAGCACTAATGGTCCTCAGAAGAAATTCCTCAGTGTCTTCTGGCTTAAATGAGAGGCCTCTTACTTTGACAGTGTGGCCCCTAGCTCCAGAATCTCCCACAAGAAGCATCTTCTCAGTATCCACCTTCTAATGGCCCCTCAGAATTTGTTATTTCAATGAGATCATCCTTCATTCTTCTAAATTCCAATGAGTATAGATCCAGCCTCCTCAACCTTTCCTCTCAAGACAGATCCTCATCCCTAACTTTCTCTGAACTGCTTCCAATTCAGGTATGTCACTCCTTGAGCAAGACCTCTATGTAGTACTTGAGGTGTAGTATCACCAATATCCTGTACAATTGTAGCAATTGCCTACATTGGTATTCCAGCATTCCATTCACCTTCTGAATCACTTGCTGAACCTTTTCACTAGTTTTATGTGATTCATGTACAAGGATACCCAGAGCCTTCTTGTACTGCAGTCTCTCTCTCTCTCTCTCTCTCTCTCTCTATCTCCCTTAAATAAGATGTTGTTCTTCCTGCCAAAGTGAACAACCTCACGTTTCCCTGCGTTATACACAGGGAATCTGCCAATTCTTCCTCACTCACTGAACCTATTTCTATCCCTTTGCCGACTCTTTGTATCCTACTTACATGCTTTCCTTCCTATCCTTACATCACCTGCAAATTTGGCTAAAATATTGTTAATCCTTTCATCCAAATCATTAACATAAATCATAAACAGTTAAGGCTCCAGCACTGAGCCCCATGGCACTCCACGATTTAGAGTTGGCCAACCTGAAAATGACAAATTTATCCAATCTCCATTTTGTCCTATTTAGCCAAGCCTTGTAGTGTGTCAGCTCTGACAGTGCATTCTACAATAACCTGACTGAACACCTTTTGGAAGTTCAATTGCATCAGACCCATTCTGCTTGGTACATCCTCAAAGAGCTTTACTAAATTGGTTTAATGGGTTCATGCCTTACTGCAGGACTAACACCTCAATCCAGTCCTGAGGGAAATCTGTACTGTTAAAAGCCCATCGGAAAGAATGCACTTTTATGTTGAAGTCTCAATTGGCCCCTCAAACGGGCAAAGAATATTCTACGCAAGGATTCAAAGAGCAGCAGGGGAGTTCTGATGTCCTGGCCAACGGTTAACTCTCAGTGAGCATTATAACTTCAATGCACATGGAGTCTGTAATTTAGAAGGTTACAGAACAGGAGCTGAAAGGTGGGATTAAATTGACAGGTTAGATTCCTTTTTTCTCATTATTAGCCAGCACAGAACGATGAGTTGAATGGCCTCTTTCTATGCCATAATTTTTCTATGATTCTAATAAAGCAGATTATGTTTAATTACATCACTGCATTTTGCTGGGATCACACTGTGCTCAAACTGCTTGCTGTAATTCCCAATGTTATTATAGTGACTACATTTCAAAGGTAGTTCATTGGCTGAGATATACATTATGAAAGGTGAAATATTAGCAGTAATGTAATGCATATATTGTATTATGGGTATAGAATCATATTTCTGAGGGAAAAACCCTGCCAAAATTCTTCAAATTCCTGTTAAATCAGCAACATTATTTCACTCGCCCCATTTTCACAATGGTCTGCATACCATAACTGCAGCAATGCCACACTTTTCACAAGTTATATGCAGTTTCTCTCTCACCTGCACTTATTCTCCTCTTTGGAATGCCAGGAAGACTCTGCTCTTTTGAGACCAAGGCGGGTGAACGAGTGATACATGGTCAAGTATGTGTCGCTGATGCTATGGATGCCATCCGGCTCATCGTATACATTTTCCCAGTACGCCTTCAGGGCTGTCATGCCAGCTGGGTAGTTCCCAAACAGATAGGCATCCAGCTGACCAATGATCTCTTGGTTAACTGCGGCCTCAAACTTCCGAGCAAAAAACGTTGGCCTCGCCGTTTGCTGTGTGGATTGAAGGAGAGTATTATTTTCACTTCCGATCTATCAACAATGGTGATGGTTTTAGCCATGTCCCTGAAGGATATCTACCAATCCACCACTTCAAACACTCACTCCTTCCACAGCGATGTACAGAGGCAGAAGTCTGCACCATCTACAAGACACACCGCAGTAATTCAACCAGGCTCCTTAGATAGCATCGGCCTTACATGCAACCTCTTCCACCTCACGAAAAAGGAGGTTACATGGGAACGTCACACCTTGCAAGTTCTCCTCCATGCCACTCAGTATCCCTCCTTGGAACTACATCACTGTCCCCTGGCTCAAAATCTTCAAACACCTCCTTCACAGTACCATAGGTGTACCTACACTGGAAAGACTGGAGCGGTTCACAAAGTGGTAGCTCACCACATTCTTGAGGACAATTCGGGTTTGACAGTGAATACTGCCCTTGCCAGCAATGCTCACATTCCATCTGTTTCCCCCTTCCCCCTCAGCTCATCTTATCGACAAGCCTAATCTCTACTTCTCGAATCCCACTCTCACTGAATATTTGATAACTCAACTTTCCTTCTCAGCTTCCCTCACCAGGTGACATCAGGTTTTATCCCCTTTCTTTTAACAACCCAGTTGCCGCTCTCCAATAATCCTTTCCGCCTCACGTGCTTGTGGATATGGCGTTACCTTTATTAGCTTCGCCTTCACAGAACCACAGAATTGTTGCAGTGCAGAAAGAAGCCACTCAGCCAAATGTGCCCATTCCCTGGAGCCAAACTCCTGCCTTTTCCCAATATACCTGCACGCCATTCTGATCCAAATAATCAACAGATTAAACAGATCCTTGTTGGCTCCTAGCCTCCAAACACGAAAAATAATCCTGAGGTCA
Source organism: Hemiscyllium ocellatum (assembly GCF_020745735.1). NCBI lineage: Eukaryota > Metazoa > Chordata > Chondrichthyes > Orectolobiformes > Hemiscylliidae > Hemiscyllium > Hemiscyllium ocellatum. The sequence goes on from NC_083420.1 coordinate 2,762,300, forward strand.
GAACTGACAATTAATAATATTGAGAGCTATTCTGGTGAATTCCTTTCTTACACCATGAGAATTCACCAGAACCTCAGCCCTCATGTCTGAACACAAGTTGTTTTTTGTAACAGCAGTATCATTGGCAGTAAGAGTAATGTTGGGACCAGTTGGAGCCACATTTATCAGCAAGTATTGAAGCTACCTGGAAGCGGTGGAAATCTTGTGGCTTGAAGTCATTGGGGGAGCAGCCACACCAGTCCACGATGTGTTTATACTGGCACTTGCAGCCAAGTTTCCGATTCCAGTTGGTAATCCGCAAGTTGTTATCCACCATCGTCTCACAGAGCTGACTATTCTCCAGGACAGTATGGAAGAAGGACTGAATTAGAAAGGTAACAAAATGTTAACATTTAACACCCAGCTGAATGTGAACATCTGACATAACACAAAGCTTCTGTCATGATGCATTCTGCATGTTTCAGACCAGATGAAGTATCTTTAAAAATTAAATAAATCAGAAGCGTTGCAGTTACTTGCCAGTGTTTATATAATAGGCGGTAAAGGTGACATCTGATAATATAGGTAATCTATCTCCACACTTAACATTTCTCAAACTCCACACACTCGTTTGAACTTCTCATCCTAACGTACTCTAAGACAATGATATCAGTAGTGAGTTTAATTAGTTTGTCATACCAGTGCGAAGCCCAAATGAAAGAGCTATTGATAGAATATGGTCAACAAGAATATTAAGATATCTGGAGAAAACATGGGTAGATGGAGCGAGATTTCAGATTCACCAGAATCTTGAATGACAGAGCAGGCATCTCCCTTTCTCCTCTGACTCTAACCTGAATTGGTGATGGACAGCTGTAAAGCCAGTTTGTGATCAATCTCATTCTTATTCAGTTTAATTAAATTTGGATTATGCATATATAAAATATAGCTGATATTCAATCAAATCATATTAGCTGGCTAAAGGTATCAATTTGACCTTTTCTTGCTGTTATAATCCATAATCCATGCTCAAATCACATACATGGTATGTGACCCACAATAATGTACCCACTCCCTCCTAAAAATTAAATGAAAGGTCAGTGAATGTGGATTTTTTCCTTGAACAGTTTGATTGAATCCAAACAGTCATGTATTTTCATGTGAGTAAGCAAAATGTACCTAATTACCTGTCACCCTGTGAGCTTTTACTAATCACCCAGAATTCCAGAGCAATATAATTGGTACAAAAAGACAGACTACTGGGAGGAAACAGAAAGCGACTAATAGTAAAAACAACATGTACAGACAGTACATTCATACCGCGTGAGCTGCAAAAGGTAAAGGCAAGCCCAGGAACTCAATATTAAGAGAGCAATACATAAGAACATAAAAACATAAGCAATAGGAGCAGGAGTAGGCCATCTGGCCCACGGAGCCTGTCCGCCATTTAATCAGATCATGATAATCTTTTTGTGGACTCCCACCCGCCCTCTCACCATAACCCTTAACTCCTTTATTGTTCAAAAATCTCTCTGCCTTTGCCTTAAAAACATTCAATGAGGAAGCCTCAACTGCTTCACTAGGCAGGGAATTCCACAGATTCACAACCCTTTGGATGAAGAAGTTCCTCCTCAACTCAGTCCCAAATCTGCTCCTTGCTATTTTGAGGCTATGCCCCCGAATTGTAGTTTCACCCACCAGTGGAAACAATTCCCTGCTTCTCTCATATCTATATTCTTCATAATTTTATATGTTTCTATAAGATCCCCCCTCATTCTTCTAAATTCCAGCGAGTATAGACCCCGTAGACTAAATGTGTCCTCATAAGCCAACCAGAATTCCAGAACTAAAGTAGTGAACCTCCAGTATAACTCGGTGACACTCAGTAATGCATAAGTTCCTATCCACCTTCATCTCAAAGAGGCAAGTGTCTTCTCAGATTTCACTCTTGGAGCTCTGTGAGGCATTCATATTTACGCCAACCAGAGAAACAGATGTCTGTTTTTGTTGATACGGTTCAGAGATGACCTACTATGAATGGTTGGTTCATTTCCAACATGAACAGATTGGCTCAGCAAGGTCTGTGTTCACAGGCAATGTACCCTCTGTGTGCTGCACGCTCACTCAGGGGATTTGCAGAAGCTGATCAATATGCGATACATTGATTTGCAGTTTCCATTGGCCTAACTGCACACAGACTTTGGAGGTGTGTGCAGCAACAAGGAAAATGAGAAGGAATGTCGTTCATTGGTGCAAATGGATGGTTTATTTTGATTGACGTGTTTAAAAGTTTTTTTTTGAACTCTTTCTTTCAATGCTGCATGTTTATTTAGACAAGATCAAATGATGTAAAATGAGATACACGTCTGTTACTGTACGAGAAGGGTTCCATCTGACATTTTCATAAAAGCAAGGATTGTAAGGGCAACAGATGTATTTAAGATTTCAAAATGGGTGATTTAGTTAAGTGTGTGTCAAGACTGGCTATTGATTTTCTAGGACTCACTGTTCTGTACTGTGTCCTTGGTGAATAGGCATGGAAATTGCAGGGGTCCATGGAAAAAAAGAGGCCATAGAAGGTGAAGAGGCAAGGACGAGAGGACTAAGCATAACTTTTAACACAATTGGTACAAAGACCTTGTAATCAGATCGCTTTGGCACTGTTCCCAAAGGCTGCCTGCCAAACGCCACTCCGAGATGGTAAACCTGACTTCTCCCTCCCAGAAAGGAAGTACAGCAGAAGGCAACCTTTTTAAAGGAAGAGGATCTGTCAATTTGGGAAATATCTTCAACTGAGCTTTCCAGTTCGATGTCAAAATCCCAGTTCATGGTCACAAATTAATCAGCATCCATAGAAATGATTTGCTCTCTAAGGACGCACAGTCTGTGTTTTTACTGCTGTCCAAAGATAATAAACTTTGATATATTTGAAATCAAGCCTAAAATCCAACAAAATAGTTTTTTTTCTGAAAATCAGCACACCTCGTCTTTGACCAGCAGCTTGCTTTGCTCCTATATGAGTGACTTTGACAGAAGATGGAAACTGGAACATTGAGCAGAAACCACGCTAATTGTCAAAATTACACATCACCATGAAACATGTCCCTGGAATTAACAGGCAAGACAGCAGTTTGCTTTACTCCACCTCCCCAGACAGGTACTGCCAGCCAAGAAGAGACTTCGGCAACTTATCCTGGCCACATCTGCAGATGGCATCACTGCACAGTACCGGGACATGATACCTACCTCTGGCAGTAGAGTATTATTTTGGGATGGAAATAAAAACAAACTGCTGGTAAGTGTGGGAAGATAAAGAACAGAATTATGTCATCATAACTGAGTATGTCAAAGCTCTGCAGTTCACTAGTTAATAAAGGGGTATGTGGAGACAGCAGGGGTACATCTTTGAGAGAGAGAGAGAGAGAGAGAGGATTAGCCATGAACATGCTGAATGTCAAAGCAGGCTCTATATACTGACCGACCCACTCCTGCCCCTGACTGACCCACACCTGTCCCCGACTGACCCACTCCTGCTCCTGACTGGCCCACTCCTGTCCCTGACTGACCCACTCCTGTCCCTGACTGGCCCACTCCTGTCCCTGACTGACCCACTCCTGCCCCTGACTTTTCCACTCCTGTCCCTGACTGACCCACTCCTGTCCCTGACTGGCCCACTCCTGTCCCTGACTTTTCCAATCCTGTCCCTGACTGACCCACTTCTGTCCCTGACTGACCCACTCCTGAACCTGACTGACCCACTCCTGATCCTGACTGGCCCACTCCTGTCCCTGACAGACCCACTCCTGTCCCTGACTGACCCACTCCTGTCCCTGACTGGCCCACTCCTGTCCCTGACTGACCAACTCCTGTCCCTGACTGGCCCACTCTTGCTTTTCCACCTTTCTATTAGAAATTATGAATTTCTTAAATAAGATATGATCATTTAGAAAACAGATTTTATACTTTCCATATTGGATAAACAGCAAACATAGGAAATAGAAAGCTCATATTATACACAAACCACACAAAATGGTTGACCTTTCATGACACTGAATATTTATAATAATGATAATAATTTATAATAATAAAGACTAGAAAGTGAGGTGATACTTTGTTGGTTATATGTTGGGGCTTCACATTTTTTTGCTGAAATCCACAAGAAATTAAGCGTTAACAAGAAACTACAGAGATTTCACTGAATGAAGATGGCAATCAGAACTAAATCATTTCTGGATCTATATACATAGGAGCAGATAGAGGCCATTCAGCCCATTGAGTTCTCTCTGCCAATGAGATCACGGCTGGTCTGATAATCCTCAAATCCACTTTTTCACCTTATTCCCGTAGCCTTCAAATCTATTACTGATTAAAAATTTGTCCATTTCAGTCCTGAATATATTTAATGTCACAGCCTTAAACTACCCTCAGTCCGAAAGAATTCCACAGATTCACTTGTGATTCAATTCAGCGTTCTGTAAAACGTGTCTCTTCATTTCCTATACATGTCTGCAGTAAATGTGATAAAATCAAAAGTAAATCCGAACCAATAAAATATTACCTCACGTTCCAGTCATTGTTATCGTTGAGTAAATGTCCAATGTCATGAAGGATCAGCAAGTGTATAGTTAAACAGATGATTCTTTCTCAAAGTGAAATTAGAATCACTGCAACATTACCTGATTATCTTAAAGTCTAAGACAGTAACACATGGCTATTTGTGAATCCCAAGTTCACTGCAGACATTATCCAGATAAACTCAATGCTGATATGAACTATTATCTAATTTGTAATAATAAATTTCAGGAACATTGACCTGGGTTTTAGCCCAGAACAGGGAGCTGTGTTGCAATCAGGAAAGTCTGAAGATTTACAGGGATCCTTTCAAATTTTTTTCTGTCAGTTTATTGCCCACAGGCAGCCTGATCGGTAGGTGAGAAGCCTGGGAACAATCCCGGGGAACCTGGGGAAATCAGGAACCCAGAGGATAGCATGTCGATGAAGGGGTGAAAGCATAGCTGCTGGTCACAAAGTGAGGGTTGGTGCTGGTGGATGGTAGTGAGGGCAAGTAGACATGATGGGTGGCTGGAGGAAGCCCGACCCACAGGCAATGCTATAATGATACTTGCACTTTTCATTTTCTGAGGCCAGGAAACACCAACTAACATGAGTCTGAAAAAAGACAAAGATTGTTGAAATGAAGGAAGGCAGCCTCATGCCATCATTCAGATAGACCTGTGAGCAAATCCATTTAATCATGCTTCATTGCTCCAGGGTTAAATCTACAAGTGGGGGAGTTTGAAGTGGGCTACGGTTCCAGTTTCAGGATTCTAACATACTATCTATCTGTTAGTCCTTGTTTGGGGGAAGTGAAGTAGGGTTAAATTATTTCTTGATTCAGAGGTAAACATTAAAACTCAGTATGAACATACATCTAATTAATGGCTGCCCAGGAATTCTAAACTTTGGGGAAACACTGTGAGGAAACCTGGAGCCAGTCAGGTCGGCTTGACAACATGACAACAATTCACTATTCAGTCGTTTAATTAACTTGGCAACATAACTTTTTTAAAAATGAGAATCAACAGTTCATCGTAATACAATACACAGTGATGACAATAGATACTCAGGTCATTTTAAAAATGTGGAGATTTCCGTAATGTTTGCAGTGAATCTTAAAAAGACCAGAATATTCTAAAATGGGCTAGTCTTTTTAAAGCACAGATCCTGACTCCCCTACATACAATGTTCTTGATAGCTGCAAATCACGTGGTCAAAAGCTGCAGCAATTAAGCAGCTCTGGGTCTTATTCTAGTGAAGCAGGCCCTGCCTTTGACTTTTCCTTGTCTCTGGACAATGCCTGTTCTGAGTCTTAACATGGCTATGATGTCACAGTGCAATAAACTGTAAATTCAGTCTTTAAATCAAAAATATTCACTTGCTTAAAAGTCCACTGATACCTAATAGCTAAACACAACCGTTGTGGTGAGACACAATACATTTTCTTTTTAAAAATATTCACAAAGGAATCTTAGTTTTTTCTTTCCTACCTCAGCAGGCAGCAGGGTGTAGGCATAGAACCGCTTCATGTGGCTCACCAGCTCATCTTCAGAATAGTTCACATATTCCACAAATTTTCTACTGAGGAGGAACCAGTCAGAACCACCATCGACAGTGATACCTTCAGGGATTTTCCTGTCTCCTAGGCGCCACATGTGTGTATCACACTCAAAGAAAATCCTGTCTAAACCCTGCTTCCTTATGAACCTGAAGAAAGGATGGAAAAGCAAAATTGAGACATGATGTGATGATGCATGAACTGTAGCAGCAATTAGGAAAGCAGCTATGAATATTGAAACTGTGACCTGGTGGCATACAGCAGATTAAAACAAGAGAGTTCTGACTTCATGTGTCATTACACTCAGCAACTGCAACAGTTCACTGTTTAAAGCTACCTACTTGAATTCTGCTGTGAATGAAAGCACAATGTAACCAGGAAAAGGGCCATTCATCTCCTTCATTAAACACATCAAGAGATCTGAAAAGACATGTGATCCAAATCTCTCTCCATACTGTCAACCATGACAGGAAATGCAGAACAATTCAAGGAATTAATGGAGAAATTCTATAATTTAGACTTCACAGATTATTGCACCACTTGTAATGCAACATTGTAGCATTTTGCCACTTATTTTTTAATGTAGTGTGAACAAAATACATTTGAAGGCTATAGCGAATAACTGCAGTGTTCACACTTCTGCTCAAAAAGATCACTGTAGCGAACACTTTTCTCACTGGAATGACTTTATTTAATTTCCAGCTACCTTCCATGACTGAAATCTCTTCCTCTGCTACTTTGGAGATAACTTCAATGCAGAATGTCCATCAGGGATTTGATGGGTTTGGATAAGGGGCCCACTCTATACACACACAGCCATCCTAATGAGAACAATCTTTCAAAAACAAAGAGCCACAGGTTCCGACAGATCTCATCTATCTCATTATTCCTGGGGATCGGTGACTGTGCCTAGCTCATCAGTTTGTCACCAAGGAGTTTAAAGTAAAATTACCTGTTTCATAAAACTTTTCTGAAAGTTAGCTTTAAGAACAGAAGGAGCAGAGTTATAGGAGTAGGCCATTCCTGATGAAGGGCTTTTGCCCGAAACGTTGATTTTCCTGCTCCTTGGATGCTACCTGACCTGCTGTGCTTTTCCAGCACCATTCTAATCTAGAATCTAATTTCCACCATCTGCAGTCCTCACGGTTGCCATTCAGTCTGTCAAACCTACCCCAACATTCAATATTATGATGCCTGATTGAACATTCTAAGGCCTTTTCCCTACTCCATCCCTGCAATCCGGTACACCATTGGTAATTGGAAATATATCAATATCTACCTTAAACATACTCAGTGACTGAGCTTCCAAGGCCCTTTGGGGTGGAGAATTCCAAATGGCCCTCCTTATCCCAATTAAGTAGCATCCCCCTGGTTTTGGTCTCACAATTAGAGAAAACATTTTATCTGCATCGATCCCTTCGAGCCTTCAAGTATTTTGTAAATTTCAATTAGATAATCTCTCATTCTTCAAAGCTTGAGAAATTTGAAAATATCACATTTGACGCCCTTCTCTAAATCATTGATATATATTAAGAACATAAGGACTAAGAGCAGGAGTAGGCCGTTTGGCCCACCGTTCAATAAGATCATGGCTGATCTTGTCATGGCCTCAGCTTCACTTCCCCACCCTCTCACCATAACCCTTAATTCCTTCACTGCTCAAAAATCTATCTAGCTTTGACCTAAGAACAGCTGGGGCACAAGTCATGAGAATGATCTACTTATTTCTAATCCGTTTTCTGTCTGTTGGCCAATCATTAATCCATGCCAGGATATTACCTCTGATGCTATGTGCTTTAAACTTCTAACCAGCCTCCTGTGGGGGAATTTATCTAAAGCATTCTGAAAGTCCAAGAATGCTATGCCCATCAATCTCATTTATCAATTTTGTTAGTAACATCTTTAAAAGACTCCAAGTTTGTCAACACTATTTTCCATTCACAAATCCATTATGCCTATGACCAATCAGATCATGATCAGCCAGATATTTATTTAATCCTTCCTTTGTAAAAATGCTAACATTTTCCGTATTACTGATGTAAGGCTAACAAGTTTGTAGTTCCACATTTTCTCGTCTTCCTTTCTTAAATAATGGGGTGACATTTGTTCTAATCCACAGGAATCATTCCAGAGTTGATGGAAATTTGGAAGATAATCACCATTGCATCAACTATCTCTAAAGCTACTTCCTTCAACACCCTGGGATGTAGAATATCAGGTTGTGGGGATTTATCAGCTTTCAGCTCCATTCATTTTTCCACACAACCTGCTTACTGATGCTAATTTCAGATCCTTACTCCAGCGAGATCTTCCTCAGTGAAAACAACATCACAATTGGGCGGCACGGTGGCACAGTGGTTAGCACTGCTGCCTCACAGCGCCAGAGACCCGGGTTCAATTCCTGACTCGGGCGACTGACTGTGTGAAGTTTGCACGTTCTCCCCGTGTCTGCGTGGGTTTCCTCCGGGTGCTCCGGTTTCCTCCCACAGTCCAAAGATGTGCGGGGTCAGGTGAATTGGCCATGCTAAATTGACCGTATGTTAGGTAAAGGGGTAAATGTAGGGGTATGGGTGGGTTGCGCTTCGGCGGGTCGGTGTGGACTTGTTGGGCCGAAGGGCCTGTTTCCACACTGTAAGGAATCTAATCTAATCTAATTTAGCTTCACTGCCATTTTTCAATTCCACATTATAAACACTCCTGACTCTGCCTGCAACAGAAACACATTTGTTTTAGCTAGATATTTCCTTTACATGTATCTTTTGAAGCTTTACAGCCTGTTTTTATGTTTTTATTTGTTAAATTGTACTCATTTCCAATCTCCCTTTCCTTCTCAGTTCCTTGGGCCGCCTTTGTTGTACTGTAAACAATCCCCCAATCCTCAGAATTACAGCCATTTCAGGAAACTTTCATCCACCTTTTCTTTTGACTTTACGTAATCCTGAGCTTCCTTTATCAGTCACGGTTGGCAGACCGTTCATTGAGTTTTTGCGTCTTGAAGGAATGTAGAGTCACGTATGCCATGGACTAGTTGCCTGTGTAGAATGAATGTATTTGAATGTATTTTCCCAAACCACTTCTACTAATTTGTTCCTCATGTCATCATTTTCCTTTTTCAAATTTAGCAACGTTGCTTCACAATGAACATCTCACCACCAAACATCATGAGAAATTCGATATTATGCTCATTCATCCTGAAGGATTCTTTTACAATTTGTTCTCTCAACCTGAGAGCCTCCCTTACTAATGTTCTGATCCCATCACTTATTCTCAGGGCAATGCCACCTCCTTTTCCTTCTTCAAAAAAAACCAAAGAACTGCAGATGCTGGAAATCAGAAACAAAACCAGAAATTGTTGGATAAACTCGACAGGTCTGGCAGCATCTGTGGAGAGACAGCAGAGTTAATGTTTCAGAAGAAGGTCATTGGACCCAAAATGTTAACTCTGCTTTCTCTCCACAGATGTTACCATTCCTGCTGAGTTTATCCAACAATTTCTGATTTTGTTCTTTTTCCTTCTTGCCTGTCTTTCCCAAACACGGAATATCCTTGAATATTCAGCTCCCAGTCCTGGTCACCCTGCAGCCGGTTTTTATTATGATAGATCAGACCCCTGTATCTCGAATCCTGTTTATAGATTGCCTACCTGTTACAAATGCTGCATATATTCAGGCAGATTGCCCCAATTTTGTTTTGTTTTTGGGACATCATTCTGTTTTCAGACCAGACTCAATGCTTGGGTTTGTTTCTTCTGCCTCTCCCTAGCACCTTTTCAACTTCCTGTTACTAACCTTAAATTTTTCTGATTTGAGTTATCCCTCAGATTCTCACCCCCGCCAAGCCAATTTAAACCCACCCCAACAGCACTAGCAAATCTCCCCTTGAGGATGTTAACCCCAGTCCCATTAAGGTGTAACCCATCAACTTGTACTGGACCCATCTGCCCCTGAACTGGTCCATCTGTCCCAGAAGTCCATTATCCTCCATTCTACACTCAGCAATGCATTCCACTATTTCTTTGGCTCAGGGTCAGTTGGTACTCTTGTCTCTAATTCTGAAGTTGTGGGTTGGAATCTGACTCCAGAGAATTTGAAACATAATCCAAGCAATAACTCATTGCAGAACATTGGATTATCTCAGTTGATATTCCACCACAACAAAATTAATATCACATAAGTAAATGGAAGTGGTCGAGTTTGTTGAATTATATTCTAAATGGGACAAACAGTTTACCTGAAGCTGACTACCAAGGAAATACTGCACTAAATGATTGCTGGGATGAAAGGATTGTCCTCATACAACAAATTGGGGAGACTAGGGTTACATGTGATTGCATAAAGACTACACCTCTGAACTAAACACATTGATCAGGACTTTGGATCCAGTCCTTCAGAGTTTCTTACGCGTCCTCATCCCACGAACTTCTCACGTAGGTGACTTCAACTGCCTTCCGAAGATACACAAAGCCAAAACGCCAGGCCGTCCCATCATACCAGGCAATGGGACCCTGTGTGAGAACCTCTCGGGCTACATCAAAGGCATCTTGAAACCCATTGTACAGGGAACCCCCAGCTTCTGTCGCGACATTACAGATTTCTTAAAGAAACTCAGCACCCATGGACCGGTCGAACCTGGAACATTCCTCGTCACAATGGACTTTTCAGCACTCTACACTAACATCCCCCACAGTGATGGCATCGCGGCAACAGCCTCAGTACTAGACACCAACAACTGCCAATCTCCAAAGACCATCCTACAACTCAATCTTTTTTCCTCGACCACACATTTTCACCTTTGACAACCAGTTCTTCAACCAGACACACGGAACAGCTATGAGGACCAAATTTGCACCTCAATATACCAACAATTTCATGCACAGGTTCGAACAAGACTTCTTTTCTGTACAGAACCTCCAAACAACACTATAGTTCAAATAAATTGATGACATTTTCTTCCTCTGGACCCATAGTGAGGAGTCACTGAAACCCTGTCACGGCAACCTCTGCAAGACGTGTCAGAGTGTTGACATGGATACCACCATTACACATGGGGACACCTCCCACCATGAATGCGGCAGGTACTCATGTGACTCTGCCAACGTTGTCTATCTCACATGCTGCAGGCAAGATGCCCCGAGGCATGGTACAATGGTGAGACTGAGCAGAGGCTACGACAATAGATGAATGGACACCGTGCAACGATCCCCAGGCAGTATGTTCCCTCCCAGCCGGGGAACACTTCAGCAGTCTGGGACATTCGGCCTTGGACCCTCGGGTGACCATCCTCCATGGCGGACTTCGAGACGAGAGACATTGCAGAGTGGCTGAACAGAGGCTGATAGCCAAGTTTGATACCCATGGGGATGGTCTTAACTGGGACCTTTGGTTCATGTCACACTATAGGTGACCCCACTGCACTATACACTCTCTCTTTCACAAACACACACACACACATACATACTTGACCAAGCTTACACACACATATTCACACACACTCTATCACATGCACTCACATCCACATGCACACACTCACTCCACCTTTCCTGCACACGGATACATATAGTTTGTGGGGTGAAGTTGTATTTGCAGAATTACATTTTATTTGCTGAAAAGCTGCATCAATCCATGCAAGATTCTGTACATGACACTTTAGAAACTGAACCAGTCTGAATCAACATTGGGACACAGTCACAGTTTAAGCTCACACCTTGAATGCATTGTCTGAGCTGAGATGGCACGTATTTACGTATTCAAGAACCAAAACTAGCATATCCCATTCTAAAAGATGAAAGACTTAATCTAAAATGTGTTTAATATATCAATTAGATTAGATTCCCTACAGTCTGGAACAGGCCCTTCGGCCCAACCAGTCCACACCGACCCTCCGAAGAGTAATCCACCCAGACCCATTTCCCTTACACTACGGGCAATTTAGCATGGCCAATTCACCTGACTTGCACGTCTTTGGATTGTGGGAGGAAACCGGAGCACCCGGAGAAAACCCACGCAGATACGGGGAGAACGTGCAAACTCCACACAGACGGTTGCCCGAGGCAAGAATTGAACCTGGGACCCTGGTGCTGTGAGGCAGCAGTGCTAACCACTGATCCACCGTGCTGCCCTAAATTCCGTGTCTTGTGGTCTTGTCGCCTTGAAAGCTGGTGCTTCCAAATAAACCTATTGCACTATAACCTGGTGTTGTGTGGATTTTTAACTTTGTCCACCCCAGTCCAACACTGGCACATCCAAATTGCAAACAATTTTATGACAAATAAGTCATAAAAGTTTTAAGGGGCTTGATTGGTTAGATGCTGGGAGGATGTGTTTTTTGGTTAGAGGGTCTCAAATGAGCAGTCAGTACTTTCAGAGTATAAAGAAAATTTACAGCCCAGGAACAGACCCTTCGGCCCTCCGAGCCTGTGTCGATAAAGGTGAAGAATTTAGGCCCAAGGTAAGATGTTCTTCACTTAAGTATATGTGAACCTTTGGAAATCTTTTGTGCAGAGAGCTGTGGATGGTCAATCACTGAATATATTCAAGTCGAAGATATTTTTTGGACATTACGAGCACTAAATATAGGGATAATGTGATGAATATGGTTGAGGTGGAAGGTTAGTCATTATTGTCTTAGGGGGCCTAACGGCCTACTCTTGCTCCTATGTTCTCTAATGTTTCTTGCTGCTGCACAAGATCATTGAGTTCCACAGCTGACAGCAACTTTCAGAATTGGAAATCAATGCACCAATATGAGTACACATGACATAAGCATGCATACACATGATGTGAGCGAAACTTTGGAGTAGCTGCGTGGTCCCAAGAGGGAACACTGTCCTGCTCCTGTATGATTTTATGTTCTTAAGATGATACATTTATGAATCATGCACTTCGCCAGCATAAAACTATTTCTAACCATTTAACAAGAAGCTCAGCATTAACTTTGACTTTGGTTGCATCCACACCTTTGTCTTTTTTGCAAATTAGTATCTTTTCACGTTTGCAGTACATCCTGGTCATGGAATTTAAATTGCTTTGTGCAGCATAATAAGATTGTTGCCAAGTTATAAATCTCACTAATTAACCAACAAAGGCAAAAGTCAAAGACAGCTTGATCGTGGCTATTACTTTGCTGGCTGGAACATTTCTGTAAAATTGGAAACACGACTAAAGCAATCAAAAACAAAGATCTACAATGAATAGTACAAGTTACTCCACAGGAGGATGAGCAGCATTTCATTACTGGAGCTATGCAGTCAGTGTAAATTCTTTCCAATTGCTTTCTGAGTCAATAGGTTCCTATAATTATTCTAACCCAATCTAAAATGTCTCCTCGAATTGCTTTTATATAATGTGGAAAAAATAAGAAAAGAGATTTGTATGTTTTCAGGAGATACCAACCATTTCAGTGTTTAATGAATTTGAACAGCAGCATATGTTGAAGTTTCTATCGGAGATAGAAAGCCTTGCAAATGCAGTCAGTCTCTGATGTTCAATTACACAAGGGACACATAGCTTTTTATTTGGAATGGCAGGGAAGATCCTTATCCCAAAAGTTGTTTTGAATTGCTAGGATTCAGGCATCGGTTTCGGGCAAATAATTTCTACAATGTGACATTTACAAACCAAACTGAATTGTGCAGAGATAGAGTAAAATGTAAGCAAGTTATTTAATGGAATAAGATTACTCTAAAAATAGATATAAATATTGTATTCAATGAAGAAAAACACACTCAGCCAGTGTAGTAAAGAGATCAATAAGAGCGATGGCAGGCAATCTCAGTAACAATGGTTAAATTAGGAGTCAGAAAATTATTACTGTAAATAGGTCAGAGTCAGGTGAGCAACTAAAGCATGACAGTGGTACTAAAATTATTATTTCAGATCAATATTTCTTAATCCTACTGCCAACCACAGGTCGAACCTCAGGTAATAAAATTGTAAACAATTCTGATATAATAAGAAACATTAAGATGAATTAGGTTGCTGGTTCCGAGGACATTCACCAAAGAGTGATTAAAGAATGAGAAAACCACAAGCCATTTGCCTAGAACTTTAACAACCCAGTGACCTTTTGATTTGTTCTGTTAGGTTGGAAGGATGCCCAAAGTAGTTCCAATTTTCTGCAAGGATCACAAATCAGAACTCAAGAACTACTGGCCCAGTTTCAAAGATCAATTGTAGGGTCAGGGACAAGATTGTAAAGGTCACCTTGGAAAGGGTAGAAATCATCCAGCACACTCAACAAGGATTTCTGAAGGTGAAACAAGTTTAAGCCCTATATATCACCACTAAAAGATTCAGAAGGGTAGGAAGAAATGATTTCCTGCTTAAACAACCCACATCACTTAGATGGAAAAAGTGGGACTATTCACTTTGCAGGTGGGTGGAGTTTAGAGTGATTTGATATGGGTTTAAAGATGATGTGATCAAAGCATCAGAATTTTCTGAAATAACAATCCTTTGCAATCATGGATTATACAGAATTTCAATTAGTGTTACTGGTCCTACTTTCCTTCTTGCTGTCAGTACGTACATATATGGCCCGAGACATTAATCAATACAATCTTCAGGTCAAACAAAGTCAGTGTGCAACCATTACTGCAATCAAGATGCAATTAGTCTCCACCTTAAAGTCCAACATTTTGCCCCCTACTTTACACTTTAATTACAAATTCCCATATTCCCATTCTTAAAGTAAAACAGTCAATGTGAAATTCTGATGTAATGACATTTTTTCTGCCGATGATGGCACTATGCTCCACTGCTATGTCCTCCTTTGTTCTCTTACCTGGGTAGCTTGTTACATGGACCTGATTTTGTTTCTCTTGTGCCAAGTCATGTTATTTTCTCCCTCTTCCACCCCAACAATAGAAGGCCCTACATTGCCCTGGTCTGTGTGCATGGTCTCGTGTAGATTGCACCTCTCCCAACCCCCAAAAAATGCTTTGCATCCTTACAAACTGCAGGATTGTGAAGTCTGGGCATCCAAATGAAATTTCTCGAGACGTTGTGTATTGTGGCACCGTTTTGTGTGCTCCCAGGCTGAAGTAACAAACGCTTGGTAACTGAACTGCTTCAGCAAGTTATTATTTTGAAAGGAAGCAACATTTTGTGATTATAATATTATAGCTGTATGAGAACTTGTCAAGTTTTAGATTCCCCCACCATAGCCAGGATCAATGGATGAGAATTCTTTGGAGGGTTCATTATCATTTCCATGCAGCTACAGTAATTGGATTTAGCTTGTGTATTTAATCAAAGATGAAACAAGATCAGCATCTCCACATAAGATTAAATATTATCCACCTACATGCACACTGATAATACGCTACAATTGGGCAGCCTGAAGAATTCTTTGATAATCCTGTCTGATCAATTTGAATCATGTATTATTCTCTTACACTACACATCAACTCACTGAAATAATCATTCTTTTTTCAAATTTCACTTAGTTTTTGGTGACCCATGTCCTTCTTCATACCTGTGGAATTAAAATTAAATATTAAAAAGCAATAAAGTCTTTAATCCTTTTGTTGACTTTTAAAAAATATAATTCATTCTGGGAGTCTAGAGACTGAAGCAGCAGGGGTTTCTTTAGCAGTTTCTGATTAACATGTCATTTTGTCCATGAAGAATGATTAGGTTTACACTATGTAGACATGAATCTTGAGCTGGTACAGGCTATTCGGCCCCTTAGGTCTGCTCCTCCATTCAAGATTGATGCGGCTGATCTGATGACGGCTCACCTACAGATTGGTGTCCACCTCCCAAATTACTCTGCTCTGAGGAAGCTTCATATCAGACTCGAGATGATTGCTTCCCTCTCCACACATGCTGCCAGACCTTAGCATTTCTCCAGCACTTTGCTTTAGTTCCTGATAACCTTTGACTCTCATTAGTCGTAAGTTGTGAACAGATGACTATTCTATATCTATAGCTGCAATGGTTCCATTCACCACTGCAAGATATTTAACAAATTAATCCTGAAAGATGGGGGCAAATGGTGGCTCGGTATTAATGCCATTGGACTAGTTACCCAGATCTATCCGCCTCCTGGCAGCAGAGTGAAAACTTGTACCCCCCTGCACCCCCACCTGCCCTCCCAAGATTTGTATCTATGCAAACTAGAAATGTGAGGTGGAGTCAAGTTGGAGAAATTCAATATCTCCTAATGTGCCCGAGGAGTTAAACCCCCACTCCTCACCTCTCCACGTTTGCCACCCTAGTAAAGCAATCTGAAAATCCTCAGCAGAAAATTATAACAGAACTTCAATGTTAAAAAGTTAATATTCAACAGCCATTTCAGCTTTCTACACTGTTGGTTGCTAATGTGAAACTGACTCTATGACGTGTTAAAACAAGAGGTATGTGCATATCTTGAGGCATTATCATAGCAGTGCGACAAATCCTTTTATGTCGGTAGATTTGTAGAATATGAGAGCAGAGAATGCCAGCTTGTAAATTCACAGCAGCTTTGATTTTATTTTTCCCAAATCACCTTGAAATGTGCTCTCTTGGCTGCCATGATATGATGTTAGGTACTTGTACTAGTATATTAATGATCTTGCAATCACATAAAACAAGTAGATAGCACAGCCTAATGGAATGAACAGGAAATTAAAACAAGATGGACAGAATCTTCCAGTCCTTGTTAATTCATGCAATTTCATTGTGTACAATAGATGAGCAAGTCTGCATATTCTTGCTGCTGAATTAATGTAACCGTTTCATGTCCCAACCCAGATTCTCTCCTGGATCAATTCAGGACACCACACAACATAACAAATGTTTCATAACAGGAAACAAATTGTGAGAAATTCACCAGTTGTGCCAGGCTGGAACATATTAACATCTCATCTTCAGTGAAACCTGCCAGTTGGACACACCTAAGGACTTGCATCAGGTGCCCTTGATACTTCAAAGATGGCTACTGCAGGCAAAGAAAACCAGGTGAACCAAATACACCAGGGTGAGCAAAATCCTTTCACCCACACACCTTTCACTTTTGGAATTTAACAGCAGTCTGCAATTTCAATTCTATTTTCACGTTTGCCAGATTTTCCCACTATTTGTTTGCCACTCTGGGATTGTTTTCCATCCTGACACCTGCGATGTTGAGAAAATGCACAGGGTTCAGAGGCAGCTGGAGAATCTGTGAATGAGACATTTCTGGCAAATTGAATGATGGGGCAATTAATACCTGATACTCTTCCTGCTGCACCCACCGCTATTCCAAACACCGCACCCACCGCTACTCCAAACACCGCACCCACCGCTATTCCAAACACCGCACCCACCGCTATTCCAAACACCGCACCCACCGCTATTCCAAACACCGCACCCACCGCTATTCCAAACACCGCACCCACCGCTATTCCAAACACCGCACCCACCGCTATTCCAAACACCGCACCCACCGCTATTCCAAACACCACACCCACCGCTATTCCAAACACCACACCCACCGCTATTCCAAACACCGCACCCACCGCTACTCCAAACACCTCACCCACCGCTATTCCAAACACCGCACCCACCGCTACTCCAAACACCTCACCCACCGCTATTCCAAACACCACACCCACCGCTATTCCAAACACCACACCCACCGCTATTCCAAACACCACACCCACCGCTATTCCAAACACCACACCCACCGCTATTCCAAACACCGCACCCACCGCTATTCCAAACACCTCACCCACCGCTATTCCAAACACCGCACCCACCGCTATTCCAAACACCGCACCCACCGCTACTCCAAACACCGCACCCACCGCTATTCCAAACACCTCACCCAACGCTATTCCAAACACCTCACCCAACGTTATTCCAAACACCTCACCCACCGCTATTCCAAACACCGCGCCCACCGCTATTCCAAACACCTCACCCACCGCTATTCCAAACACCGCACCCATCGCTATTCCAAACACCTCACCCACCGCCATTCCAAACACCGCACCCACCGCTATTCCAAACACCTCACCCACCGCTATTCCAAACACCGCACCCACCGCTATTCCAAACACCTCACTTACCGCTATTCCAAACACCGCACCCACCGTTATTCCAAACACTGCGCCCACCGCTATTCCAAATACCTCACCCACCGCTACTCCAAACACTACACCCACCGCTATTCCAAACACTTCACCCACTGCTATTCCAAACACAGCACTCACCGCTATTCCAAACACCGCACCCACCGCTATTCCAAACACCACACCCACCGCTATTCCAAACACAGCACTCACCGCTATTCCAAACACCGCACCCACCGCTATTCCAAACACCGCACCCACCGCTATTCCAAACACTGCACCCACCGCTATTCCAAACACCTCACCCACCGCTATTCCAAACACCCACACTCACCACTATTCCAAACACCGTGCCCACCGCAGTTCCAAACACCGCACCCATCGCTATACCAAACACCGCACCCACCGCTATTCCAAACACCGCACCCACCGCTATTCCAAACACCGCACTCACCGCTTTTCCAAACACCTCACCCACCGCTATTCCAAACACCTCACCCACCGCTATTCCAAACACTGCACCCACCGCTATTCCTAACAACTCACCCACCGCTATTCCAAACACCTCACCCATCGCTATTCCAAACACCTCACCCACCGCTATTCCAAACACCGCACCCATCGCTATTCCAAACACCTCACCCACCGCTATTCCAAACACCTCACCCACCGCTATTCCAAACACCTCATCCACCGCTATTCCAAACACCGCACTCACCGCTATTCCATACACCTCACCCACCGCTATTCCAAACACCGCACCCACCGCTATTCCAAACACCGCACTCAGCGCTATTCCAAAAACCTCACCCACCGCTATTCCAAACACCGCACCCACCGCTATTCCAAACACCTCACCCACCGCTATTCCAAACACGGCACCCACCGCTATTCCAAACACCTCACCCACGGCTATTCCAAACACCACACTCACCGCTATTCCAAACACCGCACTCACCGCTATTCCAAACACTGCATCCACCGATATTCCAAACACCGCACCCACTGCTATTCCAAACACCGCACTCACCGTGATTCCAAACACCGCGCCCACCGCTATTCATAACACCGCACTCACCGCTATTCCAAACACCGCGCCCACCACTATTTCAAACACCTCACCCACCGCTATTCCAAACACCCACACTCACCACTATTCCAAACACCGCGCCCACCGCAGTTCCAAACACCGCACCCACCGCTTTTCCAAACACTGCACCCACCGACATTCCAAACACCGCACCCACCGCTATTCCAAACACCGCACCCACCGTTATTCCAAACACTGCACCCACCGCTATTCCAAACACCGCACCCACAGCTTTTCCAAACACCTCACGCACCGCAATTCCAAACACCGCACCCACTGCTATTCCAAACACCGCACCCACTGCTATTCCAAACACTGCACTCACCGTGATTCCAAACACCGCGCCCACCGCTATTTCAAACACCGCGCCCATCGCTATTCCAATCTCTGCACCCAGCGCTATTCCAAACACCGCGCCCACCGCTATTCCAAACACTGCACCCACCGCTATTCCAAACACTGCACCCAGCGCTATTCCAAACACCGCACCCACCGCTATTCCAAACACTGCACCCACCGCTATTCCGAACACCGTACTCACCGCTATTCCAAACACCGCACCCACCGCTATTCCAAACACTGCACCCACCGCTATTCCAAACACCGCACCCACCGCTATTCCAAACACCTCACCCACCGCTATTCCAAACACCGCACCCACCGCTATTCCAAACACCGCACCCACCGCTATTCCAAACACCCGCACTCACCACTATTCCAAACACCGCGCCCACCGCTATTCCAAACACCGCACTCACCGCTATTCCAAACACCGCACCCACCGCTATTCCAAACACTGCACCTACCGCTATTCCATACACCTCACCCACCGCTATTCCAAACACCGCACCCACCGCTATTCCAAACACTGCACCTACCGCTATTCCATACACCTCACCCACCGCTATTCCAAACACCGCACCCACCGCTTTTCCAAACACTGCACCCACCGACATTCCAAACACCTCACCCACCACAATTCCAAACACCGCACTAACCGCTATTCCAAACACCGTGCCCAACGCTATTCCAAACACCGCCCCCACCGCTACTCCAAACACCGCACCCACCGCTATTCCAAACACTGCACCTACCGCTATTCCAAACACCGCACCCACCGACATTCCAAACACCTCACCCACCACAATTCCAAACACCGCACTAACCGCTATTCCAAACACCGTGCCCAACGCTATTCCAAACACCGCACCCACAGCTTTTCCAAACACCGCACCCACCGCTATTCCAAACACCGCACCTACCGCTATTCCAAAGACCACACCCACCACAATTCCAAACACCGCACCCACCACAATTTCAAACACCGCACTCACCGCTATTCCAAACACTGCACCCACCGCTATTCCAAACGCTGCACCCACCGCTATTGCTCCATGTTGCTCAATGTTACTCCCTGTTACTCCATGTTGCTCCGTGTTGATCCATGTTGCTCCGTGTTACTCCTTATGCTCCATGTTACTCCATGTTGCTCCGTGTTGATCCATGTGCTCCGTGTTACTCCATGTTGCTCCATGTTACTCCATGTTGCTCCATGTTGCTTTTAGTTGTTCCTTGTTGCTCCATGTTATTCCGTGTTGCTCCATGTTATTCCGTGTTGCTCCACTTTACTCCGTGTTGCTCCATGTTACTCTGCATTGCTCCATATTACTTTGGGTTGCTTTGTGTTGCTCCATGTTATTCTGTGTTGCTCCATGTTGATCTGTGTTACTCTGTGTTGATCCGTGTCACTCTGTGTTGCTCCGTGTCACTCTGTGTTGCTCCGTGTTACCCTTTGGTAGCATTTGCAACCTGCCACCTCACAGGAGCTCCAATCACTCGACTGTTAAAATCCCCTTCCCCTTCTTTTCTCTTTGCTTGTCATTGCCGCTCTTGAAATTGTCTCTGCCCCCAATCCTGAGAACACCACCACCATGATTTCTCACTCTCTAGCCTCCTGACAAATGCTCACCATAGCACACAGTCCAGTGATGGTGAGGGATAGTTAACCTAATAATCCTAGCGGCAAGCCCCACAGCCTCATTTCCCTTTCTGTTGGAATACTGGTCATTTTGGAGCACATCTGTCTTTGGTGGAATTGGGAGCTCTTTACACAGTGTCCACAGAAATCAGGAAAGCTTCTACCCATGAACTGCAACCGATTCAATTCCATCAGTCCTGGGTTTTCTTGCACCAGCATGCATGTCTGGTATTTCTATTTACAACCAGATTTGGCATTTTGACGGTTGTTCCTATTTGTAATTTTTAACTAGCTGTGACTTCAACAACATTTTTATTCATTTAAACCAGGCTAACTGGGCCTGTTGGGAACTGCCCATATCTGCAGGTATTACATAAAAAAGCAACAAAGAGTTAGATGTAACTTTGGGAAATTATCTTGCAATAAATTTAATCAATCAACCATGGCTCAGTACAAATTCTACTCGAGAGACTTGAAGATGTAATTCAGTTTGATACTTTAGTGCATTGGTGAGAGCGTGCCATCTTTAAGATGAAAGTTAAACAGAGGCTCTGCATGCCCTCTCAGGTGCATGTAAAACGCCTCGTGGTATATGTTTAAGAACTGCAAGGCATTTTCCTAGTGCTCTGGCCTACAGTTCTGATGAAATTAATATCTAAACAGATGACAGCCTCATCTTTTTCGCTATTTGTGGAGCTTGTTGTGTGCAAATTGACTTTGCTTTTCTTCCATTACTGCATTGGCTGCATTCTAAAAAGACTCTAATGCTAGTGAAGCCCTATGAATGGTGACGTGTGGAGAAAGGAACATCATCAAGCACTGAACTCCAGGCATTTAAAAAAAAAATCAATCACATGAGCTGACATCAGAACCTCCACAAGCCACTGTGTTGAAAGAGATATGAGAGAGAAGAAATCCATTTTGAAATGGAGTGGGTATTGTCACAGTGGTCATGTCAATGGACCAAACAAAACAGAAGGCCAGGTTAACTCTCTGAGGACACAGGTTCAAATCCCACCATGGCAGCTGGCAAACTCAATTAATAAAACCTGGAATTGTCAGCTGATCTCAAGTATCACAAAGTGATTATCAAAAATAAAAGCTGGCTCACTCTCTCCTTTTCTACAAGGACAGGAACCCACTGTCTTTATATGAACTAGCCTAGACGTGACTCCAGGATAAGAGGGCCTAGCAAGCCACTCGATTGAAGGGTAATTGGGGATGAGTATCAAATACCGGCATTGACATTGAATCACTCTCAGGAACAAATAAAAAAATGTGTCTATGACAATTCCATAAAATGGGTGGAGTGCCCGAGTGCCTTATAATTATTCTTGCCTAAATAACTCACACAAGTGTTTTGTTAGCTTCGATTCACCTAGTATCTTGCTCCAAGTCCAGCCATAAGGTGAGATGGGAAGAATGTACACCAGCAATTGCGAAAGATTATGCATTAATTGATGAAGAGAGTAGATTACACAAATCCCAATTCTAGTTTGCTATCAGGAGCTAGCAGGCTGTTGACATTTCATCTGCAAGTTGTGAAAGTAGTCATCCTGTCTATTGATTGACAGAACATTTATGCCTCAACATCAAAATGGTGTTAGGATATGGTGGCTAGTCATCAAAAGCCACACCTCTGGCAAAGTGGGATCTACTTGTCACTGATTCTGTCTTCCAAAGCTAGATTTGATGTACAGAGTGTAGTTATAACCTATGTACTGGGCAATAATGTCTCTCTGAAGCAGTTATCTGGATTGGACCTGGAAGATCCAATGGGTATAGATTTGGTGGTCCTTAACCATGGGCTCTGAGATGTTGTTCTCTGGCTTCCAGCCTGGTTCCTGAACCTGATAAAGGGTTTAGATAGAATTTCTGTCAAATTTCAAGTTACTGATAAGCTGCTCCTTATCTAGGCTTCCTGCTTTTCATTCTAAAGCACTGACAGATTTTAAGCAATATCCAATTTGCAGAACACCCCAAAGGAACCATAGAACCTGAGGACACTGAAGAAGCTGTTCAACTTGTTGTGCCTGTGACTGATCTTTTCCTCATAACCTTGTAAATTAGTCTCTCCAAAGTACATATCAAATTGTCTTTGGAAAGTTCCGATGAAATATGTTTCCATCACACAGGCATCTTTGGGCATTCGTGATCCTAACGACTGGGTGCAAAAATGTGACTCATTTTCTTTTTTTTGTCAGTTATTTTCGGGTTATGACCTCTGGTTATATACTAATCCTTAAGGCAGCATCGTCATCTCTTTAGGATCGCTTACAGTTTCCTTCAATGCACTGAAATTAACCTAAATTTATTTCCTCAATGTTACATTGATTTTATTGAGTCACTCATGGGACAGAGGCATCACTGACTGGGCCAGCAATTACTTGTCATCCCCTGCTCCCCTCGACAAGCTGAGGGTGATCTGCTTCTGAGAACCACTACAGTCTATGTGTTGTACATAGATCTGCAAAGCCCTGAGGGAGGGAATTCCATGATTTTGACCCAGTGACAGTAAAGGAATGGTGATATATTTCCAAGTCAGGATGGTGAATGGTTTGGAGGGCAACAGGCACATGATGGTGTTCCCATGCATCTGCTGCCCTTGTCCTTCTATGTAGAAGTGGTTATGGGTTTGGAAGGTACTGTCTGAGGATCTTTGGTGCATCTTGTAGATAATACACACTGCTGCTACTGAGTGGCAGTGGTGGATGGAGTGGATGTTTGTGGATGACGTGCCAGTCAAGTGGGCTGCTTTGGCCTAAATGGTGTTAAGCTTCTTGGAGCTGTAGCCATTCAGGCAAGTGGGGAGGATTCCACCACACTCCTGACTTGTGCTCTGTAGATGGTGAGGAGTCAGGAGGTGAGTTATTCACTGCAGTATTCCTAACCTCAGGCCTGCTTGGGCAGCCGCTGTGTTTATATGGCTCATCCAATTCAGCTTCTGGTCAATGGTAACCCCCAGGAGTTTGATAATGGGGGATTCAGTGATAGAAATGCCATTGAATGTCAAGGGCCGATTGATACTTTCTTATTGGAGACCATCATCACCTGACACTTGTCTGGCACAAATGTCACTTGCCACTTTTCAGCTGAAGCCTGGATATTGTCCTTATCTTGATGCATTTGGAAATGCAGGACAGCTCGTTCTGCCTTAGCGCGTGTTTCGTTAACACAAATTTGCTGTAATCCGACTGACGAACTGGAGACACTGCTTCTAAAGGGTGAAATTTTAAAACATGTATTGGCTGTAACGTGATTACATCAACAACACTTTGAACGCTGTTTCTGAAGTTTGATTTTTCTATAATGCAGGATTGCACAAGAATGCAACTGTCACGTTATAGAAGGTCTACCTGCACTTCCTGAGGAATCTGACACAATTCAGGTGCATGGTAACTTAAAAAGTAGAAAAGATTCACCTTGGAGATCTCTCAACTGATAAGAAACAAATCTAGGAGTGAAGACAATAGCTAATAATCCAGTCAAATAGGACTGCCTGAATATTATTGTCGCTCGTAAATTTGCTCACTTACCACAAACCCTCTCATAGCTTATAAAATGTTTCTAATTGACAACAGCAAGATATGGATAGAAGAATGCCTTTGTTCGGTAATATACAATGTAAACCTGCTTCTTAATTTGAAATTATTGCTGCAGGCTTGTTTTTTCACCTCTACGCCACTATGACTCTCATCACAACCTCAATGCATTTCCCTTGGGCAAGTGTCATTGATACAAAATGGTGTCCACCTCTGAGTAAAGGGAGTTTCTAACAGTGCTGCCAAGGGATTGTTCCTGCAGTAGCCAGAGACAGGAAGTTTTAGGAAGTGTGTCGCACCCATGTGTCTCAGCTGGAGCCAGGCCTCTCCTGAAAGCAAACATTCGAAGCAAAATGGAGGCAGATGAGGTACTAGATCACCCTGCGCCAAATATCTGGGCCTTATTCTCTAACAGCATTGTAGGTGTACCCACACCGAAAGCTTTGCAGAGGATGTCTGACAACCATGTTTTCGAGGGTAATTATAAATGAGCTACAAACCCTGCTCGAGTCAGTGACTCCCACATTTCATGAAAGAATAAAGAAACTTCTGGGCCCTACTGGCACTTTCTGTAGGTGGAGGTGACAGCAGAAAATCTGCTGGGGTCAGGTGCACATCAGAATTTACAGACAGCAGGCTGAGAAGAAATGGGACAGAAAGGGTCCCAGCATGGAAAGGGGAGCCACACACCAAGCAATGTGTCGTGTTGGGGAGGTTCCCCAACCTTAACTTTCCATCATTTCAGTTATATAAGAAGGCAGATATTGAATTATTCTGAATTATCAGATGGGCCACTGGTTACATATACTGGAAAGCCAATGGTAGGTTGTGGGTTTTTGCTGTGGGTCACATATGTAGGCCGAATCAGGAATCTAAGAAACAGGAGAAGCGGGCCATTCGGCACCTCAAGTCAGCCCCTCTTTTCGCAAGGTCATGGCTGATCTGCCCTAGGCAAAGAAATCTTGTAACAATAATCAACATAGTTTCACGGTCACCATCACAGATACCAATTTTCAACCTCAGAATTTATTGAATGAATTTTAAACTCCAACGTGTGCTTGGGAACCTGGAATATTAACCAGGAACATCACCACCATCTCTGTTAAATAAAAGGCATTTCAGAGAATCTTGAAGAGGTTTGCTACAGAATTCACTGAAAGTCAGTCCATTTAAAATGAAAGTGAAGTCAAAGTCACTCCAGTCCCAGAGGACCACAGGCTGTTCTCTCATTAGAGAGACACACCTGGTGGCGCAGACAACCCAAGGGTCAGTACATCACAGGTGAGGGGCAACTTACAGAAGGAGGCACCTTCAAGGTGATCCTGTTGTAAGACAATCGATGATTTGGGTGGAATGGTTGTGTGCACTTTTGTTGGGCTGCATTGCTATGTTCAGCTTCTTTTAGCAACAGTGTCATCCTGAGTTCATGCATCAAAGTAAGCTCATCACACAGGTCACCATGCATCTAATTTATCTTTTACCAAGTGAGCTGAATACAGTACCCATATATGTACAAATGCTGGCATTTCATGCAGTAATTTGTGTAGGATGCAAGTAAGTTATATAATTAAGACACTTGTAGATAACAATATGGAAAACAGGCAAGAGCAGGAATTTGTGCACTGAGTGAAATCAAAGCAGTAGGAGCCTTCACTTGCCAGAAATGCAAAGCAAAAACTTACAAATGCCTTAATATTTACCCAAGGATAGATAAATATATATTTGCCTCCTTTTAAATTTACCCTCATTTAAGTGCTCTGGTTCTGGACAAGGCAAATTGCAAGGTGACTTCCATTCAAATCTTAAAGGATATAATCCTTTCACCTCTCTTAACCTTTTTTTCCCCATCAACAACATGCCCGATTTACACAGTGAAATGACTAGATTAAAAAAAGACAAAAAGAACCAATCCAATAATGAGATACCCATAGTATCTCCAAGGACTACTAATACTGATGCTAATGGAGAGAATTTGCACAAGAAACATTGCCAAAGGATCATTATCATCTCATAAAGGGCAGACAGCCAAAAGCACAGCAGCAATGAAAACAGATAGCAAGACTTTCAATCAAAACTGAACCATTTTGGTCATGCAGTTCACCTTCTATTTACTTTGTTGATTGCTACTCTGTAGTAATTAGACATAATGTGATAAGCATCTTGAATTGAGTACCTGGAGTGCTCGGCATTGACTGAGGACAGCACAGAGAGCAAACTCTGAGAGGGCATAACGCTGGCAGTTTTTACACGCTAGCTTCAAATCGTTTCCTGATAAAACACCATCATTCAATCATACCCAATCAGACAAAAAAATGCATTTCTGTGTCTATATTTAATTTTTGATTTGGAATCTTTTGCCAGAATCAGCATGAGCAATTTAAAACCCAAGGTCACAATGGATAAAGGACAAGGCAAATAGTGTCGTGCAACTTGGAGATAGTGCAGACTGCAGATGCTGGAAAGTTAGAGTTGATAACATATAAAGCTGGAAAATGCGTAGCAGGTCAGGCAGTATCAGGGTCTTTCTTTTATAAGCTGGCCTTCATAAGCTAAACAAAACAGGCACTGAAAACATCTCCTTCAAATTGTAGAATGAATTGTACTTTTAATTTTTTCCAGTTTAAAATTACTGAGCACTGTTACCCAAGGTTTGTGGATTTTAACAGGAATTACTGATCTGTAGGGATCACCTCAGTGTTCAAGTTGCATCATTTGTGCTGTGTGAAATACACTGCCTTGTCTTTGTTGTATCTGGAACTCATTGGTGATTGCTGCTGACCCCAATTTGATTAAGTCACTGTTAGAGTTATGTAAAATCAATTCTAGGTCAAATATACTAAAATCTACATCAATAAGTGCTAACAGATGAACAACACAGTACCTCGCATTATCTCTGCCATGAGACTTCAGAAAATTCATATCTCTGTATCTCGACAAGAAAGCGACCAATT
The DNA here is from genome assembly GCF_020745735.1 of Hemiscyllium ocellatum. Classification (NCBI taxonomy): domain Eukaryota; kingdom Metazoa; phylum Chordata; class Chondrichthyes; order Orectolobiformes; family Hemiscylliidae; genus Hemiscyllium; species Hemiscyllium ocellatum. The sequence goes on from NC_083420.1 coordinate 2,789,992, forward strand.
GATCATTCGTCCTATGGAGCAAATTCAAACAAACATTCTAATTAATAATACATCTCAGATAAAACAACCATGTACAGTTTAATGATTTTTAAGCATCATGTCACAATTTGTAAGCATCTTTGATCATCAGTGTCATCAGGTTGACTTTATATACCGATCCAGCCAATGTAAGCTGTACAGGTACACTGCTTTGCGGCAGTCAGGATAACAAACAAGCAACAATCTTTATAAGATGCAGGCTTATACAGCTGTGAGGCTGGATGTGAACAGATACCATGCCTGCGTTTGCTACCACCCCACCAAACCAATCAGAACGTCCGGCCCACACACTTGCAGTCAAATGTGGAAGTACAGAAGCTGCAATTGGTGATTCCTGGCTCATCCACATGGTGTTAAAATTCCTACAAATGGCAATCACTGAACTGATCAGTACTTTCTCTATAATATAGTATTGCTGTTTAAGCTCTTTAAAAAATTACCTGTTAAAATGCAACAAGGCTTTCAGTCACGTACAAAGAATTAACTATGATTGAACAACCTGTATGCTCCTGGGAAACTAATTTACATTTGTCTGACATAAAATCATAAAAAATCCAGATGACACATAATACATGATATTCTAAAATCGGTTTGATATTGCTGCTTCTATGGTGTATGTTGAAATATTTTGGTCAATTTTATGAGGAGCAAGATAAAATGCAGTTTACTTTCTCTTTGTGATCTGTGTAAATACTGCAGGGTGCCTACTTACTTGATTTGATAACATTGCAGTTGCAGGATGCTTAGAGAGTCCGCTGAATTAAAACTAGATTGAAATGAATAATGAAAACACGAAAACCATCCAACGATGATGTTTGTGGAGATGTTAGGTGAGCCTCAACAATGACATTGATTAGTTTGTCATGGACTGTAAAATCCTACTGATTTAATCCACCAAATAGGACTGTTTCTCTTTTATACAAAACAATGGATACAGAATTGTCTAAACTCTGATTCAGACTCTAGTTGCTACCCGTAACTAGGTAAGGATGGATTTCTTTTTATGCACAGGATAGAGAATCAGAATACTATCTAATTTCAACCCATAACTTGCTGATAACTTGCGTGACCTGTGGAGATAACTATAATGTAATGAATCAAAAATCTGATATCAGGGTTATCCAGGTAGAAAGTCAAATTTGAAAGTTTAAGTTTGAGAATGGGAGTTCAGATATTTTCCTGTCTTTAATGTTTGGCTGCAATATTCTGTTGCCTTCACAAGGAAACGAGAGAAAATGAACTTTGTCTGGTACTTTTCTCAAGAATTTTGTTGGAAGCCATATTTAAATAAAAAACAACTTTTATTCTATTGTTTGAGACAACTTTTAGTTTTATGTTTTGCTGGTTGAAGAGATAACACTAGTTATATTTCTCACACACACACATAAAGTAGTATCTCAAGAGATGAAAGATAAATATCTTATCACAAGAAGAGTTACACTGGGGAAAATCAAATACCTTGCACTAAATAAACACCATATTAATTAACAGTTTGTTATTTTATCTTTTTCATGTACATCTACGAGATAATTAAGTTCCTATCATTTCAGGAGGGGGTTGCTCCTTCATTAACAGTTCATGCTACTAAAACATGAAGAGTAATTATATTTCTGTTCTTCAAAAAGATGCAAAAATACCATTAAAACCAAATTAAGCCTGCAGAAATTACTGATGGCATACATAGTGCTGAAAGATTAGAGAATAACAGATTAGTTCAGATCAGTGGGGAGAGTATCAAACATACAGGATGTTAATTAGGAACAGAAATTCAGAGGTGAGGAAATTTGTAATTGTAGCCTTTTTCCAGTGACATCTGGGTTATTATCAAAACAACATACGATCATAAAATGTTATCCTCATATCAATACATCTTTCCACATCATGGTAAAATAACTGAATGTTTAGGCGCTTTCAACCACAACTGAAATTCCACTTGCATGAACAGTGTCATTTCATGGAGTCCTGAACTCTCCCAGCCTGTTAGCAATACACTGCCTGCATTGCTGTCATGTACAAATCCTCTAACATCTGGTAGCTCCTGAACTAGGAACACAAGTTGGATCTTCAGTTCTCTGTGCTTGTTTTGTTCATCAATTAGATTACCAATCTATAATTTAAAATCTTTGCCTGCCGAAAGCCAATCACAAACTCTCTTGCTCCTCGGATGCTGCCTGACCTGCTGTGCTTTTCCAGCACCACACTTGTTGACTCTGATCACCAGCATCTGCAGTCCTCACTTTCTCCCACCAATAGTTAGATGTTTGCCATTAGGTTAGCTTTCAATTGAATTAAAATGTTACTTCTGGTATGGTGGGATTTGAAACCATCTCTCCAGAACATTATTAATTTAGTGACATTACTACTATGCCATCATCTCCCATGTCTGGTCAATGCAAATTGTTCATTTCAGTTAATGACAGCTGATGCAATATTTACAAATTCATTGGCTCCCAGCTGCATTACACAAGTTGTCAATTCCATTACCATAATAATATTCATAATCTTAAAGACCTCTATGACTTTTATTTGACTAATATGAACTAAGACTAATATATTTACAACAAACCTAGCTAACTAACAGTCAAGAATAACCCATTCAGATAAAAACTCGTTCCTTTTGTATTTGAAGTGGGATAGGGTGGATGGCTTGACACCAAATGGACCAGGATGCCAAAGGCAGTAACGTGGGGGTGAGGCAGTCAGTACTGGGAGGCTCGTGTGATAACACCCCTGGAAATATGGCCCAACCTGAGCTGGAAACGTAGACATCGATGAGCTTCTCCAGTAAATGCCACCCACCATCCCACCCACATCAGTCTGCTTATTAAACACCCACCTTCTGTTGTGTAGAGTAATGGAACTTTGCAAGGGAATAATGAGATGATTATAGTTCCAAAATCACTCTAGGGCATCTATTATTTTTAAAATATATAGAATGATATATACACATATACTGAGAAAGTAATGGCCCTCTTGTATTCAATTTTCTCCAGGATGTGTAGGCTGACAGCCATTATAATCCAGGCTGCTGATGCATGCTGATGCTTCCACTGAAAGTGAATGGTGAGCCACAATTGTTGCAAATTTATCAAGACATAATTTGTAGGCAAAGAATGAGAAATCATATCAGCACCAGATATTAAAAGAGATTCTGCTGTATAATTTCACATTCAATATTGTCCTGTTGCTTGTCAAACCTGCAATGTATATGGTAACTCAGGCTGTTACCTGGGAGCAAAGAAATTGAGAAACACAAATAGTGCTAAAATACAACTTGTAAAAACACTCAGTAAAAATCTAAAGGGAGAAAAATGTAAAATATTCCATGAACAATCAAGGTCTTAAGCACAAATACATGGCACTTGTTTTGCACTGAATTCAACTGTCATGTTAGTTTTCAAGTCAGTATCTGAGTCATAAACACTATTATAATTAAACATAAATAAATTTACGATTGCAGTCATTCAAGAAGGTGGCTCACCATCACCTTAAAGAACAGTTTGGTATGGGCAATAAATGTTGGCTTTGCCAATGGTATCCACTTCCCATGAACGTTTCTATACAGTTATTTAAACTGCAGTTTTGCAGCTTCCCTAGGTAGGCAGGGTTAAAATTAGACTGTGTGAACAATGAGTGATTTTTTTAAACATATTATAAATTAGATGCAGAGGAGCTGGTTAACCCAGGTGACTAGCACGCGGTTCAGAATAAGGTCATCAGCGTAAATTCGATTCCCATTCCAACTGAGGATCCTGGTGATCTGTTCCACACTTGCAGACTGGTCCTCCTGAAGTTAGATAACAAATCATCTCTTTCGCTTTCTAATAGAGATGCCCATGGGCATCACTAACATTTTGAGGTTTGTTTAAACTGGGAGATTGCTTTGTTCTTGCAAGAAAGAGAAATAGCTTTGATGAAATGCATCTTTTTCCACTGATACGCATTCTGTATTACCATATGACTATTCACTAATGTAAAATTTAAATAGTTGAGGCCCCATTCATTAGGACACTCATTTGCAAGGTTTTCTGAAACATACGGAAAGGCAGGTCAATCTCTTCACATCCTACTAGCCAGCCACGCTGGATCAGCATTCAGGAATATTTAAACATACTCCGTCTATATGGAAGAATATCAACTTGTCACAGAGGTCCAGAACTGATTCTGAATTTTTATCATCAGGTCTGTTATCTTGGTGACAGCCCTGACGTAGGTCTTCTCTGTCAGATGCCCCAAATCATTAGCTTTATATTAATAAAGAAGATCAGTGGAAAGTCAACTTAGGCACGATCAAAATGGTGTGGTTGGTCCACTTCCTGACAGAGTGTAGAGGCTCTTGCCCAGAGCTCCTTGGCAATGGGTCAAGTACATTGCTGATGTGTGGCTCATGGTCTAAAGTATTGTCTTTCCAAAGACAAGGTAGCATGCAGTGGAGAATAAAGGCACCGATGGTATCATTTTGAAGAGGGATTGCCTGGCCATCACCATATTGTTGCTTGGGGAGTGTGCTGTGCTCAAATTGGCAGCCACCTTTCCTATATTAGATTGTAATTCCTTCATTGTCACATGTTTTGGAACATCCAGAGATTATGGAAGATGCTACACAAAGGCCTCCTCTTCTCTTTCATGTGGATTAGATTAGAAATGCCCCAATGCTAGCCCCAGGATTGCACTGTAAATGCATGAACATGCTGCACATGGCCATCAAATTCTACTTGTGGCTGCTACCGACTCATAGAATTACCAGCATTTTGGGACAGGTTTACATTGTTTTTTTTGTCTCTCTCTGTGTTGTTGATTGGAGGAGAGCAGAGCTCATATATTTGTCAATACAAAAATCTTTGAGAATGGGGTTTTGTGCAGTCTCATTCTTCATATTAATCTCACTCGCTTACTCACTTCAACTTGCAGCAAAAGGAAGACCTAGGATAGTAGAAATTACATTGGCAATCTTTCTCAGAGGAGTGATTAATGCGCTTGTACATCCTGCACACGCAATTTATATGCAGGCATCATGCTCTGTTTTAAAATGATCCACTCGAAGGGAGTTAATGGCAGAAATGAAATGATCAAACAGATTGCAGTCGGCACAATTAAAGGAACCAGAAACAAAAGTTTGCCAATTGTAATTTCTACCCGAGACTTCACAATTGTCAGAGAATTTAGCCCAATTAATCACAGATCACAGACACACAGATCGGACTGAGAACTGACAAGGATTTATTTAACCAACAGTGATATCACGGAAGAGACTTGACCCAACTGAAACAGTCACTGATGGGCTGTTCAGAAGGAACCACAGCTTCTTCCCTGAACAGAGAATACCGTGGAGTTTTATAACCTTACAACAATGAAGGGTGAGGTATGAGACAATGGTGCGAGTTGTACAACAAAGAGAAATAAAGTTCATTCACTGAAAAGATTCAAGCGTCCGGTGTTCGACAATGAGTTAATTGACTCAGGAGATTCCAATCCTTGGCTGGGGCAGGTGTTAGTGGGCTTCATCCTGGTATCAATGTGTTCGTATTATTGAGGGGGGCAAGCGAAGTACCTTTGGTGCCTCCTTGTCTGGGTACCCTTTGTGAAGGCTTGACTCGCAATGGCAGCAGCTGTACCCTCGGGACATCAGAGGTGGCTGGGCTATTGTGGAGCACGAGGCTCATTATCAGTTAATCTGAAGAAGTATATTCTCTTGATCTGGGGTTGTCCTGAGGTATGTGAGATATCTGGGGTGGTTGGTTTGGCCAATTTGAGGCATTGTGGGTAGGCATAGTGGTTAAGTGCAGACATTTTGTGTTGCGGAGACTGGGACACATATTTTCTCCCATGACAATGATGGTGGCCATCTGTCCCAAATTTCATTGGTACCTGTGAGCGACTTGTCTGGGCATTTTGAGTTGGACAGCAAGCTCAGAGATATTAATATTGTATCTCAAGATAATCTTCAGTCGATCTTAACACCCTCCCCAATGTTAATATGTTTTCAAACACACTACTCCCCACAACTCCATTTCAGATTGAAACAAGTAGCCAGCCCACTCTTTAGTTTAACAAAACACCACCCCACCCTATGTTTCCCCAGTCAAGGTGTTCCTTGAAACTGGTTACCCTGGTCACAACTAATGCTGATCCTATATTTTCTCACTTTATTTTCGGTCTAACGTTTGTTAAAACCAGCCTTGTCCGACAATATGTTACTATAAATTACCTAACTTCTGTAATTGTACAAAAATAAATCAATGAATGAAATTCCCCCATTGCCCACTAAGAGAGGTGGCTAGATGAGTTGACTCTGGTGAAATACTCACCCACTTCTCACCAAATAAGTTCTGGAAGGTTCATGGGGATGTCCTCAACTTGCCAGCAATTGAAGCCTTAGAGTGCAGAATTAACAGCCACTTCAGTTCCTAATTACTTTCCATTCCAGCTGGAGGTGTCAAAAAACATGGCTTCCTCACTAATTGGGTAACCAGGGCAACTACAGAGTCCAGGTCTTTTATTTGCCCCAGTCGAGAGAAGAAGAGCAGAAAGCTGCATTTGGCCTTGCCTTTAAATCTCCCCAATCCCTATTACTCAGACCTCACAAGAAGAGAAAGAATAGCTACCTTTGTACTATTGGATCCTCCAAAGATCTTGCCTAGAGTGATGGTCTTAACAACCCAAAAGGTGCCCACCTCTGATGTGTTGGCAGTTTTTGGTCATCTGGGTTGCCATTGTTGACACCTGTGATTGTCCAAAGAGCTTGGTGGCCAACTGTCAAGTGAATTGGTGCACGATCTGGCAAACTTGCTTGGCAGTAAGGGTGGAGAGTTAGTTGACCCCTATGTAGCCTTCCCCACACAGTCTGAAACAGAGAAAGCTTTGGCCAGTGGATTTCTCTGAGGCTTCACCTCAGACTGGTACTCCAAATGTTGAAACAAGTTTATTCTGAACTGCGTCATACTCACCAGATTGAATGCAAGGCAGTTTTTGTGTGCAAATTACTTGGTTGTCAGTGTTGTATTCAATGCATTGCTGTATAGTAACAAGGTTAGGTCTGTCCCATGCTCACTGAAATGTTTCTCATGCCCTCAAGCAGTCTGCATAGCAACTCCATTTGCAGCCAAAGAAAACGATGGTTTGCATTCTAAGCTGTGCAGATTTTCACATTTGCTGCTCCAGTAGGTCCCCCCTCTCACTCAGATGAAAGACCATTTACAAAGAGCACTTAGCAATACTTCCACATGGAGTGACTTCGACTAGTGCAGGGCCAGAGGCTCAGAAAATCTCTCCCTGTTTAAAAAAAATCTCCCAGAACAGTGGGCTGCTGGGGCGCTACATCAGCCTCTGAGAGTATGGAGAACAATGAAATCCTTGAGCAGCACTTCATTAAATCCATCTGCATAACCTGCCCAAGATGGAATTTTCTAAATATCTGAAAATTACTATGCAACCTCCAAGTGTATATTGTGTAGATTCCATGTCAGACAACACTTGCAGCATAACGCTCAGCATGGAAAGCTGTGCTTTAAAGGCTGGAATGAATCGTTAAGGTTAATAGCTGCAGAACGTAATGAACTTGAAGTGAAGGTAGCTGTATCCATCACACATGACAACTAGAGTCAAACCTATCCTTTTACAGTTTAGTACACACAAGTGTCCCATTTAGGTGACATTACAGCTTATTTGATTCATGTGGCCCACCAGGGAACCACAGTTGATACCTGACCGACTCTGAATTTCACTTTGCAGACTTTAAAGGCCTAACTCAAAACACCACAGGGAGACATTTTTAAATAAGTTCGTTTTCACAAGATGTTTATGCTAAATTTTATTTTCTTTGAAAAATGAAATTGGAATTGCTATCAAGATTTTAGTGTAAAGCAAATCTAAAACTATGTTGGAATCAGTGTTCAATGTCAACGCCATTCAGTTCCATGACTTTTTTGGGATTTCAGAATTAATTATGCAGAAAGGCATTGAAAGGGAAGTATGAAGTAGATCAAACAACCCAGTAATGGCAAGTTTTAAAAATGCTGTACACAGAGGCCTAGTTCAACCTGAATGCTGATAGCAGCTAATTATTTCAAGTAGATTTGGGCTGGAGCAGGCCAGTGATGAAGAGACACTAAATAGCTGGAGTTGTTACCTGATTGCTATGTGCAAAGTAGAAAGGGGTACATTTAGGGTAGATAGAGGTACACCTTTCCCCTCAGTGCAGGGGTCAATGATGGGGGGGCGGGGGTTGAGGAAAGGTTTTTATTCACTGAAAGGTTACCTGGAACTCCCTGCCTTCAGAGGTGCCAGAAGCAGAATCTCAGGACACTGAAGTATTATTGAGACGAGGGTCTGAAAAACCATAAGACCGTAAGGCATAGGAGTGGAAGTAAGGCCATTTGGCCCATCCAGTCCACTCCACCATTCAATCATGGCTGATGGGCATTTCAACGCCACTTACCCACACTCTCCCTGTAGCCGTTAATTCATTGCGAGATTAAGAATTTATCAATCTCTGCCTTGAAGACATTTAACGTCCCGGGCTCCACTGCACTCTGCGGCAATGTATTCCACAGGCCCACCACTCTCTGGCTGAAGAAATGTCCCCTCATTTCCATTTTAAATTGACCCCCGCTAATTCTAAGGCTGTGCCCACAGGTCCTAGTATCCCCCGACGGAAACAACTTCCCAGCGTCCACCCTTTCTAAGCCATGCATTATCTTGTAAGTTTGTATTAGATCTCCCCTGCGCTACCTCGTGCTCCCACGAGGAGGTTGAACAGTTCATCCACTTTACTAATACCTTTCACCCAACCTCAAATTTACCTGGACCGTCACAGACTCCTCCCTCTCCTTTCTAGACCTCTCCATTTCTATCTCGGGCGACCGACTCAACACGGACATTTACTATAAACCAACCAACTCCCACAGCTACCTGGACTACACCTCCTCCCACCCTGCCCCCTGTAAAAATGCCATCCCATATTCCCAATTCCTTCGTCTCCGCCGCATCTGCTCCCAGGAGGACCAATTCCAACACCGCACAGCCCAGATGGCCTCCTTCTTCAAGGACCGCAATTTCACCCCACACATGATCGATGATGCTCTCCACCACATCTCTTCCACTTCCCGCTGCTTCACCTTTGAACCCCGGCCCTCCAATCGCCACCAGGACAAAACCCCACTGGTCCTCACCTACCATCCCACCAACCTCCAGATACATTGTATCATTCTTCATCATTTCCGCCACCTCCAAACGGATCCCACCACCAGGGATATATTTCCCTCCCCTCCCCTATCAGCGTTCCAGAAAGACCACTCCCTCTGCAACTCCCTCGTCAGGTCCACATCCCCCACCAACCCAACCTCCACTCCCGGTACCTTCCCCTGCAACTGCAAGAAATGCAAAACTTGCGCCCACACCTCCCCCCTCACTTCTCTCCAAGACCCCAAGGGATCCTTCCATATCTGCCACAAATTCACCTGCACCTCCACACACATCATTTATTGTATCCGCTGCACCCGATGTGGCCTCCTCTATATTGGGGAGACAGGCCGCCTACTTGCGGAAGGTTTCAGGGAACACCTCTGGGACACCCACAGCAACCAACCCAATCACCCCGTGGCTCAACACTTTAACTCCCCCTCCCACTCCGCCAAGGATGTGCAGGTCCTTGGCCTCCTCCATTACCAGACCATGGCAACACGATGCCTGGAGGAACACCGCCTCATCTTCCGCCTAGGAACCCTCCAACCACACGGTATGAATGCAGATTTCTCCACCTTCCTCATTTCCCCTCCCCCCACCTTATCTCAGTCCCAACCCTCGGACTCAGCACCGTCTTCTTGACCTGCAATCTTCTTCCTGACCTCTCCACCCCCACCCCCTCTCTGGCCTATCACCCTCACCTTAACCTCCTTCCACCTATCGCATTCCCAACGCCCATCCCCTAAGTCCCTCCTCCCTACCTTTTATCTTAGCCTGCTTGGCATACCCTCCTCATTCCTGAAGAAGGGCTTATGCCCAAAACGTTGATTCTCCTGCTCCGTGGATACTGCCTGACCTGCTGCGCTTTTCCAGCACCACATTTTCAGCTCTTATCTCCGGCATCTGCAGTCCTCACTTGCTTCTATTAGATCTCCCCTTAACCTTCTAAACTCCAATGAATACAATCCCAGGATCCTCAGCTGTTCATCGGATGTTAGGTCTACCATTCCAGGAATCATCCGTGTGAATCTCCGCTGGACACGCTCCAGTGCCAGTATTTCATTCCTGAGGTGTGGGGACCAAAATGGGGTCTAACCAGAGCTTTATAAAGTCTCAGTAGCAAATTGCTGCTTTTACATTCCAACCCTCTTGAGATAAATGACAACATTACATTTGCTTTCTTAACTACCGACTCAACCTGCATGTTTACCTTTAGAGAATCCTGGACTAGCACTCCCAGATCCCTTTGTACTTTGGCTTTATGAATTTTCCCACCGTTTAGAAAATAGTCCATGCCTGGGTTCTCTTTTCCGAAGTGCAAGACCTCACATTTGCTCACATTGAATTTCATCAGCCATTTCCTGGACCACTCTCCTAAACTGTCTAAATCTTTCTGCAGCCTCCCCACCTCCTCAGTACTACCTGCCTGTCCACCTAACTTTTTATCATCGGCGAACTTCATCAGAATGCCCCCAGTCACTTCATCCAGTTCATTAGTATATGAATGAACAGTGGCAGCTCCAACACTGTGGGACACCGCCTGTCACCAGCTGCCATTCTGAAAAAGAATCCCAACTCTCTGCCTTCTGTCAGACAACCAATCCTCAATCCATGCCAGTAGCTCACCTCGAACACCATGGGCCCTAACCTTACTCAGCAGCCTCCCGTAAGGCACCTTAACAAAGGCCTTTTGGAAGTCTAGATAGATAACATTCACTGGGTTTCCCTGGTCTAACCTTCTTGTCACCTCTTCAAAGAATTTTAACAGGTTGGTCAGGCACAACCTCCCCTTGCTAAATCCATGCTGACTTGTTCTATTTTGACCCTGAACGTCCAAGAATTTAGAAATTTCATCCTTAACAATGGATTCTAGAATTTTATCTACAGAGGTTAAAAATGAGGTCTGCAGATGCTGGAGATCACAGCTGCAAATGTGTTGCTGGTCAAAGCACAGCAGGTTAGGCAGCATCTCAGGAATAGAGAATTCGACGTTTCGAGCATAAGCCCTTCATCAGGTTAGGCTAATCGGCCTGTAATTTGCCATCTTTTGTCTTGATCCTTTCTTGAACGCGGGGGTTACAACAGCGATTTTCCAATCATCTGGGACTTTCCCTGACTCCAGTGATTTTTGAAAAGTTACAACCAACGCCTCCACTATTTCTTCAGCCACCTCCCTCAGAACTCTAGGATGTAGCCCATTGGGGCCAGGAAATTTATCAATTTTTAGACCTTTTAGCTTTTCTAGCACTTTATGTTTTGTAAAGGTTACCATACTCAACTCTGCCCCTTGACTCTCCTTAATTGTTGGGATAAAAATTACAGCACTTTGGGCCCATTGCTGCAAAATTAGATGGTCAAACAGTGGCACAGACATGAAGAAGGGCCTATCCTGCTAAAACTCCAACTGGAAATTCTGTGTTTTTCAGGGGTGTAAAGTTATAAAAATAAATGATGAATGAGACTGGCTGGAGGTTGGGTTGCCAACACTGCCTGAAGGTGCTGCTGCAGGTTATCCCAGACCCTCCGAACTCTAACCTTCCTCATCATCAAGTAGTCTTGATCCCAATTCCAACAAATAAAATATTACAAATAATACATTAAACTGTTCAAAGGAAAGGAAAGGAAAAATGGTGATTCAAAACACTGGCTTCCGCCTTTGCTTAAACTGACTTCTCTAGCTATACTAAAATCAAAGTAACATGTTTTTCCCTCAAAATTCTTTGCAAATTCTGACTGGAAATACAGTGGTATGTAGCTTTCCTTTACCATAGATGGAGTTGATTAAATAATGGTGATGAATGATCTTCATCCACAGAGCCATAAGGATGTCTTATCTCAAACTGTTGTTCCAGTAGCATCGTTTTGCTCTGGTGATTCTGTACAAAATGATGGTACAGGATAACTTGAAAACTTTATAATTTGGAGGTGCCGGTGTTGGACTGGGGTGTACAAAGTTTAAAATCACACAACACCAGTGTGCTTCCAATTAAACCTGTTGGACTATAACCTGGTGTTGTGTGATTTTTAACTTTGAAAACTTTAGGTCTTTACCTTCTTTGAGATCTCTATAAGGATTGACATGAGGCTCATACCAGCTGTTTTTGAGCTGAATTCGCAAAGGTTTTCAGGAGTAATACCATCCACATCACCAGACTACTGGGAAATCCAAAGCTGCCTCATGGCAGATATCAGCCATAGCATAGCCCAAGTCACAGGGCTATAGGACTAAGATACACAGTTAAGGCTGACACTTCACTGTATTAGTGAGGGAGTGCTGCAATGCACCTTTCAGATGAGACATCAATTTTCACACACCCCTACCCCCAGCCTGAGTGCCCCCTCAAATGGAAACAAAAGATACTACTGTCACTCTTTTCAGAAGAGGATTCCTTCCCATGTCATCCTGAACAAAACTGTTCCCTTGAGAAACATCATTGAAACAGGTTGAAGAGCCCCCATCAAGTTAGGGCTTTTAGTCACTAAATAAAAAGGTGTGATGTAACCAAGGTGACAGCAAGAAGTCCGGAAATTCAGACTAAATTATATGTTACATCACACATGAAATCCTCTCTGATTAATTGCATTGTTGAGAAGTTTTTTTTTAAACAATCTAGCTGTCTTTAAAGATAAGCTATCTTTCAATACAAATTTTAACTTGGTGCTATTTCACTGATAGAGCTAAAAATGGAGCTGGCACAGTGACTCAGTGGTTAGCACTGTTGCTTCACAACATCAGGGTCCCAGGTTTGATCCCAGCCTCGGGTGACTGTCTGCGTGGAGTTTGCACATTCTCCCTGTGTCTGTGTTTGCTCTGGTGTTCCGGTTTCCTCCCACAATCCAAAGATGTGCAGGTTAGGTAAATTAGCCATGCTCAATTGCCCATAGTGTTCAGGGATGTGTAGGGTAGGTGCATCATTCAGAGGAATGTCCAATGACAGGGTAGGGGAATGGGTCTGGGTGGGATAAACTTCAGAAGGTCAGTGTGGACTTGTTGGGCCAAATGGCCTGTTTCCACACTGTAGGGATTCTAGGATAGAGTTAAAAATGGGTTTAACTATAAATAACAAAACAAATTTAAAAATCAGTCAGAGTCACTGACTTGTTATATTGGCAAATAGAAGTCAGTTTCTGGCTAAGTTTTGAAAGGACTTATTAGTGTTTCTATTTAAGGTGCAGTTTTATTTCAGAGGGATTCCTTTTGGGGGTCTGAGGGCTTGTAAACAAGCAGAGTGTGACAGAAATTTCCTATGGTGCTGAATTCGACCTCTGATTGAATGGCAAGTTTGTGAAAGGGATGGTGATCTAGTGAATTTTTAGAGATGTTTAAACCAGCACAACAGATCATGAGTGTATTAGAATGTATCTCCTGGTCCTAACTAGATATATTCAAGAACACAGCAAGAGGCTAGAGGAGAAATTGCGGGGCCCCTGGATGATATTTTTGCATCATTGTTAGTCATGGGTTAGATCCCGGAAGACTGGAGGATAGCAAATGCTGTTCCATTATTCAAGAAGGGCTGCAAAGAAAAACCTGGGACTACAAACCAGTAAGCTTCACATCTGTGGTAGATAAGTTGCTTGAGAAGATTCTGAGAGGTAAGATATACATGCATTTGGAAATACAGGGTTTGATTCGGAATAGTCAGCATGGCTTTGTGTGTGGGAAATCATGTCTCACAAACTTGATTGGGTTTTTTGAAGAAGTAACAAAGACGATTGATGAGGGCAGAGCAGTAGATGTGATCTATATGGACATCAGTAAGGCGTTCAAAAGGTTCCCCATGGGAGACTGATTAGCAAGGTTAGATCTCACGGAATACAGGGAGAACTAGCCATTTGGATACAGAACTGGCTCAAAGGTAGAAGACAGAGCGTGGTGGTGGAGAGTTGTTTTTCAGACTGGAGGCCTGTGACCAGTGGAGTGCCACAAGGATCGGTGCTGGGTCCTCTACTTTTTGTCATTTACATAAATGATTTGGATGCGAGCAAAAGAGGTACCGTTTGTAAGTTTACAGATGACCCCAAAATTGGAGGTGTAGTGGACAATGAAAAGGGCTACCTCAGATTACAACAGGATCTGGACCATATGGGCCAATGGGCTGAGACGTGGCAGATGGAGTTTAATTCAGATAAATGTGAGGTGCTGCATTTTAGGAAAGCAAATCTTAGCAGGACTTATACACTTAATGGTAAGGTCCTAGGGAGAGTTGCTGAACAAAGAGACCTTGGAGTGCAGGTTCATAGCTCCTTGAAAGTGGAGTTGCAGGTAAATAGGATAGTGAAGAAGGCGTTTGGTATGCTTTCCTTTATTGGTCAGAGTATTGAGTACAGGAGTTGGGAGGTCATGTTGCGGCTGTACAGGACATTGGTTAGGCCACTGTTGGAATATTGGGTGCAACTCTGTTCTCCTTCCTATCGGAAAGATGTTGTGAAACTTGAAAGGATTCAGAAAAGATTTACAAGAATGTTGCCAGGGTTGGAGGATCTGAGCTACAGCGAGAGGTTGAACAGGCTGGGGCTGTTTTCCCTGGAGCATCAGAGGCTGAGGGGTGACCTTATAGAGGTTTACAAAATTATGAGGGGCATGGATAGGGTAAACAGGCAAAGTCTTTTCCCTGGGGTCGGGGAGTACAGAACTAGAGGGCATAGGTTTAGGGTGAGAGGGGAAAGATATAAAAGAGACGTAAGGGGCAACTTTTTCATGCAGAGGGTGGTACATGTATGGAATGAGCTGCCAGAGGAAGTGGTGGAGGCTGGAACAATTTCAACATTTAAGAGGCATTTGGATGGGTATATGAATATGAAGGGTTTGGAGGGATATGGGCCGGGTGCTGGCAGGTGGGACTACATTGGGTTGGGATATCTGGTCGGTGTGGACAGGTTGGACTGAAGGGTCTGCTTCCATGCTGTACATCTCTATGACTCTAATTGACCAGTAAGGTTCACAAGAGCAGGGTGGGAGATGACATCTCCATGGATTTCACTAAGACCTTTGATAAGGTTCCACATGATATACTCCTCTGGAAGATTAGATCATACAAAATCCAGGTCGAGTTGCCAAATTGGACACATAACTGGCTTGATAGGAAGCAGAGGGTAAGAGTGGAAGGATGCTTGTTGGACTGGAGGCTTGTCCTGAATGTAGTGCTGGAAAAGCACAGCAGGTTAGGCAGCATCCAAGGAGCAGGAGAGTTGATGTTTCAGGCAAAAGCCCTTCATCAGGAATGAGTGGAGTGCCCCACAGGGTCGGTGCTGGGCCCATTGCTGTTTGTTATCTATATTAATGATTTGGATGAGAATGTACAAGGCATGATTTGTAAGTTTGCAGATGACACTGAAATAGGTAATATCATGGACAGTGAGGAAGGTTATCAGAAATTGCAGCAGGACATTGATCAGCTGGGGAAGTGGGCAAGAAATGGCAAATGGAATTTAGATTAGATTTCTTACAGTGTGGAAACAGGCCCTTCGGCCCAACCAGCCCACACCGACCCTCCAAAGAGTAACCCACCCCCAGACCCATTGCCTAATGGACCTAACACTATGGGCAATTTAACATGGCCAATTCACCTAACCTGCACATATTTGGATTGTTGGAGGAAACCGGAGCACCTGGTGGAAACCTACGCAGACACAGTGAGAATGTGCAAACTTCACACAGACAGTCAGCTGAGGCTGGAATCGAACCTGGGACCCTGGTGCTGTGAGTCAGCAGTGCTAACCACTGTGCCATGATGCTGCACTTATAGATAAGTGTGAGGTCTTGCATTTTGGAAAGTCAAGTCAAGGTAGGCGTTTCATGGTGAATGGTAGGGCCTTAAAGAGTGTAGTGTAATAGAGGGACCTTGGAGTTCAGGTGCATGGTTCACTGAAAGTGGAGTCACAGGTAGACTGGGCAGGAAGAAAGCTCATTGCCCTTCATCAGTCAGGGTAGTGTCGTTGCAGTACAAAAATTGAGAAGTTACATTACAGTTGTACAGGACATTGGTGTATAAGATCATGAGAAACATGGATAGGGTGAGTGCACTCAATTTTTTCCCCAGGGTTGGGGAATCGAGGGCTAGAGGGCATCAGTTTAAGGTTAGAGGGGAAAGAATAAAAGGGAATCTGAGGGGCAACGTTTTTACACAGAGGGTGGTACACATATAGAATGAGCTACCAGCGGAAGTGGTTGAGGCGGGTACATTAACAACATTTAAAAGATATTTTGACAAATACATGGATAGGAAAGGTTCAGAAGGACATGGGCCAAGTGCAGGGAAATGGGGTTAGTGTAGATGGACATTTTGGTCGGTATGGACCAGTTTGGGTCAAAGAGCCTGTCTCCACACTGTAGGACTCAATGACTCCATCTACCAGGACAACATGAGTTGTGCTGATCATAATTTGGAGTTCACATTCCTCAACATTCTACACTGATTTAACAACTTGTGTTTGGACAAATTGTATTAAAAATATCAATGTGAGCCCCAGAAAATAAATCCTTATGTATTCCAGTCTTCTCGCTGGTTTTTCACATGTATTCTGAACATATATATCCCCGTTATTTTATATTTAAGATTCCCATTTTCTGGTTGGTTTTTCATGTACAATATTGATTTATTTTAAAATTAAAGTGGCTCATATATCAATATTGTATTAGACTGCAATTTCCCCAAATTATTAGTTATTTTAAGTGGGCTAATGCTTCTATTTAAATAGAAGGTACATGAAAGTGATGGAAATTCATTCAGCTTTCATTCCTGATTTTTTTCTAATTCTGATTTCAATATTTAGTTCCCTCCAGCTGTCATTTTTGTTTAAAGCTTGTCATGGACCAATTAATACAGGGTGTAAAATACATTTAAGCAGTGCATGTGCTGGTTGTCTTATGGGTGTGCCACCTCACTATGTTGTATGAAGTGCTGTTTATGAAGAATGCTGCTCCCTTCCCCTAAGTGTGGATTCTAAGGAGGGCCAAATGACAGGTCTCACTGCTTTGAGATCCTAAGTGGAGGTCGGTTTGAATTGAACTGAATTTATTGTCACATGTATCGAGACACGGTGAAAAGCTTTGTCTCGTGAGCAATACAGGCAGATCACAGAATTAAGCAGCGTAGATAAGTAAATAATAGGTAAACAGCAGCAAAAACAAAAACACAGGTACAGGCAAATGTTAAGAGTTTGTGAGTCCATTCAGTATTCTAACAACAGTCGGGTAGAAACTTGTTCAAAACCGGCTGGTGCATGTGTTCGGGCTTCTGTACCTTCTCCCCGATGGTAGAGGGTGTAGAAAAACATTGCCAGGGTGGGATGGATCTTTGAGAATGCTGGCGGCCTTTCCTTGACAGCGGGGCCTGGTAGATGGATTCTATAGATGAGAGGTTGCCCTTTGTGATTGTCTGGGCCGAGTTCCCCACTCTCTGTAACCGTCTCCGATCCTGAATGGTACAGTTGCCATACCAGGTTATTACCCCCAACAAGCCATTGGACAAAAACAGAAGGCTGTTGAAGGTTGATGGCTTTGGAGAGGGTACTTGGAAATTTATTTAAAATGGTGACAAGGATAAGGGGCTTCATTTTTAAAACAGAGAAGTAGTAGCAGTAGTAACTTTTCAAAGAGAAAATGGTGGTCTGATCGTCAAAGGACAAATTTAAAATATTTTATTCAAGAATTGTGAAGGAAGGGGAGACTTTTTAAAATACACTGAATTATTCCAATTTGGAATGCACTGGCTGAATGGGTGGTCCAATGCCAACTTAATGCCAACATATGTCAAACGATGTCATCTACCTTGTACCTCTGCCTCCCTCATGCCAATGTCCTCAATATCTATCTGGGCAAATCTCAGGAAGCAGGCTGACAAAATAAAGTTGTGTCATGTGATGATATCACTATCTTAAAAACCGTGAATTGATAATAAAAGCATTTTACATTTAAAGATCCTCAACTAATCACTTCAGAAATTTAACATCTGCATGCCAAGTTGTTTGACAGCTTTACTTGTCCTAATGGAGGTAATTACAATTTTAGACAGGTTCTTATCTACCATCTCAAAGGGCACCTGACCACCTTCTCACAAAACCTGACCTCTCCTCCAAGTCCCTCAAGAGCACCTGATTCCCCACCCTAGAAGGATACCTCATCTCTCCAAAGGAGGACACTAGCTATATGCTGGAAACAAATTCATTTAAACAGACCTACTTTGATTTAGTCTGCTTTACACACTCCAAGTTCCAAACAGGAGGGATACCAAATTGGAGACAGCTTCCAGTTTTGAATCCAGGATGCCTGCAATCCTGCTTCCTGGGAAAATCAGAAATGACACTCATGGAAATTGGTATTCCTGATTCTCAGAGATTTATGGCATTATTGTCAGAGGTTCTCCAATACAATGAAAATCTAGCCCAAGATTATAAAGTGACCCTGGAGAGTCCACTTCCCAAGTCCATAAAACAACATCCACATCCAAAGAGATCAGAAACATGATTCAAAAATTATGTTTAATGATTGCGTTTTGATTCACCTGTGCTGAAAGCGAAAAATATACTTCAAAACATTGCCGAGTGTCATTAAAACTGGGTCACTGTCTTCAGGGCACAATTACAATGTACTGTGGGTTTTTTTTGACTCTGTATCAAGCTCCATTGAGCCATAACAGAAGGCACATCAAGTGCTAATGGTAAGCACACAAATGCACTGTCATGAAGACGTAAATTGATGATTAATTTCTTAAATGGGGTCAATATAATGTCTCTATTCTGTGTGCATAGCACAAAGCTCACAGTACAGAAAGCTTGGTATGATTAGAGGTAGAACTGCTGTGAATAGACGTGGTTGGCAAGGATTTAAAAAAAAGTCACATTGTAGTAATCACCCTGACAGACTTTGTAAGTTGTTCCTGTCAAAGTGTAATTGCAAATCAATTTTTATGCGTACTAGCCCCTGCCTGTACATTGAGATCTCTCCATAAAGTGACGATGAAAACTTGCCCTATGTAAATTGTAGTTGTTTGCAAGCAATGCATCCTGAAAATGATATGCAAATTGCTCCAGTTGCAGTTTATACAGAAGCAAAAATACTGGTGACCCGGATACACAACTCCTGGTTGTATCAGAGTATTAGTGAAGAAGGGCTCATGCCCGAAACGTCGATTCTCCTGCTCCTTGATGCTGCCTGACCTGCTGCGCTTTTCCAGCAACACATTTTCAGCTGTATCAGAGTGTTGCAAGCACTGAAGCTCAGAGATGACAGCACAGCAGGCTGCCATTCAGCCTATCACATCCATGACAGTCAACAAAGACCTGACTACACTAATTCGAATTTCCCGCTTCTGGACCATTCTATGTTTACTCAAGTGAATATCTAAATACCGCTTAAATGCTGAGAGTTCCTGACAACCATCCTTTCAGACAATGGTTTCTAAACTCCCACCACCACCTGGATGAAAATTAATCTCTTGAACTCTAACTTCTACCTCTTACCTTAAATCGATGGCCCTGGTTATTGACCCCTCTCCTTCTGTCGAGTTAATTGGTACCTGGTGTGGCCGAAGCTGGCTGTTAAACAGACTGAGGCCAGGCAAGAGGGTTTGAAAAGATCATATATGGAAATCAAAATGGCAGTGAGACATGTCCATTTTTACTAACACTGCAGAACACTTTGGAACTTGGGAGTGTGTAAAGCAGACCAAATCAAAGTAGGTCTGTTTAAATGAATTTGTTTCCAGCATATAGCTAGTGTCCTCCTTTGTGATGATGGCAAGTAATTAAGACTACTCTTTCAAAAGTACTTAATAAAACTAACATTTGGATGCCAAGTTTTTTGACAGCTTTGCTCATTCTGATGGGGATCTGATTTACCGTAAGACCATAAGACATAGGAGTGGAAGTAAGGCCATTCAGCCCATCGAGTCCACTCCGCCATTCAATCATGGCTGATGGGCATTTCAACTCCACTTATCCGCATTCTCCCCGTAGCCCTTAATTCCTTGTGACATCAAGAATTTATCAATCTCTGCCTTGAAGAAATTTAGCGTCCCGGCCTCCACTGCACTCTGCGGCAATGAATTCCACAGGCCCACCACTCTCTGGCTGAAGAAATGTCTCCGCATTTCTGTTCTGAATTTACCCCCTCTAATTCTAAGGCTGTGTCCACGGGTCCTAGTATCCTCGCCTAACGGAAACAATTTCCTAGCGTCCACCCTTTCCAAATCATGTATTATCTTGTAAGTTTCTTTTAAATCTCCCTTAATCTTCTAAACTCCAGTGAATACAATCCCAGGATCCTCAGCCATTCCTTGTATGTTAGACCAACCATTCCAGAGATCATCTGTGTGAATCTCCGCTGGACACACTCCAGTGCCAGTATGTCCTTCCTGAGGTGTGGGGACCAAAACTGGACACAGTACTCCAAATGGGGCCTAACTAGAACTTTATAAAGTCAACCAGAGCTTTATAAAGCTTTGATGATAAACTTATATTCAAGCTTATCTAGCTATTTTGTTGTTGCACACAAATTGCCTTGATCATATATGAAAAGCTTGATGATTTAATAAAATAATTAACCCTTTGAAAATATGACGGATGATTCTGAATGGATCACAAAAAAAATATACTTTTTATTCGTGTCTGACCAACATCTTAAACAAAAGCTCAGGTTTTCAACTCCATCCTTTCTTTCAGTTGCATTTGTTGGTGTTGCAGGTAAGTGTGACATGTCAGGAGAGCAGTACTGAAATGAAGCTGTCAGATTCCACATGTGTGAAAACAAAGTCACGCGTCAGTCCACAGATCCAGCTGGAAGACTTGGTGGCAACATTAGTTAGCAGAGCTGGTGACAGACAGGACTGATGACAACAGAGCTAGGTTATATTCAACATTACAGGTGAGAGTCATGGTTAGGATGGACAGACCCCATCAGTGAGTGATATCAAGACAGACATTGTACTGTCTGCAGTTGTGATCAAAGGGAAGCTATTAAAGTCCTGGAGAATATTTCAACTGTTCCTGGGCTTCGCAGAGGTATTATGCATTAATTTATTAATTGGGGCTGTTTTGAGTTGCTAGTTATTTCGAAAGAGCAGCTTGCTAACATTTGAGTGGAGTTTATTATTATAAACACATTGAATTAAGAGGTTTTATAATTAAAATTGAGTGCAGTTACATTGTATAAATACTGACAACAATTATCTGACATGACAGTAGAATATTTACTTTTAGATTACAGCAGTGAACGACCTCTGGTTTGTAACCACGGTCATTACATGACCAATCAGGGTCTTGTTCCACTTTTAAAACTCAATCCTAAATTGTTCTCTAAGCCCAGAGTTGTAACTGGAGTACTGCCAAAAGGATTCAAAATGACAGATCATCACTATCTTCTCAAGGTCATTGCAGGTGGGCAACAAACATCAGTGCCGCTAGTGACACCCACCCCCGTGACTGAGAAATAATCAACAAGTAGACATTGCCCACGCACAAGAAACCCTGCATTTGTGCAGCAGTGAAAGCCACAAACTTCTTTATAGGAGGCTGCGCTCCTGCTTTGTGTCAAAGTGTTCTGTGAAATTTTCGAAATAACACTTCCCAGCCACAGATACAAAAAAATTGGCACAATTTTTCAACAGTTTGTTAGATGCAATTTTAGAAGAACCATCCGAGACTGTTAAAGAGAAGCACTGTACAGTGAGAGTAAGTTGAACAACTTTAGTTTCATATCAATTTTCTGTTCTGTATAAATAGCACTCTGAGGCATTAATGGCAATAAGCTCAGCAATAAACACCTATGAACGGCAGAAATATAACGGATAACAATTTTTATAAAGTCCTGCCTATACTAAACACCAAATATGGCTTTCAATCAATCACAATGAATAACCTTTAAATGCTAACGATTATTACTCCCTACCCAGCAGGTTACACAGTCAGAATCAGCCAAGATAAATGGGATGACTTGCTTCTTGTGGTAAACCGAGGAGAGCAGGGTGATCAAATCAATAGGTCCAGGTATTAAAGTTATTAACCTGCACTATTAAGTCAGCATGAACTTGGAGATTTAATGTAGAGGTTTCTGCTGGAAATCACCCGTGAAACCAAGTGCTGCATCAAACTAAATTAGTTTTCAGTGACTTTGATTGAGATCCCTTTGTTTCAATGCACTGATTGTGAAGACTGAATTCCTAATTAGGAAAAGTAATTCATTCATATATTTCAACAGCAAATTTAAAACAAAAATGAGCCAAACATGTGTGTAAGCTATGGAAAACCAGTGTGAGCAAAATAGTTTGGTCTGCTTCATTTATTCAAAGTTGTCTTGTCTTTGGCTCATCAAAGTTACTTTGAGGAATTGTATTGCTGATTCAGAGATGATATTTAGGTCCTTCTGTGCTGACATATTAGCTAAGAACAGGGCAGGTGAATTGTCTAATGTATGAGTGCTAGATCAACTGGAATCAAGAATGCAGATGAATTATATACTGTTATAAGTAGAAATTGAACCTTCTGGAATTAATTGCCACAAGGCTTGAAGAACTGTCACGAGCCTTTCAGGGTTTTTTTTTTAGTAACCCTACCTATACAAAAAAACATAATTTATCTTGACATCTTGCAGACCTGAGCAACACACCGAGATGAACATTAGCTGAAAGAGTCACTCAGCCGGTTTAGATGATCCTTCAGTTTCAAAAATTACCAAAATGTGAGGGAATTATTTTGTCAATGAAGAGTTTGTCAAGCATGCTTCAAGGATAAGGGGCTCTTTTTCAGAATGGCAGCCGGTGACTCATGGGAGTTCCACAGGGGTCAATGTTGGGACCATCACTATTCACATTACACATTTATGATCTGGGCGAAGGAACTGAGGACGTTGTTGCTAAGTTTGCAGATGATACAAAAATAGGTGGAAGGACCAGCTGTGTTGAGAATGGAGGGAGGTGGCAGAAGCATTTGGACAGGCTAGGAGAGTGGGTAAAGAAGTGGAAGATGGAATAGAATATGGGAAAGTGTGAGGTTATGCAGATTCTTAGGAAGAATAGAAGTGTAGACTATTTTTTAATAGTCTACGCTTGGCTATTTCTTCAACCCATCCCACCTTCCCTGACACCTGTCATGTAATAGTCCATTTAACTCAGCCTGAAAAATATTCAATGTGGTGGAGGTACACTTATAGTGCTGTTACAAAGGGAATTCCAGGACTTTGACCGAGTGACATAGAAGGAATGGCAATATATTTCCAAGTCAGGATAGTGAATGCTTGGACAGGAACGTGTAGCGGATGATGATCCATGTATCCATTGTCCTTGTCCGTCTGGATGGAAGTGGTCGCAGTTTTGGAAGGTGCTATCTAAAGAGATTTAGTGACAACATTTAGTTGCATAACTCTATTCTGTCCTCTGAACACTCAAATTCAGCTGATAGGGGGAAATAATATCAAAGTGCTCCTTAACATGCAATCCAGCACTTCTGAGCACTGGGAGATGCAACATAATTGCATTTGGTTAGTTTTGGTATTCCCTGCCTGATTGTCAGTGGTCACGGCCACTTCACCCTTCATATCAATCTTTTCAATCTGTAAACATTTCCATACCTAATCGGATAGTCGGCAGCACTCAGGTTGATGAAGAAGTCCCAGGACCAGTCTTTCATCTCCAGTAGATCCCGCATAGTCTGCAGGTACATGGTCAGCAGACTTGCACCACCCCAGATGGTGGCCATTCGCCAAGGCGTGACTCGCACATTTGGGTACTGGTTGGCAAACTCTAACACGTCACGGTGCAGATAGTTCGATCGCTGAAAATAGAGTTTAAAAAGAAAAATTGGTCAGTGGGAACAAATGTTTTTCAAATAAAGTCATCTGATAGAGCTATCTAAAGCATTTGCTGTCACAGGAACAGAGTGCTCCATTCTGGAGTGTGGAAACCAGCATCACATCTCTCTGGGGGGAGCATGCTGGCTTTTCTTTGTGAATCCTGTGAATCTTGTGTCAGGAGTTGGCAGGAAGCAGATACCACTCTTGTTATCTTATAGGGTTGAGAGTTTTGTCACCATATTTAAAGCACACATGGACAGGCAATCATTCCCAGTAAGTCAGGAGCAGAGCTTTGTCTCTCAGTGGACACGTGCAGCTAAATATTCTGACCTTTCTACACTTCCTCTTCCATCCTTGGCCAACCTTTTTTGATCCTTGCCCATCACACCCCAAAGGTCATCCCTCACTCATTCTCTGGCCCCCATGCAACTCAGATGACTGCCAACTAATCTCAATCATGGTATAGCCCAAAGGTTCTCCAAAAATGATGAAGCAGTGTCCTTCACTCCAAAGTCCTGCAAGAACAGTATCACACCTCAACACAGTACTTCAGTGGGATGAGAAATTCAATTTTGCTGAGCTTTAATGAGCATGAAAATGGCTTCCCAAAGTACATTGTGTGGAACCTTGACGCACCTTTAAAGTTCTGAAACTTAATAACAAAGCCCCATCCCACTGTCCAGAAAGTGAGTTCTGGCCTTTTGGTGCCTTGTTTCCTGCTCCAAGGATCAGCACAAGATTTCACCCAAAGGATGTGCAGCTTGTCTGTAACTGAATTAGATTAATTCCGAATTTACTTGCAAGATAGGGAAAATAGACAAAATCTTTTCCCTGGATTGGGGGTGTCCTGAACTAGAGGGGCATAGGTTTAGGGTGAGAGGAGAAAGATATAAAAGAGACCTTAGGGGCAACTTTTTCACGCAGAGGGTGGTACGTGTATGGAATGAGCTGCCAGAGGATGTGGTGGAGGCTGATACAATTACAGCATTTAAAAGCCATCTGGATGGGTATATGAATAGAAAGGATTTATAGGGATATGGGCCAAGTGCTGGCAAATGGGACTAGATTAGGTTAGGCATGGACGAGTTGGACCAAAGTGTCTGTTTCCATGCTGTACATCTCTATGACTCTGAGTAGGTGATCACCTTTAGAAAGAATGATCCTAAAAGCAATTTTGTTGTTTTATCTGTAACAAATGCAAAGCTAAATGTATAAATACTAGAATAAAAATTTTATAAAGTACCCACACTTTAGTATCAGCAACAAAGCAATCTGCTCTCCAACACTAAAAATGTTACTGGCACTGAAATGCTATGAAGCAGAGCCCTCCAAACATACTCGGTGCTCCTCTCTGATTCAAAAACAGTGACACAATATACATAAATCCTGTAGACTTGCATCATTCTTAAAACATTTTGGTGTATCATTAAAACATGAGAGCATGATAGGCAAATAAAACATTCTAAGTAGTTGATTTATAGATAAACATTAAGAAATAGTAGGGCAGATCACGAAGCTTGGAAATGGTATATTCTCTTCACATATAATCACCATTCTAACAAATGTAATGTTTGCATTGCACACCAAGTCCTTTCTTGTATATTAACAGATACCCATTAGACTTTTAAATCATGGAACGAAAGGGGACTGAGTTTCATGGCTTCTCTTAAGCCTACCTTGTCCACGTGAATGTAATAGTAGTGATCTCGGTGATAAATCGCCTTGAACATCCGCCGCAGCTGTCGTGAAGCTCGACCGTGAACAACCAAAACAAAGGCAATTCTGACAGGATTCTGAGGCAGAGATTCCAAGGAGTCATCCTCTGGCTGGATATTATTTGCTGCTTTACCTATTAGTTACAAATGATAGTTCAAAATTAGGAAAAAAATGCACAGAAATAAAAATTAAGATCTTTTTAAAAATGTTTTACACAACAGGTGATTTCTTCTCATGGCATAACAATAACAGTAAAATATAAAATCACAGCCATTGCCCAGAGTCATTCTCCAGATTCAACCTCAGTTACACAGGAAAGCTCAGTAAGAACTACAATGCACAACATGCAAGATGATGTTTGCTGATGATGGTACAATGTTCAGTACCACTTGTGACTCCTCAGATATTAAAGCAGACCATGTCAAAATGCAGCAAGACCTGGACAATATCCAGGCTTGGGCGAACAAGTGGCAAGTAACATGCACACTACACAAATGCCAGGCTATGACCTTCTCCAATAACAGACATTCCAACCATTACTTCTTGACAGTCAATAATGTGATCATCACTGAATCCACAAGGTTCAACATCCTGAGGGTTACCATTGACCAGAAACTCAACTGCACTCACTATATAATGGCTACAAGAGTAGGTCAGAGGCTAGAAATACTGCAGCACGTAACTCACCTCCTGACTCCCCAAAGCTTGTTCACCATCTCCAAGGCACAAGTCAGGAGTGTGATGGAATACTCCCCATTTGCCTGGGTGGATACAGTTCCAACAATACTCAAGAAGTTTGATACCATCCAGGATAAAACAGCCGCTTGATTGGCACTACATCCATAAACATCCACTCCCTCCATCACCGACACTCAGTCACAGCAGTCTGTGCTATCTATAAGATACACTGCAGAAATTCACCAAAACACTTCAGATAGCACCTTCCAAACCAACTTCCATCTTGAAGGACAAGGACAGCAGATACAGGGGACACTACAATCTGCAAGTTTCCCTCCAAACCACTCACCATCCTGACTTGTAAATAAATCACTGTTCCTTCACTATCACTGGGTCAAAATCCTGCAAATCCCTCCCTAAGGGCATTGTGGGTCAACCCACAGCACATGGCCTGCAGCGGTTCAAGAAGGCAGCTCACCTCCACCTTCTCAAGGGGGCAACTAGGGGAGCGGAACAAATACTGGCCAGTCAGTGTCACTCACATCCCACAAGTAAAAGAACAACACACTGAATTTGGTCAAGTGACACAGATTAACAGTCATTCAAAGTTTTTCATCTGACAGTCATCAGGGCAGATATTAGAACAGCAAACTTCAAAGGGAATAGCATCTTATGCTAATTAAGCAAAAAGGTGTGGTGATCAACAAGTCTTCAAAGATTGGGCGAGACTTTGCCATGGAGAATGCAAGAATTTAGTATTCTTGCATCTGTTCTGATGAGTACATGATGAAAAACTTTGACATATCCCAACAGATTTATTTGGAAGCCAGTGCTTTGAATTTAGTATTCTTGCTAAATAAGAACTCAGCTAAGATGCTAATGGAAAGCCATGCATCTAAACCCCAACTGTTCCTATGCTCTTGTTTAATTTAAAAGTACAGATACAGTGGCTGGACATATTCACTTTTCCTGCAAAGGACAGGTTTCTGCCTGAATATAAACACCTAAACAATAGTCCCCTGTTGCATTCTCCAGAACAATGCCGTGACCAATCAGAGTCCACATGTCAGCCAATTCCTCATGCAGCATTAATTGTTATCCCCTTTGAAATTTCGATTTGGAGGAGCCAGTGTTGGACTGGGAGGCACACAACACCAGGTTATAGTCCAACAGATTTATTTGGAAGCCAGTGCTTTGAAATTTAGTATTCTTGCATCTGTTCTGATGAGTACACGATGAAAAACTTTGACATATCCCTGTGAGTATACATTGATCATAAAAACGAACAACTAGAGAATAACTTTATGCTTTTCAACTTTGTTTTGGAAGGGAGAAAGAAGCAGGTGTGGACAAAACTGGTCCTCACTTTTTTTAAAGAAAATTGTGAGCCCGTTAAATAGCCAATCAGATTTTGGTTTCTGTTCCAATCAAAACTAGGTGCACTGTGAAATGGGTTTGTTATGGCTCAAATTCATGCTACTGGTGAAAACCAATTTTTATTGTTGTGTTTTGGCTTTACCTGATTATTTATTAGCTGCATTAACAAAACCCTTAAATTCTGTTATCACTCTATTAACCATATGCAGCAAGTGCTTACCTTACTCTTTCAGACACGGTATTTCTGCTTCCTAGTTACAATTTATTCACATCCTATTAAAAGATGCCCAGCAGAAGATCAAGGAGCTAGAAAAATTTCATCCTGAATGTGCTCTAGCAGGAGCCAGAACATCAATATCCGAGCAACAGCAGGGGAGAAAAGCAAAATCACCTCACTTCATAAACCGGGAGGTCCCGGCATTACTACAGCTTTATGGATCATTTCAATCTCTAATAATAGTTAAAACACGAAGGATGAGACCCCACACTCTTAGTAGTTAATGTCAGTATCAAGAGAGGTTAACAGAAATTATTTCACATCAGTTTGTGAAAAGGGAGTTAAAAGATACCCAAAATGTTTTGATAATTTGTATAGAATGTGAACATCACATCTATTACACAAATACAGGAACTTCTCTCTGTTCAATGTATTTCAAACGGTGAGGAACTCAGCGATGATGCTCTCGGCAAGCCATGCATCTAAACACCAACATTTTGATTTCTATATTTAATGATACGTTTGCAATTGCAGTAATTTTTGCACATAAATAATGCTATTATCCTCACTGATAGTTTGGCAGGAGATTTTAGAACATAGAACATAGAACAGTACAGCACAGAACAGGCCCTTCAGCCCACGATGTTGTGCCGACCACTGATCCTCATGTATGCACCCTCACATTTCTGTGACCATATGCATGTCCAGCAGTCTCTTAAATGTCCCCAATGACCTCGCTTCCGCAACTGCTGCTGGCAACGCATTCCATGCTCTCACAACTCTCTGTGTAAAGAACCCGCCTCTGACATCCCCTCTATACTTTCCTCCAACCAGCTTAAACTATGACCCCTCGTGTTAGCCATTTCTGCCCTGGGAAATAGTCTCTGGCTATCGACTCTATCTATGCCTCTCATTATCTTGTTTACTTCAATTAAGTCCCCTCTCCTCCTCCTTTTTCCAATGAAAAAAGTCCGAGCTCAGTCAACCTCTCTTCATAAGATAAGCCCTCCAGTCCAGGCAGCATCCTGGTAAACCTCCTCTGAACCCTCTCCAAAGCATCCACATCTTTCCTATAATAGGGCGACCAGAACTGGACGCAGTATTCCAAGTGTGGTCTAACCAAAGTTTTATAGAGCTGCAATAAGATCTTGTTACTCTTAAACTCAATTCCCTTGTTAATGAAAGCCAAAACACCATACGCTCTCTTAACAACCCTGTCCACTTGGGTGGCCATTTTAAGGGATCTATGTACCTGCACACCAAGATCCCTCTGTTCCTCCACACTGCCAAGAATCCTATCCTTAATCCTGTACTCAGCTTTCAAATTCGACCTTCCAAAATGTATCACCTCGCATTTATCCAGGTTGAACTCCATCTGCCACCTCTCAGCCCATGGGCAGCACGGTGGCACAGTGGTTAGCACTGCTGCTTCACAGCACCAGAGACCCGGGTTCAATTCCTGGCTCAGGCGACTGACTGTGTGGAGTTTGCACATTCTCCCCGTGTCTGCGTGGGTTCCTCTGGGTACTCCAGTTTCCTCCCACAGTCCAAAGATGTGCGGGTCAGGTGAATTGGCCATGCTAAATTGCCCGTAGTGTTAGATAAGGGGTATGGGTGGGTTGCGCTTCGGCGGGTCGGTGTGGACTTGTTGGGCCGAAGGACCTGTTTCCACACTGTAAGTAATCTAATCTAATCTAATCTCTGCATCCTGTCAATGTCCCACTGCAGCCTACAACAGCCCTCTATACTGTCAACGACACCTCTAACCTATGTGCCGTCTGCAAACTTGCTGACCCATCCTTCAATCCCCTCATCCAAATCACTAATAAAAATTACAAACAGTAGAGGCCCAAGGACAGAGCCCTGTGGAACACCACTCACCACTGACTTCCAAGCAGAATATTTTCCTTCTACTACCACTCGCTGTCTTCTGTTGGCCAGCCAATTCTGTATCCAGACAGCGAAGTTCCCAGTTTATTTTGAAGCAGCTTATTTTCCTGTTGTTTTCAGAGCATCATAATCAACTCTATGGGACTCTTGTATCTGCTGGCTAACTTTATATTTTGTGGGTTAGCATTATAACACAATGAATCTGCTCAACATATGAACAGACTAATATGGAGATGGTACTGCTTTGATTGATCCCTGATTAATACGTTTAGCCATAAATTTGACTTATCCTTACATTTTTTTTTGGCTTCTGGTCTCTCCTGATAAATCAGCAAATCATTTTAGCAAATCCTAAACCAAACAGAGTCAAAAGGTCCCAGGAGTAATTCCTGGCTGGTGCTAAGTAAGACAATGTCACCCAGGCAACAACAGTTGGATGCGCAATTGGTCTTGTAATGGTTGGGGCAGGAAAGAATGGCTGGGGACTCCTGGGGCATTGGATGAACCTAGAATGGGGACTCATTACCTGGAGACCGGATCACCTTACAGAAACCCCGGAGAGCTTAAGAAAGCCTGGAGCCACACTTGACAAGAAGGACTGTAAAATTGAACATTATTTCTTATGCTTCTGCCTTTACATTTTTCTGTCAATTGAAGAGATGAAACTCTGTTTAAGTAATTTCTTTTAATTCATTTTGTAATCCCAAATGACATTGTATTGCGGTGACAAAACATTTTTCACTGTGTTTTCCCAAATACACGTGACAATAAAATCATTCATTCATTCAAAAGTTGAGTCAAGTGTGCGGTGCTGGAGAAGCACAGCAGGTCAGGCAGCGTCCGAGGAGCAGGGGAATCAACAGTTCGAGCAAAAGCCCTTCATCAGGAATTCAAAAGTTGTTCAGAGTCTCTGGGACAATGTAGTGAAAGGTGGGTTGAAATTCAATTGACATATGCATGCTACAAAAGCCTGTAATCATTCAACATCAAGAACTGAGTGTAATTATCACTTACATAACATACTGCAGCATGACGTGCCACAGAACTAAGTGCTACCGTGAAATGTGATCTTAGACAAGGAAATTGAGCTGCTCTGTACTGCTAACTAGAGTAAAGCCATCAAATGAGCAGAAAGGGTTCAGATAGTCATTTTTTGATCATTATTGCCTTTATTCAAGAAACACACCTTTTTGAGTGTATACTATGCCCCTGTTGACTTCCATTAAGCCAACAAAAGATTGAGCACCGTCAAACACACATTTAACACAAATGTTTACAATGAGGTACTAAACAAGCACGGAGATGCTTTTGTAAACCTTCTCCACACAATACTAGATTCATAAAAGTAGAAATCATAGCTGAAGTCTTTGATTCCAATTATAGTTTGTGGAAATTCCCCCAACAATGCCATCAGTCTGCTTTGCTACAAAAGGCTGTGAAACACGAGGTGTTACCCACTTCTGTTACATACACAATGGAATTTATCTCATCTGCACAAATAACCCACATATTCCATTTCTTATCTGACAGACAGTGTACATTGCTGACATGTCAAAGGATGACTCACCAGGAACTACTATGTTTAGCATTAGAGGCTAAACAAATCATAGTTTTATCAATTAAACAAATTTTCTTGCATATGTTTCCCACTCGGCTCATTGTTGTTAAATTGGAAAGCGCAGCATTTATGACGATGCCACCTTGTTACAGCAAAACAACTAGATATAATCGAGCTCAATTTTCAACCTTTAAAGCCACTGAAGTGGACAAAGTAATTTTCAGCTGCTGTTATAACACTTGGTACACTCCACGCAGATTACCAGTTACTTCCAGAGGCAACTACTCTCAAACTAGTGCCCTACACATCAATGTTCTCAGCGACAGGAGTATGTAGCTCATTGCAGACAACTGACCGTACATGACAATTTTACACAGGGAAAGTGAGAATTGCAGATGCTGGAGATCAGTCCGAGAGTGTGGTGCTGGAAAAGCACAGCAGGTCAGGCTGATCCCTGATGAAGAGCTTATGCCTGAACTGTTGATTCTCCTGCTCCTCAGAGGCTGCCTGACTGGCTGTGCTCTTCGACAACTTTACACAGAGCAGTGTAAAGGGGAACAAAAATGCTACCTCGCTGACAGAAATATGAAAACAAAGTGAGATGCAAAACTCCAAGCTAAGATAACTTCCCATCAAAAAGTGGACAGCAAAGAAGGTTACCTCAGAGTACAACGGAATCTTGATCAGATGGACCAAGGGCTGAGGAGTGGCTGATGGAGTTTAGTTTAGATAAATGTGAGGTGCAGACTTATACACTTAATGGTAAGGTCCTAAGGAGTGTTGCTGAACAAAGAGATCTTGGAGTGCAGGTTCATAGCCCCTTGAAAGTGGAGTCGCAGGTAGATAGGATAGTGAAGAAGGCGTTTGGTATGCTTTCCTTTATTAGTCAGAGTATTGAGTACAGGAGTTGGGAGGTCATGTTGCTGCTGTACAGGACATTGGTTAGGCCACTGTTGGAATATTGCATGCAATTCTGGTCTCCTTCCTATTGGAAAGATGTTGTGAAACTTGAAAGAGCTCAGAAAAGATTTACAAGGATGTTGCCAGGGTTGGAGGATTTGAGCTATAGGGAGAGACTGAACAGGCTGTGGCTGTTTTCCCTGGAACGTCGGAGGCTGAGGGGTGACCTTATAGAGGTTTATAAAATCATGAGGGGCATGGATAGGATAAATAGACAAAGTATTTTCCCTGGGGTGGGGTGTCCAGAACTAGAGGGCATAGGTTTAGGGTGAGAGGGGAAAGATATAAAAGAGACCTAAGGGGCAAATTTTTCACACAGAAGGTGGTACGTGTATGGAATGAGCTGCCAGAGGAAGTGGTGGAGGCTGGTACAATTATAACATTTAAAAGGCATCTGGATGGGAATACGAACAGCAAGGGGTTAGAGGGATATGGGCCATTATCTGGTCAGCATGGACGAGTTGAACTGAAGGGTGCTGTACATCTCTATGACTCTAAAATATGAGCACAATTTCAAAATAAATCACACAACAAAGAAAAATAGCAAATAGACAAGATTGGAAAAAAATTTAGATAAATAAGAAACAAAAATATTTAATAAGTAAGGAATAAAACTTAAAGGAGGATGAGAAAAACAAAATTTCTGACTAAAGTGATTGCCAGTGCCAGACTCAGGCTTTTGGGAAGTGGCAGGCTTATGTAATGGCTCTTTATGACATTGTGCTAGTGGCAATTCAGGGAAGGCTACTCATCAAAGTAAGTGGGATTCAATCTTACTCTTTGGATCTTGGAGTAAAATGGTATTTCCAGCCTATTGGAAAACAGATTGCTCCACAAGTCACCTTCAGGGAGTAGATTAGATTAGATTACTTACAGTGTGGAAACAGGCTCTTCAGCCCAACAAGTCCACACTGACCTGCCAAAGCGCAACCCACCCAGACCCATTCCTCTACATTTACCCCTTCACCTAACACTACGGGCGATTTAGCATGGCCAACTCACCTAACCTGAGTAATATTCTGGAGTTTGATGATATTCCATAACCAGTTGCTTTTTCTTATTTTCCATCATGTCCCCAGCACCTTCGACCAAAACATGGTGTGAACACCCTCTACACCACCACCTCTTACCCATGGTACATGGTCCCTCTTCAACTCCCAAACACATGGCTCTTTCCTCAGTTCCAAGGTTAGGAGTGGCAATGTCTCCCAGGATTTCCAACTGTGTGCAATAATACATTGCATTCCACCATTACATAAACCACTAATGCCACTCACACCCTGTCATTGGATCATGACTTAACTGGAAAAAGGCTGTAAAAATTGAGTCGAAAGTATGATGCTGAAAAAGCACAGCTGGTCAGCCAGCATCCGAGGAGCAGGAGAGTCGATGTTTTGGGCAAAAGCCCTTCATCATTTTTACAGCTTTTCCAGTACCATACTCTCAACTCTAATCTCCAGCATCTGCAGTCCTCACTTTCTCCCTGTGAACAATTGAGCCCTATAATTCTCAAGCCAATATGAATATGTAAATTCCTGAGTTAAATCACCAAGGTGACCGATTTTCCTGATTGCTACTCAGGACCAAAGCAATTCATAGAATCCCTACAGTGTGGAAGCTGCTCATTTGACCCGGGTCCAAACTGACTCTGTGAACAGTATCCCATCCAGATCCAACTCCCCCCTACCCTATCACTATAACCCTGCATTTCCCATGGTTAATCCACTTAACCTGCACATCCCTGGATACGATGGAGCAATTTAGCACAACCAATCCACCCAACCTGCACACCTTTGGAGTTTGGGAGGAAACTGGAGTACCTGGATGAACTCACACAGGTGGGGGAGAATGTCTGTGTGGATTTTGCAGAGTCTCCCAAGGTTGGAACTGAAGCTGGGTTCTTGGTGCTGTGTAGCAGCAGTACTAACCACTGAACCATTGTGTCACTCGGCTTCATCATTAACAGGAGTATTATTATTATAAACACATCTAATCTTTAACAAATGGTAGAGAGCAAGAACACCTAATCTATTATGTTAAAAGTCACACAACACCAGGTTATAGTCCAACAGGTTTATTTGGAAGCATTAACCACCTGATGAAGAGGCAGTACTCCAAAAGCTACTGCTTCCAAATAACTGTGTTGGCCTATAACCTGGTGTTGTGTAAATTTTAACTTTGTACGCCCTAGTCCAACACTGGCACCTCCACATCATAATCTATGATGCAAAGTAAACTCTTCCCCTTTATAACTACAAATACATACAGATTCACAATTAATACAGACAGATATTTTGACACATATTATGGGTGGAAAAATAGAAAGAGGGAAAACATTTTCCAGACATCAAAATTCCAGACCACAAGGACGGGTAGTTATCTTAACTCATTTGAAATTAGCAATGACAAAATAGTGTGGTCTATAGAGTGACAGTTGCCTGCTTGTAGTAAAATTCTTTCCTTGAAGTTTTATTTGTTTTTCCAGTCATAAAGAGGAGGATGAAAGCTGCTGTCTGCTAGTGGCTCTGAGTGGTTCTGGTTGCTCCCACCAGTCTGGGGCAGACTGTGGCTTGACCAATCCAAGGGCTGTTGTCAACCCGACTTCCCTTGACTCAAAGACTTCTTGTGCTACTGTATCTCAACAATGCAACAAGCTCACTGCTTCAAAAGAAACATGGCCATGTAGAGTTTAAAACAGATGACCCCGACTGAGTGTTGCAGACTGGCACATTCCAAGGTCCAGGACTACGTGTTGAGGGACGCGCTGAAGCTTGGGGCAGCTGCCGCCAAGGCGTGGTGGGGAAAGACCACCGTTTAACATCTGCCTGTCTAAAGAAGATCAGGGGGCCCATGCAGTCATTTGGGCTCTGCTGACGCCTCAGCCCAATATATGGGCATAGGAGCGAGAAATGCACAGACCTGCATGTAAGAAGGAAAATTCTAAACTGTGTATGTTAATGTGAACATATGTATGGCATTACCCAATGTACAGTGTATCAAATTATTTTATGAATATTTACGAATAAAGTATATTTTTGAAATAAAAAAAAATATAATCCCACTTGATCTTCGAACTGCAAAACACTGGCATTTCAACAGTAAAGCAAATTCAACAGTAAAACAATGCCTGATTTCCATTCCAGTTTTCCCTTACACCTTGGTTTAACACTGTAACAATTATATAGCACAAACTTTCTTTTATATAGGTGCCTACACTGCTTTTATGGAGATCCATGAGATAAAATAAAAAAAAGAGATATTCATAGGCCACAGTGGACAGCGTTGGAATGCTGAACTTACTTGAAAAAACGTTTATGATTTCACAAATCCCCCCATAAACTGAGGTGAACTATCGTAAAGAAACCTGGCACAGCCCCTCCATCCAATTCCTTTATCGATGCCCCAGTGAGATACTAACCTCGTGTGAGGAAATCAGTATTAAATGACAAAATATCTCACAATAAAACAAACTCTAAAGGAAAAATGGTTGTGATTTATTAAGACTGACCACTTCAGATAGCATCTAATGATGGTGAAACCTTGATCACTTGTTTCTTGTTCTTGCAGCGTTTTCAGCAGCATCACAAATTGTTCACCTACTCCAACAAAACTGCCAGAATGCAGAAAGACGTATGAAATTCATGAGTCTGCAAGTTGGCGGAAATGTTTCTGGCTGAAACTTTAAAAGACTGACTGCACATCCTTCTCGCCTCCTTCAATGACTGAAGCAGATGTGAGGATATCAAACTACCAGATGATTGACACTCGATGGAATAAAACTGAGCTTCTACGTCAATTGCTTACAGGTTTACCATCAATGTCATTTGCCATAAATTGCATAATTGAACAGCAAATAAACTGATACAATTTAATATATATCACTGACATATTTAAGTGTTTGGCTGTTACAGTCTTCTTCGATATTTCTTAAATATCTCACATCTACCACTTATCAGTTCTGAGACAGAGTTTATAGTACTGCCACAGTTTGGAAAGAAAACTGTGGAAATATTCAGAATACTACCTGAGCTCCTTACTGGCAACCATGTGGAGCAGGTTCAGACAAAAACAAAAGCAAGGCACTGTTTCAAATTTGGATCCATGCACAAATAGATTGGTTCACAATTTGCTGTCAAAATAACAGCAATGTTATTACTGCTTGCTGGTATTTATGAGCAAGTATCACAAAAACTTGAGGCACAACCTATTTCTCCCTGATGGGTTTAGTTTAAGGCTCACTGAATTCTTTGAGATTTCGGCTTTAACTAAAACCGTTCCACTTGTATGCAGTACATTCAAATGCTTGAAAAAGTAGAACTAACTGTTGAGCTTCCCAAAGCTGGGGCTGATCACTTACTGTTGATGGAACTTTAAGAGTCCTACCAAAAACAAATTGATATAGTTTATATCCTCCAAGCATTCGCAACAAATTCTTGACATATACAGCCCACATACTGGAGATAATTTACAGTTTAACTGATCTGCCAAAATTATACAAACCAGCTCTTTTATTGATGCATGGTTCCCTTCACATACACACTACTAAAATGGCTTTCTGCTTCATAACAATTACATATACCTCGAAATTAATCATAAGCAAATTCCTCTCGCATTATCAGTGGGAATTTTTGTGGTCTAAGTCCAGTTCCCATTGACTTTTCCGTTTGCTTATCCACAACTATGTTTTTATTTTCACTACGTATTACCGTTGACTGACAAAATCTGATTTTTATATCTGCAAAACATAAAATGAATTTTGTTTATTTACTGTCTACTTCTAAATGCATAGCCACTACTTCACTGAAATGTCTCATTGAGGGCAAGCATTCTTTTGGCTGTTACAGTCTTCTTTGATATTTCTTAAATATCTCACATCTACCATTTATCAGTTCTGAGACAGAGTTTATAGTACTGCCCATCCCTTATTCCTGCATCCTCCACTGAAAATGTCTAAACTCTTTACAAGATGGCTGAGCAAACTGCCTTTGTAATTTTAACACAAGCAAATCTTTGACCTTTAAATTTCTAACCCAGATCTCAACAATAACTACTTTTTAAAATAAAGAGGGAAGGCTGTGTTCCGTTAAAGGAATTCAATCGAACCCTGACTGGGTAAATTGAAAGTCCACAGATTTCCTATATACAAAGCTTTGTAATTATCCATATTCAGTGTTATCTGTGCTTCATCAATGGCCTACTTAATAGCAACAATATTTCACTGGAAATTGTATCCGTGCTAGTAAAAGTATTGATTCTGATTATTTTGCAAGGAATAGACACTCTTTTCAAATTTCTCAACTCTTCCCCAACCTGTACTACTTATAGTCTTGGTAGCATTTTAGTCAGACTGTTCCACACACAGGTGATGCTCGTACATTGCACAAATACTACAACACATTTATCACTGGGCTGAAACTTTTTGTGACCAAACAATACCTTCTCTTTGATCTTTAACTCACTCTTCTTCCTCCTAATCCCTCTATTCCATGCTTAGTTTCAAGATAGGTGAGATGCTGGAAGACTGGATGTTGGTTAACATGGTGCCACTGTTTAAGAAGGTGGTAAGGACAAGCCAGGGAACTACAGACCAGTGAGCCTGACGTCGGTGGTGGGCAAGTTGTTGGAGGGAATCCTGAGGGACAGCATGTACACACATTTGGAAAGGCAAGGACTGATTAGGGATAGTCAACATGGCTTTGTGAGTGGGAAATCGTGTCTCACAAACTTGTTTGAGTTTTTTTTAAAAGAAGTAACAAAAAGAAGTGGTTAGCACTGCAGCTCACAGTGTCAGGGACCTGGGTTTGATTCCAGCCTTGGGCAACTGTCTGTGTGGAGTTTGCACATTCTCCCCATGTCTGCGTTGGTTTCCTCCCACAGTCTAAAGATGCGCAGGGCAGGTGAATTGGCCATGCTAAATTGCCATAGTGCTCAGGAATGTTTAGGTTAGGTGTATGAGTCAGGGAATAATGTAGAGAAGTAGGATTGGTGTTGGGTCTACTACTTTTTTGTTCTATTTATATAAGTAATTTGGATATCAACAAAGGGGGTATAGCTAGTACGTTTGCAGTTGAACCAAAATTGGAGGTGTAATGGACAGCGAAGAAAGTTACCTCAGAGTACAACAGGATCTTGATCAGATGGGTCAAAAGCCCAAGGACTGGCAAATGGATTTTAATTTAGATAGATATGAGGGGCTGCATTTTGGAAAGGCAAGTCACCTAATGATAAAGTCCTGGGATGTATTGCTGAACAAAGAAACCTTGGAGTGCAGGTTCATGCTTCCTTGAAAGTGCAGTCGCAGGTAGACAGAACTGTGAAGAAGGTATTTGATATGCTTTCCTTTATTGGTCAGAGCATTGAGTACAGGAATTAGGAGGCCATGTTGCAGCAGTAGTTAGGCCACTATTGGAATACTGCATGCAATTTTGGTCTCCATGCTATAGGAAAGATGTTGTGAAACTTGAAAGGGTTCAGAAAAGATTTGCAAGGATGTTGCCAAGGTCGAAGGATTTGAGCTATAGGGAGAGACTGAATAGACTAGGGCTATCATCCCTGGAGTGTTGGAGGCTGAGGGATGACTTCATAGAGGTTTACATAACCATGAGGAGCATGGATAGGGTAAATAGACAAGATAATTTCTCTGGGGTGGGAGAGTCCAAAACTAGAGGGCATGGATTTAAGGTGAGGGGGGGAAAAGTTTAAAAGGGACCTGAGGGACAACATTTTCATGTAGAGGGTGGTGCGTGTATGGAATGGGCTGTCAGAGGAAATGGTGGAGGCTGGATGGGTATATGAATAGGAAGACTTTAGAGGGATATGGGCTGGGTGCTGGCAAAAAGGACTAAATTTACTCAGGAATCTGGCCAGCATGAATGAGTTGGACTGAAGGGCCTATTTCCATACTGTACATCTCTATGACTGTAAATACTTTATTGTACCATTTATTACTATTAACCTTAAACCAGCATTTATTATTCAACTCTAGTTGCCCCTTGAGAAGGTGGTGCTGAGCTGTCTTCACGGACCACTGTAATCCATATGCTGTAGTTTCACCCACAGTAGTGTAAGAATGACAAATCCATGATCTTGGCCCACAACAGTGAAGGAACCGTGGTATAATTCCAAGTAAGGATGGTGCATGTCTTGCAGGGAACTGGTGTTGGTGTTCCCATGTATCTGCAGTCTTTGCCTTTCTAGGTGATAGAGATCACAGGCTTGGAAGGTGCTGACAATGGAGCTTTGGTGAGCTGTAGCATTGCACCCTGTAGACAATAACACACTGCTTCAGTGGTGGGGTGGGGGGATTGAGTATTCTAGGTGGTGAATGGGATACTCATCAAGTGGCCTGTGATGTCCTGGGTCTTAATGTATTGTGTAAAGACATGAATTTTTAAAACAATCAGCTGTAAAGAATTTGAATTTGCGAAGTTCTGGTGACATTTTGCTTTAGATGTAAACTTTTCAATATGTTGCCATAAATATGTTTAAATGGGCAAGTGAGAGCTGCAGTGAATTAATAAGTGACAAGTTTAATTTGCACAGTCAATAAGGCCAAGTAATTAAATCTCAATGACTGAAAACAGAAGATGATAAACGGAAATTAATACTTTTATCCAGAAAAGGTCTTGCTCACTGACCTATGGCACAACAAGTACTCGAGCCTTCCAGAAGCTTTATACTTGTATCTAAATATAGCCTGAACTCAGAGAAGAAGCTAGTGTATCATTGTGACCTTTCCGACTGTGTCAAAACCAATGAGATCAAATCGTAAAGACTTCTTTGTAGAACTAATCATGCTTCAGTTGTTCAGTCACCACTCTGACATAATAACAGTGAGCTTGATGTAATCAGTAATGAACGCATGCTCACGGCGACGCTGAGCACAGCTATAAACTAGAAACACCATGCAAGGTCCGAACGAGAAACTGTTAAATCAGACAGCAGAGGAGATGGTAGTTACTTGGCTGCTCCTCCCTCCTTGAAAGAATTCTGCAGCTACTCTCATTTCCCTGACTTTCCGTTATGACCACAGTTGAAGGGACTACTGAAGAAACAAGATCCCAGAATGATAGCTCCTTTTTTGACTTTGTTTTTCTGGTTAACGTAGTGGCTAATTGCAGCCATTTCACATAAGGTTGCAAATTTTCTTTAATATGAGAAAGGAAATGTTGACACAAAAGCTAAGAAATAAAATCAAGCTATTTATCCAATTCTGAAGAAGAGTCACCGAACCCAAAACTTTAACTCTGCTTTCTTCCCACAAAGGCTGTCAGACCTGCTGAGTTTCTCCAGCAATTACTTCTTTTTGTTTTAGATTTCCAGCATTTGCTGTTCTTTGTTTGATTTAAAGTCTTAGGGAACTTAACAGGGAAGATGCTGTTTGCCTTGTGAGTGTGTCTAGGACTGGAAGACACAGAGTAAGAATTTTCCTATGTAAGACAGAGATGAGGAATAATTTCTGCCAATCCAACTGGCTGATAACTCCTGACGTTAAACTGCTGAAGGCTTCTCCAACTCCTCATAGACCTTATGGTCACCAGGTTGAGAAAGGAGTGCAGGGAACATAAAGTCTAAACCCTGGTTTCATCTGGTGTCTTAATCAAGTACAATGTTCCCCAGTTTCTGTCTCTCTATGCAAGGAAGCAGTCTCTGGGTATCCATTCCATACAGTCACCTGCAGATCTTATACGTTTCAATAAAAATCACTTCTTATTTCTCGAATCTGTTCTAACGTTTCCCCAAAAGCTAATGCCCCATCGCAGAAATGAGTTGAGTGAAACTTCTTGAATAGAATAGCAACATATTGTCATGTGCATTTTTATAAAAATAAAAAGGGAAGTTTCATAAATCGCCATACCACGGCACCTCTATTAATGATGTAAGTCATAGATAAGAAAGAGAAAAAACTAAAAATTAAGGTAAAGTTCATTTCAGATCAATTTCAGTTTGGGGAAAGACGATTAAAACAATGAACGCTGTAATACCCAGAAGACCTCCATGCCAAGACAAGACTGTCAAACCTGGAGACCGACATGCAAAACCGAAACCGACCTTCCGGGATGTGACCACCTGGCCAGGCCCAGACAAAATGGCCAGGCTGGGCCAGGGTGAGACCAAAAGGCCGGGTCGGGCTGAGATGAGACTATCACGCCGGGCCGGGCTGGGCCAGACTGAGATGAGACTGCCAGCCAGGCTGTTGGAAGGAAGAAGGTCGAAGAAGGCCTCAATGTCAGTACAAGACCTGCACAATAGGACAAGACCAGCAAATCAGGAGACCACTGTGTAAAGCCGGGACTGCCCCTCCAAAGCTAGGTCGCCACACCGGGTTGATGCTCAACCTCAGATACACCTCAGGAACAAGTAAGAGGCAAATGGGTTACAGTCAGGGGACAGAAAGGGAACCCGCAGGTAGTGCAGGGATCTCTGTGGCTGTTCCCCTCAATAACAAGTATACGTTTTGGATACTGTTGAGGGGGATGATTTACCAGGGGTAAGCCATGAGGTACAGGTCTCTGGCACAGAGTTTTGTCCCGGTTGCTTAGAAGGGAACTGGGGAGAGGAGCAGAGCATTAATTATTGGGGAGTCCGTAGTTAGGGGGCAAATAGGTTCTGTGGGGACGAGATAGACTCAAGGTTGGTGCGTTGCCTCCCAGGTGCCAGGGTTCATGATGTTTTGGATAATGTTTTCAGGGGGATGGGAACCTAAATTGTAGTTCCAGTATCCAGGAGATTGAGAGTAATGAGGTCAGAAATAAGGTTTCAAGGTCGCAAGAGTGCACCGGCAAGCAGGAAGGTTTGAAGTGTGCCTACTTCAACACCAGGAGCATCCGGAATAAGGTGGGTGAAATTGCAGCATGGGTTGGTACCTGGGACTTCGATGTTGTGGCCATTTTGGAGACATGGATAGAGCAGGGACAGGAATGGTTGTTGCAGGTTTCGGGATTTAGATGTTTCAGTAAGAACAGGCAAGATGATAAAAGAGAGGAAAATGTGGCATTATTCATCAAGGACAGTATTATGGTGGGAGAAAGGACATTTGAGGACTTGTCAGGACTTGAAGAATAGCAAAATTGTCTCTGGATAGGAGCAAGAGTGACAGGGTAGTTGTTATGGGGAACATTAATATTCCAAATATTGACTGGGAATACTATAGTTCAAGTAATTTAGATGGGTCAGTTTTTATCTAATGTGTGCAGGAGGGTTTCCTGAGATAGTAT
Source organism: Hemiscyllium ocellatum (assembly GCF_020745735.1). Classification (NCBI taxonomy): domain Eukaryota; kingdom Metazoa; phylum Chordata; class Chondrichthyes; order Orectolobiformes; family Hemiscylliidae; genus Hemiscyllium; species Hemiscyllium ocellatum. The sequence goes on from NC_083420.1 coordinate 2,832,615, forward strand.
GTAGACAGGCCAACAAGGGACGAGGCCATATTGGACTTGGTAACTGGGTAATGAACCTGGCCAGGTGTTAGATTTGGAGATAGGTAAGCACTTTGGTGATAGTGACCACAATTCGGTTATGCTAACGTTAGCGACGGAAAGGGATAGAGTTATAGCTAGGGGAAAGGCAATTATGATGTGATTAGGCAAGATTTAGGATGCATAGGATGGGGAAGGAAACTGGAGGGGATGAGCACAATTGAAATGTGGAGCGTATTCAAGGAACAGCTATAGCGTATCCTTGATAAGTATCTAACTGTCAGGCAGGGAGGAGATGGTTAAGCGAGGGAGCCATGGTTGACTAAAGAAGTTGAATCTCTTGTCAAGAGGAAGAAGAAGGCTCATGTTAAGATGAGACATGAAGGCTCAGTTATGGCATGAGAGAGTTACAGGTTAGCCAGGAAAGACCGAAAGAGAAAGCTAAGAAGAGCCAGGAGGGGACATGAGAAGTCGTTGGCAGATAGGATCAAGGAAATCCCTAAGACTTTCTATAGGTATGTCAGGAATAAAAGAATGACTAAAGTAAGACTACTGAAGATATAGACTGTGGGGAAATAGATGGTGACATCTTGCAAAATGTCCAGATTACAGAGGAGGAAGTGCTGGATGTCTTGAAACAATTAAAGGTGGATAAATCCCCAGGATCTGATCAGGTGTACCCGAGAACTCTGTGGGAAGCTAGAGAAGTGATTGCTGGGTCTCTTGCTGAGATATTTGTACCATTGATAGTCACAGGTGAGGTGCCGGAAGACTAGAGGTTGGCAAATGTGATGCCACTGTTTAAGAAGGACTGATTAGAGATAGTCAACATGGCTTTGTGCGTGGGAAATCATGTCTCACAAACTTGATTGAGTTTTTTGAAGAAGTAACAAAGAAGATTGATGAGGGCAGAGCAGTAGATGTGATCTATATGGCCTTCAGTAAGGTGTTTGACAAGGTTCCCCATGGGAGACTGATTAGCAAGGTTAGATCTCATGGAATACAAGGAGAACTAGCCATTTGGATACAGAACTGGCTCAAAGGTAGAAGTCAGAGGATGGTGATGGAGAGTTGTTTCTCAGACTGGAGGCCTGTGACCAGTGGAGTGCCACAAGGATCGGTGCTGGGTCCTCTTACATTTTGTCATTTACATAAATGATTCGGATGCGAGCATAAGAAGTACAGTTAGTAAGTTTGCAGATGACACCAAAATTGGAGGTGTAGTGGACAGCGAAGAGGGTTACCTCAGATTACAACAGGATCTGGACCAGATGGGCCAATGGGCTGAGAAGGGCAGATGTAGTTTAATTCAGATAAATGTGAGGTGCTGCATTTTGGGAAAGCAAATCTTAGCAGGACTTGTACACTTAATAGTAAGGTCCTGGGGAGTGTCGCTGAACAAAGAGACCTTGGAGTGCAGGTTCATAGCTCCTTGAAAGTGGAGTCACAGTTAGATAGGATAGTGAAGAAGGCGTTTGGTATGCTTTCCTTTATTGGTCAGAGTATTGAATACAGGAGTTGGGTGGTCATGTTGTGGCTGTACAGGACATTGGTTAGGCTACTGTTGGAATATTGGGTGCAATTCTGGTCTCCTTCCTATTGGAAAGATGTTGTGAAACTTGAAAGGGTTCAGAAAAGATTTACAAGGATGTTGCCAGGGTTGGAGGATTTGAGCTACAGGGAGAGGCTGAACAGGCTGGGGCTGCTTTCCCTGGAGCATCGGAGGCTGACCTTATAGAAAAGTTTTACAAAATCATGAGGGGCATGGATAGGATAAACAGACAAAGTCTTTTCCCAAGTGTTGGGGAGTCCAGAACTAGAGGGCATAGGTTTAGGGTGAGAGGGGAAAGGTGTGAAAGAGACCTAAGGGGCAACCTTTTCATGCAGAGGGTGGTACGTGTATGGAATGAGCTGTCAGAGGATATGGTGGAGGCTGGTACAATTGCAACATTTGAGAGGCATTTGGATGGGTATATGAATAGGAAGGGTTTGGAGGGATATAGGCCGGGTGCTAGCAGGTGGGACTAGTTTGTGTTGGAATATTTGGTCGGCATGGACAGGTTGGACCAAGTGGGTCTGTTTCCGTGCTGTACATCTCTATGACTCTAAGATTAGAGCCAATCAAGGATAGTAGTGGAAGTTGTGTGTGCGTGGAGTCTGAGCAGATAGGGGAAGCGCTAAATGAATATTTTTCCTCAGTATTCACACTGGAAAGAGACAATGTTGTTGAGGAGAATACTGAGAAACGGGCTACTAGACCAGATGGGATTGAGGTTCACAAGGAGGAGGAGTTAGCAATTCTGGAAAGTGTGAAAATAGATAAGTCCCCTGGATTGGATGGGATTTATCCTAGCATTCTCTGGGAAGCCAGGGAGGAGATTGCAGCGCCTTTGGCTTTGATCTTTATGTTGTCATTGTCTAGAGAAATAGTGCCAGAAGACTGGAGGATAGCAAATGTTGTCCCCTCGTCCAAGAAGGGGAGTAGAGAGAACCCTGGTAATTATGGACTAGTGAGCTTTACATCGGTTGTGGATAAAGTGTTGGAAATGTGTCTAAGAGATAGGATTGATAATCATCTAGAGAGGAAAAGGTTGATTAGGGATTGTCAACATGAAGGGTATGTCGTGCCCCATGAACCTTATTGAGTTCTTTGAGATGGTGACCAAACAGGTGGGTGAACATAAAGCAGTTGATGTGGTGTATATGGATTTCAGTAAGGATGTTTGATCAGGTTCCCCATGGTAGGCTATTGCACAAAATATGGAGGCATGGGATTGAGGGCGATTTATTGGTTTGGATCAGAAATCAGCTAGCTGAAAGAAGACAGAGGGTGGTGGTTGATGGAAAAGGTTTATCCTGGAGCTCAGTTGCTAGTGGTGCATTGCACGGATCTGTTTTGGGTCTGCTGCTGTTTGTCATTTTCATAAATGATCCAGATGAGGGCGTCGAAGGATGGGTTAGTAAATTTGCAGATGACACTTCGGTTGGTGGAGTTTTGGTTAGTGCTGAAGGGTATTGCAGATTACAGAGGGACATAGACAAGCTGCAGAGCTGGGCTGAGAGGTGGCCAATGGAGCTAATGCAGGAAAGTGTGAGGTGATTCACTTTGGAAGGAGCAATGGGAATATAGAGTACTGGGCTAATGGTAAGATACTTGGCAGTGTGGATGAGTAGAGAGATATCGGTGTCCATGTACATAGATCCCTGAAAGTTGCCACTTTCAGTGATACGGTTGTTAAGAAGGCATGTCGTGTGTTAGCTTTTACTGGTAGACGGATTGCGTTTCGGAGCCATGCTGCACCTGTACAAAGCTCTGGTGTGGCTGCTCTTGGACTACAGTTGCCTACAGTTCTGGTCACCGCATTATAAGGAAGGATGTGGAAGCTCTGGAAAGGGTTCAGAGGAGATTTACTAGGATGTTGCCTGGTACAGAGGGAAGGTCTTATGAGGAAAGGCTGAGGGACTTGAGGCTGTTTTCATTAGAGAGAAGGTGGTTAAGAGGTGACTTAATTGAGACATATAAGATAATCAGAGAGTTAGATCGGGTGGACAGTGAGAGCCTTTTTCCTCGGATGGTGATGTCTAGCACAAGGGTTCATAGCTTTACATTGAGGGGTGATAGAAATAGGACAGATGTCAGTGGTAAATTGTTTACTCCGAGAGTAGTAGGGGCGTGGAACGCACTACCACAACAGTAGTAGACTCACCAACTTTAAGGGCATTTAAATAGTGATTGGATAGACATATGGATGATAATGGAATAGTGTTGGTTAGATGGACTTCAGATTGGTTCCACAGGTTGGCACAACATCGAGGGCCAAAGGGCCTGTACTGCGCTGGAATATTCTATGTTCCATAATGGCCAAAGGATGAAGCCAGGGTGCCTCTTCCAGAAACATATCTTTTTCATGCTTATTTCTTTGTCAGTTCTCTGCTTGCAAGCAGATCTGACGCACAGCTCCATAACCTTCCATATGTTAATGGAAAGGAAGTGGGTACCAGATCCACCCAACTGGCACAGGGATCAAACTTTGTACTTTTTAAAAATCAATCTTATCCAGTGATCTGGCCAAAGGATAGTGATGGCAGTAGGTCCAAGTTGTTTTTATCACATGACCTCACTGGGGCTCTCCTTCACTCTCAAGGTCAGAAATTGGACAGTGATGGAAGGACTGTATGTTGATACTTATCATGCACAGCTGCTGCATCATGAACATTTCTTCATTGGCCATCACACCCTGGGGTGAGAATTGAATCTGGAGCTTCTGGCTGAAAGGCAGGGATGCTACCCACTGGTAGAAAGTGAAGTGAAACTTTTGCCCTCTTGCACACTTTCGGATACAGAGACATCCTTCAAAATACACAATGTTCAAATTTCATCTTGGAAGGGATGAGGATAGAGGTGCCATGCTGCCACAATTCTAACGTGTTTCTTTTCAGTCCCAACATCTATGAATAAGTAGAAACTCTAAAGGACACAGAATACATCAGCACAGATTCCAGCAATGATTGGACTATCTGTTCAGTAATCTCGAAGACCATGAGAAACAGGAGTGGCCTGTTTGGCCTCTCATGCCTGTTCTGCCATTCAACAAGATCAGGGATGATCTAACATTCCTCATAAAAACGGAAATCATTGCAGAGGCTTGTAATCAGAAACAAAAGAGATAATTGCTGGAAAAGCTCAGCATGTCTGGCAGCATGGTGGAGAGAAATCAGAGTTAACTTCTTGGGTCCAGTGACCTTTCTTCAGAACAGGGGGTTCCATTCCTCACGTCCACATTCCTGCCATTTCCCCATAACCTTTGATTACCCGATTGATCAAGAATCTATTGATCACAACCTTAAGGACACAAGGACTGTGCCTCCACTGTTCACTGAGACAAGGAGCTCTAAAAACACAATCCCAGAGATTGGTAAGCCTGTGAAATTTGCTACCGCAGAGACCCGTCAAGACCAAATATCACGTGATTTCAAGAGGGAGTTGGATATAGCACTTGGGATAAAGGGATCAAGGGATATGGGGCAAAAATAGGCACAGACTATGGAGTGGATGATCAGCCATGATCATAACGAATGGTGGAGGAGGCTCAAAGGGCTGAATGGCCTACTCTAGGTCTTATTTGGTATGTGTTGACATCTCTATGGATCCTTCTTTAAAGAGAGGATTCGGCCAGTAAATTTACCTTTCTCCCCCACATCACCACCCCAACCCTGTTAAGTCCTGCAAACAGCTCCCTGTCAAAGCAGGTTTGGAAAGCCAGCATTATCTAGGTCAAGGGGTTTTCAACCTTTGATTCTTTTTCATTTTACAAGTGCCTGTGATTTTGAAAATCCTGTGTTAATAATATAAGCCTTTTTAGTACATGGAAGGTTTACTTCTCATTTGTCATTGCACATGGCCTGTCAAGCAGAAAAATGACACTTAATTAAGATCTGACATTTTCATCAGGAAAATACAGTCAGATGGATTAAAAGGCATCCGACTTGTCACTGCTTTAAGGGTCGAATCTATTCCCAGCAAATCTTCCAGCTACAGTGACATAGAGCTTGAGGCTTTTTCCTTCATTATCACAAGTAAGGAAATCTGAAAATCAAATTGTTTGATTGACTATTGAATCTAAATGAAGCAATTATACATGTATGAAACTGAGCAAACATAGTACTTGGATTAGTGTGGATTTTCAGAAGGGGACTATCTGTTCTTTATTTGCATGTTGAACAATTCCATTTGGAGAGTGAAGTTGAGGGGTTGGTGGGTGTTCCACTGTTTGTAGAGAGAGGGGAAGGAGGGGGAATGTCCCATTGCCAGTTTCAATCCCCTATATCTTATTTCCATCTGTGTGTCTCTATGCTTACAGTCTTGTAAATTAAATTGCAATAGGCAGAAATGCCATTTGAGCCTTTTAAAATTCTCCTAAACCTATTGTGCCCTCTCTTTGAACTTGTCCTATTCCTTTAAATTTTACTACGATCAGGTTATAATCAGGTAAAGAGGAATCAAAGACAATTCCAGCCCTCTCTCACCACTCCACATTTGACACAACAAGTTTGTTAAAACACATGTGCTTGCCAATCCAGTGACTACCCCAACCTTCTCACACAATCAGGTAAGGATAGGTTAATTTATTCTTCCAAGTCCAATAAAGTCTAAACAAGTGTGGTTACGCCTTTCATATGTTGATAGATTTTCTGGATCCAGGGTGAGCACACTGGCCCTTTTGGTTTCAGCTTCATGCTGATTTAAAGATAATTTATCTGTTCTTCTGCCAACTGCTGGGTTGGGTTCTTTAAAACATGGAGGAGAGAGTGAGGACTGCAGATGCTGGAGTACAGAGCTGAAAATGTGTTGCTGGAAAAGTGCAGCAGGTCAGGCAGCATCCAAGGAGCAGGAGAACCGACGTTTCGGGCATGAGCCCTTCTTCAGGAATAAGCCCTTTCCTGAAGAAGGGCTTATGCCTGAAACGTCGAATCTCCGATCCTTGGATGCTGCCTGACCTGCTGCGCTTCTCCAGCAACACATTTTCAGCTTCTTTAAAACATGAACAGTCAGAGTTCACGCTTGCAGGATGGGTGAGGATGGAGAGAAAAGAAAGCCAAGGGTTCTCCTATCCTGTCACTTTGGCATTCCGTTTGCTGCTGTCTCCAATCTGAAGACAGTTCTTTTAAACAGAATGTCATCTGTCTTGCCACATTGTCTTCCCTCTTCAATGCAGCAGGCACCCAAATATGGTCATTGTTATCGCATTCCAGATTTCCGTTTCTTCTTAATATTCCCCCTGCATCGTGTTGTGTTTGTGAAGGTGTCGGACATGGTGAAGAACAACAAGTGTATAAATCTTTATTTATATCCCACCACCAGGAAGAAAGGGAACACCTGAGTGCCCAGTGACGAGCAGTGCCCTTCTCAAAGGGCACTGTGTGATAAAAAAAAATGAAGGGGAGGACAGGGATTAAATCAATATAGAGTCGGAGGGGGAAATAAATCACTCCACTCCCTGTGGTGCCCACTCTCCCTGAACAGCTCAAGGTGTTGGTGGACACCCGGGCTTGAACATAACCATGGAAGAGGGGCAGGCACTCAGGTGAACCCCATTCTCAGTCAGATTTAATTGTTTGAAATGATTACACCTAATAGATAATCCCAACACAGATTCTGTGCATCTTCTCAGAATGGGTTGGAATACTGTCCCATTTCCACTCCTACAGGATCATTGTTTCTGCTGGGGTTCCCTTGACAGAATAGCTCCAATTAATGGCTCTCGGAGTTTGCCTGTACTATGATGCAAATATTCAGCTATTTTCAACCTCCAGTTTCAAGTCACTAGAATATTGCTTTTGTCATTCAAAAATTAGGTTTCCAACAAAATTTGGAAGAAGTAACAAAGGGGATTGATGAGGGCAGAGTGTTCGGCGTGATCTATATGGACTTCAGTAAAGCGTTCGACGAGGTTCCCCGTGGGAGACTGGTTAGTAAGATTAGATCTCATGGAATACAGGGAGAGCTAGCCGTTTGGATACAGAACTGGCTCGAAGGTAGAAGACAGAGGGTGGTGGTGGAGGGTTGCTTTTCAGACTGATGCATTGTGACCAGTGGAGCATCACAAGGATCGTGCTGGGTCCACTACTTTCTGTCATTTATATAAATGATTTGGATGTGAACATAGGATGTATTGGGAGAGGCTGAATAGGCTGGGGCTGTTTTCCCTGAGCTTCGGAGGCTGAGAGGTGATCTTATAGAGATTTATAAAATCATGAGGGGCATGGATAGGTAAATAGGGTAAGTAGACACAGTCTCTTCCCTGGAGTGGGGAGCCCAGAACTACAGGGCATATGTTTGGGGTGAGAGGGGAAAGATTTAAAAAGGACATAAGGGGCAACGTTTTCATGCAGAAGTTGGTACGTATATGGAAAGAGCTGCCAGAGGAAGTGGTGGAGGCTGGTACAATTACAACATTTAAAAGGCATCTGAATGGGTATATGAATAGGAAGGGTTTAGAGGGATATGGGCCAAGTGCTGCCAAGTGGGACTAGATTGGGTTGGGATATCTGGTCGGCATGAACGAGTTGGGCCGAAGGGTCTGTTTTCATGCTGTACATCCGAGAACTCTGTGATTCTAAGTAAAATGGAAGATAAAAATAAACATTGCTGAGAAAATGCAGCAGGTCTGAAGAAGAGTGACTTGACCTGAAACATTAGCTCTGATTCCTTTTCACTGATGCTGCCAGACCTGCTGCGCTTTTCCAGCAAGTTCTGTTTTTGTCTGTGATTTCCAGCATCTGCAATTCTTTTGGTTTTTATTTGTTAAATCCCGTAAAGCAGGAAGCGTTCAGCCTCATTAACATATCTGAAATGTTAACTCACTTCCTGTGAGTGGGCCTCTCCTCCCACACCCTTAATAAAACCAAGAAATCAACAGGTTCGAGCTGATTTCATGATTTACTTGAAATTTTTGCCCATGTAACTTCCCTCACCCCAAACCAACATCCAACCCAATTCTGGTCGATGTTAGATCTCCCCTCTGTTTCAGCACATGCTTCTTAAACCGGAGGTGGCACAGGGAAGATTCTATCTCCTTTACTAACATTAATATTGGAAAACTTGGACAGTCTATACAGGGTCAGATTAAAAGCAAAAACGGGAACATAGTTATCAGCTAATCCTCTGGCTATGTGGGTTCAAATCCAACCTTGACTTGAAATATTAATTCTATTTTCTCTCCACATATACTGGGGGACCTGTTGTGTTTCTCCAGTACTTTATTCTGTTGTTTACCACTGATTACCAAACTCCTAGTACTCGTGTCAAAGCTGCATTCTTGTCATACTGAGATGTATAGCTCTATAGGTATCTGAAGAATAACAGCAAGCTGAGCCCAGTTATGGGAAATACAGTTTCAATTATTTTCTTTAATTATTTAATTTCAACTGTTCTTCCGGTGAAATCCCATTCAAAATTTAGAATTGCAATCGTAGATTTCAGTTGACCTTTAAATATAAACAACAATTAGATGTTTACAGACTAGGACTTCTTACTCCCAAACGTCCAGCGTCCAATGTGAAGTCACTCACATGCTTCATAAGTTGCTGCAGCAAAAGCACTTGCTGATCCCAGTTCCAGTAAAACAGCAAAGTTTCCGCTGCTTTCCTTAATTATCTAATTTCTGTATTCACTAAGCTACACTGGTAACCTATGACGATGCTGCTCCTTTTGCAAGGTATGTTGACCTTGGATTTTTTTCAAGAGGGGTTGTAAAAGGCAGAGGTTCCAATTTGTCTGGGCTTAAGGACTTTGTTAATGGCCACCCGATACTGCCGAAGGCAACAATCAGGAAAACGGCTTTTAGGTTTTGTTTTAAAACACTTGCACGATGAAAGGGGACTGGCCAGTTGTCCCAGTTTGAGGTTTTAGCAATCAGTCTGCTCGAAGCCGCTGGTCAAGGAAAGCTGCTGGGAAAAAAGGTTCCCAAATTCAACAGATGTCTCTGGCTGATTCTCCCTCTCTCTAACATCTCTCCTGTAAGAACCTGGGGTTGAACTTAACTTTTTTTTCCAAGTGGTGCATTTATGGGGATGTTGCAGGAAATTGGAACAGCTCCTTTGTGGAGTTGCAGGTGTCGGTTGGGGTTGTCAAATAGTTGTCATCCTAAATTCTGTTTTTGTTAACTGGTGTTTTGTTTGGTGGTGTCTAAATAAATTCTGTTTAACTTGAAGCAGTGGTTTGACCAGCTGCATCACTCCTGGGGTATCCACCTTCCATTTGGCGAAAACGACTAAAAACGTTAGGGTCTGGGATACTTTCTCAGATTGTTTTGAGCAAGTCTAGCCTGGTCCATAACAAACCAGTTCAGTAATATGTCCATTTTAAAATTATTATCCTCTTTTCCAAACAGCTTTGATCCTGCCTGTTTCTAAATTTTCCACTAATGCTGCAATGCTCAGAAATCTGCATCCATCACTTTGTTTCTGATACACAAATGGAGGAATTGTTTAATGAACAATTTACAATGGTCAATTTTGTAAATGATAAATAATTTGTCCATTTTCTAAGTTTAATGCAATACATTCTGAAACAAGCACATTTGAAACGTGCATATAAAGGACAGATTAAATGCTTTACATTCTCAGTACCTATCAGAATTGTGTAACCATGATTATTGTCAATTTAATGTAGACTGAACAAAGTAGAAAATGTGAGAGATTGCAGTGGAAGCTCTCAGACAGACACAATGCAGTTTATTAGCAGGTCATCTCATGATCCTGGTTTCAGAGGAACAGCATTCTAATTTCTGTACAGGGCTGACATTTGTCTTTGACCTTAGTAGGAATGTAATGTAATCAGTCATACAATGATAAATCTGCCCCTATCCTTTACAGCTGCACTTTCTTGTCACCTAAATGTTCAACTACTTAGTTGTAACATACAATTCATAGTTATAAAAATTGCACAATTATCTGCAAGTAGTACAGTTCACAAAAGGCAAGGAATTACTGTTTTAGAGGGATGAAGCTGAGGCGCTAATTTATGAGCATTAGTTGCAGCAAATTTCTCCTCCAGGATCTCATTCCACACTGCACAGCCCACATTCTCCAGATGCAGGTGTCCATACATGGCAGCAGCTGCGTACACTCAGAAGTGATTTTGGTCATTTACTGTACATGTTAGAAACCTGAAATGTGCAGATTATACCTCGCAGAGACAGGACTGAACCTTGCAGAATCATTTGGATAACAAGGGTATCTTTTTGGAGAGCTAAAATGCTCCCTTGGATATGGTCCCATGACACCTTTGGGGGAAGTCAAATGCAACCTGAGATTGTTAAAAGTAGACATGAGTGTGTGAGAAAACTGTGGAAACTCACTGAAACTGTCAAAATTCAAATAGAACATTCAAAGTTCATTGAAACTTTCAAAGCTATCAAGGGATTTAGCTACATTTTATCTTGAACTTTAAAAATGGTGTGCCGTTTCTAAAATTAAAAAACTCTTTTATTTCATTCTGTTGACATAAACTGGAGGGTTATCATTACAGGATTTGTGCTGCGTGACAGATTTTACAGTACAGCATTATCACGGCAGGGGGGATGCTGTCTGTTAAGTGAACAATTTAATTGATAGCTCCAAGTGGTTACTGAATCGAAATATTATGTTTTTCAATGCGACGAGTGTGTTTTTCAATCTCTTTTTGAAGCTGTCAACAAACAACTTTGTTTTATATGAATAATAAAAACAGAAAATGATGTAGAGACTCAGCAGATCTGGAAGCATCTGTGGAAATAGAAATGGAGTTAACATTTTCCGTTTAATATTACCCTTCCTGAGAAAACCTTCAGAAGAAAAGTTATTGAACATGAAACATTAACCCTTTCTCTTACTGGTAACAATAATAAATGCAATTCCATTATTGCCGCTTGAAAAGAAAATTTATTTAAATGTATTAAAGCTATTAAAGCATTTGAGGGATTTTACTTGCTATTTTTCTTTTGGCACCACTAGAAATAACTCCCTGATTATCATGTGGAGAGAAATCAGAGTTAATGTTTTGGGTTGAGTGAGCCTTCCTCGGATTTCTCTCCACAGATGCTGCCAGACCTGCTGAGTTTTTCCCTCAATTTCTGTTTTTGTTTCTGATTTACAGCATCTGCAGTTCCTTTGGTTTTTCCTTGATTATAAGTTCATGATGCTTAATGTATCATCAATTCTGGCTTGCCAGGAGTTTTTGGAAATATATTAAAATAGGATATACTGAAATGGCACATCAGCCAGTTCCAGGAATTACAATACAATAGGAGCTATGAAATAATTAAATATTGGCTAAAAGTTGATCACTGGACATGAGTATTTCTACACTGTATTGCATATTAAATCTCTGGGGTATCATTGAGTACATGTTAACAAAGTCAATAATTTCTGATTGTGCCCTATGTATTCCTCAGGACACAGATGTGGAGGTGCCAATGTTGGACTGAGGTCCACAAGGTCAGGAGTCACACGACACTAGTTTATAGTCTGACAGGTTTATTTGAACTCACAAGCTTTTGGAGCATTCCTCCTTGATTGGGTGAAGTGAGGAAGAAGCACACAGACACAGAAATTATATACAGAGAAGTTAATGGGCAGAGAGATGAAAAGATCAGACAAACGGTGTGTGTGGAGTGTCGACAGGCTGAATAATAGGTCTCTGCAGGTGATCAAGAGTGTCAGACAGGGTGAGTAAAGTGTCAACAGCTGAATAACTAGTGAAAGGAGGATCTATAATCTGATTAAATGAGGCACAGAGATAATTACAAAAAATTAAAAATAAGGTGGTGCTAGAGACAAACTAAATGCCTAAAACAACATAAGAGGTATAAGAGTCACATGCCAAGGGTTTAACTAAATAACAAGTAATCCAAAATGTTATTGAACTGTAACCTGGTGTCATTTGACTTCTGACCTAAGGACGCAGAGGTAAGCCTTTTGCCCAATCCACTGCCGTGAGGGGTCTGGCTGGCAGAACTCCCAAGTTATTCAAAATAAAAACCAAAAACAGTTAATCTGACAGCATCTATGGAGGGAGAAACAGAGGGAACATTTCAGTCTGTGACCAGTCATTATAAACTACCCAGTTGACAAGGCTACCAATTTATCTCACAACAGATGTTCCTTGGCCCGCTGAGTACTTCCAGCATTTTCTATTTCTATTTCTGACTTTCGGCATTGTAGAATCACAGAATTAGCAATGTTTCATTGTTATACCCCAGCAATTCCATTCCTAACTGCTTCCACTAACTTCCATGGAACCTGAAGCCTGCCAAGGTTAGCAAAAGCAGCGCCAAAATTTGAAGAGGATTACTTTGTTTCCCCAAACAGGTCTGCTCATATCCTTTGATTTGGGAGAACCAAACAATCACTACTTCCAGAACCCCACGCAGCCAAATCTGAATGCAGCTACTCTAACATTCTCCAAGCAATGTCACTAATGTGCCATGGAGGCCTAGGGATTCTGACAGCTGGCTGACAACTATGTAGATGGCACCATGCCCAGCATTTCACGCTGGCCTCTCTGCCCTCACTTGCACCACTGGAGTGCACCACCATGAATTTCAGGGCCCACCATGAAGTCCACCCTATTTTCTGCTGTCTCTACATATAATGTGCAGTTTTGTTTTTTTTTTTGCAAAACTAGAGATGAATCACGAGTTGCTTCATGCCTAAATGAGTTCCATGATTACTATTCTAGTGCAAAGTTAAAAATCACACAACAACACCAGGTTATAGTGCAACAGGTTTAATTGGAAGCACTAGTTTTCTGAGCGATGCTCCTTCATCAGGTGATAGTGACTATAACCTGGACTATAACGTTGGACTATAACCTGGTGTTGTGTGATGTTTAACTTTGTACACCTCAGTCCAACACCGGCATTTCCAAATCATATTCCAGTGCAGGTTGACTTCAATCACTTGACGACACAATACAATGCCATAAATTCCAGTCCAACAGTGAACAACTGTGACTGCATGCTGCATCTGACTCGTCCTACAGGCTATAATTGCAACCAGCTTTAAACTAAAGTGTGACAAAATAAGGGAGAACAAAAGGCAGGTAGAATGCATTTCATGAGATATTTGAGGGGCTGATTCAGCAGGACATTGTCTGGGATGGAGCATTCCAGCAATGAAAAGCAGCTGGATAAGCTTGGGTTGTTTAGTTTTGGAGCAGAGAGGGTTGAGGTGTGCCTGATTGAGATGTGTGAGATAATGAGGGGCATGGATAGGGTGGATAGAAAGCAGCTGCTCTCCTTAGTTGAAGGATCAAGATTAAGGGGGAACACTTTTAAAAAGTGAAAGCAGGAGGTTTAGAGGGGATCTGAGGAAAATCTTTTTCACCCAGTGGGTAGATACGGTCTAGAATGGGAGAAAGTGAGGACTGCAGACGCTGGAGATCAGAGCTGAAAAATGTGTTGCTGGAAAAGCGCAGCAGGTCAGGCAGCATCCAAGGAACAGGAGAATCGATGTTTCGGGCATAAGAAGGGCTTATGCCTGAAACATCGATTCTCCTGCTCCTTTGATGCTGCCTGACCTGCTGCGCTTTTCCAGCAACACATTTTTCAGCTCATGGTTTAGAATGCACTGTTTGGGAGGACAATTGAAGCAGAAAATCTCAAACTCTAAAAAAGTACATGGATGAACATGAAGTCTCATGACATTCAGGGCCAAGGGTCTATGTGGGAAAGTGGGATGAGTGAAGGTAGTTGTGTATTTTTGGTGGTTTAGACTTGATGTGTTGAAAGGCCTTTTCTGTTCACCATGGTTCGATAAGAGGAGCAGACTGAAATCTCCAGAGGGCAAGAGCAGGATTGCTGAACAACCAGACACTAGTAGAAGAATTAGGGACAGGGAAACTGGGAGAAGCTCAGGGCTGGGACTTTTTTCACTGGAGCATAGGAAGTTGAGGGATGACCTTACAGAGGTTTATAAAATCATGAGAGGCACAGATAAATTGAATTGTTTTTATTCATTCACAGGATGAGAGAGTTGCTGGATAGGCCCAGCATTTATTGCCCATCCCTAATTGCCCAGAGGGCAGTTAACAGTCAACCCCATTGCTGTGGGTCTGGAGTCACATGTAGGCCACACCAGGTAAGGATGGCAGTTTCCTTTCCTAAAGGGCATTAGTGAACAAGATTTTTTTTTTCCCCTGATAATCGACAATGGATTCATGGTCATCATGAAATTCTTCATCCCAGATATTTACTGAATTCAAATTCCACCATTAGGCGTGGCAGGATTTGAACCCAGGTCCCCATTGCCTGGGTTCTCTGGATTAACAGGTTTGCGATAATACAATGAGGCCATTGCCTCCCCTTTAGCAAAGGTCTTCTCCCCAGGGTAGGGGAGTTCAAAACGAGAAGACATATTTTTAAGGTGAGAGGATAGAGATTTAAAAGGAACCTGAGGGGCAACCGTTTCACAAAAGGGTGATTTGGGTGTGGAATGAACTGCCAGAGGGAGTGGGAGATGCAGGTACAGTTACAACATTTAAAAGGCATTTGGACAGATATATGAACAGGAAAGGTTCAGAGGAATATGGACCAAATGCAAGTAAATGGGATGAGTTCAGTTTGTGAGTAAAAAATGAGGTCTGCAGATGCTGGAGATCAGAGCTGAAAATGTGTTGCTGGTTAAAGCACAGCAGGTCAGGCAGCATCCAAGGAACAGGAAATTCGACATTTCGGGCCAGAGGGCTCCGGCCCGAAACGTCGAATTTCCTGTTCCTTGGATGCTGCCTGACCCGGTGTGCTTTAACCAGCAACACATTTTCAGCTGAGTTCAGTTTGGGAAACTTAATCGGTATGGACACGTTGGAGCGAAGGGTCTGTTTCTGTGGTTATGTCTCTATAACTATATTAGAAGGATAAACTCAATGAGCATTGTTAGGGCAAGAGTTATTGGTGTAAAACCTTGCTACTAGGTGAGGTAGAGATAGAAGGAAGTGGCTTTGGTTAAAATAGAAGCTGAAGAAGTTGTTATATTTGAGGGTTGAGTGACACATTAAGCTCCTGCACATCCCTGGTGTACCAGTCAAATATCTGATGGAGCCAAACCCACATCAATACTAACGGGAACGGTAGCAAACTGGGTTATCTCGGGTCTTTCTGATTTTGAGCTGCAAGAATGTTTGCCTCACTCAGTTGAACAGCCAGTTAACAAAGCACAACAATAGGCTCTGGATCAGTAGATGATTGTAGAGCACATATAGAAACTTCTCCTAGCCATCTGAATGCCTTGGCCTGATAATTGTTATTGTTTATTAAGAACGCAAGGTGAAAGTGAAGATTATATAAGCATTGGACAAAGATGGCAGTAAATCCTCCAGGGCGTTTTATTACGAGGTAATGGATTTTCATTTATTTTAAAAGCTTATGAAAAAAATTGCCACTCAAACCCTTTGCAATATTAGATTATCTGACTATTTGCAGTCACGATAAGCTATCTATCAATACTTCTTACATTACAGGTGAAGTTTTGCAAAGCCTCTGCACATCAAAAAGCACAGCATCCATTGTTTAATCCTATTTCATTCTAATAGTGAGGCACAAAATTAAATCAAGTAACTGAAGTTTCCTTATGAGTTCCTACAAGTCTACTTTAACAATATGTTGTTTTTGGAGGCTTTGTTGGGTGTGACATTTTCATACAGAATTCCAAAGTGGGAGATCTTTTCCCATGAAGCACAATTTAAATATCAATATGAGAGCCAATCAAGCAATTTTTTTATATTGCAAGCATCACATTAAACATCAGCAATCAGTAAGTGAAGAACTCAATTCATTTCTTTGTTCAATGAATTGACATTTAAAATACTTATCCAAACACATCACCCCACTGACAGCTTTCATATACAATGTTTCTTCACCAGGTCAAATTCATGCAACAGATTATTCTGTCAGTATGCACACAAAAAGCTTTTAAGTAAGACTCTTTAATCCTTCCTCCCACCTGCCAAAAAACACATCAAATAGCTGGAAATAAATATGCATTCTGTTTTGAAAAAACTGGCATGAGTTTTAAAACAACAGGCAGCTGGGATGCAACTTCATTGAAGGATTTGATGGAGCAATTTATTTTAAGTAGTGTGGCAGGATTATCATATATCATGCTATCCATAGTTTGTAATTCATGCTGGAACACATTTGGATTATTAAACAAAACATCCTATTGTTCACAGAGGGCTAACCTCACCAGTGAACTAAAGATTAATAGCTTTAGTTTCTTAAAACCTGGATAGTATTTAATGGGGCCCATAACAGCAGGATACATGGCACAGAGACACTATTAGGTTGGAGATGAAATATTGGTTTTCCAACATCGAGTAGAATTTGAGAGATAAATTCAGGGGTGGGTCAGCAGCAGGAAAGCCAGCACAAAACCTGATGATAGGAAGCTATTTAACATTTGTTTGGAAGACATCAATAATCTGATTAGGAAGGACAATAAACTCAGTGCCAGCTTTAGATTTAGTCAGCAATGCTTGGGAAACCCATGCCGAATGTTTCCTGATAGCTTCAAGGTGGCATGCACCAGGAAAGGGTGGTTTTGTCTCTGTTTCGCTCAGCATCATAAGAGCGTCACCCAGGGAGGGGCCAGGTGGGGGTGATTGAGTCCTCAAAAACTGCAGTGCCTGGGATGGCAAAATGGTGAGTCATTTGTTCAGTTCCTCAGGTACTGGAATATTTGGAGCACCAAAGGAGGTGGTGTGAGAATTGAACGCTGGCTTATTTAGACTCAGTTCATCATTCATCTTACATGAGATATAAAACAATGGGCAGCTTGGACGCAGTTGCATTGCATAAATGACCTGGATGAGGACGTAGAAGGGTGGGTTAGTAAATTTATGGATGACACTAAGGTCGGTGGAGTATTGGATAGTGCTGAAGGAAATGCAGGTTATAGAGGGGCTTAGATAAGTTGCAGAGCTGGGCTGAGAGTTGGCAAATGGAGTTGAATGCAGAGAAGTGTGAGGTGATTCACTTTGGAAGGAGCAACAGGAATAAAGAGTACTGGGCTAATGGTAAGATTCTTGGTAGTGTAGATGAACAGAGAGATCTCCATGACCAGGTACTTAGATCTCTGAAAGTTGCCACCTAGGCTGATAGGGTTGTTAAGAAGGCGTACGGTGTTTTAACTTTTATTAGTAGAGGGATTGAGTTTCAGAGCCATGAGGCAAGATGCAGCTGTACAAAACTCTGATGCGGCCGCACTTGGAGTATTGCGTGCAGTTCTGGTCACTGCATTATAGGAAGGATGTGGAAGCTTTGGAAAGGGTTCAGAGGAGATTTACAAGGATGTTGCCTGGTATGGAGGAACGGTCTTATGAGGAAAGGCTGAGGGACTTGAGATTGTTTTGTTAGAGAGAAGACTTAATAGAGACATACAAGATGATCAGAGGGTTAGATAGGATGGACAGTGAGAGACTTCTTCCTAGGATGGCGATGGCTGGCACAAGGAGACATAGCTTTAAACTGAGGGGTGATAGATGTAGGACAGATGTCAGAGGGAGTTTCTTTACTCAGAGAGTAGTAGGGGTGTGGAACGCACTGCCTGTAACAATAGTAGACTCACCAACTTTAAGAGCATTTTAGATTATTGGATAGACATATGGATGAAAATGGAATAGTGTAGGTTAGATGGACTTCAGTTCGGTTTCACAGGTCAGTGCAACATCGAGGGCCAAAGGGCCTGTACTGCGCTGCAATGTTCTATGTCCAGGGAGGTAGTTGCACCATGCTGGGAAGAGGACTGGAGTTTGATGCAGGGCAAGGCCACTATGGGGGTGGGGCTAAGTCAATGGCTAAGGGCAGGGTGGGATGGGGGGGAACTGAAGAAAAAGGAATGCAGATGAAAGATGACAGGAAAAGGCATTGCTACATTAGCACATACATAGCGCATACTAATTACCTCCAGTTATCAGACAGGCAATGTGAGGAAAGGCTAAGCTTTCTCAGGAGGCCGTCGGTACTTTGTCTGCATTCATGCAACAAGACCTGCAGACCTCAGGCTTTGGAGGGAACCACATACCAATCAGCTTTAAGGTTACTGCAGCTCCAAACATCGGTTTATTTCAGGGTTCGACAGGGGGTCATGTGTGGCATTTTCCAGAGTGCAATACATATCCACATGGGAGGTGACAAATGCCCTGTCCAGAGGTACTGACAAATGTGTCAAATTCACAACAGATTCGGAAAGCAAAATCCTGAGAGAAACTGCCTTCAGGTCACAGTGTTTCCAACAAGCACAGCGGGTAACTGAGTGTATACACACGGCCGTTAGCACAACAGTCAGCTGTATTTTTAAACTAGAAGTGGTTTTCATTTAGTGAGTTTCGAGACAATTTGTAGCTCAGGTTGAGGTTCTGGATGTAGGTGTGCTCACTGAGCTGGAAGGTTCATTTTTAGACGTTGCGTCACTGTATTTGGTAACATCTTCAGTGAGCCTCCAGATGAAGCACAGGTGGCATGGCCTGCTTTCTATTTTTGTGTTTAGGTGTCCTGAGGTTGGTGATGCCATTTCCTGTGGTGACATCATTTCTTGTGGTGATGTCATTTCCTGTTCTTTTTCTCAGGAGTGGTAAATGAGATCCAAGTCAATGTGTTTGTTGATAGATTTCCGGTTGGAATGCCATGCCTCTAGGAATTCTTGTGCATGTCTCTGTTTGGCTTGTCCTAAGATGGAGGTGTTGTCCCAGTCAAAGTGATGTAACCTTACATACGGATAAGGAAGGACTAGTGAGAGTAGGTCATGTCTTTTTGTGGCTAGTTGGTGTTCATGTAGTCTGGTGGCTAGTTTTCTGCCTGTCTGTCCAATGTAGTGTTTGTTACAGTTCTTGCATGGTATTTTGTAAATGACATTAGTTTTGCTTGTTGTCAGTATAGGGTCTTTCATGTTCATTAGCTGCTGTTTTAGTGTGTTCGTGGGTTTGTGGGCTACCATGTTGCCAAGAGGTCTGAGTAGTCTGGCAATCATTTTTGAGATGTCTTTGATGTAGAGAAGAATGGTTAGGGTTTCTGGATGTGTTTTGTCTGCTGGTTTGGAATTTTTCCTGAGAGATCTGTGGACTGTGTTCATTTGGTACCCGTTCTTTTTAAATACACTGTATAGATGTTTTTTCTCTGCTCTTCGTAGTTCCTCTGTGCTGCAGTGTGTGTTGGCTCATTGAAATAATGGAGGAGAAAGTTGGGACTGCAGATGCTGGAGATCAGAGCTGAAAATGTGTTGCTGGAAAAGCGCAGCAGGTCAGGCAGCATCCAAGGAGCAGGAGATTCGATGTTTCGGGCATAAGCCTGATTCCTGAAGAAGGGCTTATGCCCGAAACGTCGAATCTCCTGCTCCTTGGATGCTGCCTGACCTCGTTGACATAATGCTCTAATGCAGCTTTGTTTGTGGATGTTGGGATGATTGCTTCTGTAGTTCAATATTTGGTCTGTATATGTTGTTTTCCTGTAGACCCTGGTTTGAAGCTCCCCATTGGCTGTTCACTCTACTGCGACATCTAGGAATGGCAGTTTGTTGTTGTTTTCCTCCACTTTACTGAATCTTATGCCAGTAAGGCTTTATTGATGGTCTTGAAGATTTCCTCTAACGTGTTTCGTTTAGTGATGACAAAGATGTCATCCATGTAGCAGGCCCAAAGTTTGGGTTGGATGGTTGGCAGGGCTGTTTGTTCAAGTCTCTGTATTACTGCCTCTGCCAGGAACCCTGATATCGAAGATCCCATGGGTGTTCTTTTGGTTTGTCTGTAGGTTTTATTGTTGAAGTGGGTGGTAAGGCATAGGCCCACTAGCTTGACAATATTGTCCTTGCTGATGAAGTTGGTGCTGTTTGGTGCATGTGTCTTTGGTTCTTCTAATAGTGTAGTCAGTGTTTCCTTCAACAGGTTGATGTTGATGAATGTGAACAGGGCTGTTACATCAAAGGAGATTGTTATTTCATCCACTTCCATCTTAGTGTTTTTCATAGCATTCAGGAATTCTTGGATGGAGTGGATGGAGTGGTGCGAGTATTTTAGTCTTTGGTGTAGTTTCTTGGCCAATCTGTAAGATGGTGTTCCACATAGCAAGATTATGGGTCTGAGGGGGGTTCTTGGTTTGTGAATTTTGGGTAATTCTAGAAGCATGGTGTGTTGGATCCGTCTGGTTTTATTTTTTGGAAGTTGGTCTTATTTATCTCTCCAGATTTCTGAAGTTTTTTGCATGGGACTGTGATTCAGTTCTCTAGTTGTGGGATTGGGTCAATCACCACCTGTTGGTAAGTGTTGGCATCTGCAAGGAGTGCATTTGCTTTCTCAATGTAGTCTCTTTGATTTAAAATGACTGTCAAGCGTCCTTTGTCTGCAGGTAGGATAACAATGTTTTTATTTTTTTTAATCTTTCCAGAGCTTTCCATTCTTGTGTATTGAGTGGGTTTCCTTCCTTTTTTCCTGCTTAATGTTGGTGCAACTGTCTGTCTCAGTTTGCATGGTTTCTTCTGTGAGTCGTTTGTCTTTCATTGTTGTTTCTAATGGTGCTAAGAAATCTTTCTTGTCCACATCCTGGAAGTTGTAATTTAATCCTCTTACTAAGATGGCTTTTTCAGTGTCTGTTAAGGGTCGGTCAGATAAGTTTTTTATTCATGCTTGTGTATTGTCTGGTTGTTATTTTGCATAAATTTGTCTCTTTTATCTGCGGGTTTAGTTTTTTTTCATTTTCTGTTTGTCATTGTCTAATATCTATGGCTCGTTGTACTGCGTCTGCCCATTCATGGCCTGTTGCATGGGTGAGCAAAGTTTTTTGGTGCAAACTTTCTCAGTTGTATTTGCAAAGTCTGTTGCGGGCATCATTAATCATTTTTCTAAGTATTCTGTGGCCATATTGCTCTGCAATTCCTTTCGCTAGTGGGGTGTTAAGGGATGGTTTATATTTAAGACATTTAGGTAGTACCTGTTTCCTTAGACAGGAAGTACAGCTGTTCACAGGTGGTGCTCTTCTGAAGAGCATTGGTTTCCCATTTTCAGGCCAATTTTAGTATATTGCACCCATAGATGTGAGCGAGGTTTGAGAAGATTTGTAGCTCAGGCTGAGGTTCTGGATGTAGGCTTGCTTGCTGAACTAGAAGGTTCATTTTCAGACGTTTCGTCACCATACTAGGCAACATCTTCAGTGAGCCTCCGGACGAAGCACTAGTGGCATGGCCGCTTTCTGTGTATGTGTTTAGGTTTCCTTAGGTTGGTGATACCATTTCCTTTGGTGACGTCATTTTCTGTGGTGATGTCATTTCTTGTTCTTTTTCTCAGAGGGTGGTAAATGGGATCCAGGTCAAGGTGTTTGTTAATAGAGTTACAGTTGGAATGCCATTCCTCTAGGAATTCTCGCACGCGCCTCTGTTTGGCTTGTCCTAGGATGATGTGTTGGCCTAGTTGAAGTGGTGTTCCTCCTCATCTGTACGTAAGGTTATGAGTGAGAATACGTCATGCCTTTTTGTGGCTAGTTGATGTTCATGTATCCTGGTGGCCGGTTTTCTGCCTGTTTGTCCAATGTTTGTTACAGTTCTTGCAAGGTATTTTGTAAATGACATTAGTTTTGCTTGTTGTCTGTATAGGGTCTTTCAAGTTCATTAGCTACTGTTTCAGTATTTTGTTGGGTTTGTGGGCTACCATGATGCCAAGGGGTCTGAGTAGTCTGGCAGTCATTTCCAAGATGTCTTTGATGTAGGGGAGAGTGGCGAGGGTTTCTGGATGTGTTTTGTCTGCGTATTGGGGTTTGTTGCTCAGAAATTGGCAGACTGTTTTCATTGGGTATTCAATGGTTTTCATTTACTGAACATTCAAGGTATCCGTTACCTCTGGAATCGAACTGTGCAGGTTTGAGCTCGTTTCCCAGACAGTATTCATGATGCACAGACAAAAAAAACACCAGCTGCCTCAGCTATTTGAGGGTGATAAGAGCTAACCCCTCACAGCCTGAGTGCATCATCCTGAAACCCACCAGAGCAGTCCAACACTGCACACTGATCAACAAGTGCAATCAGACAGCAGACCACAGGATTATTCAAAGGAGTTTTCTGATACTTTCATTGGTCCAGTGGAACTTTACAAGACACACCACAGATGGTGTTCATGATGCCATCATTTCTGTGCCTTGTACAAAGGGAGAGGAATTGACAATCGAGGATGATGGTGGAGGAGTATGAAGAGGACAGCAATGATCTCTCAGATGCCAGGGACCATGCAGAGATCTCCCAGGATTGTCAGGGACAACCTAATATTCAACCATTTTGATCATAAGCCATGCACCTGTTTTTTAATGACTCAGGTGTGGGTGTCACTGACTGGCCAGCATTTGTTACCATCCCTAGTTACCCCCTTTGAGAAGGTGGGGGTGAGCTACCTTCTTGACCATTGCAGTCCATTTGGCGTAGGAACACCCACAATGCATTCAGGGAGGGAATTCCAGGATTTTAACCCAGCAACAATGAAAGAATGGTGATATATTTCCAAGTCAGGATGCTCAGTGGCTTGGAGGGGAACTTGCAGGTGGTGATGTTGCCATGTATGTGCTGTCCCGCTTCTTCTAGGTGACAGTTGTTATGGGGTCAGGTGCTGTCTTAGGAGCCTTGGTAAATTCCTACCCACCAGACCATCATTTCCCTTCACTACACACCTTGGCCAGCTTCAACTGTACGTCTAACCCTGGCAGCATCCATCCAGAGCCACCTCATTATACACACAGCCTTCACACCCTTCAATAACAAGGCAACTATTGTTCTCATGTGGAAAGAAAGTAAGATGATTGTTCTAACAGTCAAGTCAATTGTGACTAGAAGCCCTTTCTGGTGTTAATTCATTGGATGAGGGCACCATTGCTCAGGCCAGCATTTATTACCCATAGGGCGGGTAACAGTAAAGCACATTATTGAGAGTCTTGTGACACATGTAGGCCATACCAGATAAGGATGGCAGTTTCCTTTCCTGAAGGACATTAGTGTCAAAAGGACATGAGGACAAAACCAGATGGGTTTTTCCAATAATACACAATGATTTCACTGTCATCCAGACTTTTATTGCATTCAAATTCCACGATCTGCGGTGGCGGGATTCAAACTTGGCTCCCCAATACATTACTTGGATCTCTGGATCAACAGCCTAACAATTAAACCACTAGGTTTAACTCCCCTTCTCCCTGCTTCATACTCACAGTGTCAAGGCCAAGATTGCATGGGCAGCTCATCCTTTCTCATGTTAAATGATATTGAAGAATCTGCAAGGCAAGCCATTAATGGAAAGGCTAATGGATGCTGCAGGCTCAGTCGTGTTGCATTGCCTTAGAAATATAAATCACACCACACAGATTACCGACCAAGAAAGGCTAGCCTCTAACACACAGCCATATTGTTGCTTAAACAGGTCCGATGTCCCTCAGTCCCCTTGGTTCAACAGTGATGGCAAACAAGAAGTATGACAGTAAAATCTGCCCTTTGGAGAACCATGCCCTAACAAATGCACACAATAGTCAAGTGAACAAAATATATACCAGTCTTCGTACCATAAACAGCTCATCACAGTCCCAACAATCATTGTGCGCTTAGGACTTCGCAATTTTCCTCTGTCAACCACTAAGCATGCCTTATCACCTCTGACAGAGAGTAAACCCAATCCTTGCGACTGTATGTGAAAAGAGTGCCCACATGCACTTAGAATTTCCTCATGTGTCAGTTCTTAACACCCAAATGGAAGCTAACCTTTGTCGCACCATCATGTATTGATGAATTCCACTCCATGTTTCAGAAGTTCCATCTGACTACAGGTTATTAGGTGAGACGGTATTGGGAAAAGTGAAGGAATGCTTCATTCTTCGTTTCAAAGAATTTTTTTAGAAAGCAGTTAGGTGAACATTTACACTGTTGTTCCTCAGGAATATTGTGAGCAGTTTTGGACCCAATATCTGAGGAAGGACGTGCTGATATTGGAGGGATTCCAGAGGGGTTTACAAGAACAATCCCAGGGATGAAGAGCTTATCACGAGGAGTGGTTGAGGACTCTGGGTCTGTGCTTGATGGAGGTTAGAAGGATGAGACGGGTTCTGCTTGAAACTTATAAAACATCTAGACACTTGGATAGAGTGGATGTGGAGATGATGTTTTCACTAGTAGGACAGACTAGGACCTGGGAGCACAGCCTAACGGTGAAGGAGTGACCATTTAGAAATGGGATGAAGAGAAATTTCTTCAGCCAGGGCGTGGTGAATCTGTTGAACCCATTGCTGCAGAGGGCTGTGGAGGTCAAGTCATTGAGTGTCTTTAAGACAGAGATAGCTAGGTTCCTGATTAGTGTGGGGGAGCAAGGGTGACTGGGAGAAAACAGGAGCATGGGGCTGAGAAACATATCAACCACGATTGAATGGTAGAGCAGACTTGATGGGCCGAACAGTGTAATAAATGTGTAATATGCCCCTAAAACATATGGTGCCATGGTCTGTTGATTTATGAAGTACAGTTTTATTTCAGCAAATCCTCACAGCAATACTCAAGATAGTCTGGCGAAAAAGCAGCTTTTTGACACTAACTAATGTGGTATTGAGTTTAAAAGTGACATCGTGAATACTTAAAATTTCAAACTTTTAACCTTTTACTCAATTTAACAAAAACACAAGAATAATTTGGAGGCTGCATTGCTGTTTTAAAGAGTAAGCAGTTGCTGCCACTGCTCAAGACCTGTCAAAGGCACCAGTCTTGGCTCAGTGATATATTCCTGCCACTGAATCAAAAGATTGGTGGTTCAGGTTCAATTGTAGAAACTTACTTATGATCTAGGATGACCTTTCACTGCAATGTCGAAGCACCAGATAAGAACCTCTAGCTTCATTGGCCAATAATTATCCCACAGCTAACAGCACTGAATCAAAAAAAAACATCAGCACTGAATCAGATTATCAGCAATATCTTCTTGCTTTCTGTGGAATCTTGTTGTGCATGCATGTTTTGGGTCTTTGAGTAAGTAAGCTAATGGTCCCATCTCTCCTGCTCTTTCCCCATGCTCTGCAAGAACTCCCCCTTCAAATCTGTCTATCCATCTATCAAATTATCTTTGCAAAGTTATGACTGAGCTGAAAATGTGTTGCTGGAAAAGCGCAGCAGGTCAAGCAGCATTAAAGGAGCAGGAGAATCGACGTTTCGGGCATGAGCCCTTCTTCAGGAATCCTGAAGAAGGGCTCATGCCCGAAACGTCGATTCTCCTGCTCCTTGGATGCTGCCTGACCTGCTGCGCTTTCCCAGCAACACATTTTCAGCTCTGATCTCCAGCATCTGCAGTCCTCACTTTCTCCTAGGAAGTTATGACTGAACCAGCTTCCACCACCGTTTCAGGCAGTGTTTTCCAGCAGACAACTAATCATCACGTTAGAAGAAATCCCTTTTATTCCTTTGCAGCTACTGCACCTTAAATAAATCTTATCTAGTTTCTGATCCACTTGTCAGTGAAAACTTCTCCTTATCTACTCTACTTCTTTACAATTTTGATGAATCTATATTAAAATCTCTCCCTAAACCTTTCTGCTCCAAGTACAATAACCCCAACTTTCACATAGTGAAAATCTTCTATCCATGATACCGTTCTAAGTAGATCTCCTCTGCATCTTCAAAGGTGTAACCATCCTTCCAAAAGTAGCTGGACTCAGTACTTCAGATAGTGTACCCCTTAACCAGCAGTTTATAATGGGCAGTAGAACTGCTGTACTGTGATAAGAGAACCCAAACATTTAGGGAAAGCAAAAAAAGGACCAAGGGGGATGGATGTCCAAAGGAGGTCATCATGAGTATAAACTTAACCGTTTTACTGAAAACTGAATACAATTGCTAAGAAGTAATCCTGAACAAGAAACACTAGCACAATATAATCAGTCCATAGGTAACATTTTGGACCTGGTAAACTGTCTTGACAGAGGGGTCACTGGACACAAATATTAACTCTGATTTCTCTCCATGGATGATGCGAGATTTGCCAGATTTTTCAACCAATTTCTGATTCTGTTTCTGATTTTCAGCATCCGCTGTTCTTATTTTATATAATCAGTCCATACCATCTTTTCTTCATTTCCATCTCAAAAACAGTTTTAAATCATCCTTCCATTCTTACAGGTTTGATTGCTTCCTGATCAGACTGGAGGAAGGACAGCTGTGTGCGGTCTCCAACGCAGCCTGTTTCTGAATGATTTGAAAACAGGATAGTCCCTGTATAGGTGGGATCAATTGGTTACAGTGCCACAACTATAATGCTCTGTTACTTGGAGAAAGCAGTAAGATTAGGATCAGCAATAAAGCAGCTAGAAGGGACACTAAAGCAGTGTAGATGTTAGCAACTGATGATTTTCAGCAACAACAGAGACTACTGAAGCAATTAATAAGAACCAGAGAAACTAAGTCATTGATAGTTAATCATCTCTGTAACATGTCTAAACATCCAAATGTAAGAAAAATATTAAGTCTTTAACATATAAAATGCTTCCAAATAGTGGCAGTAGTTGGACATCTGATAATCATCAGAGACACTTTACTCAAAACTTTTAACAAAGAATATTTTGATAGGCTAAAATATCAGATGCAGTACGAAGACAGGACTCCCTTCCTTAGCTATAGAAGCGCTCAATATTATCTCACCTCTGGTGTTCAACATGTGTAGGATATCCAGCATTAAACATCAGGAATTTGACAGCTTTACTGTGTCTGGCAGTTATTTAACAAGCTCCTAATAAACACTTTTAAGTCAATCAACATCATTGGAAAGAATCAATGTCACATAACCAGTTGTCTTTACGTGCTGTAAATACACACACTTGGTCAATGAGACCTAGGGTTTCATAGTTAGGGACACTGCTTTATTATCACAGGGTTTGCTCAGCCTTAACTCTCAATGTCTGACCACGATGTTTGGCGCACCGACCTTTACACCGCTGAACGCCAGCTCGTGGACACCTCCTCCTACTGCCCCCTTGACCATGACCCCACCTCCCACCACCAAACTATCATCTCCCAGACCATCCATAACCTCATCACCTCAGGGGATCTCCCATCCACCGCCTCCAACCTCATAGTCCCACAACCCCGCACCGCCCGTTTCTATCTCCTGCCCAAAATCCCCAAACCTGACTGCCCCGGCCGACCCATTGTCTCAGCCTGCCCTTGCCCCACCGAACTCACCTCTGCATACCTCGACATGGTCCTGTCTCCCTTAGTCTAAAAACTCCCCACCTACGTTTGGGACACCACTCACACCCTCCACCTCCTCCATGATTTTTGCTTCCCCCGTCCCCAACACCTTATCTTCACCATGAACATCCAGTCCCTGTACACCTCCATCTCCCATCACAAAGGACTCAAAGCCCTCCACTTCTTCCTTTCCCACCGCACCAACCAGTACCCTTCCACTGACACCCTCCTTCGACTGACTGAACTGGTCCTCACCCTGAACAACTTCTCTTTCCAATCCTCCCACTTCCTCCAAACCAAAGGAGTTGCCATGGGCACCCGCATGGGCCCCAGCTATGTCTGCCTCTTTGTAGGATATGTGGAACAGTCCATCTTCCGCAGCTACACTGGCACCACCCCCCCACCTTTTCCTCCGCTACATCGATGACTGTATTGGCGCTGCCTCGTGCTCCCACGAGGAGGTTGAACAGTTCATCCACTTTACCAACACCTTCCACCCTGACCTCAAATTTACCTGGACTGTCTCAGACTCCTCCCTCCCCTTCCTAGACCTCTCTATTTCTATCTCGGGTGACCAAATCAACACGGACATTTACTATAAACCGACCGACTCCCACAGCTACCTAGACTACACCTCCTCCCACGCTGCCCCCTGTAAAAACACCATCCCATATTCCCAATTCCTTCGTCTCCGCCGCATCTGCTCCCAGGAGGACCAGTTCCAATACTGTACAACCCAGAATGGCCTCCTTCTTCAAAGACTGCAATTTCCTCCCAGACGTGATCGACAATGCTCTCCACCGCATCTCATCCACTTCCCGCTCCTCCGCCCTTGAGCCCCGCCCCTCCAATTGCCACCAGGACAGAACCCACTGGTCCTCACCTTCCGCCCCACCAACCTCCATATACATCGTAAAATCCGTCGTCATTTCCGCCACCTCCAAACGGATCCCACCACCAGGGATATATTTCCCTTCCCTCCCCTATCAGCATTCCGGAAAGACCACTCCCTCCGTGACTCCCTCGTCAGGTCCAATCCCCTTCCAAAACCAATCTCCACTCCCAGCACCTTCCCCTGCAACCGCAGGAAATGCAAAACTTGTGCCCACACCTCCTCCCTCACTTCCCTCCAAGGCCCCAAGGGATCCTTCCATATCCGCCACAAATTCACCTGCACCTCCACGCACATCATTTACTGCATCCGCTGCACCCGATGTGGCCTCCTCTATATTGGGGAGACGGGCCGCCTACTTGCGGAACATTTCAGAGAACACCTCTGAGACGCCCGGACCAACCAACCCAACCACCCCGTGGCTCAACACTTTAACTCCCCCTCCCACTCCACTGAAGACATGCAGGCCCTTGGACTCTTTCATCGTCAGACCATAGCAACATGACGGCTGGAGGAAGAGTGCCTCATCTTCCGCCTAGGAACCCTCCAACCACAAGGGATGAACTCAGATTTCTCCACTTTCTTCATTTCCCCTCCCCCCACCTTGTCTCAGTCCCAAACCTCGAACTCAGCGCCACCTTCCTAATCTGCAATCTTCTTCCTGACCTCTCGCCCCCCCACCCCACTCCGGCCTATCACCCTCACCTTAACCTCCTTCCACCTATCACATTCCCAACCCCCCTCCCCCAAGTCCATCCTCCCTACCTTTTATCTTAGCCTGCCTGGCACCCTCTCCTCATTCCTGAAGAAGGGCTCATATCCGAAATGTTGATTCTCCTGCTCTTTGGATGCTGCCTGACCTGCTGCGCTTTTCTAGCAACACATTTTCAGCTCTGATCTCCAGCATCTGCAGTCCTCACTTTCTCCATGAAACCAAATGTCAATTAACTGACCTACAGTATATCCATCTACTCCAAAACAACATTGTCCTTCTGAATCTTGAACCTCAACTCCCAATTCCAAGTACAATTTCTATAAAGTTTGGGACTTAAAGCTCTCAAACAAATGACAGTAAACAATCCTCTTGACATATAAAAAAAGATATTAAATGTGACAGTGTTTAAAAGCGAGCTAAAAGCTATCTAACAATCACTGGGTCATTGCTCAGATAATGCCTACATTAGCATTAGATATAAAAGCATGGTAAACCTCCCAGGTATATAAACATAACTGCAGTACATCGTCGAACGCTCAGTCCAGATTATAATTGCACCCTCTAAACCTTTTGTACTATCTTACATTAGCTTAATTTCTTTCAATGTTTCCCTATTTAAATGCAAATACCGTAATACATTTCCATTTGTAAAATGACAATTTCATGATTTAATGGCATTTGTTATATGGTGCAGAGCTTTATCGTACTAGCAAGTGGTTCAACGTGATTCACATTGTGCTAATACAATCCCTGATACAGTAAAATACTTGTTATAAGAATACAGTAGAAATATGCACACACCTTATTATTCATTAAAAGCTTTACTCTTAATCTGTTCCATACTCGAAATGGATTTGCTTTCAAAAGTAAATGAAGTTGCCATAGTACATCTGCCTGTGATAAAACTGAGGATGCTCAGCTTTGTGATGGCAAGATTAATGCACAATGTGGAATTGTGGAATCTGGCTTGGTCATCTACCTTTCCAGGCCGAACTCCTGAGGAAGCAACTTCAGCCAGAGTACAATCAAAGGAATCAAGGAATATGGGATAGCTGAAGGCAGGAAAGTGGGACTCAAGGGACCTTATTGTCTACCCCTGCTTGTATTTCTCATCTTCTTATTGATGTGGAGACTGGGAGCAGCAGGAAATAACGAGAATTTTTTTAAAAGACCACTTTGTCTCTGTAACAACATTTGACACTTTGACTGTGGATTCTTCTGGAAGTTGGGGCAGACTGTGCTTGGATTCCCTTTACAACAGCCCTTACTGCCTGATCAGACTGCTTTCCATATTTATTCTTCAACCTAGGGCTCTGAAGACAAAGAGCAGTCAAACATTTCACTGGACTGACTTCACTAGAATGGAATGTCAGGCACTGTGTCTAATCTGATCCTCTACCAGCTTTTCATCAAAAGTCACAATTACCTCCAAAAAAGACACTCAGGTTTTACATCAACCAAATAGTTCCTAAAATGATCAAACTTCTTTATTCAGCTGATCTCAGGAGCTCATCATCATCATCTTCAATAAGTGTGCAGATTAGTTCAAAAGATTATAAACAAAGTTCCCTTCAATTGCTTGGATAATTCAAAACTATCTTCCTTAAATCTTGGTCAGATTTGTTTAATGTATGTGTTGTTAAAGTGGTACTGGACATTAGCTACAAAACAGCATAAAGTATCAAATGCAACACAGTGATATACACCAACAACTAACAAAATGCTGGAGCAGTCAGGCTTGTGATAACAGAATTGCTACTAGCTAGTTTAAAGGGATTTAGGGAGAAACCGAATTTAAAGCTCTTCATATCTTTTAGTGTGTCCGAAATCCTATGGATTCAATTGGGGAGGAGGCAGAATATCAACACCCTCTCTCCTCATGGGTGGTGCGGTGGCACAGTGGTTAGCACTGCTGCCTCACAGCGCCTGAGACCCGGGTTCAATTCCCGACTCAGGCGACTGACTGTGTGGAGTTTGCACATATCCCCGTGTCTGCGTGGGTTTTCTCCGGGTGCTCCAGTTTCCTCCCAGATTTCCAAAGATGTGTGGGTCAGGTGAATTGGCCATGCTAAATTGCCCGTAGTGTTAGGTAAGGGGCAAATGTAGGGGTATGGGTGGGTGGCGCATCGGCGGGTCGGTGTGGACTTGTTGGATCGAAGGGCCTGTTTCCACACTGTAAGTAATCTAATCTAATTTCCACTTTTATTGTCCTCCACAGAAGTTAATCTAGAAGGATACGCTGGCAGACAAATATTCTACATTAAACTGAAAGAACTGCAAATGCTGGAAATCTAAAACTAAAACAGAAATTGCTGGAAAATCTGAAGGAGGTCACTTGACCTGAAACATTCGCTCTGATTTCTCTCCACAGTTGCTACCAGACCTGCTGAGCTTTATCAACAACTTTTGTTTTTGTTTCATGTTGTCCACATTCCCTGTCTCTCATCGGTAAAGTGGTCAACTAACATTAGCAAAACAACATTGTCACTCTAAAAATAACAGTACCAGAAGCATCCAAGTCTAAGTGCACTAAATATTGACATAATTGAAATCAGGAGCAACAGCACAAACCACACTGCCCCACTTATAACCAATATTGTCGGTTGAAAATTTGTCAGAAGTTCTACATATTTTCATGGCCTTGGGTTGTAAACTACAGAATGACAGAATGATTACAGTATAGGAGAACATTCAGTCTACCATGAAGAGTCTTTGCCAGAGTAATGCACCTACAGCCCCTCCTCTGCCCTTTCCCTACGGTACGACAAAGCTCTCCTTTTCAGGTAATGGTCTAATTCTCTTTCAAGAGAGATGACTGAACCAATCCGGGCCTTTCAGTATTTAGTCCAGTTTTGTGGAGATTATGTTCTGGGGACATTGGAACAAAGCTGACCAAGGGAGCTGGTGGTATTTAAATCGGATGGATACATTTGGAATTGAAAGCTGGTCCCAGGAAATGATAGCCAGGCATTTACCACTGACTGTCTTTCTGGTTCAACAGTGTACTTTAGGAAAGGAAATCTGCCATTCTTGTCTAAAACTGACACTAGACCCATAGCAATGTGGCTGACTTCAAAATGTCCTCTGAAATAGTCGAGCAAGTCAAGGACAACTAGGAATGGGGGTAACAAATGCCGTGACTCCTTCACTCTCTTAAACGATAAGGAACAAAATTAGGCCGTATATTCCAGCTGCTTATCACTCAATGCATTAAAAATATTTTCTTGTATTGTCATTGCTTCTTTCAACAATCACCTTAAATAGTGTCTCCTGAGTTCATGATTCCACTCTGACAGGAACAGTTTTTGCCTCATCTACTTTGTCCTGACCATTCCTGATTTTGAACACTATCAAATGTCCTCTCAATCTTCTCTTCTGCAAGAGCAGCCTCAGTCTCTGTCATCCATCCATGCAATGGAAGTTCCTGGTCTCTAGAAACTTTTCCCATCAATATTTCATATCTTTCCTGGAATGCAGTTACAGAACCCATTACTTCAGTTGGGGCCACTCCAAACAGAGATTACTAAACACTTTCAGAACTAAATACGGAACAATAAAGATCTGATCAGTTTGTTAGAGAATACAGGAATATCGAGGACACATGACTGTTAACTGAGCTAAACATTTTGTTTTTCATTTTTTAATAAGTTTACCATGGTGCATTGACTCTGCTGTACATAAGATAGCTATTGGTTGCAGAAGTTCATTGGTGGAAATGATATGTAACAACGAGAAGCAGATTTCCTTCCCCAAAGAACATTAGTGAACGATATAGGTTTTAACATTAGCAATAATAATAGAAACTAATCAAATCAACAGCATTCCAATTATCAGGGTTTTCGACTCCTGTTATTTCATCCTTGCTCTCCCCTTGGGGAGCCCTTTTTTAGCACTAACAGTCCACACTGATTTTTTTGCCAGTAGCTATGTGATTGACTAACAAAGTAGCAGAAACAGAAAGGTCAAATGTCACTAAAATCTCTCTTCTATTCCAATATAAGACCATAGGACGTTGGAGCAGAAATAAGCCATTCAGCCCATCAAATTGTCTCTGTCATTCAATTAGATCTTGGCTGCTCTGATAAACCTTAACTCCACTTTCTTGCTTTTTCTCTATAATCCTAGATTCCTTTTCTGATTAAAAACCTCTCTTGTGGCCTTGAATATACTTAAAGACTCAGTTTCAAAAGTCTTTACAGTGAAGAACACCATAGATTTCCTACTTAAAGGAAGAAGTTCTTCCTCATTTCTGTCCTAACTCAGCGACCCTTTCCTCAGACTATGTTCTCTAGTCAAACACTTTCCCACAAGCAGAAACCACCTTTCCACAAGCTCAGACTACACTGAAGTATTATAACCCAGTTAGACAGGTCATCAAACCACTGTGATCAAGAGTTTTATTTAAGTATTTTTCTTTCAAAGAAGATACATGTTAAGTATAAGAGACATGCACCTATATAGCATTTTTCATGCCTTCAAGACATCAAAGAGTGATTTTCCCACTGAAGGATTTCTGAAATGTAGCTGCAAATGTGTTGCTGGTCAAAGCACAGCAGGTTAGGCAGCATCTCAGGAATAGAGAATTCGACGTTTCGAGCATAAGCCCTTCATCAGGAATAAGAGAGAGAGAGCCAAGCAGGCTGAGATGTAGTCAATCTTCACACAGTGAAGACACACCTTATACTTCGTGGAATGTGGACATCATTGTCTGGCCCAGAATTTATTGCCCATCGTTTACTACCCAGAGGCCAGTTCAGAGTCAGCCACATTGCTCTTGGTCTGGGGTCATCTGTGAAACAGACCAGGCAGGGATGGCAGACTTCCTTCCCTGAAGAGCATTAGTGAACGATTTAGGTTTTTACAATTGACTGTGTTACATCATTGCAATTAAGGTATCTTTTTATTCCAGATTTATACTGAATGTAAATTTCACAAGTGCTATGGTTGGATTCAAAGCCATGTTCCCAGAACATTAAAATGGGTTCTGTATTCCTGATGAAGAGCTAATGCTCAAAACGTCGATTCTCCTGCTCCTGCTGCCTGTTTGACTGTGCTTTTCCAGCAACACACTTTTTGACACTGGAATACAAATCCAGTGACACGATCCCTCCACCACTGCTTCCCCTAACATTTCAGAAGCGGAACTTCCTATATTTTTGTTCCACTTAAATGTTGACAATCAAGAATTTGCAAGTTGTCATTAGGAAATTTCCGCCTCAGTACTTCATCGTTTTGATGGCAGAGTGCATTTGGAATTTATTTACAGAAGATTAATTGCCTATTCTGCTTTTTTTTCCTTCTGCTGACTCAGAATTCGCGATGTTTGTGCACCCAAAGAGATGCTGTTAATAATGACCAGACAGCCATCACAATCTCAGGTTTCATTAAACACATTGACTAGTCTGATATGGCACAGGGAGTGGGGTGCTAACTAAAGCATCAGGTACTTTCACCATCTCAGGGCTTCCAACCCAAAATAAAAAATACCATCAATGTAGATATTAGTAACTGCAGTGTTTCCAAATTAATTCTTTGCATGTTAACATTTTATAACCACTTCTGAACACTCACACTATCACATATACCAATTCAATAATTAATAAACAGGTTTTCTCATGCCTGCTGTTTGGATTACACCAATTGAATAGACTTGAATAGCAATATTAAGAAAACCAATATTTTAAGACTAACCTTTCTGAACAAAGTCAATCTCACAGGCATTGTATAATCCAGGGATTCCCACAGTGGGTGTTGGAATATCAAGCCGGGTTGCAAGCTTCAAAGTATTGTCCAACCTTCGAGCATTCCTCTCATAGGTTTTGCAACTACTTTAGCCTCAATATGGAGTCACAATGGGGCAAAACTTTAGGAAGCACTGGTATTTAGCATAAATCATAGCGTGGTGAAACAGGTGAGTATAAAACATTGCTTGGTGAGTATAAAAACCTAAATTTCTGGAAAAGCTCAGTAGGTCTGGCCAGAAAGCTTAACAGTATCTCTCATTTTTCACCAACAAATCACACAAATTTAACAGCACTGCATTAGGAATTTCACACAGAGCACAAGTCAGAATGCTTAATAGTTTAATCAACTGCTGAAAAACGACTACATGGTTTCTGCAATGCTGCAAAGAATGTGTGTTTTATCTTTGAAAGGTGCAATATTCCCACAGGCATTAATGGTTAATTGGTCTCCAGCAAGCATCAGGTCAAGTAGTCATTAGATCTACGTTTATTCCTCTCTCTCCTGAAGTAGGAGCAATTTTTCTTTTTAGAGAAGCTTACTTTATAAATGGAAATATCAGTAGCTTTGCTTTCTAATTATTTTCAACAAGTGATACAGAAATGTGTGAGAGACAGTAGGGCATCTGAAGTATGATGGAGATATCTCAAAATTAGAAAGAGGTAGAACATGGAAAGAGAAACAGAAAGAAAGGCAAGTGAAATATGAGGAAGAGAAAGAAACATAAACAATGATGAAGAGACAGATGCTCATCCTCAGTCGCTTATCCCATTAACAATAAAATTTGTATCAGAACCTCTTACCCTCCAGCGGACACAATCGAGGTGCCTTTTCTGGCATTAACTTGCCATCTTTATGAAGGCAATAGAGCTCAGCGATCTCCTGCTGACAATGTTTGCTTTTCGCCCTGGAGAGTGCGGACAATGCTTCCTTGCCTGATATTTCACATCTGGGAGTCTGCTCATAATGGATTTCTTGTGTATTTTTTCCAATCACCACATCTTTATAAACATTCCCAGTCTTGTGGTTTGGTTGCAAATTGCTGGCATTTTTTGCCTGATAGTTCCCATACTTCAGGACTTCATTGGTGCCCTTGCCCAGCAATGAATGATCCTTGGCTTTGCCCACCTGCTCATACTTGGCTTTCTTCTCAGTTGGTGCTTTACTTTTCACTTCCGGCTGCAACTTCTGCTTTTGTATTCTGGGCCCAAAATTACTATTGTCAATATTTTCAAAGTCTTTCGGGACAGAGTTTTCATTATTACTGTCAATCCGATTTTTTTCCTTTGGCTTATGAGAAAGAAGCACACCCTGGAAAAGAGACAGAGAGACACACAGAAAGCAGACTATTAGTATTAGAAAGGCAGTCAACAAATTTGATAAGAACAAGCTCCTGTTTAAAATTTTTTGACAGTCAAGAGCAAATCTTCCTGTTCTTGCACATGGGTGTATCAGGTGGCCAAAATACAGAAAGGATATGTAGGATTATACAATGACAAAGAAAACCATCCAAATTAGGCTTCAAATATGGATAGAGAATTGGATTAGCTGTTACATCCGTATGATTCTCTCTGCCCCAGTGATAGTTGTAGACTGTGCCAAGTTGACTCATTGCAAAGAGGAAAATCTAATGTTCATGGCACGAGTCCCTCGCTATAGTTACATTCTGCAGTAGCAACTCAAAGCACACTAGATAAGAAATCCCCTCTGCAATACACTTTTTGACTTATTTCTGTACAAAAAAATACAATTAATTTTAAGTAACAATGTAATAAACTGAAAAAGCCTAACTGAATTTCACAATATCACAATTCCAGCTAGCTCCAACAAAACATATAATCTCAGGGTGTACTTACCAGAAAGAACAGGGAATAATTAAAGGAGCTGAATAGTGAACTGGTTTCTCCCTTTATAATTAAGGGAGTGCATTAAGTTTTGTTTAACCAAATGTATCATAAAAAAAAAAATCAGTTTTCCAGGTAATAAAAAGATCATCCCCTTCTGCCAAATAGTCTCTATTCTAGTTTCATTGAAACTATCTTGGCTCTGCTGTGATCTGGCAACTGAAGAAAGTTATACTTGGCTACACAGAACATGACTGTGCAGAGTTCCACACTGAAATCCAACAGAGGATCTCTTGTACGTTTGTTCATGGAAAATATTGAAGTAAAAACCCAATGTTAAATTTTACTAATTTTGATACTGACAATCGCAGACAGATGTAGCACTTTTGACACCAGTTTAGACAATATCATAATTTAACAGTAATTTCAGTTAATTTTCCATTATTCAATTATACCTCCATGCTTAGAATTTTGAAAGACACTAATCAATGAGAATGTCACCAACCCTCAGCCATAATGAGTTTGGCAAAGTATTATATATCTGACTTGTTCATGTAGACCTGATCCACCCAATTCTGATTACATAGCAAACAAACGTAAACACAAAAGGTGAGAGGTGTATTTCAGTATCATGTTCATGTGCTATTATATAATATGCATTTTAATAAGAAGGTAAGTTGTAAGAGAAATATGCCATTCAGCTCAACAGTTTATATGGAATGAGTTGATACAGTTACAACATTTAGAAGGCATCTGAATGGGTATATGAATAAGTAGGGTTTAGAGGGATATGGGCCAAGTGCTGCTGGCAAATGGGACTAAATTAAGTCAGGATATCTGGTCGGCATGGACAAGTTGGACCGAAGGGTCTGTTTCCCTGCTGTACATCTCTATAACTCTAAGTCTGTCTATCATGCAGTGATATCATAGCTCCAATTTCCTCTTTTGCCTCAAACTCTTGTTGATTAAAAGTCTGTCTATCTTAGCCTTAAAGCATTCTTAACAAATGATATTTGTTAAGACTGCCAAAATGCCAGTATATTTCCTCAAATACTGAAATGAGAACCTGTATTACTAAGTTAGTTCCTGAGCTGGAAGGTTTGTTTTCAGATGTTTTGCCACCATGACCAGGTAAAACATACTCACCCTCCACAACCCTCTGCAGTAAAGAATTTCAAAGATTCATTATCATCGGAGAAAATTCCTCCTGACCACTGTTCTAAATTGGCAACCTCTTACTCTGAGATTATGGTTCTAGACTGTCTGACAACCTTTCTGTACCGACCTTGTCAGGTCTCTCACATCCTGTATGTTCTAATAATGTCACCCCTCATTCTTCTAAACTCCAATGAGTACAGGCCCAGCCTACTCAACCTCTTCTCGTAAGACAGATTCTCCCCATACCTAGCATGAGCTGAGTGAAACTTCTTCAGACTGCCAAATGCCAGTATGTTTCCTCAGATAGTGAAATAAGAATCTGTATTACTAAGTTAGCTCCTGAGCTGGAAGGGTTGTTTTCAGACGTTTCGTCACCATGACCAGGTGATATCATCAATAGAGTCTCCAGTGAAGCACTGGTGGTATGGCCCTGTTTCTCTATTTATAGGTCTTGGTTTCTTAAGGTGAGTGATGTCATTTCTAGTTCTTTTTTCTGATATTTCAACATGGGCAAAAACTGTACACGATATTCTCGGTGTTGCCTTATACAGTCCTAGTAAGACCTCCTTAATTTTATACTCCATTTCTTTTGAAATAAAGGAAATAAAAATATTTCATTTTCATGCTCAGATAATCATTTGAAATCACAAAATATTCAGTGGCCAAACAAATGAATTTGAAGAAATTCAGCCATCAGTAACGATAATGTATCTATTCCTTTAACAGGCATTGTCACAAATGGAATTTCTTTCTCCCTCAGTATGTTCAATTCCTGGAACAGGTTGTTGCAAGAACATTTGCTGTATGCTGTTCTTAGAATTCCTGAGGAAAGTCCTTTCTATGGAAATTCTTTTAACTGTGGTAGCAAAACTAAATTATTAAAGTAATGAGAGCAAGCTCAAATAAATTAAGATTTGTTTAACTGTGATGTTTTGATCAAAGCTGATGGTAATATGGGACAGGTCGGATTTCAGAGTGCAAATGGTCGATAAACTATTACCAAGACCATTTTGGTTCAGAAATTTCATTACTATGGTGGTCAGTCATTGAACATAATTTACATAAGCATACTCTTTTAGCAAAAAGCACAAGTCAATTACATAAAATGAAAATTTTTTTTAAAAGATCTGATTGTAGACAACACAAAAATAATTCAATCCTTCTTTCCCATTCACTCCTCTCTTCATTTTAAAATTTCTAACTCAACTGTCGAGGTCATACACGTTTTCCTTTGGCAATTCTCTGTATATTCACCAAGTATGAGTCCATCAGTTACTATCTCTCCCACAAGATGCATAAACAAGCTAACACTGACTTGTCTGACTTTGATTAATTTGAGGCTGTTAAAACAACTGATGGTCTGAAGGCTTCCACAAAATAGAAGTTGCCTTATGCTGGAAACATCTTTACTTCTGAACCCAACTTGCTAGTAGCCTCCAGCTCTCTGTCTCTTTGTCGATCATAAAACCTCAAAGCACTGCAAGTATTTGATCTCTCCAAATGCATCACCTTACATTTTTCCAGGTTGAATTCTATCTGACACCTTTCTGCCCTCATGACCAGTTCTCTGATACCTTCCTGCAATCCATAGCTTCCTCTTTGCTGTTGAACACATGGACAATTTTTATGTCATCTGCAATTTTGTTGATCACTGGAAAAGCACAGCCAGTCAGGCAGCATCCGAGGAGCAGGAGAATCGACGTTTCATGCATAACCTCTTCATCAGTCTGTTGTCAAAAGATTTGCTGCATTCCTGATGAAGAGCTTATGCTCAAAACGTTGACTTTCCTGTTCCTCAGATGTTATGTGACTGGCTGTGCCTTTCCAGCACCACACTTTTGATTCTGATCTCCCGCATCTGCAGTCCTCACCTTCTCCTTGCAAAAAACACCAGTCAATCATGAACCTTCGTATTTTTCCATTGAGTCAATTTTGCATCAAACTTGCTATAGTCCCTGGATCTCATAAGCTTTTACTATTTCCAACCAGTCTGTTGTCAAAAGACTTGCCAATATCCATGCACACCACATCAGCTAAAGTATTTAAATCAACCTTAGTTACTTCCTCAAAAGATTCAATCAACTTGCATTAAAAGCATTTCATGCCACCTGAAAGTGCTTTATAGCCAATGAAGTACTTGCGCCCTTCAATCACAGTAGCAATGCTGAAAACAGAAAAACCAAGTTTCAAAACAGCTAGCTCCCTCAAACAGTAATGTGACAATGGATTTAAAATAAATGAATTATCAGGTCAAAGTGATATTGGTTGATACATTTACCACAATTATCAGAATTTAGAGTACAGAAGTAAACAAGCAAATTGTAGATTTGGCTAAAGTTGGGTGGAGATTGATATACTGCAAACTAGTAATCCCGAAGCTCGCACTAACATTCTGGGGGACATGGGTTGGGATCTCACGATGGCCGATGTGGAGATTTGATTGCATAAAAAATCTGGAATAAAAAGCCAGCCTAAAGGTGACCATGTAGCCACTTCTGACGATAAAAACCCACCTGGTTCCATTTATCCTTTAGGTCAAGAAATTTGCCGTACTTAACTGGAACTGGTTTACATGTAATTCTAGACTTACGACAATGTGGTTAACTCGTAACTGCCAATTAGGGACAGGTAATCAATGCTGGTCTAGCCAGTTATACACACATGACATGAACAAATTTAAAAATTGAGCCCAGTTTTAAAGTGTTATTATTTTATATGTCAAAGTTATGTATGAGTTTTATTAGCACAGTCACAGAGTTTTAGTTAGGATGAGAGACAGGTGAATTTACTTTAAACACCCATATCATTATGAAACAGAATGTTCTGCCAGAAATATGCCATAATGAAAGAATCCATAATTCTTTCTAAAAAAAGTTATACATCTGAAAAGGTAAACTTAGGTTTAAAGAGGCAAAGAACAGAGAACAGGACTAAAGGTACAGCTGGATTTGCCTTCATGATCTGAATGATTTTTCTCTGTGCTGTAAAATGCACTAATCCTCTTCATTGTCAAACTCTCCTGACGTATATATAGAATTGAGCAGGTTTTAGAAAGTTCCAAAATCACTTCAAAATCAAAGATAAAACAGAAACCACAGCGGCAATTCTTACAGATGACTACTGCTAACAGATTTCCCATCTCGTACTTTCCCCAGGTTTTTGAGTACTGGTGTGTCGTTCACATGGCCAAAGGGACAAATCTCTTTAAATAGCTTTCTGAAGACAAATAAATTTCAATGAACAAGACTATCAGAGAAAGAACTGATCTTTGGTCATCTTTTAACTCTGGTACTAACATAAGCTCTAACTTGCTTGAGTGACCAGAATCAAAAGTTAGTTCAGCATTATTTCTGTGATTTAAAATATTCTAACGATTGCCAGAGTGCAGTTCCATGGACAGGTTAGATTGGCAATTTACTACAGCCTTTCTATTTAACTCTCTAGGGATGCACATCTTTATTAAAATCCAGAAGGCATGTTAAGTTGATCTTCAGGCTTAACCATACTGAAAGATAACAAACAGACTGGGAATTTATAATAGATTATAAATTTAAAATTAATTCAATGCTCCAAATATTCTTTGTACATGTTCTATGGGAACTGATTTTATATGGATCATAATTAGATTGAATGACAGAATCTATACAAAGATACAGACCATTTGGACCAACTGGCTGATTCTCTTGTTAATGCTCCATCTCTGCATTCACTTTAGAAGTATATCCTTTCTTCCTCCTGTGTGTGTTTGTCTACGTTCCATTAATTATATTTATGCTGTATATGTTGAGTTCGAAATTGGCTAAAGTGTCTCTCCCCCAACTTGATTTATTTCTACTTACAGCCCATAGTCTTGGTCACTAGAAAATGATCGTGTAAAGGAATGGTAGCATCCCTACATCTGAGGCAGGGGCTCCTCAGATAAAGGTAGATAGGTTCTTGGATAAATTATGCAAAGGGGTGAAAGGTTATCGGGGGTAGGCAGTGATCAGATCAGCCATGAATGGCAGCACAGGCTTGATCTTGCCCCTAATTCATATGTATGTTTATTTTCCCTTTACAAGTGGGAACATTTCCCTGTCTATTTTATCAAACACATTCACAATTCTAATGACTTCCACTGGATCACACCTCAACATGTTTTTCCACGTGAAGCCCATAGTACTCAGCCTTCCCTTCAGGTATAGTTATCTGTGTTCAGGTAATGGAATGCCACAGCAGAAACAAGAGTGAAATGAAAATCGATTGTACTATTTAAAAATGTGGCAAAATATTCACAATGAAAAACCTAAATACGGATCCCTGTACCTTTATTCGTATCTC
This sequence comes from Hemiscyllium ocellatum, assembly GCF_020745735.1. Lineage (NCBI taxonomy): Eukaryota > Metazoa > Chordata > Chondrichthyes > Orectolobiformes > Hemiscylliidae > Hemiscyllium > Hemiscyllium ocellatum. The sequence goes on from NC_083420.1 coordinate 2,875,021, forward strand.
CTCATTTGCCTGCAGGCTGTTTATATGTAATAAATCAGAAATATGCACAATATTCATGGGTGGTCTCATCAAGGTTCAATTCAAGCTCTTCCCAATGACTCGGAGACAGGAGGTCATTTGAATTTGCGGGATCAGCAATAATAGCTTCAGTGACCTCTATATAAAGGGAAGGAAGAAAGGGCTTAGCAAAGTCACAATCTAAAGCCAGCACTTGATCGGCAGCATCAGTTGGCAGTTTTACTCACTCCTGTCTTTTGCTGTGTCTCAGGTTTGCCCCTGCCCAGTGCTGTGGGACAGTGAGCCAGTGTTTACTGCTTATTTGCCCCTGCACAGTGCTGTGGGACAGTGAGCCAGTGTTTATTGCTTATTTGCCCCTGCCCAGAGTTGTGGGACAGTGAGCCAGTACTTACTGCTTCTCCTTAGGTGAACTTTGGGGTCTAAAGGCCAGTGGCAATGTCAATCAAACGTCTAACCACATTGCTGCAGTAGACAGTTCTACAAGGCACCATCAGGAATAAAGAAGTGTCTGATCCCGTCGGTTTGATCAGAGCTTACCAGTTGGCACACCTTCCAACTTTGATTTACTTTGACTGTTGAAAGCTTCACTTTCCTGAAGTTGCTTATTTACTGACATTTTAAAGTAACATTGATGAATTTTACAAGTCAGCCCAATGTTGAGAACATTGACAAGCCAGCTCTGTGGAATAACCCGTTATCCTTCCAAAACCAATATCAAAGTTAAACATTTCAGTCTCAGACTAAAACAAGGCAGACATTATCATTCAGTGAAACACTGGATTCCATTTTGCACACTCAATGGCAACATTTGGGAGCTTCAAAATACATGTGAAGAAAATGAGTGCAGTGAATTCTTACAGAAGACTCTGAATATTGCATGATTTGGAGACACCAATGTTAGACTGGGGTGTACAAAGTTAAAAATCACACAACACCAGGTTATAGTTTAATTGGAAGCACTAGCTTTCGGAGCACTGCTCCTTCATCATCACCTCCAAAAGCTAGTGCTTCCAAATAAGCCTGTTGGACTATAATTGTGTGATTTTTAACTGAATATTGCATGCATTCCACATGACTGAAAGATCACAGTGGGGTGATACACTGAACTCAGATTCAATTTTCAACTATTCTCAATGGCAGAGGAGGAAAAAGGTACACTAACAGCCCAAATTCTTTAAATTGCAAAGTACTCAAGATCTTCATTCTTTGAAGTACCACTCAGTTTATTTGGACACAACAATACGACATTAATGTTTCCAGAGTCATAAAGCATGGCGCTGGAAAAGCACAGCCAGTCAGGCAGCATCTGAAGAGCAAGAGAGTGCTCCTTGGATGCTGCCTGACTGGCTGTGCTTTTCCAGCACCACACTTCGTGACTCTGACCTCCGGCATCTGCAGTGCTCACTTTCTCCTACGTTAATGTTGCCCACAATATTGTTAATCTCAAAAACAATATCAATCACTAAATTTTGCAGTAACGTTCCTTTTTCATGATCTCACTGTGGGTTTAACAGATATAATCTAATAAGAACAACTCTGGTTAAAGCCTGTCCTTTGTTCAAGTGAACATACACATTGATGACTCTCTAAACAAAGTTGAGTTCTCAACAATATGGATCTAGTCTATAGTTGCATGGGCTGAAGCAGTCAACTAACTTCTCAAGCTAAAGTACAAGTTTTCTGTGTTAAAAAGCAACTGTAAAAGACAATGAAACATTGGATAGTGCTTTCTTATTGATATACAATTTCAAAGTCCTATTTATTTATAAATTGAAGGACTGGTATCAATAATTTTTTTCTGGAATTCAAAGCTGACTCAATTTATTCAAATCATTTTTCATCAGCATTACTTCTTTCGCCATGTTGAATAACTTTGTTGGGGAGAATATCTATTCCAGGGACAGTAGGGATAAGCTTCAGTAAAAGATATGCTTTCAACTACATATAATATTGAGTCTTTAAAGCACATGGTACAGTTTGGCTTTGATGGACATTTAAGATTTTGGATTTTATATTGTCAAAGTGCAGTGATCTGGTGCATAATTTATTTGCATGTTCCTAGTCTTTTTAAAAAGATACTTGTGTCACATTGGTCACAGTTCTGTCAAAATTCAAAATTCGAATATCCACAATTATAAATGAAATTATCATTTTGAACTGAAATCCTTCCACAGTGATGGCATGAAAACACCATGGAGCGGATTTTGCACGACATCATATCACTGAATGGTTTATGGTCACACTTCCCACCCACAGCCCAGCTGCCTCACAGTGAAATTACGCTAGGATCCGCCATAATCAGAGTCATTAAGCACAGAAATAACCCTTCGGTCCAACTCCTCTATGCCAACCAAGTTTCCTGAACTGAATTAGTTTCATTTGCCTGCATTTGGTCCGTATCCCTCAGAACCTTTCCTATTCATGTACCTGTCCAAATGTTGTAACTGTGCCTGCATCTCCCACTTCCTCTGGCAGTTCATTCCATATAATACCACCCTCTATGTGGAAAAAGTTACCCCTCAAGTACCTTTTAAATCTTTCCTCTGTCACATTAAATCTGTGCCCTCTAGTTTTGGACTCACCATCTATACCTCTCATGATTTTAGAAACCTCAATCTCCTACACTCCAGGATAAAAAAAAATGTTCCAATCTATCCAGCCTCTCCTTATAATTCAAACTCTCCAGCCCTTTATTTCAATTGGAACAGAATGTAAAAGTAGCGGAGGTTTTGCTCAGACTGTACAAGACACTAGTCATGTTCCCAAGGTCCAAGAAGTTCAGAACCAAAGATCATAGTTTAAGGATATGGGGTCATCCATTTAGGACTGAGATGAAGAGAAATTCCTCATCCAGGGAGTGGTGAGCCTGTGGAATTCTCTAGCACAAAAAGAATTGATTAGATTAGATTCCCTACAATGTGGAAGCAGGCCATTCGGCCCAACAAGTCCACACCAACCCTCTGAAGAGCAACTTGAAGATTTGGGTTCAAGTTCTGAATACTTAATTTAAGGGCTAGTCCTCCTGATGTCTTGGCTAATATTTATCCCACTAAATTGATGTAATTGGTCATGAAAACCTTCCTATTACAGGGGCCATGCTGTGAGCAATCTGTTGTCCATATTTCCTACACCAGAACAGAGTCTGCACTTCAAAAACATTTCATTGGCTGTAAATGGTTTTAAGATATAAATAAAGATATGACAGCTACATAGCACTATTCATGACATGATCAAATAGTTTTATGGCCAACTATGTGCTTTAAGTGTTATCACTGTTGTAATGTGGGAAACAGTAGCGAATTTGCACACAGCAACCTCTCTTAAACAGAACACAGAGGATAACTCCCCTATTCCTCTCTGAAATAATGGTATGTGATTTTTTTTTCTTGGTCTGTCTCTGTTATTCTCTCTTTCTGTCAATCTATTTCTCTGCATCACCCTCTCTATCCCTATTTCTTCATCTCTCTCTCTCTCTCTTCTTCCACCAAAAAACAACTGGCCACTCTCCCTTTCTCTATTTGTCCACTTTTCCATCGCACTTCCCTGTTTTTCCCTGTGTCTTTCTGCTACCTCTCTCTCTTTGTCTCTCTCTCTCTCTCCCCCTTCCTCTCCTCTTCAGCAGATCTAATCATTCCCAGGGATTGTTGCTATCAACCTTGGCATCAAATACAAGTTTAACAAAATGTCAGAATGTTATACTTTCAGTATCAGAAAATATGAAGATAGTCAAGAAACTAAATAAGGATGTTTCAGTGAAAACTGTGTGGGACATGCATGGTGTGAGTGTCTTTAATAGTTTACAACATCAAAATGTTTCAAGAAAGCATCCAAGATTTGATCAAGCAGCATCTGTGAATCAAAGGTGGTGTTGAATCCAGCATGGATTCAGCACTGACTATCAGACTGGACTTAAAACATTAATTCGGTTGCTCTCTCCAGGTCTGCTTTGTCTCATATTTCAGATTTCCAGCAACCGTAGTATTTTGCTTTAATTTAAGGTGCAGTGTATTTGAATAAGTTGAACAATTTTATTTTATTATGTTTATACTGTTTTATAACACTTATTCTTCAGGTAAATATATCTCAGGTGTTTTAGGATTCACACACCTACAAACATTCTCACATTATTCTGTTGTCCAGAATATTCTGAAATCCGGAAAGAATTTGATTTTAAACATGCTGGGCTTGATTGGACAGGTTCCACTGTATTTGCATATCTTACACAAAACAAAAAAAATCAGCATAATGATTGTAAATTTTCCAGCTGTCAATATTGTTAAGCTGTGGTGGAACTATTTAACACTAATTATATACTACCTCTCAACTTACTCTAATTATCTGCTTACTAACTAAGATAGAGCCTAATTAGGAGAAAACTTTTAGATAATATCAAAATGTATTCCCAATTACATGTGTTTTATTCAGAGAGCAGCAGAAGATCTGAATTATCAGATTTTTTAAATATCTGGTAAGAATGATTGCAAGGCAGTGTACAATTACAGAAATCTAATTGATACTATTTGAATTTAAGTGTTTATGTCTTATATTGCTCAAATGAAACACCTATAAGAGATCTTGCAGCTTGTTCTGAGCACAAATAAGCTGCTTCTGTTCTGAATAAAAGGTATTTTGATTTATAAAAATACTGCTCTTTAAAGAATTGGAGACGAACATAGGGTGCCATGACAATAAAACATTTACAAAGTAAGTAAACATGAACAACATGAAAGTGGTAAAGCACCTGGTCCACGGGCTAACAGATTATAAACCAGCTTTCATGAGGTATTTATCATATTTTGCTGCTGGCCACAACTCTCATTACATTTTTCCAGAGCAGACATGTTCCTGCAATTGCTGGGTTATTAAATGCACAACTTTTAGCCAAATTTTGCAATAAATATAGGCATAATGAATGGACTAAAATTAGGTTTACCTCAGGCAGCTGCTTCGAAGTCGAAAGACAAGAAAAGCTCAGAGCCCTCTTATTAAACCTCTACATAATAATAACATTTTTGGTTTTCTCACACTTCCACTCCCAAGGATAATTTAGCTGAATCAGAGGTTTAACTATTTGCCCAACTGGAACTCTTTCAATTATTTCACAGCCTTACTGAACTGACCATTACATTTGTCAGAACTGAGGAAACATTCTGTTATTGTTTCATACTAATATTTTTCATCAAATGCTTTAGAAAAATTCACAATTTCAAATGTGCTCCAACATATCTAAACAACTGTTCTTCCCTGAAGCTTTTCAAAAGCCTACCTAACCCTCCAAAACAGTTGGATGGAACTATGCCATTCTTTCCTCCCAATTGTCTTTTCTCCCCTGTATTCCCAGATGATCCAATAATCCCAAGACCAGAAATAGAAAACCACGCACCCAAAGTAAAGTCAGAATGTCTTCACCCAAGTGTGGTTCATCAGTCAAGGCAGCAGACAGCAAATGACAACTCCAGTGTAAATGGAATCTGATGGAATTCTGGAAAGTAAAGGTCAAGTGTGACATCATAAGTTTGGATGTTGCTAAAATGTTAATTTTCTGATTCTACATCCAAGGAGAAGAAGTGATGTAATTGCATTCTCACTGGACAAATCATCCAGATAGAGTTCTGGACATTTGTTTGAATCCCATCACAGTTGCTTGATGAAATGTTATTACATTAACATAACCGGACTCTGAAATCTAATGGCATCAGGTCAAACGTGTGTGAAACCTCCTGCTGATTATCATCTGTTGTATCCCCCTCAGGCCTTCTCCTCCACGATGATCATTACTTGGACAATGCATGGAGGTCGGCAAAGGCACATAATGCAGTTTTTTTTTGGGGGGGGGGGGGGTGAGTTAAATGTCCATAAGCAGGACCGCCCTGGTACCACTGCTACTGACCAAGCTGGTGCAGTCCTAAAGGATGTAGCTCACAAACTGGTCCAGATCCTGAGCACCCCAGCATCTGAGGTGCCTGTCTTCAAACATGTGAGTCATTTCACATGATAAGGCATAAAAGAAATTGCTGCTATCTTAGTGTCATGTTGAGTCATAGAGATATACAGGATGGAAACAGGCCCTTCAGTCCAACGCATCCTTCTGAACAAATATCATAAATTAATCTAGTCCCATTTGCCAGCAATGGCCCATATCCCTCCAAACCTTTCCTATTCATATACCCATCCAAATGCCTTTTAAATGCTATAATTGTACCAATCTCCACTACTCCCTCTGGCATTCCATACACGCACCACCCTCTGATGAAAACATTGCCCCTTAGTTCCCTTTCCCCTCTCACTTCTAGTTCTGGACTCCCTCACCCCAGGGAAAAGACCTTGGTTCCTTACCCTATCCATGCCTCACCAGATTTCTATCAGGTCACCCCTCAGCATCCGATGCTCCAGGGAAAACAGTCTCAGCCTTTTCAGCCTCTGTCTGTAGCTCAAACCCTTCCCCCCCCCCCCCCCCCCCAATCCTGGCAACATCGTTGTAAATATTTTCTGAACCCTTTCAGGTTTCGCAACATCCTTCCTGTAGTAGAGAGACCAGAATTGCACACAGTATTCCAATAGTGTCCTAACCCTTCCAAACCCAAAGGTGAGGTGCAAAACGATGAAAATTAGTCAGTAAATGATAATTGGCTTCAGATAATATTGTTACAGTGATTTTATGATTTGGAATTTTCTTTGCTTGTAATCCAGAATTTTGACTTGAAAATACATATGTTCAAATTGCACACAAATTTCCTGCCAATCTTATTGGAATCAGATAAATTGGAAGGCGAAAGTGGGTACTGCAGATGCTGGAGATCAGAGTCGAGAGTGTGATGCTGGAAAAGCGCAGCAGGTCAGGCAGCATCTGAGGAGCAGGAGAATCGACGTTTTGGGCAAAAGCCCTTCATGATTTCTCTCCTGCTCCTCAGATGCTGCCTGACCTGATGTGCTTTTCCAGCACTACACTCTTGACTTGGATAAATTGGCGTAAATCCACATAAAGAATTGGCCCCCAAGTAAAGGATCAAACCTGCATCATAAATTTCTTTAGTTTCAATTCATCATTCATTCACACCAGGCACAGAATATTAAAGAACTTGTAACTGAGGAAGCCTTTCAATTTTTAATGATGCTGATGTCAAAAATATTTCCATTTCTAAGAATGCAGACGAGGTCTCAGTAAGGATAAATTAAAGAACAAAACTGTTGAACGTTTGTAAGTAACACCATCACTCACAAGCTCCCACACACCGTCCTGACTGGGAAATATATCACCGTTTCTGAACTGTCACTGGGTCAAAATGTGGAAATCTCTGCCCAACACTGATATGCCGACATCACACGGACTGCAGCAGTTCAAGGTGGCAACTCACCATCACCTTCTCAAGGACACCAATGGATGGGCTCCAAATTCTGGCCTAATGTAAGACACTCAATGTATGAAAAAAAAGTAAACGCCAGAAAAATGCCACTTCCCTGTTGTGCAAGGGAGCCTGGTCAGGATTCGGAGAGAGCTTTGAGCAAACACAATGAGGTAATTTGCACGGATGGCTTTGTAACTTGGGATATAAACAGAAACTGCCAGGAAACTCAAGTCTGGTCGTATCCATGGAGAGAGAAACAGATTTAACGTCAAGTCCAATATGGCCTTCTGGTTTTTTCTCTCCCATCAGACACTACCAGACCTGCTGAGTTTCTCCAGCAATTTCTGTGTTTGTTTCAAATTTGCAGTATCTGCAATATTTTGCCTTTATTTCAATATGACTCTTTGGAATGGTAACTTGCAATTCAGGAGTTGCAGTATTTCAGGCCAATGGATTAAAGGATAATGCAAAAGAGGAAGGAAATTAAGCGATAGTGTATGCATTTACATCCAAATTTCAGCAAACGTTTTAATCTTGTGTTGCATCTGAACTCAGCACATCGTTAGGGATTTATATATGAATACTTCAGGCTGATTTTCTGATGGCATTCTCATCAAAGACTGGTTCGTGATGGTATCTAAAGGCTTTGGTTGTTTCCGAGTCAGTGTTATTCTGGAGTGAATTGCCACCAACTGTCTGTATTTTATGTTATAACAAGTGTTACAGGAAGAAGTTACAGCTGGAGAAAATGCTGGCACAGGGAACTGCTCTGTGTGAGGCCAGGCTGCAAATGTGGTGAGCAGCAGGCAAGAAAAATCCATATTAAAGCTCACAAATCACAGGAGAACTGTCACCAGAACAATACATAATACAATCAAAGACAAATATAGGTTTAAAAAAATAGTAGAGAACACTCCTGCTTTGAGCCCACCCTGCCTGAAAACTGAATTAGTGTAAAGTACAGGTAATCTCTCTTACTAAGAAATAGCACAAAGTCTTTAATCTTTGCTGCAGGTTATGATGTGCAATATTGAGATTTCATACATCATGAAACACAGCTTAACAAAGAACAGATTTGCAAAGTATTTTCTAAATTGTATGTAGCAGTAAGAATTAAATGGAAGCAGTTTATTTTCGAAGTAAATTGACAATATTACAACCAAGCAGCAGGCAGACCCACTTGGCAGTCTTCACTTGAGGGTCAAAGCACAGTAAGAAATTACTCAAATAATAGCATGACACATGAGAAACACTGGAAGACAGGTACAGGACAGGCCATTCGACCTGTGAGCCTGCTCCATTATTCAATACCGTTATGGCTGATCGAACACTTCAGTGCTCTTTATCGTCTCCATTCTCATAACTCTGTATGTCATGGCAATCTCAAATTTGGGGCTTCTTTATTAAAAGTCAACCAACTCAAATAATTTTGGATAAAAACATTGAAGCACCAGATGCTGTAAATCAGAAACAAAAACAGAAATTGCTGGATAAGCTCAGCAGGTCTGGCAGCATCTGTGGAGAGAAATCAATGTTAACTTTTCAGGTCGAGAGACCCTTCCTTAGATCACTTACCCGAAACGTTTAGTCTAATTTCTCTGTTCAGATCCTGTCAGACTTGCTGAGCTTATTGAATAATTTTGGATTAGCTTAGAGTCAGTCATATTTTCTGAAGCAATACCCTTTCCCAGGACCTATGGCCAGCAAGGGTGAGAAATAGTTTGGTGTTTCGGGAGATCAATCTATTGCAAATTGTGCTTGCTTATCCATATGGCAATTCTTTTGAAGGTGTTCAGTTTACATAACTTCACGAGAATTTAATTGTTCCTGCTGGCCTGAACCATCCGAGCTAAGTCCTGTAACAGACTTTAGCATCCACTGGGATTGTTTTGGGGGCAAGTGGGGGAGAAGGTAAGCTATAAAAGATCCTGCTCCTAATCGTCAGTCTTTATCTCTTTATGGAGAATACAACAGTAAAAGACACACGGTCACACCCCTCCCTGCTGTAATTAGGCTTCAGCTGAAAGTCTGACATTAAGACTGACTGTGTGGAGTTTGCACGTTCGCCCCGTGTCTGCGTGGGTTTCCTCCGGGTGCTCCGGTTTCCTCCCACAGTCCAAAGATGTGCGGGTCAGGTGAATTGGCCATGCTAAATTGCCCATAGTGTTAGGTAAGGGGTATATGTAGGGGTAGGGGTATAGGTGGGTTGCGCTTCGGCGGGTCGGTGTGGACTTGTTGGGCCGAAGGGCCTGTTTCCACACTGTAAGTAATCTAAAAAAAAAAGACAAAACTGGTATTGGTTGTCCACAGCTAATCAGTCCCAAGGTGCAACTGAAACAGAGAGTTTGGCAGAATTTTGGAGCTGTGTTTGGAGAAATTCAGAATACCAGTACAATTCAGGACATTCTGAGGCAAGAGAAGCCAAGTTTCAGTTCTCTATCCCCGTCGTTAATGAAACTCCCATATTTTCCAATACAAGGTTTCACCATTTCCAGCAACTATTATGTTTTGAAATTTTGCAGTTTATCGATTTGTATTTAGAATCATAAAGCCATACAGCACAGAAACAGACCCTTCAATCCAACCAGGCCATGTTGAATATAATCCCAAATTACACTAGGCCCACCTGCCTGCTCCTGTATTTCATTTTCAAATTGTCACTTTGTGTTCCACTGCCTGTTGTCAAATAGCCATGAAAATAACTAAAAATGCTCATTTGTTGCCCTGTAAATGAAACGATCTTTGGATAAATTCAGATAATTTGAAAATATAAATTTCCAAATGAATGAGAAATTTAGAAACTGAATTTGGAGTATCTGTGCCCAGTCAAGTGGGAACTTTCACAACATTCCTGAGGAACACAAATTGTTCAACAAACTAGAATATTGAGATTACAGGAAATCCTGTTTCACTTACAATTTAGGTTGACCCAAGTTAATGGAAACGTTGGAAATTCCTTCAGTTTCTGGGATTGTACATAATTCTACACTTCTCAATTCTTTTGTTTTAAATCAGTGAAAAGGAAAGTTGCAGCAATTATGGAGTTTCTGGTTTGGCTCAATTTCTAGAAAGCTGACATCAGCTTTCTCAAATGAACACTTTCCTCTTGTTCTGCAAACACAGTTGGTACAAAGCAGTTGCGGTGGGTTAACCACAGTGTATAATGACTGATACACTCAGAAAGCTCATCCAGCAAATGACTAAGCCACCAAGCGAAAAGGAATCAGGTTAGATAGCTGGTCAGTATTAAGCTAGCTCTGTCAGTATTGCACCAACAGCATGAACATTAGTGTGAAAGATACTTGTACATATTGTTGAATCAGCACAATTGGAAATGTTATTATACACCAGATGGGATGTGAACCCAAGTCTTCTTGTCCAAAGATAGGGAATTACCATAAAGTCCCGTTAAAAAAGATTGGATGCAAGTATGTCGGTTGTTTTAAACTACTGCAAGTCCCACTTGCAATGAAGATTTGTTATAACACTTTTGAACAGGACATAATCACAGAATCCCGACAATGTAGAAAGTGGCTACTCAGCCTGTCAGATCTGTGTCAACCCTCCAAAAAGCATCCCACCCAGACCCTCTTCCCCATCCCAGTAACCTCACATTTACCATGGCTAATCCACCTAACCTATACATCCTTGAATACCATGGGTAATTTAGCATGGACAGTCCACCTAACTTGCACATGTTTGGACTGTAGGAGGAAACCAGAGCACCCAGGGAAAACCCACACTGACACAGGGAGAATGTGCATTTTCCCGAGGGTGAAACCCATCCCTGGGGATTGGTGCTGTGAGGTAGCAATGCTAACCATTGAGCCACTGACCCACACAATATGGTTAATTCTAAAAAACTAAAGAGGCAGTTACTGATATTCGGGAGGGTCAGGTTAGAAGCTGTATACTTGTAATGCTTAATTCTGTGAATAAATCTAGGCTGCAAAAGTATTCCATCCTTCTACAACTGGCTACCAGGACTGAATTTTCACACCCAAGCAGAAGCGCACAGTCTACAAAATCCAATTCAGGATGGTCTAATGTTTGTTCTGGGGTCAGGTAACACCAGGAGTTGAACCTACCATCCCCGGGGAACAGTTGGAAGACGGCAGGGTGTGGAGATAGACCAGGTGGAAGGATGAACACAACTGGCTCCTACACTGTCCAACTGCAAAAAAAAACAAAGCAACCTTCTAGCAGTCACCTGCTGATACTTCTGCCAAGCAAGTGGCACTGACTGTTAGACAAATAAAAGAATTGCTTAGGCTTCATGTTGTGGAAGTCTAACAAGTAACGCTAGGACTGCACATTACAAACATCAGGATTTGGATCAGACTTGACACTCCTTTAGTTGACACTCCATGATGACCCTCTACACTGACACACCCTATCAAGCCTAATGCACAAAGCATGGAACGAATGGAACTCTAGACCAGCAAGAAATCAACAAGTTCAACAGGAAAATAAATGAAAGACAGAAAAATGAATGGCAAAGAAAAAAAGCTCCTACAGAAGGAGTACAAATGTGTGACTGAGCATTCAGCTTCACCACCTGTCAATATTTTCAACATACTTACAATATACTGCTGCTACCAGTAATAGTGCTGCAAAGCAGAGCAACTTTGCACATCCAGCCAGGACTTCACATTGGAAATTCAAGCATGACATTTGTGATTTTCAACCCATTAAAACGTTGTAACAGTAGCCCTCATGGCAACCTGTAACCTTTCTGATTTACTTTCAAACCTCAAAGCAGCTTCAGTTCAAAAGGAAAAGATCAAGGTGTTGCACAAAGACATGGTGTCAAACAACAACCGAGTTTACACACTTGCCAGATGCTTTGAAAATGCTTGTTTTTTCAGTTAGTCATCCTTCAGATGCCTCCAACAACCTGATAAACGGTATAAAGCTAATAGATTCCTGGACTTGAGGCATGATTTCACATTTACTAGTAGTGTCTCAATACGTACATTTATTACATAAAGTTTAAAAGAACAAAATACAAATAAGTCAGAACCAAAAAATTCAGCTTTATTTAGAATTAAGGGTTTCGCTCATAGTCATTTTATTTTAGACTGAGGTATGGGCATTAAGGGTGTCGACAACAAATAATAAAGGTTCCTCTGAGTGCAATGGTTTTTAAGTTATTCCATTTCAGGAGCTGGTAATGTGCCTATTTATACAGTTAAAAATCAACACCAGGTTATAGTCCAACAAGTTTATTTGGAAGCACTGGTTTTCGGAGCACTGCTCCCTCAACAGATCCTTCATCACGGTAGGTAAAAACAATGACTGCAGATGCTGGAAACCAGATTCTGGATCAGTGGTGCTGGAAGAGCACAGCAGTTCATGCAGCATCCAACGAGCAGCGAAATCGATGTTTCGGGCAAAAGCCCTTCATCAGGAATCCATCACAACCACCTGATGAAGGAGCAGCACTCCAAAAGCTAGTGCTTCCAAATAAACCTGTTGGATTATAACCTGGTATTTTGTAATTATTAACTTTGCCCACCCCAGTCCAACACCGGCATCTCCAAATCATGACTGTTTATGTAATTCTTCTGAATACTTAGCTTCAGAAAAAAAATCAGCACCATGAGCACACGAGGCCCATCTACTAGGAAAAACATTCCAATTTCTCCAAACTTTTGGGATGAGGCAGAGCTATTTGTGGTAACATTTTTTATACCCTCACCTGAATAACTGAGCCATGGAAACGGTGGACCAGACAGGTCCAGTTGGAATTTCCATCAGGAAATGCCGCTGGACGAGAGCTTCATTCACAATGAGGTTCAGGGACCATTTATAACCCTCTCGCCCAACAGCTACGGCAGACCTAATGCTTCACAGTCCACCTATATCACATTCTCAGTTCATTGTCTCCTCAGCTCTGGAATGGTAGGTAACCTGAATCAATGGTGTTCTGTTTCCTTTTCTGTTATCAGCTGTAACTCAGTGGGATCCTCTACTCCAAGTACTGAGCTGAGTCTCGGCTAATTTTCTCAAACATAGGAATAAGAATTCTAGACAGTCAGAGGGACTAGCTTTTGGATAACATGTTAAGCTGAAGAATTATCTACCCTTGTACGTGGACATAAGAATGAATCTAATCCAAGAGCAGCAGGGAAGTGATCCTGCTATCCTCATCAATAGTCCACTCTCAAATATCATCACTAAAAACCATTATGTCATTGCTGTTTGTAGAACCTTGTGGTGAACACACTGACTACTTTGTCTCCCACATTACAAAGCTCAGTGTGACACGAGAAAAGTACAGCAGGACAGGCAGCATCCGAGGAACAGGTGAGTCGACATTTCAGACATTCCTGATGAAGGGCTTATGCCCAAAACGCCAACTCTCCTCGGATGCTGCCTGACCTGCTGTGCTTTTACAGCACCACACTTTCTGACTCCGACTCTCCAGCATCTGCAATCCTCACTTTTTCCAGGGAAGCATAGCCACCTTGCTATTTGGCACACTATCAATTCTTAAGTCATCAGTGAACGTATTGATTGTTCATGTATAGAACAACAGCAAGAGACCCAGCAAGGAGACCATTGTGGTGTGCCACTGAACATGTGATTCTACCCAAAGATTACAAGCTTTATGGTCTGGCTTTCCACACTGCTACCTAGCTCACTAGATTCCTGACACAGGAACTCGTCCCTCTTTCTACCTACGTTGTTGGTATGAATGTGACCCATATCTAATTGTTCACCCTCCCCTTCAGAAAGCCTTGCAGTTATTCAGTGACATCCTTAACTGTGGCCCCAAGGAAGCAACAGAACATCGTGGAGTCACACCTGTGTCCACAGAAACCTCTGTCTGTGTGTTTTACTGTTGAATCTTTTAGCAGTCTTGTCCATCCTCTTTCTCCTTCCTTGTGCAATTGGGTATCGGCTACAGTTCCTGTAGGAAAGGTCACACACTCAATTTTCTAACACACAAAACCTGTTCTCAAGGGAAGGTGGACTCTGGGGCTCTTCTGACTGATGGCTGCCTATTCCTCTCTGACTGCATTTGCACAAGATGCAGGATGACCACATCTAAAAACGTGCTATCCATGCATCTACTCACCCCCAGCCTCGCTGCCTTCAGACAACATTTGATTGAAAACACTGATCAACCCAGCAGCCAGTGCAATAGACATGATCACCCAGAGTGTCAGCAGTGCCTCAACCCACAGGCTTTTAGCAAGAAACTCCACTGCTTGCATCAACCCCTAGTTTCACTCTGCTCTGCTCCGTCTTTGTCCATACTCTAAATATGGGTATGCAATTGATTTTGGCACCCCTCATGAAGACATTGTCAAAGTCTAAAATCGATGAAGATAAGAAGGTTAACAGATATTTTTATATCATTGCTGAACATCTTGTAGACCAACTAAGCAACTTTCAATTGTTCAGATTTCCCCAATATGTAAACTCCAAAGAGCCTCCCCCTCTTTCCAAATCTTCACCATAACATTCAAAATGTAACCTTACATTAAAATGATGCTGGAAGCTCACAGTCACATGCCTTTATTTGTTCAGATCACTTGAAAGCTTCCCCACAGCTTCATAATTAAACAGAAAACACAGTCAAGATTTTCCACAGCCATCACGCTAAACATCATAAGTAATTTAAAAAGAACTATAAAAGCAGTACAGGCTGTCAAGAGAATAGGTTTACAAATAAAGTTGCTTAAAAAAGAAATCATAGATTCTCTCTTAAGGAATTACCTCTAAAACAAAGATCATAGTGAAGTTGAATGGACTACGGGGAAAATCTAAAAACACATAGAATCTTTGAAACATTGGAAAACATCATATTTGTGATCTGATGGCAAGCTTTAACATACTAAACTTTTAGATCTTTCACAGGGACATTTGCTACACTGTATGGTAATTCAATCCACAGCACACATCAGTGCAAAACCTAAGTGCAGAGGCTGCACACATACTGTGCGAGAGCTCATTAAGGCCCTGTATAAGTTGGAGGAAAGCCTCTTAATGCAGCTTGAAGCCTGTGTTCTCCATGCTGAGTGCCCTTTTGAAAAGGGTTCTTCAAAGCATGCTTGCTCAGAAATGCTTCCAAGTGCCTCTTAAACTAAGCAGCGTCTTTTTGTTTTACCTTCACGCTTTCTCTTCACTGCACAAACTCTTTCCTACCTGGTGACCTCTTGTGTTCTGATGCTTAGCTACAAAAGGACCTGCATATGCTAAAAATCACATTCTTTCAGCTGCATTACACATCCTGAACCTTATTCTTTAAGAATATTTTGTACTGTTGGCCTTTCTGTTTCCCTGATCCATAATTACATATCACCAAGGAGAATCGAGCTGTCAATGGTATTTTCTGCCCTCATTTACTGTCCTTCCTTATGGCAGTCTTTGTCTGTTGTGAGGGGTACATTTATGTCTAAAAATGCTGCAACAGAATGCATGAAAAATGTGAATGAGTATTGCTAAAAATACGTTTCATCAAAGCTCATTTTACTTTATATATCAGGACATTTCACAAGAAAACTTCCAATGGAAAACTGTTAAACTGTGGGACATTGCCTACGGTGATGAAATCATTTCATGTTGTATATCATGCAAATAGATGACAGGATTAAAGGCAGCCACTCTTAGCCCTGGAAAAGGCCCTACCTACTTCAGATTACCTTGAAGAGAATGGTATCTCAAAAGGTTTGAGCAAAAGGTGAAGCTAGCTGAGTGCTCATCGCCAATAACAGGATGTTACTGCATTGCCACAAAAGGTATCATATGGTGGTATAGAAAACTTCAGTGCTGGTGTAATGCCAGGGGTGTAGGTTGTACATCATAAACATTGGTGGATCATATCAAACACATTCACTAAAGCTGTTCGCACTAAGCTGACCATACCCAGCCTTTGGAAATCTCTCAATAGGTGGGATCTTACATTTGATGGGATTCTGTAATTGGACAGTGTTTGCTGGATAATCCTGAATATGCCATGAATTATGCTGACAACCAGAAGAAAGAACAGAAAAAATTACTGCTCAGGAAAAGGCCCTTCGGCCCTCCAAGCCTGCGCTGATCTAGATCCTCTACCTAAACTGTCACTTATTTTAGATTAGATTAATTTTAAATTAGATTACTTACAGTGTGGAAACAGGCCCTTCGGCCCAACAAGTCCACATCGACCCGCCGAAGCATAACCCACCCATTCCCCTACATTTACCCCTTCACCTAACACTACGGGCAATTTAGCATGGCCAATTCACCTGACCCGCACATCTTTGGACTGTGGGAGGAAACCGGAGCACCCGGAGGAAACCCACGCACACACGGGGAGAACGTGCAAACTCCATACAGACAGTCGCCTGAGGCGGGAAATGAACCCGGGTCTCTGGTGCTGTGAGGCAGCGGTGGTAACCACTGTGCCACCGTACCGCCCATTTTCTAAGAATCTGTATCCCTCTGCTCCCTGCCCATTCATGTATCCGTCTAAATACATCTTAAATGACACTACCGTACCCGCCTCTAACACCTCCATGGCAACATGTTCCAGGCACCCACCACCCTCTGCATAAAGAACTTTTCACACATATCTCCCTTAAACTGTTCCCCTCTCACCTTGACCTCGTGACTCCTAGTAATTGAATCCCCACTCTGGGAAAGGGCTTCTTGCTATCCATCCTGTCTATACCGCTCATGATTTTATATACTTCAATCAGGTTCCCCCCCTCCCCGCCCTCACCTTTGTCTTTCTAATGAAATTAGTCCTAATCTACTCCGCCTCTCTTCATAGCCGGCACCCTCCATACCAGGCAACATCCTGGTGACCTCCAGTGCAGCTTCTCCAAATCATCCACATATTTTTGGTAATGTGGTGACCAGATCTATACGCAGTATTCCAATTGTGGCCAAACCAAACTCTCTATATATCTGTAACATGACCTGCTGATGCTTGTACTCAATACCCTGTCTGATGAAGGAAAGCATGCCGTATGCCACCTTGACCACACTGTGGGCCTGTGTTGCCACCTTCAGAGAACAATGGCTCTGAATACCCAGACCACTCTGTACATCAATTTTCCCCGGGATTTTTACATTTACCATATAGCTCGCTCTTGAATTGGATCTTCCAAAATGCATCACCTCGCATTTGCCCAGATTGAACTCCATCTGCCATTTCTGTGCTCAACTCTCCAATCTACCTATATTCTGCTGCATTCTCTGACGGTTTCCTTCACTGTCTGCTACTCCACCAATGTTAGTGCCATCTGCAAACTTGCCAATCAGACCACCCGTAGCTTCATTTATGTATAACCAATTTAAGGTTGTCAGGCCTGCCTTTAATGCACGCTCCATATATTAATTCTCAGACAGACAGCACCTGCTTCAACTCAACAAAATGGTTCACTGGTTCATTTCTGAGAGCAATGGTCTGATCAGAGTCAACCGGCTTGGTGTAAGATTCTGCTGCTTAGCCACAAAGGGACTTCCATGTGTTAAAACTCCCATCCTATGAGCTGCATTACATGACCTAAACCTCACTCTTCACAGATATTTTGTAATGTTGGCCTTGTCTTCTCCCTGCACAAGGCAAATACAGAAGGTTTAAATAGGAGGCAAAAAAGCAAATAAGAGAAGCAAGCAGGGATTTAAATCAAAGACTGGGAGCTAACAAAGGAAACTTCCCAAGTATTCTGTTGGCATAAACAGTACAAGGGTGGTAAAAAGGAGAAGGTGATTTGATTAGAAGCTAAGATAAAAGTACGATTTCCACACATGTAAAAAGGAATGCTTGAAGTGCTAAATGAACGCTTTGTACCAGCCTTTATCTGTGAACCAGATGCTGCCCAAGCCATGGGGAAAGAAGAGGAAGTTCAGTGGCTAGAAACGTGTAAAATTAATGTGTAAGAGGTATTGAATGATCTGTTAGCACTTAAAGTTGATAAGACACCAGGGCCGGATGAGGTGCGTCCTAGGATATTGAAGGAAGTGGGAATAGAAATTACAGAGGCATTAAAAATACTCCAATTGAAGGGATGGAGTCAGAAGATTGGAGAATTGCAATGAAAAGAACCATGTTCAAAAAAGGTTGTAAAGATGAACCCAGCAATTATCAACCATTCAGTTCAACATCAACAGTGGGGAAGTTGCTAGAGACCATGATTTGGGTTAGAATGAATAGTTGCATGGAAAAATGTAGGTTAATTCAGAACAGTCAGCATGGAATTGTTCAGGGAGTATTGTGTGTAACTAACTGGCTGGAGGTTTTTCTCCAAAGAAGTGACAAAGGGTTGATGAATAGGAAAGGCTTCTTATGCAGTGTAGGTGCACACCTCCAAAGACATTTGGTTCAGCATCACACATAAGGCTTCAGCGAACCCATGCAGGTCATGAAATGTATAGTAGCAACATGGATATAAAATTGATTCAGGGTTGTTAATACTAACAGTGATAATTAATGGATATTTTTCAGGCTGGAGGATTCCAGTGGAGCTCAGAGGGGTCAGTATTGGGGCCCTTTATACTTCGGGGCATTGTGAACTGTGAGGATGACAGTATAGAACTGATACACCTTAGTAAGAAAGAACATGTGGAGACAGTACAAAATAAAGGATGCTGTTCTAAAGGATGTGTTGCATTAGAAACCTGGAAAACATGTGCATTGGTTATTAAAGGTGGAATAACAGATAGAGAGAGCTGTTACTAAGGCATTCAATAAGTTAAGCTTCATTAATAGGTGCACACAGTACAAGAACAGGGAGGTTATGAAGAACTTACACAAGGTACCAGTTAGACCTCAGCTGAGCATTATGTTCGGCTCTGGGTGCCACACTTTTGAAGACGTGTAAATACTTTGGAAAAAGTGTAGAAAGACTTAGAAGAGGGATGAGAAACTTCAGTTATGAAAAAAATGGAGAAATTGGGATTGTTTCTCTTGTTGAAGAATATCAAGAGATGACTTGTTTTCAAAAATCACACTGGGACTCAACATGACAGATAGGGAGAAACTATTCCCATTGGTAAAAGGATCAAGAACCATGGAATACAGATTTAAAATGTTTGCAAAAGAAACATAAGAAACAAAAAGTGAGTAGTCAGAGTCTGGAAAGTGCTGCCTGGAAGAGTATCGGAGGCAGGTTCAGTTGAAGCATTCAAGAGGGGCATTGGATAATTAAATGGAAACAATATGCAGGGATATGGAAAAAAGGTAGGGGATAGGCATAAGGTTAAAATATTCAGACAGCCAATCACATGACATGTTGAGTGATGTCCTTTGGCACTAGGACAATTCTGTGATTCTGTGAACTCTGTTTCTCTTCCCACTGAAGCTGCCAGACCTGCTAGGTGCTGTATATCTCAGCATCATGTTTTCATTATGAACAATAGTTATTTGGCTCACATAACATGTAGACCATGTCCATGTGACAAACAGGCTGTGGTGTTTAAAGTGACAAGAATTCAATAAAGTTGACTCAGAAAATCTCAAGAGGACAAGGAGCTATCAGATAAGAGCTAGGCAATTTAGGAATCACTTAGGTTTTAGGAAATAGATTTTTGCAAAGGGTAGTGAGGGAAGTTTTAGATGCAAAGTTGATTGCAAGTTTCAAAATTACAATTCATAATTTAGGTGAGTGTAATAAGGTGGAGCAATAAGCTGTGGGACAGCATGGTGGCTCAGTGGTTAGCACTGTTGCCTCACAGTGCCAGGGACCCAGGTTCAATTCCAGCCTCAAGCAGACTCTCTGCATGGAGTTTGCACATTCTCCCCATATCTGTGTGGATTTATTCCAGGTACATTGGTTTCCTCCCACAATCCAAAGATGTGCAGGTTAGGTGATTTGGCATTGTAGGTTAGGTGCATTAGAAAGGCATAAACGTAGAGTAATGGGTTTGGGTGGGATACCCCTCAGAGGGTCGGTGTGGAGTTGTTGGGCCGAAGGGCTTGTTCCCACACTGTAGGGATTTTTCTAAGATTGAAAGTGAAGAAAGAGGAAGACAGCCCTGAATGGTTATTTCCTGTTTCTGGACACACAGCAGGAAAGTTGATTGCATCATGTCTCCTCTGGTTTAGGCTTTGCCTCAGTGTTTCGAAGACTTTCCATTGTCTCGTGAGCACTGCTTCTGTGCAGTTTTTTTTGTCCCTTCGCTATTCCCCCAGCTGGGTTCCAGCAAGTTTGCTTTGCCTGAACCATCCCAGTTTGGAGATCAAAATAATGGACAAAATCTGTAGTCTGCACACCACCAACATTTGAATGATGTTGAATGACTTAGAGGCAGTGAAGACCACACCATTGAAATGATTAATGGAATGCTTAAACACATTTAACTGCAAATCCTCCATCATACTTGATACAATCAATGGGTACCATTTTCATCTATTGTGCACAAGACATTTTTCTAAACAAAAAAAACCCATTGAATTTAAACATGGTGCGACAGGCAAAGGCATTGACTGTCTTTTGTCCAGTTCCAAATTATTCGAGCAGCTGTGAATTACTGGAACTAAAACCAAGGTAATAATTAAAGACAAAGATGTTCGGGTTCGCCGTTCAGCTCACCAGCTGGGTGGTCAAACTGGCATCACTGATTCACTGTCCATTTTTAAAACCATCAACAGCAATTTGCATTCAGGCGGCACTTTTAAAATAGCAACAGCATCCCAATGACCACAACAGGAAAATTTGCAGAAAAAATTTAACACAGCCACTTAAAATTACATTCAAACCATTGGTCAAAGAGGTAAGGTTTAAGGAGTAACTTAATAAAAGAGCTGAATTCAGTAAATGCAGCAGTGAATGTGGTTAAGGTTGAGGTAGCCATGATTTTGGGGTGCTTCAGAACGTGCCACTCCCCTAGCCAAGCTGTTCCACTTCAGTTATAACACTGACATTTACCCGATAATGTGCAAAATTGCCCAATTGTGTCCTTTACACAAAAACCAGGACAAACCCAATGACTGCCCCATCAGTCTGCTTTCCATCCTCAGTAAAGTGATGGACGGTGTCATCAACAGTGCTATCACGCAACACCTGCTCAGCAATAACCTGCTCAGTGATGCCCAGCTTGGATTCCCCCAGGGCCATCAGCTCCTGACCTCATTCCAGCCTTGGTTCAAACACGGACAAAAGAGCTGAATTCCAGAGGGGAGGTCACTACATCAAGGCCACACTTCAGAGTGTGGCATCAAGGAGCAAAACTGGAGTCAATTGGTATTAGGGGCAAACTCCCTGCTGGATGGAATCACACCTGACACACATTGGAAGGTGGTTGTGATTGTTGGCGGTCAGTCATTTCAGCAGGAATTCCTCAAGGTCATGTCCTAGGCCCAACCATCTTCAGCCACTTCATCAATGACCTTCCATCCATCACAAGGTCTGAAGTGGGGATGTTCACTCATGATTGCACAATGGTTAGCATCATTTGCAATTCTTCAGCTACTGTGAGAACGTGTATAGAGTATGAGCAAGCAGGGAAAGAGTTACGTTTTGGGTTGCCTGACAAAGGCTCAGCTAATCAGATAAGAACTTGCAGTAAACAATGAGGTGCTGGAGGCTAGGGTAGTGGGTTAATGAGGTAAAAAGGCATTCATTGTGCAATGCCAGTTAACAAGGTTAAGAACATCCATCATATAATGCCAGATTACTTAAACTTTACAGTGATGTCATAGTCATAGTGATGTAGCTGAAAATGTGTTGCTGGTCAAAGCACAGCAGGCCAGGCAGCATCTCAGGAATAGGGAATTCGGCGTTTCGAGCATAAGCCCTTCATCAGGATGTACAGCATGGAAACTGACCCCCTCGGTCCAACTCATCCATGCCAACAGATATTCTAAATTCACCTAAAACCATTTGCCAGCACTTGGCCCATTTCCCTCTAAACCCTTCCTGTTCATATACCCATCCAGATGCCCTTTAAATGTTGTAATTGTACCAGCCTCCACCACTTCCTTTGGCAGCTCATTCCACACAAACACCACCCTCTGTGTGAAAAAGTTGCCCCTTAGGTCCCCTTCAAATCCTTCCCCACTAATTGCTTGCTGATTGTGATGGTCAATCAATCAATATAGATATTGCCTTATTTGGATGATGCTCCCTGTAAGTGACTATATAATTCCTTAAGAATCTGCTGTTCGAGAGAAGACCAAGAACTCATGTCTCTGTGCACATGGGAGATTGTTTTCTCTCTCTCTCTCTGTCCAGGGCCCGGAATAAAGGTGAAGGAGGTAAAACCATACTGTGTCTCGTGAGCGTTTGCTTCGACTGATATGGGAACAGGATAACGACCGAAGTAGTCCATGTTCAAAGGTATCAAGATCTGGACAATATCCAGGCTTGGGCTGACACGTGGCAAGTAACATTCGTGTCACACAAATGCCAGGCAATGACTATCTCTAATAAGAGACAATCTAACCTCCACCCCTTGACATTCGATCATGCTGCTATTACTGAATCCCTAACTATCAATATCTGGGGGTTACCATTGACCAGAAACTCAACTGGATTCACCACATAAACACAGTGGCTACAAAAGCAGGTCAGAGACTGGAAATACTGCAACGAGTATTTCATCTCCAGACACCCCAAAGCCTATCCAGGCACAAGGCAGGAGTGTGATGGAATACTCCTCACTTGTCTGGATGGGGACAGCTCCAACAACACTCAAGAAGCTTGACACCATCCAGGACAAAGCAGCCCACTTGATTGGTACCACATCCACAAGCATCCACTCCCTCCACCACCAACGCTCAGTAGCAACAGTGTGTACTATCTACAAGTTGTACTGCAGCAATTCACCTTGGCTTCTTAGTCAGTTCCAAATCCACGACCACTTCCAATTAGAAAGACAAGGGCAGCAGATACATGGAGGAGAAAGTGAGGTCTGCAGATGCTGGAGATCAGAGCTGAAAATGTGTTGCTGGAAAAGCGCAGCGGGTCAGGCAGTATCCAAGGAACAGGAAATTTGACGTTTCGGGCAGAGCTTGTGCCCGAAACGTCGAATTTCCTGTTCCTTGGATGCTGCCTGACCTGCTGCGCTTTTCCAGCAACACACTTTCAGCAGATACGTGGGAACACCACACCCTGCAAACTCCCCTTGAAGCAACTCACCATCCTGATTGGAAATATATCGCCGTTTCTTCAGTGTCACTGGTCACAGTCCTGGAATTCTCTCCCAAATGGCTTTGTGGGTCAACCTACAGCACATTGATTGCAGTGGTTCAGGAAGGCAGCTCGCCATCACCTCCTCAAGGGCAAAGGTGACAGACAATAAATGCCAGTAATGCCCATGTCCCACAAATTAATATATGGGAGTCAAAAAATAAAAGTTATCATAGCTACTGAATAATGTTACTAATATTGTTTAGTCTTAATTTTAACAAATATCAAGCCCAAATCTCAATTGATTCACACCAAAGTTACTGGGAATACTGTGCATTTTCATTCTCTATAGTGAATGTGGCAGCTGGATTGAAAGTACCAGCAGAGCTCATTAAAGCACAATTGCCTTGCAGATATGAAGCAGTATCAGCCACCTTACATACACTTATCGCACATTCTGCAGATGAGCCATTTTGAAACAGGCAACACTGTTTGACTACCACCTCAAGCTAAAGTACACAAAACTTTGCTGGCTAGAGTAACCTGATTTAACATTTCCTATTTTCAGATCAGTCTTTAATCGGACAGGAGATTTAGAATCAAATGGAAAAGTGGCAAGCTTTGGCTGTGTCATATACACATCATAGCAAGGTCCATGTTCATGTGCTGTTAGAACCTGAAGCATTACAGAAGAGGAATGTGAACTTACAATTCAACGATTTTATTATTGTTTCAGTTTTTTTTACACAATCTAATAGACATGTGATTGCTTATTGAATAATCATAGATTTAAAATGTGAAAGCTACAATTACAGT
Source organism: Hemiscyllium ocellatum (assembly GCF_020745735.1). Classification (NCBI taxonomy): domain Eukaryota; kingdom Metazoa; phylum Chordata; class Chondrichthyes; order Orectolobiformes; family Hemiscylliidae; genus Hemiscyllium; species Hemiscyllium ocellatum. The sequence goes on from NC_083420.1 coordinate 2,899,271, forward strand.
GTCTTTATCCTGCACATCCTTGTATTAGTGGGCATTGTGGTTTGTTAGTAATCAAACAACACAGTTCTATCATCCCAATGCAGCCTCTCATTGAACAAAAAGGCACTTCGACACCAGGCAGCTGACAGGACAATTTACAAAATACAAGACACGAGACATGCTTGCCTCCCTTTTCCTCTGGTTCCAAACCACCTCAGGACAAGATTAGTTCGGTAACATCTGCTGAGATGGAAGAACAAATAGGTCAGACTGATATACACATTATCAGTTTAACAACTCAAACTTTATGGGTGCTTTATGAATAAGTGAAAAGACTAAACACAGCAAAGGTTCAACACTTGAAAATGTGCGAACCAACAAAACATCTTTGAGATATTCTGACAGGGTGTCACAGGAACTAAAGTGCAACAACGTACAACAGGCAACTAGGGGGGAAAACAAAAAACTTCTCTTGCAAGAATTGATTGGTGCTGACTATCAAGTGCATCTTCCTTTTTATTGATTTAAAGGCAAAAAGTTTGCATTCCTTTGTCAATTTCACTGCTTTTTCTTATCCCCACAAGGGTAGTTGTGTCTTAGTCAAGCAATCTCAGATGCAGCGGATTTCATTTTGGAACAAGCCCATGAAAGCCCACACAGAGAGTGTGTGGTTATCTGATGTCAGTAAAGTTCTCAGTGGCTGGCTCAAGCTGCCTGCTAACCAAACCTTTGCTATCCCCAGTTGACTCATGATCTAATTTTCCTTCCCATCCTCAGATAACCACGGACTCTACTCCAGACAAAGCCTGAGAAAAACTGGTTGGATTTGGCAACTTCCTATTTGGCAGGCCACTGACTACTTTCTTCTTTATAGAACAGAAAACCACAGTAAAATGTTAACAAAACTAACATATTCAGCAAGAACAAAAGAGCCCTATTACACACTGACCATATTTGATTGATTCAATCCATCACTCCAGCCTCCTCTGGAACTGAGACACATGAAAGCACATGTGCAAGTTCAGTGGAACTCAGCATGCTCCATGCCGCAAAGAAGAACCAACATTCCGTCTAACATCAGACTCCAAACTCTTCAGGATCAGGTCAGATCAAGCAGGACTAAGAGGGAGCATTCAACAGGTGGCTAAATGTGTTGATGGAAATTCATAGCAAATGTTCTTTATATTTTTCTGTTGTAATTACCCACATACAACAGACTTACAGTAAACTCTCTAAACAACACCTTGCAATGTCTGGGAAAACTGTGAATAAGCTGAAATACAGTCTTAAAGTCATTACTGTGGGTATACCAGAGCAGGGTACAGGTCTGACCATCAACATGAGTGAGAATGCAAATGTTAACAAAAGCATACAAGAACTGTAACACACGAGTTTCAGTAGTGCTGATATTATTAGATCTTTGCCTGTTATTTATATTGTTGGGACCACAAAAAATCAATTCTCGACAGAATCTTTTCCTTTAGCACTTGTGATTTTGACTTTTTAATGTTCAGATAACCACTAATCTGGAAAATAAAATTTTATGGTGTGCACCCCATTGGGATTTTCTTCTGCTAAGTACCAGCTGGAATATACTCACTTATCTAGTAAATGATTATATCAAGTGCAATACAATTCATAGAAAGATGCAAGGAAAAGTTTAGAATAACACATTTAAACTTTAATAATTTGAATAAAAATGAATATATTTTCACTTCTTACCACTTCCTGAAGGTTGCCATTTTGCAGTTCATTACTAGTCCATCCAACTTCCCAATATTGCCCTGTATGTATTTCTGCACAAAACTGATGACACTGTGCTCACCTTCACTGCTACTTCTCTCTCCATCTCACCTTTGCTTAGTTATTTTGTTGAGACACAGAGAGTGAACTCATCATTCCTTGGAATTGCAAGATAACAAAAGACATTTTGTCAAAGCTTTTCATCATATGCTCATCAGGATTTGCAATTTTGAATATATATAATAGCAAAGGAAAACCAACATTTATATTGAGACAGGACAGTGTGAATTGACTGGTAACTAGACATTAATTTGTAAAGTTTTTCCATTGAAAATGAGCTAGTTAATGATGACTGACAGTTAATTGCCATGTTTTGTTTAAATTTCAAAGAAGGCAGGCTTTCTCATCATCCTGAGAAATTAACCAGAGAATGGCTACCCCACCTAATCTGGAGAGTTGATATTGGTGCCACATGCCTACAGTTTCTGTTTGTCTGCAAATATCAGTGCCTTGTACTAACATGCAAGTCCCACTATACATACATTGGCCACAACTGATTATCCTAATTTTTTCTCTTATGAAGTCAAGATGACTTGCAATCACATTGAATGCAGGACATTGTTGGACATTTTGCAAGTGCAGGCTGGTTGGGTATGGTCAATATCTTATTTGCCAAAGGAACATGGCATTTGATAAGATCCCCCAGTCTTTTTGATGCATGGCCTATATATGTAGATTAGATTAGATTAGATTACTTACAGTGTAGAAACAGGCCCTTCGGCCCAACAAGTCCACACCGACCCGCCGAAGCGCAACCCACCCATATCCCAACATTTACCCCTTACCTAACACTACGGGCAATTTAGCATGGCCAATTCACCTGACCCGCACATCTTTGGACTATGGGAGGAAACCAGAGCACCCGGAGGAAACCCACGCAGACACGGGGAGAATGTGCAAACTCCACGCAGTCAGTCACCTGAGGCGGGAATTGAACCCGGGTCTCTGGCGCTGTGAGGCAGCAGTGCTAACCACTGTGCCACCGTGCCACCCACCGTGCCGCATCACACCAACACTGAAACTCATATTCCACATCAGATTCTGTCTCTCACAGATGAGTAGTATGATTCTGTGATTGGATAACATTTGCCAAACAATCTTGAATGTATGAAGATTAGAATCCTAATCAATTTAAGACTGTCAGTTGGGCTCACTCCCAATGCTGTCCCATGAACAGTTTGCCAGAATATACCTATCACATTAATTAATTTGATGGACAATGATGCCAATTTTGGGGGTCAATGGCATAGCTATAAATCACTGAACTAACAATCCAGGACCCTAGGCTAATCTTCTGGACAGACAGATAGAATACCACCAGGGCCAATATTGAAATTGGAATCTGATAGAAATCCATAAAAGTTGACCACATGACCACTCAATTATCATAAAAACCCAGCTTGTGCACTGATCTCCTTTGGGGAAGGAACTCTGCCAACATTACCTGTCGTACAGATACTATAATGCAATTGACCTTCAACCAGTCTCAAGGGTTAATAAGTACCGGAATCAAATGCCGGCCTTGCCAGTAGCACTTGCAACCCTCAGATTAATGAAAGAATTCCAGGTCCATTGGGCTAACTTGGAGAGCACGATGGTTAGGATTAGTCAGTGACTTCATTCTTGTATCATCTGATAGAAGGGGGAACTACACAGACATTGGCACACTGTTCTTATGTTTTAACACTGTAAAAAAAAATCACCTGATGAAGGAGCAGCACTCTGAAAGCTTGTGATTTCATGCACTGTAAACCTGTTGGACTATAACCTGGTGTTGTGTGACTTCTGACCTTGTCCACCCAAGTCCAAACCAGTACCTCCACATCACTTAAAAACAATCAAAAGTGCTTTCTGAACAAAGGACATTCTAATGTTTCTCCATTGGTAGTTAAATTTATGTAGAATAAAACATAGATGTCAAAATTTGTTTCTCATGATGGCAACTAAGTAACACGGCCTCTGTCTTTCACCCAGAGAGATCACATCAAAGGAGTCGACAGTTTTACGTATGGGTTCCTTTGAAGTCAGCTATGCTGCAGTACCTCAGGCAAAGAAGCAAATATATTTTAAGTACCGCCAGGCACTTCCTCTTCAAGTAGGAACTACAAAGGATTTGGCTGGAGCACAAGAAATCTGCCAAACAATCCTCAACAACCTAGTAAGTTGGAGAAGTCAAGAGTTAATGCCCCAAGGGAAACCAATAGTAGCACTGACTGACTTCCTGCCACATGAAGGATTACTCATCACTTCTTAGAGCCATAATTGCATTTAAATATATCTTGGCAAACTGTTTCCCCAGCACCCTCCCACCAGCAATCATCCAAACATTCTCCACCTCTCTTCCCATCTCCCCTTTCTACCCAACCATTCTGTAAAGAGGTTTTCACCTTGTAAAACAAAACAGATTGAAGGAAAATGAACACTGCATCAATGATTTACAGTGTCATTACATAGCTCACCGGGACATCAAATAATGAAAATGCTGAGATACTAAGCACAATGGTGTTTTCAAATTAGCTAGTTAATTTCCAATGGGCTTGCAGGCAAAGAAACAACTTGGACAGCAGTGCTCCAATTAAGCAAAGGAAAGGTCCAAATATTGTGTTGACAATGAGGTCTCAGCAAATGACTGGAGGCCTGGCAAGAGCAGGGTGACCAAATCTTGTGAAATTAAATGAACACTTTCCTGAAGAGATTAAGAAGATATGGTTCCTGTGCAATTGTGGCCACAGGAGTGGGTGGGAGTTTTTCTGCATGGGTAGGGTAGTGACCATGAAAGTAGGCTGAACTGAGGTGGTGTGTTGAAAGCAACTACAGCTTGGAAGTTATCTTGTGGAGTGACAAATCTATCACTGCACAGCTGCACAACTTGCAGCTCCGCTCAAACGCTGCACACAGGCTGAGTCTCCTATAGGCTGAAGGAGTGTAGGGGAGTGAAAATGAGGAACTGCTAGTCACCTTGAGCAAGAGGCCCAGTCATCTCTTTCTGGATAGGTTCACTTGTATTGAGAACCAATCAGGCACTTAAGAGGCCAGTGAAAAGCCTTTCCACAGTATCAGGACCCCAGGATAGCCTGCTGAGAGCCAGCAGCCAGCTGACTGCTGCCGGTAGTACACTTACCAGAGATCAGAGCATAAGCCACAGGCAAGTGATGGCGGGAGAAGGGTTCAGAATTGGGGTCTTGGGAAGGGTTCAGGGGAGTTGGCGAGAAGGATGGATTGAGGGGGGGGGGGGGGGTCTCTCTTAGCAGAATCCACCTGACTTTTGTTTTAAATAGGTCTGTCCAGTCATGTTATGACACCCTGGAATAAGTGGAACTTGAACCCAGGCCACAGCTCAGGAGGTAGAGACAATGCCACTGTGTCAGAAGAACCCTCTGTCCCACTTACCCACACTACATCTGTTTTTCAAATACAGTAGGACTCAACTTGTCTTGTGCACACCTCCATCCCCCCAGCCATGTGCTGTGTGCCACCAAGCTAATCCAGCCGTTATGCAAAGAGAGACTTGATTGCATATTAATTGCCCAATTAAGGGCTTGAATTAGCACTGGGACAGAAAGGCCACCTGCAGTTCCTTTTGTCAAGGAGTTAATCCAGATGGAGGTGAAAGGTGATGGGGTCCCTATTCACCAGCAGATTAAATAACATTCTTACAACCCTCTCCCAACACCCAAATGCCACCATCGCAGCCATCACAGAGCACAAAATTCTGCAAGAGGATTAAGTGGATCGAGACAGGAAATCAGATAGAGACAAAGAAATGAAATGGGACATAGATAGTGAAGGAGGCGGTGGGAAAACAGAGGATGGATTCATAGATAGAGAAGGATGAGTATAGAAGAGACGGAGAGGAGATGGGTGGCAATGTTTGGATAATTATTGGTGTTATGGTACTAGGGTCAACGGTTTGCAAGGACTCATTCAAGGCCTGTTAGGTCAACAAACCTCAGCAGTAACTATCTTACTGTTTGTTTCTGCTTAAAATTGCACTGCTGTTTTTCACTTTGGTAACACTGATTCTTCTCTAGGATCAGCATAAATTACTCCCCAGTCCTTCAGTATTTTAAATCATCAAAATAATTTTATAAGATAGATACACAAGGTCTTTCTCCTCACTGAGGAATCGAGAACTGAGGGGTCACTGTTTCCAAATAAAGTATAAGATTGAGATTCGAAGAAATGTGTTAAACAGTTGTGAATCTTTGGGATACTCTCAGATGCTCTGTCAATTATGTATTCACAGGAGAGAACAACAGTTTTTATTTAAGAAAACAAAGTAAATTAATGGATATGAAGAAGGTGAGGGAATATATTGGTGTGGGAGAAGATCAGCTCAATGTCAGAGCAGGCTTGATGGACCGAATGGTCTACTCAAGGTACTATTTCTTATTTTGCTTCGTTCAGTCTTTGCTACGTACTGAGTAAGTAACTCCACAGTCAACTTTACCAATCCTTCATGAGGAAAAGGGAACAAAATGTTAAGCAATCCTGATTGTACTCCAGAGATTGTTCTGGAAACTGTGTGGAAGTCAGGCGAATATAGGATTGAGATGCAACAAAAGGAAGAACATTTATTGCAATAATGCATTTCGTGTCTCCAGGGACAGGCCGAAACACCATGCAGTCAAATAAATACTTGAGGTATAATCGTTGCAATAAGGCAGAGAAATGCAGAAGGCCAGTCTATAGAAAGCAAAGCCCCAACCCACACAGCCAGATAAGTGAAACTTTATAATCACAACCCCCAAAGGCCAAGCTATCATAGATGTTGCGTAGATAATGATGCCAGTGCTTGGTAAATGGTCCACCAATACCTCAGTCTTGGTTTGTACATGATGAGAAGCGACAGCTAAATGTTGTACCAGATGCCAGTGGTACACCCAAACCCACAAGACAGCCTCTTCTGGAGAGAGGCGGGGAAAGTTACAGGAATACAAATAGCTGAAAGTACAGAATAAGAAATGCTATCTCAAGTTTAAATGCAGGAGAATGGCACAACGCCAAAAGCCTGTGTTAGGCAAAGTCTGTTTATCTTGTCAGTGGAAATGACTTCTACTTTCAACTTCACGTTGAGGCTCAGTAAAGGACTGTTAAACTGAAAGGTGATCTCAGTAGAATATCTTTATGAAGCAGCACTTTAAATGAAAAAAAACCACAACAGTGTTAATGCACTCAATATTTCACTCAATACAGATCAAATATAATTATCGTTGATTATACTGACTGTATATTCCTCCATGTGGCTCAGATTTCTGCCCAACTGGGTCTTCACACACAGTACCACATTAACAGATGTAGTCAGTTTTCCCAGCATTTTTGCAATGTTCTGCACCAAAAGCAGCCTAATCTCGAGTGCTGCAGTCTGAAATAGCTCATTGCTCAAGTTTGTTCATTGTAAGGCTATTTTGATGTCTCCTAAAGATAATGTGCAAATTTTTGAAATATTCTGTAACAAATTACACATTTTCTGTCTCAGACAGATTCTCAAAGATAGCCTTTATTTTTGAACTGCAAAATTAAGTTAACGTCTTCCAAGATATTTGCCATTTTTACATTAAACACTTCTAATATCTGAAATATTTGTGCAAAGTTATTAATGCATGCCCTATTTTCCGATACGATGCAGTGTACACCAAAACAGAATTTGTTGGAGAATCACAGTAGGTCTGACAGCATCTGAGGAGAGAAAACAGTTGACATTATGAGTTTAGTGGCCCGTTCTAAAGGAGGGTTTCTCCAGCCAATTCTGTTAGTGTGTTTTTCAGATCGCTAGCGTCTGCATTCTTTGTTTTCTGATGAGGTGGTGGTCACTCTGGGTCTAGAAGGACCAACTGAACGTAAACCAATCCATCAAACCGACATAGTTTGAGCAAAGTTTTTTTTTTGCCACAAAGTAGCAGGTTAAAACAAAAGAGAACTTTAATGAAGCAAATTTGGAGATTGACTACTTTGATGGGAGATTACTTGAAGAGCAGAAAAGTACGGTGCTGAAGCCTGTGAAGGGAAAGAAAACTGGCCTGGGTCTGCAGAGAGTTGCACAAAGGAAGTTGATGCAATTTTATGTCAAGGCCATATCTTTTTACTTTTTATTTCCAACTGTGGATTGAAATAGGAAAAGGACTGATTAAAAATCAAGCATTGTGGAAAGGGTTACGGCACTTTTTAAGGAGTTTCCTGACACTCATTTTAAGTGTTGTTTACACTGCTATTTATTCAAGCAAAGGGGGAGGTTACTACAGATGTAGTAACAGATGAGCTGGAACCAGGGGACATGTATACAAGGGGATTCAGTTGATAATTTTGTATTTTGTACTCAATGGAGTTAAATCAGTTTATAAATATCGCAATGCAAGCATGCAACATCACCTTGTTGGTGAGCATGGGATACTGAGCTAAAAAGTAATTGTTACCCAGGCTTTAAAGTGACAAGACACTGGTTTGAATGTGTAAGTTGGCAAGTCTGAAGGCCTACCCATTACGTAGAGAAGAAAAATCAAAGGGAAATATTTTGTACATCTCTCTACACAACTTTTACTTTTCAGTTTAATTGTTTGATACATAGTCAAATTTAGATAAAAAAACAGAATTCTTAGAGGTTTGTCATCATTCCAAAAGGAAAATAAATTCAATTTCAGGCCGAAAGCAGAAAGTAGCCAAGTTCCATTATCCTGGTTGCACAGCCCTGTGTTTTGCACCAATGATTCTGCTGATGGATGGTTATAATTATCTATCAAGTAGAATCTGGCAAGGTGAGCATTCAGACTTTGGAAATTGATATCACTATATTTGCTGTTGAGTTGCTGAATATAATGGATGGTAACCAGCTTCCTCAGGCACACACAACCATCAGCTTCACTAAACTGCCAGTTAACAGAAGACTCTAGTCCAACTGCAAAGGTTATGATGTACTTGATACCAGCTGACGTGATTCTATTCATTTACTATTTTAATTGATCTCTGCTTGTATCCTGGGTGACCGCCAGAACACTCATCTGTATTCTGGTGACCCTTTAAATAGCACTCCAATCGCTCGGCGATAGGACGTCTCATCATGCAGCACATTCGATAAAGGCTCGGGATTGATTATTTCCTTTGTTGGAAATGTAGAAGATGACCTTCCAATGCATTGCCCAGTGATGGGATATCGTGTTCTCTGGTCATGCTTAATAAACTGCATGAATTTTTGCAAAGGTTAACTATTGTTATATGTGGGAATTATCTGCATGGGACAAAGCAACAAATGAAACTTATGGTGGTCTGTCTGAAAAAGTGCATCTTGTGTCAAAATTGCCTACACAGTCCAGACTTTGAAAGATGAAACATCATTCCTTAGAAGTTCAAAGTAAATGTTTGGAAAACAAAGCAATGTAGAAAAAGCACACAGAGGTTTGTAAGTGTACAAATAACACACAATCAAATAGATACACGCAGCTTAAAAGCCACTGACAAATGACAATGTGGATTGAAAAGTCATTGAATTTGAGATAATTTCTTTTTGTTAACGGAAGAATAACAGATGGTATTTCTCTTCTTAGTCTCAAGTACCACATGGGGCTCAATGGAAAATGAAAGCCCTCAATTTGAAACAAAAAGCTAAATTGAGAGACTTTGAACAGTCCAGCAACTCAAAACTAGGCAACCATGGGGACTATCAACTGTGGCACAAGATGCATTGCAGCAAGCAATTCACAAAAATCATTGCACCTTTTAAACCTGCAGTCTCAACTACTTAAAAAGGTCCAAAGTAGCAAACACCTTTGAATATTGCCACCTGCACTAGGAACTATATCACTAGTCCTCTATCATTGGGTCAAAATCTGGTATTCCCTCCAAACCAACATTGTGGCTGTCCATACAGTATATGGACTGCAGCAGTTCCTGAGCCACCTGAGGAGGGAGAATGGATGTTGTTGTACCATCACCTCAGGTACAGGATAGATTGTCAGTTATCGTCACTCCTAGGAACTGGATGGTCTCGACCCTCTCCACCTCAGCTCCATTAGATAGGGGCGTGTCCTACTCCTCTCTTCATGAAGTTAATGATCAGCTCTTTAGTTGTGCTGACATTGAGGGAGAGATTATTATCTTTGCACCATGACACCAAGCATTCTATCTCCTTTCTGCATACTGACTCATTAGTTTCTGATATCTGCCTACAACAATGGTGTTGTCAGCAAACTTGTAGATGGCGTTTGTGCAAGATTTGACCACATAATCATGAGTGTACAGGGGAGGACAGTGGGAGGCTGAGTATGTATCCTTGCAGGGTGTCGGTTTTGAGGATTATCAAGGAGAAGGTGCTGTTGTCTATCTTCACTGATTGCGAAGCTGAGGATCCAGTTGCAGAGGGCTACTTATGCATCAGTAGTTAGAAGTGAAGTTGTCAAAGGTTCATATCGTGACACATATAGATTCCCATGTAACACACAGTTTCTTTAAGCTCAGTACCACCAACTTGTCTTGAACTCGATGTCAATTTATCTTGCTTACTACTTAATCCTGTCCTGGTTATTTGATACCATGTTAGTTCTATACCATTCAACAGCTTCTTTACATTGAAAAAGTAACCCATTGCATTATATTCTGAACATTTATATTATCAACTCAGACTTGTATTAAATGTTTGCAATTGGAAGGTTTTATGAATATTGGGTTTATTAATGGCCTTCTGTGAAAATTGGCCTGAAATATAATCCATATGATTACCAATGATATTTAGTTAGCGAGTTTTAAAAAGATTTGTAGGTCAGATTGAGGTTCTGGATGTAGGTTAGCTCGCTGAGCTGGAAGGTTCGTTTTCAGATATTTCGTCACCATACTAGGTAACATCTTCAGTGAGCCTCCGGATGAAGCTGAAAATGAACCTTGCAGCTCAGCGAGTGAACCTACATCCATGATATTTAGTTGCAGTTAGTGGAGATATTCAGCAAAAACACTGGTCTGGCAATTATTATGTTCTCCTGTTAATAGCTGCTCCAAAGGCAGAACCACCAGGTTTTTAGAATAGAATCCCTACAGCATGGAAACAGGCCCTTCGGCCCAACAAGTCCACACTGCTCTCTGAGGAATTACCTACCAGACTCATTCCCCTACCCTATTACTCTATATTTACGCCTGATTAATGCACCTAACCTGCAATTTATAAATAACTATGATCAATTTAGCACAACCCTAACCTGCACATCTTTGGACTGTGGGTGAAAGCCAGAGCACCCAGAGGAAACCCACGCAGACACAGGGACAATGTGCAAACTCCGCACTGACAGTCGCCCAAGGCTGGAATTGAACCCAGGTCCCTGGCGCTGTGATGCAGCAATGCTTACCACTGAGCCACCATGCTGCCTTTGGTGATGATAATGGAGCTAGAACCTTGGGGGGTGCTGGTTGTTCATAGGTAGAGGATTCTTCAAGAATAAGATTGGTTGTTGACTTTGTGTGCATTGAGGAACCAAAGACCACTTCATGTATTTGTTCCCCTAGTTACACTGCTCATTGAAACTGAAAATAGGGGCGTCCTAGCAGTGACTGAAGAAGGCATAGAGAAATGAGAAGAGGACCTGCCCTTTCCCAAACCATGCCTACAATGTTGTAACTCATCCTGCTGATTACCACAGTGGCCTTAATATAAACTGAAGACGAAGAGACCTATGTTTTATAAGGTTTATGGAGAGCGGGCCCAAGAGTGAAGTGGCGACAGTGATGAGATTAGTCATAATCCTATTGAAGGGCTGATTCGCCTATTCATGTTCCTCGCTCTCATGCTTAGATGCTACTGTTTACAAAAGGTGGAGAATTATAGACCAGTTAACTTAACTTCCATAGTGGGGAAGATGCTTGAGTCTATATCAAGGAAGAAATAGCAAGGCATCTAGATAGAAATTGTCCCATTAGGCAGATGCAACATGGGTTCACGAGGGGTAGGTCATGCTTAACTAATCTTTTGGAATTCTATGAGAACCAGCACCAGGAGGACATGTGCACACACAAGAGTGGAAGTAACTCAATTTGTACATCATCTGACTCAGTCTTACAGGAATATACACCATAATAATCATAACCGACAACATTCGTGTATGACAGGGAGCAGAGGGGAGGAGCAGCATTAAACAACTTGATGTTAAAAATGAGGCAGGAGGTAGAATGCTCCACAAATACATTGTAATCTTGCATGTTCTAAGCTGGTACCTCCTGACAAAACAGCTTGGTGCTGGGGAAGGGGAGGAGCATTATATTTCTCTCTCCAATGTCATATTATGAAATTTTACTTCCCCTACTGCACTCGCTAATCATAAAAATAGAACATCCACTATAACAATAGACATCTCTAAAATTGACACGAGAGAAAGCTAATTTCAGATTTTGCCATAGTTTTTCCACACAAATGAAGATAATGGGGCTACACATGCCTTTTCCCAGTTATTACCTCACACAATGCCATGACAGTTCATTTACGTATGTTCAAGATGCATTGAGTACACAGCGCAAGACAGGTTATGAATTGGATCGGAGAACAGAATATCAGGCATTTATAGAAAAGGAAGGAAGTCTGTGCATCCATTTGCACCATTATTCTTCTTCAGCCACTCTCTGTTGAAGACCTGGCAATAGAAGGATTCAGTGAAAGTTGGTCACTTCTACTTGTGCTTCCAATTACAAGGACGAAGCCACCAATTACAATTTAATTATTTTTGTGTGAGCCCATTGCAAACAGGTGTCAAGAAAATGAACTGCTGCTCCAGGGTTCCAGCAGCATAATAGGAAAGGCTTTAATTAGCTTAGTACTTGGAACATTGAAGAGGACTCAGCACTTCCTGCCCACATTTCCTGTGACTTATCACCAAGGAAAAGGCCTTTTCTATTAGGCAGCCAGCAAAGAATAGCATTGGACTCCAGTCTTTAAACACAGATAAGCGTTTTATTTACAGACATGACAATAATATGCACATCCAAATCCAACCACCACAGCTGTCTGTTCCTATATACTCTTTTGTAAATATGTTACTAATTAAAGAAAATGAATTGGTGGCACGGCGGCTCAGTGGTTAGCACTGCTGCCTCACAGCGCCAGGGACCCGGGTTCAATTCCTGCCTCGGGCAACTGACTGTGGAGTTTGCACATTCTCCCAGTGTCTGCGTGGGTTTCCTCTGGGTGCTCCGGTTTCCTCCCACAATCCAAAGATGTGCAGGTCAGGTGAATTGACCATGCTAAATTGCCCGTAGTGTTAGGTGGATTAGTCAGGGGTAAATATAGGGGGGTGGGTTTCTCTTCGGAGGGTTGGTGTGGACTTGTTGGGCTGAAGGACCTGTTTACACACTGTAAGTAATCTAAAAAAAAGGCCCTTAAAGGAGGATTCTACTTAGAGCAGCACAAGTGAATCTCCAGTTAATATCCACCACCTGAATACAACACAATTAATATACAAATAACAAGTCTCTTTTAGACAATAAAAAAAAGTATTCATGTATTCCTGGGTTGCCACTCACAGCTAGTCTGGTTGTAGAGTATGAACAGAACTGGGATTCAGTGGTTTTCATTTCCTCATCAGCCGGCAGCAATGAATGCTGTTCGAAGCAGATTTACTAAGGCCTCTGTACACCAAGTGAAAGGGTCATTTCAAAACTGAGGTCGTCAATACAATTGATAATCCTGTTTTTGCTTCCAACAGGGAATGTCTCGTAGTTGAAAAACCAATATTTCAACAGGAGACAGCAGAACTAAATTTGGAAAGATGACGCAAAAGGCAGTTTTACCAGAAATTATTAAACAGCTGCTGAAGATGCCATCTTTGAAGACCTAGAGTAGCAATAGTATACCAACTTTGCTCATTTACTTAGCAAAAAAAAAACAAAAGAACTGCGATACTGGAAATCAGAAACAAAAACAGAAATTGCTGGAAAAACTTAGGTGTGACAGCATCTGTGGAGAGAAAGCAGAGTTAACGTTTTAGGTCCAGTAACCCTTCTTTAGAAGGGTCTGAAGAAGAGTCACTGGACCCAAAATGTTAATATTGATTTCTCTCGACAGATGCTGCTAGATCTGCTGGGTTTTTCCAGCAATTTCTGGTTTTGTTGCTGTTGGTGCTGATTAACTTTGTTACTATTGACAGTAACCCAATGGAAGAGGCTTTTCATAGGTAATAATTCAGTGATGCCCTTTTATTTACTAGCTCCTTCCACTGAGATTTTGAGGTCTTCAGACACAAAACAAAAATTGAAAACATACACTCTTACTTCCCACTTAGAGGATGCTCTGAGGGTGGCAAAGACAGAACACGGGTAGGGGACTTCAATACCCATCAGCAAGAGTGGCTCTGTAGCACCACTATTGACTGAGGTAGTCAAGTCCTAAAAGATATAGCTGCAAGACCATGCCTGTGGAAGGTAGCAAGGGTTAAGGTGGGTGGTGCTGGAAAAGCACAGCAGGCCAGGCAGCATCTGAGGAGGAGAATCAACATTTCGGGCAGAAGCCCTTCATCAGATATGCGGAGGGGGAAGGGATTGAGAGATAAATAGGGGGTGGGAGTGGGGCTGGGAAAGATAAGTAGGAAGGTGATAGGTGGATACAGATGGGGGTAATTGTGATAGGTCAGTGGGGAGGGTGGAGTGGATCTTAAAAATGTGCTCCTGGAAAAGCGCAGCAGGTCAGGCAGCATCAAAGGAGCAGGAGAATCAACATTTAGGGCATAAGCCTTTCTTCATGAATCATTCCTGATGAAGGGCTTATGCCCAAAACGTCGATTCTCCTGCTCCTTTGATGTTGCCTGACCTGCTGCGCTTTTCCAGCAACACATTTTTAAGCTCTGATCTCCAGCATCTGCAGTCCTCACTTTTTCCAGGGTGGAGCAGATAACTGGGAAGGAAGATGGACATGTATTACAGGCCAAGAGGGTGGTGCCGAGCTGGAGGGTTAGATCTGGGTTGAGGTAGGACGACACCTCACAGCCCCACCCCAACCCGTTATTTACCTCTCACCCCTTTTTCCCCTCCACATTCCTGATGAAGGGCTTATGCCCAAAATGTCAACTCTCCTGCTCCTCGGATGCTGTCTGACCTGCTGGGCTTTTCCAGGACCACCCTTTTCGAGGCTGACTCTCCAGCATCTGCAATCCTCACTTTCTCCTAGCAGCGGGCGAGGGAACTAACAAGATGGAAGAATATACTTGACCTCACCCTCACCAACCTCGCTGTCACAGATGTATCTGTCTATGACAGCATCAGTATGAGCGAACACAGCAGAGTCCTTGATGAGACTACAAAATGTCATCATCACATTGTCTATCATGCCACATGGCACTAGCACCATGTTAAATGAGCAGATTGAACAACTCAAAGCTGATCATCCAAATTGTACTGTGGGTCATCAGCACCAGAAATTGCATTCATCCACAATCTGTAAACCCGTGGTCTGATATATTCCCTATTTCTGCTATTTGCATCAAACTGGGAGATTAGGCCTACAATGAAGATAGGTGCAGACATGCCAGAACTATTGCCATGCAATACAGCACAATTTACTTGTGCCTGATGCAGCACAGAATACTGCAAAGGCTATGGGCCCTGGCAACATCCTGACAGTAGTACCGAAGACTTGTGCTCCAGAACTAGCCACATCTCTGCCAAGCTGTTCCAGTATAGCTACAACACCAAATTCTACTTGGTGATATGTAAAATTGCCTTGATATTTCCTCTCTCTCTATCTCATTCTTGCTCACTCTCTCTCCCCCTTATCCCAATCTTAAAGAGCAATTGTGAGCAATATTTCAAGTGAGCATCAGTTGGGAGCCTGGGTTTGCTTGTTGTGCAAGAAAGTCCTCATTTTGGGAATGATAATCATTTAGAATTCCCAAACTGTGGGGCTCATATAGCCTGCACTTAATTTGAAGTCAGTAACGACAACAGAAAGTGGCAGAGAATATACCGGATGTAATCCTGTTGTGACTGAAGTTCCAATATCTTAGGTCAGATAAAGCTGCCTCATGAATAAGTGAGGAGTAGCACTTTACAAAACCTTTCTTACTTTTTCCAGCTGCTTTTTTTTTAAACTGTTCATGTGAGATACGAGTGATATTCATATTTGTGATTTACATCTTGTGCATCTTGCAGGCACTGTTCAAGTTTGGGATGAAGAAACTTCTTTAGATGTCTGGATTTAATTCAGTGCTTTACTAATATTTCATGATTCCCTGAAGGCATTTTCAACATACAGCTGAGCTTTTAAACCCATTCACTTTAACAGGATGCTTTCCAACAATGCAATATACATATTGTGCGAAGTCCAGTATGTTAATTCGTATTAAGCTACAGCCTTTAATTGGTGCACTTAGTAGGCAGGCCATTCAGGGTCACAGCGTTACCTTCAGCGAAAGATTCAGTCATCGACACTTGTTCAGATTTTAAATATTTTGCGTATAGCAATTACTCATGTGTCACTTTATGGGTCCCGTGAGATTCATACAGACCACTTGATACACCAGAACTGCTGAATGGATTTGGAAGCTGTTCTTCTCAACCACAGGCTTAACAGATAAAACAGATACAAACTCACCCGCTTTACAGCAGCAGAGAGATTTCCAGCAATTTGCATTCTCATTTACAACCACAATAAATATATTTTATCATTTTCAGATATCATTTTTCTCCTCATACTGTTGAAATCCTGTCTTTATATTTCATTTGTTTTCATAACTCCCTTATGCCACATATAGTCAGAGGGGTACACAGCACAGAAACAGGCCCTTTATATTTCATACACAAACAGCTAAAAACAAGTTCTGTATTTCTCTGTATGATACCGAGGGGTATCGGGTGATTGTAACAGGGTCAATATGTCAGATCTTCCACTGAACCTGACAGTGATCAACTCATGACTAATCAGTTAATGGTCAATTCACTCAAGTGAGATTGTGAGAATCTCATCAGCTGTATTAGGTCAAAAATTCAAAGAAAAACTGATTGTATATGTCTACCAGACGGGCTGCAGGACATACTTTGGAAACAAAGCACCTGACATTTTAACAATCTCCTTCCATTAATCTCTTTTGACCGAGCCATGGAAAATATGCATCAAAGAAATGCTCTGGAAGTTTCTCTGCATCTAGATATGCACAAATCATTTAAAGAACTGCAATTTACAGTTGAGAATGTCTAAATTCATAGCTTTTTATATTAAAAAAAATCATTCTGAAATTATCAGGAGACCAATTTTCCACTAATCGTAGAAGCAGACAATGGAACTGTCAACTTTCAACATCAATGCCTATACAAACAGTCTATCTGTGGGCCAGAGTTGGGTTTACCGCTAGCTCCCACCACCTCCAAGTCATGACCAGACAAGGTCTAAATATTCAAACCAATCATTTCTCCTCAGCTTCTTCCAGAAAAATCTGAACCTTATGAGAAACGTGCAGTGTTCTTTTTGGAATGTCCCATGAAACAAGATTCAACGCGGACAGTTCTCCTGTCCAAACTCACAGGCAGTCATGATCAGAAATCATTTCATATCCCCTTCATTCATATCCTTCCACACACCCCCCCTTCCCTTAGAATGAGAATCCCACAAGTTGAAAGATTGTTGAAGACATCTGCCAAGTGAGAATCAAGAAAAGTAAAGCAGCCAACCTCAATCACGGCGAAAAATAGACCCAACTCATGTTTTGATTTGATGCATTGTGAAAATGGACTAAAAATAGCACATGTGGTTCTTCTTTGTAACCGAGAAAGGTAAGCAAAATTTACTATCATCTGAGGAGAGAAAGGTAAGTTGAAGTTTGTGACATATGTTACAACTGTCAATCTGTACAATCATTTGTTTACTATAAAATAAAGCTATTTAGTAATTCATAGCTAACCTAGGTTATATATCTTATCCATTGTGTTAATCAGTCCATCGAATAGAAGAATAAAGAAGTGCAAGTGAGAACAGAGCAAAAGATGGGTTATCCAATTGTGAAAATTGGGTTTCTAATTGGCACATGTCCATCCTCCAGCAGCTTACACTATGGCAGAGCTGGATGGTGGCTGGGCTGGGTGAATATCTGAACATATGGCACTTGGGGACTGAACTTATGGAAGCGAACAGAAAGGAATGTCAAAGGCACAAAATTTATCTCACCTTTTTCTTCCTCGTTTACTGTCTATGAAAGATTGTAGGTGGAATAAACAGCAAAAGTTGATTAGTCTAAAATTTGAATCCAAGCCAGCTTTGACTCAGAACTTTGTCTTGATGGGGAGAGCTCTCCATTGTTTGCCCTGCTGTTGAACGGTTAGTTTTCTAAAGCATTATTTCAAGAAAGAAAAGCAGTAAATTTTGATAAAGTTATTCAAAAGAAGCCTGCTATCACTTTTGTTAATTTGGGGAATGAAATCATTACAGTTGCCAGGTATCAGAGACGTTCATATCTCCTTATTTTCTCTAGACAGGGTTCAGTGAATCTACATCAAGCTCTGCAGCACTGCATGTCACACTATTGCATTTGCAGAAAGATGCTAACTTTCCAAAAATCTGTATTCCTGGCTGTATTTCCAAAATCTCCATTACATCAAAGTCTGACCTTTTTAAGCAGATCCAGGGAACTGCAAGTTTTCTGTCTGAGCAATTTTAGATGCAGCATTTCCTACTCTAACTGGAAGATTTTAGGCTAATGTATTAATCCATGTTTGTGTTTCCAGTAAATCTACATAAATTGACAAATCAAAACTCATCCCAAGGATCCACCCTAGCTTGAGCAGGCTTTACATGTCTGCAATACTTGAAAGAGGTATTGAGTCCTCCTGGCTTTTCCACTATCACCTGTTCCTCAGCCCAACCCAACAAGCAACACCGGAAGATTAACGGGTCACTTACGGGAAAAACAACAGGAACTGCAAACTGCCTTCTATGCGTGCAGAGTGTTTGGTGGTAGCATATGGCAGCAAATTCACATAATGTCTTTTGACAGGGTGCAAACACTTATGATGCATTTTGTAACTATTTCTGGAGACACAACAAGCATCATAGTACTTTTATTCATAAAAAAAATTACTGAAAGTAACTCCACAGCAGCTAATAACCATTACCAAATCATTCTTTATTTGTACATGCAATTTACTTGATACTTGCCAAAGATTGTTAAAGATTGGTTCCACATTCGCTGATATAGCCGTGCTGGTATAACCCTCCATTAGAACAGGGTGAACATTGAATCAGACGTTTATTTTGATTGATGCTGATTTGGATGTTGCTAAGTAATTTACTGTTCCAAGCCAAATGCAGGTGGGCTTCACAGGTTCTGCATTCTCCTGGATACCTCCTCGATTTCGGTCAGTGGGACTCTGTTGTTGTCTCAAGCCTAGACACTGGCTGGCCAATCTGGATCCTGAAGAAAGTGTTAAGTGTTTGGCCAAAGCTTGGCTTTGTTTTGGGGTTTTCCCTGGGCTGTCCTAGAATCGCTCTGCTCAGGATATGTGCTGAGTGAAGCTGTGCAATTGCTTTCACTCGAGTGGTGTTCCCCACGGCTCAGTTGGCCTGGCTTAGGTATCCACTTCCATTGGCATTCCCTGGAACTCATCTGCTCCAATTGCCGCATTTTCTAATGACAGAGCCAATTGTATTGCCTGTTTGAAGTCCAGCAGGTTTTCAGCTGATAGGTGCTTCAGCATGGTTACATCATTAATCTCACATACCACACTGTCTCTCAGCATCTCATTGAGGGTTAAACCAAAGTTGTATGCTTCTGCCAGTCGTCCTAACTTCATCGAATGTCCTGACACGGACTCCCCGAGTAAAACCGACAGCGTCTCAGAATTAAAGGAGGCTTGAGGCTCCAATATCCCTTACCTAATTCTGCCAAGGCTTGCAAGGTTTTAGTATCTGGAACCTCAGGAAAAGTTAGGCTCCTTATAACTGGAAAGGCTGTGGGTTCACAAGCTATTAGAAGAATAACTCATTGCTTTTCATCTGCCCCAATGACATTGGTCCAGAAAAAAATGCATTCTTTCCACATCCTGGGCCCAGCCTTCGACAACAGGATCAAACGAGTCAAGTTTCCCAAATAATGGCAAGATACAAGAAATACTTACCCCAACTCAAAGATGACTGTTGCGAGTGAGTTTCTTCAGGAATGTGCATTACTCTCGTCACCACTGAAATAACTTGACAGAGGCCAGTATCCCATCACCAAGTCACCCTTTATTTACACGTGGAAAGTCCTTGACTCTGGCACAGCTTTGTCAGAGTCGAATAGTGTGATGCTGGAAAAAGCACAGCAGGTCAGGCAGCTTCTGAGGAGCAGCAGAGTCGACATTTTAGGCATAAGCCCTTCATAACAAATATCAACTCTCCCACTCCTCGGGTGCTGCCTGACCTGTATGCTTTTTCTAGCAGCACACTTTTTGACTCTGATTCTACAACACCTGCAGTCCTCATTTTCTCCTAATAGTCTCAGAAGCAGCACCCAAAATATCTCTGATACTCACCCTTCTTATCTGTCAGCCAGGGCTCCCTGATTGGAACAGATTAACAGCCCCATTCTATGAGGTCCACCCAGCTGATCTTGTTACAATCCATTACAATTACAACTAGCAATGCAAGTTACTTAGCTTTAATAATGATTTGGATGTGCTGGTGTTGGACTGGGGTGTGCAAAGTTAGATATAATGCAACACCAGGTTATAGTCCAACAGGTTTATTTAGAAATGCTAGCTTTCAGAGCATTGCTCCTTCATCACGTGGTGGTGGAGTATAAGATCATAAGTCATAGAATTTACAGTATGATGCAACTAAAATGATATGTTGAAAAAGACCTGGATTGTTTGTTAAGTCTCTCATCTTTTGGAATGGCCATGTTCGTTTCAGTTCTTTTGTACGTATCCCAGAATTGTTTTTTTAAAGTGAACTCTCAAGTGAACTTTAACAATCGGTGCCATGTCAGCTCAGATAAAGCAAAGAAGGTGTGAGGTTCAAGTCTGTCTGTCTGTGCCCCAATGTTCAGAGTGATTCTATCTCTAAAAAAGATTTATAATTGATTTAACAAACAGATCCTGTCTAAAGTGTGATAAAGGTTCACAAACGGACTGCAACCTGGAACACTGAGGAAGCACAGGCAGTATCCAAGGAACAGGAAATTCGACGTTTCGGGCATAAGCCCTTCATCAGGAATTCCAGCAACACATTTTTAGCTCTGATTCTCTAGCATCTGCAGACCACATTTTCTCCTAGCAGCACAGAACATCCATGGTTAGATTCTAAATATCAAATGAAAAATTTAAGTTGATTTGTCTTCTCACCAATCCATTTTGTTTCATTGAAAAATCAAAATAATCCAATCTGATTCAAGATTTTCTTGAACTGCTGCTGGGCTCCACCATTTCAGAGTTGAAAAGTGTGGTGCTGGAAAAGCACAGCAGGTCAGGCAGCTATCCGAGGAACAGGAGAGTTGATGTTTCAGGCATAAGCCCTTCATCAGGATTCCTTATGCTCCTCAGATGCTGCCTGATCTATTGCGCTTTTCCTATATCACCCTTCTCAGCTCTGACTCGCCAGCATCTCACTTTCTCTCCAACATTTCAGTGCTAAGTGATTATTTTCACAGAACTGATAATGGCATTATATACACCAAGTTATGGCAGGAATAAGTCTAAGCACACAGAATGAAAAGTACTCAATGACAATATGGTTATGTTTTCTTAAGCCTTGGTAGCATAAAAGGTTAGCAGTAGTTCTTCAAAAAAAACTATTATGCACCAGAAGAACAGAGTTTTACCATGTGGATTCACTGTTAGGCAGTCATTGTTGAACAAACTTCATTTGCACTTTTCTCAGCAAAGGACAAAATAAAAATTCTCAGATTTGCAATATACTACACTCCTTCCCCCTGGACTGTCTCAGACTCCTCCCTCCCCTTCCTAGACCTTTCCATTTCTATCTCGGGCGACCGACTCAACACAGACATCTATTATAAACCGACTGACTCCCACAGCTACCTGGACTACACCTCCTCCCACCCTGCCCCCTGTAAAAACGCCATCCCATATTCCCAATTCCTTCGTCTCCGCCGCATCTGCTCCCAGGAGGACCAATTCCAACACCGCACAACCCAGATGGCCTCCTTCTTCAAGGACCGCAGATTCCCCCCAGACGTGATCGACGATGCCCTCCACCGCATCTCCTCCACTTCCCGCTCCTCCGCCCTTGAGCCCCGCTCCTCCAACCGCCACCAAGACAGAACCCCACTGGTTCTCACCTACCACCCCACCAACCTGCGCATACAACGTATTATCCGCCGCCATTTCCGCCACCTCCAAACGGACCCCACCACCAAGGATATATTTCCCTCCCCTCCCCTATCAGCGTTCCGCAAGGACCACTCCCTTCGTGACTCCCTTGTCAGATCCACACCCCCCACCAACCCAACCTCCACCCCCGGCACCTTCCCCTGCAACCGCAGGAAATGTAAAACTTGTGCCCACACCTCCACACTCACTTCCCTCCAAGGCCCCAAGGGATCCTTCCATATCCGCCACAAGTTCACCTGTACCTCCACACACATCATCTATTGCATCCGCTGCACCCGATGTGGCCTCCTCTATATTGGTGAGACAGGCCGCTTACTTGCGGAACGCTTCAGAGAACACCTCTGGGCCGCCCGAACCAACCAACCCAATCACCCCGTGGCTCAACACTTTAACTCCCCCTCCCACTCCACCGAGGACATGCAGGTCCTTGGACTCCTCCACCGGCAGAACACAACTACACGACGGCTGGAGGAGGAGCGCCTCATCTTCCGCCTGGGAACCCTCCAACCACAAGGTATGAATTCAGATTTCTCCAGCTTCCTCATTTCCCCTCCCCCCACCTTGTCTCAGTCGGTTCCCTCAACTCAGCACCGCCCTCCTAACCTGCAATCCTCTTCCTGACCTCTCCGCCCCCACCCCACTCCGGCCTATCACCCTCACCTTGACCTCCTTCCACCTATCCCACCTCCATCGCCCCTCCCCCTAGTCCCTCCTCCCTACCTTTTATCTCAGCCGGCTTGGCTCTCTCTCTCTTATTCCTGATGAAGGGCTTATGCTCGAAACGTCGAATTCTCTATTCCTGAGATGCTGCCTAACCTGCTGTGCTTTGACCAGCAACACATTTGCAGCCACTTAAAAAATAATCAACTTTTACATAAAAATGTTACATGTATATAACTTATCAGAATACAATATGATTAAACAAACATCAGCAATACCTAAACATTTAACAAATTGGGGTTACAAACTTGTTTTTACTATAATCACATTTTTTTTCAACTTTCTCTTAAAATATATATGTGACAAAAATAATTCTCCTATCTGGCTTCTGTTTCTGACTAGAGTATCTACTTCCATTTCAATTAGCTCAACTCTGCGCTCTCAAACATCTTTGTCAAATGTGAAACCTGACAATCAACGCCACTTCATAGTTGGGACTAGGATATTGATTTGTCTTAAATAAAGACATATGTCTCACTGGTCTACCTGTGGTTTCTGTAACACCAAACAATCGTGCTTTCTGACTGCCAGCTTCATTGTGATTTTTGCTTTAGCCAACCGGAGAGATTTGGACTATACAAGGTTCCTCATGTGCTCCCTTTGTCATAATTTTGTTTCAAGCAAATGATTTACATGATAGTCTGAGTTACATTCTAACATTCATTACATACTCTCTCCTGCTATTTATATGGCTGTGGACAGAAGTTCCCTCTCATATCAGCTCATAAGCTTTGCTCAAAAGCTTAGCCTGGAATTTATTGCTCTTTGGGTCTTCTACAAAGTGTATGAAGTTCCTGAAGAAGGGCTTATGCCCGAAGCGTCGAATCTCCTGCTCCTTGGATGCTGCCTGACCTGCTGCGCTTTTCCAGCAACACATTTTCAGCTCTGATCTCCAGCATCTGCAGTCCTCACTTTCTCCTACAAAGTGTATGAGTTTGACTTCTAAACTCAAGTCCTGCCTGGTGACAAAAATGCTTCCTTAATTCGAGAATGCAATCTTCAGGTCTTACTTGACAATTGTTTCCTTTTATGAAATGTAACTTACCATGCAATTTCATTTTGTGCTGTTCAGAAACCAGAATGTCACTGATTTCAGTGTAGTCCACTGTACTAGGGTCTTGACAGCAACAATGGTTAGTCACCAATTCAAAAGTATGTGGCCCCAGTTTAAAGAGGAAAATACTTTATGCCCATCTCATACTTTATTCACTTTCAGCCAAATGTGTAACTTTAAGTCATCATTACACTGGCCCTCTTTGGTAGGGCTGAGTTCATCCGAATATCCCATATACAGTTAGCATCTTTTATTTCAATTTCACACTGTGCTGACTCAGTGCACCCTGTGTATGATGTGCACATAGAACAATCTTCCAAGTTGCTCAAAAGTCTTCAAAATCAACTTTAGAAATTTCAAAAACGTTCAATGTTTTTCAGTCCTTCAAGTGAAATATGGAAGAAAATTCTATCCCTTCCTGAGTACCAATGTGCTGTTCTGCATTCCACTAATCAAGGCTAACACTGAATTACAGAAGATAGCCATTAGTAAGCCAACTTTATTTTCATCAGAAACAGCAACAGAAATTGCTGGAAAAATTTCAGAACTGTCCTCAGGTCCCTGGAACCAAAAGCTTACCTCTGTTTTCTCACCACAGATGCTGATGGGCCTGCTGAGTGTTTCCAGAAATTCCTGTTATTATTTTTGATTTCCAACATCCACAGTTCTTTGTTTTTTTTATTTCCGTCATCAAAAACAAAGAAGCAGCACAGAAGACGCTGTTACAATGCTCAGATTTTGCAACATGCTATAAACACATAGATCCTGACATTATCATTTATCTCAAACGCAGTTCAGTGATTCTGCAGCAAGTTAAGCATATACGATTGAAGTGAAAGAGCAAAATATTTTAAGGTGAATATAGTTTGTTTGCCAATATCGTCTTAAACGCTGTGAGGCACTTCACCACTGCCACTGTTTTTCTGGTGAAGATCACTTCAATATCCAATTGCTATAATCTAAAAGGACTTAATGCTGTCGGCAACACAGACTACTTTAAAAAGGGCACCTTTCAGCTGACAAATAAATGCTTCTCTTACAATTTCTGCAAATGTGCCCTTCCTTATCATAAGACAGACCCTCAAGTATGTTACAGTACAGAAGGAAAAAAACAGAAATTGCTGGAAAAGCTCAGCAGGTCTGGCAGCATCTGTGGAGAGAATTCAGAGTTAACATTTCCAGTCGAATGACCCTTCTTCAGAACTGTACAGCGTGCCCTGTCATTTCAGGAAAGGAATTTATTTAAAGTGAAAAGTATAGAATAGAGAATAGGCTGCATCAGAAAATAAAACCGAGAACTTTGAGGAACATTGTCCAAGCATTTTGTCATTGCCACATTTCATGGAAATACTGAGCAAATGTTAGGCTGTCAGAGTACCATCCTTCAGTTGAGACATTAATTGGAGGCTTTGTCTACCCTCGCAGGTGAGTACAAATTGATCTTATGGCACTATTTAAAAAAAGCAGGGGATTTCTCTTGGGTGCGCTAGCCAATAATTATCCCTCAAACAACATCTCAAAAACAGATTATGTTGTCATTATCCCATAATTTTTGTGGGAGCTTGCTGTGTGTAAATAGGCTGCTGCTTTCGCTACTTTACACGAGTGACTACACTTCAACAGGTTTTTAAATCTTTCATGGAAGGAGGGCATCTCCAGCCAGGTCAGCATTTATTGCCCATCCTAATTCCCAGAATTAGCGATATTGTTGTGGGTCTGGAGTCCCTAAAGAATATTAGTGAAGCAAATGGGTTTTTCTGACAAACAACAACAGATTTGTGATAGTCATTAGACTCCTAAATCCAGATTTTTATTGAATTCAAATTCCACCATCTGTTGTGGCGGGATTCGAACCCTGCTCCCCAGAACATTACATGGTTCTTGCTATCATTGAATCACTTTACAGTTGCACAGACTCTCTACAGTGCAGAAAAAAGCCATTTGGTCCAATGAGTCTGCACCAACTCTCCGAAACACATCCCACTCAGACCTATCTTATCCCCGTAACCCCTTGTTTCCCATAGCTATTCCACCTAGCCTGCACAACTTTGGGCTGTGGGTGGAAACCAGGGCATGTGAAAGAAACCCACATGGACATGGAGAGAAAGTGCAAATTCCAGACAGTCACCTTCGGTGGAAATTGATCCTGGCCGTTTGGTCTGTGAGGCAGCAGTGCTGATCACTGAGCCACTGCGCAGCCCATGGTAGTCCCTGGATTAACAGTCCAGTGACTAGGCCATCAACTCAAAATCCATGAAGTACTGTCACTAGGACAATGAGGAAAGAAATAAGAAATTTTTTTTCAGCAAAAGGAACAAAGTGTTGGAGAAACTCAGCATGTTTGCCACCATCTGTGGAAACAGAAATAGAGTTAATGGTGAATCCAATAATCCCTTCAGAAGATGTTCTGAATGAGAACCATTGGCGGAATTGTTTCTCTCTCAAAAAAACTCAGGTTCGTGTGAACTGAACTAAATACATTTATGGCAAGTTCATGGTTTCTCAAAAATGGCACAATGTAAAAAAAGGAGCAATAAATTAGATGGGTCAGTTTTTGTCCAGTGTGTGCAGGAGCGTTTCCTGACACAGTATGTAGACAGGCCTACAAGGGGCGAAGCCACTTTAGATTTAGTACTGGGTAACGAGCCTGGCCAGGTGTTAGATTTGGAAGTAGGTGAGCACTTTGGAGACAGTGATCACAATTCTGTCAGGTTTACTTTAGTGATAGAAAGGGATAGGTGTACTCCACCGAGCAAGAGTTACAGCTGGGGGAAGGGAAATTACGATGTAATTAGGAAAGATTTAGGAAGCGCAGAATGGGGAAGGAAACTGCAGGGGATGAGCACATTAAAAATGTGGAGCTTATTCAAGGAAAAGCTCCTGTGTGTCCTAGATAAGTATGTACCTGTCAGGCAGGGAGGAAGATATAGAATGCGTGAACCATGGTTTACTAAGGAAGTGGAATCCCTGGTCAAGAAGAAGAAGAAGAAGGCTTATGTTCGGACAAAATGTGAAAACTCAGGGCGCTTGAGGGTTACAAGGAAGTCAGGAAAGACCTAAAAAGAGAGCTCAGAAGAGCCAGGAGGGGACATGAGAAGTTGTTGGCGGATAGGATCAGGGTTAACCCTAAGGCTCTCCATAGGTATGTCAGGAATAAAAGAATGATGAGAGTTAAATTAGGGTCAAAACAATGACTGCAGATGCTGGAAACCAGATTCTGGATTAGTGGTGCTGGAAGAGCACAGCAGTTCAGGCAGCATCCAGTGAGCAGCGAAATCGACGTTTCGGGCAAACGCCCTTCATCAGGAATAAAGGCAGTGAGCTGGAAGCATGGAGAGATAAGCTAGAGGAGGGTGGGAGTGGGGAGCGAGTAGCATAGAGTACAATGGGTGAGTGGGGGAGGATCTCCTGGCTAGGTAACATCATCATTGGTGACCTCCAAGTGAAGCGAAGCTGTTGTCTCCTGCTTTCTATTTATATGTTTGTCCTGGATGGGGTTCCTGGGGTTTGTGGTGATGTCATTTCCTGTTCATTTTCTGAGAGGTTGATAGATGATATCTAGATCTGTTTGTTTATGGCGTTGTGGTTGGAGTGCCAGGCCTCTAGGAATTCTCTGGCATGTCTTTGCTTAGCCTGTCTCAGGATAGATGTGTTGTCCCAGTCAAAATGGTGGTTTTGGTTGATGTGGTGTATATGGATTTCAGCAAGTGGTTTGATAAGGTTCCCCACATTAGGCTATTATACAAAATGCTGAGGAATAAGATTGTGGGAGACATAGCAGTTTGGATCAGTAATTGGCTTGCTGAAAGAAAACAGAGGGTTGTAGTTGATGGAACATGTTCATCTTGGTGTCCAGTTCCTAACGGCATACCGCAAGGGTCAGTGTTGGCTCCACTGCTGTTTGTCAGTTTTATAAATGATCTGGATGAGGGCTTAGAAGGGTGGGTTAGTAAATTTGCGGATGACACTAAGGTCGGTGGAGTTGTGGATAGTGACGAAGGATGTAGTAGGTTGCAGAGAGACATGGATAGGATGCAGAGCTGGGCTGAGAGGTGGCAAAAGGAGTTTAATGTGGACAAGTGTGAGGTGATACACTTTGGCCGGAGTAATCGGAATGCAAAGTACTGGGCTAATGGTAAGATTCTGGGGAGAGCAGATGAGCAGAGAGATCTCAGTGTCCATGTACACAGATCGCTGAAAGTTGCCGCCCACATTGACAGGGTTGTTAAGAAGGCATACAGTATTTTATCCTTTATTAATAGAGGGATTGAGTTCCGGAACCAGGAGGTTATGCTGCATCTGTACAAAGCTCTGGTACTGCCACACTTGGAGTATTGTGTACAGTTCTGGTCACCGCATTATAAGAAGGATGTGGAAGCTTTGGAAAGGGTGCAGAGAAGATGTACTCGGATGTTGCCTGGTATGGAGGGAAGGTCTTACGAGGAAAGGCTGAGGGCCTTGAGGCTGTTCTCGTTAGAGAGAAGAAGGTTGAGAGGTGACTTAATAGAGACATACAAGATAATCAGAGGGTTAGATAGGGTGGACAGGGAGAGCCTTTTTCCAAGTATGGGGACGGCAAACACGAGGGGACACAACTGTAAAGTGAGGGGAGGTTGGTATAAGACAGATGTCAGAGGTAGTTTCTTTACTCAGAGAGTAGTAAGGGTAAGGAATGCTTTGCCTGCATCGGTAGTAGATTCACCAAGTTTAAGTGCATTTAAGTCGTCATTGGACAGGCAAATGGACGTACATGGAATAGTGTAGGTGGGATGGGCTTCAGATTAGTATGACAGGGCGGCGCAACATAGAGGGCCGGAGGGCCTGTACTGCGCTGTAATGTTCTATGTTCTAAATAGACATCTTCTAAACTGTGGTACACCACTTTAGTTAACTGATTTTAACATTAATTTACAAAACAATGCTTAGAATTCAGATAAAATAACTACGTTTAAAAATCTGGATAACCCAAAAGAACAACATCTCTTTCAAATTAAAGGAAATAAAACTAAAATGAGCTGTTTCACTGTTTCTATTATAAAATAAATTTAGAGGACTTTGCAATGTTTAAAGAAACCTATTGTTCATAACCAAAAGCTCCCAATAATTTTAGTTTTCAGGCAGTTTGTGCAGCAGCTTGTCTACCCAAGAAAATTTGATTACTTGACAATTTTTGTTTAACATCTTACATGTTGAAGAGTTACAAATAAAAACCCAAAAATTCTCCACAAAGGTAAGTATGTGTAAAAAAAAAAGTACACATCAACACATTTACAAACTACAGGATGAAAATGTAAGCGACTAGACTGTCAAATTAAACATGTCACAGTGAAATGTAGATTTGAAACAGAAAAAACAGACGGCATAAAAACAGGTCAAGATTTAGAAACAGATGCAATTATACTGACAACGAGAGAAAACGTTAAAATTTCTGCAAACATTTTTTTGGTCCAGTTTTTGGGTCTTGTAATATTTTTAGTATATTGTAGAACCTCGATAATCTGAACATCAATTATCAGAATTTCAGATTATGTGAAAAGGATCTTAGGGTCCCATTAAAACGGCATTAGGCAACTCAGCTTTCATTTATCAGTTAAACGGCATTATGGCATGCATTGCCGGATAGCCGAGGCGTATTCGGATAACTGGCCCTCATAAATTACGGCTTGTTTCTAGTTATCAGAAAAACAATTATGTGAAAAAAAATGCTCCCCTCCTGTCTCGTTCAGATAATCAAGTTTCTACTGGATTTTTTTGAGTGCTTGAATAAATGATTAGATTAAAGTTAGTAGCATGAAAATTTGTGGTTCACTTCATTTCAGCCTGGTAAGGTATGCCCTTCAATACTGTCGTCTTGTGATGCCCTAAACTTCAGCCACTTTGGCCAGTTAAATGACTGTAGTCAGCTGAACTGAAAGACAAGGAAAGATACTACTATCTTTAATCTATACATTTGGGGAATGGGAATCTAAATTGTAGCTCTAGTGTACAGGCAGTTGAGAGTTGTGAGGTCACAAATAAGGTTTCAAGGTCACAGGAGTGTACTAGCAGGCAGGAAGGTGGTTTGATATGTGTTTACTTCAACGCCAGGAGCATCCAGAATAAGGTGGGTGAGCTTGCAGCATGGGTTGGTATTTGGGACTTCGATGTTGTAGCCATTTCAGAGACATGGATAGAGCAGGGACAGGAATGGTTGTTGCAGGTTCCAGGGTTTAGATGTTTCAGTAAGAACCGGGAAGGTGTTAAAAGAGGGGGAGGTGGGGAATGGTTAGTTAAGGACAATATTACGGTGGCAGAAAGGATGTTTGATGAGAACTCATGGACTGAGGTTAGAAACAGGAAAAGAAAACTCCTGATGAAGGGCTTATGCTCGAAACGTCGAATTCCCTATTCCTGAGATGCTGCCTAACCTGCTGTGCTTTAACCAGCAACACATTTTCAGCTGTGATCTCCAGCATCTGCAGACCTCATTTTTTACTTACAGTATATAGACAGGGCAACAAGACGAGAGGTCACATTAGATTTGGTACTGGGTAATGAACTGGGTGTTAGATTTGGAGGTGGGTGAGCACTTTGGTAATAGTGACCACAATTCAGTTATGTTTACTTTAGTGATGGAAAGGGATAGGTATGTACCACAGGACAAGAGCTATAGGTAGGGGAAAGGCAATTATGATGCGATTAGGCAAGATTTAGGATGCATAGGATAGGACAGGAAGCTACAGGGGATGGGCACATTTATACATGAGAAGATTAAGTTCCGATCAACTAAGGAATTCAATACCTCAGCAAATCAGAGTCGACTTTCCTGTTTTGAACTTAAAATGAATCCTTAGAGGATACGTGCTCCTTTGTAAATGCTCCATAGCAACATCTCAACCAGAGTCCACTGCCCTTTCTTTCATACAGTTTAAATTGTTGCTACCTGATATTCTTGCATGCATCTTGGCAAGTACAAGATGAAAAATACATGCCTCTTCTCAGCAATATTTAAGTTCTCTACTCACAAATCAATATTATTTTTTTAAAAAATCACATTAGCAATGCCATAGCGTTGCTAATTTTAGGATGTTCTATCATATGGTCTACAACCTACAATCACCCCAACTTAGTCATGCCATTGGTCAGACAACATGTCCATCCTCATCGTGTATGGCTTTCTCTGCCAATAAAAGGGCCAAAAGAAGTCACCAAATGGATGACTCATAACCTTCACACAAACTTTTATTCAATGTTTTTCTCATTATCTTTGAACAAGGTTTTTTAATGGAAATAAAAGGCATAATTTATTTTAGGGCCTCTATTTTTCTCCTGGGAGTTGCTTGCAGCAGCGTCTAGAAATTAACCTTTAATTCGTGGAATTTCCTGGAAAATCCTGAACGATTGGTTACCCAAAATCATAAATAGGTTTGAAACAAATATTACTTCAACAGTCCCATTATCACAGTCAACTCTCCTGAAGAACTTCAGAGACAAAAAAGAAATTGAGCACTGACGGTTGGCAAGAGAAGAATTGAAAGAATTGCAAATTAACTTTCAAGGGGGTTTTATTTGAAAACAATATGATTTAATTGACATTATCAGAACAAGGAGGAAGAACTGTCTAAAAATAAGTTGGCCAGATCTCATGCCTCTGAGCAACTTGCAAACACAAGCAACTAGCATATAATGGCACTGGGTGTCACAGGGCTTCAGCTATTACATAAACAACCCTTTAGTAAACTGTGAAACACAATTAGGTAATTAATTGGTTCCAGTGGTTCTTTAAATGAAATAGCTTTATTGCACTGAATCAAAAGTACACAGAGTGCATTTACCTCAAAGGATTGAAATTTTATTGGTAAATGTTTTTGAAATAATTTATTTGCTTTTAGCTTTTCAGAAATATGAAAAATAAAACACATCCGTTGTACTTTAGGGATATATTTCCATTTTACAAGACAGATCTTCCAAAAAGTGACCTTATTAGAGATCAATGATGGAATATTCCACGTCTCTGATAAGGTCTGACCTAATGTAACTCAGTGCTGATGCAGAAAACATTGGGGACACAAAAAATCATTTGTTGACTTCATATCTGCTGTTGGCCTGGTAAACGTGATGATCCCCATTCAGTATCACAAGATGCAACACAATTCAGTCTCAACTTTAACACATGGGACACTTTCAGATCTTCAAAGGTCAGCTATATTTTATGCATTGTAGAACTTCAATTCAACAATCTTGATCAATATTCCAATGCAGTTCTGAGGAAGTGCTGTACTGTCAACAATGCTGTCTTTCAAATGAGATATTAAATGAAGATTTCACCCCCTCAACTGGACTGAAAAGATTCCAATGGTATCACTTTGAAAGAATTATACTCAGCCAATATTTATCCTTGGTCATTTTCAAGTTGTTGCTTGGACAAATTGGCTGTCACATTTCCAACATTATTATTGTAAGTTACACTTCAAAAAAAGTCCTCTGTTTGTTGTAAAACAGTTTGGAGTGTTCATTGGATGTCACCCAATGGAAGGAGCAGCACTCCAAAAGCTTGTGATTTCAAATAAACATATTGGACTATAATCTGGTGTTGTGGGACTTTGGACTTGTCCATCCCAATCCAACACCAGCACCCCCACGTCACTGTATGTGAAAGGGGCTAGAGAGATGGGAGTCTTTTCTCCTGTTTTTTTTTCAAAGTGAACAAAATCAAAGGCACACAAGAGGTGTATTACATATATTAACTTACACAATGCTTCAGATCTACACTAAATTCCAGCTATCATTAACTGTCAGCTCCAACTGTCTTGGACTTTGGGGTTGGGGAGAATTCCATAATGGGGCTGTCAATAAGGAGCATCTTCATTTTTATTCTGCAGGTACATGCCTAGATGTCAGTGACAGTGTGCCAGATCTATGAAGTGTTTGATTTGCATACATTTCTCTCCAATGGTTTATTGTTTGCACAGCAACTATGGAATTGGTTTAGTGGTTGAGAGAGTAGTATAAGCAATTCCAATAAGAGCTGAGGTAGATAGATACACATGTCTCGCTGACTCTAACCAGCTGCTGTGATGTCAGAACCCTGCATTCCAAAGCTGAAGGAAGCTTCCTCAGCATCTCCATTCAACTGGTTGACTTGGGGCGGCACAGTGTCTCAGTGGTTAGCATTGCTGCCTCACAGCACCAGGAACCCAGGTTCAATTCCCGCCTCGGGCAACTGTCTGTGTGGAGTTTGTACATTCTCCCTGTATCTGTGTGGGTTTCCTCTGGGTGCTCCAGTTTCCTCCCAGAGTCCAAAGTTGTGCAGATTAGGTGAACTGGCCATGCTAAATTGCCCATAGTATTAGGTGCATTAGCCAGGGGTGAATGTAGGGGAATGGGTTTGGGTGAGTTCCTCTTCGGAGAGTCGGTGCGGACTTGTTGGGCCGAAGGGCTTGTTTCCACACTGTAAGTAAACTAACCTAATCAGAATCTCTCTCACCACTGTCTGAAGGATGTTGAATCCAGCCACTACTGCGATGCTACTCCCCAAAGCCCAGGGGAAGTGTTGACACTCTTTAGATTAGATTAGAGTACTTAGTGTGGAAACAGGCCCTTCGGCCCAACAAGTCCACACCGACCCTCCAAAGAGCAACCCACCCAGACCCATTCCCCTACATTTACTCCTTCACCCAAAACTACAGGCAATTTAGCATGGCCGATTCATCTAACCTGCACATTTTTGGACTGTGGGAGGAAATCAGAGCACCCGGAGGAAACCCACGCAGACACGGGGAGAGTGTGCAAACTCCGCACAGGTAGTGGCCCGAGGCAGGAATTGGACCCGGGTTCTGGCGCTGTGAGGCAGCAGTGCTAACCACTGATCCACCGTGCTGCCCACTGTATATCCGATCTAAATTGCATATCTCACTGCAAATTAATATTGGCATACTACCATTGCAGAATGCTCACAACCAGTCCTTTTTTTTTAAATGAGCTGCACAGAAGATGGAGGATTTTACTTTCAGCTGAGAGGAAATGGGCAAACGTCACTCGAAAATGCAGCACTCCTAAAGTCGTGCACTGAATGGTCAGACTGGATTATAAATATTTTTAATCTTGTTATAACACACCTTCAGGGCAGGTGGGACTTTAACTAGGATATCCTGGCTCAGAGGTAGGGACAATGCAACTGTATTACAAGACCATCCTCGATAATACACTCATCACTGGAAAGAAACTTGACTCTATGATGTTCCAACTGAGATGCAGGCAACTCATTCCAACTCAAAGTCCATAATAAAGCAAATCACTGGAGAAACTCAGCCTGTTAGGTGGCAGGGGAGTTAAACTCGACACAAAATGTTAACACTGTTTTTCTCTCTCCATTAATGCTGCCTGACCTGCTGGGTTTCTCCAGCACTTTTTATTTCAGATTTCCAGCATCTGCAGCATTTTGCTTTTATTCAGCAGAAGTCCATGTTGAGATTACATATCAACATTTGTCAATAACACTAATTAGCAGAGATCTAAACCATTATGACATGCTGAACATGATATACATAGATTTCCCGATGTTCAGAAAGGCAGATCCCAGAAAACCATAGCTTACAGGCTACAATTTGTCGAGTGAAAGCCACACTTTAAGTGCAGACATTTCACTGATATGAGTTTTCTCTGAGTTAAGTATAGTGAATGTCAACGAAGCATAGAAAATTCACAACACAAAAAAGAGACATTTGGACTATCATGTTTTGGGCCACCGAATTCAGAGAGAGAAATCAAAAAGGAACTAAAAGTTCTGGTTTAAACTACAGCAAGGCTTTAAATGAAGAAATCCATAGATTGCTGACTGGAGTGAAACACCAGGGAGTTTTGGATTCCCTCGTGCACAACAGTCAAGTGCTAAAGACTGAAATAAGTGAAGGTGATAAAGTGAATGGAGGCACATTGTAGAGCCAATTAAAGCCTCAAGCCTGGCTGCAACGAGCTGTATTTTTTTCAGACCTCATTTTTTATAATTTAAAGACTAAGAAAGTGCTGAAAATTCTACCTCACCGAAACAAGAGCAAATACAATTTGTGGATTCACAGTTACAGACAAAATGCCCCAAGCATGCTTCCACTTCCTATTAAAATATTACAGTTTTACAGCACAGGGAAGATGCCTTTGCTGTGGCTACTGGAGAGATAAACTTAATTTATCAATTCATGTATAGTATTTGATAATTAAATTGAATATATTTGCACTTAACACTTGACAAAATGTAAAAAGAACAAAAGATGTGGTCTTAATGGTCACAAACTCTAAATCAACATCAAAACAACTTTTGACATCGGCTAAAATTCTATATTCATCATCCAGAGGTGATCAAGGCAAACCAATACTGTTTATTTATTGAGCACTGAGAGATTTCAGACCATTGTGAGACCCAAGGCAGCATGAACAGGGCAACAGGAAGGTGAGTAAATGAACAGACCAGGCTCCAGAGCACTCCCCCTTCCCCCCCCCCCGACTGTGATGTTAGGTTTTGCGCTGCCAAGAATGGGCTCCACTTTGAGACCCCACTTCTCCCAACCAATCAGTGCCCCATTCCAGAAAAAGGAATGGTCACTTAGGTGACTTCTTTAGATAGATAAGGAACCAGACTTCAGCAGGAGTCAGTATCCTTATAGGTTAACAATGGGAGGAGTGCTTAACATTCACAGGGTATTTTTGACAAAAATGAGAAAATGTATAACTGTTTCTTTCTCTCCATTTTAGTTTTATTTACTCTTATCGAGTGGATTTTCTGTGCCATTTTTGCCAGCCAGTTGGAAGAAAGTTGATAGAGGTTGCATTTCTGTTACAGAAATTATCAGTTTCACTAGGAATGAGTACAGGGCAGTTTCTGCAGGTGATGAATGAATCACAATGCTTGCTTTATACTCAGGCTGCAAGCTGAAAATCAACCACTTTGCTTTTGTCCTTTGAGGAGCTAGAGTACAAAAAATGTTATGGAGACAATTCAATAGAATCCATGCTGTATGAAACCACATCTCATCCACTTCCCCAATTAAAAGCTTATAAAAACTTACCCGTATATACTTGAGTAATAGTCAAATGTTTTAGATTCCCTAAATTCTCGACAGGGCGGAACCCAAGGTTAAATGTATGGGGTTGACTATTACATGGATACTACTTCTGAGGGGCTGAAATTCATGCCTGTCAAAATTCATACCATATCATTAGCAGAAGCCCAATTGATCTCTAATTGAATAAAGAAAAAAGACACAATGAATTATGGTAATTATCAGATAAAGACAATAGAAACAAAAATGAATTACCAGTAGTATGCTTTTATTTATAAAGTGAGAGTAGAAATATAATGTGACCTTGAATCACAATTACCAGTGCATGTTACATCTTAAATTAAACATGTCAAATACAAAAGTTCATTAAAATCTTGCAAAATCACACTGTTCAAGTTCTTCAGCAGGATGAATGATACAGAACATAGAATAGTACAACGTAGAACAGCAGGCCCTTCGGCCCTCAATGTTGCACCGACCGGTGAACAAATCTAAGCCCAACCCCGTGACTATCCCATCATCATCCATGTGCTTATCCAAGGATTGTTTAAATCTCCCCCTAATGTGGCTGAGTTGTCTACATTGACAGGTAGGGCATTCCACTGCCCTGACCAATCTCTGAGTAAAGAACCTGCCTCTGACATCTGTCTTAAATCTATCACCCCTCAATTTGTAGCTATGCCCCCTCGCACAAGCTGACATCATCATCCTAGGAAAAAGACTTTCACTGTCTACCCTATCTAATCCTCTGATCATCTTGTATGTCTCTGTCAAATCCCCTCTTCGACGCCTTCTTTCCAATGAGGACAGACCTAAGTCTCTCAGCCTTTCCTCATAAGACCTTTCCTCCAGACCAGGCAACATCCTGCTAAATCTCCTCTGCACCTTTTCCAAAGATTCCACATCCTTCCTGTAATGGGGTGGCCAGAAATGTGCACAATATTCCAAGTAGGCTGCACTAGTGTTTCGTACAGTTACAACATAACATTACTCAATCCCTCCACCTATAAAACCTAACACACCATATGCCTTCTGAACAGCACTATCAACCTCGGTGGCAACTTTCAGGGATCTATGTACATGGACTCCAAGATACCTCTGCACATCCACCTAACCAAGAATCCTTCCATTGACCCAGTATTCTGCCTTCCTGATATTCTTCACGAAATGAATCACCTCACAGGTGAAACCTGTTGGACTATAGCCTGGTGTCGTGTGATTTTTAACTTTGTTGTTCAAGTTCTGTTCTTTGTGGTTCTGTTCGCCGAGCTGGAAGTTTTTGCTGCAAACGTTTCGTTCCCTGGCTAGGGAACATCATCAGTGCTATTGGAGCCTCCTGTGAAGCGCTGCTTTGATGTTTCTTCCGGTATTTGTAGTGGTTTGTTCTTGCCGCTTCCGGGTGTCAGTTTCAGCTGTAGTAGTTTGTATGTGGGGTCCAGGTTGATGTATCAGTTGATGGATCTTCTTGCCGTTTCCGGGTGTCAGTTTCAGCTGTAGTGGTTTGTATATGGGGTCCAGGTCTATGTGTCTGTTAATGGAGTTTGTGGATGAATGCCATGCCTCTAGGAATTCCCTGGCTGTTCTCTGTCTGGCTTGTCCTATGATGGTAGTGTTTTCCCAGTCAAATTCATGTTCCTGGTTGTCTGAGTGTATGGCTACTAGGGATAGCTGGTCGTGTCGTTTTGTGGCTAGCTGATGTTCGTGGACGCGGCTTGTTAGCTGTCTTCCTGTTTGTCCTATTATAGTGTTTTGTGCAGTCCTTGCATGGTATTTTGTAAACTACGTTAGTTTGGCTCGTGCTGGCTATTGGGTCCTTTGTTCTAGTGAGTTGTTGTCTGAGTGTGGAAGTTGGCTTGTGTGCTGTTATGAGTCCTAAGGGTCGCAGTAGTCTGGCTGTCAGTTCTGAGACGTTCCTGACGTATGGTAGTGTGGCTAGTCCTTTTGGTTGTGGCATGTCCTCGTTCCGTGGTCTATCTCTTAGGCATCTGGTGATAAAGTTGCGTGGGTATCCGTTTTTGGCGAATACCTTGTATAGGTGTTCCTCTTCCTCTTTTCGCAGTTCTGGTGTACCCAATAGCCAGCACGAGCCAAACTAACGTAGTTTACAAAATACCATGCAAGGACTGCACAAAACACTATATAGGACAAACAGGAAGACAGCTAACAAGCCGCGTCCACGAACATCAGCTAGCCACAAAACGACACGACCAGCTATCCCTAGTAGCCATACACTCAGACAACCAGGAACATGAATTTGACTGGGAAAACACTACCATCATAGGACAAGCCAGACAGAGAACAGCCAGGGAATTCCTAGAGGCATGGCATTCATCCACAAACTCCATTAACAGACACATAGACCTGGACCCCATATACAAACCACTACAGCTGAAACTGACACCCGGAAGCGGCAAGAACAAACCACTATAAATACCGGAAGAAACATCAAAGCAGCGCTTCACAGGAGGCTCCAATAGCACTGATGATGTTCCCTAGCCAGGGAACGAAACGTTTGCAGCAAAAAACTTCCAGCTCGGCGAACAGAACCACAACAACGGACACCCGAGCTACAAATCTTCAACCAGACTTTAAATTTTTAACTGTGTACAGCCCAGTCAAAAACACCGGCATCTCCAAATCATCACCTCACATTTATCTGCATTGAACTCCATTTGCCACCTCTCGGCCCAATTCTGCAGTTTATCCAAGTCCCCCTGCAACCTGCAACATACTTCCACACTGTCCACTACTCCACTGACTTTAGTGTCATCTGCAAACTTACTAACCCATCCACCTATGCCTGTGTCTAAGTCATTTGTGAAAATGACAAAAAGCACTGGTCCCAAAACAGATTCTTGTGACACACCACTAGTTACCGGGCTCCAGGCTGAAAATTTTCCATCAACCACCACTCGCTGCCTTCTTACAGAAAGCCAGTTTCTAATTCAAACTGCTAAATCACTCTTAATCCCATGCCTCTGCATTTTCACCAATAGCCTACCACGTGGAACCTTATCAAAGGCCTTATTGAAGTCCATGTACACCACATCAACCGCCCAACCCACATCCACATGCTTGGTCACCTTCTCAAAAAACTCAATAAGGTTTGTGAGACATGACCTGCCCTTGATGAATCCATGTTAACTATCTGAAATCCAATTGTTGGGCTTGCGAGGTGATTATAAATCCTATCTCCCATAAACCTTTCTAAAACTTTTCCTATAACA
This sequence comes from Hemiscyllium ocellatum, assembly GCF_020745735.1. Classification (NCBI taxonomy): domain Eukaryota; kingdom Metazoa; phylum Chordata; class Chondrichthyes; order Orectolobiformes; family Hemiscylliidae; genus Hemiscyllium; species Hemiscyllium ocellatum. Next base: position 2,938,363 of record NC_083420.1, read on the forward strand.
GACATAAGGCTCATCTGAGTCATCTCTGCTGCCTTCTTGAACAAGGGCACAACATTTGCAATCCTCTGGTCCTCTGGACTAAACCTATAGACAATGCCGATTCAAAGATCAAAGCCAAAAGCTCCGAAAACTCCTCCTTAGCTTCTCAGAGAATCCTCGGATAAATCCCATCTGGCCCAGGGGACTTGTCTACTTTCACTCCTTCTAGAATTGTTAACTCCTCTTCCTTACTAGACTCGATCCTTTCTAATCTCATATCTCATTCTTCTCCTTTACAAAATTGCCCTTTTCCTGAGTGAAAACCAATGAGAAATATTTGTGTAACACCTCTCCAATCTCCACTGGGTCCACACATAACTTCCTAATTCTGCCTTTGACTGGTCCTATTCCTAGGGTCTAGATTAGAGTGGTGCTGGAAAAACACAGCAGTTCAGGCAGCATCCGAGGAGCAGTAAAATCGACACTTCGGGCAAAAGCCCTTCATCAGGAATACAGGCAGAGAGCCTGAAGGGTAGAGAGCCTATTGCTACCCTAGTCATCCTTTAATTCCTCACATACTTATGTAAAGCTTTAGGGTTCTCCTTTAGTCTACCTGCTAAAGACTGCTTATGTCCCCTCCTTGACCTTCTTAACTCCTTCTTTAAATCCTTCCTAGTTGATCTGTAACCCTCCATCGCCTCATCTGAACCATCTTGTCTCGTTGTCACATAAACCTCCTTCTTCCGCTTAACAAGAGATGCAATTTCTGTAGTAAACCACGGTTCCCTTCCCTTATCACTTCCTCCCTGCCTGACAGGGACATACCTATCAAGGACACGCAATATCTGTTCCTTAAACCAGCTCCACATTTCCATTGTCTGCATCTCTTGCATTTTGCTACCTCAGTCTTTGCATCTTAAGTCTTGCCTAATCGCATTATAATTGCCTTTCCCCATCGATAGCACTTGCCCTGTGGCATGTACCTATCCCTTTCCATCGCTAAACTAAATGTGACTGAATTATGGTCACTGTCTCTAAAGTGCTCACCTGCCACTAAATCAAACACCTGGCCTGGTTCATTACCAAGCACCAGATCCAGTGTGGCCTCCCCTCTTGTCGGCCCTTCGACATACTGTGTCAGGAAACCCTCCTGCACACATTGGACAAAAACTGATCCATCCGACACACTAGAGTTACGGCATTTCCAGTCAATGTTGGGGAAGCTAAAGTCCCCCATAATGACCACCCTGTTCCTTTCACTCCTACCCAGAATATTTTAGCCAATGCTCTCCTCCACATCCCTGGAACTCTGCGGAGGCCTATAAAAAAGCTCCCAGCAGTGTGACCTCTCCTCTCCTGTTTCTAACCTCAGCCCATACTACCTCAGTAGACGAGTCCTCATCAAATAGTTCTTTCAGCCATCGTTATACTATCCTTGACTAACAAGGCCACGCTTCCCCCTCTTTTACTGCCTTTTCTTTCTGAATGAAAGATCCATATCATCATATGGATCCTCTTCATCCTTGCTGTCCTTGGTTAGCGGTAGCACATCATCTGCTTTTTCTTCTTCATCTGTGTTATCCCATAGATAACTGTCTCTGTGCCATCCAATACATTCACATTTTCATATTTCTTGAACGATTTGAAAATCATGTCAGCTTTCATTTCCATCCATGGATCTGCAATCTATTCACAGATCAGTGGTGTGATGGAGCCGGCATACTGCCTCCTCTCGTGTACTTTTCTCCATCATGCATCCAGTTATTCTGCTTCTTTCACATCCTGTTGATATCAATATCAATATCTACTGATTGTAAAACACTTGTTAAGTCCACCAGGAATTACTGCCAGGTCAGTGTTATGTGATTGGATGTCATTAACAACATTCTTTAATCGATGGGATCTAACCTGATTCCACGTGAGCAAACTCTTTTCCTTGTGGAATCCATCAGGTTGTAAATTCCAAACTTCCTTTCTCCATTTTTCTACATCTACCGAGCCTTGTGGATTCTTATGGGTGAGAATTCCTTTTGCAAATGTCTCCTTTGTTTTAAAAACAGCCATCGGTTTTAACTTAGTGCCATCAGCCGTACAAGAAAGAACTAAATTAAACCTACTTTTCTCATGCCCAGTGGTTCTCACCAATACTGTTTCTTCCTCCTTTTTGGTTCACAGTTCAATTTTTTGGCATGTCGAGAGTAATAGGCATTTTGTCCATGTTTCTAATGCATTATAACTTGTAGCCTTCCTTCTGCCAATTTCTGATTGCAAACTGGTGAAACTATAATATCTTATCTTCTAGTTCTGCAGGCAACGTGTGTGAAATCTTAGCTCCCTGCTGAAGTAGGAAGCCATGCCCGTCTCATGAACCTTGTACACCACTCAACACTTGCCTTAAAATTCAAAATTCCACCCTGCTTTGATTTGTTTCATGCGTGGATTCGGATGGCTTCACGAGTACCACATTTTCAATTTTGATGAATTTCAATTACCCACTCAGCAACTTTTTCTCCAACTGTGACCATTTGCTACATTTACCTCTGTTGGCATATTTCCATTTTAGTGTTGTTTGAAGTAGGTTCAATATCTATCTCCAGTTTCTCATAAGTTTCTCCAAAACACAACATTCTCTTAGTGCTACACAGTTGATGTCTTCTCTGTCAGTCCAATAACTTTCAGTTTAAACGCTGCTGTATATTTTTTTACTTTTACTGGAGGGAATTTTTACACAAAATGAAGAAATTTCAAAACCTCAACGAAGTATATGACTATTCTACGAGGTTGGTTATCACCTGACTCTTTAGTGCCGCATTAGTGTGAATTGTACATCAAATCACATAATAGCACAAAAAAGAAATTAATTTCCTCATCATAACATTTATGTACAGGATAATATCTTGACTCACAAATGTTAATCTGTTATCTGTGAAGAACTAGGGTTGACTTTTATGCGAGATATATGGAAAATTCCAGATATTTTGGCCAAAAATAGGAGGCCAACTTTCACATGAGATGAACCATTACTCGAGTATATATGGCCATTAATACTTCAATGAAAATGCTAAATTTTTCAAAAGCTTATTTTTGTAAAAATTTTTGCACCAATATTATTTTTTGTCTTAAGCACAAAGCAACTTGAATATTAGGCTTCGGGCCCTTGCACTGAAACTATTGCTTTAATTATATGGAAATTACAGCACAGCAACAGGCCATTTAGCTTAATTGGCCAGTCTGTGCTGATGTTTAACTCTAGTCTTTTTCTCTCTCACTTCCTTATCCAGTTGAGCATCGACTCGACTTTCCCTTGCCTCCAAGTGTGCCAGGTCCTGGTTCACAATGCTGCAACTAATATATCCCTCCAGAGCTCCACAGACTTAGGATTAATATCTGCTTTGTGTTTCACAGTGCCTTTCAGAGACACAATCAAGTCATCATCACTGCATCACAGCAAAGAAGCTGTGGTATAAAGGGCTCATATTCCATCTCACCTGAGATCACTTGAAGCATGACACTCCTTTTGAAGCATGCTAAAAGTTGTACACTAAAAGATTATTATCCCAAATATTTTTGAGCTTGAAGAATGTATAATAATTTGCACATAATAGTTCACTATAATCAATATGCTGGATTCTTCCAAACCACATTTTCTTTCCCAGTTTGTTACGCAAGATAATATAAGCATTGCTGCATTAAGTAAAACATCCTGGGGGCTAACTCATGGTATCATCCTGGGAATCAACAGAAAAGCTAGACCAGCTGATCAAGGATATGATAAATACAGTGGAAGAAAAATTAGAGCTGAAAATGTGTTGCTAGAAAAGCGCAGCAGGTCAGGCAGCATCCAAGGAGCAGGAGAATCGACGTTTTGGGCATGAGCCCTTCTTCAGGAATTCTGAAGATTCCATTCCTGAAGAAGGGCTCGTACCCGAAACTTCGATTCTCCTGCTCCTTGGATGCTGCCTGACCTGCTGTGCTTTTCCAGCAACACATTTTCAGCTCTGATCTCCAGCATCTGCAGTCCTCACTTTCTCCTTGAAGAAAAATTAGACACAGGAATAATTCCAACTCTGTATATAATTATTCTATTTATAAGTATATTCTATTTCTGCAATTTTTATGCAAGGACAAATAAATTCCTAGATGGCATCAATACAGAAATTATACTGATATGTATCCTTGTTTCTGTACCAAGCTCTCCAGTGGGATTTTATGCTCAAATTTCCTGTGGCACTCTTTCAACTGTAGCAGAAGTTGAAAATTCAAGGAATAACACCAACAAAGGAAACATATCAGGCTGCTGTCTTCTGATAAGGTTCAACATCATTGCAATCAACTGCTGAACACATTAGCTGCATTAGATAGATGTTGGGATACTGGTCTGTACTGGATGGGAACATAAAGTAGGTGATATTGAGTAGTCCACCTGCTTAGCAATTCCACGATGAGAATAGGATAGAATACAGGGAAAGCATTAAAAAAGGGCAGCCAATATGATATACATTTCCCATTAAACTCCCAATCCATCCCAAGTGCATTTCTAATCACTCAGTGGCATCTGAATTGTCATGGGCACAGAGACCACTAGCACTCCAGCAAAGCACAGTATAGAAATTGCAAACAAAATTGTTATCAAACTGCAGAAATCTCAGTTACACTATCAGATAATATTTAAGGTGCAAATCTAAGCAAGCGCACTAAAGCAAATCGAAGAAACTGGCTGATTCAATCCTCTGCAGGAGGGTTAAAAAGGCACACTCAGCTCCTCCATCAAAACCTTGCAGAAAATGTTAAATCCAGAATTCACTTTGTGCACAATCTTAATATTTTACTAGGGAGTCTACCATTGGCCTGCTCACCTATTTCTTGGATCTGGAATACATTGGTAGTGCTTAATTTCTAATATGGAAGTTATGCCTTGAGGCCACTTTCTCGAAACACACAAATGAAGGAGATCAGTAACTATTTTAACACTTCTATGGTCACAGGATCAATTATAAAGTGCTGTGAGGTGCAAATTGCTCATAGATGCTGAATAAACCTGAGGAGCCAATGGGTCCAATTCTGTGCTGCAAATTCTAAGCAGCATGTGTATAATTGTATAAAGACAAATATGAAGAATAAGAAACGGTTAAGAGCAGGCAGCATTCTGAAAAGGTATGTATTAGCTCTTAATCGTTTGGTAGTACAAAACTGGAGTATTGTTGAAAAATACATTTTATCAAAGCTTTTCAACTTGCATTCATCAGAACACCTTGCAAGAATACAAATTCAAGGAGAAATCTGACATCGATACAAATGGGAAGAGAATCCTGATTGGTTAGCAAGTGGAGCCGAAAAGGATGGTGCTGGAAAAGTACGGCAGGTCAGGCAGCATCCAAAGAGCAGAAGAGTTGACTCTCCTGCTCCTAAGATGCTGCCTGACCTGTTGTGTTTTTCCAGTGTCACAATTGTTTACTCTGATTCCCCAGCACTGACAGTCCTCACTTTCTCCTAATTAGCAAGTGGATTAATCGATAAAAGTGGTAGTATGCATAATAAACCCATTAATGTTGATTGACAGTTCGCTGCCAGATTTTAATTATTAAAACCAGTCAGGTGGATTAATTGGTCAGGATACTGCTTTGAGGGATAAACCAATTAATAGCTGCTATTTATGTTGTTGAATGGATACAGGAAGTGTTCTGCCTGTAAAGAATAGGGCCATCTTATTGATATATGCAGCTTTCTGTAGATACAAGTGTGCCACAATGGGAACATGACTGACATGCCTAAATTAGTTTCCTCATACACTCAGGATTATCCACAAGTAGTGCTCAATTGCAGAATCACCTCGAAGTTGATCTCCATATTGTGAGCATCATGAACAAAGTTTGGTTGGGTAGTCAGTTGTGAACAGTTGAAGGGATCTGCTGTTTGATACAATCTGCCAGTCTTTGTGAGGTACTGCCCAGGTCCTGGGCATCACACCATCACTGAAGTTCATGCATTAAATTACTCATTTGTGAGGTAGGCAGAATGGCTTTTTTACTTCACAGCAACATCCTCCAAGTGGTGACCATCTCTCATGACGCTACTGTACAATACAAGCATTATACAGCACGCTTCACCTGTTGCTCTAATGCTTCAACTACCTCATAATTGCAATAGACTAAATACTTTCCATATCAAAGGTGACCATCTTTAGGGCCTTTACCAAGTTTGCATGATGTACAAAGCAAAATCTGATCAGGATATAAATTAAACAACAGAATGTCTCTGTTGCACCATATCCCAGCATTGACTTTGCAGAATGAACCCTAATTAGGGTCTGTTCATCCAAAGTATAAAACAGTGTAGTTCCATTTATGGTAGATGGTAAGGGAGAATCCACTGGTTTAAGGGAAGGTGACTGCCTTATGGTATAATCGCTGGACTGTTACTCCAAAGACCCAGGTAATGTTCTGGTGATCTGGGTTCAAATCTGACTGTAGTTAATGGTGGAATTTAATTTCAATCAAACTCTGGAATTAAGAGTATAATGAGCACAAATCATTGGAAACTGACATCCTTACCTGACCTCACTTGCCAGGCCAACATATGACTCCAGACCGACAGCAATGTGGTTGACTCTTAACTGCCTAGGGACAAATGCAGGCCGACCCAATGATGCCCTCATTCCATGAATGAATTTAAACAAAAACTTTTCAACTGAGACATTGAGGAAAGGAAGTCTTGACTTTCATGATTCTGTGACTGGGCAGCATTTAGAGTCATGGAGTTGTACAGCACAGAAACAGGTCCATCGGGCCAACTCATCCATGCCAACCAGGTGTCTCAAATTTTCTAGCATTTGGCCCATATCCATCTAAACGCCTTTTAAATGTTGTTGAATTTGCTGAAAATTGCTCAATAATCCCAAGTGTGCAAATTATGCTGACAACCAATTTAGGATCATCAGTTCGGCTCACAGAGTGGTACTCCTGCATGTATGTATAGCTATATATTAATACACAAGGTCACAACTTTGCAGCAGAAAGAAAGAAACACATCCTACCTATCCCAACTGAACAAAATAATTGGCAGCTATTCACTGGTGTATTTCTCAGAGCAACATCCTAACCAATTTATCAACTTGTCTTGATTTTAAAAATCAAAGTCTGGCAGTTAATTGTCAATCAACACTATTACTGCATTCATCTTGGCAATACTGGTATCAATCGTACAAAATGAAAAGCTTCGACCAAATATGTCTATTCTTGACAATGTTACTCGGAGTCACATTTTGAATTTAAACTCAGTCTAGACATTTAAAGTAAAATTGAGATTTTGGGTATTTAAAGAATTTTCCAATCATAATTTTAAACTGTACATAATGGTGACTTTATCACATGCTGCTTTTTTTCCAGTAGAAAACCACAAACTCACATTTGTCTGCAAGCACAAATCCCATCCCTCACATTGCAGAGTTCATTTATACTGAAGTTCTCCATCTGATTTAAAACTGGGAAAATGCTTACCTCGAGGCTAATGCAACGTCAGAAAACTGGATTTTGCAACAGCATCCACGCTTCACATAATAAAGAAATAAATGGCTTGTCAAAGAATTTCAAAGAGCAGTCACCGTTGCCGTGGCAGATGGAAAACAGTAAAAACAGCACCATGCAGGTTTGGGAAATCACCATTAGCATTTCTAGTGTGTGGGTACAATAAGCAGAAAGGGATTTTGCTAATAGATGCTATGTTCAATACATACTGTTTTCCTTTTTGAAATCACACCAAATACCACTTTAATACAATTTCATTTCCTTTATATTTATGAAAAAAACTCAATTACTGGTAAGGGTTCCTCTCCTTAATCATCACTCCAAAGGAAATGCATCATACAGTAAAAACTATAGACGGGTTGCAGCCAGTTCTCACTGCTAATCATTTTGCCTGCAGCACTTGGCTCCTAAATAAAAGTTTAGGTGCCCATTTCCTTTTGGAATAGAACCACAGACACGAGCTAAAGTTGTACTAGTGACTAAATGATCTCTTTCTTCCCACCCACTTGCTTTGGGGAAAATTATGCTTTCATTAATAGACAGTTGATATCCAGGTACTCAAGGTAATGAGTTCTTTTGCGGCTTCCAACCTGAGCTCTTGCCCAATCACTCACTCTGTTTTTCCCCTCCTGTATTCTCAATAATCCCTGATTCAAAATTGATATTATTCCAGACAGACTTTCATGTTTCCATTAACTTCTTTACAGTCTACTATCAAACCAAAATGAAGATATCCAGCCAAATATGCTTCTTTTAATATTAAAGCAATTACGGCTGGATTTAAACTCAGCAATGATAAATGTAAGCTAGCAACCCCTATTCAAAGTCCATTCAAGAGTTGCACTAAAAAGTGAGAAAGGATTTTGTTTTGAAGAAAGTACATTTTAACTCTCTCTGTAAAATGTGGACTTGCTTCATTTTTTGAACTTTACTTAAATTCACATTCAGATTTCCAGCATCCACAATATTCTGTACTGGTAAGGTACACATTTATCCTCTGCAAGGGATTAGAGAAGATATCTTGCTTAATTCAACATGGCTGCTTCAGTGAAATACAGAACAGCCCACATTTATCATAACTCAATAATCAAGCTCTGCTGCAAATTTGGCAGATACCCAGAAATACAACAATCAAAACAAATCACTCATGAAAATTGATTCAAGACACCAGGAGTTTCAATCCCCTGAAACATGAAGGTTTGGGACTGGTAAGGTACAAAAATGTCAAAAATCTTAAATCAAATCCGAACACACTCTGAATAATACAATAATGAAAAACAACAGGCCATTCAGTCTATTGATTCTGTGCAGCTATTTCAAAAAGCAATACAGTAAAAGATGTGCTCCCCATTCTTTCCCCACCTGGTTGCATTTTTCTCCTTCAAGAGTGTATCCAATTCTTCCTTGTCAAGCCATTTATTTCTTTATTGCATGAAACCTGGAGGTTTCTGCCAACCAATCTGGGAGCACACCAAAACTCTCAATGACTTACTATGTGAGATGGAGGAGTGGGCGACCTCCATTAGGATCTCTATTTACATAACTTTTTGCCTCAAGTTATTTCGCCTATTTATGCTTTTGTCCTGTTTGGTTTGCGTCTCCTAGGCCCCAGAACATAAGAAATAGACACAAGAGTAGGCCATTTACCCCTCAAGCCTGTTATGGTCTTTATAAAATTACGGCTGATCTGCCCAGATCTCAACTCCAGTTTCATGCCAGCTCCTTATAGTCAACAACTCCTTGGTATTTTAAACAGCTATCTCCCTCCTCTGTAAATATTTTCAGTGATCCACAACTATCTGGGGAAGAGAATTCCAGACATGCACTACCCTCAGGGAAATTCCTTCACATCTAACTTTGAAATGAATGTCCCTTCATTCTGTAACTATGTTTCCTAGTTCAAGATACCCCAATTAATGGAAATATCTTAACATCTACCTTATCATGCCCCCTCAGAATCTGGATGTTCCAATAGGATTAACCTCATTCTTCTAAAACGTACTGAATAAAGGGCTAACCTACTTGGTTGTTAGAGCAAGTTAACATTTATCCCAGATATAAGACAAGCAAATCTCTTATGAATAGCCTTCAATATGTTGATTCTTCTCCTCCATTCCACAACATATCCACCTCCGGACTTTCCCTTCCTGCTGATACTGGGCCCTTACCTCACACCTCAAGCATCATGTGTGGATTATTACATCCAGTACATGCTGGTACTTATAACTGAGGTAATAATGGTCCAAGGATTTATTAAACACAATAAAAAATGCTTAGGCAAAACTATATTTAATAAGGTTCAAACACTTTCCATCAATAATAGCTTTGTGCAATGTATGAAGATAGTAATTAAGTTAGAAAAGGGTTTGGTCTCCTTCTGGTTACCCACAGTTGACTGCTGTTTAGAAACAAGTTGTATTTCTAAGGAGGATTTGTATTCAACAGGCTAACCGATTAAAACATTTGGCACCACAGCAGTCAGTCTGTCATATCCCTGATGAGTGACGTTTATTCTCACTATAGTGCGGCACTGTGTCCATTTCAAAATGGTGTGGCCTGTCAGCCAAGTTTTGCACTTCTGATGAAAGAAGCCCATTTAGTGCTGTTGCCAATCTTAACAGACTTTACTCATGTGGCTCCTCAGTGAGGCGTGATGCCGACAAAGCTCAATTCTTGTAGAAACACACTGACTACGGTTAATCTGCTGCAGTGACTGCACAGTGACAAGGTGAAAGCTGCTCAAAATACCACAACTCATAAAATGCCTCTTGTCACTATTTGCAGTTCAATCAATCAAAATATCACACAAATATTGGACACTAGTGTTACAGGACTTGGTGTTCACTGCATTCAACACAATGTATTCTGTTCACTGGACATCCCAGGTTATCATTGACAGAATTCCTAGTTACTATCTACATTTTAAAGTAGAATTAAACGACAAATAGAAACCGGAACAGAACACAACTGAATCTGAGCTATTCATAGCAGGATATAATATTCACTTTAAGCAGCTTCATTTTGAGTGTTGGTATGTTCAAGAATTTTCTGTATTAGCACTTTTTTTTAAAAAAAATCCCCACTTAGTGTTACTGTTAAACTTGGCACAGAGCCTAGCAACACACAATCAACTGTTAAATTTCAATAAAAATGTTGCAATGTTGGCTTCTATGATGTCAAAGGAAACCAGCAATAAGGATGCAACTTCTCATTTGCAGTTCTGATGTTTAATATGTTTATTGTAAAAAAAATTACATGTCCATTTGAAAGTCCCAGTTTAAACATTATTCTGTCATGAATTCATTACTTCGCGGGCAAAATAGGGAGTTGACAGTAGCTTAACTGCAACATCATACAAATGGCCATTCAGCCTGAGTGGGTAATGCCTGTAATCATGCTCCACACGAACCTCTTGCTACTCCACTAGCATAACCCAATGTCCCTTTCTTTCTCACATACTTACCTAGCTTCCCTTTAATGAAATCTAGACTGCTTTCTTTAATGACTCCCTATAATAACAAGTTCCATATTCTAATCCCTCTAGAGAAAAACTAACAAGAGGAAGTCCTTTCAAAACCGAATCTACTCTGTGGTTTCTTGGGCTGACATGTCCCACACTAAAGGTCATGTCTTTCTTTTTGAGTTTTTTTCTGACCCTATAGGCCTTGAAAATTGGTGGTTGGGACCCAGATGCATAAGGGCCACACTTCACATTAATAAGTTTCCATTTTTTTATGGTCAGTAAAGAAAAGGTGATAGGACCTGAATCACCCACAGTATGGAAACAAACTCAGCAAGATCATCTGAAATCAGTACCGAGGTCCAATCCTGTTTTTTTCTGTTGCAAGGGACATAGCCCACAGGGTGGCAATCACAAATTAATGAAGTAGACATTTTTGAAGAGCAGATAAGATCTGTTTAACTATCATGACATGAAGATTTTTACATCACATTTTAAATATTTTTAATCAAACTGTTCAGTGATGTTTTTGCATACCTCTGGAGCAGATAGGACCAGAACTCAGGCCTCCCAGCCCAGATATCAGAACACTACCTCTGTGCTAGAAGAGGCCCCCAAAATAACACTTCTGACCTATTTTTCTAATCTACCTCTTCAGCGATATTATTACGCACCTCTGGAGCAGGTAGGACTTAGATCTGGATCAGAGTCAGGCAGCATCCATGGAGCCGGAAAATAAATATTTTGGGCAAAAGCCCCTCATCAGGAATGAATGATGAACCTGGATCTCTCAGTCCAATGGTCAGGACACAACCACTGCATCACAGGAGGGCCCCAGTAATATCTCTCAACAGATTGATTAGAATTTCTCTGAGCTGGACTGCTTTGATTAACAAGCCAGCTGGTGTAGCATTGCTTAATGCAGTATCTGTTGACATTTTCCTAAAGATTGTTTATTATGCAACTTGGTTGATTTTCAAAGGCTAGAATGATCTCAGCAGGGGATTCCAACTTCACAGTTTCATAGACATCTTAAAGAATACTAAAGCATTAGTTTCATTTGATGGAGGATGTGAACAGAAGTTTGTTTATATCAGAGCTGTAAACAATTTGAATGGGCATCATGAATGGAAATTGTTTGACAATGAAATGTGTACAGCAAGGGCTCCCTCAAATTTTAATGAAGTTTATTTTGTTTTGTCCCTACTTGGCTCCTGAAGTCTATTTGTGGTGATGGTTGTTCACTGGCATTGAGATTTTACAGTGTATAAGGGGTCACAAGGAGTGACTGGAGAGGGAGAGGAGTGAGGGCCAAGGACCCAAGCTAATTTTATCACAACTCAGATCAACTCCTAGAAAACAGAGGTGGAGCACCTAATCAGCCCTCCCCAGTGCTCACCCAAAGCCTGGCAACCAGAATCTACTTCTAGAGTCAGAGGCTCTGAATCTAACTGCACCCACTCCTAGACCCCATCCAAAGCAAACATTGAAATAGATCAGGCTCAGTAAAATAAAGGCAGATCTACCAACTGCAGGGAATTTCCAAACCAGAACTACAACAGCAAAATCTGACATGACCCCAGCTGTTTTCTCATCAAGTTTGTATGATTTACTTTGAAACATTGCAGATATTGTAGCACTGTGTACAGTGCCCTATGGGTAGCATGCACACCAATAGCAACTCTAAATTCTTATCAAATACACCATCACAAGAAAAACTTTTAACCACAAACTTGTAGACACAAAGGCCGACCTACTTTCTGTCACTTTGAACCTTCTAGGTCTTTGACATTCATGGTTACACACTGACTGAATGAATAACCATTCTTTCCAGATCTACCCAACTACAAAGGAAATGAAGCAGCTAAGTGATCATCAAACATGAGGTGTAAGGCAGAGGACTGATCTTGTGACCAAGGTATTTAAAACAATCATAGAACCATAATGGCACAAAAAGGCCATTCAGCCCATTATGTCCGTGCCAGCCAAAAAACTAACTGCCTATTTAATTGCGCCTTCCAGAATCTGTCGTGCAGGTTTTAAGGTTACATATTTAATATGCAGATTCAGATTCTTCTTAAATTGTTGAGGGTTTCTGCCTTCTCCACCAAGCTGGGCGGTGAATGTCACTGAGGAATAACAAGAATAATAGCATAATAATGGCAGATCAATCAGCAGTAGGCAGATTGCTCTGGGTGGCAAAGATCAGTCTGAAAATGGAGCTCTTCACATGGACACAACAGACAAAGGAAGAATTCACTCACGTCAACATGTAGCCAATAATTCAGAATGGTGCTGCGCAGCTTCGAGCTACCAGTTGTAAGAATGTACAAGAATCACTGAAGTGGGAGGGTAATGTGTTGCAACAATGCAGCTTAATTAGGAAAACGGTCAGCAGAGTTTTTACATAAGCATTGTTCTATCTTAATTCACTTTAAACATATTATAGATTTCTTTAAGCAAATGTGCTATGAATAGTAACTGCATATGTGCTTCAGGCTCTAATTTGAGAATTCACTCTCAAATTAAACCACCACTGCTAAGATTAGATTGTAACTCTTTGGTGCTCCTACTTATGTATTTCATAGGCACCAAACATGAGTTGAAAAGCAAAGTGTGGATGTGGGGGGCAATGCTACTCAACTAACTCTGCTTCTTTTCTTCAAAAGCCAAAGTTTCTAATTAATTTACCCAAATGATCTAACCAGCTGTTGGTTGCGCTCTTTGTGAGTAAGCTTTCTTCTGTTCTGATTTCTCTGTTGTCCATTTGCTCTGCAGGAACAAGGTTTCAAAACAGCTTTCTTTCTCCAAGATGGTGGGATTAACTCCAGTTCAAGTGGGTGATCAGAGACTTTGAACACCACAACAGATTCCATGATCTGTACTCCCCATCAAACACAATTTTGCAATCAGACAGTTTCCAATAAACTCACCTCTGCATTTCTTAAAATTCAATAATACCCCTTTTTAAGTTTGCAGGGACAAATCTTTCTAACCTTAACTCATTTCATTCCTCTGACTTGAGGTCTTTCTTGCATTGCTTCTTTCTTACTAAAAGAAAGTGAGGACTGCAGATGCTGGAGATCAGAGTTGAGCGTGTGTTGCTGGAAAAGCACAGCAAGTCAAGCAGCATCCGAGGAGCAGGAGGGTCAACAGTTTGGGCATAAGCCTCATTCCTGTTGAAGGGCTTATGCTGGAAATGTCGATTATCCTGCTCCATGGATGTTGCCTGACCTGCTGTGCTTTTGCAGCAAAATACTCTAGACTTCTTTCTTACTTGTCATGTCGATGCAAATCACACAGAGCACATAAAATTACTGTCTGTCCAGCAGACAAGTGCCATGGATCAGAGTTTCCTCCCCTGGTGCTGGTCAGAATCTCAGACAATCCCCAAATCCCCCACAAATTCCAGGTTCAGGTTAACAGCTAAGGCTGAGCACTCCTCCAGGATAATCCAAACCGTTGGTGGATCCTTGCAGCTGCCATCAGGGAAACAACTAGCCACATACTGTGGTTCTTCTGGCTATGGTCTAACACAAGCCCTGATGGTGGTGAAGGAAAAGGTATCTCTCTCTTGCTGGGCGTTAAAGTCTCAGTGGCTGCTTCTTGCCAATCCTTCAATCATAACAACCAGGTAGAGGATATAACATTTAATTCTGTTCGCTAACCAGTTCAAGAAGCAAACACTTACTAAATATGAAAGCATTCTGAACAACACATCAGGATCGCAAAATAATTTTTTTAGCAACTCTAAATAACTGAAACAGAGTTAACATTTTGAGTCCAGTAACCCTTCTTCAGAACAGTTCTGAACGAAGATCACTGGATCCAAAATGCTAGATCAGCTTTCTCTGCACTCATATAACCAGACCTACTTGAATTTCTGTGGCAATTTCTGTTTTTTGTTTCATGGTAGTGTAGTGATTACATTATTGAATGACTAAACCAGCAGTAAGGTCTTCAAATCCCACTAGGAAAGCTGCAAAATTCCATTTGTGAGCTTGTACTGGAAAATAATTGCAAAAGCTACGATATTTATGTAAAATTGCTGCTCTTAGCAAGTATAAGTTTAGCTAAATTACAGAGTCATAGAGATGTACAGCACAGAAACAGACCCTTCGGTCCAACCCATCCATGTCGACCAGATATCCCAACCCAATCTAGTCCCACCTGCCAGCACTAGGCCCATATCCCTCTAAACCCTTCCCATCCAAATGCCTTTTAAATGTTGCAATTGTACCAGCCTCCACCACTTCCTCTGACAGCTCATTCCATACATGCACCACCCTCTCTGTGAAAATGTTGCCCCTTAAGTCCCTTTTAAATCTTTCCCTTCTCACTGTAAATCTACACCCTCTAGTTTTGGACTTCCCCACCCCAGGGAAAAGATTTTGTCTATTTATCCTATTCATGCCCCTCATGATTTTGTAAACCTCTATAAGGTCACCCCTCAGCCTCCGACGCTCCAGGGAAAATAGCCCCAGCCTGTTCAGCCTCTCCCTGTAGCTCAAACCCTCCAACCCTGGCAACATCCTTGTAAATCTTTTCTGAATGAAGGATTTATGCCTGAAACGTCGACTCACCTGCTCCTCAGATGCTGCCTGACCGGCTGTGCTTTTCCAGCACCACACCTTTTACTCTGATCGCCAGCATTTACAGTCCCCACTTTCTCCTCTAGTTTCAGCTAAGGTAATCACAGACACGTTGAACAGAATTGGAAAAGTTAGGGAACAGCTGCAGGTATTTACCAAAGATTTCTTGGTATCATGGACATTATTTCCCTCCCAGTTCATTGGCTGTTCGGGTTGGAGGACAAGAATATACATTTTGGGGAAATGAGGAGGCCATTCAGCCCCTCAGGTCTCCTCCACATTTCAGTAACACCATGTCTGATCGGATTGTGGCCTTGAATCCATTCTATCTGTCTGCCATAATGCTCAACTTCCTGGGCAAATTAAAACTCTGTCCAACATAGTCCTGAATATATTCAACATTCCAACATCTACTGCTGTCCAGGGAAGAAAATCCCAAACAATTATGACCATCTGAGGTAAGAAAGTGCTTACTTCCATCTTAAATTGAAGATTTAATTTGAAACTGTGCATCGTTGTTCTAGATTTCACAAAGATAAGCATCCCATCAATCTCTTGGTAGCACAGACTTGATAGGTCAAAGGGGCTTATCTGTACTGTATGACTCTGCAATTCTAGGGTGGCTCAGTGGTTAGCATTGTTGCCTAACAGCACCAGAGAGCTGGGTTCAATTCCAGCCTCGGGTGGCTGTCTGTGTGAAATTTGCACATTCTCCCCGTGTCTACATGGGTTTCCTCTGGGTGATCCTGTTTCCTCCCACAGTCCAAAGATGTGTAGGTTAGGAAAATTGGCCAAGTTAAGTTGCTCATAGTACTCAGAGATGTGTAGGTTAAATGCATTAGTCAGGGGAAAACGTATGGTAACAGGGCTGTGTGGGATACTCTTCAGAGGGTCAGTATGGACTTGTTGGGGCGAAGGGCCTGTTTCCACACTGTAGGGATTCTAATTCTAATGATCCTGTTTGCACCGCCAGTTTTAAATTTCAACTAATTATAGCCCAACTTGCTCAGCTGTTTTTTTTTAAGCTGAACTTTTCAGAGAATCAGACTAATGAACCTTCTATGAAATGTAACCAATGTAAGTATGTCTCTCCCTAGGTAAGGTCACTAAAACTGCTCACAGTGCTCTAGGTGGGAAAAACTGTTTATTGAAAGTTTCTGTATTTCACATAAAGGTTAAGAACTGAAATTAGTCTTATCTTCAATGTGATTGTAGTGAAGTAACTGCTGAAACTGTTGTCATCTGGACTTCCTTTATTGACACTTCAACAAATGAACAGAGGAAGAAACAAATAACCACTACTTCCTTCTAACAGTAGAGTGGAGATGCACAAAAACTTATATCACTTCCTTAAAGAGCTGTCAATCAATCACTAGGGTTTTGGCTCTAAGGTTGTCAGAATGAAATCTTCTGCTCTAGCCATGTCCTGACTAACCAAATTAAGTCACAGAAGCATGGATGTTAGGAACTGCAGGAAAACTTGGAAGGTTTTTTTGTTAAAAGTGGAGATACTTTAAGGAAATGCCTCTAAATTAAAAGTCTACCAGAGTAGTGGAGAGAAAAATAAACAGCAGCACAGATGGTGGGAAAACACAACAGATACAGTATGCACGCTGCAGAAAAGAATTAAGGAAAAATCAGCATTTGTCACCAAATCCTGAATGCACTGTCGTGTTGTTTAATTCACCCACCCTTCTGACATGTTCTGGGAATTTTATCCTAACTCAGCAGGTTTCTACTGTCTTGCCCATCTTGATTCATGTCATGTTAGCAGCCTCCTGACCCTGATCTGGTTCAGCATTAGACAATCTTTGCTGTAACTCACGATCAGCATGGTTTGCAGTGTTTCTCTATCCAACAATAGGTGGCAGTTGGGCTCATTCAGAGTCCATTAAGATGATTCTGCTTGGTGAGTCCATGTGCACAGAATAATAATGAAGAGTCACACAATCAGAGGAGGCTGTTTTGGCAGTCATTTTAAAAACAAACACCACAGTTTATTTCATTATAGTTCAACTTCGACCATTTAGCTGCTGGGATGCTTGATCTTTGATAGGTATTTGGAACAATACCAATTATTTCAGGTGAAACTTTTCCGGAGTATTTTCAGCTTGAGAACATTGTGCAGAATTCATCCAGAAATACCAGCCTTCATAATGAGTTTCATGATCATATTCCTCTTTATTAAAGGCAATTCTAAAGAGTTTAGCAGTTACTGCTTTTCAATCTATTCACTGTGTTATACAAAATTATAAGGTTTAAATAAACTATACACCACACTGAGTGAGAGCATTCAGCCGAGTTGGTTAAAACACTAGCGTGTGTGTCAAACTAACAGCATAGTACAGGGTTCCGTCTGTATTTCATGCTCCACACAAGAACTGGCTCTATAAAATCATGGTATAGTGCAGGTTCGGCAAATAATTGCCAAGAGCATCTTCATGTACAGAAACCATTATGATGATAACTCCATTGAGGTTCAGCACCCTGAATACAGGCTAAAGACTAAATTTTCCCCACTACAGTCTGCTGCCTTCCAAATTTCTACTGTAGCCAGTGATAATTTTTTAATCAAATAAACATCCAAGATTAAAAAAAAGATTAAATTTCTATTATTATATCTGGCATTATGCATGACTTCCAAATAACTACACTCATCTGTTCTGCCACATGTCATATCACAAGACAAATTAAAGTGGGCAGGATAACATTAAACTTTAATGCTGGACTTTGAAAGGAAAGGTCTGCACAGCAATAACGCCACAGAAGGGAAATTAGGCTAGTTGGATAACTATTTCCAACAGGCCAAAACTGAGGACTGCAGATGCTGGAGATTAGAGTCAAGATTAGAGTGGTGCGGGAAAAGCAGGTCAGGCAGCATCCAAGGAGCAGGAAAATCGATGTTTCGGACAAAAGCCCTTCACCAGGAAGGACTATTTCCTACAGTTAGCACAAACAATGGACTGAACTGACCCTTCTAATTCTGTATGTTATAAGATTGTGAATCTTAGCTGGCTGCACAGTGAACACTGATCTGCGGTGCTGTCATCAGGAAGGGCTTATGCCTGAAATATCCATTCTCCTGTTCCTCGGATGCTGCCTGATCTGCTGCGCTTTTCCATCACTACACTCTCTGACTCTGACCTCCAGCATCTGCAATCCTCCCTTTCTTCTAGTGAACACTGATCTGTCACTTTACTGCTTCTATTAGAGCTAGAAGTGCTCTGGCACAAGAACACAAAATCATCATCACTAGTCCGTAATAAAACTTTGTCTATCCAAGCTATTTTGAGTGGTCAGTTTAAGGGGCACAATTATGGTAGGTTTATTTCTTGGACAATGCCTATCACATGGGATGGGATGGACAGGAGGGATGGAGATGGCAAGTGGAGAGGGGAGATAGAGAAAGAAGGATGCTTGGAATGGAGCTCGCACAAAAAGGGATGAGATGACAGAATTAGTCAAGAGTAGCAAAATGGCAAAGACAACAATTTGATACAACTTATTAAAAACTATTCTTTGGGCTAAAAGTGAGGATTTACATGATTTTATAAAAACGTTTAAGAAAGATGTCAGTTGGTTTGATAGCTTTGATTCTGAGGACAAAGATGGCAATGACAGTCTTAATTTTGCAGAATTTCAGTCTGAACTCCATTGGCATAAATGTGTTACTACAAACTTTTCCTGCTCCTAGACTAATGTTGCTGCAAAACCCGAATCCTAAATAAGGACAGTCACGGAACAAGCTGAAAATGGTCAAGAAGCCACTTTCTGCAGTTTAGATACTGAAATTATAACTGCAGATTTCACAGAAATGAATGCAATTCGTCCCTCCTCGGAGGTGAGCAGGGAGATAATTGGCTAATTTGCCCTGGAGAGAAAACTGCACCCTTCTCTCCACCCAACAATCTACAGCAAACAACGGAAATTGGGGCTAGAGAAAGGGTCCAGCTAGGTAGCTCTTTCATGAGTTGTGCCAGACACAATCACTCATTCTGTACTGTAAAATTCTATGATTTTAAGTGCTGAGTGAGAAGGTTCATCAAGGACTTCCATGACTCAGAAGCAGTTGAGGCCTTTAAATGGACAAAATGACCATTCGAGGGTCTCAGCCCAATTCTACAGGTGGACAGGAAAGATGATCATGTTGAGCTGAATGGTGAGTGATCAGGCCAGTCTTCTCGCTGGTGAGCATGGCATATCACTTGCCAACTAACAGGCTCCCTCAACCCTTTAGGGAGAAACAAATGGGAAAATTCCATCAGCAGTATTCATTCCTCTGTGTTACGATTGAGCCCTCCACTATCACCTGAGAAGGAGCGTCACTCCGCAAGTTAGTGTGCTTCCAATTAAACCTGTTAGACTATAACCTGGTATTGTGTGATTTTTAACTTCCTTGAATAACACTGTGCATGAGATGTTAACGTGCCTTTTCAACTCGGGAGAAAATTATTCCTGATTAGACTTTCATATTCCATGACTACAAACAAAGATTATAAAGTAACAAGGTCAGTTTCTTGATAAGATTTGTATTAATAGCCCTAGGCCAGTTATTTTTAAACACACAGACAGCTTTATGTGAGAGTATGAATTTTGGATTCTTTTAGAGTCCTTGATTTAAAAAAAACCTTGTATTTAAATATGTGCTGCTATTATAAAGATAATTTGACTGTAAATGTTTTGCTGGTATTATCTGCACATCATTTTTTATTCTCTCTCTTAAATTCAAATGTTAGAAACACCATAATATGCAACATTTAAAAACTGGCAATGATCATGTAATGCAATCAAATAATGAAATGTTAGCTGTAAATAATTTTAATCTGAAAAAAAGTCATTACAAGATTTCTTGTTCAGTGGCTAGTTCAGGAGTGTGGGTAAGACAGAAATGGTCCATGAGCTTCAAAACCTCAAGACCCATGTCACCTGCTGAAACATGCTGCCTGCTGTCGATAATACAGAGCAAATAGGAAAGGTTTCATCTGTACATTATACAACAAAACCTAAAACTGATCTCTACAATTTCATTTACACAGAGCAGAGAAAACATTCTCCTGCAGTGAATAGTATAATTAATTGTCACCTTGTCAACAAGGCCACACACAGCACACTGTGCAGTAGGTGTGGGTCAGGCCCAGGTGAAAATGTAATAAAACTGAAAATGGTTGCAGACTTGATGGTATCTCGCAATAGATTTTCACACAGAAGAAAAGGCCCCGACGGCATCATTTCAAGGTGTGCCTTGGACCAATATTTAACCCACAACTAATTTAACTAATTGAAGTTATCACATCATTATCATGTTATTTATCAGGCCTTACATTATTGTTTGCCACATTTTCTATATTATTACAATGACTAATGTACAAAAAGGACTTAATTGGCTGTTAACATTATGTATTCTTGATGGGTGCAAGTCTATCTTATTTTTAATGCATGATGTATTAATGATAAAACGACATTGCACACGATTAAATGTACAAGGCTCTGTGCCTTTACTTTCTGGTCTCAGTTTTCTCCCTTCTGCTCCCGAAGGCAATGACTGCCTACATTTCCAAACACACATTGGGGAGACAAAACGTAAACAAAGGGAACGTTTTGTTGAGCATCGCAGCCGGGCCCATAGGGGCCGACTGGGCCTCCCAGTCACCACCCATTTTAATTCCACCCGACTCCCTTTCTGACATGACCATCCTTGGCCTCCGCCATTGCCACAACAAATCAAAGTGCAAATTGGAGGAACAACACCTCATTTTCCAACTGAGCAGCCTGCAACTTGGAGTAGTCAACACTGAGTTTGAAATGGGTATATCCACAAAAGAGTCCTGCCCTAGGTGCCAACCTCTCTCACCCTTCCTGGAGTTAACCCATCTATGCGACTGTATCTGAGACTTTCCCCCCTTCCTATAACTGCCAGCCATCACATACTGTTGTTGTTGCAAATTCCTCATCGCTTCTATCTGTCTCTCCAAAAGATCCAGTCAATCTGATACGATTCACATCCAACAGCATTTATGGCAGATATAATCGCAGTAACCCTTAAACTCTCTTTAAACTCCCACATCTGACAAGAAGTACATATCACTACAAATGCCATTTTTGCTCCTTCATAATTTACAGACCCAGAAAATAACACCGTCTTATTCCTCTACAAACACAGCCCCAGGTTAAATTAATAGCTTTGGCTTATATTTTTAAGTTTAATCAAGAGATTTATCTCCAAAAACATATAATCAAGAAAGAACCCACTATACTCACTACTGCAGCCTTTCTCTTGGACAGACTTAAAACAACAACTAACTTATCTGATTCTGTGCTGTGAACTTCGCCCAACAGTTCCTCTAAGATTAGTTGTGAATTTCACTGTCTGTTAATTTTCCCAGATGCATTCCGATGTCCAGCATCTGGGAAAATTAAAAAACAGTGAAATTCACAACTAATCTTGGAGGAACTGTTGGGCGAAGTTCACAGCACAGAATCAGATAAGTTAATTGTTGGAGGGAATCCTGAGGGACAGGATGTACATGTATTCGGAAAGGCAAGGACTGATTCGGGATAGTCAACGTGGCTTTGTGTGTGAGAAATCATGTCTCACAAACTTGATTGAGTTTTTTGAAGAAGTAACAGACAGGATTGATGAGGGCAGAGCAGTAGATGTGATCTATATGGATTTCAGTAAGGCGTTCGACAAGGTTCCCTATGGGAGACTGATTAGCAAGGTTAGATCTCATGGAATACAGGGAGAACTAGCCATTTGGATACAGAACTGGCTCAAAGGTAGAAGACAGAGCGTGGTAGAGGAGGGTTGTTTTTCAGACTGGAGGTCGGTGCTGGGTCCTCTACTTTTTGTCATTTACATAAATGATTTGGATGCAAGCATAAGAGGTAGAGTTAATAAGTTTGCAGATGACACCAAAACTGGAGGTGTAATGGACAGCGAAGAGGGTTACCTCAGATTACAACAGGATCTGGATCACATGGGCCAATGGGCTGAGAAATGGCAGATGGAGTTTAATTCCGATAAATGTGAGGTGCTGCATTTTGGGAAAGCAAATCTTAGCAGGACTTATACACTTAATGGTAAGGTCCTAGGGAGTGTTGCTGAACAAAGACACCTTGGAATGCAGGTTCATAACTCCTTGAAAGTGGAGTCGCAGGCAGATAGGATATTGAAGAAGGCGTTTGGTATGCTTTCCTTTATTGGTCAGAGTATTGAATACAGGAGTTGGGAGGTCATGTTATATCTGTACAGGACATTGGTTAGGCCACTGTTGGAATATTGTATGCAATTCTGGTCTCCTTCCTATCGGAAAGATGTTGTGAAACTTGAAAGGTTTCAGAAAAAATTTACAAGGATGTTGCCAGGGTTGGAGGATCTGAGCTACAGGGAGAGGCTGAACAGGCTGGGGCTGTTTTCCCTGGAGCGTCAGAGGCTAAGGGGTGACCTTATAGAGATTTACAAAATTATGAGGGAGATGAATAGGATAAATAGACAAAGACTTTTCCCTGGGGTCGGGGAGTCCAGAACTAGAGGGCATAGTTTTGGGGTGAGAGGGGCAAGATGTAAAAGAGACCAAAAGGGCAAATTTTTCACGCAGAGGGTAGTACTTATATGGAATGAGCTGCCAGAGGATGTGGTGGAGGCTGATATAATTGCAACATTTAAGAGGCATTTGGATCTGTATCTGAATAGGAAGGGTTTGGAGGGATATGGGCCGGGTGCTGGCAGGTGGGACTAGATTGGGTTGGGATATCTGGTTGGACCAAAGGGTCTGTTTCCATGCTGTTCATCTCTATGACTCTATTGAGTTCAGCAATTTCAAATAACCTCCCTCCCCATCACCTGACTCCCTTCCCAGCATCTCCCCCACCCTCCGCCCTCTGTTTCCAGTCCTCTTATCAACCCTTTCTTTCAGCCACCGTACCTGAAACGTTAACTTTGATTTCTCTTCATAGATGCTATCAGACTTGCTGAACTTTTCCAGCAACATCTATTTTTGTTTCTGATTTTCAGCATCTGCAGTTCTTTGTTTTTTTATTTACGGTTATGTCCTCTTGTTCTGAATTATGAAATACAGGCAAAATCCCAATGTGTGCTGCATATTTGTGTTCTTTGGCACTATAGGGTTGATACTATAGGCAATGACATGTTGACATAAGAAAAATCTCGAAGCAAATATTATTCATTCTAATTTTCAATCATGATTATCATTACATTAATTATAAATAGAATGGATTTGTAGAACAAAGCAGGAAAAAATTTCTGCTCGTGATTACAAAGGTTATGAATAGAAAGATCAAAAATATAAATATCCTGTCACAGAGGAACCAAATCATCAAAAGTATAAAAAGATTTCACACAATAATGAGTGCCATTCATTGTGCATTAGAAACCCATCCTTGTTGGTATTTCTAATCATAATCATCGACAGTGGACAATCACCATTTCAATGATGATTGACCCTAAAAACTGGTTTTATCAACTGATGGTAACTATGTATTTGGAAATACAAAAGTTTGTAAAGAATCTACCTAAACAGTACATTGTGAACTCCTTTCTTGTAAGAATAGTGAAAATGAATAATATTTGTTTTTGAAAGATGGGGTGATAAAATTGGACATAATCACTGTAATATAAACTTGCCCAATAGTGTGTGTGGAGTGATTAAATAAATTGCATTGTTTAGGGTGTAGGTTTGCTCGCTGAGCTGTAGGTTTGATATCCAAACCCAAACCTACACCTTAAACCTCAACCTGAGCTACAAACCTTGCAAAATTGCATTGTTGCTGAAACAGTGCGACAGATAGCTTTCCTGGCAAAAGTTCACTGGCTGTTATCAATTAGTTCGAGGTCAGAGCGAAAGGTTAGAATATGTAATCAGACTCACCATCTGTAACGTAAAGTAGTTAAGCCAAGAGGAAATTATTTGACATTACAACCTGCCATGTGATAATTAAATTGCAAACTCCAATCCTAGGCAACCACTGATATATAAAAGCCTTAGACAATTTAGGATTAAAACATGACTTCAAAATCTTCAAGGAATTAGAGTGGTACAATACTCGTAGATTTGTGGATAGATAAACCCTTGCTTTGGATAAGCTTTCTAACACACTCTCAGCTTCACTATAAACAATTTTTCTTCAGATGCTGATGCTGGAAAGACGAAATTGAACATCACACTCAGAGTGAAATGCAAGTACCAGGGAATGGAAAATCTAAAGCAACACCTAAAAGGTGTGTAACATAACAGTGGGAAGTTTTAAAAGTCCTTTGTGGGCTCTTGTTGTACAGATTCAGATCCCTCCTGTTCCAGAGATGTGTAATAATATCTCTGAACAGGTTAATTTTAAAAAAGTAGAAAATCTTTTGTCCCTTTGGGACTTGGTATGTATTTCATACCATTGTTGAAAAAGTAGCATGCACTTTCTTCAGAATACAATAACAGAATTTGTATAGTTCTATGGAAAGAGCTCTGACTGTTATGGTGCAAACTTCACATATACAGCATTAAACCAGACATTGGTTGCACATTCATTGAATTGTTACCTTGTTTCATTGCCAAATACTTCACCGATAAATCGCCACCACCGCAACCCCCCCCCGCCCCCACACACACACACACCCCCACAACAAACCTTCAGAATTACAGCTACAGAATAACCTCAAACTGCACACTACTGAAAGGCAATAGTCTAAAAATAAAATTTGTGGAAAGATTTGTAACTCGGGTGCTCGTTGTTGTGGTTCTGTTCGCCGAGTTGGGAATTTGCATTGCAGACGTTTCGTCCCCTGTCTGGGTGACATCCTCAGTGCTTGGGAGCCTCCTGTGAAGCGCTTCTGTGATCTTTCCTCCGGCATTTGTAGTGGTTTGAATTTGCCACTTCCGGTTGTCAGTTCCAGCTGTCCGCTGCAGTGGTCGGTATATTGGGTCCAGGGCGATGTGCTTATTGATAGAATCTGTGGATGAGTGCCATGCCTCTCGGAATTCCCTAGCTGTTCTCTGTTTGGCTTGTCCTATACTAGTAGTGTTGTCCCAGTCGAATTCATGTTGCTTGTCATCTGCGTGTGTGGCTACTAAGGATAGCTGGTCGTGTCGTTTCGTGGCTAGTTGGTGTTCATGGATGCGGATCGTTAGCTGTCTTCCTGTTTGTCCTATGTAGTGTTTTGTGCAGTTCTTGTATGGGATTTTGTACACTACATTGGTTTTGCTCATCTACACTACATTGTACACGACATGAGCAAAACCAATGTAGTGTACAAAATCCCATACAAGGACTGCACAAAACACTACATAGG
Source organism: Hemiscyllium ocellatum (assembly GCF_020745735.1). Taxonomy (NCBI): domain Eukaryota; kingdom Metazoa; phylum Chordata; class Chondrichthyes; order Orectolobiformes; family Hemiscylliidae; genus Hemiscyllium; species Hemiscyllium ocellatum. The sequence goes on from NC_083420.1 coordinate 2,964,217, forward strand.
ACAAACAGGAAGACAGCTAACGATCCGCATCCATGAACACCAACTAGCCACAAAACAACACGACCAGCTATCCTTAGTAGCCACACACGCAGATGACAAGCAACATGAATTCGACTGGGACAACACTACTAGTATAGGACAAGCCAAACAGAGAACTGCCAGGGAATTCCTAGAGGCATGGCACTCATCCACAGATTCAATCAATAAGCACATCGACCTGGACCCAATATACTGGCCACTGCAGCAGACAGCTGGAACTGACAACCGGAAGCGGCAGATTCAAACCACTACAAATGCTGGAGGAAAGATCACAGAAGTGCTTCACAGGAGGCTCCCAAGCACTGAGGATGTCACCTAGACAGGGGACGAAACATCTGCAACACAAATTCCCAGTTCGGCGAACACAACCACAACAAGAAGAATAAAATAATTGGTATTACAGTTTTAACCTTTAAAGTGGATTTTCTATTAATGGTTAACTTAAATAAATACCCAAGTTGATCTAATTGTCAACTTGCTGTTGGACATTAGATTCTTGTCAGTGAATTAAACCAGAATACAATTTTTTTTAAACCACAACAATATAGACATCAATTAATGTTACTATGTATGATCTTGAGACAGCACAAGTATTTTCTTCACAGAAAGAATGTGATAAAGGGATATCTAAGGTAATGAGCACATGGCACCAAGAAGGCTAGAATCAGCAAAGTTAACAATGATTAGCTTAGTTTGTGCAGCTTTTCAAACACAGTGTCTCGTTAGAAATCAGCAGGTTACTAAAAGGTGAGAAAGTTTAAGCTCTCAGTTTTGAGAGTATTCATGTAAGACATCCTATAGCTAACAAGATGGAGATATGGGAGAATCATTTAAAGAGAAAATAAAGATATGAAAAGAGGGCTAAATTCTCTGGATTTGAATCCTTGTAAAGTGATGGTGTTGGGAAGAAAGTTGAAAACTTTGTTTGTTGCACATTTTAAGATCTTTGTCTTCTTTATCAAGATAGATTGTGTTTCTTTTTGTCTTTTGTGCAATAAACTATTGTTCTGTTAAAGAAATTCTAGAGCCTCTAGTCATTAGATTTTAGTGACTGACTACCACATTAACCAAACTTTTCAAAAAATGATCCATCAAATCAGACCTTATTCTGGGATCCAATACGCCCAGTAGTACAATCACCTAACATTAAAAAAGATTTTTTTTTCTCTCAATAGGGTGACCTCCTTGATCCAGAGTTGCTGGTCAATCCTCACTGTTGACTTGACAACTATCAAAAAATGCGGTACTGGAAAAGCACAGCCAGTCAGGCAGTATCTGAGGAGCAGAATTGTCGACATTTTGGCCATAATTTCTTCGTCAGGAATGTTGGGGGGGCGGGGTCAAGGGGGCTGAGATCTAAATGGGAGGGGGCTGGGGGCAAGTACCTTGGAATGCGATAGGCAAATGAAGGGGGGGGAATGGTGATTTGTCAGAGGGGAGGGTGGAGCAGAGAGGTAGGAAGGAAGATGGACATGTAAGACAGTTCAAGAGGGCAGTGCCGAGTTGGAGGGTTGGATCTGGGATAAGGTGGAGGGGGGGGGCCCTGAGGAAACTGGTGAAATCGACAATGATTCTGTGTGGTTCGAGATCCCAAGGGGGAAGATGAGGCATTCTTCCTCCAGGCGTGGGGTGGCTCGGATTTGGTGGTGGAGGAGGCCCAGTACTTGAATGTCCTTGGTGGAGTGGGAGGGGGAGTTGAAGTGTTCGACCACAGGGCGGTGGGATTGTTTAGTGCGTGTGCCCCAGAGATGTTCCCTGAAACATTCCACAAGTTGGCATCCTGTCTCCCCAGTGTAGAGGAAACCATATCGAGAGCAACAGACACCAACTTGCGGAACATTTCAAAGAAGTGGTCTCCTCAATATTGGGGAAACAGGATGCCAACTTATGCAATGTTTTGGTGAACATCTCCAGACACACGCACTAAAGAACCCCACTGCCCTGCGGCCGACCATTTCAAGTCCCTTTCCACCCCGCCAAGGACATGAAAATCTTGGGCCTCCTCCAATGCCAAATTCGAGCCACCCGACGACTGGAGGAAGAATACTTCATCTTTCGCCTCCAACCGCACAGAATCAATGTGGATTTCACCAGTTTCTTCATCTCCCCTCCCCCCCACCACCTTATCCCAGATCCAACCCTCGTCCTGTGCATCTTTCTTCCTACCTAATAGCTCCACCCTCCCCATCACCATCAACCCCTACCTCCATCTAACTATCACATTCCCAGCTTCTTTCCTCCAGCCCCACCTCCTCCCATTTATCTCTCAGCACCCCCACATTCCTGAAGAAGGGCTTATGCTCAAGTGTTGATTCTCCTGCTCCTCGGATGTTACCGGACCGGCTGTGCTTTTTCAGAACCACACTCCAGCATCTGCAGTCCTCACTTTCTCCTTGGCAACTATCGAGTCAAATTATAAAGCTAGTTCTGGAACCAAACCATTAATGGCAGCAAATCACACTCAAATACAAGCAGTTTCTGCTTTTGTTCCCTCACTGATGAAGTTCCCTATAAAAGATGACCAAAAAGATGAAGTGGTTGTCATATCAATTCCAGCATTTTGTTGGTGAGTTGGACATGGATCAGGATGCAAGGATAATTTGTCTGAACAGAAATGTTCTCTCTGGCCACCTTTACCTGCAAATAGCCTTATATTTTCAAATAATATTTTCCACCCTCTATACTTTAGATAACCGTAGCACCAGATTTTAGAAACTGGGGCTGATGCAGTATTGTCTTCACTATCTTTCATTGCAAAGTCACCAAGAACCCAGAGCTGAAATGGTTAAATAATCTGTGGCTTTTATAAAGGGAGCCCCAGTTTTACCACATTCATTAAAGGGAAAAAATAACTGCCGGGAAAATGGCTTCTCGATCTCAATACAACAAAGACAAATTGAAAGCTCTCTACATAACTGTCACAATATAGTCAGTCCTACAAAGGAACCCCTCTGCGAAGTTCTTTGACAGTTACTATGGGTTATATTAGAATGATCCTCAACACTAGTTAGTGAAGGACTTGCATTTGGTTACAATGGAAAGCAAGAACAAGAATTTATTAAAATCACTGCCAAGTGGAATAGGATGAGCATGAATACAAAAACATGTTAATCCAAATGTAAAATATTATGATGATTTGTATAAGTTTCAAGAATTAACAGCAGTAACAATGTTAATTAAAATTGGTCCACTTTGAACAGGTGGACTGCAGATATTTAAATGTTGGTAAAATTCACTGATTTTGAACATTACTCACTCACATCAATTAAATGCAACAGAACTGAATAGGTCCAACTTTGTTTGCCATTGCACACACTGACATCCTTTTACTTAGTAGTTGAAGGAGTAACTGAAGTAATTCAACCATAAATTTAATTCTTCAATATGAGAGTCAACAAGTACAAATATTCACCCAAAAACAAAAGTATGTAATCATGGCAGAGGACAGAGATTTCAGTCTATCGTGAATGAGCCAACTCATTTACAGAAAAGTATTCGGACTATTTAAAAAAATTCACAAATGTAAATTATGAATGTGAAAATATAAAGTGAGGCTTTTAAAATACTGACTGAGGTAGGATGGGGCTGTTTTCCCTGGAGCGTCGGCAGCTGAGGAGTAAACTTATAGAGGTTTATAAAGTCATGAGGCGCATGGATAGGACGAATAGACAAGGTCTTTTCCCTGGGATGGGGGAGTCCAGAACTAGAGGGCATAGGTTTAGAGTGAGAGGGGAAAGATTTAAAAGGAACCCAAGGAGCAGGTTTTTCATGCAGAGGGTGGTACGTGTATGGAATGAGCTGCCAGAGGAAGTGGTGGAGGTTGGTACAATTACAGCATGTAAAAGGCATCTGGATAAGTATATGAATAGGAAGGGTTTGAAGGGATATGGGCCAAATGCTTTTAAATAAGACTAGATTAATTTAGGATATCTGGTCGGAATGGACGAGTTGGGCCGAAGGGTTTGTTTCCGTGCTGTACATCTCTACGACTCTAAGACTGCGCTTACCGGTTGAAAAGTGGTCTCAGTTTCACAGAGAAGACAATTGACAGTAAATGCCAAAACTTGTTTAAATTTAAACCAGGCAGGTTGACACAGATTAGTGTTGAAAATGTGTTGCTGGTTAAAGCACAGCAGGTCAGGCAGCATCCTAGGAATAGGAAATTCGACGTTTCGGGCATAAGCCCTTCAGTCAAAGCGTTGCCCTAGTCATCAAAGTGTTACGTTCTCCACGGTGATGCCTTTTATCAGAATCCATTTACCATCCAATAAGCACTCTCTTCACCAATAAACTGAACAAAATTTTGTTCTTCTTAACACTGTTGTTTTTCTGAAATCTGAGTGGAAAATCAAAACCTTAAAAAAAAGTTTTTTTTCATAAATACTCGAGTTCCGTACTATTAAATTACTAAAGATACTACTGACTGGACCACAGGAACCAAATCGCAAACAAATGCAGAACAAAATCATTCATCATTAACTGATAAGATAAGTAACACAAGGCTTCACTTTATATCAGTGTCCAGGGTAAGAGACAGCTGGGGATAGAGCATGGATCACAGGATATGCAAACAAGACAAATTTAAGCACGAGCCTTTATCATTATTTTTTATTTAGTTTTCCACCTGGCAAGTTGTCGGATGAACAAGCTGGCTGCCTGGGAAGGTCACAACAGGGACAACTGGTAAATATTCCTAAAATTGGGAAAGATTATTCGGGATTTCAATACAGCAACCAAGAAAGAGGCAGAGGCTGCTGAGCTGTGGTTTGGGCAATCACAAAAGACTGGTGTCATTGATTTCAATTTGAACCCACCAGCTGCCAAAGTGGACCCTTCATTGTCTAGGAAAACCGTAAGCTACAAGACTAAATCAGCCAGGTTCTAGAAAATGGCCAGCCTCGTGAAATCAACAGAGACAAAGAAACACTCAGCACTCTCCACAACAGTCAACAAATCCAAGGTCAGCGTAATTAATTTGACCAGCAACCCTATCTACCATCACATTATATTGTAGCATTTCAGAATGCCCTTCGGCATACTACCCTACAGAAGTACCACAGCAATTCATCTGGTTTAACTGTATTTTGAGAGGCGGTCCATTACTGTTTTGTGGGATCTACTACATTAAAAGAACAACAGCACAGACCATCAATTTTCCTTCTAAATCTCACACTATCCTGAAATGGACAAGTATTGCCATTCATTCATTCATTATGGGTATCGCAAGGTACCATTTGGGAAGCATAGAACATAGAACATTACAGCGCAGTACAGGCCCTTCGGCCCTCGATGTTGCACCGGCCTGTCATACAAATCTGAAGCCCATCCCACCTACACTATTCCATGTATGTCCATTTGCCTGTCCAATGACGGCTTAAATGCACTTAAACTTAGCGAATCTACTACCGTTGCAGGCAAAGCATTCCATACCCTTACTACTCTCTGAGTAAAGAAACTACCTCTGACATCTGTCTTATACCTATCCCCCCTTCACTTTAAAGTTGTGTCCCATCGTGTTTGCCGTCCCCATACTTGGAAAAAGGCTCTCCCTGTCCACCCTGTCTAACCCTCTGATTATCTTGTATGTCTCTATTAAGTCACCTCTCAACCTTCTTCTCTCTAACGAGAACAGCCTCAAGGTCCTCAGCCTTTCCTCGTAAGACATTCCTTCCATACCAGGCAACATCCTAGTAAATCTCCTCTGCACACTTTCCAAAGCTTCGACATCCTTCTTATAATGCGGTGACCAGAACTGTACACAATACTTCAAGTGCGGCCGCACCAGAGTTTTGTACAGCTGCAGCATAACCTCATAGTTCCGGAACTCAATCCCTCTATTAATAAAGGACAAAACACTGTATGCCTTCTTAACAACCCTGTCAATCTGGGTGGTAACTTTCAGGGATCTGTGTACATGGACACCGAGATCACTCTGCTCATCTGCAATCCCAAGAATCTTACCATTAGCCCTGTACTTTGCATTCCGATTACTCCATCCAAAATGTATCACCTCACACTTGTCCACATTAAACTCCATTTGCCACCTCTCAGCCCAGCTCTGCATCCTATCGTTGTCTCTCTGCAACCTACTACATCCTTCGTCACTATCCACAACTCCACCGACCTTAGTGACGTCCGCAAATTTACTAACCCACCCTTCTAAGCCCTCATCCAGATCATTTATAAAAATGACAAACAACAGTGGAGCCAATACCGACCCTTACGGTATGCCGTTAGGAACTGGACACCAAGATGAACATATTCCATCAACTACAACCCTCTGTCTTCTTTCAGCAAGCCAATTACTGATCCAAACTGCTATGTCTCCCACAATCCCATTCCTCCACATTTTGTATAATAGCCTACTGTGGGGAACCTTATCGAACACCTTGCTGAAATCCATATACACATCAACTGGTTTACTCTCATCTACCTGTTTGGTCACTTTATCAAAAACTCAATAAGATTCGTTAGGCACGACCTATCCTTCACAAAACCGTGCTGACTGTCCCTGATCAGATTATTCTTTTCTAGATGGTTATAAATCCGATTTCTTATCACCTTTTCCAACACTTTACCAACAACTGAAGTGAGACTCACTGGTCTGTAATTACCAGGGTTGTCTCTACTACCCTTTTTGAACAAGGGAACCACATTTGCTATCCTCCAGTCCTCAGGCACTATTCCTGTAGACAATGATGATTTGAAGATCAATGCCAAAGGCTCAGCAATCTCTTCCCTTGCTTCCCAGAGGATCCTCGGATAGATCCCATCCGGCCCAGGGGACTTGTCTATTTTCACACTCTGCCGTATTTCTAATACCTCTTCCTTGTGAACCTCAATCTCTTCTAGTCTAGATGCAAGTATCTCCGTATCTTCCTCGCCAACATTTTCATTTTCTTTCGTGAATATTTATTTAGTGCTTCCCCTATCTCCTCTGACTCCACACACAATTTCCCACTATTATCCTTGATTGGCCCTAATTTAACTCTCGTCATTCTTTTATTCCTGACATACCTATGGAAAGCCTTAGGGTTAACCCTGATCCTATCCGCCAACACATTCTCATGTCCCCTCCTGGCTCTTCTGATCTCTCTTTTTAGGTCTTTCCTGACTTCCTTGTAACCCTCAAGCGCCCTGAGTTTTAACATCAGCCTTCTTCTTCTTCTTGACCAGCGATTCCACTTCCTTAGTAAACCATGGTTCACGCATTCTATATCTTCCTCCCTGCCTGACAGGTACATACTTATCTAGGACACACAGGAGCTTTTCCTTGAATAAGCTCCACATTTTTAATGTGCTCATCCCCTGCAGTTTCCTTCCCCATTCTGCGCTTCCTAAATCTTTCCTAATTACATCATAATTTCCCTTCCCCCAGCTGTAACTCTTGCTCGGTGGAGTACACCTATCCCTTTCTATCACTAAAGTAAACCTGACAGAATTGTGATCACTGTCTCCAAAGTGCTCACCTACTTCCAAATCTAGCACCTGGCCAGGCTCGTTACCCAGTACTAAATCTAAAGTGGCTTCGCCCCTTGTAGGCCTGTCTACATACTGTGTCAGGAAACACTCCTGCACACACTGGACAAAAACTGACCCATCTATAGTACTCGTACTGTAGTGATCCCAGACAATACTTGGATAGTTGAGGGCCCCCATGACAACTACCCTGCCTCTCTCATGCCTGTCGAGAATCATCTTTGCTATCGGCATTTTCCCAAGGACCCCAGCTTACAGTAATTAACTAAAGACTCAATGGTGATATGGAGAATTCATTTCATGAGTATTGTGGTGTAGAAAGCATTGCCTGAAAGGATTGTAAACAGATTCAGTAATAATCCCAAAACCATAATTGGAAGAATGTTTGAAGGAGAAAAACTTCCAGGACTCTATCAATGGGGTTAAGAGTAATTGAGCAGTTCTTAAGAGGAATTTATATCAACAAAAATAAAATTATTAGCTACTGGCAAAATATCACTAAAATGCATTTCAAGGGTAAGTATTTGGATCAATATTAAGTCAGTTATTTCATTAATGAAGCTTGACATTAGTAATATGTAGATTAAAAATCACTTTCAGTATAATACTGCTAAACAGCAGGTATAGGTTTCAGTACTATGTACTCTACAGTTTCACTCAAAAATGCAAATGACTTCATATTCATACTTTCATCCAAGAATATTTTATCAAAGCTTTTCTTTGTTATTTTGAAATGTTAAATAATTAACAATTTAATGAACAGTATTTCTCTTGCAATAATATGTTTCAGTTTGTATTAAAGGATACAGATTTGAAATCTTCACAGTATACATCTTAATGCATTTCACGGTTAATCACCTAAGCTGCTTTACAGTTTAATGTGGCTTACCGTGGATTAGACCAGAAGTTAAGAAGATTTGCCTCCTAATACTTACCAGTAAGAAAGATATTCCAGCCTTATGCCTCCATGGATGGCAATTTGCAGTTTTGCCTCTGCTTAGACCAAGAAACAGCAGCATGTGTTGCTTTGATATTTAAGTGAACATTATATTATTTGTAAATATTTTGCAAGTACAAGTCAGATAATTATTATTTTGGCAGTGTCCATCAGAAATACAATGTATTGTTCTAATCAATGCATTACTTTAGACCAGTAAAAAGTGAGGTCTGCAGATGCTGGAGATCAGAGCTGAAAACGTGTTGCTGGTTAAAGCGCAGCAGGTCAGGCAGCATCCAAGGAACAGGAAATTCGACGTTTCGGGCATAAGCCCTTCAGCAGGATCATTCCTGATGAAAGGCTTATGCCCGAAATGTCGAATTTCCTGTTCCTTGGATGCTGCCTGACCTGCTGCGCTTTAACCAGCAACACATTACTTTAGACCATCCTGTCATTGAAAATAATTCAATGAAGGGCAGCAATGAATTGGGTATCTCAAGCAGAAACTATCCAAACTGGAAGTATTTAATCTGCTTGATTGGAGGGGGCGGGGGGGTGAATCATTGTAAAACACCTATATTATTTAGAATGTTGAATATTTCAAGATGATTTGTTCTAATATATTTGGTGAAAGCACCAATTCGACTAGGGGGACACACCTCAAAGCTCAAGCAAGGTAAGTAGTTTAGATTTAAAAGCTTGGATAATACTGGAAGATGAATTGAAGAAACAGACTACTTAGGGAGACTACTGATATGACTATAACAAGAATTTTCATTCATAAAAGAGCTTCCCACACAGGAAATGTCACTACCTGCTGTACAGAAAAAGAAACGAACAAAATGAATAAAGAAATGGATAATGATTCACAAAGGATAACTTAAAGACAATATTTAAAACCTGATCCATAAAGTAGGTATTGAGGAGGACTTTAGTGGTGGAAGGGCAGAGGGGTTTAGGGAGGAGGTTCAGTCGAGCTAGATGACAGAAAAAAAAGTCAGATGAGGGAAGGGTTGGGGATGACTTATTGAAAGTCAGAGCTGGTGGAGAGATGGCAACAAAGCACAATATTTCAGGAAATAGGGACCCAATGCAGAAGATAAAACTTAGCACATGGTAGGAATGGTTTATATTTGAGATGCTGGAGTTTATAAAGAGAGAAAAATACAAAAGGCCAAAGAGGACAATAGTGCTGAAGTGACGCATAACATTTTCTGATCATAGGATTAAGATAGCCATTGAGTAGTTTTAATACTGAATAAAATGTGAGACTTATTATTGAGCATGCTCTAATATTCATGGTAATCACCATTGCAAATATATCTTTCCTTGAATGTGGAAATTACATTCTTTCACAGTATTGCGATTGCGATTTCATCATAGCTCAGCAAAATTGAATCAAGATCTCTTTATTCTGGTACTCCAATCCCCTTGCAACGAAAACCAACAATCCATTTGCTTCCCTAATTGCTTGCTGCATCTGCATGCAACTTTGCTTTCTTTCTACAAGAAACCCAGGATGTTCTGAACATCAACATTTCCAAGTTTAATACCATGTAACGTAATATGAATACCCGTTGAGTCGTTTAATTTTGACCACACACCACTAATGAGGTTATTCTTCATATATAGTGTCAGGAGTATTTTTTAATGTTATTTTGCACTGTAGCTAATGTAGGATGACATGGTTTTATCGGCAGCATTTTGATAGATCTCTGTGCGTCGCTAAACTTGCAGCTTGCTGCTGTTTCCTGCCTCTCGACGTGCATCTTCTCAATCCTTGCTCACAGCCAGGATTCAGAAAAATGTAAGAAACAAGATGAGGGGTGAGACACATTGGGGACAGGATGAATCAGCAGCAACTGGGAGGATCAATGAGGAGGAGGTAAGAGAGCAGGATGTGTGGCACCAGGGGTGAAGAGGGAGGCAACCAGCAAGGGGTAAGTAGAAAAAGTTAGCATATTTCTTTCAAAATAACAGTATTTTAAATAATAATTTCCATATAAAGGATATTAGTAATGTGCTTCAACCTGCAGGGATTTTTTTTCTCACAAGGTAGTCCAATAGAACTCATCTACAGCTTTAACATTGCGTAATGAAAAACTCTGGTTTGCTTCGCATTATTTCAACATTTCGGGAAAGCAAAAACGCAGTAAGCAAGCAATTACTGTATTCTACATTTCTATTCTTAAAGTGAACAAAACTGGATATCTTCACATTTTGCTCCATCCATCAACTTGTTGTCCATGCACTTCTCTCAATTTCTGAGTAGGCAGTGTTCAGGTCACAGCTTGTACTCCCACCTAACCTTGTATTGTCAGAAAATTTTGTACATAATTCTGTCCCTTTCTCTAAGTATTTAATATTAACCGTAAATTGTGAGGGCTGCAATACTGAACTTTGCAGCACTTCACTAATCAGTCAAACAACTTGATAATGTCCCATTCATCCCTATTTTTACTTCCTACCCATTAATCAATCCTCTATTCATATAACGTATCACACTTTCAACTCCAAGAGTTCTCATCTTTTGTGGTACTTTATCAAGCGCCTTTTGGAACTCCAGGTGTACTACGTCTGCTGGTTCACCTTGATCTATTCTACTAGATACATTCACAAAAAACTCCAATTATGCTGTCAAACATAATTTCCCTTTTGGGAAATATAGGTGTGCACACCAGAAGTGGGCAAATGAAACCTTGGGAAAATGCTCTTATGGCACCATAAGACCATAAGACATAGGAGTGGAAGTAAGGCCATTCGGACCATCGTGCCCACTCCGCCATTCAATCATGGCTGATGGGCATTTCAATGCCACTTACCCGCATCCCTTATCCCTTACTCCCCATATCCCTTAATTCCTTGCGAGATTAAGAATTTATCAATCTCTGGCACAATCATTTCCTGACACTTGGTTAGCTTTTCAATTGGTAATGAGGTCAGAAATGTGGCCTCTATGTGATGATAATTGGTAAGTGTTAATATGCGCAAGAGGCACAGGCATTAATGAAAATCTTTTTTCTAACTTTGGTTTAAGTCAATTTTGATCTGAATGGCATACTTGATCCCTTTTTTCTGATCTAGAACTAAAGCCATTGATTGACTTCAGCCTGATTGGCTGGAAGAGTATCGGGATGGTCAGTCTGCCATTGGAGCATGTGTCCACGATAAACCACCACATGGACTGCCACAGTCACTGCTGAATATCAGCACAAAGCAGTATTCTCAGTCAAAATCAAACCACGGTAGTTTGTCCAGAAAGAATACACAGAGCTGCAGATATGCACTGGGAGTAACTCCTTTTCACAGCTAATACATTGCCTATGAGACCTCAGATAGATTAAATGATTTTTGTCACCAGCTGCGGAGCTAGTAATACATGAGCAGCTGTGTGTGCTATTTTACTCGTACTGCAAGGAACACCAGCAATTTTGCAACAGTTGAAGTCTGATTAGAAGCAATTCATAAATGATTTTTGTAAGTTTAAGCATGAATACTAATTGTTGCACAGTTAGATTGGCACTCAACACTCCATCAGAATGGGATGAGATGACATGTGAGATTGCTATGACATTCTCTGCATCTATAAAGCAATATTATTTATCATGACATCCTATCACAGAGAGGTTTCAAATAAAATATGCATAGAAACAAACTTTTGCAAATTAATTTGAATATCAAATTTATATTAAAAAATTAAAATCTGAATCAAACGTTTTCCCAACATTTCGGTTGCTAATCGCCCAGCAAACTTGCATGGGACTCACAACTGCATTCCCGTAACAGTGGGGGCTATTTAATACGTATACACAGATAGAATTTCATTAATATCACATCTTCTCGTCTCCACAAACATCCCAAAGTGATTTCATACGTATTGAATAAAATCATGCAGTAGTTGTTGATCTGTGAATAAAATAAAAACCTGATCTAGGAGAACCTGTATGCTTTACATCGCGACCAGCAGAACAAGATTTTACAGCACACCGAAAAGAGGTTCTTTGGAAAACAGCTTTGACAAGTAGCTCAATAATCATGCTGATTTGCTCAAATCACATTTAATTATAAACTTTCATTCATTTATAATAATGATTATGCTAAAAGCAGTTTGTATCAGTGATTAAGTTACACGATCACTATCATTGTACCTCATCATTTAAGTGTGAAATACAGGAGTGAGTGAGTATATTGAATTTGTTTGTAATATACATGCAACCATCAAACTTCTCGAAATTTCTGTAGCTTTTTTTGCATTATTATAAAACACCAAACATTTTTTCAAATTGTTATTCAAATTATTCAATTATTGACAGAACAAAATATGCTTGTTAGTGTCTAAATATTTTCAGAGACATTTTTAAGGAATGGTAATAATGATTATAAAACCTGATGAGACAACTGTATTTGTAGCTTAATACTAGAATAGCTTTAAAAATCACTTCTGCAAGATCTTTCTGCACTCCTCTAATGGTGACTTTATTTTCTCACGTTAAATGACAGTGCTGTACTGGGTTAAATTGGTTTTCAGGACATTGACCTTTACTTGATAATTGAGATTAAGCAATTAGAGCCAATAAAAAGTGACAGAAAATCTCCAACAAGGCTAGATGTTGAGTGATTGCACAGTAATGGCGAGAGCTGGGGGAAAAGACATCCAATCAATTATTATGCAGGACTGTAACTCAGTGCAATGCCCTAGCAGAGTGGCAGCACTAGCCCTGTAGCTGTTGCTGCCTCCAGTGCTTGCTCATCAAACATCACCTAAAGCTTGGTTACACAATTCACTCAGCCCCAGGTCAACATCCCAACACTATCTCAAATCTGACGCTTGATATTGCCGGCAATATTAAATGGTTGCATTCATAATCAATAACACAAATAAAACAATGACCTTTCTCCAAAAGAGACTTTCAGATATGAAAATCCAGGTACTCCTATTTCTTCACCTTACCCTGATGGAGTTAAATTTAAGCTGAAAGTGGAGGAATGCACCAGCTTTAAACTCAACTGAAAACTCCAGCTTGTCACAGTCCGAGAAGCTACTAAGCAATCTAGGGTTCATTCAAAACACAACTAACTACTTCATTTGTCCGAGGATAACTTACATAATTCAAAATTTAATTTTCTTCACAATGTCATAAGTATCAAATGGTCTCATCTTCCATTGACTATTTTAATAGCCACTCAATCTTTCATATACATTCCCAATGGTTTACACAGCAAGAAAATTTTTAATCATTTAAAATTTTTCTTAGACATGCAAGGTTATGAAGTCCCTACTCGTAATTGTATCCTAGTTAAATAGCCAGTCTATTTAAACAATCCACTGCATTAAAACAGCATGACAGATGGTTAAATGCACAACGTTTTTTTTTAGCTTGAAGAAGAGAAAGCAGTCAATGCTGTATGAATCATTTCCACACTAAACTGCTGGCAACTTTTACTTGGTACTTACACTTGCCACCATTTCAGCTTCAGATTCCAAATGATTCACATTCCAGCTGATTTCTAAAACGTGCCACCAAAGATTGACAAAAAAACTAATATGAAATATTCAGACAAGCAGACTGTGTGAAACAACTCAAAAATTGTGACTATTTCCCTAAAACTCTCTCATTAGTTTAGCACACCGCTCAGGGATGATACATCCCAAAAACAGCTGGAACAATCACTTCACAACAGTCACACAATTATGTCCAACTCTATGATCTGTCTGTCACCATCCCAATGGCCTCAATCTCATTCCTGCCCTGACAGACCGCATTTCTAACTTTAACAGGCACCAACTGTAATTAACACTGTCTCCATCAACATCTCTTAAACACTGAGAACAATTACTCTCTGCACTCATTCCACAGCAGTGTTCACAGCTAGTCCTAGATTTTTACACAATTAGAATCATCTCTGTCTGCTCCTGCGTGACAGTACAGATTCTTAGACATTTGTCATATTCAAATCTAAAAACCTCAGTCCCAGTTTTCTGACATCACGCTTAATCTCTGCCAGAACAATCTCCTGCCACCTCCCAGTCATTGTCGTCTTCACTTCTACCTTCACCTGACTGACACCTGCTGACTCAACCCTCTTTCAGGAAAACCAGTGTTCCATCTCTGTGCTTGAAATGTCTGAAGCCAGTTCCAACTCTTCCCAAACCCACTAGAGCTTACTCTCTATTGGGACGACCTATTTCCCTAACTCCTGGCTGCCTGATAACATCAGTGCCTGCTGGCTACATCTTAGCATGCAGCAGCATGAAGTCCTGTTGTTCGTCTGCTCTGACCACTCAGTGAAACATAGACTGATCACTGCAGTTGTTTCTGACAGACATTACAATGTGAATATTTCAGGCAGGCTTAAAGACCAGCATCAGACTTCCTCCCCTCCCTTCAGTGATGGTACTGAATGAAACGTTGTTTCTGTGTTCGTTCAGCAGAAATGTCCCTCCCACAGCAGCCCAAGATTGTACAGTGGAGCTGCTGCTACATTACAAAACACAGGTGGAAACATTCCGGGTGAGTTCCTCAGTGGGATTACCGAGTTCCTTTCTGGGAAAGGCTGGTCTGAGCTGCCCGGCTCCTTTCTATTTGCTGCATTGAGCAAATATAGAAAGCAAAACAAAAACCGAGCTGGCTTCTTGGTAAATCGCTGAGCCCTTGCTGGGGGAAAACGTTCGGACAAATCGCCCTCTGTCCCCCCACCCCTTGCCCGCTTTATGAAGAGCGAGGCTAGTTTCCTGCCCGTACTAACGGCACATTTCCGTGGGAATGTTCAGTTCACCTTTAACACCAATATGAGAGAACAGCCTGCTGCCCATCTGAAGGCGACCCCTCGCTCAGTCAGAACTCGGGGCTGCGATGCTGCGAACTCCATTTGCCTGAGAGATGTCAAAGACAGAGCCTGTTTCTCTCCCCAACCCTCTGCAGTGGACAGGTCACTGTCCCCCCTCCTACTCTGGAGCAGTAGGTGTGTGTGTTGGTGTCAGTCTGAGCGTCCCCAGTCCCTTCAGCACGGGCTGCATCACTCTCGGCTGCACACACACAGTTGCTGAATAAACTGCAAGATTCACCATCTGGGCGACAGCCAGTCCAGGAGACAGCCTTGAGATCCCAGCTCCCAACACCAGCAGCACCACCCCTACCCTGGTCAACACAGCACAGCACAGCCGACAACTTTTCCCTTTCTTTTGTAAAAGCGAATTTTGAGCAATAGCCGGTTTGGAGTGACCCATCTCCAATTAGCTCTGGTAGAAAGGAACAATTACAGTTACCCTTCACAACTCCACACGCAACTAGCTTCTTTCTATTTGATGTTAAATAAGGGAGAGGGGGAGACACTTCCACACCCCCCCCCCCCACGGGAATGCCAAAATCACCCCCCCCCCCCCCTTCAAACGTTGACAGTAAAATGTCACGCACTGGTTTCTCTCTGTTCGCCAGTCCTGTGATAGCAATGTGATATTAAATGTGATGAAGATGATTAAATTTCGCAGTTTACACAGCGCTCAGCACACCGGCACTGCACTGTGCAAGGCAATCAAGTGATGATCAGCGACGTGCTGTTAAAAAATTGCAAATCGGGCGGTTGCTTTTGCCTCAATAAAATATCCAACAATACAAATTCGTAAATCAGAACCCTGTCGAGCGCGGGAAAGTAATAGGAAGACGCCTTAAATCAGGAGAGGCGTCTGCAAATAAAAATCTCAGACCCTGGTTGAATCTCAATGAATGAGATTGGTTTATCTCGACTGCTGGAGAGGGAGAAGGATTGGAGGTGGAGACAGAGGGGGGGAGAGAAGGGGTGACATAGACCGAGAGAGTGACAGGTAAGGAGAACAGGGTGCCAGAGAACCGGGGTGACAGAGAGAGAGGGGGAGCTAAAGACAGAGAGAGGGAGAGACAAATAGAGAGACTGACAGATAGACAGAGGGGGTGAAGGAATGATGGGGTGATGGAGTTGGGGTGGAAAGTGTGATGGAGTCAGGGGGTAGATGGAGTGATGACATCGGGGAGGAGAGGGTGAAGGACTGATAGGGTGGGGGGCTAATGGGGACACGGGTGAGGGGATCAGGGGGTGATGGGGTAAGGGGAATGAATTGGGTGAGGGAGTGATGGGGTGAGGGGGTGAGGGTGTTCAGGAGGTGAAGGGGTGCGGGCATGATGGGGTGAGGGGCGATCAGAGGGTCAGGGTGTGAGAGGGTGAGGGGGTGATGGAGTGAGGGGGCGATGGAGTGAAGGAAGGTTAGGGGATGAGTGGGGTGAGGGGAGGTTAGGGGATGAGTGGGGTGAGGGGAGGTTAGGGGATGAGTGGGGTGAGGGGAGGTTAGGGGATGAGTGGGGTGAGGGGAGGTTAGGGGATGAGGGGGTGATGGGGTGATGGAATGAGGGGGTGAAGGAGTGAAGAGGTGAGGGGATGGAGGGATGATGGGACGAGGGGATGATGGTGGGATGAGGGGATCATGGGGTGATGGGTCGAGAGATGATGTAGTGACGGGATGAGGGGATGTTGGGGTGAGGGGGTAGTGGGGTGAGGGGATGATGGGGTGAGGGGTAGTTGGGTGAGGGGATGATGGGATGATGGGATGAGGGGATGTTGGTGTGAGGGGATGTTGGTGTGAGGGGATGATGGGATGAGGGAATGATGGGGTGATGGGGTAGTGGGGTGAGGGGTAGTGGGGTGAGGGGATGATGGGGTGAGGGGATGTTGGGGTGAGGGGATGTTGGGGTGAGGGGGTAGTGGGGTGAGGGGATGATGGGATGATGGGATGATGGGATGTTGGTGTGAGGGGTAGTGGGGTGAGGGGATGATGGGATGATGGGATGTTGGTGTGAGGGGATGTTGGTGTGAGGGGATGATGGGATGAGGGAATGATGGGGTGATGGGTTGAGAGATGATGAAGTGACGGAGTGAGGGGGTGATGGGGTGAAGGGATGTGGGTTGAGTAGGTGAAGGGTGAGGGGATGTTGGGGTGAGGGGATGGAGTGAGGGGTGAGGGGATGGTGGGGTGAGGGGATGGAGTGAGGGGATGGAGTGAGGGGGTGACGGGGTGGAGTGAGGGGGTGAGGGGATGGTGGGGTGAGGGGATGGTGGGGTGAGGGGATGGTGGGGTGAGGGGATGTGGGGTGAGGGGATGTGGGGTGAGGGGATGTGGGGTGAGGGGATGTGGGGTGAGGGGATGGAGTGAGGGGGTGAGGGGATGGAGTGAGGGGGTGAGGGGATGGTGGGGTGAGGGGGTGGTGGGGTGAGGGGGTGGTGGGGTGAGGGGATGGTGGGGTGAGGGGGTGGTGGGGTGAGGGGGTGGTGGGGTGAGGGGATGGTGGGGTGAGGGGTGGTGGGGTGAGGGGTGGTGGGGTGAGGGGATGGTGGGGTGAGGGGGTGGTGGGGTGAGGGGATGGTGGGGTGAGGGGGTGGTGGGGTGAGGGGGTGAGGGGGTGGTGGGGTGAGGGGATGGTGGGGTGAGGGGGTGGTGGGGTGAGGGGGTGGGTGGGGTGAGGGGTGGTGGGTGTGAGGGGGTGGTGGGGTGAGGGGATGGTGGGGTGAGGGGGTGGTGGGGTGAGGGGATGGTGGGGTGAGGGGGGTGGTGGGGTGAGGGGTGGTGGGGTGAGGGGATGGTGGGGTGAGGGGGGTAGTGGGATCTCAGCACTAGGGCAGTCTACAGCAGCATCCGCTCAGTGGCGCCCGAGGCAGAGACCCTCCAGCCCCGATCTCCAGATGGTTAGCCCCCGATCCCTACCTCCCCCCCCATCCCCCGTCCCCGATCCCGGCTGCACCTACCAGCCCGTGTCCGGGGAAGGCTGCTCCTCTGGCGGGTATTTCTCGGATGTGCCTGCTGCGGTCCCGGTGCTGCCCGGTGTCCGGGCTCTGTCCCCCGGTCTCCCCGCTCTCTCCGTCCAGGCTGCTGAAGCTCCACAGCAGCAGCGTCTGCAGCAGCAGCACCGAGAGCGCGGCCAGCAACGCGGAGCGGGAGCCCCGCCGCAACAACCTGCGGCCGCACACCAGCACCATCATGGTCCCAGTGAGAGGGAGGGGAGACCGACACTGAGACACAGGCAGAGGCAGAGAGAGGGGCGGGCCAGGGGGAGGGCACTGGGGGGAGACGGGGCGGGGCCAGGACCGCCAGGGGGTGGGGCCAGGACCGCCAGGGGGTGGGGCCAGAGGGGAAAGAGGATAGGGCCAGGTCCGAAAGGGGGCGGGGCCAGGACCGCCAGGGGATGGGGCCAGAGAGGGAAGGAGATAGGGCCAAGTCCGAAAAGGGGGCGGGACCAGAGAGGGAAGGGGATAGGGCCAGGACCGAAAGGGGGCGGGGCCAGGACCGCCAGGGGGTGGGGCCAGAGAGGGAAGGAGATAGGGCCAAGTCCGAAAAGGGGGCGGGACCAGGACTGCGATGGGTGGGGCCAGGGTGGAGAGGGGGCGTGGTCAGGGAGAGAGAGGGCGGGGCCAGGAAGGCTAGCTGGCTGGGTCAGGGAGAGAGGGTGGGGCCAGGTTGGAGAGGGGGCGTGGTCAGAGAGAGAGAGGGCGGGGCCAGGAAGGCGAGCTGGATGGATCAGGGAGATGGGGGCGAGGGCAGGACCGCGAAGGGGTGGGGCCAGGGTGGAGAGGGGGTGGGTCAGGGAGAGAGAGGGCGGGGCCAGGAAGGCGAGTTGGCTGGATCAGGGAGGAGAGGGGGCGGGGGCAGGACCGTGAGGGGGTGGGGCCAGAAAGGTAAAGGGATAGGGCCAGGTCAGAAAGGGGGCGGGGACAGGGTGGGGATTGGGCGGGGCCAGGACGGCGAGGGGTGGGGCCAGGGTGGAGAGGGGGTGGGTCAGGGAGAGAGAGGGCGGGGCCAGGAAGGCGAGCCGGCTGGGTCAGGGAGGAGAGAGGGTGGGGAGGGGTCAGGGAGGTGTGAGGGCGGGGTATGGGGGAAGAGGGTGGGGTCCAGGGAAGAGGGCAGGGTCAGGGTGGAGATAGTGCAGGGTTAGGGGGACAGGGGGCAGTGCCAGGCACGAGGTGTTAGGGAGGAGGGAGAGTGGGTGAGGAAGGAAGGGGGAGGGGTTAGGGAGGAGACAGGGGCGTGGGAGGATCCTTGGGGGAGAAGGAGGGGTCTCGGAGAATAGGGGGTGAGAGTCAAAATTAGTGTGTTGCTGGTAAAGCACAGCAGGTCAGGCAGCATCTGAAGAGCAGGAGAATTCACAGGGCAAAAGCCCTTCATCAGGAATCATATTTAGGGGAAAGGGAATGAGTCCTGGGAGGAGAGGGGGGTGCAGGGAGAAAAGGGTTTGGGAGGTGGGATGAGGGTGTGAATGTGGTTGGAAAGGGAGGGGCTGAAGGTGTGTTTGAGAAGGGGTCAGAGGTAGGGAGAGGGTAAGGCTTGGGGAGGTTGGGAGGAGAGCAGTTGGGATCAGCAATGGGGTGGGGGTGGGGGTGGAGGTGGAGGTGGGATGGGGAGAGGCTGTGATGCAGAGAGGGTGAGACCTGGGAGCAGGGAGAGGTAGAAGGACAGGAATGGGGAAGGGACTAAGATAGGATGGTAGGATTGGGACAGAGGATGACAGAGGGGAGGGAGAGATGGAGAGGAAGGAGAGAGGGTTCAGTGTGCATCATGGGGTTGGGGTAAAAGTTCAATTCAGCACTCTCCCCGTGACTTATCCGGACTTGTCCGACCTGCCTATCTTCTTTTCAACCTATCCACTCCACCCTCTCCTCCCTGACCTATCACCTTCATCTCCTCCCCCACTCACCCATTGTACTCTATGCTACTCTCTCCCCACCCCACCCTCCTCTAGCTTATCTCTCCATGCTTTCAGCTCACTGCCTTTATTCAAAGTTTGTGAGAAGATTTGTAGCTCGGGTGCTCGTTGTTGTGGTTCTGTTCGCCGAGCTGAGAGTTTTTGTTGCAAACATTTCATCCCCTTTCTAGGTGACATCTTCAGTGCTTGGGAGCCTCCTGTGAAGCGCTTCTGTGCTGATTCCTCCGGCATTTATACTGGTTTGAATCTGCCGCTTCCGGTTGTCAGTTGCTGTCCGCTGCAGTGGCCGGTATATAGGGTCTAGTTCGATGTGTCTGTTGATAGAATTTGTGGATGAGTGCCATGCCTCTAGGAATTCCCTGGCTGTTCTCTGTTTGGCCTGCCCTATAATACTGGTGTTGTCCCAATCAAATTCGTGTTGTTTGTCATCTGAGTGTATGGCTACAGGAATAGATCCGGACCATAGAACAGGCTATCACCATAGTACAGAACAGATCCACACACCACAAAAAAAAGCACTGAAAGAAAAAATGGCCAAACTAACACACAACGAAAAGGACACCACAACACACACCTGGGTTAAAAGCCTTTCCCACAGACAGCTCACAGACACGGAAAGAACAACACTAGCCAAGGAACTTAACTACAACCACAGGGACGCCAAGACAGCAGACCTCCTAGCAGCACTAGAATGCACACTCAGGAACAATGGATTGACAGAAGGGATACAACAAACAGTGAGACAAAGTATCGTACCTAAGATAACACGAAAAAGACAAACACACAGCCTCAACACCAAGGAGAAAGAAGCACTAATATCACTAAGAAACGATAAGACCATAATCATACTACCAGCAGACAAAGTCAGAATGACTGTGATACTGGATAAGTCAGATTACATTCATAAAGCAGAACAACTACTTGCAGACACCAACACCTACCCAAAGAGGGAGTTTGACCCCACTCCACAGCTCACCAATAGGATAAACAACACACTGAGGAATCTACAAAAAAACCAGGTCTGATCTACAAAGAATGAAACCGGAAAGCAACAACACCCCCAGATTCTATGGACTACCTAAAGTACACAAACCAGACATCCCACTCAGACCCATAGTATCACTACCAGGGACACCAGCATACAAACTGGCTAAAGAGCTACAACAGAAACTGAAACACCTGATCAGCGGATCCAGACACTCTATATAGTCAACACAAGAATTTTTGGACATCATCAGAAATATACACATAGACAAGAAAGAAACTATGGTCTCATTCGATGTAACGGCACTGTTCACTTCTATTGACAAAACCCTAGCCAGAGAAACAATATCCAACCTGCTGGACATACATAACAGACAACAGGACGCTGAACCTATTAACAAAGACGGCATACTTAAACTAGTGGACCTGTGCCTCACAACACACTTCACATTCAACAACCAGATATATGAACAAATCAACGGAACACCCATGGGCTCACCGATCTCCGGACTCATGGCAGAAGCAGTAATGCAAAGGTTAGAAAAAACAGTTTTAACGCAATTACAACCCAAACTATGGGTCAGATACGTGGACGACACCTTTGTAATCATTAAAAACACAGAAATAGAGAACACACACCAGATCATCAACGCCACACTCACAGGAATCCGATTCACGAGAGAGGAAGAAAAGGACAACCAGCTCCCATTCCTAGACGTGATGGTACAGAGAACACTGAACGGAGAATTCACCACAAAGGTATACAGGAAAGCTACACACACAGACCAAGTCCTGAACTATGAAAGCAACCACCCCAACACACACAAATGAAGTTGCATCAGGACATTATTCAAAAGGGCCACAACACACTGCAGCACACCTGAACTACAAAAAGAGGAAGAAGAACACCTATACAAGGTATTCACCAAAAACGGATACCCGCGCAATTTCATCAACAGATGCCTTAGGGAAAGACAACGAAATGAGGACATGCCACAACGCAAAGGACTGGCCACACACCCATACATCAGGAACATTTCTGAACTGACAGCCAGACTGCTGCGACCACTATGACTCATAACAGCACACAAACCAACAGCCACTCTCAGACAACAACTCACCAGGACAAAGGACCCGATACCCAGCAGGAGCAAAACCAATGTAGTGTACAAAATCCCATGCAAGGACTGCACAAAATACTACATAGGACAAACAGGAAGACAGCTAACAACCCGCATCCATGAACACCAACTAGCCACGAAACGACACGACCAGCTATCCCTAGTAGCCATACACTCAGATGACAAACAACACGAATTCGATTGGGACAGCACCATTATTATAGGGCAGGCCAAACAGAGAACAGCCAGGGAATTCCTAGAGGCATGGTACTCATCCACAAATTCTCTCAACAGACACATCGAACTAGACCCTATATACCAGCCACTGCAGCGGACAGCAACTGACAACTGGAAGCGGCAGATTCAAACCAGAATAAATGCCGGAGGAATCAGCACAGAAGCGCTTCACAGGAGGCTCCCAAGCACTGAAGATGTCACCTAGACAGGGGATGAAACGTTTGCAACAAAAACTCCCTGCTCGGCGAACAAAATCACTGCCTTTATTCCTGATGAAGGGCTTTTGCCCGAAACGTCGATTTCGCTGCTTGTTGAATGCTGCCTGAACTGCTGTGCTCTTCCAGCACGACTGATCCAGAATCATGGGGTTGGGGGCTGAGTGAGGGAGTTGAATGAAGAGGGTTTAGAATATATGATGGGAAGGGTTTGAAGAATAATGATGAGGATATGTTGGCAAACAGGGTTGAGTGAGGGGATATTATTGAGGTGGAACATGAGTGATATGATGGGGTAGGAGATTAAATGAGGGTTTCAGGAGTTATGATGGGTGAGGAGACGGAGGAGAGAGGGGCAAGGGTCAGGGAAGGAGAAATGGTAATAAAGATGGAGGGGAGTGGTAGGGACTTGGGGAGAGTGTGAGAAAGGGGCATTTGAGGTTGAGAGGAGTTTCATGAGGGAGATTGGAGAAATGATGAGATAGGAGATACAGTGATGAGGGTTTGGGGGTGTGAACAGGGAGTGGGTTGAGTTAGGAGGGATATAATGAGGGAGAGACTTTGTGATGAGGGAGGGGTTTGGTGAAGGGGTTCTGGATTAGTGGTGCTGGAAGAGCACAGCAGTTCAGGCAGCATCTGAGGACTGCTCCAGCATCTGCAATCATTGTTTTTACCTGTTTGGTGAAGGGGGTTGAGGGGTCATGATGGCTTCTTCCCAACCATTATCAGACTTATGAACAAACCTCTAGTATATTAGGGTTTTAGATTCAATTCCCAACAGTATGGAAACAGACCATTTGGCCCAACAATTCCACACCGACCCTCCAAAGAATAACCCATCCAGACCAATTCCCCTACCCTATATTAACCCCTGACTAATGCATCTAACACTATGGACAATTTAGCATGGCCAATTCAGCATGGCCAATTCACCTAACCTGCACATCTTTGGATTGTGGAAGGAAACCCAAGCAGACATGGAGAGAATGTGCAAACTCCACACAGACAGTCGCCTGAGGCTGGAATCAAACCCGGGTCCCTGGCGCTGTGAAGCAGCAGTGCTAACCACTGAGCCACTGTGCTGCCCCAGGTTGATCTTTCTCTGCACATTCTCAGTACTGTAACACAATATTCTCATTTCTGTGCTACTATCCTAATTACTTATGTAGAGTATGATTCATCTGGTTACAACGCAAAACAATACGGTCATAGAAACAAACGGCACAGAAACAGACCCTTTAGTCCAACTCGTCCAAGCCGATCAAGTTTCCCAAACTAAACTAGTTTCATTTGCCTGCATTTGGCCCATATTCCTCCAAACATGTATCTGTCCAAATGCCTTTTAAATGTTGTAAATGTACCTGCTTCTACCACTTCCTCTGACAGTTCATTCCACATATGAACCAAACTCTGTGTGAAAAAAAAGTTGCCCCTCAGGTCCTTTTTTAAATCTTTCTCGTCTCACCTTAGAATTATGCCACCTAGTTTTGAAATCCTGCACCCTGGGGAAAAAATTTGCTAGTTACCTTATCTATGTCCTTCATGACTTCATAAGCCTCCTATGCTCCAGTGAATAAAAGTTCCAGCTTATCCAGCCTTTCAAACTCAAACCCTCCATTCCAGGTTACTTAAAGATAAATCTTTTCTGAACCCTCTCCAATCTCATATTTTTCTGACAACAGGGCAACCAGAACTGGGCACAGCACTCCAGAAGAGGCATCATCAACTTGTCAAACTATAAAATGATGTCCCAACTCCCATATCTTGGTACATGTGACTATAATCAAGTAAAATCTACTGGGGAAGAGGGTTCAGTGAGAGGGTATTATTGGGGCAGGAGATGAATAAGGGCATTGGTGGGAGGTTGAGTGATCTGATGGGAAGGGGTTTGTTGGGAAGTTGGGACGACTAATGGGAAAGTGGCTGAGTGAGGAGTTTAGGGGTTTGATAGGGAATTGAGTGAGAAAGGGTTAGGGGATCTGATGGGAAAGGGGTTGAGTGTCGAGGGGGTGGAGTCAGATGGGAACGGAATTGAGCGAGGAATAGTTTGGGCGTCTTTGGAGGAAGGGGTTGAGTGAGCAGGGATTGGGGGTCTGATAGAGGTGGGGGTCGGGTGAGGAGGAGTTAGGAATATGATAGGGTGTGGATTGGTGTCTGAGAGACCTTGGGAGGATGTGATGAGGTAGTAGGTTGGGTGAGTGAGATTGCTAGGGGCTGAGGGATTTTAATGGGGGAGGAGGATGAAGGGGGCATAATGGAAAATGGGGTTGAGTGAGGGAGGTTAAGGAGGGTGTGACGTGGAGGGGGTTGAGGAGGTTTTGATGGGGGTGGGGGATGAGGAGAATCTGATGGTGGAGGGGTGAAAGAGGTTCTGGTGGATATGATGAGAGAGGGTTGAAGAGAATGTGATGGGGCAGGGGATTAACGCTCTGATAGGGAGGAGGTTGAGTGGGTGACTGATGAGAGACGGGGTTTATTGGGTGGTAGTTGATAGGGAGGGGTTAAGTGGGTGGTGGTTGATGGGGGAGGGGATTGAGTAGGTGGTGCTTGATGCGGAGGGGGGGTAGTTGATGGGGAGGATGGCGGTTGGTGGGGCAGGTGATGTCTAGGATGTGGTGGGGTCAGCATCAGCGTGACAGTTGATGGGGTACAGGGTTGGGGAGGGTATGATGGGGGTTGATGAATGGTGGGAGAGTGAGAATGGCAGCTGGTGGGGAGTGAGGGTGGCACTTAGTTGGAGAAGGGATGGTTGAGGCTGAAGGTTAGTTCAGGAGGGGGGTGAGGGCAGTGGCTGATGGGAGGAGGGTGATGGATAGAGTGTGCGATGAGGGTGATGGATGATGGGGGGTGAGCATGGTGGTTAGTGGGGGTGGGGTGAGGGTGGCAGCTGATGAGAGTGAGGGTGGTAGTTAGTGGGAGGGATAAAGGTGGGAACAGTTGATGGAGGGAGGGAGGTGAGGGTGGAGGAGTGAGTGGAGTGATGGTTGATGATGGAGGTGGGAGGGAGATGGTTGGTGGGGGAGAGGGTGAGGGTATGGTTGGTGGGGGAATGGGGGTGAGGGTGGGGGAGGGGTGTGAGGGTGATGGTTGGTGGGAGTGGGTGATGGTTGGTGGGGGAGGTGTGAGGGTGGGGGAGAGGGGCATGAGGATGACAGTTGGTGGGGAGAGTGAGGGTGATGGTGAGGATGGTGGATGATGCATGAGGGTGATGGTTGATGGGGAGGGTGATGAGGGTGATGGTTGATGGGGAGGGTGATGAGGGTGATGGTTGGGGGAGAAGGGGTGAGGGTGATGGTTGGTGGGGGAGGTGGGGTGATGTCGACAGTTGATGGGGAGGCGGTGAGGGTGAGAGTTGATGGGGAAGGTAGATGGTATATGAGGGTGACTGTTGGTGGGGGAGGGGCAGGGTGACGGTTGGTGGCGGGTGGGGAGGGTGAGGGTGAGGGTGGTGGGGGAGGGTTGGGGAGGGTGAGGGTGGTGGGGGAGGGGCAGGGTGACGGTTGGTGGGGGTGAGGGTGGGGGAGGGGCAGGGTGACGGTTGGTGGGGGAGGGGTGGGGAGGGTTGGTGGGGGAGGGGGTGAGGATGGGGGGGGGGAGGAGGTAGGAGGGGGTTGAGAGGAAAGAGCCTGTGCCCAACCCCGCGAGCGGGAAACGAGCGGCCAATCAGTAAACAGCATCAACGGTCAGCCTTTGGCTGCCGGGCAACGGCATGTGCAGCCAATCGCTAGCCCGATCGAACACAGCCAATCAGGAAACAAGTACACTACGGCCAATGGGAACACGACGTAGCGGGAGAGACAGCGACGATTGGCTGTGACTAGACGCCGGAGGTGCGCCCGGGAGCGTGCCCGCCGTTTGACGTCACTGGGACAGAGAGAGCGCACCCAGAGAGAGAGAGAGCACCCAGAGAGAGAGAGAGCACCCAGAGAGAGAGAGAGAGCACCCAGAGAGGGAGAGAGAGAGAGCACCCAGAGAGAGAGAGAGGGAGAGCACCCAGAGAGAGGGAGAGCACCCAGAGAGAGAGAGAGAGAGCACCCAGAGAGAGAGAGAGAGAGAGCACCCAGAGAGGGAGAGAGCACCCAGAGAGAGAGAGAGCACCCAGAGAGAGAGAGAGGGAGAGCACCCAGAGAGAGGGAGAGCACCCAGAGAGAGAGAGAGAGCACCCAGAGAGAGAGAGAGAGCACCCAGAGAGAGAGAGAGAGCACCCAGAGAGAGAGAGGGAGAGCACCCAGAGAGAGAGAGAGAGAGAGCACCCAGAGAGAGAGAGAGAGAGGGAGAGCACCCAGAGAGAGAGAGAGCACCCAGAGAGAGAGAGAGGACCCAGAGAGAGAGAGAGCACCCAGAGAGAGAGAGAGCACCCAGAGAGAGAGAGAGCACCCAGAGAGAGAGAGAGCACCCAGAGAGAGAGAGAGGACCCAGAGAGAGAGAGAGAGAGGGCACCCAGAGAGAGAGAGAGAGCACCCAGGGAGAGAGAGAGAGCACCCAGAGAGAGAGAGGGAGAGCACCCAGAGAGAGAGAGGGAGAGCACCCAGAGAGAGAGAGAGGGAGAGCACCCAGAGAGAGAGAGAGGGAGAGCACCCAGAGAGAGAGGGAGAGCACCCAGAGAGAGAGAGAGGGAGAGCACCCAGAGAGAGAGGGAGTGCACCCAGAGAGAGAGAGAGAGGGAGAGCACCCAGAGAGAGAGAGGGAGAGCACCCAGAGAGAGAGAGAGAGGGAGAGCACCCAGAGAGAGAGAGAGAGGGAGAGCACCCAGAGAGAGAGAGAGGGAGAGCACCCAGAGAGAGAGAGAGGGAGAGCACCCAGAGAGAGAGAGAAGGAGAGCACCCAGAGAGAGAGAGAGGGAGAGCACCCAGAGAGAGAGAGAGGGAGAGCACCCAGAGAGAGAGAGAGGGAGAGCACCCAGAGAGAGAGAGAGGGAGAGCACCCAGAGAGAGAGAGAGGGAGAGCACCCAGAGAGAGAGAGGGAGAGCACCCAGAGAGAGAGAGGGAGAGCACCCAGAGAGAGAGAGTGAGAGAGCACCCAGAGTGAGAGAGCACCCAGAGAGAGAGAGCACCCAGAGAGAGAGAGGGAGAGCACCCAGAGAGAGAGAGTGAGAGAGCACCCAGAGAGAGAGAGCACCCAGAGAGGGAGAGAGAGAATGCACCCAGAGAGAGAGAGGGAGAGAGCACCCAGAGAGAGAGAGAGCACCCAGAGAGAGAGAGCACCCCGAGAGAGAGAGGGAGAGACAACTTAAATATTGGGACGATACCATCCTTGACCACTCTCTCAGGGAGTGTGTTTCAGAGTACCCTCCACCATCCTTTGGTGGGAAAAAAAACCCTTAAATGCCCTCTAAGCTTCCTGCCTGTTTTTTTAAAACCATGCCCAACCCCCTCCCCAGTTAATGATTACCAGCTACCCTATCTAGACCCCTCAATCTTATACACCTCAATTATGACCCCCCCCCCCCCCCCAACTTTCTCTGCTCTAAGGAAAACAACCCCAATCTATCCAGTATCTCTTCAAAGCTGAACTGCTGCAGTGCATTGTGGTCATGTGTACCTAAGTACAGTGAGAAGCTTTGTTTATTTTGGTGAATCTGCATCCCTTGCTGTGCAATCGCATCCTTCTGTTGGTATGGCAAATATAACTGAACACAGTATTCCAGCTGTGGCTTATCTAACATTTTAACCTCTCCTCTAGTCAATGCCTCCATTCAATTTCCTAACCACCTGTCCTGTTCCCTTTAAATATACATGAACACCAAGGTCCCTCTGAGCTCCTATTATTCCTGGATTCCAACCATTCAATGTTTCCTTCTTAGCATTCCTCCTATCATTCCTTGTTCATCCTGCCAAAATGTTGTCAACAGACACATCGACCTGGACCCAATATACCAATCACTACAGCAGACAGCTGAAACTGACACCCGGAAGCGGCAAGGACAGACCACTATAAATACCGGAAGGAACATCAAAGAAGCGTTTCGCAGGAGGCTCCAGAGCACTGATGATGTCTCCTAGCCAGGGGACGAAACGTTTGCAACAAAAACTTCCAGCTCGGCGAACAGAACCACTACAACAAGCACCCGAGCTACAAATCTTCGCACAAACTTTAAGGTTTATTAAAAAAAAGTTTATTAAAAAATTAAGTTATCTCAAGAATGTGTCTTAAAAGAAATTCTGGGCTTTACATATTAATGAACTGAAACTTGCAACCCACTCTAAAAGTTGAAAGACTTAACAGCATTTTAGGTTTGTTCAATATATCATTTTCATTGCATGACACTGTGATCTTTTGTGATAATTTCTGTGTCTTATGATCCTGCACCACAGCTTCCTGAAGGAGGAACAGCGCTCTGAAAGCTAGTGTTTCCAAATAAACATGCTGGACTATAATAAGACCATAAGACATAGGAGTGGAAGTAAGGCCATTCGGCCCATCGAGTCCACTCCGCCATTCAATCATGGCTGATGGGCATTTCAACTCCACTTACCAGCATTCTCCTCGTAGCCCTTAAGAATCTGGTGTTGTGTGATTTTTAGTTTTGATGTTGACAGCCTTTCCGCAGCAATGGGCTATGTAAATGGAGTCCATGAGTGGGAGATTGGCTTCTGTGATGGGCTGGGCTGTGCACACCACCTTCTGTAGTTTCTCACAGTCCTGGCCATACCAGGCTGTTATGCGTCTGGACAGTATGCTCTCAATGGTGCATCTGTAAAACTTGGTGAGGGTCCTTATGGACAAGCTGAATTTCCTGAGCTCCCTGAAGAAGAAGAGACATTGTTCTGACTCAATGTCAGTTATTGCTGTCGATTTAATTTCACTTACTAATAAAAGAACATTGCACCCCACCCCCCCAACCCTAACCGCCTCCACCCCTGCCAAAGGCCTGTCCTCTCAATAGACATGTCTCCTTAGATATTTAGATCCCAGGCCTGATCCCCTTACAGCCACAGCATCATAACTCACCAATTTTAAGCTTATCGCTTGTTTTGTATGCTGCATCCATTCTCCAAATGTGCAATTACTTACATGATATAAAGGTAACAATGAGCTGGTCAAGGTGTAATCAAAGGACCACCAACAGAAGACTCCTTAGAGATAGGAATGGCTTAGAAGAATATGGGCCAAACACAGGCAAGTGGAAGCCCTTCTGAGTCACAGAGACATTGAAATGTACAGCATGGAAACAGACCCTTCGGTCCAACCCATCCATGCCGACCAGATATCCCAATCCAATCTAGTCCCACCTGCCAGCACCTGGCCCTATCCATCCAAACCCTTCCTATTCATATACCCATCCAGATGCCTTTTAAATGTTGTAATTGTACTAGCCTCTGCCCATAATGTCAATTTTCCTGCTCCTCGTATGCTGCCTGACTGACTGTGCTTTTTCTAGCACGACACTCTTGGCTCTAATCTCCAGCATCTGCAGTCCTCACTTTTGCTAACTTAGTCAGCCTGGGTGAGTTGGACCGAAGGGTCTGTTTCCATGCTCTATGGATCTATGACTCTATAACTCTGAACTGGAGTTCCTCTCGTAGCCAACACTTGTTACAGATGTGGTCACTGTGAACCACAATTGGGTCTACTAACTCCCACATCATGCAGTTATGGCACATTACACAATAATTTGTAGATGCCAGGCCAGGTAAAGGCCAGTAAGGAATTTAGAAATGCAAATTAAAAACTACTAAATAAAGTATTTATCTCATTTTTTAATTTACCTTTAATCTGAAAGCAACTTAAAATAGGTATTCAAATTAGCACTTACTTGCCAACCATTGAACCTATGGCTTTTCTGGTGATGTCACAGCATGACATAACATGGAAACAGACCCTTCATTCCAACCAGTTCACACTGACCATGTTCCCAAACTAAACTAGTGATACCTGCCTGCAATTGACCCATGTCCATCCAAACCGTTCCAATTCATGAACATATCCAAATGTCTTTTAAACATTCTCCACTTTCTGTGGCAGTTCATTCCACACATGAACCACTCTCTGTGTAAAAAGGTTGGTCCTTGTGTCTTTACCTTAAAAACTAGCATGCATATTTTTAAGTCATTCACCCTGGAAAAAGAAATCGTGTCATTCACCTTATTGAGGTTTATAAAATCATGAGGGGCATACATAAGGCCACCTGCAACCTCCTAAACTCCAGTGAAAAAAGCCCAGCCTTTCCAATCTGTGGGCGGCACCATGGCACAGTGGTTAGCACTGCTGCCTCACAGCGCCTGAGACCCGGGTTCAGTTCCCGACTCAGGCGACTGACTGTGTGGAGTTTGCACGTTCTCCCCGTGTCTGCGTGGGTTTCTTCCGGGTGCTCCGGTTTCCTCCCACAGTCCAAACATGTGCGGGCCAGGTGAATTGGCCGTGCTAAATTGCCCGTAGTGTTAGGTAAGGGGTAAGTGTAGGGGTGTGGGTGGGTGGCAGGTCGGTGTGGACTTGTTGGGCCGAAGGGCCTGTTTCCACACAGTAAGTAATCTAATCTAATTTTTATATCTCAAACATACTATTTCTGGCAACATCCTGGTAAATATTTTCTGAATTCTCTCCAGTTTAACAATACCCTTCCTACAACAGGGTGACCAGAACTTCACACAGTATTCCAGAAGAGGCCTCACCAATGTCCTGTACAATCTTAACATGACGTCCCAACTCCTACACTGAAAGGTCTGAGCAGTGAAGGCAAGAGTGCTAAACACGTTCTTAAGCACCCTGTCTACCTGTGACACTAATTTCAAAGAACTATGTACCTGCACCTCTCTGTTTGACAATATTCCCCTCTTCTTAACGTACCTAAAATTTAGCTTATACAAAGTTTGTAATAATTTCACTGAATAAACATGTTACATTTTTTATAATAATGCAAAACACAATTCTTGGTTACTGTTTTGTCATTACATATTTAAATACAAAATTGAAATTAAAAAACATCACCTAGGGATCTGGGCCATCATTTTTAAAGGATATCTATTGGCTTGAATTAGTCCATGGACAGTACAGTGGCACAGTGGTTAGCACTGCTCCCTCAAAGCACTAAAGACTTGGGTTCAATTCCCACCTCAGGTGGAGTTTGCACATTCTCCCCGTGTCTGCGTGGGTTTGCTTCGGTTTCCTCCCATTGTGTTAGGTGAAGGGGTAAATGTCTGGATGGGTTGCTCTTCGGCGGGTCAGTATGGACTTGTTGGGCCAAAGGGCCTGTTTCCACACTGTAAGTGATCTAGTCTCGGAACCCCATTGTGGTTTCAAGATTATAAGAGAGCTGGAGTAGATTTCAAAGTTGTAAATTAAGTACATAAAGATGGTGGACAGGAATAGGCTATGATTTATTGTGTAAAAAATGAGGTCTGCAGATGCTGGAGATCACAGCTGCAAATGTGTTGCTGGTCAAAGCACAGCAGGCCAGGCAGCATCTCAGGAATAGAGAATTCGACGTTTCGAGCATAAGCCCTTTTTTTCCATTGATTTTGATCCCCGAGGTCCCTCCCCTCGAGACTTCTTTCTCTCTCTCTCTCTCTCTCTGTGCTCCTATGTCAATGTGCAGGCCTTGATTTTTATTTCCTGTTCAGTCTCAGTTCCTCCCCATCTGGCTCCTGTTGCACTCTTGCACCCCAAATTCTCTTCGATCTTACTTGGATCATACTGGGAAAGTTGAAATCTCATACTGTTGTGCACCTTGCACCAGACAGTATGCAGGAGCCAATTAAAACATTGTTGTCAAACAGTTGTCCATTCAGAACCTATTGCTCCATGGTGTCTGCTTTTGCAGTTACTGTTCTGGGAAATTTCCAATATTGAGCACAGTGCTCCAGTAGACAAGATTTTTAAAATGCAGCCATCACTTTGTGCAGTTTCCTTGCTTCAAAGCAGTCCCCTCCTTTATAAGACCACAGTCCAAACCAAATTGGAATTAAAAAGATATGATCTTTACACGAGTTTCCTCTAATCCTCGAATTTTTTCTTCCCAAATAACCTTCAAATCATTCTCTATTAGACTTCCTATTCTGACTAATTACCTGACCTGCCACTGATCTTTGAGCAATTATATGTTTTTTTTCTTTAAGCTCATGCTTGCTTCAACTTCCCGAGTTAACTGTGGATGGTAGGTCTTCTCTTCAGAGTGCTGCTTTATCGTTGGAATATGCCTATTGTGCGTATTCTGAAAGAGACCCTGAAAGCTGTCACCTTCTTTGAAATAAATTCCTTAAACAACAGAAGGAAAGAACATTGTGCTGCATGATCCAATTTTTCCTTGTACTGTGTCTGCAGTTATACATAGTCCTCCATGATTGGGCACATTTATTGACAGCAGTAACTGTACGATACCAGGTGATAAATCAATGGCACAGATTGTGAAATGCAGTTTGACACTGTAGGACAAGAGGTGAGGTGGAATGATCTAGAGCCCTATCCAATCTTGCTGGTCAGTAAGTCTGATGAGATGCTGGTTTTCTTTCTACACAAACCTGCTGCTGATTTTGTTTGGATCAAGACCGGTGGGTGCACTGTTTTTCTTTGCCCAGTTCTCCATGGGCCCCAACATAAAATAAAAATAAAAAAACCTTTCCAGATTAAGATGACCAACTTACTACCACCTTCAGGGAGGGAAAGCTGATGCCCTTACCTGGTCGGGTCTCCACATGGCTCCAAACCCACAGCAATGTGGTTGACTTTTAACAGCCCTCTGGGCAATTAGGGATGGACAATAAATTCTGAGCCATTCAGCAATGCCCACATCACATGAACAATTTTTTTAAAAAATTAAGAAAAGTTGCTATATCAGATTTTGAACAAAGACTACCTAAATATGCTATCCAATATCTATCAACCAGATTTCTTAAAAATACAATTAAAGGCTGATAAACAAAAATGAAGTTGAATTGATATGCAATAATTGGTTAACATACTGAGTCAGTGCTAGAGTCATAAAGCTGATGAAGGGCTTTTGCCCAAAATGTCGACTCTGCTGTTCCTTGGATGCTGCCTGATCTGCTGTGCTTTTCCAGCACCATACTCTTGACTCATAGAACTGTACAGTAGGGAAACAGATCCTTCAGTCCAACTCGACCATGCCGACCAGATATCCTAAATTAATTTTGTAGCATTTGCCAGCATTTGACTCCTATCTCTCTCAACCTTTCCTATTCATGTACCTATCCAGATGCCTTTAAATGCTGTAATTTTGCCAGTCTCTGCCATGTCCTCAGGCAGCTCATTCCATACATGGAATACCCTCTGTGTGAAAAGATTGCCCCTTAGTTTCTTTCTAAAGCTTTCCCCTCTCACCTTAAACCTGTACCCCCACTCCGGGAAAATGACATTTCTATTCATCCCATTTATGCCCCTCATGATTTCACAAACCTCCATAAGATCACCCCTCAGCCTCTGATGCTCCAGGGAAAATGGAAATGCCCGTCATCTAAATTGCCCCCAAACATGCCAACAAACACATATACTCTTCTGAAAAAAAGAGGGAGAAAAAAAATATTTCTCTGCAGAAACACTTTAAAAATAATCTATTGTCTAAAGGGGAAAGGATTCATCAGAGGATACTCCAGAATCTGTTGTTCCACTGTTCTGCTAAGGGCTGTCAAGTCATTAATCCTGCACATATTGTGTCCAAATTCTTGCTGATACCGTTTACTCAAAAAAAAAGTAAAAAGAATATGGTACTTTCAATCAATCCTTCGAAAGGACAAATTAGTTTTGTTCTGAATTGATACCGAGGATTTTCCTTTTAGTGATCAAGAGGGCAGTTTGTCCTTAAGCAGGCTTTTCTGCAACTGGCTCAGGTAAAGCAAACACCTGTCCGAACCTGTCGCTATTGGAAACAGCCCCAGCAGGAATCTCTAGAAAATCAAGCAGTTATCGCCAATCGGATTTCTAGGAAGTCGTACTGAATAAAACTTAATGTTAGCAATGAACTTTCAATTACTTCTTTTAAATGAACTACTCCAGGTATGTCCACAAAATGTAAAATAACTTGTCTGCAGTCCTTCAAAGCATTAATCCTTTAAGTAATATTAAAGAGCCTTTACAACAATTGTCCCTGTCTGATGATTTTTGCCTTGATGCAAGTGTTTGCAGATTAAATATTTTCGAAATCCGGATTGCCAATCAGTACGGTTACAAATGGAAAACTCCCATTTTCTAAGGTTCCAGAAAATCTGATGCATGAAAGAATCAATGGGGAAGGAATTTTATTTCAAGCAGGAGATGACTCTGCTGACCCAGGATAACGTTGAACCCCATCCCAACATTTTGCCAGTTCCAAACTGCTTTGTTTTATCAACAACATTGCAGACCTGCTTGGTTTTACCTGCCTGTGGACTAGAGCCTTGTAGTCAGTGCTGCAACACCCATGCAGTCAATCACAGAATAGTTTAGATTACTTTACAGTGTGGAAACAGGCCCTTCGGCCCAACAAGTCCACACCGACCCGCCAAAGCACAACCCACCCATACCCCTACATTTACCCCTTACCTAACACTACGGGCAATTTAGCATGGCCAATTCACCTGACTGTGGGAGGAAACCGGAGCATCCGGAGGAAACCCACGCAGACACGGGGAGAACAAACTCCACACAGTCAGTCGCCTGAGTCTGGAATTGAACCCGGGTCTCAGGCGCTGTGAGACAGCAGTGCTAACCACTGTGCCACCGTGCCGCCCACTATTCTGCAGTTATTCTGCAGAGAGAAGCCACTTGGCCAATTGTGTCTGCACAAGTCCCACAAATGTGTGTCCAAACACAGTGCCAATCTCCTGTTACAACGTGAGCACAGTAAAGTGTGTTTGAGAAACAGAATAATTTCCCCACTAGCTGCCTATCACTGGTGAATGAGCCTGAACTTCTCCCATTTTTATTCTGCTTTTTAATCATCTGAATAATATCGTGGTTGAATATTAGGAAAATTGTCACCCTCTTTGTCAAGTATTCAGTTTGACTGAGCAGTCAAAGGACTGTTTGCTGGAAATAATTTCAGCTCTTTCTTACATCTGAAACGAAAACAAAATTGGGAAGCAGTGATGTCTCTGCTGAAGCCAATTTGCAAAAGCATGTTTTTCTAAATTTCTTCAAATGCACAAGAATCTCTAGGATCTCACCAACAACATCAGAGTAGCATCCATTGTTCACATGAGACAAGGTGAGTCCCTTTCAAATGAAACCACCATTGAATTTGTCATTTCCACTCTCAAAATCAAACATCCATTATTCTTACTTGAAAATCTCATCTGGTTTAACCCCAATAGCAAAAGAGAATTTTCTCTTATTTATTTAATTTCAAATCTGAAATGTTTTACTTATTTGCTCAGGGCTGTGATATCGCCAGTATCCTGCTGTACAAACTCAAGTTTTGATTTGGAGATGCCGGTGTTGGACTGGGGTGTACAAAGTTAAAAATCACACAACACCAGGTTATAGTCCAACAGGTTTAATTGGAAGCACTAGCTTTCTGAGCAACGCTCCTTCATCAACCACCTGATGACAGAGCATCGCTCCGAAAGCTAGTGTGCTTCCAATGAAACCTGTTGGACTATAACCTGGTGTTGTGAGATTTTAAACTCAAGTTTGGTTTGATGTTGCATTGTATTGCAATACATGTAGGATTTGGAACCCTACCACACATTCAAGTACCTTTGAATAGGGGAAAAAAAATTTAAAACAGCACTATATTCTGTGAATACTTTGAAATGAGAAGGAGACATTCAGTGGCTCTGTACTTGCGAGTTATTATACCAAGTAGACCAAGGTGTCTCTTTAACCATTCAACATCTTTCTGGCTTTGTGTCAACACTCTTTGTGTTGAACTGGATTGATTACACTTTGGCAACAGAGAGTTACTGGGGTTGCTTGAGAAGTGACCTCCATAATAAACCACACAGAGAGGTCCAAATCTACAATGCCCAGTTTTGAATTTGAACACATTTATGGTTTTTGGAAGATGTCACAGGTATTTTGAAATCAGACTTACCCATATATTGGGGTCAAAAAACATCATCTGACTTTTACTGACATTAATTTGGATAAATGTTCAAAGGAAAATTGCACAGCTTTGGGGCTGAGACTCTGGGGTGAGATTCCAAGGGGCTTGCAAAATCAAAGTTGGCTGAATAGCCTCCTTCAGTCATTCATTTGATGTCTTCTTAATGCTCTTTCCACGGAAAATCACTGTCTTGACTTCTAATGCATTGTGACTGTTGTCATCAACAAGTTTTGTAAAACAGACAGACCTTGCAGTATCTGGCAATGCAAGATTGTATCCTTCATACACCTCCAGACTATACAGAGATTACTGGGATCGAAATCTATCAATGTATTGATAACTGACAGCGAAACCAAAGCAGTTTTAATTTATGCACTGTTATTAAGAAAGAAATTAGCTGAAAGTAATGACAGGAAAAATTAGAAAAGACATTGGAAAAACCTTTATTCATGCAAATAATCTTCAGTGTGTAGGATTGTTTCTGAGTGGAGAAAACAGAATGAATTTATTCCAAACTCGGCTGGGTGCATTGACAAGGCAATGGTGATTTTTCTGGGTAGCTAAATTGGACAAAAAGACTCTCATTATTGTTCAACTCAGCTCAAAATTTGCTGTTAATATCTCCATCAAATGTAGTTCACTCATCAACGTCACACTGTCTTCCCCCACCAGTGAGGGAGCTCTTCGATTTGCTAATGCAGTTTTGTTTCCTTTTCTGGTATTCAGGGCTTCCCTCATTTTCTCCAGTGCCACTTCCTCCAGCTGAGCTGTTGCCTACCAGATTATTGACAGGGGGAGCTGCTCATGTAAGTTAGACCAGCCGCTGGTTCGAGAGTCAGCAAGAAATGCTCCCTGAAGACGAGGCCACCTCTTCACCATTTCCTGGTGCACGGGGGAAATTGCATTGCTGGAAATCTCCTGTCATCTTTTCAATGATTGTGATTTCCTGAAGCCTCACAGGTCCCCCTCTGGTTACTGCCATCTGCTTCTTATTCAGTACTACCTTTCCCCACACAAAATGTAACACTTTAATGACTTATTGTAATCTAATGGCTCTGTAAAGTAGAAGTTCTTTTTCTCTTGTCTTTGGTTAAAGTACAATAAAGGTTGAGCAGCTTTATGACCTTTCACATAGAGTGTCATGTGAGTGATGAACCAACTCCTTTTGTCCACCATCTTTGCACGGTGCTATACATGGAGTAACAGGAAACAATATGCTGTTGCCACACTCACTTTCCCTCCCTCAGTAAGGCCGTTGAATCTCTTTCAATCTTGTTTCCTTATCCTTGAAATGCTGCTGCCTTTATTAATGATCTGTGACCTCTCACCATGCCACAGTTATCATGACTGTCCTCCCGGGATGGAGTAATGGATTACCCCTCCTGTGCCCTGTTCCCCAAAATAATTGTTCATAAGAAAGACTGCTGTCACTTAGGAATGTCCTCCTTTGTGCAGAACAGTATTATATTCCTATATGATAGCAGTCTTTATTAGTCTGTTGATGAATCACTGACTGCATTTTGTCTGCTGTGGGAAGTTCTGCTCATTTGACCTGTGACTTTCAAAATGATCTTCTAGTAAAATTACATCCCAGAAGATTGGTCTGGAAGAGAGGGTCAGCAAGCCCACCGACCGTCAGGCTCTGTCCTTGCTGTTCATACTAAAGCTTCCCAAAGCTGCAAGCTCCTTGAAGCTCTCTCTCGGGCATTCAAAATGCCCAGCAAATCAATTTCCGTGCTCCTATTAAGACCATAAGAACCAGAAACAGGAATAGATCTAATGGCCCTTTGATGCTGCTCTACCATTTAGGAGGATCATGGCTAATCCAAGAGACCTCATGTTTACTTTCCTGCATTTTCCCTCATAACCTTTGATTCCCCGAATGATAAGAATCTATCTATCTCAAACTTAAAAATACACAAAGACTCTGGCCCCTCTGTGGAAAGAGTTCCAACCCTCTGAGAGGAGGAATTCTTAAATAGGTGCCCCTATATTCCGAGACTGTGCCCTCTGCTCCTAGACTCCCCCATGAGGGGAAACATCCTCTCAGTATTCACCCTGTTAAGCCCCTTAAGAATCCAGTATGTGTCAATGAGATCTCCTCCCAGTCTTCTAAACACCAGTGAATCGAGTTCCAACCTGTTTAACCTTTGTTGAGAATGTGCTGCTGGAAAAGTACAGCAGGTTAGACAGCATCCAAGGAGCAGGAGAAAAGCCCTTCATCAGGCATGAGGCTTGTGGGTCGGGACTGAGAGATAAATGGTAGTAGGGTGGGGTTGGGGGAGAGGTAGCTGGTAAAGCAATGGGTGGATAAAGGTGAGGAAGAAGATGATAGGTCACTTTCTCCTGTTTAACCTTTGCACATAATACGATCCCTCCACGGGGGATTATCCCAGTGAACCTTCTCTGAACTGCCTCCAATGAAGTGATATCTTTCCTTAAATAAAGGGACCAAGCCTGCTCACACTGCTCCAGATGTGGTCTCCCTAGCCCCTTGTACAGATGCAGAAAGACTTCCCTACTCTTAGACTCCAACCCCATTTAAATAAGGGTCAACATTCCATGGCCCTTCCTGATTACCTGCTCTACCTGTGTGCTAGATTTCTATGTTACCCCTGTAGGGAGTGTTAGGATTTTCACATAGCATTCATGATGCAGTCACTGACACAATACAAGATGCTCTCCCCCACTAAACCCATGTGTGCTCGCATTTAGAAATCCTTCTTGTAGTAGCATTTGTTCCCTGTTTGATTCTGTGCCTGTTGACATTCCTCTGTTCAGTGTACCTTTAAGTGGGTCTGAATGTGGTTACGGAGGAAGAGAAACTAAAATGAAGGAAGAGGCTGTAAACTGACAATCAAACACGTTAAAGTCAGTAAATTGGTTAGGACTATACTCCCTGGAGTTTAGATCAACGAAGGGGAGGAGTCACATATAAATCTATTAAATGCTAATTAAGCACGGTAATTGCAAGAAGGATCTTCTCAGTGTCCAGGGAGTCCAGAGCCAAGGGCCACAGTTTAAAGATACGGGATAGGCCATTTTGGACTGAGCTGAGGGGAAATGTCCCCAGAGAGCGGGGAGCCTGTGGAAGTCTCTGCCACAGAAATTGGTTGAAGCCAAAACATTGAATATTTTCAAGATAGGGTTAGATATAGTTCTTGGGGCAATGGTTAGGGTTAGGGAGGTTATAGGGATAAAATAGCAACAGGAGACTGAGTTGGATGATCAGCCATAATCATAGTGAATGGTGGAGCAGGCTCAAAGGGCTGAATGGCCTCCTCCTGCTCCTAGTTTCTATTTTTATAAATAATGATCTGGAACAGACAGAGTCTGCTATATCATTGCTGCATATTTCGATACTACACAACAATTCTGATCTTAAAGTCAGGTCAATGAATTAACAAAGACGTGCACTGCATTTGCATTAAATTAAATCATTACTTCAAAACAACTTCAAGTTTTCATCTTGAAATTAATAGCAGTTCCTTTGATTTCTTGCTTTGTATTATCATGCTTTTAGAAATTTATTTTTAAAAGTTTTTTTTTCCCAGTTAAAAGGGGGCTTGAAATATTGGCTTCCACTGAAATCCTTCCACTGAACTTGAAAGGAGATTCTGGTAGTGACTGAATGTTGGGGATTTCTATTGGAAAATCGTGACTGCTGGGGCACAAACCTTTGCATTTGTATAAACATTGGTTTTCCGAGACATTGGTATCCTTGTGAACTGTCCTGATTCGTGCAAGGTGAAAAGTTTGTACAAAATGTGTTTTTATTCAACAGCATTCAAGATCTATGCACCAAATGATACCATACTGTAGTTATATTTTTGTGCTTTTAGTTATGTTGGAGATCAAGTTTCATCATTTACATTAATTCAGCATATTTTTTGGAACAAATAATTTGAGAACTTAAAACAGCTCTTGAGTGGTATAAACCCCTCAGTGTGTTCTTACAAACCTGGCCAGCATGACACTGTGCAGTTCTGTTTAAACAAGTTGTACTTCTTTAAAGGTATAATGCATTCAATTGATTTATTGTAACCTTGCACCACTCTGTCACACAATTGTCCATTAGTCGT
Organism: Hemiscyllium ocellatum; assembly: GCF_020745735.1. Lineage (NCBI taxonomy): Eukaryota > Metazoa > Chordata > Chondrichthyes > Orectolobiformes > Hemiscylliidae > Hemiscyllium > Hemiscyllium ocellatum. The sequence goes on from NC_083420.1 coordinate 3,005,013, forward strand.
TCATTATGAACCTCTCATTCTGTAACACAAGTCCCTGAATCTACAAGCACTGTACTTTTTAAAGGTGAGAAATAAGCTGGTACACCGAGAAGACTTGCCCAGCATTTAACTCTGAAATGCTGGTGAACACTTAATTGAAAACTATTCTTAATCCTAGTGCATGTTTCTTCAATGGATGCCTTACAAGACTTAATAATAAAAGATCTTTATCGTTATGATGTGTAAAAGCAACATCTGGTTCAGCCAAACGAGTTGCTTTTAAAAGGAATTGACTGTTGTATAGCAACCATGATAATTGTACAATATTCTACCAGCAGCTGTTTACTTCTATTTAATTTCCCTCTGTAAGCCTGTATAAACGGTGTTTTGACATTTAGTGTATGATGTACTGGATTAGTTGAGAAATCAATAAGAATATTCTACAATACAATAATACCATACAATACAATACAGCAGAAGAACAGGGCCTTCAGCCCATCAAGGCTGTGCTGATTCCCAGTCCTTATTTAGACCTGTTACCTATTGCCCACGTGCAGTATGTATCCCTCTGGTTGCCTTCCGTTCATGGGTCTACCAAGATAGGCCTTAAACATTGCTAACATGGCTGCTTCTGCTACCTCCACTGGCACCCACCACCCTTTGTGTGAAAAACTCCCCTAAACCTTTCCCTTCTCACCTTGATCCTGTGTCCTGTTATACTTGACCTTTCCATCCTGGAAAAAAGCGTCTGACTACCCAGCCTATCCATGCCTCACATAATGGTTTAGACCTCCATCAGGTCGCCCCTCAGCATCTGTCTTTCCCATGAAAACAATCCAGGTTTATCCAATCTTTCTTCATGATAAAAACCCTCCATAATAAAAATCCTGGTAAACCTTCTCTGCACCCTCCTCAAAGCATCCACGTCCTGCTGGTCGTGTGGCAACCAGACATGCAATATTCCCAATGTGGCCGGACTGTAGTTTATACAGCTGTAACATAACTTGCTAACTTTTATATTCGATGCCCCCCCCCGATGAAGGTGAGTGTGCTGTATGCTTTCTTGGCCGCCGTACCCACCTGTGTTGTCACTTTCAGAGATCTGCTGACCGAAATGTCCAGATCCCTCTGTATATCAATGCTCCAAAGGGTTCTGCCATTTATTGGATAATCCACACCTGAATTTGATCTTCCAAAATGCATCATCTCACATTTGTCTGGATTAAACTCCATCTGCCATTTCTCTGTGCAAATTTGCAATCTGTAGGTATCTCATTGTATTCTTTGACAATCCTCCTCACTATCTGCAACTAATTTTGATGTCATCCGCAAACTTACTAATCAAACTACCTGCCTTCTCCTCCAGATTATTTATGTATTACACACAACAAAGGTCCCAGCACTGATCCTTGTGGAACACCATTGGTCACAGATCTCCATTCCAAAAAATACCCTTCCACCGCTACTTTCTGTCTTCTATGACCAAGTCAGTTTTGCATCCATCTAACCTGCTCACCCTGAATCTCATGAGACTTTATCTTCTGGACTAGCCTTCCATGAGGTACCTAATTAAATACTTTATTAAAGTTCACATAAACAACATCCATTGCCCTTCCTTTATCAATTATTCTTATCATTTCCTCAAAAAACTCAATGAAGTTGGTGAGACACGACCTTCCCTGCACAAACACATGCTGCCTATTGATAACAGATTTGCTTCCAAATGTGTATCAATCCTGTCTCAGTATCTTCTCCAACAGCCTCCCCACCAATGACGTCAGGCTCACTGCTCTGTAATTACTTTGAATTATCCCTATTTCCCTTCTTCAACAAAGGAACACCACTGGCCATTCTCCAGTCCTTTGGAAGATCACCTGAGGGCAAAGACGATGCAATGATGCCTGATAAGGCCCCAGCTATTTCCTCTCTTGCCTCCCAGAGTATCCTGGATAGATTTCATCTGTCCCTGGGGACTTGTCTACTTTAATGTATTGTGAGACACCCAATGCTTCCTCCTTCATTATGTCAACCAAGAATATTGACATACACCCCTCCCCCATTTATCTCTCCACCCTTCAGACTCCCTGCCTCTATTCCTGATGAAGGACCTTTGCCCAAAACATCGATTTTCCCGCTCCTCGGATGCTGCCTGACCTGCTGTGCTTTTCCAGCACCACTCTGATCTAAACTCTGGTTTCCAACATCTGCAGTCCTCACTTTTGCCTAAGGTCACTCCTCAGGTAAAAAATGAGGTCTGCAGATGCTGGAGATCACAGCTGAAAATGTGTTGCTGGTTAAAGCACAGCAGGTTAGGTAGCATCCAAGGAATAGGAAATTCGACGTTTCAGGCATAAGCCCTTCATCAGGAGCCATTCCTGATGAAGGGCTTATGCCCGAAACGTCGATTTTCCTGTTCCTTGGATGCTGCCTAACCTGCTGTGCTTTAACCAGCAACACATTTTCAGCTAAGGTCACTCCTCATCCTCCTAAACTCCAGTGAAAAAGATTGTAGCCTTTCCAGTCTATTTTTATATCTCAAAACCTCCATTCCTAGTGACATCCTGGTAAATATTTTCTGAATTCTCTCCAGTTTAATAATATCCTTCCTACAACTGTGGGCGGCATAGTGGCTCAGTGGTTAGCACGGCTGCCTTACAGCGCTAGAGACCCGGGTTCAATTCCCGTCTCAGGCGACTGACTGTGTGGAGTTTGTACATTCTCCCCGTGTCTGCGTGGGTTTCCTCCGGGTGCTCCGGTTTCCTTCCACAGTCCAAAGATGTGCAGGTTGGGAAATTGGCCATGCTAAATTGCCTGTAGTGTTAGGTGTAGGAGAATGTGTCTGGGTGGGTTGCTCTTCAGAAGGTCGGTGTGGACTTGTTGGGCTGAAGGGCCTGTTTCCACACTGTAAGGAATCTAAACTGGGCGACTAGAACTGCACAAAGAATTCCAGAAGAGGCCTCACCAATGTCCTGGACAATTTCAACATGATGTCCCAACTCCTACACTCAAAGATTCGACCAATAAAAGTGTGCCAAATGTTTTGTTAACACCCTGTCTACCTGTGATGCAATTTTCAAAGAATTATGTACTGGAATCCCTAGGTCTCTCTGTTCTACAACACAACCCAGAACCCCACTTTTATTTGTATAAATTCTTCTCTGTTTTGTTTTACCAAAATGCAAAACCTTGCATTTTTCCAAATAAATCTCCATTTGCCTCTCCTTGGCTCATTGGCCATTGACCCAATTGGCCAAGATTGCTTCTTAATCTTAGATCGCCTTCTTCACTCTCCACTGTGCCACCAATTTTGGTGTCATCTGCAAACGCCCTAACCATGCCTCCTATATTCTCATCCGAATCATTTATATAAATAACAAACAAAAGTTCTGATCCCTGGTCACAGCCCTCCAGTCCAAAAAACAAACCTCCACCATTACCCTCTGTTTTCTAACGTCAAGCTAATTTTGTACTTCAATGCCATATACTGTATTATTATTAAATATGATTTATTTTAACCTTATCATTTTTCTCTTAGTTAACATGTTCCAAAACAGTATTTTTGGAACTTTACCACAAATCAATTGGACATTTTCAAGCACCACAAAACAGCTGATACTAAATTTCCTTAGGTGCTTCAGACCTCACACCAATTTACATTGTTGTGCTAACAGGACTGTACTGAGAAGCCTCTGTCTACTGCATTGCACCATTAATTTATTAAGGAGGCATTTCCTCAATCCTTTCTCTGCAATATGATGATCTAGCTCCCTGAGCCATGTGGGGCTTGTTTTAACAGGATCATTCAGATGGTAGAGCTTCTTCTCCTCCCATTAATCCCACCATCTCCCCAACCCCATCCCCTGCAAATACAGACCCCAACAATTTGATGGAGTTGTTGACTTAGGTGCTGCTGAAGTATTTTCAAGATGCAAAGAGACAGCAAATTTCAATTGATAATTTTTTGACATTCCAAGGTTTTCCTCACTGAAACTTACTTTTGACTGTTTCCCCCACGTTTTTAGACAGTCCTTTTCCCCCAACTACACTCCAGCCTGAGCCACTTGTACTCAGTATGTCTCTGAGGAATGTTGGGTTTTTACCCTCTGTATACCTCCTTGTGCCAACCTTAGTCCTTGATGGGGTCTGTATTTGCAGGGGATGGGGTTGGGGAGATGGTGGGATTAGTGGGAGGAGAAGAAGCTCTACCATCTGAATGATCCTGTTAAAACAAGCCCCACGTGGCTCAGAGAGATAGATCATCATATTGCAGAGAAAGGATTGAGTACATGTCTCTGAATGCTATACTGTTTTGATGGTCATTACTAAATTTGATTTGTGTACTAAGGTTTTGGGAATGTGGCATAAGTGTACAACAAATCATAATATACATTAAAATCATTCATTGAAAACAAAAGGTTAACTAGGGAGAAGGTAGGACCACTCAAGGATAAAGGAGCAAACTAGTGCTTGGAGGCAGAGGATGTGGGTGAAATCCTAAATGAGTACATTGTGTCAGTATTCACCCAGGAGAGGGATATGGAGGTTTGTGAGTTTAATGAGGAGCATGCTGAGATGCTATGGCATTTTGAGATCAAGCAAGAAGTGGTGTTGGATCTCTCAAAGAGCATCAAGGTGGATAAGTCCCCAGGGCCTGATGGTATCTAACCCAGGTTATTGAGAGAGGCAAGAGAAGAGATTGCTGGGGACTTGACCAAGATCTTTGTATCCTCACCAGCACTGGAGAGGTTCCAGAGGACTGGCAACTAGCTCCATGGAAAACAGCCCCAGCCTATTTAGCCTCTCCCTGTAGCTCAAACCCTCCAACCCCAGCAAAGCCCTGTAAATATTTTCTGAACCTTTCCAGGTTTTACAATATCTTTCCGATAGGTTCTTAAATAGTTAAGGCAATGATCAAGATAAGCTATTTCTCAGAAAAATGTTTGCACAGTGTTTAATGTAAACCTGCTGAGTTAATGCAACCTGATTCCATCTATCTGCATATTCCTGTACCACAGGATACTGATGGAAAATGCAGGTAAGGCAAACATCCAGCTCTTTCCAGAAGATTCTATTCTCAGTAATATTTGTCAACAAGTATATTCGAAACATTAGTATTAGATTCTACATGAGATTTGGTAACATTTAGAGATAATGGTTTTCTTATGCAATTCTGGCAGATGAATAGCTTTATAATATCATCTTTAATATATTTGGCAATGTTGAAAGAATACTATGCGATGTGACAAAATAGTCAGCTTTCTAATTTGGCTTTAACAAAGGACATAAGAGCTGTATTATATCTGAAAGCTTATTGATTTTCTTTACTCAGTGTTCAGTGTCTTAGGGATGATAATGCAGCCCTATAGATGGGATTCTGAAGGTACAGCTGTGAGTCAATGATGGGAGTTAGGTAAGAAAAACACCACACTGCCCCAATACACGCACACACACACACAATTCATTTATAGTTCTGCTGAACCAGTCCAGCTAAATAGATACTAGACTGTCTCAACTTTGTTATAGCTCAGAATAAAAGTAAAGACAAAACAGAAACCAACACGTGTGAAATGTGAAGGCCACTCAGAAATCCTGTGCGTAGATATTCCAATGTCAGCATTACAATTGCAGAAGTCATTTGCAGTTCTGATTCTACCCTTTGGAGACAAGGGAATTGATGCAAAAGTCATTAAGTGTTGGATTTGGTTATTTAAAACTGATGTAATTGGGCACTTTTCCCAGTTTCCATGGTGTCGATAGTGGTTCGAATCATAGATGATTTCCATAATGATATCATCAGACTTCCTGTCAAGAAAGTTCTCCAGTGAAGTATTTTTATCACAATCTATATTATGGGGCAAAGAGGAAACATCAATGGCTTTGCACTCTATGGTAATGCTCATCTGTAATGACGGCCCTCATTTCATGCCTGATTGATTGGACGTTCATAGTATACAAGTGAAAATGCATGAACTGCAATGTAATCGAAAGGTGATGTTCAAAGATAATGATTTTAGGATCCTGTTCTGTGTTGAAATCTGTTGCTGTTAATTTGTGGATTGAGAATTTGAGTCTCATCCCCAGGTTCTTAATTGTACAGCTGCAGGAATGTTTGCTGCATTGTCAACAGCATATTCTATTCCAACAGAAGTTCTTCCTCTGGAGTTGTTTTCGTTTCTTCACTTTTGTGGGCAGAGAAACAGTAATTACCTCCTTCGAACACAGGGAGGATTCGAAAATGTTCAGCATTATGAGATGTTTTTATCAGATCTTAAGAGGAAAACTGTTTCCATTGATGGAAGACACTCACTAACCACAGGGAACAAACTGTTTCTGTGAGGGGAAGTCTATTTCCAGACTCAGTGCTAGGGTCCTTGATTGTTATGGTCTATGTTAATGACCTGAACTTAAATGCAGGGAATGTGATTTAGGGGTTTGTGGATAACATGGGAATTGTTACAGTGGGAATAATGAGGAGGAAAGCCATGAAGAGAGGTGGATATAAATGGGCTGGTCAGATGGAGCATAGCAACATAAGAAATAGGAGAAGCAGTAGGTCATTTGGCCCCTTCATCCACTCTGCCATTCTATAAAATTAGCAATAGTAGGCCATTCGGCCCCTCCATCCCCTCTGCCATTCTATAAAATCTGACCCAGTCCTCAACTTCTCTTTTATGCAAACTCTTCATTCCCTCAATTCCTCCATTTTTCAAAGATTTATCTATATCCTTGTTAAAGATTTCCTATTTAAAGTGATCGAGCCTCCATATCTCTCTGGGGTAGAGAATTACAGACATTCACTATCCTCAGGAAGAAGATAATTTTCACATCTCAGTTTTAACTGATTCTGTAACTATGTCCTTAGTTGAAGATTGCCCCAATAGTGGAAGCACTTCTCAACATTTCCCCCATCCAACCCACTCAGAACCTTGCATGTTTCAATAAGGTCACCCCTCAGGCTTTTAAAAGTTGAAAAGGCCTAACTGGTTTCGTTATTCTGGATAAGTTAACCCCTTTATCTCAGGAATCAGCCTATCAATCTCTTTTGAATTGCGTGCAATACCAGGGTATTGTTCTTAAATGAAGGGATTAAAATTGTACACAGTGCTCCAAGTGCAGTCTCACCAACACCTTATCCAGTTGTAACAAGACTTGCCTACTTTTAAATTTAAATGCCTTAGCAGGAAAGGTTAACTTTCCATTTGCCTTCTAAATGAGTTGCTGCACCTGCCTATGAATATTTATGTTTCATGCACAAGAACACCCCGAACAGTGTACGTTGTAAGTTTTAGAGTCTCTCTCTATTTAAATAAAAGTGTGCCTTTTGATTGTTCCCACTACAATGCACGACCTTACACTTTCCTACATTAAATTCCATCTGCCAGAGACGTTTCCCCCTTCTCAACCTATCTATTATCCCTTTGCAGATTTCCTATTTCCCCATCATATCAAGTTCTCTCACCTTAGTTTTGTCATGCCAGCAAACTTGGGTACATTACCCTCTGTCCCTCTCCTCCAAGCCATTTTTATTGAATTATTAAATTCTCTGTCTCCTGTGTTTTGACTATGCTGACATTCTTCCCCCAGTACCATGCGCTCCTTTATTCTGCAATAGCTTTTTACACGGCACCTTATCACGTTCCTCCTAGAAAGCCAAATACTCAGCCTCGATCTGCTCTCCTTTATCGACTCTGCTTGTTATATCCTTAAAGAACTCTAGCAAATTTGTTGAGCATGATTGTCCTTGTTGACTCTGTTTGAGTGCATTAAGCTTTTCTAAATCTACTGCTAGTCCTTCCTTCATAATGGACTTGCACATTTTCCCAATGACAGAAGTTAGGCTAACTGACCGACAGTTTCCTGTTAACTGACCGACAGTTTCCTGCTTTCTATCTCCCTCTTTTCTTGAGGAGGGGCATCAGATCAATGAATTTCCAATCCACCAGATCTTCAGGGAATATTTTGATCCATGCCTCTGCGATCTCTGCAGCCATTTTCGATCCTTGAATGCAGGCCATCAGGTTCTGGTGATTTGGCTGTCTCTATTTTCATTAGTTTGTTGAATACGACGTCCCCTGTGACAGAGACTGTGACAAGTTCTTTTGTCCTACTACCACTTTGTTTCTCTGATATCTTTAGGCTTTTTCTAACATCTTTCACAGTGAAATCTGATGCAAAATTTTGATTTAGTTTAACCATAATTCCCCAATCCCATGCTCCAAGGGTCCCACACTAACTTTAGCTACTCTCCTTTCTTTCTTATTACCATCAAAGCTCTTTCTGTTTATTTTTATATTTCTAGCCAGAATCAATTTTCTCACCTTATATTAACTCTTTAGTCAGAATGCTTTTTAGATCAGTAACAAATAGAATTCAACCTAGAAAAGTATGATTTAATGTACTTAGGAAGTGATACAAGGCAAAGGATTACGCAAAGATGGTTGATCCTTGGATAGTATTGAGGTTCACAGGGACCTTGATGACGATATCCACAGGCCCTTGGAGGTAGCAGGGCAGGTAGATAAGGTGATTATGAAACCATATGGGTGGTCATTTCGCCTGATGTGGTGGTCAGTCAGCCTGGTGTGGTGGTCATTCAGCCTGGTGTGGTGGTCAGTCAGCCTGGTGCGGTGGTCAGTCAGCCTGGTGTGGTAGTCAGTCAGCGTGGTGTGGTGGTCAGTCAGCGTGATGTGGTGGTCATTCAGCCTGGTGTGGTGGTCATTCAGCCTGGTGCTGTGGTCATTCAGCCTGGTGTGGTGGTCAGTCAGCGTGGTGCAGTGGTATCTGGATTAATGGTACTGGAAGAGCACAGCAGTTCAGGAAGCATCCAACGAGCAGCGAAATCAACGTTTCGGACAAAAGCCCTTCATCAGGAATAAAGGCAGAGAGCCTGAAGGGTGGAGAGATAAGCTAGAGGAGGGTAGGGGTGGGGAGAAAGTAGCATAAACTACAATAGATGAGTGGGGGAGGAGATGAGGGTGATAGGTCAGGGGAGGGGGGAGGGTAGAGTGGATAGGTGGAAAAGGAGCTAGGCAGGTCGGACAAGTCATGCGGACAGTGCTGAGTTGGAAGTTTGGAACTAGGGTGAGGTGGGGGAAGGGGAAATGAGGAAACTGTTGAAGTCCACATTGATGCCCTGGGGTTGAAGTGTTCCAAGGCGGAAGATGAGGCGTTCTTCCTCCAGGTGTCTGGTGGTGAGGGAGCGGCGGTGAAGGAGGCCCAGGACCTCCATGTCCTCGGCAGAGTGGGAGGGGGAGTTGAAATGTTGGGCCACGAGGCGGTGTGGTAGATTGGTGCGGGTGTCCCGGAGATGTTCCCTAAAGCGCTCTGCTAGGAGGCGCCCAGTCTCCCCAATGTAGAGGAGACCGCATTGGGAGCAACGGATACAATAAATGATATTAGTGGATGTGCAGGTAAAACTTTGCTGGATGTGGAAGGCTCCTTTAGGGCTTTGGGTAGAGGTGAGGGAGGAGGTGTGGGTGCAGGTTTTACAGTTCCTGCGGTGGCAGGGGAATGTGCCAGGATGGGAGGGTGGGTCGTAGGGGAGTGTGACCTGACCAGGTAGGCACAGAGGGAACGATCTTTGCGGAAGGCGGAAAGGGGTGGGGAGGGAAATATATCCCTGGTGGTGGGGTCTGTTTGGAGGTGGCGGAAATGTCGGTGGATGATTTGGTTTACGCGAAGGTTGGTAGGGTGGAAGGTGAGCACCAGGGGCATTCTGTCCTTGTTACGGTTGGAGGGGTGGGGTCTGAGGGCGGAGGTGTGGGATGCGGATGAGATGTGTTGGAGGGCATCTATAACCACATGGGAAGGGAAATTGCGGTCTCTAAAGAAGGAGGCCATCTGGTGTGTTCTATGGCGGTACTGGTCCTCCTGGGAGCAGATACAGTGGAGGCGGAAGAATTGGGAATAGGGGATGGCATTTTTGCAGGAGGTAGGGTGGGAAGAGATGTAATCCAGGTAGCTGTGGGAGTTGGTGGGTTGTAAAAAATGTCAGTGTCAAGTTGGTCGTCATTAATGGAGATGGAGAGGTCCAGGAAGGGGAGGGAGGTGTCAGAGATGGTCCAGGTAAATCTAAGGTCAGGGTGGAATGTGTTGGTGAAGTTGATGAATTGCTCAATCTCCTCGCGGGAGCATGAGGTGGCGCCAATGCAGTCATCGATATAGCGGAGGAAGAGGTGGGGAGTGGTGCCGATGTAATTATGTTAGATCAACTGTTCTATGTAGCCAACAAAAAATCAGGCATAGCTGGAGCCCATATGGGGGCCCATGGCTACCCCTTTGGTCTGGAGGTGTGGTGGTAAGTCAGCCTGGTGTGGTGGTCATTCAGCATGGTGCGGTGGTCAGTCAGCTTGGTGTGGTGGTCAATCAGCCTGGTGTGGCAATCGGTCAGCCGGGTGTGGTGGTCAGTCAGTGTGACATTGTGGTCATTCAGCCTGGTGTGGTGGTCAATCAGCCTGGTGTAGTGATCGGTCAGCCTGGTGTGGCGGTCATTCAGTGTGGTGTGGTGGTCAGTCATCGTGGTGTGGTGCTCAGTCTGCATGGTGTGGTGGTCAATCAGCCTGCTGTGGTGAGCGGTCAGCCAGGTGTGGTGGTCAGTCAGCGTGGCATTGTGGTCATTCAGCATGGTGTGGTGGTCAGTCAGCCTGGTGTGGTGGTCAATCAGCCTGGTGTAGTGATCGGTCAGCCTGTTGTGGTGGTCATTCAGTGTGGTGTGGTGGTCAGTCATCGTGGTGTGGTGGTCAGTCAACCTGGTGTGGTGGTCATTCAGTGTGGTGTGGTGGCCAATCAGCCTGGTGTGGTGGTCAATCCACCTGGTGGGGTGGTCAATCAGCCTGGTGCGGTGATCAGTCATCGTGGTGTGGTGCTCAGTCTGCATGGTGTGGTGGTCAATCAGCCTGGTATAGTGGTCAATTAGTCTGGTGTGGTGAGCAGTCAGCATGGTGCGGTGGTCAGTCAGCGTGGCATTGTGGTCATTCAGCATGGTGCGGTGGTCAGTCAGCACGATGTGGTGGTCAGTCAGCCCGTTGTGGTTATCAGTTAACCCGGTGTGGTGGTCAGTCAGCCTGGTGTGGTGGTCAGTCAGCGTGGTGTGGTGGTCAGTCTGCCCAGTGTGGTGGTCAGTCAGTGTGGTGTGGTGGTCAGTCAGCATGGTGTGGTGGTCAGTCTGCCCGGTGTGGTGGTCAGTCAGCCCGGTGTGGTGGTCAGTCAGCATGGTGTGGTGGTCAGTCAGCGTGGTGCAGTGGTATCTGGATTAATGGTACTGGAAGAGCACAGCAGTTCAGGAAGCATCCAACGAGCAGCGAAATCAACGTTTCGGACAAAAGCCCTTCATCAGGAATAAAGGCAGAGAGCCTGAAGGGTGGAGAGATAAGCTAGAGGAGGGTAGGGGTGGGGAGAAAGTAGCATAAACTACAATAGATGAGTGGGGGAGGAGATGAGGGTGATAGGTCAGGGGAGGGGGGAGGGTAGAGTGGATAGGTGGAAAAGGAGCTAGGCAGGTCGGACAAGTCATGCGGACAGTGCTGAGTTGGAAGTTTGGAACTAGGGTGAGGTGGGGGAAGGGGAAATGAGGAAACTGTTGAAGTCCACATTGATGCCCTGGGGTTGAAGTGTTCCAAGGCGGAAGATGAGGCGTTCTTCCTCCAGGTGTCTGGTGGTGAGGGAGCGGCGGTGAAGGAGGCCCAGGACCTCCATGTCCTCGGCAGAGTGGGAGGGGGAGTTGAAATGTTGGGCCACGAGGCGGTGTGGTAGATTGGTGCGGGTGTCCCGGAGATGTTCCCTAAAGCGCTCTGCTAGGAGGCGCCCAGTCTCCCCAATGTAGAGGAGACCGCATTGGGAGCAACGGATACAATAAATGATATTAGTGGATGTGCAGGTAAAACTTTGCTGGATGTGGAAGGCTCCTTTAGGGCTTTGGGTAGAGGTGAGGGAGGAGGTGTGGGTGCAGGTTTTACAGTTCCTGCGGTGGCAGGGGAATGTGCCAGGATGGGAGGGTGGGTCGTAGGGGAGTGTGACCTGACCAGGTAGGCACAGAGGGAACGATCTTTGCGGAAGGCGGAAAGGGGTGGGGAGGGAAATATATCCCTGGTGGTGGGGTCTGTTTGGAGGTGGCGGAAATGTCGGTGGATGATTTGGTTTACGCGAAGGTTGGTAGGGTGGAAGGTGAGCACCAGGGGCATTCTGTCCTTGTTACGGTTGGAGGGGTGGGGTCTGAGGGCGGAGGTGTGGGATGCGGATGAGATGTGTTGGAGGGCATCTATAACCACATGGGAAGGGAAATTGCGGTCTCTAAAGAAGGAGGCCATCTGGTGTGTTCTATGGCGGTACTGGTCCTCCTGGGAGCAGATACAGTGGAGGCGGAAGAATTGGGAATAGGGGATGGCATTTTTGCAGGAGGTAGGGTGGGAAGAGATGTAATCCAGGTAGCTGTGGGAGTTGGTGGGTTGTAAAAAATGTCAGTGTCAAGTTGGTCGTCATTAATGGAGATGGAGAGGTCCAGGAAGGGGAGGGAGGTGTCAGAGATGGTCCAGGTAAATTTAAGGTCAGGGTGGAATGTGTTGGTGAAGTTGATGAATTGCTCAATCTCCTCGCGGGAGCATGAGGTGGCGCCAATGCAGTCATCGATATAGCGGAGGAAGAGGTGGGGAGTGGTGCCGATGTAATTATGTTAGATCAACTGTTCTATGTAGCCAACAAAAAATCAGGCATAGCTGGAGCCCATATGGGGGCCCATGGCTACCCCTTTGGTCTGGAGGTGTGGTGGTAAGTCAGCCTGGTGTGGTGGTCATTCAGCATGGTGCGGTGGTCAGTCAGCTTGGTGTGGTGGTCAATCAGCCTGGTGTGGCAATCGGTCAGCCGGGTGTGGTGGTCAGTCAGTGTGACATTGTGGTCATTCAGCATGGTGTGGTGGTCAGTCAGCCTGGTGTGGTGGTCAGTCAGTGTGACATTGTGGTCATTCAGCATGGTGTGGTGGTCAGTCAGCCTGGTGTGGTGGTCAATCAGCCTGGTGTAGTGATCGGTCAGCCTGGTGTGGCGGTCATTCAGTGTGGTGTGGTGGTCAGTCATCGTGGTGTGGTGCTCAGTCTGCATGGTGTGGTGGTCAATCAGCCTGGTGTGGTGAGCGGTCAGCCAGGTGTGGTGGTCAGTCAGCGTGGCATTGTGGTCATTCAGCATGGTGTGGTGGTCAGTCAGCCTGGTGTGGTGGTCAATCAGCCTGGTGTAGTGATCGGTCAGCCTGTTGTGGTGGTCATTCAGTGTGGTGTGGTGGTCAGTCATCGTGGTGTGGTGGTCAGTCAACCTGGTGTGGTGGTCATTCAGTGTGGTGTGGTGGCCAATCAGCCTGGTGTGGTGGTCAATCCACCTGGTGGGGTGGTCAATCAGCCTGGTGCGGTGATCAGTCATCGTGGTGTGGTGCTCAGTCTGCATGGTGTGGTGGTCAATCAGCCTGGTATAGTGGTCAATTAGTCTGGTGTGGTGAGCAGTCAGCATGGTGCGGTGGTCAGTCAGCGTGGCATTGTGGTCATTCAGCATGGTGCGGTGGTCAGTCAGCACGATGTGGTGGTCAGTCAGCCTGTTGTGGTTATCAGTTAACCCGGTGTGGTGGTCAGTCAGCCTGGTGTGGTGGTCAGTCAGCGTGGTGTGGTGGTCAGTCTGCCCAGTGTGGTGGTCAGTCAGTGTGGTGTGGTGGTCAGTCAGCATGGTGTGGTGGTCAGTCTGCCCGGTGTGGTGGTCAGTCAGCCCGGTGTGGTGGTCAGTCAGCATGGTGTGGTGGTCAGTCAGCCCGATGTGGTGGTCAGTCAGCATGGTGTGGTGGTCAGTTAACCCAGTGTGGTGGTCAGTCAGCCCGGTGTGGTGGTCAGTTAGTGTGGTGTGGTGGTCAGTCAGCCCGGTGTGGTGGTCAGTTAACCCGGTGTGGTGGTCAGTCAGCCCGGTGTGGTGGTCAGTCAGTGTGGTGTGATGGTCAGTCAACCCGGTGTGGTGGTCAGTTAACCTGGTGTGGTGGTCAGTCAGCCCGGTGTGGTAGTCAGTTAACCCAGTGTGGTGGTCAGTCAGCATGGTGTGGTGGTCAGTCAGCATGGTGTGGTGGTCAAGATGGTAAAAACAATGAGTGCAGATGCTGGAAACCAGACTCTGGATCAGTGGTGCTGGAAGAGCACAGCAGTTCAGGCAGCATCCAACGAGCAGCGAAATCGACGTTTCAGGCAAAAGCCCTTCATCAGGTCAGTCAGCCTGGTGTGGTGATCGGTCAGCGTGGTGTGGTGATCGGTCAGCGTGGTGTGGAGATCGGTCAGCCTGGTGTGGTGGTCAGTCAGCATGGTGTGGTGATCAGTCAGCCTGGTGTGGTGGTCAGTCAGCGTGGTGTGGTGATTGGTCAGCCAGGTGTGGTGGTCAGTCAGCTTGGTGTGGTGATCGGTCAGCCTGGTGTGGTGATCGGTCAGCCGGGTGTGGTGGTCATCATGCTGGCATGCGGCAGTCTCGTGGCCCAGATAGCCTCAACGTGGACGTCCAGTCTTGAGGAGATTCCCCAAAATGTGGTCCCACTGTGGTGAAGACCTTAAGAAAGGCTGTAATGTTTGAACTTCCAGCTTTATTGCTTTATTCTCTACTTAAAACTAAGAAGGTATCACTGTACGATAATCATTGCAATATTTAACTTTCACATTGTTCTTTCTATCTGCCTTATTGATAAGATTCTGTCTGTAGGTACTTGTACCTAAGATGACACCTGGTGTGGTGACATTATCCACTTCTCACTGTACTCCTGTAGTTTTGTTCTTGAGTACCAGTGACAATAAAATCAAAATTAAATCAAGTCAACTGGAGTGCTGTTTGCGGTCCGGGTAAATACCTTACAAGAAGAATGTGATTGCACTCGCAAAGGTGCAGGTGGGGTTTTCCAGGATATTGTCTCGGCTGGAGGGTCTGAGCTACGATGAAAGCCTGTACAGGCTGACATTGTTTACCTTGGAACAGTGAAGATTGAGAGGGGCCCCGATAGGTATGATTAGAGGAAGAAGATTAGATTCCCTACAGTGTGGAAACAGGCCCTTCAGCCTAACAAGTCCACACTGACCCTCCAAAGAGCAACCCACCCAGACCCATTCCCCTTCACCTAACACTATGGGCAATTGAGCATGGCCAATTAACCTAACCTGTACATGTTTGGATTATGGGAGGAAACCGGAGCACCCGGAGGAAACCCACACAGACACGGGGAGAACGTGCAAACTCCACACAGACAGTTGCCCGAGGTGGGAATTGAACCCGGGTCCCTGGTTCTGTGAGGCAGCAGTGCTAACCACTGTGCCACCGTGAGGGGCAGAAACAGGAATCGGCCTTTCCCTTGAGTAGCAGCTCAATGACCAGGAAGCATGGATTTGAGATAGCAGACAAAACCCTGAGAGGAGAGGTGATGAGAATTACCTTCATTCAGAATCTTTGCAAGAAAGGGTGCTGGAGTCAGAAGCTCTAATTTAAGCAGTATTTAGATGTTCAGTCGTGCAACTTCTGGGTCAATGAGCTAAAAGCTGGAAAAAGGAGCGAGTGTATCAGGTCTTTGTTGATTGACCCAGTCGTGATGGGCCAAATAACATCCTTCTGTGTGAGAAATGAGAACCTTTTGCCATGTATGGAGTCAGATATTATGAGGGGGTTTAGCTTTAAATTAAGGGGTGGTAGGTATAGGACAGATGTTAGGGGTAGATTCTTTACTCAGCGAGTTGTGAGTTCATGGAATGCCCTGCCAGTAGCAGTGGTGGACTCTCCCTCTTTATGGGCATTTAAACGGGCATTGGTTAGGCATATGGAGGATAGTGGGCTAGTGTAGGTTAGGTGGGCTTGGATCGGCGCAACATCGAGGGCCAAAGGGCCTGTACTGCGCTGTATTTTTCTATGTTCTATGTTCTAAATGCCAATGAGTCTGTAACAAATTCAAGATAATTAACATAAGATCCTGCTGAGCCTGGGGCATAGAAAGTGGATGAAGAGCTGCCTTCACTCTTCACAAGTGAAGACCCAGCAGATTGGGGCTGGTATTCTCAGGAGCTGAGGAAGCATTGGTTGAAGATCCTTGTTGCCTCTTGCTGTCTTTGCTCATGGTTCTGTGTGACTGGTGTTGCAGAGATTCAACTGAAGCCGATGAAACCAGACGTTCTATGGACTCTGGGAGCTAAAGCCAGTTCATAAACCTCACTTCGAGAGGGGCAAGGCAGACAGCAAAAAATAAACTGTCAATGTTGCCTTTTGATCGCAGTTAAAGCATTCAGAACCTGAAAACTCTGACAATCTCTCTTCGGTTGTTTCATTGAAAAATAAATACTTAATTTTGTTACAATCTGATAAGTGACGGTTAACTTTTAAAAGAAATCTGAAAACCTCATTTTAATCAATAGGACATTTGCATCTTTTTTTGAAAACCAAACTATATTGAAATTTTAAAATAAACAAAGCGAAGCACAAACAACTGAACACTCGTTAAATAACTGTGCATGTTATCCACTCCTGTTTACTTCCTACATCTTTCAAGAATTCCCTTATTAGATATAATAATCTTAAAGTTATTTACTTCTGGCAAGACCACCGACAAGAATGCCATTGGGTTCAGGAAAAATCTGCTCAACTTCAGCTATTCTCAAAGGTTAAACTTCCAAATGCTATCTCTCATTGGTCGATAATTAGATTCCTCACTGATGTTTCATTATCTTTATTTTTTTTAATCATCTTTAGAGCTGTGAACTGGGAACTAGCTAAATGGCGACACAGTGGCTCAGTGTTTAGCTCTCCTTCCTCACTGCACACGACCTTGGTTTAATCCCACCTTTGGGTACCTGTCTGCGTGGAGTTTGCACATTCTCCTTTGGACTGTGGGAGGAAACCCACTCAGATACAAGATGTACAGGTTAGCTGGATTGATCATGAGAGGGGGGATGGGTGGGTGGAATGCTCTCTGAAGGGTTAGTGTGGACTCAATAGGTTGAATGGCCTGCTTCCACAGTCTAGGGATTCTACGATGACTTTTGAACTGTGAGAGACAATTTATGTTAAAAGGAAAACAGATCAAACAAGCTGTTGATTATTCATGAGGTCAGGCCTGGAAGGTAATTGTAGATTCATTCCTGTTGAGAAGGTTCTGCAGATATTTCATTATCCAGAAAGAACATAATCTACAAACAAATAGCAGAAGTTGGCTACTAATGAGGTCAGTACCTGGAAACTGGTTCCAGCAAGTCTGGAACTGACATCATACTCAAGAAGAACTTACATCAGAAGAGTTATTCGACTTGAAACATTGACTCTCTCCACAGATGCTGCCAGACCTGCTGAGTTTCTCCAACAATTTCTAGATTATGTTGTTGTTTCATTTTACTCTGCTGAAGTAACTGCATTATTAATAAAATGCTACTTTGTTTTGTTTAAGATACAAGCATGTCTGGAATTGATTATTTACAGAGTCCAGGACTGGTTTTGCAAATATCTAGTTAGGAATTATTGGGGTCAGTTCGCCGAGCTGGGAATTTGTGTTGCAGACGTTTCGTCCCCTGTCTAGGTGACATCCTCAGTGCTTGGGAGCCTCCTGTGAAGTGCTTCTGTGATCTTTCCTCCGGCATTTGTAGTGGTTTGAATCTGCTGCTTCCGGTTGTCAGTTCCAGCTGTCCGCTGCAGTGGTTGGTATATTGGGTCCAGGTCGATGTGCTTATTGATGAATCTGTTCCATCACAAATCCAAGCCAGCCATCTGCCACTTGGCCAACAATGAAATTAGAGCTTTCTTCTGACGACACCACAGGCCAATCTAGCCACTATTTATTTTGGCTAACATCTCTCAATGAGAAAACTAGACAAGATTCAAACTGCAACTACTCCCAACAAGTACCCATATAAACTTAAATTAGAAACAAAATCTGAAATTGCTGGAAAAGCTCAGCAGGTCTGTCAGCATCTGTGGAGAGAAATCAGAGTTAACGTTTCAGGTCGAGTCACTTTTCCTCAGAATTGATTTGGAGATGTCGGTGTTGGACTGGGGTGTACAAAGATACAAATCACACAATACCAGGTTATAGTCCAACAGGTTTAATTGGAAGCACACTAGCATCAGGTGGTCAACCAGTTGATGAAGGAGCGTTGCTCCGAAAGCTAATGCTTCCAAACAAACCTGTTGGACTATAACCTGGTGTTGTGTGATTTGTACCTTCCCCAGAATTGGTTAAGTTGAAACTAGCAATCATTCTAAGCTCCATCCATTTTGATGACAACATTATCTGTTCTGGCCTGTCCTTGACTAGATTTTTAGGTTAATTATACATCTTTTATACTTTCTTCTTTGACTTGATGAAGTAAATGTGTTTTACATTTCAGTATTCACTGAATGCTTTTAAATTGATTTACCTTGAATATCCAGAACAGATTATCTCTCTAGACTGCTTGTCTTTGTCTCCAGCTCTGTAGCTGTATAAACCCACACTCTCTTTTGCAGCTAACCATCCTTTTTACAGAATTTCGTAAGCTACCCTCTAAATGTGATATTCTCGAAACTTGAAGTTATTTTATAAAACTCATGAACAATGAACTAGATTTCACAACAATATATTTAGTAAATTTTAAATCACTACAACAGTTCCAGATTAGTGCCAGAAGACTGGAGGATAGCAAATGTTATCCCTTTGTTCAAGAGAGGAGTAGAGACAGCTCTGGAAATTATAGACCAGGGAGCCCTACTTCGGTTTTGGGTAAAGTAATGGAAAAAGTTATAAGACATAGGACTTATAATCATCTAGAAAATAATAAGTTGATTAGGGATAGTCAAAACCATTTGTGAAAGGTAGGTAGTGCCTCAGAAGCCTTACTGAGTTATTTGAGAAGGTGACCAAACAGGTGGATGAGGGTAAAGTGGTTGATGTGGTGTATATGGATTTCAGTAAGGTGTAGGCTACTACACAAAATACGGAGGCATGGGATTGAGAGCGATTTTGCAGTTTGGCTCAGAAATTGGCTAGCTGAAAGAAGTCAGAAGGTATTGGTTGATGGGTAATGTTCATCCAAGAGCTCAGTTACTAGTAGTGTGCTGAGGATTGTTTTGGGTCCACTGTTGTTTGTCATTTTTATGAATGGCCTTGATGAGGGCAGAGAAAGATGGGTTAGTAAGTCTGCGGATGACATTAAGGTCGGTAGAGTTGTGGACAGTGCCGAAGGATGTTGCAGGTTACAGAGGGACATAGATAAGTTGCAGAGCTGGGCTGAGAGGTGGCAAATGGAGTTTAATGCAGAAAAGTGTGAAGTGATTCATTTTGGAAGGAATAACAGGAATACAGAGTAATGGGCTAATGGTAAGATTCTTGGTAGTGTAGATGAGCAGAGAGATCTCAGTGTCCATGTACAAAGATCCCTGAAAGTTGTCACCCAGGTTGATAGGGTTGTTAAGAAGGATAACAGTGTGTTAGCTTTTATTGGTAGAGGGATTGAGTTTCAGAGCCATGAGGTCATGCTGCAGCTGTACAAAACTCTGGTGCAGCCACATTTGGAGTATTGTGTACAGTTCTGGTCACTGAATAATGTGGAAATGGGTTCAGAGAAGATTTACTAGGATGTTGCCTGGTATGGGGGGATGGTCTTAGAGGATAGGCTGAGGGACTTGAGGCTGTTTTTTGAGGTTAGCATGAGGGAACATAGCTTTAAATTGAAGGGTGGTAGATACAGGACAGACGTCAGTGGTAGTTTCTTTACTCAGAGAGTAGTAGGTACGTGGAATGCCCTGCCTGTAACAGTAGTAGACTCGCCAACTTTAAGGGCATTTAAATGGTAATTGGATAGACATATGGATGAAAATGGAATAGTGTAGGTTAGATGGGCTTCAGATTGGTTTCACAGGTCAGCACAACATCGAGGGCCGAAGGGTCTGTAATGTTCTTTGTTCTATAAAGTCATACTTTACTTGGGTGTTTAATTTGTTGAGGAATTTTCATCAACTTTAACCAGATTTTGAGAAAAGTAGCTTCATTATTGTGGTTTTTCTACTGCTTGGAAAGAGAGCATTTGGCCCATCTCGTCCAGGCCAGTGTTTGTGGCAATGGTAAACATTTCCTCAAAATGTGTATTGCCAATAGCAATAAACAGTTTTAATGAATATTCATGAATGATAGCAGCCACTGGGAACCTTTGCAGCTAATGTAAACTTTGACCAAATGTGAGGAATTACTTTTGACATCTTTGAATCGCTGCCGATGACTTGTGTTTTATCTGATGATGTTGCGCTTCAGCAGCTAGTTTCAGATCTCCCATTGGTTTCCAAGGTGGTAATAAAGTGAGCAGAAATGTAAAATGGGCGAGAAAAATTCATTATTGCCTTGTTCACACCCTCACACAAAGCCAAGAAGATGCCTGAATAATCCTTACTTTGCAACATTGACAGTTCGAAATTAAGATAATCAGCAAGGAGTAAGTAACGATGTTGCAATGATTTTCACAATTGTCTATCCAGGCTGTCTGAACCGACCATATCCCGCACCCCCCCCCCCACCCTGCAACCAGGCAGCATCTACCCTCCCTTGTTAAATGACTAGAAATAAGCAATAACGATTTAGAAATCCCCCTTAGTCCTGTTTATGTATTCCACCTGGCAGAAGGACCTAGCCAAGCCCTCTGAACAGCTGCTAGTCATCCAAAGCAGCTGCAGTTTACATCCCAGGAGATTCAGCGCTCACTCCTGTAGCCTGGTATGTGCAGGTGGCAGTGCCCTGTGTTGCTGGTAGACCAGATCCCAGGCTGATGTTGCTGCCCACTGAGATGTGCACTGTGACCTTGCAGAAGACAGACTGGCTCAGATTGTAATGAGTTACCCACCAGCTGCTGGTTCACAAATTGGTTTGATTTGTGGTTGTTAACCGAGCAAAGAAAGAAATATTTGAATTCATCAATCTCAGTTCCCACAACTTTGAAATGTATACTTCCTTCTTTTTCGCAAAGACAGAAGATTCTTACAGCATTACTAAAACCTAGCAGAGTCGCATTCTTTCTCTGAAATCTAGCTATCTCCACCTCTGTCCTGGAGATGGCAATTTCGAGACGGTGGTCAATTTTGATGTTTTCAGAATGTACAGAACAAGTCCAAAAGAATAAGCCCGTGAGCTGGTGGGAAAGAGCTGAAGGTGTTTAATGTTTGGTTATTGAGAAACACAGCCTGAGGACCCTGGGTGATCTGGTTTGGCTCCACTTTATTGATGAACTTCCTCAATTAAATCCTCAACCTGTACCTTACCCAGACCATCAACAAATAGAAGAACATAAAATGTGACAGTCACGTTAGGTCTTACTTTGTACAGTTCTGAGAAGGTTGTTACTCTCAATGGTATTTTTATTGTTTTGCTAATGTTGGAAGTAAAACTCTAGGGCCTGAAAGGTTGGGAATATTTCATTATGACTTAATCATAATTGCAGCTGCTCAAAGCATGGAGTTCCTGAAAAGATATTCTCTCCAGAATTGTGATAAAAATAAGCTCATCTCAATGGTTTGGATATCTCTGATGTGCAAATACTCAAAATGTTTTGGAAGCACATCTGTCCATCCGTCTGGAATTCTGAGCGATTTGTTGCGGGGGGTGGGGGGAACAAGCGACATTTCTCTTTCATTCGAAGGGACAGTATGTTCAGATAAACCAGAGTTACACCTGATCAAATTCAACTAAATTACATTAGAAATGACTTCTGGCAGAAAACAGAATTACTCAACAAATCTTTCAGAGTGATGAATTTACAAATAAAGGAACCTGAGATAAGGGATTACTAGTCTAGAAGTTTGGCGACTGAATGTGACTTATGGTTGTAGAAAAGAGCAGTAATTTATGAGCATGTTTTTCACAGAGGGTTCAGGATCAGTCTGTCCAATATTGGATGTGATTCTCTAATTCAACAATATCTAACGTATAATCTTAGTATATGTAAAGATGTTATCCATTGAGTTTGCATTATGGCACAGTCGGGTGTAGTGGGAGCTATACATTCTATTACACAGGGCCCTGTTCTTTGCGGAAGAAAAGAATATAGAGTCATAGAGATGTACAGCACGGAAACAGACCTTTTGGTCCAATCCGTCCATGCCAATCAGATATCCCAACCCAATCTAGTCCCACCTGCCAGCACCCGGCCCATATCCCTCCAAACCCTCCAAATCCAAATGCCTTTTAAATGCTGTAATTGTACCAGCCTCCACCACTTCCTCTGGCAGCTCATTCCATACACATATCCGTGTGAAAAGGTTGCCCTTTAGATCCCTTTTAAATCTTTCTCCTCTCACCCTAAACCCATGCTCTCTAGTTCTGGACTCCCCACCCCAGGGAAAAGACTTTGTCTATTTACCCTATCCATGTCCCTCATGATTTTATAAACCTCTATAAGATCACCCCTCAACCTCAGACGCTCCAGGGAAAGCAGCCCTAGCCTACCCAGCCTCTTCCTTCGCTCAAATCTTCCAACCCTGGCAATTTTTTCTGAACCTCTTTGAGTTTCACAACATCTTCCTTTAGCAGGGAGACCAGAATTGAATGCACCAATGTCCTGTACAGCCGCAAAATGACCTCCCAACTTCCATACTCAATGCTCTGACTGATGAAGGAAAGCATAACCAACACTGCCTTCACTATCCTGTCTACCTCACACTGCGCCTGTGTCAACTCAACAGAATAGAACCATAATGACCTCCTCAGGAGACAGACACATGCTGCAATGACAGGATACCCTTCGCTGTCCAGTACTTCCCAGGAATCAAAAAACTACTCCATGTTCTTCGCAACCTGCAACACATTATCAATGAGGATGAACACCTCACCAAGACCTTCCCCACACCTCCACTGTTCACCTTTGAACAACCAACAAACCTCAAATAGATAATTGTTCGTAGCAAACTTCCTGGGTTTCAGGGCAACTCCATGTAACCCTGTCACTGTAGGCTCTGCAAGACATGTCAGAATGTGGACATGGATAGCACCATTACATGTGGGGACATCTCCCACCATGTACATGGCAGGTACCCATGTGACTCAGCCAACGTTGTCTATCTTATACACTGCAGGCAAGAATGCCCTGAGGCATGGTACATTGGGGAAACTGAGCAGAGGCTACAACAACGGATGAATGGGCACAGACAGGAGGGTTCCCTCCCAGTTGGGGAACACTTCAGTGGTCCTACACATTCGACCTCGGACCCTTGGGTGACCATCCTCCAATGCGGACTTCGGGACAGGCAGCAGAGAAGTGGCCGAGCAGAGGCTGATAGCTAAGATCAGTACCTATAGGGAGGGCCTCAACCGGGTTCATGTCATCCTACAGGTGATCCCACTGCACTATACACACACACACACACATACATACATATACACACACACACACACGCGCACACATACACACACAGACACACACGCGCACTCCTACACACACACACACACACACACACACACACACACACACACACACACACACACACACACACACACACACACAATCCTATTCACAGACATGCACATAGACACTCTCTCACACATACAGACACTAACACTCCCACACTCACACATTCACCCTCTCACAGACCTAGACCCCTTTACACTCACACACACACATAAACCCACACGCACACACGTACATATACATTTATGGGGTGAATTTTTACTTGCAGAGTTACATTGTGCTTTGCTCAAAAACTGCAAGAATCCACGTAAGATTTTGTTAACTCATGGTTTGGATTAGAATCAGTCTGTGTTGTTATGGCACAGACAACAGCACACAGAGGCTAACACCTTCAACACGTTATCTGGGCCGACCCCAATTGTTCCAGTTAACCTGAGAATGTAACTTTTAAAAAAGTTTTGTGATTTACATATGAGAGAAGTGAAACTAACATAGTCATTCTAACAGATGGGAGACTTAACAAACAATCAAGGTATTTTTCAATGTATAATTTCAGTTACATCACACTGTAAACTTTTATTATAAATTCTGTGTTTTATAATTGTGTCCTCCACAACCACCTGATGAAGGAGCGGTGCTCTGAAAGCTTCCAATGAAACCTGTTGGACTACGATCTGGTGTTGTGTGATTTTTAACAAAATAGACAACAGATATTTGTTAGTACAAAACCTAACCATTAACTGTGAATCATCATGAACCGGTGTGTGCACCATTACGGCACCTCTCCTGATCAGGGTCCACATCAGAACCAATCAGCATTATCTTTGAGCAATATAAATGTCATTTTTCAGTTTATATTCTTGAGAATTGTCCTGATGTGTGCAAGATCAATGGATTTGAGCAGATAAGCTTTAAATGTGCTCAGCTTTTAATGTGAAATTTTAGCTTCAAGTGAACCAGTAAGAAATATCTTTCCACATTTGCTTTCCTGAGAGAGGATCCTGTAAACAGAAGAGGAGATGAGGGACCTGCTCACCAGAACACCAAATGGAAGTTACCCTGTCACCACCCTGAAGGAAAACCAGTGAAAATAAACAGGTCTCCCCGGAAAGTAAGACCATGGTTGTAGTCGAGGAGTGAAGGTTGGGTCTGACTTTCACGGTGTGTGTGATATTCACAGTTTTTACTGTTTTTCATTCTGGGTAGAGCCTGGCCAGACTATTCCTGAGAATAAATCAAAAAGGTCTTGGCTCATTAAGGAGGATAGATAGCAATTAGACCAGGGTAGATAGAGCAGTCAAGTGCTGAGTATAGAAATCACACCACACACTCAATGGCTGTGGTGAAATGTCCAGAGCATTGTAACTCTTGTGATTCATTTTAAAACATTGAATGAAGAGGATATAAACTGCTCTAGAGGACAGCCACCCCCCAGAGAGTGAGGCAGGGGTTCTGCAAGCAATCTGGTTATGATTGTACTTACTGCTTCCTGGTGTCCGCATGTGAATGGAGTAGGAGTAGGCCATTCAGCCCTCCAATCCTGTTCCTCATGATGACTATCATGATCAATGAGCATTGAGCTCTTTTGGAGTAACACTTTCCCTACCACCCAGTTTCTGTTTTCTGAATCTGGTTAACACATGCCATCACTGATTGTTGTGGAAAACTTTAACCAGTCTCTCTCACCTTTGCCAGGCCTGACTCACTCCTGTGTCTTTCTTCATCTCCCTGTCTTCAAATCCTGAAATCCTGACTGGCATCAGAGAGTTGGTCTGTGCCTAACACCTGAGCGGGTGAGCTAACAACCATTCGAACACAAAAGTAAAATACAAGCACATGCTGGAAGTCTGAAATAAAGAGGATAAGTGCTGGAAATAACTAAGCATGACCAGACAAACTCAGGACAAAGAGAAACGCTTCATCCACCTGAAATATTAACTCTAAATATTAAAAGAACAAAGAAAATTTACAGCCCAGGAACAGGCCCTTCGGCCCTCCAAGCCTGAGCTAATCCAAATGTACTGTCTAAACCTGTCGCCCAATTCCTAAGCATCTGTATCCCTCTGCTCCCCACCTACTCATACATCTGTCCAGACACATCCTAAATAAATCTACCGTGCCTGCCTCTACCACTTCTGCTGGCAACGCGTTACAAACACCCACCACCCTCTGTGTGAAGTACTTGCTGCATGTATCCCCCTTAAACTTTTCACTTCTCACCTTGAAAGCACGACCTCTCATTATTGAATCCTTCACCCTGGGAAAAAGCTTGTCTCTATCCACCCTGTCTATACCCTTCATGATTTTGTAAGCCTCAATCAGGTCCCCCCTCAATCTTTTCTAATGAAAACAATTCTAACCTACTCAACCTCTCTTCATAGCGAGCACCTTCCATACCAGGCAGACGAGGGATTTTATTTGCACCTTAATGTAGTTACAGGAATATACAACTTTAAAAGAGACCACATTCTGATATTGCATAAACATAATTGCAATGGACCATTCAGAACAGCAATAAATTCAAATTCAATATGATCCAATTTCACAAAACAATGAATAATAGATGCTGGAGATCTGAAATAAAAACAGAAGTTGCTGGAGAATCTCAGCAGGTTTGGCAGGGTCTGTGGAGAGAAAGCTGATTCAACATTTCAAATCGGGTGACTCTAACTTGTCAGTGATTTTTAAATGCCATGAGCCAAAAATAAGTTTTAAAAGAACAATTCAAATATTAATTCTTTCATCATTGTGTTTTCAGAATCACAGAATTGTTACTGTTTAGAAAGAGATCATTCAGCCAATCTTCTCCCCACTAACTTTGTTTGAAGTTTGAAGCAAAATGTTTCTTTTTGTTCTGGGTTAAGGGTCAGGAAAGTTGACAAGCCTCACATTCGCGTTGGAGAGAGTTCGTTTTTGAGCACTTATTGTTTCTGTTGACCACTTGGCTGCTATGAATCTGTTGATTAACTTGTGAATTCCATGAGGTCATGTGAATGAAAGATATACAGTTTTTTTTCCAATAAGATAAGCAGAATGCTTTAGGGAGTGTTTTTTCTCTCTCTCGATACTTTGGGTGCCATTTATAGAAACCAGGGTAAAGTTCCAGGCCGTTGGTCTAGTCTCTTTGAAGTCAGTTATATGGGGAGGTGGTGAATGTGGACCAATCAGTCAAGAGGCTCTGCAGACACTGCAATACAGCCAGTCAGTCTTGGAGAGATTAGCTAAACCCTGAGAGCTTAATATTATCTGTTCTAAAACATTAGCTAATGTTCTGAACAACTATACAGCAGTAACGTCACTTTTACAGCTCAGTTCTAATATCACAACACATTACTTGAAATGGTTAGATTACCAGAGAAACTCACGAAGGACTAAAATGCAACCATTTAAAAAAACATTCAAGGCCATGAAATGACCAAATCCACCATGATGAAGGCTCGTTTATCCCATTTAAAAAAGGTGAACCTATCACAACTGCTTGTGATGTGATGTAAAAAAATGCACACAGACGTTAACCCACATGAGATCCTATCCAAAAGTCATAAGGAAAATAAACTCGTGACTGAAAGGAAAAGGGATAACATGTGCTGCAATGAATAATATAAATTTAGGGCTAACGTCTGAACTTGCTCTTTGGAGGATTAGTGCATACCCAAAATTCAGAAGATGTTGTGAAATGATTTGTGCTTTCGGCTGACCCTCTTTATTATATCACGGTGTGATAACCCTGTCCTGCTACTATTCCTTAATGCACACAGTATTTTACTTATAAGGCCAGGGCACTGATTCAATCTCCAGGATACTCTAAGTTGTGTGCCTTGATGTTCCAACAACTAGCCGCCGAGTTTCCCCTGGTATTCACATTGCATCTTTGATGTCGTAAAACATTGAATGTTGTAACTTCCTTTGTATGCTTGTTTCTTCCCCTTGCTTATAGGAACTTAGGACTGAGCAGCAGGAGGAGGCTATATGGCCTTTCAAAGCCCTGCTCTGCCATTCCACAACATCATGGCTGACCAACATCATGGCTGGCCAACATCATGGAAGACCAACATCATGGAAGACTAACAGGTTTCAGGCAGACCAAAGAGCATCTCTCACTGAGTTGATGGTCCCCCAGGTGCAGTTGATGCTTGTCTTGGTGTGCGTCCCGGGTGAACAGCCTGCAGAGCTGGCAGTCCTGTGTCACAGAGCTGCTCGGGACGGAACTCAACAAAAAAAACCCACTGCATCTTTCTCCAGACTTCCTTCCCAAATGCACATTCCAGAAAGGGATATCCGTATCCTTTTGCTGTAGAAATGGTGTTTTTTGGGAAGCAACATTCACAGACATTCCATGTCAATATATTAATTACAGAGACAGGTAAAAGTTATTGTAAGGTTATATTTAACATAGCCAAAGAAAGGTACTTTTTATATTAATTACAAAATGTTATTGTCTGTAAAATCATTGCTCTTATGGTTTGAATTTTGACAATCAGACTTTTTGAAAGCTGATTAATGTAGTGAACCACTATCAAGGTTTTGTGCTGTGCACATGCAAATAATTGTTACTTACAGAAATGTGTACACTGTAGTTGTTTCCTCTGGGTACCCTTAAAGATATTATTACCGCAGAATCCAAAACATCGAGAAAACAGAGAACAAAATGTGTAAATAAGCTGGCTTCCAGGCTGAGGTGACATTACATTCCCCGAAAAATGCTGCCAAGGAACTTAACAGATAAATAAATCACATGAATAATGTTTGAGCTAATTTGATCTCATATTGCTTATAAAATGATGAAACGTTAAAATGTTATTTTTAAATCAGGGTGAAAACACCGTGGATAACACGCAATGCTAAATTAGAGTGAATATTTACAGCTTCAGGAGTAATTAGCACTTTAACACAAAATCAACTTCATGTTCATCTGCATATAAATTAATGAGACTTGTTTGGTCTGGTGCAGATCAAATGCTGATAACACATTATGAACCAAATGATCTCATTCTGTGGTGAAAGTTTTTTATTTATTCATTTGTGGGACGTTGGTGCCACTGGCTGGGCCAACATTTATGACCCAGTCCCTGGCTCCCTCCCGTGAGAAGGTGGGGGCGAGCTGCCTTCTTGAACCGCTGCAGCCCATGTGCTGTAGGTAAACCACAATGCCCTTAGGGAGGGAATTCCAGAATTTGACCCAGTGACAGTGAAGGAACGGCAATATATTTCCAAGTCAGGATGGTGAGTGGTTTGGAGGGGAACTTGCAGGGGGTGGTGTTCCCATGTACCTGCTGCCCTTGTCCTTCTAGATAGAAGTGGTTGTGGGTTTCGAATATGCTGTCTCAGGATCTTTGGTGGATTTTACAGTGAAACTTGTTGATTGTACACACTGATGCCATTGAGCGTCGGTGGTGGAGGGAGTGGATGCTTGTAGATGTGGCGACAATCAAGCTGATTGCTTTGTCCTGGATGGTGTCAAGCTTCTTGAGTGTTGTTGGAGCTGCCCCTATCCAGGGCCAGTGGGGAATATTCCATCACACTCCTACCTTGTGCCTTGTAGATAATGGGCAGGCTTTGGGGAGTCAGGAGTTACTTGCTGCAGTATGCCTCGTATCTGTCCTACCTTTGTAACCACTGTGTTTATGTGGTGAGTCCAGTTGAGTTTCTGGTCAATGGTAACCCCCAGGATGTTGATAGTGGGGGATTCAGTTATGGTAACACCATTGAGTGTCAAGGGGTGGTGACTATATTGTCTTTTATTGGAGACGGTCATTGTCTGGCATTTGTGTGGTATGAATGTTACTTGCCACTTTTCAGCTGAAGCCTGGATATTATCGAGGCCTTGCTGCATTGGAACATGGACTGCTTCTGCATCAGAGGACTGGCAAATGGTGCTGAACGTTGTACAACCCCCACTTCTGATCTTATGTTGGAGAGAAAGTCATTGATGAAGCAGTGAAATTTCAACCATTCCATGAAATGGATGGCACGGTGGCTCAGCAGTTAGCACTGCAGTCTCACAGCACCAGGGTCCCAGGTTCGATTTCAGCCTCAGGTGACTGTCTGTGTGGGTTTCCTTTGGGTACTCCAGTTTCCTCCCACAGTCCAAAAGATGTGCTTGTCAGGTGGATTGGCCATGCTAATTGCCTGTAGTGTTCAGGGACATGTAGATTAGATGCATTAGTCAGGGGTCAATATAGGGTAAGGGAATGGGTCTGCATGGGTTACTTTTCGGAGGTTCAGTGTGGACTTATTGGGCCTGTTTCCACACTGTCGGGATTCTATGAATACAATGAACACAGACTGTGATATAACAAAGGGATTGCCTCAACTATAAACCACGGGGAAGATGGATCCAAATCAGTCAGTGACGCAGAAACCGAGTTATATTTCCTACAGGAGTTAATTCCCTACTCAATCTTACTTACATTTTCCATTCAAGTTGTTCAGCAATGTTATTATATAGGTAAAAAGAATGTCTGCAGATGCTGGAAACCAGATTCTGGATCAGTGGTGCTGGAAGAGCACAGCAGTTCAGGCAGCATCCAAAGTGCAGCGAAATCGACGTTTCGGGCAAAAGCCCTTCACCAGGAATAAAGGCAGAGAGCCTGAAGGGTGGAGAGATAAGCTAGAGGAGGGTGGGGGTGGGGAGAAAGTAGCATAGAGTACAGTGGGTGAGTGGGGGAGGGGATGAAGGTGATAGGTCAGGGAGGAGACGGTGGAGTGGATAGGTGGAAAAGGAGATAGGCAGGTAGGACAAGTCCGGACAAGTCATGGGGACAGTGCTGAGCTGGAAGTTTGGAACTAGGGTGAGGTGGGGGAAGGGGAAATGAGGAAACTGTTGAAGTCCACATTGATGCCCTGGGGTTGAAGTGTTCCGAGGTTGAAGTGTTCCGTTCTTCCTCCAGGCGTCCGGTGGTGCGGGAGCGGCGGTGAAGGAGGTCCAGGACCTCTATGTCCTCGGCAGAGTGGGAGGGGGAGTTGAAATGTTGGGCCACGGGGCGGTGTGGTTGATTGGTGCGGGTGTCTCAGAGATGTTCGTTGCACTTTGGATGCTGCCTGAACTGCCTCGCTCTTCCAGCACCACTAATCCAGAATGTTATTATATACCTCTGCAACAAGTGGGACTAGAACCCAGACCTCCTGGCTCTGAGATACTGATGCCACCACCATGCTGCAATATTGTCACTATTCAGTCTTATAGATATGTTCCTGACCAATTTGTTCAGAGGTGTTATTAGACTCCACCAGAGCAGGTGAGACTAGAACTGGGTCTCTTGGTCCAGAGGTTAAGACAGCACCACTACTCCATCAGAACCCCACACAGTCTTTTATATCTAGAAGAGCTTTTATGCACAACTGAATATTATTTCTGATCACAAACCACCATGATATATTTTTTCATTGACTAACCACCATCTGCTCCTCGGTCTGAGGGCATCATCCACACTCCTGCCACACTCCTGTTCCCTCTTTCAACGAACAAGTCAATTAATTAATCAATTAACACCAGTCAGCAACTTAACACCTTGCTAAATTCCTGATCCCCTTCTTTCAATAAGATTTTAAAAGTCTATCAATAATCCTTAAACAAAACTAATGAAACATGAACAAAATGTTTCTTAATATTCCATATCTTACAACAAGCGGCAAAATAATGCACATACCCCCTTCCTTTCTTTGTGATTAAACATATCGTAATTCTTTTTTTGCCAAAGTGACTGAAACTACAAGAGCTTTTCATTTTGAAAATACTTTTTGCGACCACCAGGGGTCCCTCTTTGAAGAGTTCCAATATTTCTTCGAACAAGTACTTTTGTGAAACACTGACAGCTGGGCACTTGTGTGAAACCACTTTATTTTGGAAATCTGTTTTCTTTCCCCATGTTCTTCACGATAGCAAGGCCAATCCCTCACCGTCCCTCAACAGCAGATGGACAGCCACAACTGAAACCCCAGAGACAGTGACAAAGACCCCAGAGACAGATACAGAGACCCCTGGGACAGTTACAGAGAGCCCTGAGACAGTTACAGAGACCCCAGAGACAGTTGCAGAGAGCCCAGAGACAGTGACAGAGAGCCCAGAGACAGTTACAGAGAGCCCTGGGACAGTTACTGAGAGCCCAGAGTCAGTTACAGAGACCCCGGGACAGTTACAGAGACCCCAGAGACAGTGACAGAGAGCCCAGAGACAGTTACAGAGACCCCAGAGACAGTTGCAGAGAGCCCAGAGACAGTTACAGAGAGCCCAGGGACAGTTACAGAGACCCTAGACACAGTTACAGAGACCCCAGACACAGTGACAGAGAGCCCAGAGACAGTTACAGAGAGCCCAGAGTCAGTTACAGAGAGCCCAGAGACAGTGACAGAGAGCCCAGAGACAGTGACAGAGAGCCCAGGGACAGTGACAGAGAGCTCAGAGTCAGTTACAGAGAGCCCAGAGACAGTGACAGAGAGCCCAGAGACAGTTACAGAGAGCCCAGAGACAGTTACAGAGAGCCCAGAGTCAGTTACAGAGACCCCAGACACAGTTACAGAGAGCCCAGAGACAGTTACAGAGACCCCAGACACAGTTACAGAGAGCCCAGACACAGTGACAGAGAGCCCAGAGACAGTTACAGAGAGCCCAGAGTCAGTTACAGAGAGCCCAGAGACAGTGACAGAGAGCCCAGAGACAGTGACAGAGAGCCCAGGGACAGTGACAGAGAGCTCAGAGTCAGTTACAGAGAGCCCAGAGTCAGTTACAGAGAGCCCAGAGACAGTGACAGAGAGCCCAGAGACAGTTACAGAGAGCCAAGAGTCAGTTACAGAGAGCCCAGGGACAGTGACAGAGAGCCCAGAGACAGTTACAGAGACCCCAGAGACAGTTACAGAGAGTTTCCTTCAATTCCATGGGCTTTAA
The DNA here is from genome assembly GCF_020745735.1 of Hemiscyllium ocellatum. Taxonomy (NCBI): domain Eukaryota; kingdom Metazoa; phylum Chordata; class Chondrichthyes; order Orectolobiformes; family Hemiscylliidae; genus Hemiscyllium; species Hemiscyllium ocellatum. The sequence continues at coordinate 3,037,266 of NC_083420.1, forward strand.
CCTTCTCCCACGTGGAACCTTGCCTAAGGTTTTGTAAATCCATTTCACTACCTCGACTGAACTTCCCTCATCCACACACTCGATCACTTTTTCAGAAAGTGTAACAAATGTGTGTGAGGCATGACCTCCCTTTGACAAAGCCATGCTGCTTATCAATGTGCAGCATTGCCTGGAGGGCGTTACTCTTACTGAGGGAATTAATCCTGAGTTCAGGAATGTTGCTGAAAGCACTTGTTCCTGGAGTTGGGTAACATTATTTGCATTTCCCTCTTGGATTGTGTTATGACAGTGAGATTGAGCAGAGGTGATACACAGCACAATGAGGGAGGGTAGGGAGTGGTGAGTGGGGAAGGGTTAGAGGAGGGAGGGGGAAGAAGAGGAGGTAGAGGGCTCCCAAATGGAAGCATATTGAATAGAGTGTTCACAGAGAAATTCTCTGACCTTCACTACAAGATAGTCACAAAGTGACTCAGTAAGGTGTCCTTTCTGAGAAATACCTTTGGCAGCAGCCACAGAGTCAGACATGGATGGTACCATCAGTGTCTCTGTCAGGACGGAGCCTTTCAGACTGAGGTAACATCTCCTAGCTCAACATCAGGGTGGGGGAGATGCAGTTAGCTCAATTAGCTGACCAGCCGGGGGGTGGTGGAGGGGGTGCAGTTAGCTCAGTTAGCTGGATGGCTGCTTTGTGCTGTAGAGTGATGCTAATAGTGTGGGTTACATTCCTGCACTAGCTGTGGTTACCATGGGGGAACTCACCTTCTCAATCTCCCCCTGGTCTAATTCCTCAGGTTAGACCACCCACAGTCATCTCTCCCTGACAGGGAGAATCCTTTTACCATCTGGTAAGACCATAGTGACTTTGCCTAGAGATTATGAACTACTGTTACAGAAGGAAGAGCATGCACATTTGGACTGAGCTGAAAATGTTGGATGCTATGTTTTCAGAGAGATGAATGTTGCAGGTTTCCTTTGCTGCAGAGTAGCATTGATATTTACTGGCTACATGGGAAACAACAGACACACACCAATCATGCAGCTCCATACCCGCCCAGATTTTGGGTCTTGCTAAATTTCACTGTCTAGATCTCTAGTCACGTCCTCACATTAAAATAATGTGTTTTAAAAGGACTAAAGATCTTGTGATATAAAATATTTTGTAAATGGAAACCTTTTAATCTCAGTCTACTGAAATGTTTAACTTTTACCTAGCTCTCTCTGCACAATAATAGAGTTGAATATATTGTGATGTGACTGTGAGCACCATTTGTAAACATCTGTGATTAGAATCCATCTGATCGTGTTGAAGGGATTTTTGATTCCATCACATTGTCAGGGGCTTGTTGCTCTGTATTTTAGCAGTTATCATTACTATTTAATTCTGTTGATCTCTAAAAGCTTCTTTTAGGATTTCCCTCTCAGCAGCTATGTTTTGTAATGCCGTGTTTGTAAAAACAAAACAAAATTGAATGGAAGTACAGAACCACTGAGTATACTTTAATTTGTAACATTTTAAGCATAAAGTCAAACAGCATAATCTTGTGGGATTTCTTTAATCCAATACTAACCCTTTGGAAAGAGATTTAGCTTTAACGTTGGATGATAACCTTTCACAGCTTCAATGATTATTCCTGTGCCTGTTCTGTAACCCATCAATTTAAATTAATTTGATTCATGTGTGGATCCAACCCCTTCAGCATATGCTGCAAGATCATTTTCTCTTAGAGTCATAGGGTCATAGAGACATACAGCACGGAAACAGGCCCTCAGTCCAACTCGTCCATGCCAATCAGATATCCCAAATGAATCTAGTCCCATTTGTCAGCACTTGACCCATATCCCTCCAAACCCTTCCTATTCATATACCCATCCAGATGCCTTTTAAATGTTGTAATTGTACCAGCCTCCACCACTTCCTCTGGCAGCTCATTCCATACACATCCCACCCTCCGCGTGAAAAAAGTTGCCCCTTAGGTCTCTTTTATATATTTCCCCTTTCACCCCAAACATATGCCCTCTAGTTCTGGACTCCCTCACTTCAGGGAAAAGACTTCATCTGTTTATCCTGTCTATGTCCCTCATGATTTTATAAACCTCTATAAAGTCACCCCTCAGCCTCCGACGCTCCAGGGAAAACATCCCCAGCCTGTTCAACTTCACCCTATAGCTCTAATCCTCCAACCCTGGCAACACCCTTGTAAATCTTTTTTGAACCCTTTCAAGTTTCACAACATCCTTCCTATAGCAGGGAGACCAGAAGTGCATGCAATATACTAAAAGTGGCCTAACCAATGTCCTGCATAGCAGGAACATGACCTCCCAACTCCTATACTCAATGCTCTGACCAATAAAGGAAAGCATACCAAACACCTTCTTCACTATCCTATCTACATGCGAGTCCACTTTTAAGGAATTATGAATCTGTACTCCAAGATCTCTTTGTTCAGCAACATTCCAGGACCTTCCCATTAAGTATATAAGTCCTGTTTTTCCAAAATGCAGCACCTCACATTTATCTAAATTAAACTTCATCTGCCACTCCTCGGCTCATCTGTCCATCTGATCAAGGTTCTGTTGTACTTAGAGATAACCTCATTTGCTACATCTCCCATTTTGGTGTCATCTGCAAACTTACATACCATACCTCCTGTATTCATATCCAAATCATTTATATAAAAGACAAAAAGCAGTGGACCCAGCGCAGATCCTTGTGGCACACTGCTGGGCACAAGCCTCCAGTCTGAAAAATCAGATTCTACCACCTTCTGTCTCCTACCTTCAAGCTAATTTTGTATCCAATTAGCTTGCTGTCCCTGGATTCCATGCGATCTAACCTTGCTAACCAGTCTACCATGAGGAACCTTGTCGAATGCCTTGCTGAAGTCTTGGGTCATACAACATGGAAGCAGACCCTTCGGCCCAACCAGCCTATTCTGAACATAATCCCAGACTAAACTAGTCCCACCTGCCTGCTCCAGGCCCCTATCCCTCCAAACATTTCCTATCCATGTACTTATCCAAAGTCTTTTAAAAGTTGTAATCGTGCCCACATCCACCACTCCCTCTGGATGTTAATTCCACACATGAACCACCCTCTGTTTAAAACAGTTGACCATCATGTCATTTTTAGATCTCTCTCCTCTTACCTTAAAATGTGCCCTCTAGTCTTGAAATCCCCCATCCTAGGGAAAAGACAATTGCCATTATCTCTATCCATATCCCTCATTATTTTATAAACATCTGTAAGATCGCCTCTCAAGCTCCTACGCACCAGTGAAAAAATATCCCAGCCTGTCTAGCCTTTCTCTGTAACTCATATCTTTCAATCAATAAAAAGTTCCTCAAGAGGCTCCAGAATGGTATAATTCTTCAAAAATGTACAAGGGGAGTTGATTTGCTCATGGTTAAATGTAGCTAAACCCTGTCTTGATAATTCTTTCACCTCTTCTACCAGCAGATTTATCTTATGTGTGTCTTCAAAATGTTGTTTCAGTGAAGGATGTTATGGAGTATATACTCTCAGGTTGCCCCATTGCCTGGAATGATCTCAAATTAAAACATTCCACAGTTTGTCCACAGAATTTTAGAGTACAAAATGAGGCCATTCTCCCTGTCTTTGCCCCTGCTGGGACCAATGTTCTGATGAGTCTTATACAAGTCAGGTGATAGAGAGAGCATTAAAGTCAATAGTAAGAAATATGAGTGTTCACGTGGGAAGACAAAAGAGGAAGGAGGCAATACCTGATGTAATGGTCAGAGTGGGCCTGAAGAGAGAGAGTGAGTAAACCTATGTTTTATGCCAGCAGATTAGGCTCGAGGTTACGGAATTACGACATAGGCTAGTTTAGTTTGGAATAATGGTTATCATGGACTAGTTGGACAGAAGCGTCCATTTCCGTGCTCTATGATTCTGACAGAAATGACAGCATTGTATCTGAATGCCTGTAGCATTCCTAACAAAACAGATTGATTGATAGTACAAATAGAAACAGGTATGTATGATCTGATGGTCAGGATGGAGACATGTCTACAGGATGACACAGACTGCGATCTGAATGGACATACCATTCGTGAAGGACAAGAAGGTACAGAAGGGTGGAGGTGTGGCTTCACTAATCAAGGCTGAATTGCTGCAATGGGGAGAGATGAGAGTAGAGCTTAGAATGGTGCTGGGCTTTTGTACCCACTAGAATGGGTTCTTCCACTTCAGGATGAAGGGCTTTTGCCCGAAACATCGATTTTACTGCTCCTCGGATGCTGCCTGACCTGCTGTGCTTTTCCAGTACCATTCTAATCTAGACTCTGGCTTCCAGTATTTGCAGTCCTTGTTTTTACCTATGGGGAGAGATGAGCTTGGCTCTGCAGATCAGAATGGAGTAACACTTTAGTTAGTGATGAGAAATAATAGCAGCAAATGCTGATTGAAAAACTATTATGGAGGGAGAAATTGGAACAATACCAGAAAAGTAAGAGTTTGTAATAGGTATGTTTTTTTAAAAAAAAATAGCTAAAGTAAGTGATGGATCCCAAAGGAGCAAGTTTAGGAATTGATAATGGATAATAAGGAAATGGCAGATAAATTGAACAAACATTTGGGTCTTCATTATAGTGGGTACAAATAATATCTCAGAGGTAAATACGATTCAGGGTGAAAGGGAGGGAGGAACTTAAAGCAATTACAACCGTTGGGAAAGGGGACTGGGGAAAATGATTGGAACTGAATTCTGACAAGTGCCTCTGGCCAACTAGATCTCATCCTAGAGCTTTTAAAAAGTGCCTGCTGAAATAAGGGATGCATTGGCTTTAATTTTCCAAAATTGCATGAATCCTGTAAACATTCAAACTGAGTGAGAGATTGTGAGTGTGATTCCTTTAGTTTGGAAACTTGGTGGTGGACGTAGGAAACTCCAGGCCAGTTAGTTCCACATCTGTCAAAGGGAAAGAGCTGGACTCTTTTTCCAAAAAGACTACAATAAGGCATTTAGAGAATCTCAAAATAATTAGACGGAGAACATGGTTTTATGAAAGAAAAACTATGGCTTCCTAATTTATTGGAATATTTTGATGAAGTAACAAGCAATGCAGATAAAGGGGAAATTATCAATGTCTTGTACTTAGATATGTCAAAGGCATTTGACAAGGTGTCATGTCAAAGGTTATTACACAAAGCAAAGCTAAAAATCACACAACACCAGGTTATAGTCCAACGGGTTTATTTGGAGGTACAAGTCTTTGGAGCGCTACCTGATGAAGGAGCAGCGCTCCGAAAGCTAGTGCTTCTGAATAAACCTGTTGGACTATAACCTGATGTTGTGGGATTTTTAACTTTGCACACCCCAGTCCAACCCCAGAACAGCAAGGAATTAGGAAAACAAATTTTGGGAGAAGATTTGTAGCTCAGGTGCTCGTTGTTGTGGTTCTGTTCGCCGAGCTGGGAATTTGTGTTGCAGACATTTCATCCCCTGTCTAGGTGACATCCTCAGTGCTTGGGAGCCTCCTGTGAAGCGCTTCTGTGATCTTTCCTCCGGCATTTATAGTGGTCCAAATGCTGGACGAAAGATCACAGAAGCGCTTCACAGGAGGCTCCCAAGCACTGAGGATGTCACCTAGACAGGGGACGAAATGTCGGCAACACAAATTCCCAGCTCGGCGAACAGAACCACAACAGGAAAACAAATGGAATGTTGCCATTTATTTCAGGGAAATGGAATATAAAAGTTGGAATGTTTTACTGTGGTTACATTGAGCATCAGTAAGAATATATCAGTAGCTGTAAGCTCAGTTTTGCTCTCGCTATTTAAGAAATGATGTTGTTGTGGTTCTGTTCGCCGAGCTGGAAGTTTTTGTTGCAAACGTTTCGTCCCCTGGCTAGGAGACATCATCAGTGCTCTGGAGCCTCCTGCGAAGCGCTTCTTTGATGTTTCTTCCGGTATTTATAGTGGTCTGTCCTTGCCGCTTCCGGGTGTCAGTTTCAGCTGTCCGCTGTAGTGGTTGGTATATTGGGTCCAGGTCGATGTGTTTGTTTGTGGAGTTTGTGGATGAATGCCATGCCTCTAGGAATTCCCTGGCTGTTCTCTGTCTGGCTTGCCCTATGATAGTAGTGTTGTCCCAGTCGAATTCATGTTGCTTGTTGTCTGCGTGTGTGGCTACTAGGGATAGCTGGTCGTGTCGTTTTGTGGCTAGTTGATGTTCATGTATGCGGATTGTTACCTGTCTTCCTGTTTGTCCTATATAGTGTTTTGTGCAGTCCTTGCATGGTATTTTGTAAACTACATTACAAACCTTGAAGAAATGACGTAGATTTGTTGGAACCAATTCATGGAACATTCACTTGATGTGAGCTGAGGGGGTTAATTTGTGAGGAATGTTTGGGCCTGTATGGGTTGAAGTTTAAAAGAGTGAGAGATGGTCATATTGAAAAACATATGATCCTGAGAGCGTGGACGCTGAAAAGGCATTTTCATCTCATGGGAAAAACTAGAGCTAGGGAATCTAGTTTAGAAATCAGGGGGATTCCAGTTAAGGTGAAGGTAAGGAGCATTCTTTATCTCTCTGAGTCTTTAGACTTTGCTAGGCCTCTTGCTGAGATATTTGTATCATCGATAGTCACGGGTGAGGTGCCGGAAGACTGTAGGTTGCTAACGTGGTGCCACTGTTTAAGAAAGGCAGTAAAGACAAGCCAGGGAACTATAGACCGGTGAGCCTGACCTCAGTGGTGGGCAAGTTGTTGGAGGGAATCCTCAGGGACAGAATGTACATGTATTTGGAAAGGCAAGGACTGATTAGGGATAGTCAACATGGCTTTGTGCGTGGGAAATCATGTCTCACAAATTTGATTGAGTTTTTTGAAGAAGTAACAAAGAGGATTGATGAGGACAAAGCAGTAGATGTGACTTCAGTAAGGTGTTCGACAAGGTTCCCCATGGGAGACTGATTAGCAAGGTTAGATCTCATGGATACAGGGAGAACTAACCATTTGGATACAGAACTGGCTCAAAGGTAGAAGACAGAGGGTGGTGGTGGAGGGTTGTTTTTCAGACTGGAGGCCTGTGACCAGTGGAGTGCCACAAGGATTGGTGCCTGGCCCTCTACTTTTTGTCATTTACATAAATGATTTGGATGGGAGCATAAGAGGTAGAGTTAGTAAGTTTGCAGATGACACCAAAATTGGAGGTGCAGTGGACAGCAAAGAGGGTTACCTCAGATTACAACAGGATCTTGACCAGATGGGCTAATGGGCTGAGAAGTGCCAGATGGAGTTTATTCAGATAAATGTGAGGTGCTGCATTTTGGGAAAGCAAATCTTAGCAGGACTTATACACTTAATGGTAAGGTCCTGGGGAGTGTTGTACAAAGAAACCTTGGAGTGCAGGTTCATAGCTCCTTGAAAGTAAAGATAGGATAGTGAAGAAGGCGTTTGATATGCTTTCCTTTATTGGCCAGAGTATTGAGTACATGAGTTGGGAGGTCATGTTATATCTGTAAAGGACATTGGTTAGGCCACTGTTGGAATGTTGTGTGCAATTCTGGTCTCCTTCCTATTGGAAAGATGTTGTGAAACTTGAAAGGGTTCAGAAATGATTTACAAGGATGGTGCCAGGGTTGGAGGATTTGAACGGTAGGGAGAGGCTGAACAGGCTGGGGCTGTTTTCTCTGGAGCATCGGAGGCTGAGGGGTGAGGTTTTCAAAATTATGAGGTGCATGGATAGGATAAATAGACAAAGTCTTTTCCCTGGGGTTGGGGTGTGCAGAACTAGAGGGCATAGGTTTAGAGTGAGACGGGAAAGATATAAAAGGGACCTAAGGGGCAACATTTTCACACAGAGGGTGGTACGTGTATGGAATGAACTGTCAGAGGAAATGGTGGAGGCTGGTACAATTGCAACATTTAAGAGGCATTTGGATGGGTATATGAACAGGAAGGGTTTAATTAGATTAGATTAGATTCCCTTTGGCCTAACTAGTCCACACCAGCCCTCCGAAGAGCACGCCACCCAGACCCATTCCCCTAACTAATACACCTAACTCTACAGGTAATTTAGCATGACCAATTCACCTAACCTGCACATCTTTGGACTGTGGGAGGAAATCGGAGCACCCGGAGAAAACCCACACAGACACGGGGCAAATGTGCAAACTCCACACAGACAGTCACCCAAGGCTGGAATCGATACTGGGGCCCTGGCTCTGTGAGGCAGCAGTGCTAACCACTGAGCCACTGTACCACCCATTGGAGGGAAATGGACCGGGTGCTGGCTGGTGGGACTATATTGGGTTGGGATAACTGGTCGGCGTGGATGTTTCTGTGCTGTACATCTCTATGACTCTATGACTTTGATACTGTCTTCCCCAGTGAGTGCTAAAGGCAAATTCATGAATTATTTTAAAAGATTGGATTCCTAGGTTCTTGAAGAACTGAAGAATCAAAGATTGTTGATGATAGATGGGAATCTGCTTCTGATGCTGCAATATTATTAAATAATGGGCTAGGCTCGAGGGGCTGAATAGCCTACTCCTGCTCCTAATGTGTAAGTTCATGTGCCTGTGACAGCTCTTGGTGGAGACCAGTTAATTAGTCGACTTTCCTGCTCATTCACATTGTTCCTTTCTGAGTATCATATATATGTCCCTTTTATATTTGCTATTGCTCCACTACACTCAGGCAGACAATATGCTGCTGCTGTCATCATCATACCAGCTTCTCTTCCAAAAACCTGCATTGCTGAGGTGTTTGGCAAAGAACTTTCCATCTGTGTTTATTTTGAACGGTGTTTGGTGGAGGTGGTGGCAGACTCCAATATGGTTTCTCAGATATCATCTGCTCTCCTTAATCCGAATTGGCCATGCTTCATGTGTTTTGGCAGAGTGTTCAATTATAGGGATCAGGCATCATAGCTGCACACTCCCCTGAAGAATAAAACAGCGCTGATTATCACAGGCTGGATTTGGCGATAGCTCATACAGTCACCTACTCGTTGGACAAATAAGACCATGAGACATTGGAGCAGCAGCAGACCATTCAGCCCCTGCTACACCATTCAATGAGATTGTGGCTGGTCTGATCATTGTCAACGCCACGTTCCTGCCTTTTACCCATAACCCTTCCTGATTAAATATCTATCTCTTTCAGCTTTGCATATACTCAGTGACACAGCCTTGACACTGCAGTAAAGAATTCCACAGGTTCAATCCCATCGGAGAGAAATAATATCCTTCTAATCTCTGTATTAAGTGTGTGACCCCTTATTCCGAGATTTTGGTTCTAGATTTCCCATACAGGGAAACATCCTTTCCACATCTTGGGTGGCACGATGGCACAGTGGTTAGCACTGCTGCCTCACAGCACCAGGGACTGGGTTCAATTCCCGCCTCAGGTGACTGACTGTGTGGAGTTTGCACATTCTCCCCGTGTCTGCGTGGGTTTCCTCCGGGTGCTCCAGTTTCCTCCCACAGTCCAAAGATGTGCAGGTCAGATGAATTGGCCATGCTAAATTGCCCGTAGTGTTAGGCTAGGGGTATGGGTGGGTTGCGCTTCGGCGGGTCGGTGTGGACATGTTGGGCCGAAGGGCCTGTTTCCACACTGTAAGTAATCTAATCTAATCTATCCCTGTCCACGCGGAATCTGAAATATTTGAAACCTAACAGTTTTTTCAAAAACATTTTTTATTCATTTGTGGGACATGGGCAGTACTGGCTGGGCCCAGCATTTATTGCCCATCCCTAGTTGCCCCTTGAGACGGTGGGGATGACCTGCCTTCTTGAACGTCCGGAATGTGAACTTCTGGTGGGGAGGTTGGAGTCTTGTAGCTGCCAAAACATTCTGAATCAAGATGCTGCTATTGTTGCTGTTTGTAGCCAAGGGTGCTGGGAGACCCGTTGTCATGGTATGTCACTGGTGTTCATCCTCATACACCCACTTGTCATGGAGTCATAGAATCCTACAGCGCGGAGAGAGGTCCTTTCGCCAAACTGGTCCATACCGACCAAAATGTCCATCTACGCTAACCCCATTTCCCTGCACTTGGCCCATGTCCTTCTAAGCCTTTCCTATCCATGTACTTGTCCAAATATCTTTTAAATTGTTGTTCATATACCCACCTCAACCACTTCCTCTGGTAGCTCATTCCGTATGCGTACCACCCTCTGTGTAAAAACGCTGCCCCTCAGGTTCCCTTTTATTCTTTCCCCTCTAACCTGATGCCCTCTAGCCCTCGATTCCCCAACCCTGGGGAAAAGACTGAGTGCACTCACCCTATCCATGCCTCTCATGATCTTATACACCTCTATAAGATCCTCCCTCAGTCTCCTACACTCTAAAGAAGAAGTCCTAGCTTGTCCAACCCCTCCCTATAACTCAGACCATTGAGTCCTGGAAACACCCTTGTAAATTTCTTCTGCACTCATTCCAGTTTAATAACATCCTTCCTATGGCAAGGTGACCAAAACTGAACACAATACTCCAAGTGCAGCCTTATTAATATACTGTAAAACTGCAACATAATTTCCCAGCTTCTATACACAGAACGATCTCACTGTGACATCGGTGATCCAGCTGTGGTGGAGGTGAAATCCTCTTTCCGTGGCTATTGGCAATCTTCAGATTCTCATTCCTCCTCACATTTAACTTGTTCCTTCCATAGATTTACACAGAAAAGATTAATTATTGTAGGTGGTAAGTGGGTGTCAGGAAGACTGGATTGAGTTACTCGCTGCAGGATTTCCAGCCTCTGACTCACTCTTGTAGCCACAGTAATTTGCAGCAATTTGTTCCGGTAATATGGCTATTCCAGTTCAGTTTCTGGTCGATGGTAATTCCAAGATGCCAATGGTTCTGAAGAAGGATTACAAACCTGAATGATTTCCTCTGTTTTACCCCAGATTCTGCAATTGGATTGGCTTCTGTTGAGTATAAGTATCAAGGGATATATGGAACTAATGTAGTAAAATGAAAGTGAGGTGACAATTGACCATGATATGATTGAAAGAGGACTGGCTTTAACTCTGACTCGCCTTAGAGTGTGCCATAACAAGTCTGAACAGGCTCATTAGGGAATCTCTATGGCAGCCCTATTTAATGGGCTGATCGACATCACCAAGTTTATGTGTTCTCTTCACAATTTTTCCAGGTTCTTGTGATGTAGCTGAAATTACTCCACAGCGGCTGGTTTCCCATCACCGAGTTCCCCTTCATTTACACGCGGAGTGTCCTAAACACGGACCCAGCTCCCTCTGAGCCAGCTCTCAGAGTGAACAGAACATGCTCCTGTTTATATCTGTCAGTCAGGGTTCCCCGATTCAACCAGGTTAACAGCCCCCAATCTGGGAACTCATCATTTATGATGTCCATTTGGCTGATATTGTTCCAATCACTTGAGTAGTGTCTCTATCTCTGACCCAGGGGGTCTGTGTTCAAGTCTCAGCTGCTCCAGAGATGTGTCATAACATCTCTGAATAGGTTGATTGACAATAATCTGTCATTGTACAGTAAGGCAACCACATGGGACTGAATACTCAATATTGGGGTGGCATGGTGGCTCAGTGGTTAGATCTGCTGCCTCACAGCGCCAGGACCCAGCTTCGATGGCACCCACAGGCAACTGTCTGCGTGGAGATCGCACGCTCCCCCCACGTCTGTGTGGGTTTTCTCTGGGTGCTCCGGTTTCCTCCCACAGTCCAAAGAAGCGCACATTAGGTGTAATTGGCCATGGGAAATTGCCATAGCCATGGCATTATGTGGGATTACAGGGATAGGATATGGGCCTGGTTCTGGGTGAGATTCTCTTTGAATGGTCATTGTAGACTGGATGGACTGAATGGTCTCTTTCCAAACTGTAGGGATTCTATGAATGGCGTCCTCCTCCTCCTATTTCTCATGGTGCCATCCATCGTGAGAGCTGAATGAATGCTCGCTGAGAACCTCTGGTGACAGAAGCCTGGGACTGATGTGTTTTGCAACAAGACTAATCCCTAAAGACTGGATATTTTACCTGGAATCAGTATTTTAGACACCAGTTGCTCCACCCCCAATAGATCACAATGATCATAACATGTAAATAACAGACCTGTTTTATATTCATCAAGCACCAGTGAGAAACCGCTAAACATTACTGAATGTGATCGGGGAGGAAGCACCTTTAGACAAAGCCACTGTCAGATCCTGCAGATTTTAAATTCATTAAGTAACAATCATGGGGATAATGATTAGAAGTAAAAACTGCATTGAACAGTTTACTTAAAGCAATCATCCTTTTGCTGTCGTTAACATAATTTGTAAAACGCATTTGAGCAGAAAGATTTCACCGTAATTACCAGAAGACAAAACCAGCTGTGAAAAGAAATCTTAGACTAAACAAAAACTGTTTTCATCAGAAGCCAAAGTGGAGAGACTAAATGTACTTATTATGTTCAGCACACGTTATCTCTTTTCTGGGAATGCTGGGCATAGTTCAAAGCAGTTTGTGACAGGATAAATTGTAGCCAGGGTTCTTTACAAACTCTTTAAAGTAAAAGTAAAACATGATTACCTGTTTGATCAGTTCATATTCTGTGGCTGTTTGGCATGGAGTGGTAGTGTCCCCATCTCTCAGCCAGGAGAACTGGGTTAAGATACCACCTGTTCCAGAGGGCTGTAATGAGCAGGAGAATACCTTGAAGCCACTCCACACTCTGCAGTTATTGTTGTTTTGGAGGCTTGTTATCTTTCCAATTTCTGGTGGGAGGGGGCACATGGAAGGTGTTCTTTGAGGACAATGACCACATTATAACATCAAGAAAACAGAGACTGGTCAGTAACCAAAGGAATCCAATTTTTAGTTTAACTCTTGAAAGGGGTAAGATTTCACATCTGGAGTGGGCAAGAATTCACTCTCAGAGTAGTCAAGAGAAAATGATTAATAAGCTAATGTAAATCCCTTACAGTCGGAATGGGGGATTTATAACAGGGAACAAGGAACCAAATGACGAACTAAATTCATACTTTCGTTCTATCTTCACAAAGGATGACACAAATAATGTACCAGGAATGGGTTTAGTGAACTGAAGCAAATCTGTGTCACTAGAAGCATGGTTTTGGAGAAATTGATAGAATTGAAAGCTGATTAATCCCCAGATCCTCATAATCTACATCCCAGAGCACGAAAGGAAGTGACCTTAGTAATAATGGATGCATTGCAGGTCATCTTCCAAGATTATTTGGAATCTGGAGCAATCCCTACAGACTGGAGGGTAGCTATTGTAATTCCTGATGGAGGGCCTTTGCCTGAAAAGTCGATCCTCCTGTTCCTCAGATGCTGCCTGACCTGCTGTGATTTTCCAGCACCACTCTAATCTTGACTCTAATCTCCAGCATCTGCAGTACCCACTTCTGTCTGGTAGTTAATGTAACCCTACTACTTAAAAAGAGAGATTGAGAGAAAATGGAATTACAGACTAGTGAGTCTGACCTCGGTGGTGGGAAAAATG